>NC_141687.1:987881444-990281444 GCF_964263255.1 Lissotriton vulgaris | reverse complement strand
CGTTTCCCCCCCACGGTCACAGCTGGGGCAAGGCCATCAAATAACTTCTCATGGACTCCCTCAGCACAACCACTCTGTCAACTCCAACTGACACCAATATCGCCGCACGCAACCTCCACCGATGGAACTGTGACTTCACTGACACTTTGGCAACCCTCAAGAAGAGACCAGGTAAGCAACACTCCTAGAAAGCTAGCTGGTTCACTCCTACCCTCCATGAGTCCAGACGTACCCGATGATGACTTGAAAAGAGATGGAGGAACAACAAAACCCCAGAAACCCATGACCCTTCAAAGCTGCCATCAATGCACACCACCACCTCAACACCACAAAGAAAATGGCCTTCCAAGACAGAATTAAAGCCAACGTACACAACAGCAAAGCACTGTTTACCATGGTCAAGAAGTTCACCAGGCACAACAGCAAGACCACACATGTGCCACCCCTCCCCCCCCCCCCCCAAGACCCCGCAACAAACTCTGCACCTTCTTCCACAACAGGATCAGGCAGATCTGCAACAGCTTCAATACCCTCGACCTAGCCGCACCCCAACAGACCATGCTCAGCTAGACCCCGCTCACAACAGAGGACACACTCAAGACCATGAAGAGCATTCACTCATCAGCCCCGTTGGACCTTGCCTGTACCACATCTTCCACAGAGCAGCGACTGCCATCGCCCCCCAGCTTCGCTGCACCATCAACTGCTCCATAAAAACCACCACCTTCCCCAACAACTGGAAACACGCCTAGATCAACCCCCTTCTTAGGAGCCATCCTCAGACCCGACAGACATCAAGAACTTCAGACCTGTCTTCCTCCTCCCCTTCCCAACCAAGGTCACCGTGAAGTCCACACACAGTTATTACACATCTCAAGTCACTTCGCCTAAGCCAGTGCTAATGAAAATAGTGTGGAAGTCAAACTACATTGATTTGGACTAGGACGAAATTCAATAATCTTTGTCTATAGGTTTTTGTAATTGTATTTGTAATTGTAATTCTATTTCTGATTGTAAGTTCTGTAAATATGTGTTGAATTCGGTCACAATTCATGTTATGTTAGTCCTTTTATTGATGTTGTTTGTTTTTTAATTTATTTGCATAGCAGTCACATATAACATGATACATTCAAGTTACATAAAGTTACATAAATGTGATATATATCTTAAGTATACCTTGTGTGTGGTGTGCCTTTGACTTCTCCTTTAATATTGAATAATTAATGCAATTGACTATGAAGCATTATCATTCCAACTAAGCAATTGAATGACCAAATAGAACACACTGAAGTAACCACAGCACAAAGACTGCACTCCTCGCTGCCATTGATACCATACGCTCCTTCCTCAACCGGGGTGAGACCCCAGCCCCCATCCTACTGGACCTCTTGGCCACCTTCAACACAGTTTCCCACCGCACCCTAATCATGAGACTCCACACCAGCATCCATGACACGGCACTGGGCTGGATCCACTCCTTCCTCACCGGTCGGACCCAGCAAGTTAGACTACCCCTGTTTCTCTCAGAATCTACAAAAATCTTCAGGGAAGGGTCCCAGTGTTCCTCCCGGATTGCCACCCTCTTCAATGACCACTTGGCCCCCCTCGTAGACATCATCAGAAGCCACAGACTCAACATTGTCTCCTACGCAAACATCCAGCTGATCCTCTTCCTCACCAACAAACCCACAACTGCCAGAACTAACTTCCACCACTGAATGAAGGCCGTCGCCACCTGGATAACAAACTGCTGCCTCAATCTCAACTCGAACAAGACTGAAGTACTCGTCCTGGGTCCCACCTCTTCAGACTGGTATACCTCTTGGTGACCAGCCACTCTGAGACCCCCTGCCACCCCTACAGATCACACATGCAACCATGGCATCATACTGGACTCCTCGCTTTCAATGACCTGTCAAATCAACACAGTTTCCTCAGCCTGCTTCTACAACTCCACCTGCTTAGAAAGACATTCAGATGGATCCCCACAGAATCCATAAAGACTGTCACCCACGCACTCATCACCAGCAGACTTGACTTCGGCAATGCACTCTACGCTGCCATAACCCAGAAACAGCTGGGGGGCGGAGCTTGCTGGCGTCCATGAAAGACGTGTGAGAGCTGAGCTCCTCGCCTGAGCCCCTTTATTATTCGTCAAAGATATCCTTTTTGACGCCTGACTGGCCCTAGCAGGGGCAGATTTTGCTTCTACGATCCCTGGTGCTGCTGGGGGCACCTTCCCGGGTCGAAATCGGTGGTGGCATCGATCAACGGGCCGGCGGAGTTTGGCGTGGCGGACCAGGCCGCACTCCGCGGACTATCCTTGGAAGCTACCCGCCCTGCGTAACGCTACGTGCGGCGTGGGATCCCTGTGCGGTCCCGGATTGCCGGACTGCCTTCTATCCTGTGCTTCTTCTGGACTGGTGTTTTTCACAATTGATCACTGTCGCCCTGCCCCTACGAGTGTGCCTACTGCGACTCACCGGCGGAGGCCTGGGGCGCTCCGGAGTGGCCCGAGGACCTGACAGCGGGAGGCTGCACCCTACGAACGCCGGTTGGCGGGCGACACCGCTACTCTAGTCTGCTTGGGGACTGGAAGGACACTGGTGCCGGGACGTGTTCTTTGGAGTGTGCTGGCGCTTCTCGGCAGCCAGCGGTGTGAACTGTAGCGTGGCGAGTTCTGGAGGTTGGGATCGTCCCCCTGGTTTAGCCTGTACCACGCGGCCTGCGGGCGCCATTTTCGGCCTCCATTCTTTACTACGCACTGGACTGCTTCACGAAGTTCGCTTTCCCGGCGCCCCCCCTGCATTGAGCCGCCTCTCGCTCTTTGCCTAGTCAACGCTCTGCGAGCACCGCCATGGGAAAGGGCGACAGAAACCAGCCGAAGCTCACGTTCGAACAACGGAGACCAGGGGGCGCGGAGGGGGCTCCTCCGGAAGCCTCGTCGCAGACGGCTGATGGCTCGCTCTGTGCTGACATTCGCGAAATGCTATGTACCATGGAGAAAGGTCTGCAGGAGAGCATGTCCGCGATTGGCACAAAAATTGACGCCTTATCATTCAGAATGGAACGGATGTCTGAGAGGGTGGACAAACATGCGGAGAGGTTGGATATGGCGGAGAGGAGGCTGACGGAGGCGGAGGAAGCCCAGACGGAGTGGGATAAGGACCGTAAGCAATTCGGCCGTCTCCTCCAGGTCATACAGGACAAAACGGAGGACCTAGAGGCGCGTTCACGGCGCTCCAACGTCCGCATCACGGGGGTGGCGGAATCCACCAACACTGGAAAGATGGAACTGTTCGTTGAGAAGTTGCTTCACACGCTGCTAGGGGAGGACGTCTTCTCCCCCATGTTCATCGTCGAGAGGGCCCAACGCACTCTGGGTCCCAAACCGCAGCCCGGCCTCCCGCCGAGGCCTATCATTGCCAAACTTTTGAATTACAGAGACCGCGATCTGGCTCTACGGCTGGCGAGGGAGAAAGGGGAATTACAGTTTGAGGGCATGAACATTTCCCTCTATCCTGACTTCACGGCGAGGGTACAAGAGGAACGGAAACGCTTCGCCCCCTATAAGAAGCAGATGAGAGATATGGGGCTGGACTATGCCATGTTGTACCCGGCGAGACTCCGGATCAACAAACAGGGACACTCGCACTTTTTCACCGACCCAGCGGACCTGAAGAAGTCACTTAAAGAATGGGCCAAGGAACAGCGCAACAGCCCGAGGGGTCAACGTACAGATGAGGAGGAGGCTGTGTCTTTGGATGGTCGGGGCTGATCAGTCACTCGCCACAGAGCCAGGTTTGGCTTTGACATTGTGGATGCTTATGTTGCATTACAGAACCTGATGTGCCTTTTCTTTGCCTTCATTTTTTCCAACCACGGTTGATGTGCCCGGAGTGGCGACACTGAGCGGGGCTCTAACTTCCATTGCTGTACTTTAGGGGGGGTGCTCCCTGTGGAACGTTGGGACTGGCTATCCATCACTCTACTTGCTTTCCTGCTGGAGCTTGGGTGGGGTGTCGAAAGCACTTGGGGTGGGGCGGGGAGCAACGACTGTATCTGGTCCTTGTTAGTGCGTATTATAGTCTAGCTAGAACCTCTGCCCCCGCGCTTTCGGCTTTTTGACTCTCTAGGGGGTCTTGGGTTTGTAGTGGGTTGTTTCGGGTGGGTTCGGGGTGGGTAGTGCTATGCTCTGTCTGACCGGGTTGGGGTTGGTCGGCTGTGGGTGGGTGGTTGTTGGCTATGTTCTTGTGCTGTTGCTGACATGTTGTATGGGGTTTGGGGTCTGTTGGGTGGGGGGTCTGTTTTTGCCGACTACTGCAATGTGTCTGATGCTTCGTCTGCTCTGCCATACTATTTTCTCTAACCTGCTATGTCGACCACTGAGTCTCTAGGTACAGAGAGCGCTGTAGGCTCTCTGCGATTGCTATCATGGAACGTGAGAGGGCTTAACGATTTCCGCAAACTCAGGAAGGTCTTAGCGTACTTGCAGCGCCACCGAATTGACCTTGCTTTGCTGCAGGAAACACATCTGCCGCTTTCCAGTCCTATGTTGCAGATGAGGGGTCTTGGTCCCGCTTGTGTTGCTGCGGGGTTCACCACGCATGCTAGGGGGGTCCTCACCTGGGCTAATCCCAAATCCCAATTGTCGCTGACACGGGTGGCGGTGGACCCGGAAGGGAGGTATGTGGTTGCACGTTGTGTTGGGAAGGATCATGATCTCTTGCTGGTGAATGTGTATGGCCCCAACTACGATTCTCCTGATTTCTATTCTTCGCTGGCTGACAGCTGCAGGCAGTTTGTGGGCTCTAGAATGCTGTGGGGGGGGACTTTAATTTGGTGTTGAATCCAGAACTGGACAGATCTGCGGGCCCCCCTAGATCCCCTGCAGCTTCGGCGTTGCTTCTATTGTCGGAATGTGTGAAACTTGACTTGCTTGATGTGTGGCGTCATAGACACTCGGGGCGGGGCGGGTTCACCCATTACTCGGCCTACCACAACATCCATACGCGCATAGATTACTGGTTCGTTTCCCGCTCCCTGCTCGATGCGGTGAAAGGGTGTACGGTGCTGCCGCGCACGCTGTCTGATCACTCGCCCTTACTCTTATTGCAGGTGGCTCCTCCTAGGAGGATTCCCCCGTTCACATGGAGGTTCCCCCCGTATTCCCTCCTAGATGAGGTTTTTAGAGGGGAACTGGCTGAAGACATAGAGACCTATTTCGCAACCAATGTGGGTTCGGTAGACAGCGTTCAAGTACTTTGGGATGCGTTTAAAGTGTACATCAGAGGGATGACTATGGCGAAGCACTCTGGGGTGCTCAAAGCTATCAGGCGCCGGCTGCAACTGCTTGAATCACAGCTCAATGACCTTGATCGGCAGGCGGTGGACTCGGGTGATGCCACTGACGCAGTCACACTTAAGTCCTTGCTAGAGGAATTCCAGGAGGAGGCGGATAGGGAAATTAAACATATGGGCAAATATGCGACTGCACGTGTGTATGGGGAATGGGAGCGCCCTGGTGCGCTCCTGGCTAAACTGATGCGCAACAGCAGGCCCCCATTGGTTATTGAGGAGTTAGTGACAGCTGCTGGGGAGGTGGTGGCTGAGGAACATGATATCCTGGCGGAATTTCACTCCTACTACACGGCACTCTACTCTTCGAGGGATGCACACCTTGGGGAGGAAATCGACGACTATTTAAGCTGCATCCAAATGCCCTTCTTGGCCGACTGGCAGAGGGAGTTTCTTATGGCCCCAATCCAAAAGGAGGAGATAACGGAGGCGCTGGAGGGCATGAGGTCCGGTAGTGCTCCTGGTGCGGATGGTCTCACGGTGGCTTTTTACAAGGCCTTTCAGGACAAACTTGTCCCGTACTTGATGCTCTTGTTCGATGATATTTGTCAGCAGGGCAGCATGTCGAGATCCATGAGAGAGGCGCTGCTTATTACCATCCCGAAGCCGGGCAAACCCCCTAATCAGTGTGGCTCTTACCGACCGCTGTCGCTGATTAATGTGGACGCGAAACTGTATGCCAAAGTACTTGCAACCCGTTTGGCGTTGCTGGTCCCGGACCTTGTTGCTCCGGAGCAGGCTGGGTTTGTCCCCTCCCGCAACCTCACTTATAACATCCGCACGGTACTGGGCACGATCCAGCATGTCAAGCACGAGAACAAGGCTGTAGCCATCTTCTTAGACATGGAGAAGGCCTTTGATTCTGTTGAATGGCCGTTCATGCTGAGGGTCCTTCGTAGGTTTGGACTCAGTGAGCCGTTTCTGCAAATGTTGGGAGCCCTATACTACAAGCCCACAGAGAGGCTAAAGATGGGGAACCTAGTCACTGCTCCTATCGAGATTGGAAGGGGCACACGTCAGGGATGCCCCCTCTCTCCATTGCTGTACGCCTTGGTGGCGGAACCCCTCGCCTGCGCTATACGAGAGTATCATCGGTTCGAAGGGATAAACTTTCCGACGTACCAGACTGGTATCTCAACATACGCGGATGACACTCAGCTATATGTTCGGGACCCGGAGACTAACCTCTCTGCGGTGCTGCGGGAAGTGGTGAAGTTCGGGGCCCTATCGGGCCTACGCGTCAACTGGAACAAATCAGTGGCGTTGCCCCTGACGCCGGTGACACTCCCTTTTGACTCAGAGTACCCATTACAATGGACCACGGACTCCATTCGCTACCTGGGGATACGTATACATACTGACCCGGAGGTCCTGATTCGCGAGAATTATGGGGTCGCCTACTCCAAACTGGTGGATGATGTCGAAGTGTGGTCCAGACTCCCGCTCTCTCTCATGGGCAGGATAGCACTCATGAAGATGGTAGTGCTACCCAGGTTTCTTTTTCTATTTACGAATATACCGGTGGTCCTCTCCAAAGCCTTTTTCCGGCAACTTACCCAGACGCTCATCCGCCTGGCGTGGGGGGGGAAGCAGCCGCGGGTGCAGTGGCAAACGCTCACCCTTCCGTATGAACAGGGGGGCCTTGGGGCTCCAGACCTGGAGAGGTACTATAGGATCGCTCAGGGGGCACATCTTCATACGTGGATTCATGGGGATCCTGGTATCCCTCATGTGAAACTGGAACGGCTCTTTGCAGACCCCATCCCGCTCCCGGCAACAGTATGCTATCCGTCTGATCGGAGGGTCGGCAATCTGGACTCTATAGCTGCCACGAATCATGCTTGGCATGCACTGGTTGGCTCCCGAGAGAGTGTGCTGCTGTATTCACCCTTGCTCCGTGTGGAATGGGCAGCCTGGTTGGCCCCACTGACGGAGACAGGCGTCCTGAAGGCACTACGCGACTTGGGTATTGTTACCGTGGGAGATCTCTTCTCAAACTGCACCCTGAAGACGTTGCAGCAGGTCCTCCAATCCTGTCCTAGGGCAACGCTGTCCACCGCTTTCAATATCATAGGGTTCGTAGAGCGGCCCTTGCCGTGTTGGGCCCGGAACTGGCTGAACCGCAGGAAGTGCCGGAGCTCACGTATATAATCAAGACCCCCTCTTCTCGCAAACTGGTCACAGCTCTCAGGACACTGGGTGATAGACATCGGCAGTGTCCCCCCTCCAAGGCCCGGTTGGCTTGGCAAGCTGACCTCCAATCTCCTATCTCAGACGACATGTGGCGTTATTGCGCTACCAACACTAGGAAAATCTCGCTCAACGGTCGACACCGCCTGGTGCACTTTAAATTCCTACAGCGGGTCTACTACACGCCCGAAAGGCTACATAGGTATGGGCTGAGGAACTCAGCGGAATGTGAGCGCTGCCACTTTCACACGGCAGACTTCCTCCATATGGCCTGGACTTGTCCTGCCATTCATAAGTACTGGGTAGAGGTCTTCGCGGAACTCAGCACATTTCTTGGTGAGGAGATTTTGCCCAACCCGGCGCTCGCATTGCTCGGTTTTTCTAAACCGCTTCCGGTGGCAGTGAGGCGGCTTGCGGACATGGCATTATTGACGGCAAAGCGTCTGGTAGCACTGTGTTGGATGCGGGGGCCAGTTCCCACTAAGAAGCGATGGGGGGCAGACTTACTATACTGTTGCACGCAATCGGAGGTGTATAGTGAGCTCCTGCCTCCGAAGAGTCGCCCCAAAAACTTCTGGGGGCTGTTTAGGGCGTTTCAGAGTGCGCAAGAGGATGGTGAGTCGGATCCGGACGGGGAGGAGCTGGATGTGCTGCAGGAGGTCGGGGTTGCGACAGCTGTGGATGAGGATTGTGGTAGTTGAGGGCCTAGGCGTTGTGAGTGCGTGGTGAATTGTGTCTGGTCTTCAAGGTGTGTTGTCTTGGGGGGTTGTTTGAGACGGCTGTCTTGGTTGTCGATAGGTGCTATCTTCCACCTGAGCTTTATTTCGCCCTAGTGAATATGTGATTGACACTCATGGCCCTAATGGGGGGTTGTGGTAGTGGCGAATGGTGGGAGTGGGCGGGTGGACACAGGTTTGGGTAGTCTGGCTGGTTTTTTTGGGGTGGGTGGGCCTGGGTTTGTCTGGGGGTTCTGATGCCCTCTATACATCTTTTCTTGCTTCCCCGATGGAGAAGCTCCGTCCCTGGGTCTGCACGCAGTTCTTACTGGGTGTCTACACTGATCGCACCATCCTGACAAGCCAAACTTCGCTTAGAACTGATATTGCTGGCGCTGCTGGGTGGGCTTTCTTTTTATATGTTACGATCATTCATTGGCTGCCCCCATGGCCTGAAGCTACTGCGCACTTCTTCTGCATCTGCAGTTACGCCGCCAGGCCTCCGGGCTGTTTTTTTTACGGCTGTGTGTTTCAACTTTACCCAGGGATTGGAGAGTGACCTTTTGATGCCGCCGGCCTCCGGGTTGTAGGCGATATCGGCTGTGTATGCAACTTGGAGGTGTAATAAAGTACAAAGTTAATAAAAAAAAAAAAAAAAACAGAAACAGCTCAAGAAACTACAGAATGTTCAAAACGCTGCTGCTATACTGGTCCTCGACATCCCCCTCCACAGCCACATTAGGAAACACCTCTGACAACCCCACTGGCTCCCAATTAACAAGAGAATCCCCTTCAAACTCCCCACACATGCCTGTAAATCTCTGCAAAACATAGGACCAACATACCTGAACCCCCGCCTTGCATTCCACGTACCTGTCAGACAACTCTGTTCCGCCCATCGCGCCCTAGCCTCCGTCGCCAGGATCCACAAGACCAGAACCAGAGGAAGTTCTTTCTCCTACCTCGCCAAAAAGGCCTGAACACTCAGGCAATCCGCGTAGCTTACCCAATTCAAGAAGGTCCTCAAGACCTGGCTCTTCGAATGATCTTCCACACCCAGAAAGACCACAGTCACCCCCTTTGGCTACTTGAGACCCTCAGGGCTGAGTAGTCATCCTTTATAAACCCCCAATTGATTGATTGACAAGTCAAATTGAATAGACAATGTTTTCAGTTTTTCATGTGTATCAGATTACCATGGTCAGTGACATGGATGGTTTGTAATCATTCAATGATAAGGACACTTTATGAATGCAGTATTCAATGCAACTCAAACATGGTGTTCCTCAAAAACAAATGATAATATTAGTTTAAAGAAATGAATAGTATAACCCTTATCCACTCAAACCATTTGTCAATTGTATTGAAATTAATGTGGCTGAAGCAAGTTTGAATTGATGCCCACACATATCCTCACATATTTTATACAGACAAGTGGTTTTAAATTCATTAGACTTTACACATTCCTGTAAAAGTAAGGAGTCATGATTTATCAAAGATTAATCTTTTTTTTTTTAAATTGAGGAATCCAGTCTAGTAACTCGCTTCTTCCACTAATTTAATCACTTGCTTCTTGATAGTTTCAGATGGATTGATTGGGATTTTTACCCTATCACTTTTTTGTGTTTGCTTGGTAACATTTTGTAGCCATTTTGAACTGAAAGAACGATGCAGTCTTCATGCTGGCATGTGCTTTTTTTGAGAAAATGTTTTATTAAAGATCATATGGGTAAAACACTTGCATTTATGAAAGCAGAATGAAAGAAGACTCACAATACAGAATTGTAGCTAATAGTAGAGACGGTGATCTACAGGTTACTCGAGTCTCCTTCGAGTACCTTGAACTCCAGCCCTCCCCAGGTCATGAGATACATATAGCACATTAATCCTGGCTGACACCCCCTTCTTCTTTCAGTGAATGTCTGAGGACTTTGCATCTTCTACCATTTTCAATGGGTATTTCTTCCTAGCACCGTGTTTATGAGAACAAACCTAACATCCTCCACCATAGAGGGAGCATTTGTGTGAGGTAGCCAAATAGAGCTGCACCCATTGTACTTTAAACTGAAGGAGGGTTTTTTCCAAATTCATGATTAGATTAGATTTTCCATAGCTACGGTGCACCACAGTCCCTGGAACCTCTGCTCTAATATAGGACGGTTTGCCTTATACCATAGCTGCACTAGTGCCAATTTAGCTGCACCCAGACATTGCACGGATACTAACTAGTCCACTCCAGACAGTTGTGTGGTCATATACCCAATAACATTGTTCTCGCATTGAAGGCAAATGGAAAGCAGAACAATGTTGATAGATCTGTCATCCTTAACGTGGTCTTCCACCAAACCTTTTGCCTTCTTACTTCCTCTTTTTTCGCTGTTACTTTGTGTTGTCCTTAGGACCCTGAAACCTTTATCACACCTTACCAGTGCTAAAGTGCATATGCTTATCCCCTAAACATAGTAACAGTGATATATACACAAGTGCCACATTTAGTTTACTCATACGTCCCTTGTAAAGTGGTATACCATATACCCAAGGCCTGTAATCTAAATGCTACTAGTGGGCTTTCAGCTCTGGTTGTGCCACCCACACAAGTTGCCTTTCAAACCTGTCTCAGGCCTGCCATTGTAAGGCCTGTGTGTGCAGTTTACTGCCACTTTGAATTGCCATTTATAATTACTTGCCATGCCACAAACTCCCATTTTATTACACATACGTCAGCCCTAAGGTAGGTCCTCAGCAGCTCTAAGGGTAGGGTGGGTGCTGTACAACTAAAAAGTAGGACATGTACTTTTACGTTTTACATGTCCTGGTAGTGACAAACACCCAGATACCCTTTTCACTACTGTAAGGCCTACTCCTCTCCTTAATACAAATTTAGCCTGTAATTCCGAATTAGAAAGGAGTAGCTACATCATGTTTCATATCTTTGGAAGGATAAGGATAAATTCTCTTTAATGGTAAAGTTGGATTCAACATTACTGTTCTAGAAAAGGCACTTTTATAAATTGGACATTTCTCTGCTTTTATTGCTCTGTGTGCCTTTCAGCCTGTGGCCAATACAGGTCTGGGGTGGGTGAAAGCTACACCTCGTGTATTCACGCTAGACAGCCACAAATACAAAAGATTCTGTGTGACAGGTAACACATCTGCATTGTGATAGCCCTTACTCGGCAGGAAGATAGTGGGGGAGCTGACACCTTAATATGCAATGTTCTGTTTCCCACAAAAAGGACTGATTACCCCCTACTGATAGTCTGGAGCCTGGGCTGAGAAGAAAGGTGGACTTGTGCACTTTAATGGCCTGCTCTAAAGTCGCCTCAACTTCAAATGCACAACAGGGTATAAATATTCTCTGACCCTACCAAGATAGTACACTGCTGGAGCTGTGAAGAACTCTGCCAGAAGTAAAGACTGCTGTGCTACAAGGAATGCCCTCTGCTTGACTGCTGCTCTGAAAACACTGCTTTTCTGCTTTGCTATGCTGATCTCTGCTCTGCTGAGGACAAGGTCTAGACCTATCTCACTTGAACCCAGAGTGACTCCAAGGACTTGCTGGCTTGCCCCGAGTTCTGAAGTTTTAGAACCATCAACGACTTCCTTTAACTCTACAACAGCACCTGGACTCTGCCATCTGCGATTCCTGCCCTGGCAAGTGGTGTCAACCCAGTCCTGGGCCCTTAAAATGGGATTTCTGCTGTTCAGAACCATCAACATCGATGGAGTGACAACTTTGCTACTCAGAACTGATGCATTGCTCTTCGACACCAATGCAGGAGCCGGTTGATGACGTTGCTTCAATAGAAAATGCGGCGCAATGATGATAGACAGTGCGGTTTGATGACGAGGCAGTGAATGCATCGTAAAAGTGTTCATTGATAAAGCCTTCATCGCCTGCACAGATCAAAACAGACGCATCAAGTCTTTGAAGTCGGTAATTGCTCCATCTAAGGAATTATTTTGGCGGAACCTGTGAAAGTCCTGTAGCTGGCCTGCCATCCATCGCAGTCGGCCTGAACTTTGGATTTACCCAGGTCCAGCTCAACCTGAAGTATCCCCTAAGAGCTATTTGACTCCAAGCACTAGATTTAAGTTTAATATTTAAAAAATCCTAACTCCTGTTCGACTCCGGTTCGACTCCGGTTCGACTTGCTAGATCTTTGTTGTTTTTGTTTTGTTTTACTAAAATACATAACCTAATTTTCTAATCCTGTGTGGATAATTCTTGAGGTGTTTTAATTGTGTTACTGTCAAGTTTCTTTTTGCCACTTCTTTTGTGCCAGGTTATCACACACAGTGACACATTTGCATGTATCTGAAGCGCTGTTTCTCTCAGATCTAAAAGTATCTTACATTATATAAAAAATATCATCTCCTCTCCCTAAAATAACATAGCAACTGTACGGCACCCTCCATGTTTCTAGTGATAGAACAGGCCTCTTAATGCAGGGATGACATCAGGATTATAGTGCTGAGGATAGGGGGAGGGAGGTATGCCTTTTATTCTGTATTACAGTGGCCCTATCATCTGCCTGCTTAATCACAATTTTATATTTCATGCTAAGTGCAGTGAGGGTCCTTTAGGCAAGTTGTCATAATGACATTCAGTAATGATAAGAGTCTGTCCTCAGATTTGTGAGTTTATCTGGCTTGAATAGATTGGTGAGTTTCTAAAAGGGGAGTGTGACACCCCATTTCAATGGCGCCAGCTTTGGTGGTTCAATGTGCATGTGCTTAAAATCATCATTGGTATATATACTCACAACAGCATCGTCCATGGACATATTAATTTATAATAACGTAAGGCACTGCTAATAATATCCGAATGGTTAATCCCAAAAGGGTAAGTGACAGTTGGGCCCCTTCAGTCTTGAGGAATGTCATGTGACTGCTGGACATGTAGTTTTGGGAACAGAAACAGGTCAACCATTTTTTTTAACACTTTATTTTTCCAATAAAGGAGAAAAGTCACATTGCATTGCATGTAGTCTCTTCATAACTAAAACAAATCATGCCTGACGGTTTATGGGACAATAGTGGACAATATATCGACCAGGACAATGGCATAACATAACGGACGTTGGTGCTCCAACCCTCTCCCCCACCTGCGATCCAATTCCAAGTTGCTATGCTCAGGCAGTCAATATGTTGCAAACACTATAAGCAATCAACTCACGTCGTGGTCCCTCCACGCAGTGTCGTGCAACAGTGTGGCAAAAACTTCCCTCTGTTACTATACCATTGTCTGCCTGTGTGTTGGAGACCTGCTCAGCTGCGTCCAGGTATGCCCTCAGTGGCCCCCATATGTCTTTAGGGCGGGATGTCTGTGGCATTAGACTTGAATACAACTCAGCGTTAGGGTCGCAATACACTAAGGTGCTAAGCCAGTCTTGTAGTTTGGGGGCTGTCTTTCTGCCCCAGTGTACGGCTACCTTCCTTTTCACCAGCAACAATCCCAGGGACGCCAATCTCCTTACTTTCTTGGGAATCTGGACTGTGTAACCCATAAGTGCAATTCCAGGAAGGGGAACAAGCGGTATCCCAATAATTTTCCCTAGCGTCTCATGCACAGTTGTCCAGTAAGTCTGTAAACAAGGACAAGACCAAGCTAGATGTAGACAGTCAGCATGTGGAGATGCGCATTTTAAACAATTGTGTGACTTAGTAGCATCAATCTTCTGGGCCATGGCTGGGGTAAAATAGGCTTGACGGAGAAACTTGAAATGTAATAACTTATGACGGCTGTTAAGGGAAACGTCCCTGGCGACCATACAACATTTCTCCCATTGGTCCTCTGTGATCGCCCCACCCGTATCTGCCTCCCAGTCCAGTATAATTTGGAGTCGTCTACCGGGAGCATGCTGGCGCAAGTCTTGTACATTTTAGAAATTAGGCATGCACCATTCGCGTTCTCCAGGACCAAACTAAGCGGGGGGAACGAGTCTGGTTCAACCGCGTATGAGGGGGAACGCCACACACAATGCGGATCTCATTCTGCTCATTAGGAAGCCGGTCATAAAACTGCAGTCAGAGAATCTGTCATCTTCATCTATTGAAAAAATATGACCCCCAGGGAACAGGTCGCCCACCTTCACAATGTCAGCTGCTGCCAATTTACGCTGCACTATTCCTTCACCCGTAAGTGGGAACCATCTGGCATTGGGTAGTGGCAGGGCGGAGGAATACAGAGATGCAGCGCCCATACGTTTTCTCAGCTTGTCCCAAGCAGTCGTTGACACCATCTGAATGTCCCGCCTGTCCCGTGAGAAACCACCCGGCAGCACCTCGCTCAATTTGTCCGGGAGGACTAGGTCCACCTCTAGCCTTAAAAACGGGATATGGGTGTCAGGGTGAAACCAAGCGTGTGCGTAGCAGCATTGCGCTACTAAGTAGTACAATTGGAGATCTGGGACATTGAAACTCCCTGTGTCTTATGGCAGGGTCAGTATGGACCATCGAAAGCGGGCCGTTTACCACCCCATACCAATCGGATCATCAGTGTTCACAGAGTGCGAAAAAAGCCGTCAGCCAGGGGCACAGGGATATTATTAAAAAGATATAAGAATTTGGGGAGGGCCACTACTTTTAATATGGCTACTCTGCCCGCTAGCGATATGGGAAGCCTCAGCCAGCGGTCCACCTGTTCTTCTCATTTTTGAAAGGTCTGCCCATAGTTTAGGCGTATAATCTGGGTAGTGTCCAGGTGGATGTGGATGCCAAGATATTTCACCAAGTCCTGGCACCATTCAAGTGGGAAGTCGCAATCCCATTTGACTGTGCTCACCCTGAGCGGGTAATATGATGGACTTGTGCCAGTTAATGCCCAGTCCCGAAAATCTACCACAACAGATAATTTCACGAATTAGAGGAGCCAGGTTTAGGTGGGGCTCCCGGACATACAGGATGGTATTGTCTGCGTACAGGGAAGCTAAAAGTGGGCCCGTCTGAAATTGTAACCCTCTATTTAGATGACGCTCTTGAAAATGCCTGACGAGAGGATCCATTGCTAGAATGAACAATAGGGGGGACAGGGGGCATCCCTGCCTGGTCCCACGACATAAGCGAAATGGCCTAGACAGAGTGCCATTCAAGGGGAATCGTGCCGAAGGGCCGCTGTATAGTAAGGAAACGGTGGCGATGAAGCCATAAGGTAGCCCCATGTGCTGTATGACCTCCACCATGAATGGCCACTCCAGCGAGTCAAATGCTTTTTCTGCATCACCGCCGCCACCTTAGGTTGTATTCTGTGCAGCATAGTGAACAGAGTTCGGAGGTTCAAGGATGTGGATCGCTTAGGGACAATGCCAGACTGCATTGGAAAAATGATATACTCCATCAGCTGTGAAAGCTTGTTGGCGACTACCTTAGCCAGTATTTTGTAGTCCAAGTTCAATAAGGACAGCGGCCGGTAGGAGCCGCATTGTTTGTGGTCTTTGCCAGGCTTCGTCAGTACTATAATCACAGCTTCGCGCATTGTGGGTGGGAGACTTTGCTTTTCCAATGCCTCTGCATACACCTCAATTAACTGGGGGTCCAAAAGATCCTTGAACACTTTATAAAAGTCCCCGATAAAACCATCTAAACCCATTCAGTGGATCCTCGCAGGGTGTCAATGGCTAGAGTGACATCGGCGACGGATATTGGTTCTGCCATAAAGTCTAGCATGTATTTCTCTAAGAACACCAATGCGATCTCATCTAGGTACGCATCATCTGGGTCTGCTCTAGTTGTGTAAAGTGTAGTGTAATAATCCAAAAACTCGTCTGGATAGCGACCGTGGAAGTGAGAGTGGCACCGGCCGCAGAGTGTAATTTAGTGATATAACTTTTACTGTAAGGTGGTCTCAGCATTTGCTCAAGGACTCTGCCGGGCCGCTTGCCCACCCCATATCGTCTTGCCGTGTGGTATTTCCCCATGTATAGAATCTCGCGATCCGCTGTGTCCCTTTACTCAGTCAGTAGGGCAAATTTCACAGCCTGAGCTTTTGCGTCAGGGAGGGTCAACAGTTGGGAGTCTAGTGCGGCTATTTCTCGCTCAATTCGGAAACAGGTCAACCATAATATAGGATAAGGGAGCTTTCTTTTAAATCTACCTTAGGTTTTCAATCTTATGCTGGTGAAATTGTATAATGCAAAAGGACTCTCAAATCCATTGAACACATTTATGACTGACATAGCCTCAAAAATGCAGAAAGAGAGCTCAGGGTGAGCTTTATAACCAATTTGTTTGCTGGTAAGAAGCCAGCCCAAGGCATGTAGTAGCATTTGGCTCATACATGTCAAGTTGTAGGTAAAAAAAATATATATATTCTCTTTTAAAACTTTTTTTTCTTCATTTCAACCACATAATTATTGTAGCTGAAATATCAACAACAAAAATGCTGTGAAGGCATGTATATCTAGGCAAGCATAGGTTTACTATGCTTAACTCCATGTACACACCTTGAAGATATATTTCTGTATGTGAGCACCATGTTTCCATAGGAAATAGATGTTTTGGTTTGCTGATATTTCTAGTCCCGTTTGATAAATCTTCACTAGAACCCCCCCCCCCCCCCCCCCCCCAAAAAAAAAGTGTCATCTACCTCTGCTACTTTCTGAAATGTTTTTAGGGATCCCTCAAGGGGGCGTTGAGAAAAAGGGTGGTCCCAAAATGGCAGCAAGAGGCTCCTGCATGTTCCATTAGACCATTGGTCTAATGGAATGATTGGCCAGCCGCAAAACAAACAAATGTTGAGGTCGCCATTACAGAACTCAGGGACTCCATGTCTGGAAATTGAAAATAATTAAGGGTATTAGCGGGTGGGGTGGGAATACCCTGATCCCCTAGTCCTTGTGGGGGATCCATGAGGGATCCAAGTGAGGACAAATTTGAAAACTATGTTTTGTTTAGGGAGCCAGAATCCCTCTGGAATCTCTCTGGGGCCAGCACGGTTCCCTGTGCTCCTGAGAGAGACTTGCAGAAGCAGAAGAAGATGCGCTGGCTCCCGAAGACTCATTTGAGAGTCCTGTGGGATCGAGAAAATCATTTTTGAAAAAAAGATGTGCGTGGCAGGAGATTACTCACCCACAGGTTGTCGAGCAGAGAGCCTGTACGCAACACATGGATGTGTGACAACAGCTGTATTCACAGATGTATATTAATCCCTTATAAATTCCAATAGAGACAACATGATAGACATACAGGTAATAGAAAGAATCAGAGACTGAAATCCTCCAGTGGCGTTCATTCTTGATGTGATAATATCTCAAGCCACAGGCCAGAGATTCATTAACAAAAGAGGTCAATGGCTGAAGGCGGCATAACCAGGGTATGTGTAGGTTACAACGTGTTCACCATAAATGACATAAGCACCATTATATGTGAAAACCAAACATCGAACAGTGAAAAAACGGAAGTGATCACTCAGACATCACTTAGACACTGTAATATCACATTTATATTTAGAACTCAATAGGTTATCTGAACGGTTTCATTACTAGCGACACTTTTGTATCACATTATAAAGTATTTACTATACAAGTACTGGAAAATTGATTTCTGAAATAAGATCCAATATGCCAAATAAATAACTTCAACGTTTTTTAAACCAATAATATATTGAGAAGATAAAATATGTATTTAATTTAGGATAGGTGTCAGATTTAAGAAACTGAAGACAGAAACAAACGTTTTAGAAACTTTTTAGGACACAAAGAGAAAGCAGCTGAAACTAATACAGCAGTGCTTAATATTCTTAACCAATCACATTTTGATTTTAAAACTATAAAATTGTGCTCAGCTTTTGCATTAAAGTAAACATAATTTGGAGTAAAATTATTTGCAAAAGGGAACAAACACTCATTTACATTATCTTTCCAAACTTAGCTTATTGCTATTTCTCTTCAAACAACATACCTTCATTTGTTTGCCCAGAGAGCTAGCCCCTCTATCAGACGGAGTAACTTTTTCCTTGGATGCCTTTTCGAACTGTTCTTTCAATGCTTGTGTTGAAATCGTTGGAATCTCTCCATCCACAATTATGTGAGCGTTAGCTATACCATAAACAATACAAACAGATTCGGATATCAATTTTTTCTCCATATTTTATTCTTTGTAGGCATTTATGCAATGTTGTCTTTTAAATATTAACGATGAGTCATCCTATTTTTTAATTTTAAACACCTATGAACTGCATTTGGTACTAATTATATTTAGTTTAGGGTATAAATATTTGCCGAAAATTACCATCTTTTATGATGTGTACCCCCAAATATTTGCCCTAACTATGCTGGCTGTAGAATTCTGTGCACTTTATCCTGATGACTAGTGATAAAGGGCCATATGTATCAAGCAAAATTAGATTCGCAAACGCCGAAATTCGCAGAATTTCTGTGTTTGCGAATGCAATTTTGCCAAATTATATGTATTAAGGCAAAATAAGGAATCGCAAAATTTGCGATTCCTTATTTTGCGATTACATTTAAGGAATCGCAAATTTTGCGATTTCTTAAATGCAATGTAAAAAGCACCAAAAAAGTACAATTTGGTCTTAATAAATCGCAAATTACCACCAACTTGAAGTTGGTGGTAATTTGCGATTTATTTAAAAAAAATGCACTTTTTTGCATTTTTCAAAGTGCAATGGGAAGCACAAACATGCCCCTAGGGCATGTATGTACGCCACATGTGCACCCATGCTTCTTTCAGGGGGGCATCAGGGTGTCCTTTTGACACCCCTACACCCTTTAAATTATTCTCAATTTGCAATTCTCAAATTGCGAATCGCAAATTGAGAATAACGTCCCATTTATTCCTATGGGCCTCCTGGCCCATAGAAATGAATGGAAAAGTATTCCTTAATTGCGAATATTAAGAAATCGCTAACAAATTGCGATTTTTTATATACATCCCTATTTGCAATTCTCAAATAGCGATTTCTAAAAAATCAGGATGTTGATACATATGCCCCAAAGTGCCTGTGCTTCTACTTTCAACAAATAAAATTAATATCCTCCTAGTTGGCATAGTTAACTTATATATAAGTCCCTAGAATATGGCTCAAAATGTACCCAGGACCTGCAAGTTAAATGTCATTAGTGGACTGCAGCACCTATCGTACCATCTACTAGAGTGACAATGTAAAATATTTGTGACTGGGGCAGTGGAAAATCTGCAATTCTGTCAAAAAGCTATTTGTGAAAATAATCCCTTTTCGCAGGGTAAAACCTCCCTTTTAAATAATAATACCTCACCCCTGTGTATGCGTTGTAGCCCACCAGGCAGGGTTTGTGGTATTTAAAAGTAGTATGTTGGAAGTGGAGGAACCTGTCGCTTACAGCCGCCACCAAATGCTGGAGGCGTGCATCCCCGAACCCTCGCTTCAACGTTAGGCTAAGTAAGGACACCGTCTGAGGTAGCCCTACTCACCCCTTTAGTAGCTTGGCATGAGGAGCCAGGCTTAACTCCAAGGCACAAGTGTTCACTATGTGCAACCAACTTCACAGTAACCCCATGATGTCATCACAAATAGACTCCACCGGAGTATTGATCAAATTAATATAATCTTTATATAAGCAATTATTCGATACGACCACATGATACAAAATCAACATATAAGAATGGGTAGTAATACATCCGATGGTTTGATAGGTCCTAATCCCAACCACCGCTTCTAACCAACAGTTAAGCTCACTTCTAACTGTCTCCAAAAGGTTAGGCCAGTTGGATTGTTAGAATCACACAAGTTGCAAAAGGAGACAAACACTGCAATGCGTAACAATATTCTCTTATACTCTGCAACAGAGAAACAATGCAATACGTAGTGCCACAGTCATGTACTTTGTAAATGAAGAAATATTGAAATACGTATCACCACCAGCATGCCCTGTACCAGGAAAAAACAAAGCAATGCGTCACGCTACAATCCTGTACGGTGCAATGAAGAAATAATACACTGTGCCACATTATACTCCGATACTGTGCACTGAAGAAATAATGCAATGCACCACATTACAATCAGGTAATGTACAAGGAAGAAATAACTCCGAGCTTAGAGCACCCAGCATAAACTTAGTCAGGGAAAAATGAGGTCAGGCATCATACGATAGTTCGATAGTTCGTTAGCAGCAATAATGCAAAGTGTAATACAACAGTTTTACGTGCTCCATTAACAGTACCCCCGTTATGGATCAAATGATGACACAAAAAGTACTGCTTCCACTCCGGCCCCAGTCCTGCCCCGTCTTAGATCAGCACAGGCCAGGATCCGAACCGAAGCAATGGCTGGCGCAGCTGACTGAAGCGGGAGACCGAGAGAGAGTCCCTCCAGGGGGAGGGAGCGATCCCACTCTCCCCCCCGACGTCAGCGACTTGGGCCTTGATCCAGAACTCAGTCATGGGCTGCGGCCGACTCGAGCCGGCGGCTCAGCTCTTCTGTGGCTGCCAGACTGGGCCGCTGCTGATGGACTCCGAGGGCCCCAAGGACTTGTCCCTCACTCAGGCGGTCTCAGTCCACACCAAGACCCGTCCGCAGCACTGTGGAGACTTTACTTCAATTCGGTGCACAGCCAAACCAGGCACTCCTCACCAGCACCTCAGGTTGCGCTTCGAAAGGCACACCGCGCGTCCGAAACAAGTCTCTTCTCTCGTGCTCACGACGATTCGGCGCTCTTTACCAACGCTCTGCTTGCACCTCAACACACACCCTGTGCAATCAAACCTTTCCTCCAGCCGAAAAGTGGGGGGGGCTACCCACCCTCATGGGAGTGATCATCAGTAAAGTGGAAAAGTCTGGACAGACCATCAGCATTGGTGTGTTCTGTTCCTGGACGATGTTCCACCGTGAAGTCCATCCCTTGTAGGGAGATGCACCACCTCAACAGCTTTGGGTTCTCACCCCTCATCTGCATCAACCATCTGAGGGGTCTGTGCTCGGTCTGCACTAAGAAGTGGCTCCCAAACAAGTAGGGCCTCAGCTTCTTCAGTGCCCAGACCACAGCAAAAGCTTCCCTTTCAATTGCACTCTGTTAGAAACGGGACCCTGGCCGGCCAAGACTCGCGTCGAGGTCAGTCAGGGATCACCATTTCTAAAGTCAGGGCAGGGGAGTCACACACCAAGGCAACCCCCACTCGCCCTCTAGGTAGCGTGGCGCGAGCAGTCTAGGCTAAACTTGGAGGCGGTATGAGTTAAGTATTTGCGCACGCACCCCAGCAACAACACCCAAGGCCCACCACAAAGAAAAGACTCCACACAAGGTTATATAAAAAATAGCCTTTGTATTATAATAAACAAAACACATTAGATAACACACGCAAACTGTACAATGTGCCAGAGGCACGGGCAGAATTTACAAGGGGGATTATGTACAGGACAGGGCCACGTGGACCACTGTCAGGGGTAGGCACTTGTTAGAAGATAATACTGGTAGATATACACTTATGTCGTAAACATAGAATGAGTAGCAACAAAATCATAAATGCAACACACATCCAGTAATCACTGGAACAGTTAGGACCTCCTACGCAACCCTAACACACTGTAGGTAAATCACGCAGGTAACTAGGACCTAAGGAAGGAATACCAACACCTAAGCAATTCACTTTTAGCAAAGGGAAGGAAGCCTAAACATAACATGAACCATCAACAATCTACTATGCAGGTCACATTTAGCATAACATAAACATAAACAATCCTCTCTGCAGGTCACATTTAGCAAAAGGGGATAACCATAAGAATACCTAGTCAGGTTACTTTTAGAAAAGGTACAGGTTAGAACACATGCGCAAGAATTGCATAACAAGAAATTACAATGCGCGGGGTGCACAAAGCACAACACTCAAAATGTGTCCCTCAGGCCAACTGGCCTCGAAAGGGGCGGAATGCCCTGAGTCTCAATGTCAGGGGGTCTGTGCAGGCAGCACAGAACACAAAGCCTAAACGTGGCAACTGTCCACTAAGTGCTGGACAGTTGTAAATATGATGCACAACGTTGGAGCCAGGAGGGCTCAAGAATCAAAGTGGGCAAGGAGCCTCTCAGGGGCTCACCACGCAAAATGTGCAACTAGAGCTTCAGCGCTCTTCAGGATAATCCAAATGCCCCCAGAGCCTCTCTCAGGGCTCTCACTCAATGTGGGCAATAATGGACTGTGGGCAAGGAGCCTCGCCGGGCTCTCAACGAACAAAATGGCCCCAAGATCGTTGGAGCCCCTCACGGGGGACTCGGGAATTAATTACTGCCCCAAGAGCCTCGACGGGCTCTTAAACAAATAGGGAATGCCTGGAGCCTCTCGGGGCTTGAACAAGAAGTGTGCCAGCGCTGAGCCTCTCAGGCTCTAAGAACAAGGGATCCGCCCTGGAGAACCAAAAGGGCCCGCCAGTACTCACCGGCTCACTTGCAGGGTGGAGGCTTCTCTCGGATGGGGCTCTCCCTTCACTCGGGAGCCTCAGGGACGGCCGGCTGCTCCTCTCTGCTCGGCTCCGGGGGCGGGACTTCCGGTTCGCCTCTCCCGGGCCGCGCTGGGATTGGCCGTCGGTCCAAGCACTTCCGGGTCGTCGCGGGCAGCGCGGCGGCCCGTTCTAGACAGGCAGGCGGGCTCACAGTATCCGAGGAGTGGGCTCCCTCGCGATACTTACAATATCCAAGTACGGGGCAATGCCGGGTGGCACCGGCCTTTAAATAATAAAATAAAGCGAGGTGGGCACTCGCTATGCCGAAAATCGGCAAATCGGCTCTGACGCCGGGTGGGCACCGGCAATGCAATAAAAGCGCTCTCAAGCGCTCGGGACAAAGAAGAAGCGCGCTCAGCGCTAGAAAGCTAAGCAAAGCGCTATTGAGCGCTGGGGGCACAAGGAAAGCGCTCCTAGCGCTATAAATCAAATTCAGGGCGCCCCCAGGCACAGGAAAGCTCCAGCAGGGTCTGGAAGCAGGCAGAGGGGCAAGGCAGGGCCAGAGCCAGCACACTGGGTCTCCAAGCAGGGAGACAGCCAAGTGGCGGTCCTCTTGGCCCCAGCAGCAGCAGCAGCCCCCTCTGGCAGGATCCTAGGCAGAACCAAGAACAGGACAAATTGCATGGGGACACAGCCCCTTCTTATACAGACAAACCCTTTGTCTCAGGGTGCAGGGTGGGGGAGAAACCAGTTGCAGCTGGTTCTGAAGTACTTTGTTTACCCCAACCACCCTCTCTATTCACTGGCAGGGCTAGGGCCATCAGTCGCACTACAGGGGGTGGAGCCAGCATTGTCCGGGGAAAGTCCAGGCCCAGCAGGGACCAAGTGCACTCCTCCCAAGCCATCAAGCATGCTGATCTCACACTCACCACCGGGCAGACCCATCCAGCCTTCCTGGAGCCAGGCTCACCAGCCAGCTCCAGCCAATCACACTGCAGGCATATTTTCCATTAATATGCCAAGTCCCAGAAATGGCATTTCTACACATGCCACATTCACGCAACATACATCATTGCGAAGCATTCATTCCCACGAACACGCACATACTAAACTCGAGCATGCACTCCCCACACATCAGGAATTACTAGGGACACAGACATTCCCCATGCATCCCTATGGGAGAGCAGGCCAGCCTCACTACATGCACGCACTTTACTCTGGGACACAGAGAAAAAGTGCGCACAGACAAGAAATTCATCCACGCATATCACAGATCTAAAGCAAAAAGATTAGGGGTGAACCTGCCATAAGGGCCAAGTCCAACACACTCCACCTCTGTTTCCTGGGAAGTAGCTTTCTGCTAATGAAAGCTACCGTTTGGTCCAAGCCCTCATTGTTCAATTGTGAGAGCACTGCTCCCACCCCATGCTCTGAAGCATCTGTTTGCACTATAAACTCTCTGGGGAAATCTGGTGCCCGTAACATGAGTGCAGTGCACATGGCAGTCTTCAGGGCATCAAAGGCGGTCCTGGCAGGCATTGGGCTGTTTCTTTGAGATCAGTTCTGTTAAGGGGGCAACGAGGGTGCCATGGCCATTCACGGACCGTCTTATAGTGCCCAGTGAGTCCTAAAAAGGCCCTCACTTCTGTCTTGGTCTTGGGGGGTTCCTACACCAGGCGATCCACAGGCTCATCAGCTCTGAGGATGGGGTGCACGTCAGTCTTAGTGACTGCATTGAGCCCACGGTAATCCAAGCAGAACCGAAGTTCGAGAGTGGCACCCGGCGCAGCAGCTTTTGGCACAAGGACTGTGCAACAGAGAAAGCAATGCAATAGTTAACTCCACAGTCACGTACTTTGCAATTGAAGGAATAATCCAATGTGTATCACCACCAGCATGCCCTGTACCAGTAAGAAACAAAGCACTGTGTCATGCTACAATCCTGCATGGTGCGATAAAGAAATAATTCAGTGTGCCATATTCCACTCAGGTACTGTGCACTGAAAAAAGAAAGCAATGCGCCATGATACAATCAGGTAATGTGCAAGGGAGAAATAATGCAGTGAGTAGCGCACCCAGCATACAGTTCTTCCGGCACAAATGAGGTTAGGCCTCATATGACAGTTCAATAGTTCGTTAGCAGCAATAATGCAAAGTGTAATACAACAATTTTACATGCTCCGTTAACAGTGCCCTTGTTATGGATCAAATGACACCAAAATACTGCTTCCCACTCCGGCCCTAGTACTGCCCCGTCTTGGGTCAGCACAGGCCGGGATCCGAGCCAAAGCAACGGATTGTGCAGCTGACTGAAGCGGGAGGCCCACACCCCAACCCAGGGGTTGATCCACGTTACCTGGGGGGGCCTGATCCCACGCTCCTCCCCGACTTGGGCCTTGATCCAGAACTCTGTCATGGGCTGCGGCGGACTAGGGCCAGTGGCTCAGTTCTTCCATGGCTGCCGATCCAGGCCGCTGCTGATTGACTCTGATGGCCCCAATGACTTGGCCCTCACTCCGGTGGTCTTAGTCCACACCAGGACCCGCCCTCAGCACTGTGGAGACATTACTTCAATTCGGTGCACACCCTAACCAGGCACCCCTCACCAGCACCTCATGTTGCAGTTCGACACACACACTGAGCGTCCGAGACTCGCCTCTTCTCTGGTGCTCACAATGATCCGGCGCTCTTCACCAATTCTCCGCTTGCACCTCAACACACACCATGCACAATCAAGCCTTTTCTCTTCTCCCCGTGCACATGATGTCCAGACGTTCTTCACCAATGACACGCACTCTTGCACGTCAGAGACTCACTTTTTCTTTTGGTGCCTGCGAGGCCCCAGCGCTCTACACCAACATCCGAGCTACACCACAACACGCACCCAGCACGTCAGAGTCTCACTTCTTCCGTTGGTGCATACGATGTCCAGGTGCTCCTCACCAATGCCCTGGCTGCACCACGACATGCACACTAGGCGTCCGAGTCTTGCTTTTCCTTTTGTGCACACGAGGCCCAGGCGCTCTTCACCAAAACCCGGGCTCCAACATGACATGCACCCTTGTACATCCTCGCCTCCCCATGCACACCACGACCAGATGCTCCTCACCAACGCCTTGGCCTGCACTAGGACATGCACTCTGCCCGTCTGAGACTTAGCTTACTCCTGCGTGCCCACAATCACAAGGCACAACTTCTGAGGGTCTCAAGCAGCAGAAAGCATGTGCACACTATGTTGCTTGGGACTTCTCTGGAAACTTTTTTGATCCTGTATTTCCAAACAGGCAGCCAGCTCACCTCGGGCCCTTGAGGTTACAAGACACAGCACAGTCTTCTTCAAGCAGGGAGACCCAGCACCTTCAAGCCCAGTCCCAACAGCCTCTTCCTTAGCTAGAACAGCAAATTACAGACCAGCCTCAGATCACAAAGCAAGGATTGGTCTATCCACAGCAGTCTCTTCAGTTGTTCCTTCTTTAGCAGAGGTTCCTCTTGACCACAGAATGGGTCCAAGCCTTTTTAGTCACAATGCATATCTGTTTCATTCCAAAGTTCAGGGGCTTCAGCTCGTGATAGTTACACCCCTTAATGTCTTTGAAGTTTGTATGTGCTCAGGGGTCCCTGACCCCTACCTACATCAGTTCTGGGTGTCTCCCTCCCAGTATCACTTCTCTACCTTTGATACTGGGGGTCTGGATCCTTAATCACTCAGCAGGAGATGGGTCAATGGGTTTATAGCACCAGTCCAGGCTTTTTTACCTCCCGGGCTTCTCCTCCCCTACCCTGCAGATTCAGGGCAGTCTGGTGCCATCTCAACCCCTCCCTGGATCAAGACCTCTCCCGCTCCTCTCAGCTTTCAGTTCCAGACAGACAATCCACATTTCAGAGACACACAGAAATGCTCAGAGCACAGAACTCAGCCACTTTCTAAAAGAGTGGTTTATAAACACACAGTGACAAAACCACCTTCACAGAAGGATGCATTATGACATACATACTAAACATCACCTCTCCATTATAAACTGACAGGAAACTAGGCTAACACATACAACACCCAGCCTCCCGCATTCTGTCATATGGGCAGAATGACCTTTCAGCAATGAAAAACGAAATGGAGAGTTTTTGACTGCCAGAACATAACACTCACCTCCATTTATGTTCTGCCTTTTACCTACACTGCACCCTGAACAGGGGTTACATGGTACCCACCACAGGGGTGCCCCATGTGTATGTTTATGGGAAAGTCAGGCCTGAAAAAAGGTTTCACTTGTCAGGACGACATGCTAACTTCGCATTCTGCAGGCAGGCCCTACACTGAAGGTCTGAGTTCCCTTTTCTGCACCCCTTGCATTACTAACCCTTGCACACACACAGCACATCACGAGGGACCTTTACTAGTAAGGCAAACATACCTATCATGGCCAACCAATCACCATTACATTTTACATAGGGAACTCCTGTACTTTGACACTGATCAGCAGTGACAAAGTACCCAAAGCATCTAAAAGCAGAGGTGGTAGAGGTAAAAAGTCTGGCTAATCACGCTAAGATATGCCAGGTCTTACACAGGACATATATTAATTTAATGTTAATGTGTGCTTACTGTAAGTAGAACCCAAAATCTATATTTGTGGCAGGTCTAGCTGTTTCAATAATGGGACTAGTTGGACAAATAATTAAACTATTTTTAATAATTATTAAGAATCCAATTCAATGGTGAACTGAGATTTGTAATAAATGTTATGGAAAGATAACTTTTAAAAAGCTACCTTTTCCCTGCTTGACGCTCCTGGAGGCTAACTGGAATTTGCTCTCCAACTTCTCCCCAGCCGTGATAAGCATTTGAATAGGTGTGAAATTTGTACCAGGAGCTACATATTATGTCATTTAGATGGACACGTCAACCTGAATGGGCAGGGATGACTACTTTGAGCTCAGCAGAAGGGTGGGGGCTGCAAGCATCCCTTTTGACATTATAGTGTCAAATCTTGATCCAGTGTCTAATCCTGCTAGACCGGTCTGCAGGGTTCACACAAAAAAACCTGGGGAACAGTTGATAGGAAGGGAACAAGATGCTAAAATATTCTTGTGTATTCACCATTCAGTTACTAAAGGATCCTGCTTTGTCCTACTAAACATTTTTTCTCAGGGATTTATGTGTTAGGCTTAGGGTGCACTTGAATGGAAGAGAAGAGAACACTAAAGCAATTCCAGTGTGTGTCCTGCCTGGTTGCTAAATAATACTGCTTTTTTCTAGCAATGTTCTATGTCTGGGTTTATAACGGGTACGGTGACTACTTCAAAACGGATGTCAGTGTTTGAAGTGGGGGACAATAGGAATAGGATAGTAAGTTTTCCACATAACCCAAAATCTCAGAACCCAAGTTTAGTGTGGCCGAAGTCTTTCACTGTCTTGAAAATGCCCAAAGTGGGTTTGGTTGGCCCGAGAACTTTTATCCATTGATTATGAGGTGTCCAGGAGTCACTTCCACCCACTAGCTAGTGCCAGAATAAATATTCCAACTCCAGGTTCGTACTTCAGAATACTTCTGCACCTGCAGAAGAATAGAAGAGCACTGACAATAATGGAGTTGTGCACTACCAGGATATCCAAGCAGTAATAATGAAGCTCAATCAGTTCCTTTGTTGCAAAAGTCTTTAATGATATAAATCCAAAGTGTAAAAACAACAGCCAAGCAACAGCCAACGCGTTTCGTTCTTAGAACTTAGTCAGGGCAGTCAATAACGTTGAATAATCATCTTCTCGATCTATCATGCCTTGAACATCGTGGAGTAAAATGGTCTTTCAGAGACGTGCGCCACCATGATAAGGGCCACGTTGTAGAACTGCCTGTCAAGCATCTCGACGAGGTGCCGGGTATCTCCTGGAACCAGAAGAATAGAAGAGCACTGAACCTGTGGTCTGTGGCTTGGGGGGAACCCTGAAGGATTGGACTTGCTCCCTATTGTATCCAGGATAAAGAAGAGGTCTCCTAGGCTCATTAGACTGACCTCCAGTTCAAGCTACAAGTTCGCATCAATTTACAAGAGGCCCTTTCTGGAAATACCTAGCTGTCTAGTCACAACCAGACCTGGCTAGGACACTGGTGTGGGCCTCTGCTTGATACCCTGTGAGTCTCTAATTGCCTTCCCCGTGGTCTTTGGCGGCTTTAGAATTGTACTCCTGTAGTGGATTAGGACTAAATGGACTAAGGCAGAAGGTAAAATATATGACCATGATGAACCTGGTTGGTGAATTTGTCCCCCACTCCATTGCAGTAATCAGCAAATTGTGCCTAGGTCCTGTTCTATCATGGCCATTGTCCATATTTGGCACTTTGTGCTTTTTGGTGCTACTTCTACCTAAAATTCTACATATTGTTATGACCGGTTCCACTTATTGGATGTTTGTCATTGTGGTCTCGTTTTCTTTATTAACGTATACTCTATATTTCCTATTCAGAAGAGATTTTTATTGTTTTGCATGTTGACTTCACAATGGTAATGGTACTGCATAAATACTTTACACAGTGCCCTAAATTAAGCCAGTCTGCGCTGTGCCTTAGCTACCAGGTGTTGAGCTCATGTTAGTGTAATGACTTTACGGGTTCATCCTGACAAGGATTGTGATTATTTCTTGAAGTGGGTAGTCACCAATCTCAAATAATAATCCAATTTCTTAGAATAATGTACTCAATGTTTTCATGTATTTTATGATGATGAAGATTGGCTACCTTTGAAATCTAGTATTTTATTTGTTTCTTAATAAAATATTTATATTTTTCCAGATATACTTATATTCTCTGTGGTGTGTACTTCTAATGAATGATACAAACATATTTGCATTAAGCATCACTTTAACTTAGTGCCATTATTATTTAGAAATACCACATGAGGAAGATGCATCTTGTAGATCAGAAGAGAAAAATCAACATATGTGTTTAGAATTCTAAGAAAAAAAACAAGCCTCCCTATCATATTATATTCCATATAAATGTAATATCCGGAGGTAAACCTTGGTAGTAAAAAAAAAGAAACTTTCTGAATCAATTAATACATCTTGAGATGTATTCATCAACAGTAAAAGCCAACTACAACCTTTTGTTAGATGTGTTAAAGTGGCAAAACATCTTTCCAATGGCTGTAATAAAGAAGTGTCAGAAGACTGTTGTATATTATATTTTTCTTTTAACTGCACTGTAAATATTTGGCATATTTTCTTCATGGACGTAGCTTGCGAAAACTGAAATGTTATCATCCCATTTGTCATAATTCCAATAAAGTTAGATTTCTTTTCGATTCACACCGAAACAATGAATCGCAAAATAACGTGACTATTGCACTCCTCAAGCACCTAGTGGCAGGCTCCATTAGAAAAGTACCTCACTAAGAGCTAAGCTGACTTGATAGTCATGACCTAAATTGTTTAATTGCAGAGCATTGTTATGGATCAGAGGACATGTAATGATACACAGAGAAACCAATAGCTTCACTTAGAGTAGGGTGGTAGTAAAAAAAATCTGATTTGTTGAGAAAATTGTAAAGCCTACGTTGGAGGGTTCATCATCAGAGGAGAGTGCTCTGAGAGAAGCCCCAGTGCCCTAAAGAAAGTGTTGCTGAGAATTTCGCATTTGCCCTAGAGGTTAGAGGATTTTCGATATGTGAACATGGTCTTTTTGAATTTTTACAACTAAGGAAGTAAGGATGTAGAGCAAAACACATGTTGGCATGAATATTATTTTGATGAATATTGTAGATAAGACAAAATAAGCCTTACAGTATAAAATGTATTTTAACAAATTCCAGGAAGAAGAAAAGCTAAGCAAATGGACACACGTTTTTAAAACAAACACTGTTTGGCTCTCAAAAGATTGCTTTGAATTGTCCTGGATGTGTATTTCCAGAAAGCAATGTTTAACACTACCAACTACTAAAACCTTAATGCAAGGCTGCATAGGATCTAAATCATGGGGACAGGGTCGTACTGGGACAAAAAAAGGCAGGGGTTCCAAAATAAATGTGGCCTCCATTAGTGAATAAGATAGCTAAAAAACGTAGCCAGCATTTTCAAGTTATGTCATTTTTGACCTTGTAAAGACACGCTTTGTGGGTATTCTTGCAAGGTGTGGGAGACCTCATGCATTTTTTGTTTGCTGCAGGCAATGTTTGTGGTAATATCAGTGAAAAACCACCCCACCTGGCCATAAAAAAGCCCCAGAAGCTGCTAAAAAAGTCCCACACAATGATCTGCAAGACCAGCCCATCTGGTACTGACTGATTGCCCTATACACTATTTTGACTCTGTGGGATAGTGCCTGTTTGGTTCCATTCTCAGATAAACAATCACAGATCAAAATAATTATTTGCGACCTTCCAAATCAGAGCTATTCCCCCTTAGCTCTGCTATTTTCTACACGTTGTCTCTTTTTCCCCTGCTTATTTCATATCTACACTGAGCCTTTGGACAAGACTCTCCAAGTTCATGGCTCTGTTTTACCTATACTGGGAGCACTCATTAGGTAATAAGTCATTGCCATCAATAAATCGACTGTTAGTCAAGTGTCATACGCCAAGACATCCTTAAATTCTCACATTTAAATCTTATTCAAGCCTGCATGTCTACATTTTATCTGAAACTCAACATAACGAAAACAGAGTTTGTCCCCAAAAAATTTGGAATTACTAAGCAACTTATTTAGGAGGAGGCTCAACAATGTTGAATTAGAATGATTTCCCCACTGCCGTTTGCCGTCCACCTTCCTCATTGACTGCTCACTATCTATCAAACTCCTATCAAGAAAAATGAATAGGACAAAGCCTGGACCATGGATCAAGAGTTCACGGCCCTTGCCTTCCACAGGTAACACACAGTTTGCTGGCCTCCCAGAGCCCTTACTGACACCAATTAAAATAACTTGTTCATACAGCAGTTTTATTAATCACCAACCAGATGAAGTTCAAGCACATCTCCCACACGTTGAAGTATCTACCTCTCCCAGCCAGAATCAGTTTAAAATGAGATCATTGCTTTATGATGCACTTCACCAGGGAAAAACAGGCTTCTGGCTTTCTAAAATCTACTAATATATCTAAGGAGGGGAGTAGAAGTAGCTGAAGACCTGCGACTGTGTACTAAATTGGAATTTTTGATCCCTGGCTAAAGTTTACCTTTGTAAAATGAAGGTATTGGTAGTGGGGTCTCCCCTAGCCTCGGTGTTTATTCCTCCTGTCCTATAGCTATGGGGTCCTGCCCTGGACCAGCAAGTGATGTAAGTAACTTATTTAAAAAATTGGATAGTGAACTCTGAACCCCATATTTCATCTGTAATCAGCTCCTCCCTTTTTAGGTCGAGGTCCTAAAGGCTGCGCTTGCGCAGTCTTTGGTTGGATTTTTTTAGACGGGGCTTGAACCCGCCTGTCTCCTCCATCTCTCCTCCATTGGCTGGCTTCCTAAACGGAGGCCAGCCATTGGAGGAGAGGGGCATCACTCCAATCAAGCCCCGTCTCTTGCGGATTCGGGGGCGTGTTTTTGGCGTTCTTTCCACCTGTGACGTCATCGTCACTCAGAACGCCAAAACACGCCCCCCGAATCCGAAATTTGCAGAGCTTTGCGGCCGCCATTTTTTGTTGTTGTTGTCTTCGGTTGGCTCCTTTCCCGCACTGCCGTTCAGGCCCTACACTTTTGTCCGAAAATAGGCGTTTTCACCAGGTAGTGGGGACGTGCGACCCCAAGAGGGGTGTTTGCCATGTCTGCCAACCCTGAGTGCTATTAATAACCCATGTGCGCTGAGTACCCCCAGGGTTACCCAGCAGTAGTCGCAGCAGCCACAGCAGCAGCAGTAGCGTGTCCTCTGCTCTGCCGCAGTCCCTGCCACCAGGCACGGCCAGGGACTGCTTGTCCGCCCGCCTGACCGTCGCGCCGGTTGGCAGGCTCCGCTCTGGCTGCCTGGCCACATCTACTTGGTCGGCGGTTCCTGGGCACTGGGGATGGTAGCGGCGTTGGCCGGGAGCGGGGGGCGCCTTGGCGGCAGCGGGCTGGGGCTCTGAGCGCAGGCGGACAGAGCCCGGGGCCTGGAGGGGGAGAAGCCGCAGCTCCCGCAGCATGAAGCGCCCGGCTTTGGTGAGTGCGACTGCAGGGGACCTGCAAACACAGCCCAGCAGGGAGAGGGGGGCACTGGCACTGCAGGGGTTGGGTGTCAGATGATGGGGGCCACGTGGTGGCAGTGAAAGGGGGGCTGAAGGGCACGTGCGGGTGTAGTTTAATATCCATAGGAAGGGCTCTTTGGGGGGGACGATTACTGCGCCGTTTAGGGTACATGTAAAGGACTTTTGGGGCAACACAGGCAGGAACTGGGACGGTTTAGCTTCCGCTCTGCTTGTTTGAGAGCAAGATAATGCCAGGGTTCTGCAGTCGCTGCTTTGGATTAATGAATCTTGTGGTTGACGTGATAGGAATATGTGACACTATATATGATTTGGGGATCACTAGAGGAAGTTTTAAATTGGGGGACGGGTCCGGCTGTACCACTTTTTTAATGCATTGGATTTGTTTGTTTTAATGAGGCAGATACATGAAGATGGCACTGGTTCAGCCATACCTATGTAGCATGCATTTTAACTACTTTAAGTGTCCAAAGAAGGAGCCAGCCCTCTACGGCGATTTTGGAGTAGTGTATTATCAAGAACACATTTGGGTGCAGGGAAAGAGCCCCTCCCCCCTCTTTCTAGAGTCTTACAACCTTTTCTCTCCCTCAGCATAGTGTTTCTGCCTCTTTTGTGCCAGTCGCTCCTTGGCTAGGTCTGCTCCCTTACAAGACTTATTTATCATAAACCCACTCTTCCTGTGCCTGGGTCCTTGTTTATTTCTGTCTGCAGCTAGGTCGCTTAGCACACCTGTATGCCTGCAGTCTGTGTGTCTTCGATGCTCTGACGACCCCCCTCCCTTGCTTGTATGTTGCTTTCTTACGCTACCTATGTACCATGTTCACGGCTGATGTGTGTATCCACCTATTCTGTTGTCTGTGCTTGATTCGCATGTTTATATATGCATTTTCAACAGTACATTATCATCATAATATGTAAAATGCTATACTTTTGTACAGTCTTCTGCTGGTGGGTCTTCTCTTGCTCCAGGGTATAGTTCATACCTCCCTTCTCTGCACAAAGTGCTTGCTTGTTATTCTGTTTGTGTAGTCCAGCGAATTTGAATGATAAAACAAAGTAGGAGGCGAACAATATAATGGATTGTGTCGGTCTTATAATGCATGTTGTGCTTCCATCTGCACTCTCCCTTGGCGTGTCGACCCACCTCTTTTGCTGGCTGTGCTTTCCTGTCATGTCTCCCTTCACGCTGTTTACACTTCTGAGTGCTGATTGGATGTTTATCCACCTCTGCTGCGGGGCCTTACCCTTGCCACTGCACCACTGCATGCTCCCTTTACAGCTAATGTCTTGTGACCCCCTTTTGCTACCGAGTATTTTTTCTGTCCTGTGTCCAATTGCGCTCTGTTTAAGGATTACTGCTTGGCCCCTCCTCTGTTATCCTTTGACACTGCTACTGGAGTCTTGACAATGACGCTGCTCCTTTTGTTTTTCTGACCTGTAACACTGCATACTTTGAGAATCTAAGGTATTTTTTCTATTCCTACCGTCTCTTTCCACTTCTGTTTGCTTTTTCTTCCTGAGTTTCTCAACTCTATGCACATTACATGCTGGTGATTAGAAGTGTATCCATTTCTGATCCTTGACCTTCCCCTCCTGTAAGCCCTTTCACTCTGTCTACAGTGGGTGCTAGTGATTGTTTGCTGTGTTTTTGCTTCACTCTCTACGTGCGTTGTCTGCTGAATACTTGCTGTTTGCTTCACCACACTGCACCCCTCCAACATTTTGTGATGCTGAATTCATGTTTTTTCATCTCTGCTCACCTACCTTGCACCCATCCACATACTGTTTACATTTTGTGCTGCTGTTTCCATATTTGTCCCTTTTTCTGCACACCTTCTCACACTGGCATTCAACCGCTCAAAACAGTTCTGTGAATGTAGAGGCAGGGATTAATCATGTTTTAATTTTTTACTGCACTTTAGGATAATGTTTTAAGTCAGACTTACAGCTGTGTTCGTTTGTCTCAAACCTCACAGACTGCTATATTCCATTTTTTCCCCCTCGTCTTGCTTTTTAGGTTTTGGAGTATGGGGGCTTGAACCCGCCTCTCTCCTCCATTCTCCTCCATTGGCTGGCTTCCTAAACGGAGGCCAGCCATTGGAGGAGAAGGGAGTCACTCTAATAAAACCCCGTCTCTTTCGGATTCGGGCCGTTCTTTCGACTGTGACGTCATCAGTCACTCGGAGCGCCCAAAACAGGCCCCCGAATCCGAAAATGTTCGGAGCTTTGCGGCCGCCATTTTTTGTTGTTGTTGTCTTCGGTTGGCTCCTTTCTCGCACTGCCGTTCAGGCCCTCAGTTTTGTGTACACTTGTATCACTTGCGGCTCTTATCTCACAACTGCCTCCCTCACACCCCCCTGGGACACACCCGTCATCAGCTCAGGCTCCCCACACCCTCACTCAGGTGTCCCTGTCACCCCTTCACTCCCGTGCTCAGCTGACCCCTGCAGTCCCTTCGGCCCAGCTAGGATTCCCAACAATACCCAGCTGACTCCTTCAGCATCCTCTCTCCGGCGCTCAACTGTCTCGCGCACCCTTCACCCCACTGCCTCAGGATATTACGTGGTGGCTGTCGATGGCTCTCACCTTCAACTTCCGTCAGGGAGCCCTGGTGCTTAGGTGACATGGGGGCTGGCACTGCAGCCCGCGTGCGCGCCCTTACTCTGCTCGGTTGTTGGGGGCCCGATGCCTTGATGTGTCCGAGCCCGGGTTGTCAGCCCTGCACTCTGTGCGCCCAGGGATGGGCTCTGCCGGGCTGTGCTCAAGGCTATGGCAGCTTCCACCGGCCATACATGGTGGAAGGTTATTCATCCGATTAACAGTACTATTACCAAAGTACATATATGCCCATGAATTCCAGAATCTGGGAATAAGGCCTGCAAAAATTGAGGCTGTAGTGAGCCGAAATCGGAAATGTATAAATTGGCTTGCACTAGGGAAGTCCCAGGGTAGATAAAGTTAAAAAAAGAAAATGAAAGACTGTTGTTCTACTTCCTATAGGGGTGTTGGCATGCATAGTACGTCCTTAGATGTGGATGGAGCCTGCCATGTCATGGCAGGCCGCTCACTAAAGTTGCACCATATGTTCTGTAGAAGCGCCAACAGGCACTGAATGAGGTGCTACAGACGATACAGGAAAATACATTGAAAGATCAGCAATCGTTTAATCTAGGCCTTCAAGTTGTCATGCCTCCTTGAAGAAAACCGCCCCATGGCACGCACAGGTGTGCTGCCTTTTGTTGCTGTGATGTTTTCATACCTCATGTTACAATCTGTTCCTCTAGTGCTTATAGCGCTAAACCCACGTTTTGCTGCCACGGTAAGAGGTGGGAGCCACTAACTGCTCAGTTTTATAGCTCTTATTGTAGCACTACTAAATCCTAGAGAGTTTCAGGGCGCTTTTAAAAATTGAGTAAAAAGATGGCATAGGGAGAGTGGAGCAAACATACTGTGTGGATTTACATCTGTAGGTACAGCACATGAAACGTACAATATTAGTAAATGTTTATTAGCGAGACTGCAAACCAGATCACTCTGTGAAACTACTGGACCGTGTATATAGTAAGTGTTGTTTCACTTCATCCGTATTTGAACACACCCGTGAATTATCTTTCGCACTCCGGATTGCGCAGACCATCTGCACAGTTTGACTTCCGGTGACAGGGGTGAGTTCTGACCTTTCGCAACACAGGCCAAGAACTCTTATTGTTCGGACCATGGCCTGTAAATGCCCATCTGTTTCACAAGGAGTTAAGACAGTGCTCAGCCTTTTACTCAGCTGTCCCATTTTTGCAGATAAGGTACCCAAGACGCAGGCGACTTGCCAAGGATCACACTGGTCTAGCGGAGAATTAATTGTCATGAATCAGATCTCCAAATAATGCCACACTCAGCACCTGGGACACTTACAATACTGATACAATCTGATGCTGTTCCGTGCAGGATTTTCTGTGCTATTTTTCTGTCCCTGCTACCCTAAGATGGCCAGTGCATGCGTTGTTTGCGCACAGAAGACTCTCGCCGACTGCTGCGTGGACTGCCTTCTGCGGATGAGAGATAAACAGAGGTGAGCTCCCCCAAGACATGAGAGCTGGTGTGAGGGGCATCTCTTCCTCCCAGAGCAGCCACAGAGCCAGGAATCCCTGCGCACAGGCCCCCGCAGTGCCACTGCTTAGTTGCCAGAGATGCCGGCTCATGGCTTTGACCTGTCTGTCTTTACAGAGAGCAGCCAGGGGCAGCTACGCAGAGCTGCTAATTAGGGGAGCCTCGAATACCACTGGTGACCTTGGGCTGAGCAGCCGCCATGTCTGCGTTTTTTGACAGCGCTGCAAAGTCTCTGTTTGTGGAGCACTGTGATAAACAGCTGCCTCCCTTATGTAGATAATCCTGTGCATGCTTTGGTCTGTACTTGCTGATAGCAGGGGTCAATTAATACCCGCTTGAATGGTACTCATTTTATCGACCATAGAATGATGAAAGAATGAGTAGATTTTCTAGGACTCTGACCTGTGACCTTCTGCTTATGCACAGATCTCCCCAAGAGATGTTTTATTCGCTGAGCTATCTCACTGATTCCCTACACGTGCTCTCCTTGTGCAACTTCATTTGCACCATTGCGTCCAAAGCTTCCACTGTATGTGTGGCTCTGTGTGGGTGTAAATGCAATAGGTCATGCATTTGCGAACGATTAAGCTATTGGCATTGTAAATGACAATGCCATTTATTTAACGATTAAGCTATTGGCATTGTAAATGACAATGCCATTTATTTAACGATTAAGCTATTGGCATTGTAAATGACAATGCCATTTATTTAACGATTAAGCTATTGGCAATGTAAATGACAATGCCATTTATTTATGATTTTAAAAAAAAATGTCCTGAGCAATGCCAATAGCTCTACCTTTAATAATGCCAAGATCTTTGCATTGTAAATGCTTGTTTCTTTTATCAACAATGACGCCGCAAAATACAATTTCTTAGTGATGCAAAGATTGGTTTGCCTCATCTATTATTGGTTTATGTCTCCAAGATGACTACTCTTGTTAGTGTTACAATATCTACAGCTGATTCAGATCCACCCGGCCAGGCCGATGTTACTTCTAAGCCAACTGTGCTAGCTGGAACCTCTTGGAAGGTTCTTTGTACTACTGATGCATTCATATATCGTACCGCACCATTTATCCTTTCTTTTCAACTTCAACTACAATAACCATCATGGACCCATATGTCCTCCCATCTTCAACTTCTTAAAGTTTCACATTATAACAAACCGCAAGGTGGCCAAATCGTTTTTGTTCTGAATGTGACTGCATGGAGTTCCTTCCTAATAACAGAGGGGTCAAAACAGTGTCCTGAAATTTGAAAAATGAAATCTGAAATTTATAAAACTACTGAATACAGGATCTTCTAATCGCTTTTAGAATAGCTTGGCCTCTTAGTATATTGGCTCTTTAAGTCATACCATCCTCACCAATTTCCTTTAAACAATAGTGAGGAAGGAGAGGATAGGTGGGATAGGTTGTGAGTTAAAGAAGTGCAAGTCTGAGAAGAAGTGGTTAGTGGAAGCAGGGAAAAGAGGGTTAATATTGATTTAGAGATTTCATAAGGGCTTGTCTGACGTATGAGGCTGCCTATCAAGTTGGGGGTGGTTAGTGCTATGAAGTTGGTAGGGATAACGTTGAACTTAGCACAAGAATGGGCAAGGGTTGATGAATGGTTCTTATGAGTGGCTGCACATGCATTTTGGCCCAACCCAATAACAGCTGTTTCCAGTATCCAGGATAAGGTCAAATTTAGTGGTCTGAAAAAAGTGTATTGGTTTGTGATCTATCGAGAAAATTAACAGAAAATACACTGTTTGTATAGAATAGTGTTTGCCAGCATCTTGTGAAATTTTACATATGAGGGCACATACGTCATGTAATAAGACTTACAGGATACCAGCAAGAGACTGGTGCAAACAGAAAATGACTCGGTGAGATATTTTCTACTGAAATCAGTTTCATGTAAACAAAATATGCCATGAAAATGCATAATGCAAAACTTCATTAATTTGGCAGATTTTGCATTATGGAAAATGTATGACTTTTGTGAGTTTAGTTTAAATTTGCATAGGCCTCATAAAAACACATTTATATTGTAGTTACGGATCTGCACATCCAGATAGTATAATTTGGATTTTCTAGTTTCTGTATGGTGTTGAGTTGTGCAATGGAGGTTATAGTCCATGGTTTTGCACATGTGTACAGCTGATGGAATCTAGGAGACCAGTTGCCGAGGGAATGGAGAAAACATGGGCATTTCCGGTTGTGGGTTCCACTAAGGATCGCTTAGGTTACAACCTGGCATATACAATTCCTTAGGAAGGGTGACTTCGTAAAAGAAGCAGAAAGTTACATCCAAACAGCATTTGAGTCCACTCAAGAGAAGCATGGGCGGTCCCTAGATACAACAAGCTCACTAAAAGTGCAGAACATTTTATCAAGTCAGGGTACAGTGTCCTTTAGCCAATTGCTTTACAAAGATTTTGCACACTTTGCAACAGAAAAAGCTACTTCATCCACTGTCTGAAACACATTCAATATGGAATATGGAGTAAGTATAGAGCTTCTCAAGCAACTTTTGGTTTAAAATTTCTTTTTTCAGGGCAGAGCGACACAAGGCTAAGATGGCTGTGCTGCATTAGAGCTCTGAGAATGGCACCCACTGGAACCCAACTTAAACCTCATCTGACCTCCAGTAAAGCTACAAATTCGATGGGCCACTCCTGCTTGCACATTGTAGCGATCCACTCACCTTCAAAATGGTGGCCTCATGTTATTTCCTGATCGCAACCGGGGGAGTGCAAGAGGTTTGCGGTGCAGTGCCCAGGAGATTTCCCAGGTGAGAAGGGGGCAAAGACAGGTGTACAGGCCTCTGTGACTGTAGGCTATCCCTGACTGCAAAGAATCTGCAGGAGAAACCCGCCTGCATTTGCGATGTTCTTGCAATTGGGCGGAGACATGCAGATTGTGACCTGGCAGTAGCAGACACCTACAGACTGGGAGATGGATCAGGAGTCCTTCTCCCACCAGCCACCCCGGCTGCATACATCATTGGAGCCTCTTGTGGAGACATTGCAAAATGGACCTAAGTGGGGCCAGGGGGAAGAGACACACAGTATAGCAAGCATTTGCAATGTAATAGGTCTTGCATTTGTCAGAATTAGAGTTATTGGCGTTGTTAATGACAATGTCTTTTATCTATGTTTTTTGGTTTGGAGTGTAGTGGATGTATGAATAGAGACAGCTGCAGCACTGCTTGGAGGATTAAGAATGGGGAATTACCGACTGGACCAGAGAAGCAGCTGCAGCACTGCCGTGAGGACTCAAAAGGACAAATTACCGACGGTCCGAAGAAGCAGCTAGTAGCACTGTTTAGAGGACTTACAATGAGGAATTACCAATGAGACCAGAGTAGCATAAACATTGTGAATTTCCAAATACCAAAGCAAAACAAAGACCTAATATAAGCAAAAAATGGAACTGCATTTCGTTGCTGTTCAACAAATTTATAATATTTAGTGAACCCTTTTAGGCAGTGCAGATGGAATCAGGGCTGTGTGTGGCAACGCTAGAAGAGTTAGGGCTCAGACTGGTAGTGCAGATGGAATGAGGCTCAGACTTGTTGGATGGTGAAATGTACCTTTGCTGCCCACATTACACATTGTTTCATCCAGAGCAGGGGTCTCCAAACCGGTCCTGGAGGGCCGGATCCATGCCAGATTTTTTGGATATCCCCATTGAGATACATGTAGTAATTTTAAAAATCTGGCATGGATCCGGCCCTCCAGGACCGGTTTGGAGACCCCTGACCCAGAGCATGCTCATATTTTAGTGTGCTACCTAGCCGCAGACCTGCTTTAACACTTCATCAAGGGTATGAAGTGCTATGAGTGCAGAGTAACAGGGCAGCCACTGGCATTGCAGAATGAATCTGGGCTCAGACTGGGAGCACTATAAAATAGGACTCAAACAAGCGGGACAGGAAGACTGAAGGCCAGTCTGTGCAATATGGACAGAATCTGGACCCATAACTTATCGCTGAAAGAATTAGGATTGGCAGTTTTGGGAGAGTAAGGGCACAGTCTGGCAACTCAGAAACTAGGCCCAGATGAACAGCAGAAAGTCACATAGCACAGTCTGGGACAGCACTCAGTTTTGGCACTATAAAGAATTCAATCTTAGACTGGCTGCATTGAGAGAATTAGCATCGGACTCAGGGAGCCTTGTATGGAATTTTATGAACCAATGAGGGCCTATATAGGTTGTTTATATAATTGACTGAACACGGATGAGATGTGTGCCTATCTTAGGGATGCACCGCAAATTCTGGAAATCAAATTTTTTATTTTTGTAGACAAGTTAGTGGCTTTTGAGAACTTTCCTGACATAGGTCAATAAACAAGTTCAGTTCAGATCTTGTGATTGACCTAGCAATGGTACCTAAAGGGTCAGTTATGGAGAGCATTTGATAGGCCTTGCCCTATACACTCGACTTCGACCGGTGAGACCGAATAGAGACCTGTGTAGCAGCAAAGAGAATTTTTGTGTTGATCGGTGGCGCAGACAGGAGTAGAACTCAGACCTGCAACAAGAAGAGAGAACAAGGGTTCTGACCAACAGTGGACAGAGGACAAGGCCTTAGGCTGGCATCACCGAAAGAGAGCACACGTTGGCAGTCCATAGGGATTAGGGACCAGGCTTACAACACGGACAGAGGAGAGATCAGATTGCACAAATGAAGAATCACTCACTGAAAGTTGGCAGACCAGACTGGCTGATGTAATAAATGAAAAACAGTTGCTAATTGGGCCTTTTTATTCAGTGGAGAAAGGGGCAGGAATCAGGCAGACTGTGGGTACAAGCCTCAAAATGTTGCACTAACCAAAAGAGGGCTCTAACCCGCATAACAAAGAATCACAGGACACAGATTGACAGTAAAAGACGAGGGGATACTTCCCGGTGTGCTATATCTTAAACAGCAGAAGAAAAGTCAGCAACTTAACTACATGTTTTACAGGTCGTTCTGACTGTTGCAATATAGAGATTTACCAGCAGCCTAGAGGCTTAATGACCAAGATGAGGACACAACAAAGGGATTCAAACCAAGGAATGCAGAGGATTACAACGGATTTTAATGGCACACATTACTTCTGCTGGTTCTCGTTTAATAGCTACTGGGAAGAACTGGAACGTGAAGACGGGGGCATAGGTCATGTATCAAGACCAGAAGTGCTATTACGAGTAGTTCAAATCAATAAAGGATGTGCTCAAGTGTCACTGTATAGGCTTAAAGTATCAAAATAACTAGCGCCAATCTCAGAATATTTTTGTACATTCCGAGGTACTACTTCAAAGTATGTTTCATTAATGTGATTGATATTAAATCAGAGCCTATGGGCGTCTTAAGGTAGAGCCAACAAAAAGCTGCCCAGCTGGCAATAATGCAAAGTCGGTGTCTGCCTTTCTTTTCTATTTAATCGCATACACACAGGCATAGAAGGGGGAGAATGGAAAAACACTGGGCTGGCTGCTTGGAGGCGGTGGTATGCATTGTGCCTGCTCGCCTTCCATACCGCCTGCTGGGAACGCCCCCAGGGCTGTAATGCTCCAAGTTGGTGCTCCGCTCTGGGCTCAGCTGCCTTCTGCATTCTGTTGTGATGTTTAACTAGCCAGTTAACAAACCTGATGCAGCTGTCCGTCATGTCTGCAGCGGGTCCAGGGATGTCAGAGATAAGTCCAGGTAAGAAAACAGCGCCAATACGGTCATGTAGTGAAAGCGGGCGAAAATGTTGGAAGCCGCCGAAATACTGATAATAGGCACAAGGCACCATTGTTAAAGTTAAAGCGCGGCATTTAGCCACTGTTGAGAAGAAAAATATTAGCAATGCCATAGTTCTCCCATTTAAAGTAAGACCTATGGCATTGCAAAGAAGCGGCGGCCGTTGTCCCGGCTCAATAAAGGAAAAGTACACGTACCGTGTAACAACCAAGTAAAGGACCCAGTAGCTATGGGAGGACACAAATGACGACATGGCTGTACTAAGGAGGGACTAACAAGCCTATTAATGAATCAAACACTAGCATTTACAAAGGACAAAGACACAAGCCAATGAAGAATATGGGCAGGGCTTCTCCTCCGTACTCTACCTACAACAGATCACCAGAGCGGCGCTTGTGCGCTGGCTCAGGCACGACCTAATAAATTGCTGGAGAGTGCATCAAATCAAGTAGCACCTGTCAAAACAGTTTAAAAAAGTGACAAAGTCCCTCAACACTCTAATTCTCAATGGAACTTAAGAAATGCAAACAAGAATGTAGAAAACAAGAAAGCAAATGGAGAACGGCTTATAAAGAGGAAGAGAAGACAAAATATAAACAAACTATAGCCGCCTACAAGGACTTTATTTTGACAACGAAGACATTATATTTTACCAAGAAGATTGAGGAAGCTAAAGACTCCACTAAGGAGCTCTTTAGCACAATCATAGCATTAACTAGCTCGGGGTACAAAACATTTTCAAAGGCCAATCAATCTGTGACGATTGGTCAATGCACTTTTCTGAAAAAGTAGAAACAATGTATAATACATTTTCTAAATCTGAACAGATTCCTATGATATCATCTGGCAATATAAGCAATCAGCCATTAGAGGGAACAAAAATCCTCACAGAATTTATTGCCCTATCAAATGAGAATACGATAAACGTGAAAAACGCTACCTCATCCTCCCCATACGACCCTTGTCCACCCAACATGCCTAAATTTGTAGCAGAAGTCTCTGCAGCCAAACTAACGCTTATTTTTTAAGCCATTTGCAAAACAGGCACCTTCTCAAATATTTGGAAGCAAGCAGGAGTGATCCCCCTACCAAAAAAGCCTTTTTGTACCAAAAGGATCCAACAAACTTTCATCCAATCTCCCTCTTCCACCAAAATAGCCAAAAAAATCCTGAATGATCAGCTGGTGACATTCATTGAATCAATTCAATTGCTGGCTACAACCCAATTCAGCGTTTGGAAAGGCCAAAGCACTGAGACAGAGCTGATCAGGGCAACCAAAGGGATCAGGCAGACTCTAAATCAAGGAAAAGAGGCAGCCCTCGTTCTGCTTGATCTCTCTGCTGCCTTCGATACAGCCAGCCATGAATTGCTGTTAGCATGGGACTTGCTAAAATCCTATTTAACGGATTGGGAGCAAATAGTAAAACTGGATAACTTGATCTCTCGATTGATTTTCCTTCCGTTTGGAGTGCTGCAAGTGTCGGCACTGAACCCTACCCTACTGCACCATTAGCGAATTTGATAAGAAGCTTTGGGTTCCCTATGACATCCCATGCTGATGATAGAGCATCATGATTTTGAAAATTGTAGGGGTGCATCATAACCATGGATAGTCTGCACCTGCATATAATCCTGTGTTCTATTAAACGGATCATTAGAATTATAGAAGTAATAATGAAAGGTTTGGAGTATAATGTCAGAAAGTTAATTTGTGCGATTCGAGAAAGTAAAGGGGCATTTTAAATGTGATTAAATAATCCTCAATGTTCATTATAGATGCTTAATGAGGTAACTCAGGAGTAATGTAGTGGCTAGATTTAAACGTGCATCTTATTAAAGTTTGCATATGTAGAAATGATTGACATTGCCCTAAAGGTAATGAAATATAATGCTTGTAGATGAAACATTTATTAATGCGTGTAATTCTCGATGTGGAAAGGCCTAAATGAAATGTTCACGTTTGCTATGAAAGGCCTATTCATATTTCTTATGTTAGCTGAAAGCTGTAGGCCGAAATGTGCTTTCCTTGGTAAGTCTCTCATTTGGAGGTAGTCAGCAAAATTCATGTGCGTGCAAGGATTTTCTGTACTCATGCTTCTATTGCAGGTGCAAGGACATTATCTTCGTTACATAGAGAGATGCCTTTTGTTTAAGGAGTTAGATATGGAGGAGAGCTGAAACAGAGTATCCAGGAATGCTGATAATTGAAAGAAGCAAAAGACCCAAGGACGTTCCAACCGCCGCTTGAGGAAGTACAGGTTTTGGTCGAAAATTACCTACAAGAGGTGACTGGCCAGAGGAGGTGTTACAAAGCGTGTCCTACCTATTGTGTGCTTTGTATTAGGGACAGTGCCCCGAGGGAGGAGAGGCAGAAGCAAGTAGAGAGCCATTAGAGGATAGAAGGAAGGGATCGATACTGGAGAAGGAGACTTAGAACGTACTTAATAGCTTTAGCTACTGACCCTCTCAATGTGAGTGTACTTCTTAGGAAGTCTTCACAACGGACACCTTTTCCTCGATCTTGCCTTGGGATATGCTAAGCAGATATTTCACCTTAGCAATAGGGTAGGGACAGATTCATGATTTCTCCATAGTTACTAATAAAGACTGATTTAGACGTTGGAGCAGTTATTGCTAGTTTAATTTCCCTGGAGTTGCTTATTCTTTTTATGTTACATTGAATTAGGATTGTGCGTAGGATGGACCTTGTATTAGTGCCCATGAATTTTTTTCAACCTCTTCATGAGGTGCCTGTATGTTCAATTATTTTTAGCTTTGTAATAGACCCCTTAATTTTAATTCGGAGTTAGTTGTCCTTCAGAGTCTGAATTTATTGCTCCATTGGGGTAGCTCGAATAAATTGGTTTTCTCCCCTTTACACTTCACAGCAGGTAAAAAGGTCCAGTCTGACGAGGATTCTTAGGTAAGATAAGATACGAATCCGGCATTATCACAGACGATACTCAAATTGTCATCCCTATTGGAAAAAACGATATATGCATAGAGTCTAGATTTCATGACTGTAGGCTGGCTATCCATAACTGGATGGACAGTATTTGCCTTAAATTAAATGCAGAAAAAACAGAAGTCATACTTTTTGGACCACTGTCAATTTCTGGGGTCCAACACTCTGGCCAGCTATCATGGCCCCTATCCCCGCACCCCTGGTGGAAAAGCCTCCAAACCTGTGGGTGATTATCGATAGCAGGCTCAATTTTACTGTTCAGGTAAATAAATGTACTTCTACTTTTTACATTTTCGGAATGATTTAAAAGATGTTCTCCTTTATACCACTTAAACTAAAAAAGAGATTAGTCACATCACTAATTATGTCCAAGATTGATTACTGCAACAGCCTGCTTCTGACTTCTCACAAGTATAACATCAATAAACTACAGGTTTTATAAAATACAGCAGCTAGACTTCTGTTAAAAATCCCCCAAAACTGCTCAGTGTCTCAAGATTTAAAAAGTTTGCACTGGCTTCCTGTTAAACAGAGAAAAACTTTTAAGGCACTGTAATGGCTGCCCTTTTCTGGCTCCTTTAAGAGGGAGAATGATGGAGAGTGACTCCAGCCTATCACCCCCATAGCATAGGGATTAGGACTATAGACAGGATCCCTGCCTTTTATATAGTAGAGTATTTTTCGTGTCCCTTTCCTTAGAGTAGGGCTTATGAAATTAAGTTAGGGGATAGATATATGAGTATTAATCATGATTTGCCCATTTGCTAACGTGTTAAGATATTTTCCATGGAGTTACGCATATTGCGGGCCCTGTAGGCCCTAAACGAGACAGACTCCATCTTGCTCTCTACCTGGTAGCTCGAGAGGCCTTCTAGGTCAAGTGTAATGTTTTAGTTTCAAGCTGTTGTTCGCTTGGAGAGAACCGGCTCGGGCTGGCCCTTATCGAAGGAATGTATTTTTCTCCACTCCGAAGACACAACTTCAGGCCGGCCGGCTGGGAACGTGTCCTTGGTACGGGGAGGTACAAGAATTTGGTGGGCGGCAGGTTGCTGGCCGTAGCTTTCCATGAAGGAACAGGCTTTGATATTAGCGAAGGTGTTAGTTAGTCGTCAGTCAGTCCGTAGGCGGCATCTAGCCGTTAGCATCTCTGCCATTAATCATTTCATGGCGGACAGTCGCCATCTTTGAAGTCCGAGAAAGATTTAAGACCGAAACTCTCTGAGAAAGACTGAAGGAGAATTAGCGCGGAGCGCACTGAAACAGAGAGAGAAAGAGAGACGGTAGCTAATAATCAGCAAGGTTCCAGTGGCCTGGAGGGAAGCAGACGAGGTTGAGCCTAGCGGTGCAGACGTGTACTTGTGACGGCTGGGGTGTGACTGCGAGGCGAGCCAGGACACAGAGACGAGAAGGGAACCTAGATGACTGCCGAGTCCAGACTTCACGTTAATAAGGTGACATCTGCTCTTTTCACCATAAGCGCGCATTCTAACCCTTACCTTTTTCTTTTCTTTGCATAATTTGTGTTGCATAGTATTGTGTTATACATATATTGATGATAATAAATACCATAGTTTCTAGTGAACTAATATGTGCCATGTATTTTTGTTCAATCTTGGTAAACAGCATTCCTAGGTGGTTTCCATTTATATGAATGGATGAGTAATCCCAATCAGGTAAGAGGTGATCACACAAATAGGGAGTAACGTGGACCTTCGATGCCAAGGATAGTAGGCACATTGAACTATTCGGAAACTGTACCAAATTCTATTATTATAGTTTTATCTCAAGTAGACAAAGGAGACATTGTTCCGATAAGTGCTCATAGGAATGTGGTCGTCGTTGATATGCGGCGTTAGTGAGAACGCTGGGTGGGATTACCAGCGTGGATACCCACAGGATTGTGGCTTGTGTAAGTGAGAGCGTCAGGGGGGATGACTGGCGTGTAGGTTTGCCGGATTGCGAACCGTTTGGAAAAGAGAGCATTGGGTTCTGCAGGCCCATGTGTAGACGCACCGGATTGTGTGTCATATCTGCCCTGGGGTAGATCAGTCTGGGTCGGAGTGGCCGCGAGACTAACTGATGTGAATAAGATATAGTAGAAAATCTATGCATGTGTATTGCTATTTCCCCATCCTTAGGTACGATCTACATATATATATATATATCTATCCATACCCATTGTGAATACGTTCTAAGGAGGGAGGTGAGTACGTTTTGGCTGGGTTATAGGGGCCCCTAGGGGCTGATCCCATCTAAGCGGAAAATCCGGCCATTACATCTGGCGTCACGAACTGTTTACGAAGCCTGTGTGCGCTGTATTGTTTTGATCTTGTTGGTTTGCGCTCGGCTCGTACTTATAATATTTTGTATATAATTGTGTATATAATTTTTGCGTGTCAATATGTTTGCGAAAAAAACACCGTCGGTTTTCAAGTTACCGATTCAGATTCCCGGCTGGGAGTGTACGCCTTATGAGGCTTTGGCTCGTGAATGGGCTGATTCTACTGGTTTGAGTGAAAATTGGTCTTCTTGTTTGGAGCAGGCGGAGCCTGCCGATGTGGTATCGTGCTTACAGAAAGCGCCAGTAGTGAAGGGTGATGAGCTTCCTATTTTAGGACGCAGAGGTTGGATTGTTCTTAATGCATACAGAATACTTCATGAGAGATTTGTTCTGCTACAAAGACAGTTTAAGGACATGGAAGGACAGTGTGTTGAGTTGCAAAATGCGCATACTCTTTTGCGTTGTCAAAATAAATTGCTTGCCGACAAACTTGAAACATATCAGACCATAGCCGAAAGAGCTGCGGTCCGCATTGCACGATATAAGTACAAACATCGTCGTGGTCGGGTATCGACACGGAAAGTGCGTCTGGTTGTAGCAAAAGCCGGAATGGATTGGAACCCTGATGAGTGGGATGGTAATATCTGGGATTCAAATGCTTCGGACTCCTCGGCTGAGGAGGGTGGCAAGCGCGAATCTTCTCGCTCCGGACGTGATTGTAAATCTGCTTCTTCTGATGACACGGTTCCTCACGGTGACCGTGCACGTTCTTCCCATTTGAATGATGTATCTTGCCCCGATTGCTCTTCTAGATCTAAGATGCGGGCTTCCTCGGAAGCTCTTCCGGAGGTTTCTGCTCACCCTGTGTTTCGACGCAAATTACAACAAGCCCCTGGTAATCCAGCTGGTATTGCTTTGGATTGTATTGAAGATTTTACTCAACAGGAGGTTAGTGACATTTTACAACGATTTCGACAACGGCCTGGTGAGGCCTTGCTTACCTGGATGGTGCGCCTTTATGAACTCGGCGCTGCCGGTATTATGCTTGATGCTGTTGATTGCTTGCGGTTTTGCTCTTTGTTATGTTATGTTATGTTATTAGTTCATTTTTATAGCGCACGGCTACTCAAAAAGAGTGTCCCGGCGCTTTTAATGGAGAAGGCAAAAAAGCTGCAACAAAATAACATAACACCAAATGAAAGACTAAAAGAGCAGTGAGCCAGGAATTAAAGAGAGAACGGCTACTGAGTAAAAAGCCACGTTTTAAGGCCTTTCCTAAAAGCCAGCAAGCTAGTGGCTCCCCGCAGGGCCAGCGGCAAAGAGTTCCATAGCTGAGATGCCAGCAATCCAAAAGAGCGCCCGCCAAGGCGCGCTTTCCTTACCCGAGGGACAACAGCAAGGTGCAGGGATTCCGACCTCAGAGACCTGGTCGGATGATAAAAGACCAGTCTCTTTTGGAGGTACTTGGCTCCCTCCTTGTGAAGAGCTTTATAGACCAAGGTCAGAGCCTTGGTCTACAAAGAGTTCTGATTCCACTATTCAAGATCATTTTCGGAACTATAATGGTGCTGGTCAAATTACCTTGCTCCAGCTTGCGTCTGACGGCTGTAACCACAAACATCCTACTGAATCTGATTGGCCTATTGATGACAAGCCATGGTACACTTTGCGCGATGCGTTGCAACGTTTGAAGGAGGAAGTCATGAAAACTGCTATTTTTCTCAGTACTTCTGACAGATTGCTGGATGGGCTTTTAACATCTTCTGTGCGTAATCGCATTATCCGTTCTTCGCCTGTTGCTTACAAGCAGGTTATGATGACTTTGTTGATTAATCAAACTGGCAATCCTTTGTCTGCTGTGCTTGAGTCCGTTCGTCAGCTTGGTGAGCTGGGTGAGTGGTTTAAACCTGAAAGACAATCTCGACCTGAGGGTCGTACTGATGGGGACTATAAGTTCTCTAGACGTGACATGTTTCTTGCTCTCATTGCTGATGGTGTCAAGAGGGAGGACATTGACGGCGAGCCTAATAATCGCTTATGGGATAGGTTTCGTAAGCGTGGTTTGGATCGGAAAGAGGGTGCCCGCCGTGTGCGAAAGAATGAGTATGATCGTGGTTCTGATGACAGTGGTGATGAGAGACGCCGTGTGAATTCGGATCGCCGTGATGATCGGCGTTATGCACGTGACGTATCCCCTCGTCGTAATGTCGAGAGGGGGAGAGAGGGTGAACATGAAAGAGGGAGAGATGATCGTGGTTCCAACCGACAGAGATGAGAGGAGTTGTTCCCCTGAAATGAAAAGACGGGAGGATCGTGACAGACTTTCTGACCGTCATTCACAATTTTTTGAAAATGACAATAATCCGTTTCGTACTGGAGACGGATATGAACAAGACATTTTGATACCGAAGAAAACAGAAAGCATTTACCCTGATTTGTCTTGGTTGACAGAACGCAGGAACAATGACTAGGAAATAGGTCAAACTCCGGTACACAAGTGGGCTCACAGAGACAACAGACCCTATGTAGATATTGAGATTTTTTGGAAACATCGTAATATCCAAAGGGCCCGAGCATTAGTTGATACTGGGGCGGAGGCCACTTTAATTCACGGTAAATCAAAGAAATTTAAAGGACAGTTTTTCACGGTTACTGGTTTAGGTGGAAAAGAAACCCCCGCAGTACAAACTGCACTTGACATTAGAATTGGTAGGATTCCTCGTAGAGAATACTCTGTGTTGGTTGTACCACTTTTGGAATATATAATTGGAATTGACATTTTGAAAGGAATGACTTTGCATTTGGATGATGGTTGTTATCAATTTGGAACTAGACAGTACATTTCGACCAGACCCGTACGGGTTGGCCGTTTGCGAATGCCCCCTATTAAAATTCCTTTAGCCACGAAAGTGGTTTCTCAGAAGCAATATCGTATCCCAGGTGGTCATGAAGAAATTACTGCTACTATTCAGGATTTGGTTGACGCGGGAGTTATAACTCCGGTCACGTCTGCTTGGAATAACCCTGTCTGGCCCGTGCGCAAAAGTGATAATTCTTGGCGCATGACTGTTGATTATCGAGAATTGAATAAACACACACCTAAATTGACTGTTGCAGTACCAGACATTGTTACTTTGATTCAGAGAATTCAAAAGCATCCGGGTACATGGTATGCTTCTATTGATATTGCTAATGCTTTCTTTTCAATTCCGATTGTCCCGAGTGTCAGGAACAATTCAGTTTTACGTGGAATGGACGTCAAATGACGTTCCGGAGTCTTCCTCAAGGCTATGTGCACAGTCCTACGATCTGTCACCGGCTGGTGGCAGAGCATTTATCTGAAGTGCCCACGAATCCACAAGTTCAGGTGTGTCATTATATTGACGACATTTTGATTCAGGGTGAATCGCAAGACCAGGTACAGTCCCATTTAGATCAGATCCTTGACTATTTGCGAGCAAAAGGTTGGGGAATTAATCCTGATAAGTTACAAGGTCCATCCCAAAATGTGAAATTTTTAGGAATTAATTGGCATGAAGGTCACAGAGAGGTGATCCCACAGGTGAAGCAAAAAATTCTTGATTTTGCAGTCCCAAGGAACAGGAAAGAGGCTCAATGTTTCATTGGTTTGTTTGGCTTTTGGCGTCAGCATATTCCCCATCTAAGTCAGATTTTGGCTCCATTATATCGAGTCACTCGTAAGAAGAATGCGTTTGAATGGGGTGAGTCTCAACAGCATGCTTTTAATTTGGCGAAAGAAGCTATTCAATATGCTTTGGATTTGTGGCCGGTGGGTGAAGGTGATGTGGACTTGAATGTGTCCGTGGAAGGTCTGTATGCCAATTGGAGTCTGTGGCAAAAGCAGGGCAGACAAAAAGTGCCATTAGGTTTTTGGACTAAAAAGTTACCTGAGGCTGGTGACCGTTACTCACCCTTTGAGAAACAATTACTTGCTTGTTATTGGGCTCTGGTGGATACCGAGCAATTGACCCTAGGCCATGCTGTAATTTTGAGGCCTGAAATTCCCATTATGCAGTGGGTTTTGAGTTCACCGAAATCTCATCGAATTGGACATGCTCAAGAGGCGAGAGTGATTAAATGGAAATGGTACATTCAGGACAGGGCACGTGTGGGTCCAAAAGGTGTGGCGGTTTTACATGAGCGAGTGGCGCAGGCGGCCTCCAATGAGACTGAGAGCGAGTGTCCCGTACCTGTAGTGCAGGAGTCTCCCGTTAAGTGGGGTAAATCATTTGATGATCTGTCCGCGGAGGATAGAAAACATGTGTGGTTTACGGATGGTTCAGCGAAATTCATCGGTGAGAAAAGACATTGGAAAGCTGTTTCCTATAATCCAATCACGCAGAAATTATTGAGTACAACTGGTGATGGTAAGAGTAGTCAATATGCTGAACTCTATGCAGTTTACCAAGTTTTGAAACAAGAGTTGCCTGGCACATGTCATATTTTCACTGATTCCTGGTCCACTGCGAATGGGCTGGCGGTATGGTTACCGACATGGCATTCTCATAATTGGGAATTGCATTCCAAAGAATTGTGGGGAAAAGAATTATGGCAAGAAATTTGGGAGTTGCTCCCGCAGAGTACTGTAACAATCTTTCACGTGGATGCTCACACTCCAATTGACTCTCTTGATAAATTCTTTCATAACATTGCAGATGAGAAATCTAAAATTGCTGAGGCAGTGGTGGACATGCAAGATTCTGATTTGGCGGGATTGGCGAAATGGGCCCACCAAAAAGCGGGACATTTTGGAGAAAAGGCCACTAGCAGGTGGGCTGCCGATAGGGGTATTCATATTCCTCTTTCTTTAATTAAAGATGTCATTCTACATTGTCCCATTTGTCAGCATTCTAGAAAAAAGGAGGTGCCTCAAATTGTTCGAGGCCAGTTACATCGAGGAAAATTGCCCGCTCAAATTTGGCAGATTGATTATATTGGTCCGCTCCCTATGAGTAGGAATTGTCAGTATATTTGTACAGTTGTTGACACTTATAGTGGCCTTCTGGTCGCTTTCCCTTGTAAGAACGCTACCCATGTGAATACCATTAAAACCCTGGAGCTGCTTATTCTGTACTATGGTGTCCCATTCCAAATTCAATCAGACAATGCATCCCACTTTCGTGGAAGATTAGTACAGGAATTCTGTGTGGAAAATAACATTGATTGGGTGTTTCACATTCCATATTATCCACAAGCTTCGGGTTTGATTGAGAGAATGAATGGTTTGCTAAAAGAACAATTACGTAAATTGACAGATTATCGATACAAGAATTGGAAAGATGTTTTGTTTCAAGCATTATTGATTTTAAATAATCGCCCTTTGTTACATGCTGAATCCCCTTTGATGCGTTTGTTTCCTCCAAATGTGGATGTAAAGCCTAATTCTCTGTCCAACACTGTCATGTATTGGGAAATTATCCCCGGTGCTCTGGCTCCATGTAGAGCGACCCCAGGTTCTGCAGGCCTAGACCTGCATGTTTTAAATGATGCAAAATTACAAGGAAGAGACCGAATCATTGTTGAAACTGGCATTGGTGTCTGTATACCTGCCGGTAGTTTTGGATTAATTGCCCCCAGATCAGGCCTTGCCCTGAAAGGTATTCAAGTGCTTGGAGGAGTAATTGACAGTGACTATCAGGGAGAGATCAAGGTTCTCCTGCTTAATAGCAGTGAGACTGATTTATTGATCAAAAAGTCTGACCGTGTTGCTCAGTTATTGATTATGCCTGTCTTCAGTGGTGAGATCAAGAAAGGCTCTGCCCCAACGTTGCTAACTGTGCGAGGACAAAAAGGCTTCGGATCATCTGATCTTCCTGGAGCTAATATATGGGTGCAATCACCTAAAAATCCTCCTGAACAGGCTGATAATATTGTGACCGGTCATGACAACACTGTTTTGGTGATGAAGCCAGGGAAAGATGGCTGGGAAGCTGTCCCAGCTGATAAATGTTACTTACGAGAATGATTAAGGCCTGTATTTGTATTTTTTCAGATCATTCTCTGGACTGCTGCTGCAGGATGTGTCGGCGTTGGACTCCTTTTGGCCTGTTACGCCGGGAGAGGAGAGGATCCACCGACGTTGGTTGATGGGAAGATCCGAGTTCCGCGTTCCGCGTGGACAACGTCATCTAATTTCTGGATAACACTCGCAAAGAGAGTGACGAACTCTCCACATTTCTGTCTTACACCGATGAGGTCTGTGACTGACATTTTGGCGACCTGCTTGGTTGCCGTCCCTGCTTCTACTGAGACTTTACGATATATTTTTAATATCTCGAATGCCCGACCAAATGTTATTCTGGGCGATTTTGCGGCCCACGAATTCTGTCCCTTATGTACTGCTCTTCCAGACCTCGATATTCCTATTCATTCCCGGATTACTACTTTTAATATTACCCCTGGAGATCTGTGTTTTGTGATGACATGTGATCCTAAAGCTATCACCGAATGTATTAGGCTAAAGATACAAGCTGCAACTTCTTTTTCAGCTCATCAACGATTGCTGTGTTTGAAGAGACTTCCGAATTCGTGTCTCTCTGTTAAGAATAATATGACATGTAAACGTTTATTAGTTGCCCCTAGTTATTATCGGTCCATGTTATTGCCATCTGGCTGGCTCTTTTCTTGCGGGAATTCGTCCTGGCCTTATATTCCTGCAAATATTTCTGGTGGTCCATGTGCCATCACTAGATTGAGTTTATTAATGTTTTCCTCACATCCTAATTCACATTCCCGTATGGTACGAGATTCAATGTCATTGCATGAGGACTGTGATTCCTCTGTTCATCTTTACTCTAAATCGGAATATCTTGGTTTTGCCTTTTCTATTATTGGAGTCCCTGCGTTGGCCGTTTACAATGCCAAAACAATCGGCAAGATGGCCTGCTGGATGGTTAAGTCCATCATTCAAACCTCTACTGTTTTATCTGATCTGTTATTAGATGCCCAAGGCGAACGTAGAGCTATCTTACAGAATCGCGCTGCTATTGATTATCTTTTGCTAAAACATGGACATGAATGTTCTGATTTTGAAGGTCTATGCTGTTTTAATTTGTCCGACCATTCTAAATCAATCCAAGCCCATATTGACAAACTCCACGACTTGACTGAAGAAATTAGACAACACATAGATCAGGGTTTCTTTGACTGGCTCTTTAATTGGTTACCTGACTTGCACTCTTTACGACAGATTTTAGGGGGAGTTATTGTTGCCATTTGTGTTTTAATAGCTATTTGTTGCTTTATTCAGTGCATTCCTTCCCTGCTCAAAAACAAAACCACCTTAGATTTAGGAAAAAACTGAAGACCCTCCTCTTCCCCTGAGCACTACCCCCCTTGATCGCCCACTCTCCAGGATGATAGTCACCAGCGCCGGGATGCCCTAGGGTAGCTGTGCGCTCTATAAAACCCACAATCAAATCAAATCAAATCTGCTCCAATTTTGTAGACTTAGCAAGAGACATAGGTCAGTTAATTTTGTTTCCTATTATTCTTCTACTGATGTGAGTTCTATTTAGTTTGTGGTTAAATAGACTGGAGTCAAGGGGTGTAATGTAATGGCTGCCCTTTTCTGGCTCCTTTAAGAGGGAGAATGATGGAGTGACTCCAGCCTATCACCCCCATAGCATAGGGATTAGGACTATAGACAGGATCCCTGCCTTTTATATAGTAGAGTATTTTTCGTGTCCCTTTCCTTAGAGTAGGGCTTATGAAATTAAGTTAGGGGATAGATATATGAGTATTAATCATGATTTGCCCATTTGCTAACGTGTTAGGATATTTTCCATGGAGTTACGCATATTGCGGGCCCTGTAGGCCCTAAACGAGACAGACTCCATCTTGCTCTCTACCTGGTAGCTCGAGAGGCCTTCTAGGTCAAGTGTAATGTTTTAGTTTCAAGCTGTTGTTCGCTTGGAGAGAACAGGCTCGGGCTGGCCCTTATCGAAGGAATGTATTTTTCTCCACTCCGAAGACACAACTTCAGGCCGGCCGGCTGGGAACGTGTCCTTGGTACGGGGAGGTACAAGAATTTGGTGGGCGGCAGGTTGCTGGCCGTAGCTTTCCATGAAGGAACAGGCTTTGATATTAGCGAAGGTGTTAGTTAGTCGTCAGTCAGTCCGTAGGCGGCATCTAGCCATTAATCATTTCATGGCGGACAGTCGCCATCTTTGAAGTCCGAGAAAGATTTAAGACCGAAACTCTCTGAGAAAGACTGAAGGAGAATTAGCGCGGAGCGCACTGAAACAGAGAGAGAAAGAGAGACGGTAGCTAATAATCAGCAAGGTTCCAGTGGCCTGGAGGCAAGCAGACTAGGTTGAGCCTAGCGGTGCAGACGTGTACTTGTGACGGCTGGGGTGTGACTGCGAGGCGAGCCAGGACACAGAGACGAGAAGGGAACCTAGATGACTGCCGAGTCCCGACTTCACGTTAATAAGGTGACATCTGCTCTTTTCACCATAAGCGCGCATTCTAACCCTTACCTTTTTCTTTTCTTTGCATAATTTGTGTTGCATAGTATTGTGTTATACATATATTGATGATAATAAATACCATAGTTTCTAGTGAACTAATATGTGCCATGTATTTTTGTTCAATCTTGGTAAACAGCATTCCTAGGTGGTTTCCATTTATATGAATGGATGAGTAATCCCAATCAGGTAAGAGGTGATCACACAAATAGGGAGTAACGTGGACCTTCGATGCCAAGGATAGTAGGCACATTGAACTATTCGGAAACTGTACCAAATTCTATTATTATAGTTTTATCCCAAGTAGACAAAGGAGACATTGTTCCGATAAGTGCTCATAGGAATGTGGTCGTCGTTGATATGCGGCGTTAGTGAGAACGCTGGGTGGGATTACCAGCGTGGATACCCACAGGATTGTGGCTTGTGTAGGTGAGAGCGTCAGGGGGGATGACTGGCGTGTAGGTTTGCCGGATTGCGAACCGTTTGGAAAAGAGAGCATTGGGTTCTGCAGGCCCATGTGTAGACGCACCGGATTGTGTGTCATATCTGCCCTGGGGTAGATCAGTCTGGGTCGGAGTGGCCGCGAGACTAACTGATGTGAATAATATATAGTAGAAAATCTATGCATGTGTATTGCTATTTCCCCATCCTTAGGTACGATCTACATATATATATATATATATCCATACCCATTGTGAATACGTTCTAAGGAGGGAGGTGAGTACGTTTTGGCTGGGTTATAGGGGCCCCTAGGGGCTGATCCCATCTAAGCGGAAAATCCGGCCATTACAGGCACTATCCCCCAGATTCATGAAAGTCCTCTTTTGCGTGTCCTTAATTGCGATTATTAAGGAATCGCTATTAAAGACTCGCAAAACGGGATGCATGTAGAAATCGCAATTTATTTAGCGATTTCTAATGCTTCCTTATTTGCTAATCGCAAATAAAGAATGGGTTTCCCATTCATTCCTATGGGCCTCAAGGCCCATAGGAATGAAAGGGGAGTCATTCCTTATTTTCTGATTAACAATTAGCGATTCACAAAAAAGGAAGCGATGTCAAGGGTGCCAGGGTGTCGACACCCTGTAGCACCCCTGAAATGCAAATGTACACTGGTGTTGCGCACAAACATCTCCAAAGGAAATGTGTGTGTGTAACATACAACTTAGAAAAATGCACTAAAGTTCATTTTTCTAAGTTTTCGCTATTTACCACAAAGTTACACTTCGCTGTACATAGCGGCCCCATATTGTGAATTCGCAATTTTAAAAAGGTTCATGAATAGCATTTAAGGAATCTCTAATTGCGATTCCTTAAATGCGATTCTTCGCAATTTAGCGATTTCTATAATTGCGATTTTTGCATTTGGGATGATGAATCCCAAATGCAAAAATAGCGCTCGCAAAGGGCCAGATTCTCAGAATCTGGCCCTTTGCCAGCCGATTTTAGCTTCATGAATCTACGAGTATGTCTAGTCTATAAAGTGTTCCATAATATTGGCCCGAGTACCTGAATCAGAGTTTCGAACAATATCTCCTTCTCAGAAATCTTAGATCAGGTTCTGCTAACTTACTAACACCACATAGGAACGAACAAATATGATGTGAAGGAAAGAGCATAGTGCTGAAAGCATCTAAAGCACGGAACACACTGCCTCTCACCATAAAAACAGCATCCAGTCTTCTAGCTTTCAGGACAAGACCTGGTTGTACAGATCATGATAACCCTCGCGGGCAGTAAGGTACTATTGAAATATTGTTAACATACTCATAAATAGATGACTTATTTATCTGTTCCTCCCTCCTGAAGTGAGTCTCTAACTCCATTATAGGTTCTATTGCACTCTCAGACCATGCACTAATCACCTTCAAATCAGAATGGCCCACTTTGAGCAAACAAAGGAATAGATGGAATTTCCACCCTTCTCTGCAGCATGCCCTGTTTCTCAGGAAGAAAATGACCAACGTTACCCATGGCTCTCAAGACAATGAGAGTCAAGAGAAATCCATGACAATTCTCTGGGATGCATTTAAAGCAGTCCTGGAAGGTATGTATTAATATAGTGGCCTACCTAAGAAAACTGACGCGTTGAGGCAGAAACCAATTAGAAATAGATTTAGGCCTTCTCTAGTCTTTAAGCCTAAGAATCCTCACTTTGGAAACAAATAAAGCAGAGTTCTCCTAACTAAAACTTAAACAAGCACATTATGCACATGGTAATGAAGTGGGACCTCATCTGGCCCACACACATAGACTGAAACAGGAGAGAGCATATGTGAAAGACCTGATCCGGGAGGACGGTACTAAGGTCATTAAGGAAGGCGATAAATTACACGCCTTCCACACCTTCTGTACGAAATTGTACTTCACAGACCCACATCAGATCAGGCGCAAGATGATTATTTACAGGGATGTAATCTGCCCCATATCTCACCATAACAGAGAGCCATGCTGGAAGCAGCTATAAGCTAAGATGCAATCTTAGGTACAATTAAGGCCCTCAAACTCATCAGAGCACCTGTTCCTGATGGCCTCAGAGGGAACTTCTACAAAGCTTATCGGTAATACCTAGTTCCCATCTTAGCACAAGTATATATAATTCCTCCCTCCCCACCTCTCCTGTAACACCCTCCATGGATGAGTTCACTACGCGGAGTGGAGTTTTTGCAGTCTGAGGAGCTCTGCAAACTCTGCATACAAAGCGGATTTCGGAGCCCAGGTCTACTGCACGCTATTAATATGAAACCCCTACAGGAGGCATACGTAGAAAACTTAGGCAATGGAGTACCCTCCAGGTCTCATGGATCTGACCAGTTAACACCATCAAAATTAATACCCTACCAGGATTTCTGAACCTCTTAATCACTACCAATACTCATCCCAGAGACCCTTTTCAACTCTGTGAAAAGTGCGTTTCTGAACTGTACATGGGAAAATTTGAGACAGAGGGTAGCTTACAGGGTACTTGGTCATTCAAAAGATATGGGAGGATTAGCCCTACCAACAATATGTACATACTGTGCTGCTTACGAACTTAGAGTGCTGGCAGATTGGAGTGCCAGAGAATCAGAACAGCTTGGCTGCATATGACCAGAGTCCTCAAGGATCCGGACCTATGGGATTTGATCTAGCGACCTAAACTAGAAAGATAGATACGCCAATGTTTACACCCTGATGAACACTAAATTGAATCATCTATTACAGCCCTTCTTTCACACCAGCTTATGCCTCAGGACCAGTCCAGGTATGGGGTACAGGGGATTGCCTTATGGTGAGCAACTTATTTCATAAGAGGACCATTAACTCCTTTGAGGACTATAAACAGGTCTACCATTTGGAAGAAACTGAGTGACCACATTACGCCCAGATCAGGGACTGGGTGCTGCACCCTACTAACAGAGGTGATATCCAGGGATCTGCCCCATGGAGAAGTTCCTTAGAGTGGCTACAGGTACAAAGGTAGTTAGTTTTACCATATATAAAATATTTCTAGATGTTGTTGCACACACCCCTCAGTATACAAGTGGGCTTAGATATTGCAGGAGCTGCATTCAGATCAAAAGTGGTCACACTTGTGGCAAGACCTCAATAACATGAAACTGTGTGCTGGTCACAGAAGAGGATTACAAAGTACTGTTCTATTGGTACATGTCCTCAGCAAAACCTCACAGATACTAGCCTACTACTAGCCAACTGTGTTAGAAAGAGTGGGCAGCATTGGAGACTTGTTGCATATCTGGTGAGCATGCCTCAAATATTAACCTTTCTGGGGAGAGGTTATAGCAGGTCTAAAGAAAATTCTGGGATATCCTATCCAAGGAACACCAGCCTATATCCTGTTGGGGGTCTACATGAGACTTACTGTATCAACGCAAATGGGACAAAATAAGCCTTTTGTAACTATTTTAGGGCAGCAAAAACTACTATTGCAGGTGCCTGGAAAAGAACACCCAGATGTTAACCAACGGCAATGCAGGACTCTGGTTACTCACAGCGATGGAGAAATTTTCCTGGGGCCTCATCAAGGACGCTGGGGATTATGAGGCCACCTTGCAGACACAGTTTTCTTATTGCTAGGAAGGGATCAGAACTAGAGCTCTAATGCCACAGATTAAAGCACTGAACCTGTTCTAATTTGCAACCCTCAAAAGCGCAATGCACATTATCCCCACATGAGATGCTCTCTCAAAGAGACTTTTTTTTTAAACTTTATTCGTGAATGTACATTTCCAGCGTAACATTTGTGTACCATAAACATGTCATACATCACGGTTTTCATTTTTCACCCAACTTGTGCTTGAAGTCCAGTGCTATAACCAATCGTATTTAAGATTTAGTATCGCTCTCAATATCAGTATCCTCAGTAAACTTCAGAGATTGTCCCCACACCATCCCCAACTATCCCACCCCCACCCAACCAACTTTGGTGCTCAAGTCCTCCTGTCTACTCTTCTTGCGCTCCCCCGCGCTGTTCTTTCTCTACCAGGATTTACAATGAAACGGTTCCCCCACACACCCCAATGCCTTTCTCGTGCCAGCATAGTGCCTCTAGGCTTCAGTACCCTCAAGTGTTCTGGGACGGGGGCTGGTCAATGTCTTCCAATGCTAGGAGCATAGTCTCCCAGTCCAGTGTCTCAAAGAGACTCTTTGATGATGGAAATAGAGATTACACAATGAATCCTGAACCAGAGCACTAATTCTGTGTTGCAGTTCACTAATGGTCCCCATAGACTGTTCCTGGAATGGGGATGAAGGGGGCAGAAGGAAGAAAACATGATGATTGGGTTTAACCTCACCAATGTTTGTAATTGCGAAATATGGCATGAGAAGGGGGAGCTGATAAGTTTCTCTTGTGTTATTCAAAGGAGCGATTGTTTTCCCTCCTGGCGGCTTGATGTATTTACTTACACTAAAACCAATAAAAATGTACTTATTGTGAAGAAAAGTTATATTTTCTAATCCTAAGTACCACCAAAGGTTAAAGACTAAGATCATGATTTGCAATTTGATGCCTAGGTACAGTACACTGGGGTGGCTAGAACATTGCTTCTACGATCCGAACGGCACTGTGTCCGTTAAATTCACAGATGACCACAGGCTCAGCATTCATCACTGTATCTTGATAGTAACCGCCTTTGAGGCACCACCCTTCAAAGTACAAAAAGGTTTGGTGGATGGCTGCCATCAGTTTTGATAGACTTTCATCAAACGTAACTTTTTTTCAGAAACAAACTCCCAAAGCACCACACCCTGGGAGTATTCTCGTAGTCTGTGGGAGACATCATTGTTTTTTTCTATACCTTATCACCCGGTTTCACATTGGCTCCATCAACAGAAAGCTGGCGGTCCACCTGGTGGACAAAGGGCTTGGCGAATGGGGTACTTTTTTGGCCTTTCCGAAGTAGTACCATATATGGTAAACTCTAAATAAGCTTGTAAATGGTAAAATAAATACACCTTCTCTGACAACAATGGAAGAGGTTCTATTTCCAGAAACGTTAGTCCTTAACAATGCCTGAATAGGTTATGTCATATTATGGTATATTATGCTTTTTTAGCTATATTTGAATAGAGAATTTCTACCATTTGCAGGTTGCATAGTGGTTTCCAGGATGTGAGTTTTGAGTCTATGAGCCATGAGTATGCCTCAATATGAAGAAATATTTTAATCAACTGGGATATCTTTAAATTATTTCAACGATTTGGTAGCCAAGCCTTGAAAAGTGTATTTCCTGATTTGTTTTTTGCATTTATATAGTTCAGGAATGCCTAGATGCATCTAGGCGCTGATACCAGTGAGTCCATTAAGGTACCGATGAAACTAACTGAACATGGTATTTGACAAAGAGCCAAGTTTTTAGTGATTTTCTGAAAGTGAACAGCATAGGGCTGTTCTTTATGCAGGCTGGAAGCGAGTTCCATGTTTTGACCGTCCCTAATAGAAAGCTTCTTCCACCCCATTGAGCTCCCTTGATCCGCAGATTTTGTAAGAGTTTACTATGTTTGGATCTTAGATTTCTGGAAGGCACATACCAGTTCAGGTGTTTCTTCAGAAATTGAGAACCGGCACCGTCAATGCCTTAAAAGCATTGAGATTTGAACTTGATCCTCTTGTCCACTGGGAGGCAAAGCAGGGTTCTGATATAGTGGAAAACTGGCTGGGACCTAGGGATATCCAGCAGAAGTCTAGCTGCCGCATTTTGGAGGTGCTGAAGCCTTTGCAAACACTGTGACTCGATGCCCATGTACAAAGCATTACTGTAGTCTAATCTAGACATGGCTAATGCTATTACAGGTGTTTCAGGGAGTCGGGCGGAATAAACGGACAGACTTTCGGCATCATTTTTAAGATGAAGAAAATAGCTGAGGTGAGTGTATTGATCTGATTTTTGAATGTCAGTTTGTCATCAAAAAGAAACCTAACTTTTTTTCTTTCTGCACTGGAACAGGAAAGTCTCCCAAACTGGTGGGCCACCATCTGGGTGACCAGAAGGAGATGTCAGTACCCTACAGAAGGACCTCCGTTTTTCCACTGTTCAGTTTTAGGCAGCTGGACCTCACCTAATAAAACGGTAGATAATTTTCTCTTGTCTAGTGGATTCATTTGTTTGATTATTACTGCAAACTAACGCCATGAGATGTGTCGCATCAAGATACACAACAAAAAGAAATATTGTCAAAATAACAGTACAGATGTTTACAGCATAAAAATCTAAATAACCAATTCATGATTTAAAAGTATCAATGAAGTAAATATAATTTCCACAGGAGAAGAGAAAGAAGGCTGTGCTAGATTTAAGTGTATTCTTGGCTCCAGAGTTCAGAATGACAAGCACCTAAAAGACAACCTTAATCATCCTTTATTTATTGCAATCTCATAATTGCTGGTGTGCACGCAGATGAATACCCATGTCTGTACCTCTCTCTACCTTTTAGCAGCAAGAACTCCGTTGTTTTGGATTCAGTCATAAAAAGTGTGGATCATCTAACATCTGATGGATCTATGTGATACGTTAGTGGTTGCAGCTGCTCTACGCAACCACCCCCACTGTGCATTTCTGTCCTGATGAGACCCTAGTCTCTTGCAAAGGATCGACGAAACACCGTTAACACCAACAAAAAGACAGACCCTATGAATTTGAGAAAATACATACAGGTGCCCTGCCCTTTGTGTTCAACTTTGTGTAGTATAAATCCCTGTCTTTTGAAACAATATCCAATATACCATTTATGCTCACTTAATTTGTCAATCTTCTCCTTAGGTGGCTATGCTTTCTTCCACTTGGGGTGCTTACAAAGATCTTTTTACAATTCACTGGCTTGCAATTTTCTTGTCTTCATATTGGTTTGTCTAAAAAATGTATGTTGATTTGGCTGAATCGAATTGGACTATGATATACTGGCTGTTTTTCCAAGAAGATTAATTGCAGACAGAATCTCGTTTGTCCTACTATTTCAATTCGTTTAAGTATAGTTTAGATTAAGTCTATACAGGACTTCTTGTACTATTATATTGTATTGCCTGAAATAAGCTCCATGTGAACGCTGGTTACAAATTCTACATAAAAACTTTACATGGCATAGCTGCAGGCAAATACTTTTGGACACTTAAAACAAGAAATGGCTGCAGAGCCGACTCCTTCGCGATGGCTGTTGAGCATCCTCCCACTGCCCACCAAAAGCTGCAAAACTCGGAAAATTAAGTGATGACACAGGTTAATTAATGTTTTATTTTTTAACATGAACAAGTCTTCGGGGCAGGGCAGACGATGGCAATTTGGAGGGGGAGTGGTGGACAGCACTGCTGTCAGTACGCATGTCTGTTTAGTCGGCTGTCTCAGGACGGCCAAACCGACATGCGCACTGAGCGGTCTCCATCTCGAGCTGCGTTGCCAGGTTAGGTGCAGCAAAGCCCAGGCTCCCAGTCTGGGAGCACAAATCCAGAGCAGCATCAGTATTGGCCGCAGGTATGTCTGGGAGCCTGTGCAGTGCAGCAGAAGAGCCTCCCCCCGCCCCGCCACTGCATGGCTGACCACTCTGCACTATACACTGTGCATGACTGCTGGTTCTGTTCAGGGCAAGCTATACAGGAGACGTTGCCACGAGCCATGCCCTATGTGCAGTGTATACAGTGCATGTCAGCATGCCCTTGAAGATTATTATAAGGTAACCAGTTCATTGAAGGCATGGGTGAAGGTAATACCCTAACTATATTATTCAAATCACACAGTTGAAGGGCAATTAATTCTCATAAGCGGTAGCAAGGATGCCAAGGGCTTCAAATCAGGGGTCAAGTAGCACATGATAGCCATAAGAGGAGTTGTTTGATCCTCACACATCTGCACCTTATTGCTGATGCACATGCTATACTAATGATATATACACCCCATGCCCTGTATGCATTGCTGACATGGCACGTGCACATGCCCTTTTTAGGCTGTACACAGTATAGGGCAACCATCTACGCTCCTTGCATGCACAGAACAGGAAAACAAAATGATGCAGCAGGAATGGCTAAATTATGGGGCAAGGGAAGGCAATTATGCACATATTCTGTGGCATTATCTTAATGCTGTTTCAATACATAGTGAGGCAGAAGGGATCTCAATATTTAATACAAAGGTTGCTGAAAAAATAAACCTATAAACATCACATTTAACCGATACTTTTCAAATATTAATTGGGTAAAGACGGCCATTGCTCAGGCCCATTTTGTAAAGTGATTGGGTCAGTCAAAATTCCCTGCCGTAATTGTAATAGTAGTGAGCATAAAAACAGTCTCTTTAATTCATCTCTTCTACTCTTCTTTAGCTTTCTTTCAATTTGAAATGCGAAGAAGCATTTCGTGCTAAAAAATGCGAGAACAAACGTGATGCGAACAGCCAACCTCTCGTGTTCAGTCATTCCCTCTCCCTACGTCGTCTTCTTACTACATACAGCTCACTATCCTTCTGGGTAACACGTCGTTCTCTCTTCACCACCTCTAACTACTTCTCCTACCTCTCAACTGCAATACTATACCTACCTACTTCACACCTCTCCTGTGATACCACTGTCGATGCCGCTCTGGTTTACTCCTGTGGGAAATGTGAACCATCCCTCCCACTGAGCAAGGTAGGAGTCAGGGCAGGAAAGAGAATGAAGGAGAAACTGACCAAATTTCACTTAACTCAATAGTGCAAATCCTCAGCGTAGTGATTTGATTGCCGCTGTTATAGCTACAATTTTGTGAATGCGAATATCGGGCGATTAAGCAAAATATGCCTATATTTTATTTTGATGTTATGCACTTACGGCCAGATTCATCAAGCTTAATTGCGCTCGCAAAAGGGCCAGATTCTGAAGATCTGGCCATTTGCTAGTGCAATTTTTGCATTTGGGATTCATCATCCCAAATGCAAAATACGCTAATAAAGAATTCGCACATTTGCGAGAAATTGCATTTAAGGAATCTCTATTTGAGATTCCTTAAATGCAATTCATGAACTATTTTAAAATTGCGAAATCGCAAATTTGGGCTGCTACTTACCGCGAGGTCAAACCTCGTGGTAAATAGCGAAAACTTAGAAAAATGCATTTAAATGCATTTTTCTAAGGTGCATGTTATACACACACATGACCTTTGGACATGTGTGTGCGCAACACCAATGTAGATTACATTTCAGGGGTGCTACAGGGTGTCCTTTGGACACCCCTGGCACCCTTGAAATTGCATCCTTATTTGCGATTAGCAAATTGCTAAGGAATAACTCCCCATTCATTCCTATGGCCTTTAATGAATGGGGAGTTATTCCTTATTTGCGATTAGCAATTTGCTAATCGCAAATAAGGAAGCTGTAGGAATCACAATTTATTTTGCGATTCCTACATGAATCCCGTTTTGCAAGTCCTTTCCTTAATAATCGCTATTAAGGACTCGCAAAACGGGACTATGATGAATCTGGCTGTAATACTCTTGCATGGCCAAAGAAAAACAGATAGAAGCGCAAAAAAGGAACGGCTTTGCCAATGTCTTTTAAATCTATCACTTGGCCATTTGGCTGGCACACCAGGCAGCTCGAGTTTATAACTAAATTCGCATGCTCTCGTTCTGGACATTTTTGTGCGTAATACAATGTTTTTTGGCATCACAATTGATTCAATAAGCTAGATCTTGGCAATAAAGTTAAAGTTGTTGCACAAAGCGGCCTGACATATATGTCCTAAGGCTAAAAACTCCTTAAAATGGCTTTGATAAATAAAGCATTGGTCTTGCATTAGAAGAACACTTCGTTCTATCTCTTTCTCACAACCCTAACTCTTCTTCTGCCACTTTGTGCCTATTACTAGATCACTACCTCTCTATTTCCATTACCTGTCTCTACCTACACACGACTCCACCTCGCTACACTTCACTCCCCTAATTCCAATTCACAAACCTCTATTGGTCCTAATAACCACACTCTCAGCTCCATCTCCAGTTTAACCTCACCTTTCTCCGTCACTCCCAGCCCTCACTCTACATTCTAAATGTAACTCATGGTGAGAGAATGGGACAGATAGAGTCAAACCAGTCAACTCGCAATCACATCAACCAGTGTAAATGAATCCTTATGTTACCTCCATAATGCGAAGGCAATAGTTTCAAGAGAAAGGTGCGTCTTTACATGTAACAACATTTTCTCTCCCTGTACATTTTCAGAATTAATTATTTAAACTCAGTACCAGATGAAATATCAGATCTTTTCTTTAATTATGGTAAATTACTTCAGAAAAACATTAAAGAAATAACATACTCTCTGGTATAAAACACAGCTATTAGCATGAGAAATCAACTAAAATAGATCTCTTACCCGCAAAGTCTTGATGGAAATTTGAAGAAATGTTGGACTCATGAACACTTTGTTCTTGTGTAGTGGCCTATATATAAAAAAAAGGTAATAGTATTGAGTATAACAGAGTACATCCTATACAAATATTATTTTTCACATTGGTATAGTTCTTGACAAGTGATTAAGTACTTGGGTATTAGAATCACCTCCATCCTTAATTTACTGTTAAGCTCAGTCTGTAAACAATGGAGTATCAGAGCAGTTTACAATCAGCACAAATGTATAAAGAATAAAAATCATAAAAAACACTAATGCAAATGAATAACTACGAAACTGGAAATGACAAAATCCTTACAAAAATAATGCTCAAAACGTTTATGATAAAGATTACAAATATTAAGTGCAGTCTATGTTGTCTCCCATCTGTGTGAAATAAATGGAAATTGGTGATTCTGTGTCAAAATTGTATTATTTGTTAATGTTACACTAATGTAATATATATATATATATATATATATATATACATACATACATACATACATACATATATATATATAGTGATTTTCAAGACTAAAGTTAGGCATAGTTTATGTAGGCCTCAGTATAAGTGTTTAACGTTAAAACAAAGGTGTTCCTTTGACTGCTGGGCATTTTCATCTTTCTATCGTTTAAGTAGCCAAGCTATAACTGCCAACTTTTAAATAACTCTATTCTCTTGTTAGACATTTCGGAGTGAACGTTTATCTGTGCTTGTTTCCTGGAGAACTGAAAAATGAATCTCCACACCTGCAGCGAGGGCATGCTAACCTCAATGTATCATCCTGCTAAAAGTTATCTCTTGAGGGCCTCGAAGTAGAAATCTTCCAGAGTGTGATGTCTGAGAATACGACAAACTGTCTTATGGTGAAATGTTCAATCCTGTTGGGTTCTCTTCATGGGAAACATAGGAAGTCTTTTTTGACTGTAAAGAAATGTCTGATTTATTTGTGCATTGCTGAGCTAGTTCGATTCAGATGCCCCTTTCACGCTCTTAAGATTAGACACTTCCATTTTGCACCTGTCCGAGAGAGTTCGACTCCTCAGCAAATCCATTCTCACTTACTTGACTGAATCTTTATATGACTCGGCCTTTATAGGCTTTACATGCTGCGACATCCTGGCTCTCTTCTCACAAATTTCTCTTGGTGATCATTAGCTTACATATTAGGGAATCTTTCCTTCAGGGAAAGCTAAATTTGCTCACATTTCCTTTATGACAGCTCTTACCTTTTTGTCTGTATTTGCTATTTATGTTTTCATTTGAGCTCTATATAATGAATATATTAATGTACTGATCCTTTAATCTTGAAAACCCTAAAGGATTTGAATGTATAACTTTGGTAATCTGCTAATAACCTGTATGGTTTGCATATCTACTACTCTGTCATCATTATGAGGCATAATGTGCTTCACTGTCATTGAGGTATCAATGATAAGTTGCTGTTTCTCAGTCCAGGGAATCGGGGATAATGGTCCAGCAAGTCGAGTGCGACCTGAATTTGAGTTCTCGCCAACGATCTGCACGGTTTAAATCCCATCTCAATGCAACAAATCTTAATCAATGTGAAAATAACAAACATGATGGCTCAGTTCAAAGGTACTATAATAATTGCAAGCAAAAAAGTACTGCATTGGATAAAAAACAGCAATCAAGGTGACAAAAATGTGCATGACAGGATATTACAGTACGAGTATAGGAGAGGGGATAGACGCAAACAGATGTATAGTTCACTATGGGGATATCCCTCTTCAAGATAAAGTTGATAGATAATCATAATGACTATAGCTCTACCTGAACCAAGACAATGACAAGACTCTTGTCGCACTGGGGCATTTTCAATGTAAGCACAAGAACTCCACATTTTTGTCTGCCCTATTTATGATCTTGAGATTAAAGAGGAAAGGTTTTGGATGTGATTGACTACAGAGCCCTCACTCTTCAATAGCTTTGTTAAATCTGATCAATATATGGCATCCATGAAATGTTGGAGGAATAGGATTTACTTGCTTTTCTTTCTCCCATATAGCCTGATCACAGATGTGCTAGTTTTAGCCTTGAGAGATATAGCAATTTTAGTTACTCATATGAAATTCCGTTATTATCACAGATAAAGTTACCATCTACATGTCCATTCATACTCCCTTAGAAGATGGACACTGGATCACCTTTTTCTAATGGAACATTAATTTTGTAACTTTATTTACTCAGGAATTACAATATTTCTGGTTTCAAACTATGTCTTTTACATGTACTTATTGTGTGATAGAGTTTGTATACTCACTATTACATCATCAAATATAAGAATTGTCTCAGGAAAGAGCAGGTATTGCATAAAGTACTCAAATCATTCCAAGATGCCAATCAAGTGGGCCAGATTTCGGGTGATTATTTATGCGGCATGAGTATTATGGAAATATAATGATTTTACTAATAAAAATGCAGTTTGACCTGAGAAACCTTGGTAAATCGACTTTGTTAATGTCTGTTGATTCTGTATAGTGAAAGTTACCTGCAAAGTGCCCTGGTGTTTGAAAATGTGCCCTGGTGTTTTGGAAAAATGTAAATTAACAGCCTCGTAAAAATTGGTGCCATTTCTGCCACAGATAGACAGGAGCAAATGGATGTAATAATTCCAGTGTAATAAACATTGACTTCAAAAGTCAATGAAGAGAATTGAAACAAGAGGAGCCCGAAGAACAGTTGGAGGGACCAAGCACTAACCAGTCAGCACTTGTTGGACCTAGATTACCCAAGCCTACATATGGTAGCTTGGCACAGTAGTGGTCTACAGCTAACTCAAGGCGTTGGCTAAGTACTTACAAGTCTCACCCACAGTAACACAGTGATGAACCACTAAAATAAAGACAACACCTCTGTTTGGAAAAATACCGTTACCTTTTATAAAAATAATATGTCTCTTTGGATTTAAGTTATACAAGATGCAATATTAGTTTCTTTCAGGAGTCAACATTACACTTTTACTTTAAGAAATTACTTTTCACTCCTCCGGCTGTGGAAAAAGGGCAATAAACCACATACTTTTGTCAATGGTACAGTAAAGCATAAGGGTAACTCTTTGGTTGGTTAAGAGAATCTCATTGGCTTCACACTCTGTAAGGTTCCTTCACATTAACGTACAATGACACATTACTCCACCAATAAATCTACTGAAAAGAAGATACAGACTGATACGTTTTTACAGGTTCATTAATAGGTACTTTACCCCACAGCTCTTAAGCACTGCTCAACTCAACAGCAAGACCTGAATGTAGATGTTCACTGTATAACCCACCAGTTATGGGCTAAAAGGGAAGACACAATAATATTAGTAAGGTTCCCCTCCCTCTGATTGACAGGCACACCTAGCTGGTAGAGAATCTACTTCTTTACTTATCACTAACTGTAGGGGTTTTTACCCAGGAACCCTGTGGTTCCCTGCACCACTTCCACCTTTCTGCTCCAGTTACTTATGGAATACTTTAGTTAGGATTGGGCTGAACACTAGCCCGTTTTCTTCATTTATGCTTCCTTGTGCAGTTCAGTCTATGTCCCAGTTGCAGTCCTACCGTCTTGTCTCTTTCCCCCGGTGCTGCTGCCTCCCGTCCCCACTCTACCCGGCTTACTTGTAAGCTCCTGGATGTGATGCGAGTGCTCTTCCCACTCGCGCTGAAGCCTGGCAGCAGTCGGCGGTCGGGAGAGATCGAGGGAGGCTTCCCTGGCCCACCGGCTCCTTACTGTGACGTCCGTAGTGGCGCTTCTGCCTCCTCAGGATGGGGGAACGGCTACCGGTGCTCCGACGCGATCGGCTCTCCTCAGTCGGCACTGCTCAGCTGGGCATGCGCGATCGCGCTCACTCTCCTTCCGCTTCTGCGCGCTGGCTCCCAGGGAGGACGTCGTTCGCCACGAAGACGCTGCTCTGTCTCCTCTGGGCCTGCTCGATCCTAGGCCCCTCCTGCCTCCACAGAAGCGTTCACACGCTGGACATGCGCGGAAGCGCCTACCTCCTCACTTGACGCGGCCGGTGCCCCCGGGGTCCCGCTGCCGATCGGAGCAGCGCCGCTGCTTCCCTCCAGACACTTCTCACTTTGGCCTCACAGGAAGGATGTCCACGCACGGCGCCCTCGCTCCTCAGGTCGCCAGGGTGCCACAGACACCCGCCTTCACTTCAGCTGCTCCACGACACCGGTAAGCTCAGCGCCGGATAGGGGCCGCCAGGAATATCTTCAGTTAAGGGTATCCTGAGAGGATTTAATGGGATTCCAAGATATGAGTGGCTGCTTCCTCAAGTAGCTCGATTTCTTTGTCAGTAGTGGTTGTCTTGAGAGAGGGATCGGTCAAAGGTTGAAGGGGGAACAATCCTCTGAAGTAACTGTCAGCCTCAGTGACAAACTAGCTGCTCTCAGTGTGTCCACCTCCTCTCACCACTGCCTCACTCCTCTACTCTGGGGTCAGCACAAAATGGCTGCTGGTCACTGGCCTTATATAGGGTGGCCTGAGACCTGCAGAAGTCTCTAGTTGATTCCAGAAAGTTCCCTAATGTTACCCTATGGACCTGTCCTCCAGTAGTGTCCGTTATGGCAGTTGGTGGACACCATTTTAGGTCTCTGGAGATCCCTAAGGTTTCAAGGGGGTGACTAGGCCTCACAAGTGATGAGGGAAAAATGGTGTCATCGCCAAGGAACACCTAGCCCCCTGACAGCATTAAAAACTCCTGATGGACACATGTAAAAATAAAAATAGAAACTCTGGGAGGCTAAAGGGGACAAAAATAAATCATGGTGGTTAGAGTCTTCCCAGAAGCAGACAGGTCTAACACGCGTCCCCCCCAGCTGAAAGTGGGGAGAACTACCCAACCCCTTGGGAGTCCTCATCACTAAGGCGGAAATACCTGGATAGACCGTCTGCGTTGGCATGGTCTGCCCCAGGTCGGTGTTCCACCCTAAAGTCCATTCCCTGTAGGGAGATGGACCACCTTAGCAACTTGGGATTCTCCCCCTTCATTTGCATCAGCCAACGAAGGGGGCGATGGTCAGTCTGAACTAGGAAGTGCGAACCAAACAGGTATGGTCGCAGCTTCTTCAGAGCCCAGACCACCGCAAAGGCTTCTCTCTCAATTGTACTCCACCTCCTTTCCCTGGGGAGTAGTCTCCTGGACAGGAAGACCACGGGTTGATCCAAGCCCTCATCATTTAGCTGCGATAACACTGCCCCAATGCCATGTTCTGACGCATCTGTTTGGACAATGAATTCTCTAGCAAAATCAGGGGCCTTGAGAATGGGAGCGGAACACAATGCTTGTTTCAAGGTCATGAAGGCTCGCTGGCAAGCCTCCGTCCAGACTACCCGTCGGGGTTGCTTCTTGGAAGTAAGCTCAGTGAGGGGGGCCACGATAGTGCCATACCCCGTCACGAAGCGACGGTAGTATCCAGTGAGGCCCAGGAAGGCTCGGACCTCTGTTTGAGTCTTGGGGGGCTCCCAGGCGATGATAGCCTCAATCTTTGCCTGGAGGGGCTGCACCGTCCCTCTGCCCACCAAGTGACCTAGGTACACCACCGACCCCTGTCCGATCTGACACTTGCTGGCCTTGATTGTCAATCCAGCCTGTTGCAGGGCATGAAGAACAGCTTGCAGATGCCGCAAATGGTCCTCCCAGCTGCTACTGAAGACAGCAATGTCATCCAGGTATGCAGCAGAAAAAGCTTCCATTCCAGAAAGGACCCTGTTCACCAGCCGCTGAAAAGTGGCAGGGGCATTCTTGAGCCCAAAGGGCATCACACGAAATTGGTAGTGTCCCTCAGGTGTAGAGAAGGCTGACCTTTCCTTCGCCTCCTCGGTAAGGGAAATCTGCCAGTACCCTGAAGTTAGGTCAAAGGTACTTAAGTATTGAGCAGCTCCCAGCCGGTCAATAAGCTCATCCGCCCGTGGGATAGGATGTGCATCAGTTTTGGTCACTGAGTTCAAGCCTCGGTAGTCCACACAGAATCTCAATTCAGGTGTGGTGCCTGGTGGGGCAGCTTTTGGTACCAAAACCACCGGGCTAGACCAAGGGCTTCCAGAAGGTTCAATTACTCCCAGTTCCAGCATCTTGGCGACTTCACTCTTGATGCTGGCCTTCACCTTGTCCGACAGCCGGTAGATTTTAGACTTCACAGGTGGGCTGTCTCCTGTGTCCACGTCATGGGTACACAGGTGGGTCCTACCCGGGACAAGGGAGAACAGAGAAGAAAATTGCTCCAGGATCTGGCGGCAATCACTCTGCTGTTCAGGAGTTAGGGATGGCGAGAGAATTACTCCCTCCACCGACCCATCCTTTTCTTGGGACGAGAGAAGATCAGGGAGAGGTTCGCTTTCTTCTTCCTCTGCTCCATCGGTTACCATCATCAAGACAACCGCGGGCCTCTCATGATGTGGTTTGAGGCGATTGGCATGCAGCACCCTGTGGGGCTGCCTCGGGGCCTTAAGATCCACCAAGTAGGTGGACTTCCCCTTCTTCTCCAACACCTCAAAGGGGCCTGTCCAACGGTCCTGTAGGGCATTTAGCTCTCCAGGTTCCATCACCCACACCTTCTGTCCAGGCTCCAGTTCCACTGGGTGAGCGTTGTGGTCATACCACTCTTTCATCACTGCTTGGCTGGCCTCCAAGTTGTCTGAAGCTTGCTTCCACAACTTAGCCATTTGGCTCCGGAAGGCCAGCATGTAGCTCACCACGTCCTGGGGAAGCTTTCTGGGAGTCCGTTCCCATCCGTCTTTCACCAGGCTGAGAGGTCCCCGTACAGGGTGCCCGTACAAAAGTTCGAAGGGGCTGAAGCCCACTCCCTTTTGTGGCACTTCCCTGTAAGAAAACAAGAGACAGGGTAGGAGGATGTCCCATTTCCTCCGCAGGCTCTCAGGTAGACTCCGTATCATACCTTTCAAGGTTTTGTTAAACCTTTCCACAAGACCATTGGTTTGTGGGTTATAAGGAGTGATAAACCGATAGGTAACTCCGCACTCCTTCCACATAGCCCGCATGTACGCTGAAAGGAAGTTAGTCCCCCTGTCGGACACAACCTCCTTGGGGAAACCCACTCGGGTAAAGATACCCATCAGGGCCCTTGCCACCACAGGTGCAGTGATGGTCCTCAGAGGTATGGCCTCTGGGTACCATGTGGCATGATCCACCAAAACCAGTATGAACCGGTGACCAGCTGAAGTTGGTGGATCCAATGGCCCCACAATGTCGATGCCCACCCTCTCAAAGGGGGTGCTAACGACCGGTAGTGGTTCCAGGGGAGCTTTAAGCTTCACTCCTGTTTTCCCACTAGCTTGGCAGGACACACACGTCCGACAGTATGTGTCAGACGCCACTTTCATTCGAGGCCAATAGAAGTGGGGGACAAGCCGGGCAAAGGTCTTGTCCTGTCCTAGATGCCCTGCCAATGGTATCTCATGAGCCAGTTCCAGTAGAAAGGCTCTAAAGCATTGAGGGACCACCAACAAACAACACACTGGTGAGTGAGGTGATATGAATGGTTAATAGCACAGTGTACATTTAATACATACAGTTGAGCTTGGCGTAGTTCTGTTATATCATTGTTTCAGGTGGTTCATCGCCGGGTACAAAGGAGATCTCATCTCAATAATTAAGATACACTATGTGAAAGGTAAGAGGCAGGAGACGGATGTCGAGCCGCCTAGTAGGTTTAAGATGTGGTTAAAAGGCAGACTTTAATCGAGATCTCCCCTCACTTATTTTTTTCAGTGTGGTCCTGATGAGAACTCTACAAATAGGAGGAGTTTGAAACGCGTAGACCTTATCTTGTAGGATGCCATAAGAAGCATAAAACAGTTTCTCATTGTTGATAAAAGAACCTACAAATGATTTGAACAATTGTCTATGGCACCACGTATAATCAAACTGAACTGTATCTAAGTGCAAGGAAGATTTCTGTGTTCTAGAAAGTGTGTGAGTGTGATTGACTGTGAGTGTTTGTGATTCACAATGTCTGAGAGGGTGGGGAGTGTATGAAATGTACATTAATGTGTTATAATGTTTGTTTGTCATAAATGTTTTTCTAAAGTGTAAAGAGCATGAACAATCAAAGAAAAAAAGAAAAATAATTTATCAATGAAATAAAATTGTAGATTCATTCAAGAGACACTGATCCCCTCACTTTGTGTTTGATTCGATTGTGAGACGCGAAGTTAGTGAAATTGTATCTAACTGGCAGCACTGGCAGTTGTTTTTGGATAGATCTGGCTGAACCATGGCCAGGTGCCTTGGGCTCACTGTAGAGGAGTCCATCCTCCCAGTAAATCCGGTAACTCCCTTCAATGTTTCCCACTGCCTGGGCGTTGGCCTGTTGCCGCAGCCCCTCGAGAGTAGGACACTCTTTCTGAGCTTCACAGAATTCTTCCCTGGAAGGACCTCCCTCCACATGCCATTCAGTAGGGATGGGTAGGTTCTCCAAGGAAGCAACATTCTCCCCTGTGGACTCCAGATCCACCTCCGCAGGTGGTCCAGCTGTCTCACGAGGTGGAGATGTCGAGGCAGGGTCCTCCGGCCTCCTGTCCTTCTCCTCTCTGGCAGCCGGCTGGGCCATTGTTCCAGGCTCCAGCGTAAATGAACTCCCCCTTCGGGCAGTCGCTGACCTTGTGCTGACACAGGTCCAGTCAGGGGGTCCCAGCATCTCAGAGTGAGTCTGGTACTCCACCCTCCTCCAAGCATTGTGCTCCATATCATTCCCTAACAGGCAGTCAACAGGCACGGCAGGGCTTACGGCAACTCGAAGTGGACCTGCAACCCCTCCCCACTCAAAGGGAACCTCAGCCACAGGGTAGTGGCCCAATCTGCCGTCAGCCATTACGGCGGGATGGAGTACATCTGGGATGACCTGCTCTGGAAACACCAGCTGACTCCTTACCATAGTCATGCTGGCTCCTGTGTCTCTCAGAGCCTCCCCTCTACGGCCATTGATGGTGACCCACTGCTCATACTTAGTAGTATTAGAGGGCAGCTGGGTCTTGGGAACCATCTCCTTATCTCCCAGGGACACTAAGGTGACACCCGCCCGCTCCCCTCCATTAACCAAAGGCATCTCCTCCCCGAGCACTACACTAGTGATTCCCGGGGCTTTTCCTCCCGTGGGAGGGGGTGGTCTTTTTGGGCATCTCACATCTCCTTTATAGTGTCCCACACCACCACACTCAAAACAATGATCAACCCTTGGCTGCTGGCTTTGGCCAGGGGTAGGGTTGCGAGGGGGGTTACTCTTGGGGATGAATCCTCTGCCCCTTCCTTGCGAAGTATTTTGTGGCCCTTTTGAGAACTCCCTCTTAGTTTCCCCTCCCTCTTTCTTCTGGGGGACGCCCTGTCCTTGCTTCTGGGAATTCCCTCCAGTCCCCTTAGTCGACACCCGGGTACTAACCCAGATGTCCGCCTCCTCAGCAAGCTTCCTGGGGCTGGTCAGCTTGCTGTCCACCAGATGCTGTCTTAACTCGGGAAGACACTTCTCGAGTAGGTGTTCCTTGAGTATGAGGTCATATAGTCCAGTGAGTCACCACCTGGCTGCCCCCCACATCTTTGTCAACACAACCAGCATTAAGGTACTTTTGTTCGGTGGGCCTCACTGGGACTCTGTATCTGGCTCATGCACAAGCCTGGTTGGCCTGAACTCTTGACTTTGTACCAGTCCAGCGCAACCAGACAACCCACATAAGTGCTTATTGCTTCTAAACTCTATACAGCAGTTTATTCTCTAAAAATTCATATCTCAAGTTCTACTTTTGGATGTTTGTTGTTTTGGTCATTTACTTCATGAAATGACACTGTATTTTTCTAACCAGGAGAGGTATAGATTTGTGTGGTGTTTTCCCTGTTTTACTGTTTTAAGTGATCACAACTACTTCACACATTGCTTCTTGAGTTGAGCCTGACTGCTGTGTGCCAAGCTACCAGAGGGTGAGCACAGGTTAATTTTAGGGTGTGTATCTGAGTTACTCTTACTAAGATTGTGATTCCTGCTTGTCAGGGTACATACTTTTGCCAAGCAGAAATCCAATTTCAAAAAGTGAAGGAATCATTTTTGAATTATTTATACAAACATAGTAGAGCACAACATGCTGCAAGAAAATAAAATATTTGATAAGGCAAGAAATGTGGGTGACCTGAAACTAACATACAATAAGGACTAGGCCAAACACCTAGATTTCCTTACAGCTAGATATAACTTAAATGAAATTTGGGAATTGTTACAAGATGAATAAATAAAACAGATGAGGAGAGATCATTGGTACAAGCAAGACATGCAAGCACTGACATGCGAATATGTAAATATGTCACATCAGTTAAAATTAACTTGGATTCGAAAGATGGATACTGCTATAGGATATTATTAAAAGTTGATTTAGTTGGAGGATGAAAAACCTTTTGTTCACTACTGCCATGTGCAGCACCAAGGAGTGAAGGGCCTGACACTAAGAGCCTGATTATAAGTTTGGCAAACAGGGTTACTGTGTCACAAATGTAATGGATATCCCATCCGCCAAATTACAATTTTATTATATACGGCATATCCATCACACTTGTGAGGGAGTATCCCATATGCCAAACTCGTAATCAGGCCCTATGTGTTTACTCAGCGCTATTGGCTACAGGTAGGCCCATGTTAAATATGTATTTTTACATGCCCAATTAGATAAGGCACAGGAAAGTAGAATACTGTTAACTGGGGCTTAGGAAAAAATATGATGCTTCGAGTTAGTGAAATTTAGAAGCATGATGAAGTTTCTGCTTGTAAATCTAAGCACTAGAAACATCTATATTGTATCTGTAAAGCAATAATTGAAACTTTGTACTGGGTTTTGAAAAGGTGGTAGCATAAAGTGACTGACTACTCTGAAGGTATGTTTTGTAGACAAGATCCTGAGCCATTCATGAGAATCATTTATTTTAGGCTATTTGCTGGCCCTTTTTTTCTACCACTCCTTCCACTTAATTTGGTTCCAATGTCCTTACATGTGAGACCACTCAAACGGCCAGTAAGCATCACCAGACCTCTTTCTCAAGACTTTGTCACAATGTGTGGATACATTTAGATAAGCATTTCTATCCATAATGCTGAGCTACTCCATGCTGATGTAGAGGCTTCAGTTTGACAATTTGGATGCCTCAAGCTCCTCCTTTTTTTACTCTGATTCCATAGACAAGTATGACTTAGCGTCTCAGTCTTTGAAATTAGCGCTATGAGTGTTAATCATAAACTGCTCTCTTCTTTTCCTTGTTCTTTGTTTAAGAAGAAAGGGCTTGGCTCTCCCTTCCTCCAGTGTGTGTGTGTCTCCCCCACTTCTTAGGGATGTATGCCTGAACCACGTAAGCCATTACCACGCATGGCTTTACAAAGTGGTCAGTACAATGACCACAACACTATAACGCATATACCTTTACAAATTAATTTGCATTGGTAAGGCATTTATAGTAAAGGAATATGCGTACCAGTTAAGTATAACCCTAAACTGAAATTATATATATATATATACACATATATATATATATATATATATATATATATATATATATAAATATGTGTGTATATATTTACATATATATACACACACATTTATACAATTTGTTATTGACAGAAATATATGTATAAATATATCGTTTTGAAAATCTATATATTGCCATATATATATGTACATATATACATAATTATGATTTTTTTAAATATATAATGAAAAATATACATACATATATACACACACAGATGCATACACTTTACACCAAAAACCCATACCCACCCTAAACCCTAAAAATACCCTTACCACCCAGAAAGCCATACCCACCTAAACCTTTGAAATACCTTTGCCGCCCCAAAAACCTTACCAACCTAAACCCTAAAAACCCCATACCACCCTACAACCCATACCCATCCTAAACACCCTTTACCACCCAGCAACCCATACTCACCCTAAAACCCTATAAACACCCCTTAATTTGAGATGTCATCAGTGATGTCACTGACCATGTCATAAGTGATGTAATATGTGAAGCCATGAACAGTGCATTGAGCGAAATCTGAGCCCAACTATAACATTCCTGTAACCTTTCGTTTTTTTTCAGTGATTATATGCTTACCTTTAAAAGTATGCTGTAAAGGCGTGGGTGGTGAAGGCATATTTGTGCTGCATGGGTCAGATTTCAAATCCCAGGCACAGGTACTTAATCAATGCACCAATACCAATTAGAAATCGAGTTGGAGTGCAACCCATACACAATGCAATGAGCAATACTCCACAGGAAATGTTCAGTGGTAATAATCACTCCCACAAGATAGGTTCAGGGACACAGTGGCGCTCAAACCTTTCTTTCATAAATGAATAACATACTCAAAAGCACCAAGAAATAGGCCATGTATTTAAATCTTTTATTTTAAAATCCTAATGTAATGCATGAAATATAAATGGTAAACACACAGAATGCAAAAATTAAGGCACGGAAGTCTATCTTGATAAAAAAAAAACATAAAAAAAACAGCATGCACAGTTCTAACACGATTATTGCATTTTTAGGATCCTAACCCCCTGAGCTACTTCTAATTGATATCCTAGTTTTAGCTGAAGCAGTAAATAGCAAGTCTGTGTCAAAGTTTCTCAAGATGGAATGCACAGCATACCTGTGTGTTTTTAAATGAAATAGTGTTTCAGCTATTCTTTAATACAGCTTGTTTGTGGCCCGGAAGTAAACAGCGACAGGCTGAAGGCCACTTTTACTCGCTGTCCTCTCAGATGTTGCTTTCAACTGAAGCTGGTTGGCGCTGCAAACCCGATATGATAGTCCCAGCAAGACTCCTACTCTGACTGTAGTGAAATGCCTGAGTTTCTACAGTATCTTTGAACCGATTTGATCTTACAGCATGAAAACAAATGAAGGGCCTGCAGGCACTAAAGCATTAATAAGGCTAAACAATCATGGCAATAAATGCTTGATCCCGATTACATTGGTGGCTACTGGTAACCAGCATTATAAACTACAAAAACATGTCATCCTAGATAGTAAACAGACATAATGCAAACATATTTATGCATATCTTGAAAACCTATCACTTTCTATGAGCGTAATAGAAGAGTCTAAGGATATGCAGACATTTAAAGAGTGAAGTCTGACAAAATCAAATGCTAGAAATAGACATTAGTTTATAGCAAAGGTGATTTAACCTTAAAACAATAGTAAGAGAAAACAAGCATTGGCATAGCCAAAAGGTCTAGCCTTGTTTAGCCATGCAGCTCATATATACATGGAGTGCCCAATCGCAGAGTGATGCACACTTCTGTAGGCCAACTCTGAGGAGTGCAGAATTGGGTAGGAAAGGCACCAAGAGTGACTGGTACCTAGTGTATCACGAGTGCGTTTTCTGCGAGATGATGATGATGCAAGAGGAATTGTGCTGGGCAGGAGATGGGTACTATAAAAACACATGCCCTTAAATATCTTAAGATCTATGGCTTGTTTGAATAAAAAACAGATACATCATGTATCTTACCTTCCTTTATGATCATTATAGCCTCAGGCAGACGTTGCTAGGCATCCGTAAATAATTAAAACACGGAGCAACTGTTCTATTGTGGTGTAGAAGAAAGTAGGTTATGTTTAAGTTGTCAGAGAGTTTGTTTTGCATTTTATGTTGTCCTTATTTTGATGTTTATTGTAAGATGCTGGGTACATGTGCTGTGTTAAATAAAAAATGTTATTGCAGTGCATGCACTGGAGCCATCAGCCGTAGGGAACGGTAAACATGAACAGGGCTGGCCATAACACAACCACCAGTATTAGGCTGGGCTTCACACAAGCGCAGTAGGAGACTATCTCGGACAGTACAAGAAATAACGTTAAAATGTACATGCAAGTGGCTCTTGTTGGAGGACACCCACGTGTTTTGAGGACCAAAAATTACAATTTAGCAGCAATTAATTTTAAGGATCAAATAACACAATGCATTACAGACAAAGGTTTATTGGCCAACATTTCCTTTTATTATTTACAACATGTGTTTCTTAACAGCAATGCTGTGTTCCTGAAGTAATGGGGGAATGGCGGAGGCCGGTGATTGTGGAGTGGAGTAAGAGAGGGATATAATGTATAAGCAACACGAGGGAGGGTGTGGGGTTTTACGTGAAATCAACATGGGGGAGGTTGGATGTAGGCAGAGGAGCAAAGCACACAGACTAGCACAGCTGTAGGGGGGCCAGGCGACAGAGAGCATCATGGGATAAATCTACATTCAGGAGGCTAAAACATATGTAGGGTAGCTGGGACAGTCAGCTATGTTTCCGACCCTCCTCCCGCATTACCAGGCAAACACTAAAGCAAGTTTTACCCGCAGGATCGGCTTTTGAACCCTTTCTCTTACACCCCGCGTGCGCACACATACTTAATGCATCACAACAAACACAACGGCTGCTAGTGGGCAGTACAGTCAAAGATTCCTAGCCATTTTTGTTTGGTATTAATGAAGCATAAACAAATATGCACTTTCTGGGCTTCCAGCATACATGCCAACATTCCAGAAAAGCAAAGAGGGAGATTTAAAAAAAAAAATCGGGAGAATGGGGCCTTGAGTCGGGTAACTGGCATGTATGGGCTTTGGAAGTGTGCTGCTGCAGGATCGGACATTTGAAACGCAAATGCATGTTTTTTTCTTACCTTTCAGAAGCATGAAGCGCAATGGCAGGCAGAGAGAGGGTGATGCAAGTGTTTTGCACTTGCCTGGCAGGTTGTTGGCAGTGCATATCCATCCTCCCCCCCCCCCCCCCCCGCTGTGTGGAAGCCCAGGCTGAAACAGATTCCGGTGCACACACACACAGTCCTTCACAGGTCTTTAAAATACCATTCCCTTGTTAATGACGCTTTGTTGGTTTTTCCCCCCTTCTAGAGCCCCTGCATCGCCACTCTACTATTGCTGGTAGAATTAGCACTTCACACAATACTGAGAGAGCGCAAAATTGAATTAGAAATTGTAGGGGTGCATCATATTCACAAGTAGTCAGCACCCACATATATATAGGACCTTTAATCATGTTCAAATGTGATGTAGGGCTATGAGTTAATGTGTTAGAAACACGCATAGAACAACATGAAGTGTTTTGAAAGCATTAATGCCATGTTAACCTAGAAATGTCGTTTTGCAGTGAAGTATTAATCTAATTAAGGGATGATCAATAGGTCATCAGTGTATTAGCTGCCTTATTAAAGTTAACCATTGTATTCTTATAACGTGATAGAATTGCTTGGGCTAGAAAATGTATTTTTGTTTTAGTAATAAAGGCCTAAAAGGACGGAATACCTAAAACGTGCTGAGGCCTGGTCATAGAAATCGTGTAGGCCAGACTGAAAATGCTTTGCTTGACAATAACCCATAGAAATGTTTTTGAGAAAGCTGCTTTTAGTTAAAGTCAATTGCAACATTATGAAATTGTGAGCCGATTCACATGCGTTCCTTTGCAGGTGCAAGACTTAGTACAGATTGTAGAAGAAGGGCCCATTGTGTATGAGTGTTAGGATGGTAGGCACAGACATGGAGGAGTTACTGCGGAATTTAGGGAAGCAACTTCAAGAGAAGAAGAGTCTGTGACCCAAGGACGTTTCAACAGACCAGGATGAATAGATGTCGTAGTGGAAATTTTCTGGAAGTCAACACCTTAGAGAGGGGCGTACCTTAGGGCGTGTCGCCTGTATTGTGGGGTTTTGTATTAGGGACAGCACCCCGGGGAGAGAGCAGAGCAGATGCGCATGAGGGCGAAGGAAGCTGTTGGTCAGGCAGAGAGCGTTGCTATGAGAAGGGGTTCTTAGACTAAGACCGAACAAAGTGAGTGTACTTTTTCAGAAGTCACCACGGCTGACACCTGTGATAGGAGGGAACCTTGTTGAGTAGGGATGTCACATAGTATAGTGTAGGGACAGATTAATCTGGATTTATTTCTTCCTTTTCAAATGCCTACTAAAACGCAGGTTATAGCAATTCTTGTTAGCCTAATGATCCTGGAATTGATTTTGGTATTGTTTCTTAGTCGACTGAGACTTTTCCGTAGGATTAGGTTTGTATTAGTACCTGTTTATCTTTTGAATCTTTTGCTGAGGTGTTTATATACCCAACTGTTTTTGGCTTTATAATAAATCTTTAAACTCGATCCTTGTTCAGTGGTTCTTTGGACAAATAAATGGAAATCAATTGGAACTGAGGGTGAATTGTTTTGTTAGATTGCCTTCTACACTCTATGACAGGTAAAAAAGGTCTAGTCGACCTGTGACAGGATTCTGGAGAATAATATTCTGATCCTAAAGAGAAAATCCCGCCTTTCAAGTTGGTAGCAGAGTAGGATGGTTTATCTTCTGGAGTGAGGGTAATCTAGAGTAGGCTAAGATTTTCCCCAAGGCCCATAGAGATCCGGAGATGAGCGTCGAGAGGACCGCGGATGGAGGATGGCGTTCCATGGAAAATGATGGAAAGTGACGGTGCGGCAGAAAGCAGCAGGTCATAAGAGAGTGAGTATGAAAAGGGTCATGCGTGTTAGATTGCGGTGTGTATTGTATTGTTGAATTGTATTGTCTTGCGGAGTTGAATGCCTGTAGTGTGAAAGGAGATCAGGTTGTGAGCGCGCACAACCGGTGAAAATCTTAGACTCAAGGAGAGTTTAAGTGGTTCGGGTGTATCGAACACCTATAGTAATTGTCGACCATTGTAAGGGGGTCATGAGGTACCATTGATCGCCTGCAGGACCGAGATAGGGGGAATGAATGTGTGAGTGTGTGGGCAACGGACGCTGGTCGGAAGTTGCCGTGTGCTTGTAACCTATCAGTTGAGGCGATTGTCCGCTCGTTTTGTGGACAGACATTTGCCAGTTGGGTGACAATTACAGTCAGACTGTGGACGTACAGTCAAAGAAGTGGTTGCTTGGTCAGAAGTGATCATTTCAAGTGTATGATTGGGACGCATGCGTGACCGGGAGACGAGCTGAGAAAGGAGGGGAACTGCTGCGAATCGGAGGCGAGTGAAGTCAGAAAGAGCCGCGCTGGGATAGGATGGTTAGTGTGGAGCCGCGCTGGGATTGGGCGGTTAGAGAGAAGCGAGTGACGTCAGAAAGAGCCGCGCTGGGATAGGGCGGTTAGAGTAAAGCCGCGCGGGGATTGGTGGATCGTCATCAGGAAGTTAATGAGCGCTGTAAACAAAGAAACATTGTGATTTATATCATCAAATGCTTAAAAGTGTTGCAAACTTGTTTCAAGGGAGAAAAGAAGTTGGAACCTCGGGGTGGGGAAGAGGCTCCACCCGAGGATACGCCAGCTCATTACATGGCCACGAATGTTGGGTTGCATACCATATTGTGGCTTGAGAACTGGTGTAAGATGACTGACGGAAGTGAGGAATTGACTATTCCTAGATACGGAACGTTTAGATTGGAGGTGTTGTACCAGTTAAAAGCGACTATGGCTTCTTTGCGGCCTTTGCCTAGACCAACGCAGTTTGAAGCATTAAATGCGTGGATCCGGGCAGCCTACGAAAAGAACAGAGATAGGCGACAGGAAAGAGTGAAAAGATCAGTTAGGGCGGTCCAGGATGCGAGATGGGATGCACTGGCCAAGAGGTGGAGAGTGCAGACCATCGAGGGAGACCGGCTATACCCATTGTTGGAAAATGTAGGGGACGCGCAGAGAAAGAGCACAGAGGATGACGACAGCGAGACCGACGACAGTCTGATAGAGAGACTGTTGTCGGAGAGACCACCTCCATATAATCCTGAGGTAGAAGGGAGGCCAGCACCACCAATGGGCAGAGAGGCATGTGTAGTGGACGGTGGCGCTTTAATGGAGAGCGACTTGGGCCCAGTAGGGGACATGTCTGGCTTGGTGGAAGGAGAGAGGGTACCCCAGCATTCCCCAGAGGCGAGAGTAGTGGGAAGATTTACGGTGCAGAAAGTACACTGTGAAGAGGGGGTCAGTTCTCAGAGACTACCGGACGCTCTTACGGTACCTGTCACCATAGGTCCCATAGTATCAGTGTACAACCCAGAACAGACGCAAAACGAAAGTCTGCCACAAACGGATAGAGAGAGGAGTACCAGTGAAGGTAGGAGTAATGTGGCGGACGAGTGGAACCGATGGTCCAGAGCCATAGAAAGGAGCACCCCTTTGGCAGCATCGGCAGACTCATCCAGAGAACAGGGAGGTTTGAGAGGGCCGATGGATCTGAGAGGACCACGGCCAAGGTTGATTAGGGAATTAAGGCCAGATTTGCGAACTTGGGAGACAGTCGTGGATACCCAGAGCAACAGGTCAAGGGATGATTGTGGCAATGGAGGACAGGAAAATAGGGGGGTGTCTCACTGTACGTCTAATGGAAGCAGACACGAATGGGACTGTGGGAGTGAGGAGAATAGGGGAGCGCCCCCCCCCCCCTGCATCTACAGATAGAAGACAGGACTGGGCCCGTGAAAGATGGGAGCGAGGAGGTGTTCCCCATAACACACCCGAGGAAGACAGACGAGTGAGTCAGGAGTGTAAGGGGAGGGACTCTAGTGAAACTTCTAGTCACGGTACATTGAGGGCAGCGATAAAGGCAAGGAGAATTGATGTGCTGAGACTTAAATCAGAGGTGGAGGAAATAGTGGAAGGTACCCTGCCTCTGGAGAGAATAGAACTCTATGAACCAGATGAACTGTTGTTTGTAGCAAAAGATGTTACTAGCAGGGCTAGGACAGCACATGAGAAATTGTCTGAACTAGCGGACAAGTATTCTGTGGATTTGATGAAGACAAAAGCATTGCAGGGTGGCCATAGACTGCAGTACTCGGATCAAGACCTGGAAGAGAAGAGGGTAATCAGATTAAAAACCCACATCAGGGAATTGATTGTGGGGATCCGAACGTGGGTCCAATTGGAAAAATGGGAGGAAAGTTGGTCAAAGAAAAAGACTGGTAGACGAAGCGCTATTGAGGCATCACCGGGAGCGGGGCTGATGCATGCGGAGGCGTACCCCTTGCGGGAGGTGGCTCATGGGGGATATGTGCATGTACCTTGGAGTAGGGGAGATTTGGCTGCCTTTACGAACACATTTCCTAAATTGAGGGCGAGTCCAGTAGAATGGTACAGGTAGGGAGGTTCGTTAAGATCTCGAAGGTACTGTGGGTTGATTTGAACACGTTGTTTGACATTGTGGTTCCAGGAGACCTGTGGATAGCATGTAAGGTCAGTGTTGAATGGCCCACAGAGGAGCCAGAACGAGATGCTGCCACGAATGGACCCTCACCCAGGGTGATGGTAAAGTACGAGCAGGCAATCACGTGGTTGAAAATTAAGGTACCACTGCAGGACATTGACTGGGTGAAAATAGATCGAACTAGACAGGAACCAAAGGAGACAGTCTATGAGTATTATGAGAGATTGTTGCAGATATTCAAACAGTATAGTGGATTGGATGTAATGGATCCAAAGGACATGGGACAGTTTGTGTCCAAATTTGTTCTGGGACTGAGACCCGACATCTGTCTTATGATACAACAACATCTAATTTGTTGGCAGAACAAGCCTCTGGACGAGATCCTGAGGTATGCGAGGTACTACAGCGATGAGATTGATTCAAAGACAAGCAAGCTTAAGGACAAGCTGATGTTAGTCCAGATGCAACCGGGAGGACAGGGTCAGTCAGGAAATGGAACATTAGGAAGGAGATCGGGTGGTCAGAAACGGGACGACGGTCCAAGACCAAGGGTAGACCTGGCGACTTTGAAGAAGACGACTAAGTGTCATCAGTGTCATGAGATCGGACATTGGAGACGTGAGTGTCCCCATAACCCGGAAAACCAGATACAGGGGGAAGAGGAGGAGGAGGTTCAGGCTCCTCCGGCACCAAAGGCAACAGTAGCTAAGTTCAAGGTGGCTAAAGGGGGACTTCATCTCCTAGAGCTCCGGTTCCCCAGCCACCGAAGATTACGGCAGGGAGCAAGGTATACCAGCAGATGCCTTTCATAGTAGAAGGAGACGAGTACTATCACTTTGACCCAGTGACAGGAAGGTGCCTGAGTGGAGAGGAGGACTGTACCCTAGGGGCAGTGCTGGAGGTAGACCAAAGGGGACCATTTGTGGAAGCTGATGTGGCTGGAAACCCCACCACCTTTCTGGTGGATACGGGTGCTACCCGTTCTACTGTACGGTCTGCAGTAGTTCCTAACCTACCACTTTCCGGACAGGCTATCCAAGTTGTAGGAGTCGCAAATAGGAGAATGACAAACCCACTGACTGAGCCAGTCCCAGTAAAAATAGGGAACTTCAGGGATAGACACCAATTTGTGGTGTGCGATTCTAGCCCTGTGTGTCTGTTAGGAAGGGATCTTCTGTGTAAGCTTAATTGTACCATCTACTGTACACCTAAGGGAGTAGAGTTACAAACAAATGATGAGGACGCTGCCTTTAAGATTGCAAACACACATGTGTGCATAGAATTGTATCCTGCACTAACGGTGGAGGAACTCCCCTGGGATTTGAGAGAGACAGTCAGACAGGAGGTGTGGGACTTTACCGGAGAAGAGATCGGGTTGATCAGAGGGGTAGAGCCAGTCAAGATTCAAGTGAGACCGAATGCAGAGTTCCCAAGAACCCCCCCAATACAAGTTGACTCCTGAAACTATTGCAGGAATAAGGCCTGTGATCGAATCCATGATTAGACAAGGAATTCTGAAGGAAGTAATGGGCAGTCCATGTAGCTCTCCGATCATGCGCTTGCAGAAGCCTAGTGGGAAGTTCAGGATTGTGCAGGATTTACGAAAAGTGAACAACATAGTTGTTCCATGCTGTCCAGTGGTGCCGAATCCTTCAGTGATATTGTTCCAGATACCGGCACAGGCTGAGTGGTTCACAGTGATTGATTTGTGTCAAGCTTTCTTTTCGATACCATTACATGAGGAGAGCCAATTTCTTTTTGCATTTAAGCTGGAGGATCGTGTGTTAACATGGTGTCGAATCCCTCAGGGGTATACAGAGAGCCCATCGATCTTTAATCAATTACTGAAAAGAAATCTTGAGAGTCTAGTACTGCCGCAGAACTCATTTCTCGTACAGTACATAGACGACCTCCTTGTTGCGTCAGAAACAGAAGATGCTTGTAGAATTGACACCATTGCTTTGTTGAACCATTTGGCAGAAAATGGTCATAAGGTATCCCCCAGCAAGTTACAGTACTGTTTGTCTGAAGTACAGTATCTGGGTCACAGGATAGAGAAGGGGAAAAGGAAAGTGTCTCCTGACAGGATAGAGGCCATAATGAAAATGATGGTGCCCTCGACTCAAAGGGAGGTTAGAATGTTCCTGGGGATGGTTGGCTACTGTCGCCAGTGGATTGCCAATTTCTCCTTGAAGGCGAAACCATTGCAGAAACTGACGCACAAGGATGTGAGTGATTCGGTACCATGGGACACAGACTGCATGATGGCTTTTATTGAGTTGCGAGAGGACTTGTGCCGTGCTCCGGCTCTGAGAATGCCTGATTACAACAAACTATTTTCATTGTTCTGCTGCGAGCGAGAGGGTTGCGCGTTGGCAGTCTTAGCACAAGATCATGGAGGTGTCCGTAGACCAGTTGCTTATTTTTCGGCTACCTTAGACCCAGTAGCCGCAGCGTTGCCCGGTTGTCTCAAATCCATTGCTGCAACAGGTGTCAGCATTGAGCGGTGTGAAAGCATTGTAATGGGGCATCCACTGATGGAGCACGTTCCACATCCGGTAGAATTGTTGATGACCAGGACCAAAACGCAGCACTTGACCAATAATAGGCTCACACGCTATGAGCAAGTCATACTTGCCGCGGAGAATGTGACCCTTAAGAGGTGCTCAGCTTTGAATCCTGCTACACTAATGCCATTGCCAAATGCCCTAGATGATGATTGTGAAGACCACGATTGCCTCGAGGTGACTGAACTATGCACCAAACCCAGACCGACATTGTTGATGAACCATTGATGGACCCTGATGAAATTTATTTTGTTGATGGCTCATGCATAAGAGACAATACTGGTCAGCTGAGAGCAGCTTTTGCGGTTTGTACGATTCATGGGATAGTCGAAGCGGCCTACCTGGAAGGAGTACACTCCGCTCAGGTGGCTGAGATAATTGCGTTGACACGTGCCTGTTTGGCAGCCAACAAAATTCGAATCACCATATACACTGACAGCCAATACGGGTTTGGTGTGGTTCATGACTTCGGTCAGTTGTGGTCTCAAAGGGGTTACATGACATCGTCAGGTTCCCCTATCAGGAATGGAGAATTTGTCAGATTACTGCTGGAGGCCCTGCAAGGACCAGCAGAAATAGCTGTAGTGAAATGCACAGCGCATAGCAAGGGTGCTGACTTTGTGTCCCTGGGTAATCGTTATGCTGATGAAGTTGCACGCTATTGTGCCGAACAGGGTTATTCATTCACTGACCAAGTTATCGAAGGGACGCAGGGAGGGACCGAGTTAAACATGATACTTGAAGTGGCTGATACCTGGGATGAATTGAGGAAGGTGCAGGAACAAGCTTCAGAGTTCGAGAAAAGAGTATGGGTGACAGCTGGTTGTGTCAGAGGGGAGTTGGACTTGTGGATTTCGGCTGATGGGAGAGCTGTGTTGCCGAATGAGCTGGTGAGCCCGATAGCACGACAGATACATGGTCCTGTACATTTGGGAAGAGACGCAATGATGTGAGTGTTCAGACAGACTTGGTACATTCCAAAGTTTCGAACAGCTGCAGAAACAGTATGTCAGAGGTGTGTTACGTGTCAACAAATGAATGTTGGGAAAAGGACACCAGTCACACTGAGTCACATTGGAAAGTCTGGTGGGCCTTTTAACAGGATGCAACTGGATTTCATTGAAATGCCGAGGTGTAATTGCCTCAGATATGTCTTGGTGATAGTATGTGTGTTTTCCAGGTGGGTTGAGGCATACCCAACTCATAGGTGCGATACACTCACAGTAGCAAAATTATTGTTGAGGGAGTTAGTGCCACGATTCGGGGTCCCGACCTCTTTGGAATCGGACAGAGGGACGCATTTTAACAGTGAAGTTGTGAAAATGCTCTGCTCTGCATTGAACATGGACCAGAGACTGCATTGTAGCTATCGACCAGAGGCTTCTGGCATAGTAGAGCAAATAAATGGAACACTCAAGGCTCGAATGGCGAAAGTGTGCTCATCTACGTCCCTGAAATGGCCAGATGCTTTACCGTTAGTGTTAATGAGCTTACGTAGTACACCAGACAGGAGGACAGGACTCTCACCCCATGAGGTGTTGATGGGAAGGGCTATGAGATTGCCGTCCGTCCCTTCAGCAGCCTTGTTAAATATCACAGATGATCTGATTCTTGACTACTGCAAAGGACTATCTGATGTCATCCATTCTGTGTCTCTTCAGGTGCAGACTGCTGAAATCCCGGCTTCTAGAGACCTTTGTCACGACCTGTGTCCAGGTGACTGGGTCCTGGTGCGGAAGCACGTGAGAAAAAGCTGCCTGGATGTGCGCTGGCGAGGTCCATTTCAGGTTATCCTGGTAACGAACACTGCCGTGAAGTGTGGAGGGTTGCAGAACTGGATCCATGCTTCTCACACCCGTCGAGTCCCAGCACCCCTGGAAAAAACGGCTCCCCTCGATGAAAATCCAGCTGTGGAGGAAGATCCACTAGAGGGGACAAGTCAAGCTGTGGGGGTGTCTGAAGAAGCTGGTAACTCATCAGATCGAGCTGAAGGAAATCACGACGACAGCGACACAGAAACGGCCTCTGAATGGGGAAGTTGCTGTGAGGGTGATTTGAATCCAGAACAAGCTGAAACAGTGATGAGCAGGGTGTGCAAACGAGAAGCAGAGGACTGAGCAGCACAGAGGCAAGTTGGCCTGAGAGGCGGAGACGACTGAACGTAAGGTTGGCCTCCGAAAGGGACCTTGCACCTGTATCCGAAGAATCAGACCCGGAAGAGGGAAACCAAGAGTCAGAGCAAAAAGGACAGAGAAGTTCAAGGAGGCTGAGAATACCTTGTCGAAGATACGCCACTCCTGAGTGGACCTACCCGTTGACAAATGGCAGGTGTACTGAGGTCCGGGAGGGTGAGGTCAGTGACTGTGACCAGTACGATCCCCAACGTTAGGCTGGAAGTGATACTGTTGGTACCTGGCTGGAGATCGAAGGTATACTGACACTCACAATTCCTAATCCCCCTTACTTGAGCAAGATTCGTGATTTAATTCTGGATAGACTGATTTTTCCTACATTTGGTCCTGAGATACCGGCTTACGAATCGGTAATCCTTCGAATGGAACTTTTGGATTACGTGCTGAGTGCAGTTGGAGCAAGTATCATCATTGATTATTAAAGACATTGTAAATAGCTGTTGAATTACCTAGAGCCGAGTGGAAGAAGAAGAAATTTAGGGACTTCCCTGAAGCGGACGGAGAAGGTTTAGGGTTGTCTGGCGTGGATGCAATTAAAGAAACAAAAAGGGGATTTCTGCTTCCAGAGGTGGTTCGAGAACTTTCAAAAGACGAAGAAAAGAGACTGTGTTGTTGCTGGAAAGGAACCACACTGTTCTGAGATCATGGAGGCTGGGAACCCGACTCGTAGGGCAAGGTGTATTATAGGCACACTTATAGGTGTAGTGATATTCTTTATATTCCTAGTAGTCATAGTTTCTTATTTAGCACCACAAGAGCAGGCAGTGGAGGTTGAGGGAACCCCTACACCTACCACTCCTAGCCAGAAAGAGGTCAAAATAGGAGCTGAGAAAGCTTTGCTAGCAGAAGAGAGCCGTACATTACATGCAGACCTGTCTAAAGGAAACTTTGTGAAAAATGCATATGCAAAGTTGTTGTATGAATACATTGATGCGATGGATGCGAAAGATTGCTATGTGTGTATGCAATTGCCAGCTTCAGTAGACGAGGGTATTAGATACCATCACCTGCCATTGACATATGGAATTTCATGTAGTTTGCTGCTTAGCATATTTTATGGGCAAAATCATTTTGAGTATTTCTTTTCGAATTATGATGCTGTGCTTCCGGAGGTCCCTGCTTATAAGCACTTGAACAAGTGGGATTATTATAAGTCGGAGGATAGACTTAGATATTTTTTCATTCCAACACAGGAGTTAGACACCTCATATGCTCAGGGACACAATTCTACATGTTCATTATCTGAGGTAGAGAAGTAGTTTATAGAACAAGTGGAAGATAGGTATCAAAAGCAAAAACAGTTGCAGGCGTCGGGGCAAGGGAAAGTTGACTGGACGGATGAGGAGAAGTTACATAAGACAAGGGGGAGCTATGGTCCGATAGCTTTAGATGAGGTGCAGAAGGGGAAGTTGTGCCTTCACAGGCCACAAACGTATTATGAAAATGTGTATGTGGGTCATACAACCTGTGAGCACACTTTCACATTGGAGTATTACACTAAGGATTTCCTGAAGAGTGTGGTACAAGTGATCCCTACTGTGTACTTTGTCTGTGGGAAAAATGCGTATGTGCGGTTGCCGGATAAGTGGTATGGGACATGTTACCTGGAGATTATTTTTCCCAAGATATACCACACTGAGGACTTTACTCTCTTGGAGGGTGGACATCTGACGAGAGTGAAGCGGGGAGAGAGTGCTGGTGCGATAGTAGGTGACGTGTTTGGAGCAGCGATACCAATGTTGGGAGTGATTTTGAATGACGTGAAGATACGGCGGTTGGCAACTGTGGTAGATGAACTGTCAATGAGTACAGCTAAGTCATTGGTGTTGATTGAGGGTGAGATGTTGTCGATAAGGACAATGGTTTTACAGAACCGTCTTGCTTTAGACGTCCTTCTAGCAAAGGAGGGAGGAGTCTGTAAACTTTTGAAGGTTCAGGAATGTAGCACGTATATTCCGGATAATTCCAACGATCTGAAGAAATATATACGTAACATTACTGCTATCCATTACGAAATTGAGGATTTGACACAAGAGAATGTGTGGGAAACAGTCGGCAAGGGATTTGGAAATGTTGGAAACTAGTTTGCAAGTCTGGGAAGGAGTTTCCTTGGATACATACTGAAACCCCTTATCATCATAGTGGCATGTGTGATTGGATTGTGGGGTTTGCTGAGACTGTATAAGTGGTATAGGTCAACTAGGTTGGCAAGGTCGATGAGGGTACAAGAGCAGAGAATGGAGAATCTACAGGACAGTCAATATCGAAGTTTGAGAGCAATGGAGATGCTCAAGCGAGGGAAAATGGCGACAAGTTCTGTGTAGCCCGGTCCCTATCCTGAGTGATGTTGGGGTGGTGGTGATGACACAGGTCATCAAAGGGGGGACTGAGAGAGCGCAAAATTGAGTTAGAAATTGTAGGGGTGCATCATATTCACAAGTAGTCAGCACCCACATATATATAGGACCTTTAATCATGTTCAAATGTGATGTAGGGCTATGAGTTAATGTGTTAGAAACACGCATAGAACAACATGAAGTGTTTTGAAAGCATTAATGCCATGTTAACCTAGAAATGTCGTTTTGCAGTGAAGTATTAATCTAATTAAGGGATGATCAATAGGTCATCAGTGTATTAGCTGCCTTATAAAAGTTAACCATTGTATTCTTATAACGTGATAGAATTGCTTGGGCTAGAAAATGTATTTTTGTTTTAGTAATAAAAACCTAAAAGGACGAAATACCTAAAACGTGCTGAGGCCTGGTCATAGAAATCGTGTAGGCCAGACTGAAAATGCTTTGCTTGACAATAACCCATAGAAATGTTTTTGAGAAAGCTGCTTTTAGTTAAAGTCAATTGCAACATTATGAAATTGAGAGCCGATTCACATGCGTTCCTTTGCAGGTGCAAGACTTAGTACAGATTGTAGAAGAAGGGCCCATTTTGTATGAGTGTTAGGATGGTAGGCACAGACATGGAGGAGTGACTGCAGAATTTAGGGAAGCAACTTCAAGAGAAGAAGAGTCTGGGACCCAAGGACGTTTCAACGGACCAGGATGAATAGATGTTGTAGTGGAAATTTTCTGGAAGTCAACACCTTCGAGAGGGGCGTACCTTAGGGCGTGTCGCCTGTATTGTGGGGTTTTGTATTAGGGACAGCACCCCGGGGAGAGAGCAGAGCAGATGCGCATGAGGGCGAAGGAAGCTGTTGGTCAGGCAGAGAGCGTTGCTATGAGAAGGGGTTCTTAGACTAAGTCCGAACAAAGTGAGTGTACTTCTTCGGAAGTCACCACGGCTGACACCTTTGATAGGAGGGAACCTTGTTGAGTAGGGATGTCACATAGTATAGTGTAGGGACAGATTAATCTGGATTTATTTCTTCCTTTTCAAATGCCTACTAAAACGCAGGTTATAGCAATTCTTGTTAGCCTAATGATCCTGGAATTGATTTTGGTATTGTTTCTTAGTCGACTGAGACTTTTCCGTAGGATTATGTTTGTATTAGTACCTGTTTATCTTTTGAATCTTTTGCTGAGGTGTTTATACACCCAACTGTTTTTGGCTTTATAATAAATCTTGAAACTCGATCCTTGGTCAGTGGTTCTTTGGACAAATAAATGGAAATCAATTGGAACTGAGGGTGAATTGTTTTGTTAGATTGCCTTCTACACTCTATGACAGGTAAAAAAGATCTAGTCGACCTGTGACGGGATTCTGGAGAATAATATTCTGATTCTAAAGAGAAAATCCCGCCTTTCCAATACCAAGCCCTGTCAGCTAAAACACCCGAGGAATCGGGTTTTTGCTTGCAGGAATCGGAAGGCTGGAGACTAGCCTTCAAATCGGTAGTCTCACGCCTGAATCGGGAGGGTTGGCATGTCTGTTCCAGTGAAAACGAGCATTTGCATTGCAGTAGATCTCGCATTTTAGAAACTTTCATATTGGTATTGTAAATGACAATGCCTTTTATTAGTGCAAGCGGTTTTAAAAAATAAATAAATGGCATTGTCATTTGCAATGCCAATAGGGCAAACTCTCTCAATTGCGAGACCTACTGCATTGCAAATTATAATTGTTTTCGTCCGATGTCCCATTAATATATGTATGTGAACCGATTACGTGGATTGCTCATGTGGTGCCAGCCAGTGGCACGTGCAGGCCCTCTGGTGGAACCAGCAGATTGTCTGGCAGGCTGATTGATGCCTGTCGAAGGAGGGGCGTAAGAGACACAAAAATTCTGGGGGGACAGGGACAACCTTGTGGACTTTCCAGTGACCCTATACAAATCACTGCCCATTAAACAAATACAATCGCTAAACTTTCGAAGTGAAATATTGAGAAAAGCAGGCATGTTGTCACAGTTTTCATGTATGCTTTATTGTTATTTACATTCATATAGTAATCAGACCAAATGTTAAACAACCATGTATATGAATCTTGCTGCACCAAGCAAACATAGGTCGCTGACTTAGGGTGGGGGCGTCGTGTTTGCAAGTGCATTATGATTTGAAAAGTACCTGCTGCTGCATTCCTGGTCTCCAGCAATTTTCAGGCAACAATAAAAATGTGAAGATAACTTTAATGATTAAGGTTCTTTATTGAGAGAGATCGGAGGCTTGTCTAGTGGAAGTTTTGACTCTTGGTAAGGTAGACACAGTGGGTTAATATGCCTGCTGCAAAGAATGTGTAGCACGCAGATCACAAAATGCATATCATGTAAATTGGTCAGTGAGTTACTGCTTTTGTCTGAGAGATTATTTTGGTATTTGCAGTTTATAAGGTAAAATCCTAACATTGAACAGTGAGCTATTAACCGTCATCAAAGAGCTGCATGAAAACTTCAAGGTATAGATTAGAACATTATGATTTTTCCCCAGTATTTCCTTATCCTAAAGTTGGAAAATGGGTTCATTAGGATAGAAATCAATTCTAATTATTAAAGAGAACCCCCCAACCATGGTGTTATGTTTTAAATTCTGAGTTTGTGCTTCTTTAGTGTTGGAAAGCCATCCTGTGCCCTCCCCAACGTTTTGCTGGCTGGTACTGGTGGTACCTGACTCTGACTGACCATGGCCTCTGCCTGAACAGGCACATGGCCAGTGCTATTCTGAAAGACACTTAAAGATACTGTGAAACACCTACATACACTAAGGTGCACTATAGATTAGGGTACCCCTATGATTGGCATGACCTCTCCTATAAGGCCCAAGTTCAAAATAGGGCAGGGAGGTTAGAACAACCTTAAGTCCCTAGAATATAATAGGGCATGGCAGTTTAGAGGCCAGCAGCCCTTTCTGCGTTTGCATGTGTGCACCGCTGAAGCCTGAGGTCAGTTTAAAAGTAGCCCTGTGTTGTAGGACTGCTTTTAAAATGCAAATTGTGCCCAAACTCGACTTTTGGGTTTGGGGAACTTATAAATTGATCAACTATAATGCTGGGGCAAAATTAAGTTAAGTGAAAAAATGTTTTCAACTTAACTGTGGCTGTATCATATTTGCCACATAATACATCATCTGCTGCATAATCTGACAATTTGACCCAAAATAATTTTGTAGCTCAAACGGATCAAAAATTACTAAAAGAAATTTGACTTATGTTCTGTGAAGTGCAGGGCCCTTTGCAAAGGTTGACTGGTCACCTTTCCTTTGCAAAGGTTGACTGGTCACCTTTCCCTCTGCTGCGTTTGTATGTTACATAGGTACTAATGAGGCAAAAGCTTTGTAGAGGCGGTTAGTATGTATAAATATGTTAAAATAATAAAGTATCATAAAATGCACCACATCACACTGCAGCCTTTTTATTGTTGCATCATTTAGTCAACACTGCAACATAATTTTGGCCTCCATTGCTGCATAACTCCAGTGGCCTGAAAGAAGGCTGCACATGTTAAAAGTGTTTGTGCATGAAGCAGAGACCATGAAGTTTGCAAACTTAGGGGTGAAGCAGAGACCATGAAGTTTGCAAACTTAGGGGCTTATTACGAAGGCAGGAGGACTTTAGTCCGTCCGCCATCGAATCGGGGAATGGGACCGCTGGCCTTCAAGGTGGCGGCCCCACAATAGGCATTACAATGCGACCGCCACTATGGCGTTCACCGTGCCTATCTTTTACATTGCAGCAGGTGCTGCTGGCTGCATCATCTGCCGCAATGTAAAAACTGACATGTTGCATATATCACTGCACTACGTGGCAGGCACAATGCGGTGCCTGCCACATGGTGCAGTGATATGTAGTGGGGCTTCTTAGATGCCCCCCCAGGTCCCATGTCTGGGGGCTGGGGGAAAGGGGCCCACTATGGGCCTCCAATGTCCGTTTCCACCAAAATATCATGGTGGATGAACTGCCATGGATAGGCTGGTGGGTAAGGGGTATCGTAATCCTTACTGTGGTGCCTGGTAGGTACCGCCAGCATTGTAGGAACCACGAGCCCCTCCGCCACACTGGCGGGCTCCAGGAGCCAGTCAGGTGCGTGGCGGTTGGTCTTTCCGACCACCAGGGAACCACCCGCCATTTTAATATGGTTGGCGTAGATGCAGTCACCGATGGCGGTGGGACTGCCACTGACAGGGTGATGTGGAAGTTCCACCTCCATTATAATCACCCCCTAAGTTTGGTGTGCATGCAAATCCTACATTGCCAACCCCCGGTAAGTTGCACCATTACTGCTGAAAAAGGCCAATGGAGGAACTAATGGATGCGGTGGACTCGCCTCAAGGATCTTGTGACCTCAGTGACAGTCACTGTCAATCTAGGGTGTGCTTCTTCGTATGCCTGCTCGCAAGACTGGAGGTGAACTGCAGTATGGATTGTGGTGGACAGGCCTTCAAGGTTAACTCGCACTTGCCACCGTTGGGTTCCACCTGCGGGTGCCAAGACACCAGGGCTTCTAAGGTCTATCGGTCCTTTTAAGGTGTAGCATCGGAATGAGCTCGGTCAGGAGTGCGGTCTGGTGGACTGGTCATGAAGGCTGAAAATGGTGCGCCAGTTCCAAATTCAGCAGCTCTGGCCAGAGTGCCACATCCTCTCCCACACTGAACACCATCGTGCCTCACTGAGAGAAACTTGCACTGCCTTCAGCTACAACTCAATTGTGCTGCAACTAAATTCAAATTATGCACTAGACAACAGTAAAATGCTAACTGAAAAAAAATTAAGAACACCCTGAAAAAAGCAAACACTCATAAGGAATGCAAGAATAAGCAAATCATGTGAAATGTATTCAGGATCAACATGGTTACCTTAACAGTTTTAAACTCATTATTCAGAAATTTAAGTGATTTTTCCTGAAAAATTCAGGACATGGCTACAGGACCAGGAAGGGACCCGTTTCAATGTAGATTGCTTATATCCTTTCAAAATGTAAGCAATTTGGTTTTAAAAAAAAATCATATCCCCAAACACAGAGCAGCAGTACACATTTTATAAGCTAAAATAATTAAAACAGTTGAAAAAGGTTGTATTAAATATTTCCACTTCCCCCATCAACCAGGTATTGCAGTCCCTTTAGGAACGGTTCACTTCCCCACCATGGGAAAACAATGTTGTTCAAAGAAGGAAGAAAAAAAAGCACTTTCACTGGCAAACTCTGTAAAGTGGTTCTAATGTGTGTGGAGGTAAATAACAATCTGGCCTGTCTGCTGACTATTCAGTTTTGCTTAATTTAGGTATTTCATGTTTTTTCTCTCCGTCCCGAGGTTTTTCTTTGGAATTATAAAACGGTCAGTAAATGAGGAAATATCCAGCCAAAGTGTCCGCCTATTTTGGATCCATTTCACAGAGAAACAAATAAAGAAAAGGAGATGCAAGAGAGAGTACAAGAGTACATAAGAGCTCTTGAAATCAGAACTTGAGCAGGAGCTAGACAGAGACAGAAATGGGTATGAAGGAAAAGAGACAGTTTTTTTTCGCCTTCTCTGCCCTTCCCAGGACGCAGCATTCCTGCAGCATAACAAAGGGCAGAGGGCGGGTGGCCTCTTTGACTCCTGGCAGGTCATGTGCAGGGCCATTAGGTAGCGCTTTCATGCGCTAATGGCCCTGCCACAGACAGGAGAGAGAGGGGAAATTCTTTTGTCCCTCGTCCCCCCACCCTTGTCCCCCGTGGCCCCCCCACTCCAAAATCTGGGGGGGGGGATATATCCCCCACGTCCCCCACACTTCCTACGCCCATGCGTCAAAGGGGCTCCGGAAAGCCAGTCGCATGCTAGGGTCTGTCAAGGGGCTTCCTCTGCACCAGTGCTCCGACCCTGCTGGCTATCCTTGTAAGAGGATCAGGCGTAATGTCCAGAGCTGCCAACTTGGAGCTGGGGTAACCAGGTTCGAGTCGTGGTGTTGAATTAACAATCTGTGATTCTGGGAAAATCGCGGAACTTTTCTCACGCGTACCACTAATGAGTGTCTCCTTATGTAATGTAACTAGTCCTTATGTAAAGTGCTCCAATATGTTCAGGTAGAGTACCTGCTTTATAAAACTGGGAAAAAAAGCAGTTACATTACATAAGGATGCATTCTTGTTTAGGTCTCAGCCAGACAGACTTCGGATTGTCTCTCCACTCCGTGTTGATTTAATTGTCCCATCCCTCCTGCCACACAGAAAAGCGTTACTACTTGGCCAGCGCTGGCCACGTCATAGTGTTTCTTTCCCGTGAGTTATAGCCACGTTGAAGAGCAGATGTAGTGCTATACAACATAGCTATAGACATTCAAATTGACAACACCAATAACGCTTGCATTGCATTGGCCGATTGACTTTGCCAATGCTTGTTGTTAACATGCCAAAGGCGCTGTTATAGTGCCCCATCAGCCTTCTTTCTTGTTCGCTCATCCTCCCGGTTAGCCCCTGCTGCCACACAATAGGCAACTTTTACTTATCCTCCCGTAGACAATAAGGTACACATGTGACGTCAAGCAAGATGGTTGGAAACTATACAAAATGCTTTGGTCATATGATGAGAAACTTTCCAAATTCAATTTATGATTCAAATGTTTGTGTGCTTTGGAGATGACACATCAGCAACAAAATGAGTGTTGATCAGCCATGGCATACAGAAGTGTGGGCCTACGCATGAACTGCTGCCCTTATGGGAAAGCTGGAGCCCAGCAGAGCTGGGTGATGTCCAGCACCTGACAACTTATTACAGGGAAGCCGACAGGTAGATAGAGGCAAAAAAACATACAGACTATATATTGCCGGTTATCAATGGTTAAAGGCAGTGGTTTTTAATACGGGTGGCAACTCTATCGCTCCCTCAAAACAACAACTTCTTTCATCAGTAGCAAGCGGCGAGTGAGTTTATCGACACGACTCCACCGTGCCGGGTGTTGTCAAATAGAGCGTTCATGAGGCAGTTGTTTTGGAAGAGTGGCGCGCAAAATGAAAATGGCGTGCCTGCTGTTTAATAAATATATTTTAACAACGGACATACCACAACGAAAGAGCGCTGATGCTGCTTAAAATAAAAAAAAATAACAGCACGCGGTGGCCAAACATAAAGCTCAGCTTAAGTTGCGCTGATTTTAAATGAAAAGTAAATACGCGCAGTCGCCATTATTGTAGGAAGCTGTCCAACAAAAAAGAATATTTGCAATGCCGGCTGCTTCAAAAGAGAAAGAGCGCAGATTGTATGCAAAGTATGTGTGCCTGCAGTAAGAGACACTCAATAAAGAAAATAGTGCTTACAGACTATAAAAGACGTACTGTGTAACAACCGAAGTAACAGGGCCAGTCGCCATGGGAGGTTACAAATGAAGACAAGGCGGTACTACGAAGGGACTAACAAGCCTATTTACGAATCAGAAGCCAGCATTTAGGAAGGGCAATCACAAAAGTCAATGAAAAATATGGGCGGAAAGTGGGTGGGGCCTCTTTTTCATTCTCCACTACAACAAGTCTCACAGAGCAGCAGATGCTAGAAACAAATAATGAAGAAAGCGTGCAGCCAAGCAAGAGAGGGTAGTTACTGCTTTAGCACTTTGGGGTGAATAATTTGCATATATCTGCTATGAGCAGATATACTAAGGCCGGTCAATGCACTTCTCAGACTGGATATAGAAGGACCCCTCACATCTTGATGTGCAGGGGCTGACTGTAGATAGACAATGCACTCACTACCCATCCGGGTGGGTCTTCGCCATAGTTTGAAGCCCTGGTTTCCTTCTTCCATGAACTCCAGCCGTTTCAAAAGCATATTTAAATATGTTCGATGCTTCAACTGGGCGTATGGCCCACAATTAAGATTGCTAAATAAATGCAGAACGTTTTTATTGCTTGTGTTTATAATACATGCCTATAATTAAAGAAATTTGGTGCATGCTATAAAAGGCTGCATTTTCTTTACAAAGCAAACCACACAGTTTCCCAAACAAAAATACTATCCTTGGGGGCACTCATCTATGGCATTCTAAAGTCGTTCCCCCTTTTTGGCGCCCCACATTTTGCCAAAAAACGCATATAAGTGAAGCTGCTATTTACTTGAAAACCATATAAACATTGCAGCTCGCTGAATTAATCCATTTATATTACATGGCACTTTCGTAAATGCGTTACCCCATACCGCTCTGAAATTAAGACATTTGGGTAGGCAGCAAGATTGAGGTTATTAAATAGCCTGATGAGTAAAACACTCCCTCCAACACACCCGCCATGTTGTCCCTGCAGAACACAAGCTTGAAGCCCAGCCAGGGATTGCCTTCCGACCTTTCCGTAAATTGAGGGCCATTACATTTACTTACAGTGACACTTGTTCACTGCACTTATTGACTGCAAACCTGCAGTATGAAGCACAGCATGAGAAAAAATATATTAAACATCTTCTTTATATAGCTGCTATGAGTGAGGGTGTGTTAGACCTGGCATCTTTGGCGTGGTTTCCCCCTATCTTTTTGCCTCTACCTCCTGTGTTTTTTATTCTGTGCTGGATTTCATTTTTGCTGGATTAGATGCTTTGGACACTCTGCCACGGCTGATCAGTGCCAGAGTGTAAGTGCTCCCTATGTAAATTGCTATTCTGATTGGATATACATGTTTGGCATATTTGTGTCACCATGAAGTCCCTAGTAAAGTGCACAGGGTGCGCCAGGGCTGGTCATGACAAATGCTACTAGTGGGCCTGCAGCACTGGTTGTGCCACCCACAGGAGTAGCTCTAAAATGGTCTCTCGGGCCTGCCACTGCAGTGCCTATGGGCAGTTTAGAAACTGCCATGTCCTCCTGGTCAGTGTCCCCACAGACCAGGCCTAACCCTTCCCTTTTCGTGCACATCAGTCACCCCTATGGAAGGCCCAAGGTACCCCCATGGGCAGGGTGCAGTGTATGTGAAAGGTAGAGTATGTACTAGTGCAGGTGACATGCTCTGGTAGTGAATTACAGCCATTTTCGTTTTTCACTATTGTAAGGCTATCTTGCTCCATTGGTTAACATGGGGATGCTGGCTACAGTGGCTTCCAGCATTTCTTCCCATAGGAACAAGGTAGCACATAAGAATCTAGTATCCCTGAACTCAGAATTTAATAACATCTTTTAGGAAAGGTTGTTTTTAAATCCTGTGTTTGAGAACAGCACTTTTAGAAAGTTACTGTTCTCTTGTCTGACCCTTCTGTGTGCCTTGGCCTGTTTGTGTATTGACTGTCTGGTTTGTGAGTGACAGGGGCTGGGGATTCCCCAGGAGGCTGGCTGAGTCAGCCCTAGGCTGAATGACTGCATTTGCAACCTGAGTGGTGGGAGGAGTTAGCACCTGGGCCTGAATAGGGCTGTGCCTGCCTGCCCCCATGCTGGCTCCACCTCCTGCTGGGCGGCTGACGACCCTGCCCCTCACTCTGAAAGGAAAGAAGCAGCCAGCAAAACAAAGTACTCAGGATCCACCAAGAACTGGTTCAGACCGGGCTCAGGGCCCACATGCACTAAGAGAACAAAGGCTTTAGGGGTATAACTACAGGACCCCTGACAACAGAAAATTAGATCATCCTGGAATCAAGTAGGAACCTCTGCCAAGGAGAAAGCTGACTCCGAAGAAGGAAGACTGTCCTGCTGTTGCACTGCTGGACTGACCTGCTGTTGCTTTGCTGCCAAGGAGAGGGTAAGGACTTTGCTGTGTGCTGTGTCCCCTGACTTGAAGGAATCTCCAAGGGCCTGAGAAGAGCTGGCTCCCTGTTCTAAAGTCCCAGGAACAAAAGGACTTCACCTCCAGCTTCCCTGAACTCTGTTGGGAGAGTTCTGTCCTTCCTAGAGTGCTTGATCCAGTTGTGGGGCCTCTGGAAGTTGTACCTGTGCTGGGAAGCTTGAAACTAAGCTTGAGAGACTTTGCATTTGAAAAGTGTCGCATCGCACGCTTGCGGAGCGCATCCCTGACAGTGCGAGAATTTTCCCGCCGCTAAGAAGGTCGAGATAGTCGCAGCGCCTGACGCCGCTGCCAGAGCCGTCGCATCCTTCGTTTGCAGGACGCACCCGATTGGTGGGGGAAGCCAAACATCGCTGCGAGTGTCGTCGCAGAGCCTGTCGCCGCTGGGTGAGATTGCTGCACCGCTTGCTTGCGGACCGCATCACGTCGCTGCGAGCATCGCCGCAGGACCATCGCATCGAGGAGCTGCAAGAGAGAGGATCACCGCTGGACCGCGCATCGTCGCCCCGGAAATCGACGTAGCCTCTACGAGATCGTCGCATCGTGCCTTTGCAAGAGCAAACTTCCTACGGAACCTACGTACCGGAATCCGTACAAGTGGCATTCCTGCCCATACAGACCGGATTCGTCGCAACACGCCCGCTGCTGCAGCGGGGCTGTCACATCACCTCCCCAGGGTCTCAGGAGCAATGCATCGCTTGTTTTCCACCGCACCAGCTTCTGCTTTTGGAACTTTGTCGCAATTAAAAGGTACTGTGAGTAAACGTGACATAACTGTGAACTTTTCACGCATCTGTGGATTATTTTATCGCAACTTAAAGAACTTTGATTACAACCTTAAGAGCTCTTTTGAAACCATATTCTTGAACTGTGTATGTTGGATTTTTGCTGTTTTGGTCTTGTGTAGTTTAGAATAAATAACTTTATTTTCCTAAACTGTTGTGGAATCAGTTTGTGGTGTTTTCACTGTGTTACTGTGAGTGTTGGTACAAATACTTTACGCATTGCCTCTGGTTAGCCTAGACTGCCCGTGCCAAGCTACCTAGAGGGTAAGCAGGGGTTATCTCAGAGGGTTATCTGCTTGCCCTGACTAGAAGCAAGGGTCGCTATTCGGACAGTGGTACCTACCTCTGCCAACTAGAGACCCCCAGTTCTAACAGGGTGTTTGTCTAATAAAACTTTCCCAGTGATGTTTCCCAACACTTTAAAAAGTGGAGGCCATGTCCGAGTGACATGTGAACCATTTACTCACAAAGTGCTTCAGTTACCTATAAAAGGCACATCACAGTCCAAGGAGACATGTGCCCATGCAACTACCAAACAGGCAGAAAACATATCATGGAGTTTTTCTTTTTCATTGTTTTGTTTAAAGACAGCGCCACAGACAATAGGCTTTCAAATGGTGGAAGCACGAGTTTGAGAAACACATGGCTTCTAGTGGTAGGAAGCCTCATACACTTGTACCAGTGGCTGCAATTCTCTGATAATGATTTCTGCAAATCCTTCCTGAGTGCACGTTCCAGTCACAATGGCGCCATCGCACAATGCACTGCAGGGCTTTAAGTGGGATAAAAAAAGTGAGAGGGCTCTAAAAAAGGTGCGAGATAAAAGGAGTAAAGCTGGTGCTGAAGGAAACAAGACAAGCAGCAACGTGTGGAAAGCAACAATTAAAACAAAGGAGTTCTCCCAAACAACAATTAAAGAATGAATGCGTAAGGTAACTGTCCTTGGCAAGTGCTACTCAGCCTTTAATGGTAGTGAGATATCAGCTGGCGAACGAGTTACGAGGCAGCAAAGAAGAGTAACGCTGGAGTGAGCCTTTGGCAAGCGGCAGGCAGTAATATCTTTGTTTTATGGATTACAGCACGTATTGCAGTAAGTGCATGGGCGCTGCCTGTGCTCGACCTAAAATCAAATTTATTTCTGTCTGGACTTGGAATTAGCAGAATAGGAAGATTTGAAGAGGTTTTCACAAATGAAACTTCTAACACAATTCCAAACACAGAATATTCTTAATATTATTGGAGGTCGTTCTGTGAACAAATTCACAATAACTTTATCCTTCCCTCACACCCTCTTTTCCACTTACCTTTTCACTCTACTTCCTTCAACTAATGCCCCTCCCACAGCCACTAACCATCTATCCAATTTCCCTCAATACCACACTTAAACCCAGCTGTTGTCATTAAAGACATTCCATCCACCTGTGTTTCTATAATCCATGCACAGTACCTCCCAGCCATCTTGCCTCCCACCACGCCTGCCAATATCGTCACCTTCTTGTCCCTTCTGCCATTGTGCACTCTCTCCCATCTGTTCTCCATTGCTTTCTGTGAAAGGTACATCTGTCTCTCTCTGCTGCCCTGCCTTCAACCCCTGGTCTTTTCATTTGGACTCCTCTCCCAGTTATGCACCCATTCATTCCCCAATGCATGACTATTCTTCCTCACTACGTCGCATCTCTCCTGTCCAATCTCATTTAAACCCATTTCATGTCTTCTTTGTATACACCCTACCTCAAACATTTCTGCTCTCAGGTCAATCCATCCACCCCCACCCCTTCTTGTACTTCTCCCAATCTCCTTCCGATAAACCTCTTCTTGGTGTCTAGCTCCCAGCCTTCTGTTTCTCATGAATGAATGAAAAATGTATTGTTCAGTTACTAAAAACTTACAATTAAAAAAACATTATAGAATTCTTCTTACATTTCATACATTATTAAGACTACATAATTAAAAGAAACTTTTCATCAATGTATAAAACCAAATATAAATAAAACCATCCTCATTGTCCACAGTTAAGTAATTTCTGCTCCACTATTTCTATAAACTTCAAAAGACTACCCGTTAATGGCAAGCTTTCTCCTTGTAAACTGGCTATGACTGCTTGTCGGCATGTTCATATAATTTGACTATTAAAGTCCGACCTTAAGAGCCTCCTAAGTTCCTCTATTAGTGCAGGGCAGCTACAGATGATATGACAAATGTCTTCCCTCTTGTAAGAACAGAAGCAACACACTCTCTCATTACTCATCAATTTCCATGTAGGGGCGTCTCCAAGAAATTGGCTGTTTTCAAATCGGATATTCATCAGCTTCAGCTTTGCCCTTTGGCTATTTGAGTCACCTACATATATTTTGGGGTTTTAGCATACCTTACGAAGCAATAACTGTCCATGCATGGGATATCTTTGCCAGTACTGCTTTATCCCATAAAGACGACAATTTTTGGCTGCACCCATTTATAACTTTATTAAAAGCCACCTATGAAAGAGGTAAGGCCCATAGTTGTTCCGCATTGAACGTATCTATCGCCAGTTTGAAATATTCATGGGCCTGCTTATGTTTATTATTGCATATTGCCTCCCAAACCACTGTCATAAGCGAGGAATTATTATCCCTTCTAATTTTGTGGCAGAATTTTAAATAAGCTCTGTTAGACCTGGCACCTTGGCGTGAGTCTCCCTTCCACTTTTTGCTGATGTGCCTCAGAGGTGTTAGCTGCTCAGGGCACTGCGCCACAGCCAATCCGTGCCGCAGTGCAAGTGCTCCCAATATAAAGTGTACCTGTAATTGATTTCCATGATTGGCTCCTTTGATTTACTGTCAGTCCCCAGTAAAGTGCACCAGGAGTGCCAGGGCTTGTAAATACAAATACTGCTAGTAGGCCTGCAGCACTGGTTGCGTCACCCAATGTGAATGTGTGACATTGATCCACATTCTGTCCATCACCTGTTTTGTTTGCAAATTCCGCCCTAAGTGCGCTGAGGATGCCCAGACGTGGGTCCCAGGCACTCCACACCACTGGAGTCAAGCTAGCCGGGCTGATGAGAGGTGTTACCTCGAAACCGGTCCGGTCCTCGGATGCTTGATTCCGTTCTGGGAAGGACACGGCTTTTGTAGTTCGGACTGGACTGTTCCCATGGGGCACAGGGTCAGAGCTGATTTGCATATCGCCATTGTCTAACCCAGGGTGGTGTGGAGTGCAAAAAAACGATGGATTTGGGCCCAGATCTTTGGACTGGGGTGAATGTGTGACATTGATCCACATTCTGTCCATCACCTGTTTTGTTTGCAAATTCCGCCCTAAGTGCGCTGGGGATGCCCAGACGTGGGTCCCAGGTACTCCACACCACTGGAGTCAAGCTAGCCGGGCTGATGAGAGGTGTTACCTCGAAACCGGTCCGGTCCTCGGATGCTTGATTCCGTTCTGGGAAGGACATGGCTTTTGTAGTTCGGACTGGACTGTTCCCATGGGGCACAGGGCCAGAGCTGATTTGCATATCGCCATTGTCTAACCCAGGGTGGTGTGGAGTGCAAAAAAACGATGGATTTGGGCCCAGATCTTTGGACTGGGGTGAATGTGTGACATTGATCCACATTCTGTCCATCACCTGTTTTGTTTGCGTCACCCACAAAAGCAGCCTTTTAGAATGTGTCTAAGGTCTGCCATTGCAGAACCTGCGTGCTGTCTGGTTTCTGTGAGTGACAGGGCTGGGGAATTCCAGGGGACAGTCTGGGCTGCCAGGTGTTGAATGGAGGGATTACCCTCAGGCTAGGTGGGAGGAGTGCCCCATGACTCTGAATAGGGCTGTGCTCTGCCACCACAATGTTGGCTCCACCCTCCTGCGGAGTGTCTGGTGTCCCTGCCCTGCAACCAGAAAGCAAAAGCAAGAGTCCCCACAACAAAGTGCTCCAAAACTGGGCTAAACCAGGCTCAGGCCCCCTGGCCAGCAAAGACAAAAGAAACTCAGTATAAATGTAGGAGCCCTGCTCCTAAGAAATCAGATCCTGTCTTAACTACGACAAACCTCTGCCTGACGAGAAGGACCCTGAAAAGCTGAAATTAGAAGGACTGTTCCTGACCTGGGGGACTGGACTGCAGCTGGTGCTCTACTACACGGAAGGAGAGGAAAAGACCTACAGGGACTTTGCAGATTTGTGCCGGAGACTGATCCCCAAGGGCTTGAACCAGAGCTACTCCCCTGAACTGAGCCCCGGGACCATTGGGCTCATCCTGCCTTCCCTGACGAGTTGCAGAGATCTGTCTGACCTCTCCGTGCCGCTGGGGCCTCACCTAAAGTGCGCCTCGACCTCTCTTTGCAGCTTGTGCCTGGCCGCCCCCGCCTCGAGCCGCACTGCTCCTTTCTGAGCCATGCCCGCTCCGCTGGGCCGCTCGCATCCTGCCCCTTTGTCCCTCTGAGCTGCACTGCTCTTGGCCGCCCCCGCCGCTGGAAACCCGGAGTCTTGTGCGGGACAAAGCCAGCCCGTATTCTTGAAGCTATCCGGCCGCACCACTCCGGCGTACTGAGAAGTCACCCGCCTGGATCCCCTGTTATTCCGACAGAAGGTATGGCGCATATCTAGAGGCGTCCACACCGCACCTGAACGAGCCGCCGGTAGTGGCAGAGTACCCGCCGCTAGGTGCCCGCGTGGTACGCCTATGCTTTACCCCCCCCCCCCCAAGTAAGGACTCGCACTTTCGCCCCCGTGCGCCGCATACTAAGACAAGTACGCCAAGTCATCCTCAGGCATACACGAAGAGTACGCCATTTACGCTTTAAGCGTACCCCAGGAGTGCGCTTGTCATCGAAACCGCGTATACGAAGAGTACGCCACGTCCGCTTTAAGCGTACACCACGAGTACGCATGTCATCTTCCCGCTTACACAAAGAGTACGCCCCGCGCCTGAAGCGCCTCGATCATCTTCATCAAAGACCAGTGTACCATCACCGGATCCAGGGTCCGTACCGTTTGTTTTCCCTGTCTGCACAAACTGATCAGCGGGTCACATCGCCAGCGCGTTTGAGCGCTCAAGACCACCCAACAAACATTGGTAAAACCTTCTGAAGAACTTTATTTATTCCTGAATACTATGGCCATATTTTTATATCGTTATTGGTCTTGTGATGATAACTGCATCATATCTTATATTTTTACATAAAGCCTACGTATTTTTTATACTAATCTTACGCCTGTTGTCCATTTGTGGGGGGTCTTTGTGTTTACTGTATGTGGTCATAAATGCTTAACTAACCTAGCGCCCTGAAGATTCACCTTGTCTGCTCGCGCCACGCAACCTAGAGGGTGAGCAGGGGTTATTCTAATCTAAGGAGTAGTTCCCTTGCCCCGACTAGAGGAGAGGGTCCCTGTTTGTCACAAGTGCATACCTGTGCCAACCAGAGACCCTCAATTCTAACAAGCTCCTAAGCTATTTAGGTTCTGTCGTTTAAGTCTGAACTCAAGTCGGATTTGTGCTGTGGAAGAATGTTGCAGAAGATTAAACAGGCGTTAGTAGGTCCCTGTCACTAGCTTATCTATGGTGTTTTTGTGGATTTTCTTTAAATAGTGCTTGAGGGAGGCATTTGTCCCTGGTGCACTACTCCATCTGGTGGAACTTTATTTCCACTGTTGTCCACTGGATCATTTGCTGGTTGTTTTTCCTTTCATTATCATGGACCCTTGTATTTTCTACTGAATTTACATCTGTTCGCTTTATCATATTTCTGGTGTAACCGGTCATTGATCCCAAATGCTTCTCCCAGACATCTTCCGATATATTTGACATCGGTTGATGTTGCTTCCCACCACTGGTTTGATTGACCAATCTCCAAAATTCACGTGCACATTTACTTTTTGCTGCATAATTAATTTTACACCAGAACAGATCAAGCTCAGTTTTTGTTTGTATCCATATTCTTTTTTATAGAGTCACCTCAGTTTTGGTAATATCTTACTCCTGACATTAGAGGATGGTTGATTTCTAAGGACCCTCAGCGCATTGTTCAATTTCCTTTTCGCTATCTTAAGTTGAACAGTCATTTTTTTTGGAAAAGATGTAACTGATGTTACCATGCCTTTTGAACACACAGCATTTTTCTCCACTAGATTAGTTATGAACTGCTCCCAGAGGGTCAATGGATTTTGATCTATTCTATTTAACTCTTCCTCCCACTGGTCTCTTGCGTGCTGTTCGATCTTTTGTATATTATTTACAATCCAGCTTATCCTTCTATAGGTCAGACCCATAGGTTTCCCTAACTCAGGGGCGCTTTGTTTGTGTCGGGTAATATGAAGATTGAAGCTGATCATTTTTGGTTGGTGATCACTTTCCAGTCTATTTCCCACATTATAGCTTATTATTGATTGGCATAATGGGAGAGACACTAAAGTGTAATCAATAACAGCTTTGGATTGTGTCATAAAATGGGTCGTCTGAGCTGGGATGTCTGGATCCACTCGGCCATTCAAAACTCGAAGGCCATGATGCTCCAGGTTTATCACTGTATCTTTACCCATTTTGTCCAATCGTTGTTTAGTTGCATCAATTGCCGGGATATGCCAAAATTGATCAATCTCCTCCAATATTTGATCCCTAGGCGCCCCATGGAAGAAATTCATATTGAAATCCCCTGTCAAGATTATCCAAGGGACTGGATTCATAGTGCTTAATGTTATTAATAGGCTCAGTATCATCTCTATTGTTTCTTTTTTTTTGCTGCCAAGAGGATGAATGTATACATTTATTATCATCAAAGAAGGGATGTTATTTCCTGTGCAAACTGGCCAGACCTTAATTGCTTGAATGTTTGAATGGTTAATTTCCAATTCTTCGATCTTCATTTTTAAGGCCACTGAAACATATATGGCCAAATCTCCTGCTGCTCGCCCCTTCATTTTGTTTTAATTGCTGGTGGTTTACTATAGCATAAGTATGCTGGTAACTTAATTTCCTCCTGTGCCCATGTTTCTTGAAAGAGGATTATCTGATATCTTCCAATATATGTTAGGAATTCACGATTGTCCACTTTTGCTGCCAAACCCTCTATGTTCCATGAGCAGATGTCTACATTTAGTGTCAGAGCATCTGCATTCCATGCATGGGTGTCACCTTTATTTTTGTGGTCAGCGAGATGGTTTACATCCTGTAATTCTCTTACACCTTTGTCGGTCCTGACATTCAAGGCACTCAGTGGCCAGGACCAGTCCAACTTTAAGTAAAGAGTTCTGCTCTCCTTGGCTTCAGTGTAGTTATCAGCCTGAGGGTAATAGTGTCCCTTAAAGGGGTAATTGAGCTACTCCTTGCCCCTTTCAAGATGGTCATTGTACCCAATTGCTGATTTTTATTGCCTATTTGTGGACTTTTCGTTAGTTTCTGTCTTCCCCTATCACCTTCTTCATTGACCCTCTTAAACTATTTGTCTCCAACCTTCGGTTTTAGAAACTGTGTATAGGGTTCCTCCTTTTCTCTTATCTCAATACCCCATGTTTCAAATTTCTGTATTTCCGCCCATAGTTGATTCTCCACCTCAGCTTTCGTCCATGTGATCATTGTCGCTTCCTCAACTCCCCACGACGGGTTACTTACAAATGTAACTGAATGTATATCCGTGGACTCTATGTGTTGTAAAGCCTCTATTTTTTTGGTCACTCGAATCATAGACCCTCTATTCGATCAAAGTGACCCCTTGATTTATATTTTGGCACAAATGTCATTTTACAATGAATACTAGGCAAGCTGTGCCGTGTTGTCCTGTCCTTTTGACCCTGCTGGATCGTGCAGACTATATCCTGCTGAATGTTCTTAACCTGCCCTGTTTCATTTCGGTCATTTCCCAATTGACGTTCCTCCTTCGATCGTTGCCTCTGTTCCCTTTGGGGCTTAGCGATTGTTCACATGCTTGTTGCATTCTGATTTCCTTTGCATCTGTCCCCTCCACAACGTTAAGCGTGTTTTCCAAAAGGTCCCCCTTTTTCCCTGTTTTAATTTGGTTTGTATGTTTTTTTAAAACTTTTTTTGGCTTGGACTAATTCCTGTTTGATATATTCCAGGTGACCCTCCTTTTTCTTCTTCCTTTTCCCTTTCGCACTAGCTAATATATTGTCATTTTCCTTCTCCACATTATTTTCCCTTACGTTACCAACACTCTTTTCTTGTTCCAGACGAGTCACTTGTCTTCCCATATTAGGGACAAAAATTGGATACACCTTCCCTTGGAGACCTGGACTCTTCTCCACCTCTTTTTTATTGTGGCTTTTCCTAAGTCTCTTTCTCTGTCTCTTAGAGAGCTTAAATGTATCGACTGCTTCCCCTTGTGCGGGCGATTCTAGGGCTCTCTGCTCAACAGGACCATTCCTACCTAGTGTGCTAGACTATGCCTGATCACTTAATAGCTTTTTGTGTATAGCAATGGGTTTATCTAAGTTCTTTCCTGAGTAACACCCCTGTGTTAAGTATACATTATTCTGCAACTGTATCTTTTCCATACTTAAAACTTCCCACGAGGCTCCCCTTCACAAATTCGCGTACGCGCTCAGGTTTATTTCCCTCTGCTATCCCACTGTTGTTGACTCTTTGACCCTTAGGGCTATTCCCTTCTTTTGTAGTAGGTTGTAGTTGCCCCTTGATTTCTCCCGGGACCTGTTCCAGCATCCCTGGCAGCGAGGACAGTTTATCCAATACTGGGCTACATTCACACATATTTTCAGGCTCCACCTGTACTACTGCCTGGGCCTTCCGTTTCTCTTACCCCTAGGAGTCCACTTCGCCTCCTCCCAATCCTTTGTACTACAACCAACCTACCATTTGTTTTACTTGCATAACTATTGCCCAGCCTTCATCTGTTCTTTCTCATTCGTCCCTTCCTTCATACCTACCACCCCTGAACCCCCATTTCTCATCAGTTCACTTTGTCTTGCTTTTTCCCATCTCCCATTTATTTCAATCACCCTTCATTCATTGTCCCTGCAGGATGCCCATCATGCCTGTTCTCATTCGTCACTATTCTCCCTCCCACACAAACCTCTTGATTATTTGTGCATTCACTCTTTCCACCTGAGATCCACCTGTCCACGTTTCATTGCATCTATTCCATTTGTCCTCCTTTTATTCTTTCGCAGTTTTCCTCTCATTGGCTGCTTTTTAATAGTCTTTTAGCGTTGATGTTCTTTTTTTCCCTCCTTCCAAAATCAAATCTAAACCCGCCTTCTGGCCCGATGTTCCTGGCAGTTCTCTTGCCCTTCTTATTTTGAAAGAACTTGAACATTTTATTTTTTGTATGTATAAATAAATGTTCTTCCTGTAATTGTCTTTCTCTTTTCCATTCGTGGGAGGGATTTTCAGTTAGGAGACTAATTTACTTGGATGCTGTACAATAATGGATGGTAAAACTAGGTGAACTGAGGCTGAGCAATGCCCTCAGAAATTTCTTTGGAATAGAGAGCCAAGCTCATCAGGAATAAAACAACATGCAAGGTACCACAGTATACAATGCAACACAATGTAGTGACTACCACAAAAATTACATGTTCGTCATCATTACCTCTTCACTTTGAAGCGTTGAACACTGAATAGCTGTTGGAGTCGAGTGATCCAATTGTTTAATTTCTTGTGAGCTACTTTGTACAGTAACCTCACTGCTACTTCGGATTTCCTGTAGGGTGTGATTAAGCAAAAGAAAAGTTAAGTAGGTATTTCTGTACAGTTTTCCATAAAGTCTTTCATGTGGAATTTAATTTTGTTTCCGTTTTCAGTCTTCACATATTGACCATTGAAGACACTCAATCGGCTTCCCAAATAAATGAATGCTCAGACCTCTCCGGCATTACTTATTGGAATGCCCCATCTCCGTAGGTATTCAAATGCTTCTAGTCATCCCTATAACAGATCAGTACAAGAAATACAATGACTGAACAAGAGACTATCCACCAACAGTGTTCAAAGTTAATAACTTAATTCCTCAGAACCTGCAACATTCTTTACAATAAGCCACAGAACATATTACAATGGCTAAAAAATATGCCACAAAACATATTACAATGGCTAAAAAACCTCCTTTCACAGTCAGACTAAAGCATTAGATATAAAAGTTAAAAACCACTCCAAAGCCCATTTTAACATTTTAATGTACATATTGGTACTACTGGCCTTCGCACAGAAAAGGAAATAAATGAAGACAATGGAATAAAATGAGTGGTAACCACTATGGTGAGCATTGTCTCAGATAGATAAAAATTGAGCCATTGTGCTTGCAACTAAGAAGTCATGGTTTAAAAAAAAGACAAGCATAGAACTTCTGTTCTTAACTGAAGAGAACCAAGTCTCAAAGTCCAATTTCTGAAGGGAAGGCCTTCTCAGAGTAAGATCTCTTCAATTGGAGAAAGGAGGAGTGTCAGTGTCATAAGACCAGGATCGTGGCAGTAATGTAGGACACAAAATAAACTTCTACGGCTATATTTCTCTGTGATGTTGACTTTTGATCTGATCAGATTACTGCACCTTATGTATTGATTGGTGGCAGGTCAAACACAGTGGTGTAAAGGAAGTTGACGAGCCCCGCTGCAAGGTATATGGAGGGGCCCACACTCCGGATTTAATCAGAAGCTCTCAAGGCCAGAATACCGTTCTGAGGGTGTTTCCCCTGCAGCTCGGCCCCCGCGAACTGCAGGAGTTGAGGGGGTTTGTGTTACGCCACTGGTCAAACAAAGTGTTTATAACTCAATCTTTCCCATGAAGCAGCACAGATATGTCACCAAGGTTTCAAACCTTCATCTAGTTACTATGCAGTAAGTCCAAGTATCCCATTTTTCCTGTATGGATTATTTTGATAAATGTTAATACTTTCATCACACCACGCCCATAGTGGCTTTGATCTTATGTTTTACAAACACCATTATTCTTAATCCCATTACAAGGCTCTCTCTTGGGTATTTGAACAAGAAACATTATTTTAATAAATATTCTATACGTAGCATCAGTTTTTCCGGAGGAGGAAAAGACGCAGACACCTTGGCCATAGGAGTAGCATGTTGAAGGAATAGGACTTTTTTTGTCTCAATGAGTCCTAATATGGGGCAAGTAAAAAGGTTATGGTGAATTATTATGTTTTTGCATGATGACATTTTACAAATATAAATTGCAAGTATTCGGGGTCACTGTGATATCTTTAAAGTCGTCTAAACTCACAGCCATAGATCCCCAAAATGTCAAGAATGCACCTGTGACATAAGGGACTATTTGGGCTCCAATGACTTCATGGAGGCAACCGCATGATCTACCCTTAGTCTCTCAATGGCTACCTGTTTGCAGCTGAGGGGCTAAATGAAGAGCAAGAAGTGAAAGTTTCAGAAATTGCTAGCCTCTTCCTGGAGCTGCAATTTACCGTGTTAAAGCAGTGTTATGTCATTTTTAAACCATCTTAATTCAAATTACTGAGTGGCATAGCTTCACAAGCTTCCTTTATGGACACTGATTAATTAAAACACCAAGGAGAGAAAAAGTGAATTCACACAACCATTCATTCCCGATGTTATCACAGGGTTAACATAATATTATTACATTATTAACAGAATAACATGCTCTTATTTCCTACTAAATGGTTAGGGAAGGTAACGGAGGGAAAACTAACAACTAAAAAGTACTAGAAGCCCTGATTACTTTCTGTTCCTGTCGCTGCCTTTCTGACCTTTGAGATCAGCAGGAGCAAAGACAGTGTCAAGAGTAACAATTGTTGCCAATTATTGACATCCACTACTTCGTCATTTTCAAAAGGCCACCTGCAGGAAATGGATATAATGCAGAAAAAATATCCGATCAAAATGAACTTCGCCACACTGAAGTAGGGTAAGAGTTTAGAAGACCATATCTAAGCACCCTTTTCAGCATCAATGAACCAGTGAAATAGTGCTTGGTATGTATGCACTTTGTTTGGAACTGGTTTTGCTCTGGCATCATTCCAGCCTCTATTTATGCCCTCTTCAGGGACTTCCTGCATCGGAATATCCACAACCCTCGCATGTATGAAAAGGGTGGGTGCTTGAGCTGAGCCTAGCATTGATTGGCTGGCGCATTACATGACATCCATCGCATGTCTGAAGCAATGCAGCATGATGGTTCTAGTAAGCAAAGTGCTTCGGGAATGCTGTTGTGTTGTCCGGGTTGGCAGCCCTATAGATTGTTCCTTCCCATCATAGAGGTATTTACACTGCAGCACCTTGTCATTTAAAATCATTATTGTACTAGCTCAGGCCTAGAGCTTCCTCATTGCATACATACACAGAGGCAGTGGAACACAAGTCACACATAACCTACATTAAAAAGTGGCAGAGGAGTATTGGAGGCCAATGGTAAGGAATGGAAAAAAGTATTCGTCCAAGCTGGGCAACATCGCAGAAGCGCAGATCATGCAAAAAAACGAGTACAGTGTTGACCAGGATTCCTCATGAGCATGAAATCACCTATTACAGCCCTGTGTTATAGTCTCCCCATACTAAAGGCCAGCGGAGGAATAAGGCAAAGCTATATATATATATATTTTAAATAAACTAATAAAGGTATTAGATACGAATGCCAATGATGAGAAGAGAGCAGACAAGAAAGATCCAAGAGCCCTCAGTCAAGATACCAAGACCTTTAAAGGGTCAGAAATGGGGATGGAGGCTTTTAATGAAAATGTATACATCTCTGTAGGAACACAACATTTGGGCACTACATTGGATGCCACTTTGAAAGCTCTAAATTGGTATTTCAAAAAGAGTGGACATTCAGAAAAATAGATTATCGTCTTTGACTCCAGGAAGAACTTTGATAGATGAAAATAGAACACTGGCAGGTAGTTTGTGTCACAAAGTCATCAAACAGCCCCTATACTCGCCAGATGCAACTGTACCCAGTGAAATTAGGCATCTTGCCGACTATTCAGATTGAAATAGTAGTGTTAGACATGAGAACCCTAGAGGGGTCTTCCTCCCAACATTTTGCCTTGCTCCTCCACATGTCTGACCTTGTTTTTGCTATTATTAGGACTCTGTGTTATTTTCCACTGCTAACCAGTGCTCAAAAGTTAGTGCTCTCCCCTCTAAACATAGTAACATTGGCTAATTCCCAATTGGCAAATTTAATTTATTTATAAGTTCCTAGTAAATTGGTACTCCCTATGCACAGGGCCTGTAAATTAAATGCTACAAGTCAGACTGCAGCACTGATTATGCTACCCACTGAAGTAGCCCTTAACCATGTCTCAGGCCTGCCACTGCAGAGCCTGTATGTGCAGTTTACACTGCCACTTCTACCTGGCAAAATAAACCTTTTGTGGGCCCAAACCTTCCAGTTTTATACATATGTCAACCAATAAGGTACAACATGGACCACCTAGAGGGCAAGGTGCAGTGTATCTAAAAGGCAGGACACATACTTTTAAGTTTAAATCTCATTGTATTGGAAACTATTTAAATTCGTTTTTCACTTCTGTAAGGCCTATATGTCCCATAGGATAACATTGGGATAACCTTATTACATTGGATAAGTGTAGTTCTCAATTATGAAGTGATGTACTTTTTGTGTTTGGTGTCTCTTGAATCACAATAAAAAAAAAAACGTACGTAAAAGTTGGATATTAAAGTTCAATTCTGAAAATGCCTCTTTTAAAAAACGTACATTTTCTTACTTTAACCATTTGTTGCCCGCTGCTTGTCTCTGATCACATGTCTAGGGTGGGTCATAGCTGGGCTTTGTGTATTCCCCTTAAACAGCCGCACACGAGAGCTTAGGTGTGACTTGATGGGCCATCCTGGCAGGATGGGAGCAAGAGCTGGACCCAACCTCACACCTGCATAGGTTGTGTTCTGTTCCCACACAAAGGGCTGCATACCTCCTGTAGTGAATCTGGAGCCAGGGCGGGAAGGGAGGTCCTCTTTATACTTTGAAGACTGTCTTTCAAGTTCCCCTACTTGAAAGGCATGCCTGTGTACAAGTACTGGACCCCTAACACCACCACATCAGTACCCTTCTGGATCTGTGAAGACTGTCAGCAAGAAGAATTGCTGCACTGCTGAAAGGACTGCTGCTTTGTTGGAATCCTGCTTTGCTGTGGTGACCTGCTGCCCCTCCTGCCTGGGTGATTGGACTTGCATCACTTGAACCATGCAAGAGTTAGCTAGATGGCACCCTGCTCCGACGTCTCATGGACATAAAACACGTTGAACAAACCTGCTTCCGCAATCAGACTATGACATCTGTGATTCAGAAAAGGGGGTGGTGATGGACAGAGTTACTGAATTAAGCAGAATACTCCTACCCAGTCAACAGATCAGGGCTTGATCCATCACCATTTTTTAGCTCACTGCACCATCCCAGCTCAGAACCTGGCTACATGCAAATTAGTCTGTCCCTGTCCCAGTGCATCATGGGAACAGGGCAAACCAAACTATCAAGCCAATTCTTTCACTGGGAAGGAAACAAGCTTCCGGGGACCGGTTTCTGGCATTACAGCCGTCATCGGCCCGGCTTGCTTGAATCCTGATGGTGCAATGAGCAAGGGACTCACATCGGAGTATACCCTTCCACGCTTAGGGTGGACAAAACGATTCAGAAAAGGGGGTGGTGATGGACAGAGTTTCTGAATTAAGCAGAATACTCCTACCCAGTCAACAGATCAGGGCTTGATCCATCACAGTTTTTTAGCTCACTGCACCATCCCAGCTCAGAACCTGGCTACATGCAAATTAGTCTGTCCCTGTCCCAGTGCATCATGGGAACAGGGCAAACCAAACTACCAAGCCATTTCTTTCCCTGGGAAGGAAACAAGCTTCCGGGGACCAGTTTCTGGCATTACAGCCATCATCGGCCCGGCTTGCTTGAATCCTGATGGTGCAATGAGCAAGGGACTCACATCTGAGTATACCCTTCCACGCTTAGGGTGGACAAAACGATTCAGAAAAGGGGGTGGTGCTGGACAGAGTTTCTGAATTAAGCAGAATACTCCTACCCAGTCAACAGATCAGGGCTTGATCCATCACAGTTTTTTAGCTCACTGCACCATCCCAGCTCAGAACCTGGCTACATGCAAATTAGTCTGTCCCTGTCCCAGTGCATCATGGGAACAGGGCAAACCAAACTACCAAGCCAATTCTTTCACTGGGAAGGAAACAAGCTTCCGGTGACCGGTTTCTGGCATTACAGCCGTCATCGGCCCGGCTTGCTTGAATCCTGATGGTGCAGTGAGCAAGGGGCTCATGTCTGAGTATACACTGCCACACCTATAGTGGCCAAAAACGATTCAGAAAAGGGGGTGGTGATTAATTTGCATGTAGCCAGGTTCTGAGCTGGGATGGTGCAGTGAGCTAAATTCAGACACTCTGTTCATCACCACTCCCTTTTCTGAATCGTATGACATCTGTGAGTCTACCCAGCCAAGTGGTGCCAGCCTAGTCCTGGGTACTTGAAGTGGGCCTAAGATGTATCTTTAGTGGAACCAACGTATCCTCTGCTGAACGATGCGTCCCTGAGCGGAACCAACAACCAATGCATCTCCTTGACTGAGCGGTGCATCTTCGAGCAGAAGCAACGCATCACCGTTGTAGCGTGAATCAGACCCATTGCAAAAGATGCGCATTGCCTCAGCCTCCCTCATCTGGGATAACACTTCAGATTTGTAACTCCCACTGCATGATGCTTTCTCCGGTGTAAGCTCCTTGTATCCCTCGTCTATGACAGCCTCAACAATGATGCCTGATCTCTGCATCTCAGCCTCAATGATCATTGGAACTATGCATTGCCTTGACTGCATCTCACATCCGAGACACCAGACTTCCAATTGCAAGCCAGGTTGACAAGATCATTGATGTTGGGGTATCACTTTGCAGCGTCCCGGAACCGACGCACCACCTCGTCTACGCGATGCATCTTCAAAGCAGATCCAAGCAAGTGCTCCCCAACCAGGATTAAGGTACTTTGGTTCAGCTGGCCTAACTGGGTCCCTGTAGCTGGCCCGTGCTTCATCACGGTCAGCCTGAACTTTTGGCTTTTTTCCGGTCCTGCTCTACCAGATATACCAAGTATAACACTTTTTGCTTCCTGGCGCTATTTCACCCTAAACACTTTGAAATTCAATATCTTATGTTCTACTTATTGGACTTATGTCATTTTGATCTTGTTTTATTTATTAAAGGAAGCTCCAATTTTCTAACATGGTGAGGAATCTTTTTGTGAGGTGTTTTCACTATTTTATTGTTTGAAGTGTTGCTCAAATACTTTCACATAAAGTTAAGCCTGACTGCTCTGTGCCAAGCTTCCAGAGGCTGAACACAGGTAAATTTAGGGTTTGCCTTCTTCCTACTCTGACTAGGATTGCAGCTGCTGCTTGACTAGGGCTCATACCCTAGTCAACCACCAACCCAATTACTAACATGTAGGATAGCTCAAATCATGGGTGGGAACTAACAGTGACATTTGGGAAAATAAGGAGGTGGGTAATAGCACCAGCAACATCATCATCGAGTTACAGAAGTGGAGTGTATGTGTTATAACTAAATTATCAAGTTCTATGGATGGAAGGGAAAGGAAGAGCAACCCTTATGTTGCTCCATACCAGACTTTGTTCTCAGCTGCAAAGGAAGAGCAATCTAATGAGTGCAGCCCAGTTTCTAACTGTAGCCTAATTAAGCATCAGACATCGAATGCCATCGAAGGGAAATACAATCATACCTTGGCCAAGAGTTTACGGAGTCACCCACACAGGCATCTCTTTCCAGTCTTCACCTTTCACTTTTAACTATAGTAAAAAATTACCTTTTATTTAGCACACAACTGTTATGGTACACATTTCAGAAGGGGACACAACTTGAGGATAGATCCATTTATTGGTCTGGCTTGACAATGCAGCTGTTGCCAGACATAATGTGATCAACCTAAAAAGGAGCTTTCATAAGTACTACAAAGAGGCACTTTGCCAACCCTCATGTGTTGGTAGCCATGGGTATAGGGTTTGAAGTTTGATTAGGCAGAAGTTAGGTGGTTCCACAGAAAAGAGCTTCCTCTCCCCCCAGCTGTGGTTACTATGTTTATTGATCCAGCTATTTGAACCAGGAGCAGTGCAGTTGGTTGAGCTTGAAATTAGGGGGGCATACACACGGCATTCGAATGCTGTTAAATTTGCTAAAATACATATGTAATCCCCAGTTTTTGACTTCCTACCACAGGAAAATAGATGGGAGGAGGGCATTCATAAGTAAAGTATTGCAGGCTTCGCATCCCCCTCCTCATCTTCCACCATTTACTTTAGATTTCAGAGTGTAGCTTTGTGTTTGAGAGCAGTATGGGATGCTCAGGGCAGCAATAATCTACTTCTATTTTTTGGTCTGGCTTAACAGTGTAGCTGCCACCTGGCATATGTGAGCACAGGATTTGATTGAACTGAATGTGTGTGCTTCCACTAAAAACACTAAACTGTTTGTATTAAACATTTTGGCTTCAGGCAAAATGTATAGTCAATATGGAAAGACGGAGTTGGTTAAGGTGGCAAGACAAGGATCTTGACTAGCAGCTTAATATGTTCATGAAACGCTATGGTAAAGGCACTGGACCGGTCATATTTATTGTGCAAAGGATATGTTCAAGTCAATAGGGTATAGGTGTGGATTAGTACTCTATATTAAAGTCTGCAGAGTCATTACATGAAATCTCACACATTCCTATGGTAGGCAAGGGTTTTAGTGTTAGTTAGCCAGTTTGACAAATAAACCATGGACATCGAAGACTTGCTTTGCGAGAATCCTTGTCAAGCTCTCTTAGGGGAGACAGTATTTTGCTTAGCCAGCTGTGATTGTGTGTATATTTCCAATTTTGTAACTATGGACCTGGTTATGATTTAGGCAGACAGGGTTCAAATGTGACAGATATCCTGTCGCAAAATTACACAATCCATAATATCCTATGGATGTAATACAGCGGGCGGGATATCCATCAGGTTTGTGACAGAGTATCCCACCACCAAACTCCTAATCAGGCCCTATGTGCCTGATGGTTGCTTTGTGGAAACGTTTAGACTCAATACTGTAGGCCTGAGATGGTTATGGTGACAAGCTATACGCCTAATTGGTCTACTGAGAAACATTATGTCCTATACCATAGATCTGGTCTGCTTATTATGAAATGCTATGACATAGGCAGTTGGTCTAGATTTTTTATTGCAAAAATAATTTGTCAAAGCCAGTAAGCCTTTAACAGCCAGTTGTTATCACATTTTCCTACAGCCTAAATGCAAAACAAATCAATAAAGGGTTCTGGCCCTTAATCAGTAAGGCTGGACCAAGCTATAAATAATAAAACAAAACATTGTCAGTATTGATAAGTATTCACCATCTCATTCAAGACAATCATATGTGGCACTCATAGTGATTGAAAAAATTAATACATTTGTATTTCTCTTTTTAAATATTCTGTACCTTTTTTTTTAAAAAAAAAAGAACTAGTTCATGTTATTATTTTCATGAGCATTATACATATTTTTCTTTTACCGGACCACAAAACAATACCACAATGAAACACCAATTTTACATTTACGACAAAGACAGTACAGTGTATTACTGATTCAAAAACCTTTTTTTGATATTGAAAGAGCTCAAATTCCAAAGAAATAAAAGTAAAAGGAAGAAAAGGTCAAGAACCCCAAGTGAAGGTTAGAAAAATAACATCACAAATGTGAATTTATAATACAACACAAACCCAGGGAGAATTTTGGGCCAAACAGTTTAGGTATTCAGGTCATGAAAAGAATTTATTAGTTAATATGAGCTTCTATAGACCGGATGCTGCCCATTTTCAAGCACTACTTATTTTAACACAAAAGAAAGGACTACGCATTTCAAACCCAATTACTATTTGGGGTTTTTCCTCAGGACCTGGAAAAAGAGCTGAAAGAAACAAAAAGAAATGGTGCCTGTGTAACCTCCAATTCATTCTTACACGCAATCCCGTTTTTAGCAATTATAATGCTTTACCCCATTCATTCTTTTGGCAAGCACCTCTTGTGCCACGCCACACTTAGGACACTAAAAGCGTTGATGCCAATGTCACTAACAAATAATGAAAAAAAGCACTTTTCGATTTGGGGGCTACATATACATAACAGCAAAAGACACACAATTGATGGACGGAATGCAGAACAAATCAAAACAATCACCCCCAGACAAGAGATCTGGGTTAAATCCATCATTCTTTTGCTTTTCATGCCACCCCAGTTTAGACCTGGCCATATGCAAATCAGTCTTGACCCTGTGTCTCAGTGGAACAGTCCAGCACGAACTGCCAAGCCTGGTCCTCCCTGGACCTGAAACATCCTAGGAACAGTTTCAGGGTTTCACCCCTCTTCAGCCAAGATAGTTTGATTCAAGTGGCACAGTGATCCCAGCACCCACGTCGGGGCATACCTTGCACACTTAGGGCGAGAAGGCAAAAGACACACAATTAATGGACGGAGTGCATAACAAATCCAAACATTCACCCCTAGTGAAGAGATCTGGGTTAAATCCATCATTCTTTTGCTCACCATAAAACCCCAGTTTAGACCTGGCCATATGCAAATCAGTCTTGACCCTGTGCATCATGGGATCAGTCCAGCCCTTACTGCCAAGCCAGGTCCTCCCTGGAACATAAACAAGGATCCTAGGACCGGTTTCGGGGCAAAAGTCTCAAAAGAGAATGCACCAAACTGCAGTCAATCCCCAATCCATATGCACACTGACTTCCATCTTGTGAACGAGTGCCTCTCTTTGAAACACAAGAACCTTGCCTGCCGTATGATTCATTCTCTTTTGAGACTTTTGCCAACTTTCGGTCAAATTTACTTTCTGAATATGCCATTTTCAAATTAGTTACAAGAAAAAGCTTCAAAACATGAAATGGATTTAGGTACAAGCCTTTACTGAACCTTACAAATGCAGAGAAACTGAAACAATTTTTTTGAAAACAGACCCAGTCACGTGACACGGAGTCTGAAGTGACAACATACAAATCTGTTATGTAGTCAGCAGTCTAGTAGTTAGGTGGGTGGAGCTAGGAGGGAACCAGGGAAAGAGGAGGAGTGTAGACAGGAAAGGGTTAGTTAGAGTAGGGACATGGTAGGAGAAGGATGTAAGAAATAAAGATCCTCATAAATATATATTGTGTCTGTCTTCCTTGAGCCAGGACACGACACAAATCATCCATGCTCGCAACAAATGCACTTGCTTTCGTGAAAGACAGGCAATTGTATGCGGCGAAAATTGCAGGAAGGTAAATAAGGGAACTGAAGTCATTATTTTACTTGTCACCCGATTATCGAATGCGCGGACCGAATGTTTCTCGCGCTTCGGTTTTTGCAGATTGAACCCATAGCCCAACTTGGAGGCGCAGAGTTGAAATTTCTGTACCGAGTGCATCCATGACAATAATTAAGGTACGTTCAGCGGACTGTTGCTCGTTCAAGTTTCGTATCGCCCACGGTAAAACCCGGAGTTGGTTTTAATTGGTTGCTTTTGCTTTTTGTAGTTGTTAGCCGAAATATAACATCATCGCCTGTCTTTGAAACCATTACTCAGCTGCTCTGGAGCAAGGTAACATGAGGCATTCCTCAATCTTTTCTAACGACTGACTGTTATGTATATGTAGCCCCCAAATCTAAAAGTGCTTCTCTTCATTCTTTGTTAGTGACATTGGCATCAACGCTTTTATTGTCCCAAGTGTGGCGTGGCACAAGAGGTGCTTTTCCAAAAGAATACTTGAGGAAAAGTTTTATAATTGTTAAAAACATCAGAGGTTTTTGGGAGTTCCTGTAAGAATGAATTGGTGGTAACACAGGCACCTATTCTTTTTGTTTCTTTCAGCTCTTTTTCCAGGTCCTGAGGAAAACCCCAAATAGTAATTGGGTTTGAAATGCGTATACCCTTCTTTTGTGTCCAAATAAGTATAGCAAAAAGGTTTTTGAATCAGTAAATGCACTGTAATGTCTGTCATAAATCTAAATTTGATGTTTCATTGTTGTATTGTTTTGTGGTCCGGAAAAAGAAAAAGCTGTATAATGTTCATGAAAATAATAACATGAACTTGTTATTTTGAAAAAAAAGGTACAGATTATTTAAAAAGAAATAAAAATATTATTAATTTTTTCAATCACTATGAGTGCCACTTGTACTTGTTTTGAATGACATGGTGAATACTTATCAGTACAGCCTAAATGCAGACATTTTATTACATATAATCTTAAAGATGACTATAGTAGGTAAGGGTTTTGGAGATGGACACCCACTCAGGAAAAATCTGGCTGTTTTCACTATAATGAGTCATGCTAGGCCCAGTCGAACAGGGTTATATATTGTTTCTCAAGCTGTATTTGTTCGATATATTTGTAATTTTATAACTGTATGCATGATGACCCGTCAGTTTTTGGGCACTTGATTAGGCCAAAGTTGGGTAAGATGAAAAGCCAATTGTTAAGGGTAAAGCAGCAGTGGCCGGTGCAGGTGAGTGTGGTGGGGCGGGGCAGGGGGGATCCCACCCCACTGCACGTTCCTGCACCAGCCACTGCTGGGGTAAAGCCCTCATCAGTTGTATTGGGAAAAGTAATGCCAGATTTCATAGGTTTGTTTTGGTTATTACGAAATGTGATGATGATAAAGCCAGCCGGCCTGACCTACTTACTGTGGAAAGCATGTGTTAAAAACAATAGGCTTTTAATGATGGCTTGTTAATACACTGCTCTAAAGTCTGCCAATGAAAACAGCTGTAGGCCTGATTGGTTATGTCAGCTGCTAAATTGTTATGCCAGCTGCTGTTTATCATGTAATGTTTTTACAAAGACAGTAGGGCAGGCCTGGCCTATTCCTTGTGAAAATCATATGGAAAAGCCTATCAGACCTGGACAGTAGATCGTTCTCACATTATTTTACATGATGTAGAATGGTATTTGGATACAAGGAATCTCACAGGTTATCATATTAGGCAAGGGTTGTGGTGTGGGTCACCAACCCTGACAAACCATGGAAGTCTAATTTCCCAACAATGGTTCTTATCAGGCCCTATTGAGCAGAGTTTTATATTTTATCAACTGTAATTGTTTTACATATTTGTAATTTTGCAAATGTATGCCTTATATTTGGCAGATTGTGGGCACTTCAGTAGGCCTGTGTTGTATACAGTGCCAAGCCATTGGTAAAAGCTAGAGGCCGTATTGGTTCCCTGCGAAAGGTTTTGTTAGATTCTTAGGTGTGATTAGTTCATAGTGAAAAGTTTTGACAATGCAAGTAGGCTTTGCTTATTGTGAAAAACATGTGTTAAACGCAATAGGCTTTCAAGTGTGGATTGTTATTACATTGTGCTGAAGCCTGTAGGCAGGCATTTTGTTACATGCTTACAGCTGTAGGCAAGAGGCTTGGTGTTGGTGACCAAACAAAACAGGAGGATAGACAATTTGCACATTGGAAATCATTATTAGGCTCTAGTGGGAGGAATTACAGATTGTTTTGACAACTATATTTTGTACACGTTTGAAATTCTATTACAGTATACCTACTGATTGCCATGTAGTGAGGCTTATGAGCAACACAGTAGATCTGAGTTGGTTATGGTGACAAGCCAATGATAAAAATAATAGGCCTCATTGTTTATTGTGAAAAGTTATGATAAATGCTGTAGACCCAACATATTGATCGTGAAAATAATATATTAGTCAATAGGTATTTAGGGGTGGATTGCTATTTTACTATATTAAAGCTTACAAACAAACGCTGAGAGTATATTTTTCCTTTGATGAATCTTGTCAGGTCCTATTGAGGGGGGTCTCTATATTGTTTTGTCAACTGTAATTTTTATTTTACATATTTAATAATGTATGACTGATGGTCGTCAGCTTGTATGCAGCTCAGCATCCTGTGCTGTATATAGTGACTGGTGACTGTAAAGGGTAGAAGCCTTATTGGTTCTCTGGGAAATGTTCTGTCAGATTCCTTAGGTGTGATTGGTTTATAGTGAAAAGTTTTGACAAAGCAAGAAGGCCACACTTACTTAGGTGAAAGCCATGTGTTAAAGGCAATAGGTGTTTCGGTTTGAATTGTTATTACACTGTGCTAAAGGTTGTAGGCAGGTATTTTGTTACTGGATTACTTTTGTTGGTGAACCACCTGAACAAATCATAGACAGACTATTTACACTATGGTAATTATTATTAGACTCTGGTAGCAGGGATTTTATAGTGTTTTTACGATTGTATTTCGTACATATTTGTACTTATATTACAGTGATTGCAGTTTGGTACGGCTTATGACCAGCAAAGTAGGTCTGAGTTGGTTATAGTGACAAGCCACTGATTACGGTTAAGGTCCTGGTTGGTTATTCTGAAAAGGTATAGCAAAGGTAGTAGGCTTGATATAGTGATTGTAAAAATCATATATAAGTCAATAGGCATTTAAGGTTTGATTGTTACTCCTCTATTTTAAAGTACACAGATTGGTATTTTGCTGCATGAAATGCCACAGACTACCTTGAAAGAGAAGAAACTTTGTGTTGGTTACGAACTCTGAGAAACCCTAGGGGTAGTAGATTTGTAATGTAATAATTCTTGCCAGAATCTCTTAGCTGACTACCAACACCATTAAATAATACAAATATATATATGTATATTTACACAAAGGGCTTTTGGGTCAGCTCTGTGCTGCAGTTTGTCTATCTGTCATTTACACTCTGCTTCCATTCATACCAGCATACTGCATGAGGTAATGGTTCAGTCCACATCAGTCATTGTCTCTCGTGCCCTGTGAATGATGCCATTTTCTGATCACACGTGTCCAGCCACCTGAAAATGACTGTACTTCAATGTCAGGGCTGGTTGGTCAGTCAGAACGCAAACAATTTTCGACTTTTATAGTTCTCCTTTATATTGTAATGCTACTTAAGTTTATACTACATGTGAGGAGTTAGCCTGGCATATGATGTCCACTAGTTCTAGTGGGCACCTTGCACAAGTCTAATCAACCCTTATTGATGGTGGTTGTAAAGTCAACCTTATAGAAAGCTATCCTAGTGGTAGCATGAACCAGCAGTCTTCAGGCTAAGACTTCAGTAGGCGAGTTAAGCAAGTTGTTTTACCAATTATAAACCCTTGAGTACCAAGTGAAAGGACACCACACAAGCTATATATCAAATATATATGTATTTAATCTAAACACAACCCTTCTGCACTCTTTATGAGGTCAGAGGTAAAAATACAATACAAGTCACACAGTTAATATACGATAAGTTGCACAGTATACGTTATACCCTGGGGGTCTTACAAACCATATACTAAGGAAGTGGTATAAGAACCCACGGGAGAGTTAGAAAGCATGCCTGGGGCCTGTGGAATCGCTGGGGCTACTCTAATCGACCAAAGGTTAGGAAGTAGGAGGCCCACGGGAGACGCGTGCAGTGTCTAAACACAGGCGCGGGTTACCATTGACTTTCTATGGAGATCGTAAAAGTTACAAATATACAATTTAAGGACACTTCCAGATGGACTAGGATGGAGCCCTTTTAAACTAGGACACTTCAAGAGTCAAGACCCATGGGAGCACCGAAGTACTCATGTTACCTCACCCGGGGAAGCCGGGTGTATACGTGTCTTTTCGTGTCGGGTTTCGTCGTCATTTTCTATGGAGAGCTGCAAAGAAGTGCTGCAAGCGACCAGAGGAAAAGTGTCCGGGTGGATTGAAGATCTGAAGATCCTGAAAGCAGAAGGGACAGAGTCTGGGCCACTAGCCAGTGACCAGGAAGGAACCAGGAAGGAACCAGGCGATTTCGGGTGATTTCAGATAAACGTTGAACTTTTCTCTTCAGCCACGAGGTCCAGGAGGCATCGACGATGACCAGGCACTGGATTCGAGCTGTCCCACAATGGATCCAGTTGACTCCGGTGCCGGTATCTGGATTGGACCCAACTGCAACCCACGCAGGATGTTGAGATTGGCTCTGTTGCAGAACAGAAAGGTCTGTGGTGCTTCTCCTTTGCAGGAAAGTTGGAGCAAGCCAGCAGCAACCAGGAAAGCGAGTTAGTTTCAAAATGGAGTCTTCAGGGGGCTCACTAGTCAATGGACTAGGAACCGGGAAGATGCGTCCAGCTCAAATGCAAAAGCGGGGCCGAAGGAACACTCGCGGAGTGTGGGGGCCTGGGCTTCGGTGCAAATGGTGCTCGGGGATGGGGTTTCAAGCACCCCAAAGCACAACTTTGAGATACCTCGTTGAAGGAGTGCAGCTTGCAAAATGCAGGATGTGCAATAATTCCGCTCTCACAACTCTCGTGTCCGCCACGGGTCTCAGCTTCGCTGTGTATGTGGGTCGGGGTTAGAGAAGTCTGGAGGTCTAGTTCATGTGTCGCAGATTTTTCGGGATCTGGTAGGAGGCTCAAAAATGCAGACCGGCAAAGTTGCTGTTGGTGCCTGTTTGAACAGGGTGGTCACTCCTTGACCACAAGGGAGATATCTTCGGTCTTCCAGTCAGAATGAAACATCGAAGTTCCAGGATATGTCTTTCAAAGATTCGTCCAGGGTAATCTAAAGTCCTCAGGACACAGCTCCTATACTTACACTAAGGCTGGGGGCTGGATTACCTGGCTATGTCCCTCCGATGGGTGGGCCTGAGAAGGGGGTGGTTACACCCCTTTCCCTTTGTCCAGTTTCGCGCCAGAGCTGGGGCTGTGTGCCCCAGCAACCGGTTTGAACTGGGCTACGCATGGAGCACCTTGTGTGCCCCAAGCAGTGTCTAGAAGCATTCACTGAATGCAGCCCTTCCTGCCCCAATACACAAAACTCCTGTCTGGGGAGGTGCCAGGCATCCCTGGGCAGGAAACCTATTGTCCAGGCCTCCCCGCCGGAGTTTCGTCCAGCAACAGGAGTTCAGACTCATGTCTGTGGCAGCAGCATCCATTTTGTGATGCTGAGGCTCTGTTTAACTTTAACTGGGTAAAGCAGTAACTACATGTCTTCTCCCTCTAGAAGGGTGGAATGCTACCCCCGCCACCAGGACTGGCGGAGGGGGGGTTAGTTTTCCAAAGTGTTTGACACCTTACACGACATGTTTTGATAAAGCCAAACCAAAGTTAGCATTAACCGCGAGTATTATAATGCACTTAAGAGTATGCTCATTACATATGCAATGCACCGCATCCCATGTGGCCACTTTCGCTAAACCAGGTGGTCATTAAGAAATTATGCTGTCCATAGTGTATTAATATTTTACCATTCCAAAAAGGCCAACACATTGGAGTTAAATGTGGCGGCCTTATTGAAACTTTAAAACAACAATAGACTATTTATAATATTTCTGTGAAAGAAACATTACTTAAGAGAGGTGAAAGCCCCATTTAAATTTAAACAATAAACACAATTTTTTGTCAGGGTGAGCCACAAAATTCACTAAAAAGCCTGTGCTTAACCCTGTGTTAGTATGGCACATAGCAGTCGGGTTTAATGTAAAGCCTATGTTTAAAACATTTATGCAACACTCAAACAGTAATAAAACAACACAAGAAAAATCCCAAACCTATTTACAATAACAGAGTTAACATCATAAATAAAATGTCACCTAAACAACAATAATCCAATCAGTACAACTGTACTTATGCATTTTAAAGTTTAGGTGAAAATAGCACCAGAAAGCATAATGTTCATCTTATGGTTATCTGGTCAAGCTGGACCAGGGTGAAGTCACAATTTCATGCCAACTCCTCTGATGGCGCATGGGTCGGATACAGGGACAAGGGTTGTCCTCCTGAAAAGTTACCTTCTCAAGTCTGTGCAAAGTGATGCTGTTTTGTTTTTGTGGCAGCTTCCAGGAGGCTGTTGTTGGTGCGAGCAGCAGGTCTGTGTCATGGACCATCGATGTTGTAGCATGAAGACCCGGTATTCGCTGGAGATTTTCTTTGGCGGTCCATGCGGGCGGTCGTTTCTTGGCACCAAAAGGTCACTTCACAGTCCAGAGGAGCCCAAAACTTCTGTATCTTCCCCTTTCCTTCAGTGGGAGTACTCTGTGATACCAGCTAACGATCCAGGACCTGGGGGGCATTTCTTGGGGATCAGGACTCACTCAAGCAGAAGCCAGCAGCAGGTCTCAGACTGATCCGGTCAGGCCCAGTTGTTGCTGATCAGATGGGCCGTTGAAGGGAGACCCCTGGAAGCACCTTGTGTACCTGTAGCTCAAACAGGATGTCCGCTAACTGACCCTTGGAGTCACTTCTGGGAAGCCTGTACTGTGGGAGGGTCCCTTTGCCTATCCTTCCATCTTTCCTGGGTTTGGCATCAAATTGTCTAGGATAATAAAAAAACAAGCAGGGCTAGGTGTGAGCTGCATTGATCAGTGGCAGGGCAGGCCTTAGAAGTCAAGATGGGGGTGGGCAAGGCCTCAGGCTACCCTTTCAAGCTCGGTAAGGATGAGTACAACTGCCAGGATTTCATGCTCAGGAGAGCAATACCTTGCCTCACACCTAAGGTACTTTTATTCCTGACATTTAGGGGACCCTGAATAATGGTAGTAAGGCACATTTAGTTTAGGCAAAAAATGGCAAGTGACATTTTTAGAATACTAAATTAAAATCTGACCTTACCAATAAAGATGATTTTAAATTACAATTCAATTGAGTGAAAACATAATTGCTCTATCTGGTCCCAAACTGAAGTGATCACGTATTAAGTGTAATAAGGTAACCTAGTGTTATTCTATAGGAGAGATAGCCTTACAAGAGTGAAGATTGACATTAGGCTAGGACATGTAAAACTTAAACTTGGACACATTTCCCACTTTGAAATACTATGCACCTGTCTATGAGCTTTTAAGGCTTCGCTTAGGGGTGACGTATGTATTTGAAAGCAAGGTTTGGGCCGAAAAAAGGTTTTGTTGGACAAGCTAAAATTACACTTTAAAACTGCACTATAGTCTGCAGTGGCAGGCCTAAGACATATTTTACAGGGGTACTTTAGTGAGTGGCACAATGATTTCCTCATCCCAGTAGAAACATTTCATTTTGCAAGTAAATTAAATGTAAAATAAATATACCAATCAGGTGTAGGACAATTGTACCATGTTTTCAAGAGAAAGCACAAGAACTATACCATTCTTTAGCTGGAGTAACGAGCACAGAGAGCTAAACCAAAAAAACAGGTTCAGCAGAGGAAGGCAAATGTCTGTGGTAACCCTGCAGAAGGGGCTAGGTCCAACACTCTGCAAGAAAGACACCTGCTTCTATGATTAGTTGTGTTATTGCAAACATACTCCCACTATGTTAAAATGGCAACATGTTTACTACTTGTATTCTTTTAATTTATCTTGCATAAACTGCTGGGTTCCTGAGTGTTTTATTGAGGTGTGTTAGAAGGTGAATGCAGACATTAGTCTGTGGATGCATGAATGGATGCTTGAGTGCAAATATGAATAACAGAGTGTATATAAGATGACTTAGGGCCAGATATAGGAGCCCTAATACCGGTCGGAAAAGGCCGATTTCGGCCGTTTCCGACCGGTATTAGGCTTTTCAGATGTAGGGGGCCTACCGATTCGGTAATTTTACCGATTCGGTAAATCCATATGTAGCTGACACTCCTAAGAGTGCCACAGGCCCTTAAGAGTCGGTATTTTACCACACAATCCTATTGTGTGGTACAATACCGAATTCAGGTGTGCATGCACATCTGTGCATGCACACCTGTGCCATGTGACACACAGACATGCCCTTAGGGCATGTATGTGTGCCACATGTCACACAAGCCTGTACTTGGGGTGCTAGAGGGTGTCAAAGTGACACCCCCTGCACCCTTGCAGGATTTGGTATTTACCGATTCGGTAAATACCGAATCGGTATTTCCCATTGATTCCTATGGGCTTCAAGGCCCATAGGAATCAATGGGCAATACCGATTCGGTATTTACCGAATCGGTAAATACCGAATCTTACAGATTCGGTATTCCTAAATTCGGAATTACCTAAATCTGCCCCCTTCCCATTTACAGACTCTTAAATACCGATTCGGTAAAATTCGGTATTTAAGAGTCTGTAAATGGGAATTACCTACATCTAGCCCTTAGTGATTGCCCTAACTTTTCAATGACACAGAAGGCACTTTCATTCATAAGCCAAACCTACTGGCATTACCAATACGTGTTTTCAACCTTTCAGGTAAGAGAGAAATCTTGATCCTGCATCACTCCCAATTTTTGGGGATGTGCTAAAATCCTTGTTGCTGTTATCTAGAGGTGATTACGGATGTTAATGACACTCTAATCCTCCTTGTAATTTGCTTTCTTCTTTGGCTTGGAACCATAACTGCAGTAAGGTTACTTAAAACTGGAAGTGTGGGCAATAACAGATAACTGCCATCAATTAAAACGTTTTTCTTGTAACTGGCAGCTCTAGCAGACATGGCTGCTAAAAGAGGAGGCTTATATTTCAATAGTTTTAGGTTTCTACAGTGGGTAATGTTTATCACAAAAGCCATAGACTTCCATTAATTCTCTACTCAACAATGATCATGGTCATAGACCAGAAACATAATACACTTAGCCATATGGAAAATAACAAAAAATCCTGTCATTATTCATACATTATGCTAACAGAGAGCACTTCAATTTCCCTCTGACCCTCCAATTCCTAAGTGGGACAGGCAGGAGGTTTGTGGATAGTATGCAAATACTGGAAAATAAATGCAAATCATTAAATTCTGGCTACGGAAGGAAAATGCAAAAGAGCAAAGAGGTGAAAAAAACAGAAGTTAGTGTTGAGCAGTTCCTTATTCACTATAATGTTAACTCATTCTAATTTTAATGGATCACTACTGTCTGCGATCTACTTTAAACAATATTGCGCTAGGGCATGCACTTCCAAGCCATTAGCAGGAGAAATTCACCATTTATATTCATTGAGTCCTCAAATAACAAAGGCCACTGCTGCAGAGAGCCTGGTGTGGGTGCAGAACTAAATCTTGTTACCCGAGGAATAATTCACTGCTAAGCTGAATGAGGTGGCGGGCATTTCCACTGGTTAGAACAAATACTTACTGCGGGTTCATTAAAACATTTTCGGCTTTAACCTTAACTCCTATGTTCAAAATATTTTGTTGATACTTTTTACGAAATTGCCTGCAATTGACATTTTGCCCCCTCCCTAATAATCAAGAAAACATTTTATAAAGAAATCTGAGAAAATAGAATTACAAAAAATGTTTTTAGGTGCACTTGCAGGGTAATTTGTTTTGTGAATTGTGTGCGGGTGAATGAAAGCGATCGCGAGAACTATCCTCAAAGAAATTAGAGGTTTTTTTTGTTCCACCTATTCTGAAAATTAAGCAATACATAGGGTAATTTATGAATACCTGAATTATTTACTAGTAATCTTCATTACTCCAATCCTCATTTACTCACCCCAAAACTTAAGCAATTGAGGCAAGACCCAAACCTGAAGCCATCTGACAACTCCATGTGTGCCCACTTCACATCTGTGACAAGTCTTCCCCTTCGAACATCTATTCCCAGAAGCAGACAAACGGCAGACTTTTCACAATTCACTGACTACTATAGCCAGCCGGACAGAATTAGTGTTGAACAAGCTAGAGAGGGACAATGGGGTGTACGTTCTGGGACAATAAAAAGGGGAAATCAGAATGAAAAATGTACTGGCAAGTAAACCAGACATTACCTCTTTGCAGAAAATGTGCCTTTTTAGGTCGAGCATTTGAGACTTCTTGTATATACTTTAGTATGAAAATTATATGTGCATGTACTTTGTGAGCTCTGGAGATCAGCCCTAGGACTGGTCTGCTTCCGTGTAGGGACTTTTTTTCTGTTCAACTGCCTCTTTTTAACTGTCTTGATAGAAAATGACCAGTAGAGGGTCAGTAAAATACCAGAATTTCTTTCTGCTTGTTCAGCAGCCTCTATTTAACTGTCTTGATAGAAAACGAACAGTAGAGGTCAGTAAAATTCCAGAATTGCTTTCATCTGAGGGACTTTCTTTTTTTAATTTTTCTGGCAACCGCCTCTATTTAACTTTCCTGATAGAAAATGACAAGCAGAGGTCAGTAAAATACCAGATTCAATTTAGCATTCTCTAGATTCCAGTCCATAGAAATTGTCTTTCACAAGCACCCATAGACAATATATTTTTTTCAAATCTTGTGATATGACCACAGAAAGGCAATATTGTCTCCATGTGTTCCTATACCTGGTGTGTCATGCTGTGTGGTGCTTACTTTCCCTCCATGTTAAAGAACAGGATGTTTCAGCACCCAGGCTAATGTGCTGCATAGCTAAATATATATAAGGTCCCAATGGCGAGACAGATTGCATTGCAAATGCTTGTTAGTTCTGTCTGTCTTTCCATATTGTCTTCTATTTGTTGCTGTTATGGCTCAGCATTGTGACACTGTTATTCAGTGTCACAGTGGGTGTGCTCTGTCCCTAAATCTATACTGTAAAACCATTTCACCCAATTAGTGTACATTTCCAGTAATGCCACTCTACGTTGGCACAAGAAATGCACTAATGGCGTGTGCTGGAGTGCGTATATATAAGATACACACACATGACAAAAATACATGGCTTCAGGGTGCATCACTGTTCTCTGACTGGTCTTCATTTTAAAAACATTGCAGTCAAACATGGTAGTAAAAAGTGTGCCTGCCACGCATGAAAACCTAGTTTATATACTTGATAAGTCACCTCTAAAGTGGGCTTTGTAAGCCCACATAGTTAGGAGCTTTACATATTTAAATGTGGCATAATACATTTTGGAAATATGACCTGTTCTGAGTGAACAGTTGACCGAAGGCGGTTTCACTATGTAGATAAATCTGCGATTTCCATGAACAAGCTTAGCTTTAAATAAAATCATTATTGCCTATCTCTGCCTGGGAAAATAGGACATTGATGATTTAAAGCTATTTTTCACTTAGATTAAAAAAACTAATTAAATGGTGAAAGCAGATTGTTTGAAAAATGTACTGGAAAAGTAACTTTTGGAGTGACTACTTTGTGCTGCCAGAGAGAAAACCAGTTTGACTATAATTCAAAGGCCCAATACACATCCTTAGCCTTTCACTAACAACCCTGCTTCTGGATGACAATGGCTTGGGCCCAGGAAGGCACTGGTGTTATCAAAAATTGTCAGTTAACAGGGATTAGCTATCTGGCAGCAGATAAGTACAGCTGACAGAACGAATGGAAGCTTTAAATGTTCGGTCTTTCACTTCGAGATGGTAAAAAGGACTGTTAAGTGTGACTAACATTCACTGCCAGGACCCTCTCAGATTTTCTGGCTCCAACTATACGAGTGGCAGAACCAGTTTTAGCCCTACTAGTGACAAGTTTACTAAATGTCCATATCGCAGTGGCTAGGGCAAGGACCAGAGTTCCTGTGGGTGAAGGATTGAGGAGGCCATTTTGGTTTCTGGGTAATGGGAAGGTTTGCAGAAAACCATGAGAGTAATTGCTGCAACAAGAGGTGGGAAATTGTCCAGAGGTTAAGTGTTATTAATTTGGGAGCAGGTGACCTTAGTAAGCACAATCTGATCTGGTCAAAACATAGTTATGAGACAATCTCGGCTCAATCACTGGTAGCTATGGCACAAGGAACCTCTAGTCCCCGAAGAAGCACCTGTTAGGTTCAAGCGGTACAAACAGTTTTAATGCAAAGTACACATTACCAGAAAACTCCCAAGGTAGTTCTGAATAGAGAAAAATGTAATAAACAAAAAGGCACCAATAAAAATAGATTAAGGAGAACCAGCCATAATAATGTTATCCTTTGAAGGCTAACCATGCCTTTGGACTTAATCTCTGAAATGGTAATCAAAATGTCCCAGGGAGGCAAGGTCCAAAGCAGTGTCCAGGCAATGCCTAAGGCAATGGCCATTGAGGGTCTCTCGTAGTCAGAAACATCATCATTGAGGTTCCACTAAAGCCATTCGTTGAGCGCCAAAAGCTCATAGCAGAACATAGTAGATTTCATGGCCACTGAGGGTGCTTCATCAATCAAATAAATACGCTGTCTTGCCTAGGTACAAGGTTTTTCTCAGCTGGAAACAGAAATGGTGTATAGAACACAGCCATGTGGAGCAAGGGGCTGCATTACAAACTAGAAGGAACTTTCCCAGCAGTTGGTGAAAAGGGGAACAGTCATTTTTACATCTCCACAGGTTCATGACAAGGTGCTGAGACTGGAACTGGGAGGTAGGACCCTATGTGGGTAAGAAAACCAGTTACCTCCTACTCAGAGCTTTTTTGGTGCCCTGAAAACAGGTTAAGGTGTAACTTTCGCAATAAGGTACCTGGCCTTATAGGCCTCTGTCCGGCTACAGCAACCAGTTTTGGTACCAAAAAGTGGCTTGCTTCCCCTAAACTTCTACAAGGTTGTATACAAACCGCTAACCCGAGACTGAATTTGCTCCTGCATGGAAAAGAAAGGCCTTTTCAATAAAACCTGTGCCTTTTCCTCTTGCTTTCATCAGTCAAGGAAGGACTAGGGGTAGGCGGAACTTACCCAGTTTCACTCTGTTGAATTCCACGCAGTTAAATGAACTCTGTGAGATTCCGCAGAGTTCTGCGAGGGCCGAATCGGCACATGGCACTGCTCACACAGATTTCTAGTGCTGGGAACTTGCTGATTTTGCCGTGAGGCACATGAACAGCACCACTTGGCTCGCCAGAGGACAATGCTTCTTTGATGCTACTCAAGTAGACTTCTACTTGAGTGCCAGCTTTCTCACCATGAATGGCCGTGACTGCCCGTGTTGAAAAAACCTTGCTGGGTGCTGTCCTAGCCCCCGAATATCACACTATGGAATGCCATTTCTCACTTGTACTCTCCAACTTACCATTGGTAAGCTAGGCATGAGAATAAACTCAACCATGTAGTGATTGGTGGAGTTTTGCCAGAGCTTTGCATTACAAGCACAATGTGGAGTGGGAAAAACTCTGCGAACTATGCGGGCGGAAAGGAATTTATCACTCACCCGTTGACAGAACATTTCCTTCACATATCTGTGCTTTTTGTACCTCATGGTGTTCACCAAACAGGTAGTCAAAGTCTACCCATTAAAGTCAAGATCCAGGAGAGAGCATCAACCAAACTGTAGCCTCATGTAATAGCAGAGAAGTGTTCAAAGGAGTACACAACAAATACCTGACAATATCTTCCCGGATAGAACCTCCTGACTGATCGGCAAGAAGAAGTACAGGTCACAATCAACCTCAGACCAGAAGGCCTCAAGCATTAGATACTATTAATACGTTCTAAAACACAGCTAATCCAGACATGGTGGCTGCATGGGGAGAAGCAGTGTCACATCTTCTCTCATGAAGAACAGGCAATCACACACAGCTGCTCATTGTTTGCTGTAAGAGAATGTTGGAGTAGAGAGTAATAATTGGCAGTTAGTTGTGATTTACACATTGCATGGAGATGAGAAGGAGCCTCCTGTATAATGCCATCGCAACTGATGACACATCAAAAGTAGTCCTGCTGTCTGGGCTTTTTTTGATGACGAGAAAAAGAGTAGTTTACCTGCTCCAAGAAAGCATCATATTCCTTTTGGTTCCCACAGTTACGGAGTTGGTGGGAAGGAGTTCTGGGTGAAATGAAAATAATTTACTTTGTGTCTTTAGAATAGAAAGATCAGAGTCTTTCCTTACTTAGCCATGGGAAGATTCTTCCCGGACTGATGCAGATCTCTCTTGCCTGACACCTTATAATATGTTCTTGAGTTAACTCCTGAACACATATGCCTTCCTTTGCTTTCAACCTATACTTGGTTCATCTTTAGACTTACACCTTCTGCTTGAAATTTCCCTGTCATTTTAGATGCTCTTATATTAGTTTTGGGGAAGTTCCCTAAAGGAATTGAACATTTCTATGCTTTGCATATGTTATTTTTCGAAAGATTTATGCTACAAATATTCAATTATATTCTGTTAGATTGATTAACCCTTTCGAAATTGAATGATTTTTTGACCAATGATAAATTGACTGAATACAATCCTGTAATGGGACAATTTTGCTAATATACATTTATCGTTTTGAAAACCATCCTCTCTTCCATTCTTGTGGAGCCAAATGGGTTTCACTGTACTTTGAAATTATTTGAGCTGATGCTAGCTCCCAGTTTACACTTTCTGCTGAAATCTCAAGGTCTATTCGACCAGTGATGCAATGGATTTGACTCGAACACCTGAGGGTTTAGATATTGAAAATTGTACTAATACATACATATTTTTAGAACTACTGTGTGGTTCTCCTTTCATTTAGTCAATACTATAAGGTTGCATTCTGGTAAAACACGTTGCTTCAGATTACTTCAAGACTAGGCCTGAAGGCTGCTCTCCACATCTACCACTTGGATAGCTCTCTAAGGTTATCTTTGACCTCTTAAATCACCATAAGGGTTGTTTAGACTGGTGCAAGGTGCCCACTTTAAATAGTGGACAGCATATACCAGGCCAATGTCTCACATTGGTGTGCAGCTGTTGGGATTCAAGTCTGCATATTTTTACCAGATAAATCTTTGTATTGATTAACTGAAAAACCACTAGTACTATGTACATATAATACAAGCCTAAAATAAATAAGTAAGTTCTACTGAACTTAGGGTTGGGTGAACAAGGGTCTAGCACACCATTTCTCCAACCTCAGAGTTTAGTTCCCACTAGGTTAGGTAGGTGCAACACCACACCACACTTGGTATGTCTGCTAAAGTAGGTACCAGTGGCTCTCTGCCTTCTAGATACAATGAGCTTTCGTTCCAGGAACTGAAAGCCCTATGTGCCTCTAGATTCTAGAAAGTTGAAGACAGGGAGAAGTGCCAACACTCAACGCCTGATAGAGGTGTCACTTTGAAATGACTTAGGAAAACCCCTTGGTCAGCTGACCTATCCTCAGGGAATGAGGATAGGTCAGTAGGTGTCACCTTTTGTGACCTAGACTCTAACCCTGACCAGGGGGAACGTGATGGTGCCCACCTGGATAACTCAGATCTTCAAGAGGGTAATGGAGAAGGCCGTGATAGGTCCTGATGTCCCTCTCTTCACCCCTCCGGGAACAGTGCAGAGTTTACCAAGGAGATCTAGATCTCCCTCTGCAGAATCTAATCACTCAGGACAATCTGTAGGGACCTCTGTATCTAGCAAGATGGAACACTCTTTTGATGAGGAGTACCAACTTATTGAGCTTGAGAAAGCTAGGCTTAGGCAAGTGCAGTTGGCCCTCGACAAGGAGTCCCTAGAAGTCCAGAGAGCTAGAAAAAAATTGGACTAGAGTCCTATGGTGGCAGCAGCTGTGTCCCTAAAGTTAAGGAACATTCCTTTGATAATAGGAACTTGAGCAAGATTTTCCCTCCCTACCATGTTAGGGATGACATCCATAAATGGATAACTGCTTTAGAGAAGGCCTGTAAAGTACAGAGGGTCCCCCAAGAGTGGTGGGTAACTACCTTGTGGCTCTCCTTTGCTGACAAAGGTAGATGTAAAGTCCTCACTGTTAGAGAAGAGGATGCTGACAAGTACTCAGTTTTGAAGAGTGCTCATTGATGGGTTTGGCTTACCCACTGAACAGTACAGGATTAAGTTCAGAGACACTGAGAAAGCACATAATCAGGACTGGGTAGACTTTGTGGATAGTGCTGCTAAGGCTCTGGAAGGCTAGTTGCTTGCAGCAAAGTAGATGATTTTGATGGATTTCATAGTTTGATTACAAGGGAGCAGATCCTTAATTGCCAAAATCAGTTATTGCATAAATTCCTGGTGGACTCTGATCTGACTTCCACCCAAGAATTGGGAAAGAAGGTAGATAAGTGGGTCAGAACCAGGGTGAAGCAGAAAACCAAGAACAATGGTGGTGACCAAAAGAAAGAGGATTCTAAAACTCCAGATAAGGGGGAGGACAAGTGTAAAGATCAAAAACAGTCTTCATTAGGGCCCAAAAAATCTGAATCTTGGGGGGAGGGGGTCGGGGGGGGGGGGGGCAGGTGGGAGTCATAATCCAACAAGGGAAAAGACAAAAAGAAACCTTGGTGTTCCTTTTGTAAAGTAAAGCCCCATTGCAAAAAGGACGGTGATTGTACAAAAGCCAAGGAATATCCTCCTACCACCACGCCCCTAAGGCAACCCCCCTCTCTAGAACAAGTACAAGTGGTGGTACAGGGAACAAGGGAACAAGGGATTAGTGGGGTTATTCTTGGGCTCTAAGATGGGTTCTGGCCTAGTCAGAACTCCAGATAAGACGGTGCTGGTCTGTGATGGTGGCATGGATATTGACACCCTATTTGTCGGTCTCAGTAATCTGGGCAAATGCAGACAACAGCCTTTAATATAAATAGTAAGGGGGCCATGGCATACATTAATCTGTTCTTGGATATTCTGTTGTTACCGTCGGGTGAATCCATATTCCCATTTCAGCTTGAACATTTAGAGCTTGGTGCCCTGATGAGAACTCCCAAGCCAGTGAGAGTGCGAAACGCGTAGACAATTAGTGCCATCTAAGCAAAAGGATTGATTCTAAACTTTTTCAACAAAAACTTTATTGAAGAAAAGTGATTTTGTATGGCTTACTGTGAACATTGTAATTCCAGTGTGTATATATATATGAATATGCTAATGGTTGTGTATGTATGAGAGGGTATGACTGTATTTGAATGAATGAAAACCTGTATATTTGTTAATTTGTCTAAAAGTGCTTTTGTATTTGTGTTCATTTGTATAGGAGGCCTTGTATTTTATACTAAAGTGGTGAAACAATAACCAAATTACCTTTTGAGAAATATGATAAAAAAAAAAAAACAAGAGATTTATTCAGACAAATCTTGTCAATGAACCATAGTGTACAATTCGTATGGCTTTTGGTCAGAGTGAAATAGAGGCACAGTATTGGCATTCCTTTTGTTTAATTGTAGCTAGTGGCTCAGCCTTGCTGTTGGGGGCCCAGACCTAGTGGTGGTTTTTTCGTGACTAGGTCACAAGCCAAACTGTCAACCACTGAACAGGCGCTGGTTCCTGGAACAATGGACTAGGAGCCTTCCAGGAGCAGGAGCAGTAAGGCTGTGTCTTCCCCCCAGACTCAAAGTTCTTGAGGACAGGGGGCCCTTCCAGGGCAGACTTGCGTTTGGAGCAGCAAGCCTGCCCCTCTCTTGAACCCCTCAGACAGCAAGCTGCTGCTGAAGCTGCTGTTGCATCAGTAGGTCCCACAGGATCTATTGGGATGAGGGACTCCTTTACTCAGAGGGTAGAGACCCAAAGCCTGGTGCCACCAGGAAGTTGGTCATACCTCTGAAGCTTAGGGGCTTCCTTGTCACCTTGGCAAATGACATTCCCTTAGCAGGACACCTTCGCCAAAGTAAGACTTGGGAAAGGCTGGTCCCTCACTTTCACTGGCCTCACATATCTGAGGACACCAAGGAGTTTTGTTGGGATTGATAGCATTGGTCCCATGAACCCTCCTACGGTATCTGGGCACAGCTACATACTAGTGGTGGTGGACCATGCCACTAGGTATACAGAATCAATACCCCTTAGAACCACCACAGCCCCTGTGGTGGCCACGGCCCTCTCCTGGGAATCTTTTCCAGGGTGAGTTTCCCTAAGGATGTCCTAACTGACAGAGGTACACACTTCATGTCAAGTTATATAACTGCAATGTGGAAGGAGTGTGGAGTGAACTATAAATTCACCACACCCTTTCACCCACAGTGCAACGGGTTAGTTGAAAGGTTCAACAAAACCTTAAAGGGCATGATCATGGATCTCCCAGAAAAGGTTAGGTGAAAATTAAATGTTCTATTGCCCTGCCTTCTCTTTGCCTACAGAGAGGTCCCACAGAGGAGGGTTGGCTACAGCCCTTTTTAACTTCTGTTTGGGTATCCATTTAGTGATCCCCTTTGTTGGGTGATGGCGGTATGGGAGTTACCTCTCAAACCATCCAAACAAGACATTGTGGACTATGTACTTGGTCTCCGCTCTAGGATAGTTGATACATGAAGAAGGCAAGCAAAAACCTTGAAGCAAGTCAAGAAATACAGAAAGTTTTGAATGACTAAAAGGATGTCCTGACTGTTTACCAGCCAGGGCAGAAGGTATGGGAGCCTGTGGCACCAGCAGCCCTCCAAGACAAATGGAGTGGACCCCATACCATAATTGAACAGAAAGGTAAGGTCACCTATCTGGTGGACCTTGGTACTCCCAGGAGCCCCCACAGGGTACTCCATGTGAACATGCTCAAACCTTTTGTAGACAGGTTTGACATTGGCATGCTCATGGCAACTGATGAGGGATGGGAAGAAGACAGTGACCCTCTCCCTTATCTCCTCTCTTAGAACCCTGATGATGGGTCAGTTGATAGCCCAAAACTGGTCCCAGGGTGCTTTTTACCGGTCCAGGGAAGACTTGGCTTGGCAGTTCGGGCTGGACCGTTCCCATGAGGCACAGAGTCCAGACTGATTTGCATATAGCTGTGTCTGAATTGGGGTGGTGAAGAGAGCTAAAGAACGATGATGGAGTCAATCCAGATCTGTGACTGGGTGAGAGTGTCTGAAAGGTTTCAGCGCTCTGTCCATCATCTCCTTGCGTTTGCTTTGTTCGCCCTAAATTGGCAGGGTATGCCCAGCCATGGGTCCCTTGCTCACTTTGTCACTGGATTCAAGCTAGCCTGGCGGATGAGTGCTGTTAGCCCGAAACCGGTCACAGTATGCTTGTTTCCGCTCCAGGGAAGACATGGCTTGGCAGTTCGGGCTGGACTGTTCCCATGAGGCCCAGGGTCAAGACTGATTTGCAAATAGCTGTGTCTGATCTGGGGTGGCGAAGTGAGCTAGAGAACAATGATGGGTTCAACCCAGATCTGTGACTGGGGCAGAGTGTCTGAAAAGTTTCAGCGCTCCGTTCATCATCTCGTGTTTGCTCAGTTGATAGAGTAGCCTTGGCAGGCAGCCTCTCTGCCCAACAGCAGATTGATTGTAGGAAGGTCCTCAGTCAATATAGGCATATGTTCTCTCTGACTAATATTCAAACCACCTGGTGTACCCATGACGTGGACACAGGTGAGAGTCTACCTGTTAAAAATAATATTTACAGACAGCCTGACCATGTAAGAGATTGCATCAGGACAGAGGTCCAAAAGATGCTGGAATTGGGAGTGATTGAACCCTCAGATAGCCCTTGAGCTAGTCCGGTGGTCCTAGTACCCAAACGTCACACCCAGGGTGGTAAGATAGATATGAGGCTTTGCATGGACTACATGGGGATCAATACAGTCACTAGGACTGATACTCATCCAATTCCTAGGGTAGATGAGCTTATTGATACTTTGGCCTCAGCCAGATTCTTGAGCACATTTGACCAAACTGCTGGCTATTGACAAATCAGACTAGCTGACCATGCCAAACCCAAAACAGCATTTTTAACCCCAAGTGGACATTATCAATTCATTATAATTTACTTTGGTTTGAAGAATGCACCGCCCACATTCCAAAGGTTGGCGAATAGAGTCATCACAGGTCTGGAAGTCTATAGTGCAGCATACCTTGTTTATATAACTACCTTTATCTCCACCAGGGAGGATCACCTTGTCCACCTGAAGAATATTTTGGAGGCCCTGCAAAGGGCAGGTCTCACTATCAAGGCTAATAAGTACCAGATAGGGCAGAACAAGGTTGTGTACCTGGGCCACCTTGTGGGTGGAGGCCAAAATTAACCACTATAGAGCAAAATCCAGACCATAATGGACTGGGTTGCTCCAACTACCCAGATTCAGGTCAGAGCTTTCTTGGGCCTGACTGGGTATTACAGGAGATTTGTAAAAGGATGTGGGTCTTTGGTGACTCCCTTAAATGATTTCACCTCTAAGAAAATGCCCAAGAAAGTTCAGTGGACAGTTAGCTGTCAGAAGGCATTTGATGATCCCAAGCAGGCCATGTGCACTGCTCCCATTCTGCAGAGTACTGACTACTCCGAGCAAGTTATTGTCCAAACAGATGTATCTGAGTTTGGGATATGGGCTGTGTTGTCACAACGTAATGCAGAGGGTCTGGGTCAACCAGTAGCCTTTTATCAGAAGAAGGTTGACCCCCCAGAGAGAAATGTTGGTCAGCTATATAGAGGGTAGCCTTTGCTGTGGTCTGGGCCCTGAAGAAGCTCTGGCAATACTGGTTTGGCACTCACTTCATTGTTCAGACAGACCAAAGGCCCTCCTATGGCTAAAACAGATGAAGAGTGATAACCCCAAACTTTTGAGGTGGTCAATTTTTCTACAGGGGATGGACTATACAGTGAAACATAGACCTGGGAGTAACCATGCCAATACAGATGGACTCTCCAGATATTTCCACTTAGAAAATGAAGACTCAACTGGGCAAAGTTAGTATATTCTCTTTACATTTGAGGGGTTGTGTCGGAAAGTACGATCTGCCTCTTATGGTTAACCCCATTTTTTGCTTGATGTGATGCTGTTTTTGACTCGTCTGACTGTGATACTGCTAATCAAGACTCCAGTCTATCTGCTTTCTCCTTAAATTGTTATGCTATGTACTCAGGCACACTCCAGATTAGATACTGGGGTACCCTTGTCAGTCCCTAGTATATGGTGCACATGTGCCCAGGGCATAGGTACCCCAGAGGCCTCCCATGGGCTGTAGCATGTATTATGCCACCCATAAGAGGCCACGCAAAATAGAACAGGCCTGATATTGCAGCCTGTGCAAGTTGGTGCATGCACCATTTACTTAAGATGTAAGTTTACTATAGCTAAGGGTCACAGCAATTAAAACCTATAAGTCACTCATATAGCGGGTCTTTACAATTCTAAGGGCAGGGTGCTTGGTTCTAAGTGAGAGGGTGCCTCTGCACGAGCAGCACACTTCTGCAGCCTTCGGAGTCCATTCTCCGGGGTTGCCAGTAATGCAGCCATTGACTAACAGAGGAGCATTACGCGACCGTGAGATGACCTACTTTAAAACAGCTCAAACAAACCCTATTGTGTTTGGTGTCAAACATGTTGGAATCATACCCCCACACCGGTAACCGGTGTGGGAGGTATGATCCACTCAGAAGCAAGCTTCCTGGGGTTCCTGGTGTTCCTGGTACCAGCCTTCCAGTCCCGGACAGCACAAAATGGTTGCTGCTGACTTGACAATTCTGCCCTCCTGCTGCTGAGCCAAGCTCGAGCAGGGGAAGGCAGAACAATAGGCATCCTGTCACAGGGAGGTGTGACCACCTCCCAGACAGGATTTAGTGTATTAGGGCTGGGTGTGTGCACTTGCCAGTGACTGAAAGTCTGCATGAGGGGCATATTTGGTGTCCCTGTGCATAATCTAGTTCTAACCAGTCTTGGGAGCCATTGGCTCCCGCTCTGGTGTGAAATTGGACAAAGGACATGGGATTAACCTCCCCACTGTCCAGACCCTCCCCTGGGCGGGTCCCTTAAATCTTTCCAACCCTCTCCCGTGGGTACTTACGGGCGTATCTGGCTGTAGGACCTTAGATTCAACGTGGGCAAGATTCTGAACAAGAAACTACTGCACTTTGACCATATGGACACCCTGGACTTTGCTGGACTTCGTGTGGGCCCGACTTCGTCTCCCTCTCAGTCTGATGCATCGTCTGTGCCCGTGCACCATACAGGATCCGTGTAGGACCTGTGGAGCATCAAGGACAACTGAAAATATTCTCCCTTGGAGTGAAGGAGTCACTCCCCTGCATTGGCAGGCACCTCAACACTGCTGACCTGTCTGCTGATCCCAAGCTCCTACGGACTCCAAAGGGTCAAGCAACGCACGAGGTGGGTTTATACGTCCCTTGAGGCAAGAGCTGCCCTCTTACTAAGTTTGAGGCCAGTGTCCCTTGTGGGGGCTGCAATACTCGAACCACTGTGCACCGCATGCATTTGCAAGTGTATGTGCTTGTTGGCAATTTGCAGAAAAAGTGCATTAGGCTCAGAGTAGCACCAACCTCTGACACCATTTCCTAATAAGAACTTCGACCTCCTTCCACCGGGTGCTCCGTGGGCTGTTTGGTGAAATCTCTGAGGTGCTCTCGAGACTCCTGTGCCTCTGGCCTTTGAGTCCAATTGAGGATCAATTTTGCTTCTCTTAGGCTCCCCTGGTTGCTCCAGGCTCGCCATGACTCCCCTGTGTGGTGAGGCTCCTGGGCTGTGCTGGTCCGAATCGTACACTTCCTTGACCTTCTGCATGGTTTGCCGTTGTCAAGGCCTGTTGGTGGTCCCACTGAACACCACCCTCTCAGGGCTCGACATCCTTTGTGGGGCAGCTCACATCCAGCTCCTGGTTGTCCTTGACGTCTCCTGGTCCCCGCAGCTGCAGAGTCAAGGACTCCATCAACCAACCTGAAGCACCCCGTAATGGTGGGTATTCATCTACTGAGCCCCTGGTCACTCCCAAGTGACCCAGACTCTGTCCCCTCTGCTTTCGGGTACTCCTCAACAAGAATCCAACTTTTGATTCCAATGGACACTTTTCTCCCTTCCAGCAGCGGCTCTTCTTTGAAGTCCTCCATTGGGTTGAACTGCGGTTTCCAATGCCATTTCAGACCTATGCACCTGGCTTCCCTGGGATAGAACAAACTCAGGTGCCTTACGTGTGTAAGGGGAGAAACTTGAGCACTCCTATATGCAGAAACTCAGGCTGCTGAGGTCAGAAAGTTCAATTATCCAAACGTAGTCTGGCTGATATCAGGTATTTAATTAATCCATAGAATCATATCATTTCATATGCTCTGTCTGAAGTCAAAATTGTAGACAATTCTAAAATGATTGTACAATACATGGGAGCATGCAGATGAAGTATCACATTAATGTGATACTTCACATGCATGCTCCCATACTCCCACTCCTTGGATTGTTGGAACGCCACGCGTCACGTACACCGACGTTTTTCTTTTCACAGAGGCATGACGCTTTTCCCCCGAAGATTGTCCAGGCTCGAAATGCATCTGGATGACTTACAACGTTATGCCACTGCAGTAATCTCAACTACTATGTATTGTACAATCATTTTGAAATTGTCTACAATTTTTACTTCAGACAGAACATATGAAATAATATGATTCTATCTATGGATTAATTAAATACCTGATGATATCAGCCAGACTACGTTTGGATAATTGAACTTTCTGACCTCAGCAGCCTAAGTTTCTGCATATAGGAGTGCTCAAGTTTCTCCCCTTACACACATAAGGCACCTTAGTTTGTTCAATTCTCATTGCGCCTCCAGGCAGAAGGCGACCTTCTTGAGCACCCTCAACCTTACAATTGAATATCTTATTCACTGAGATCTACAAATTGGTAGTGCAGCGGTTTCCATTTTCTTAGTTTGGTTCCCTGGGATAAATACATTGGGTACTTCAGTATCCACAGGTGGAATGGCTCTCCAACATTCTGTCTTCCACAGGGTTTCTTTGAAGTACACTGGCAAGGGTCCTTAAACTGTAAAACTTCAACCGCGGCTTTCCCATAGACAAATACGGAGTACACGGTTGTGTTTCCACACTGCACCCACACTCCATGGGCTCCCCATCAACTCACCTTCAGTGGTTCCTTAGGGTCCTAGCAATGCTACGTCCTCTCAACTCTGTCTTGACTCTAGTCATGGTTCTTATACCACTTATTTAGTGTTTGCTTTGCCCCCACCCCCCCATGGAGCCCACTGTGTATCAGGGCTATTTACTGTCCTTTCTTTGCTAAAGTATTGAATACTTTGTGATTATCTTCGGAGATACAATGTCGTACTAGATAGTGTTACACTAATAAATACATATTTGTATAACTACTGTGTGGTTCTCCTTTCATTTAGTGAGTACTATAAGGTTGCATTCTGAAAAAACAAGCTGCATTACATTCCTTCAAGACTAAGCCTAAAGGCTGCTCTCCACAGCTACCACCTGGATAGCTTTCTAAGGTTATCTTTGACCTCTTAAATCACCATAAGGGTTGTTTGGACTGGTGCAAGGTGCCCACTTTAAATTACTGGACAGCATATACCAGGCCAAAGTCTCACAAAGGGTGTCCCTAATGTTTGAGAGATCTGCTTTCTCATCTCGGATATAAAGCATTATATAATCCACATAGAGAAACACCATACCAACATGGTTACCAAGCAGAATTAACCATGTTGCTCCTCTCCTATGCAATTGGATGGCAGCTGGTTCCACAGAAAGGTAAAAGAGGAGGGGGGATAGCAGGCATTCCTGCTTGGCGCTCTTAAGTACTTGGAGAGAAGGAAATGCAGGTCTCAAGTTTTGACTCGCACCATTGGCACATCATACAAGAGCCGGGTCACTCCTAGCATGAGGTTATTCAGCCCGTATCTCTTAAGCAGGCCAGATCCAACACGAGGCAGCCACATGGGGCCAAGGGCTGGGGCCAGCCTCTAGAATCATAAAAAAACATTCAAGTTTCAGAGATGTGTTCCTGCCTCATCCAAACTGATTTTGGTTAATGGTCATCAAGCAAGGGACTAAAGGGAGGAGATGGTCAGTCAGTATTTTACTAAATTATTACAGTAAATGTTTAACATCGCTAATGGCAGGGGCAGCTCCTACGCTAAGGTGGAGGAGCGCCCGCCCACTGCTTTTAAGCAGTGCAAAGTAAAGGAAACATAAAATGATAACCTTGAGTTATCATTTTAGGTTTCCATTCTGCTTTGCGGGAAGGGGGGGCTGGTGGGGCTGCTCTGCTCTTGAAGCGAGAGAAGAGTGGGTTGCCCACTCCTAAGTACACATGATTGCTTGGCGGGCCCTCTTGGGCCACCCAAAACAGTCATGTGCCCTTTCCCTGTTCTCCATGCAGGCTGCATGCCCAGACTCCCATTCCCGTTCTGAGAGTCAAACCACGACACTCAGACCAATCACAACGCTGCATAGCAGCATTGTGATTGGTCAGGTAAAGGTAAGCCTGGCTGTGCTTCCTTTTCCTCGAGTCCAATGAGGAAAGCAGGACAGGAGATGCTGGACCTGGTGGCAACGTAAGTATTTATTTTCTGTATGATTTATTTGTTACAGTGCGCACCCCCGTCTTTCTCCCCCCACCCCACCCTCCTCACCACATGCGTGACATGATGACCGACACTGGCGAATGGCCAATATGAAGAAATGTCCGATGCATTCTTGCCCAGTTTTGGGATACCCGTGTGTGGCTTCTCGAAGTGACAGAAGGGTTCTCCTTAATAGAAGGACAACAAGATTAAACTAGGATTTGACTTGTGATAGCAATCTACAGAACAATTCCGTTCCGTTGGTTTGATGAGGAAAGGGTTGAAAAGCTAATTATTATTTAAAAGATTTCTATTTTCCTTTTCCTGGACGGGGCATCATCGACAGGCAAATTGAAATTAAGTAATGCAGTTCAAGTCTCTCAAAAGAAAACAAATTTAAGAGGATGCCACATTTTGCTAAAGTAGGGCTTTGAACCTTACAGTTTAATCTCCAAAGGAGCTGCAAATAATGTTAAGTTTAAACTTCATAACACTTTTGCCCGTGGAAGAATGTGCCAGCCCAATATAGGCGTCTCAGCACCTAATTATGTCATGGGTAGTTAGATAATTCTGTAATTGTAAGCATCATATTGCTGAAGGCGACCTCAAACATGAATAGCCTTATTTTGACTTCAGCAGACCTTCTAAATGTATATGTTTGCTTTATCTACAATTACACATTCTAAAAGATATTTTATGTGACAGTCTGTCATCTATGGAGAATTAAAACGAATGCAGCTCTTTACCATGCAATTTCATTTTGAGCAATATAGATGGTATGAAGAGCTTTATTACACAAGCACTTACTTATTCCCAAATCATTATCTACCGCAAAAATTTTCGGTGATGTATGATAATGAAGTAATAAAATGCAAAAGGCCTTTATCTAAAACAACATTTGGGACCCGCATTAAGTGGCTTTATGCAGCATCTGTGTTCTCCCGTGCAATTTCCTTTCTGTGTAGACACTCTGATTAAATTTAACACTTAGGAAGCAGAGAGCTACTTACCAAAGCAGGGCAATTTAGTGTTGCTTCAAGTTAAATATATGCAAAGTACTGCCAGTTATTCTGTAAAGAATTTCGACTTGAATATTGACTAGAAAAAATATATATTTTACTTTGTTTTATCCGCCGGTAGGATGAACCCGAGGGAAGTCCAAAATTGAGATGAATAATTTCACACTCAAGACCAGTAGAATTTATCTACATTTTTCACCAGTTTTTCAGGTCAGTGTGCAGCCAGATCTGACCTAAGATCTAAAGTGGAAAGCATGGTTCGCGCGAGCACAATATATATATAGCTAATATGTCGCTTTCAGTAGCCTTGAAATATATTCATCTTCTAGATTTAAAAATGTACAAGAACCTGTGATTTTCCCTTGAATAAGTGAAAATTCTGAAAATCATTGTTTCTCCAATTAGAGGATTTCGGACTAAAGCTGAAGACAAACCAATGGATATTAAAAAACAGTTCGCCTTCTGGGCGTTAAATTGGATATGACTTTTCCTCTGTCATTATTTAGACACTTAAACCAAATCCATAATGAACATTCTCCCATAGGTCAAAGAACCCTTCTTTTCGAGTCCCAAAACTGCAATGGTTTATATGTGCTATGTGGTTAAGAGTGTGTTGACATAGGGTCGTTCTTAGCTGCCTTGGTGATAGCATTTTGATTGACACCACAATGCTCTGACTCTTCTTCTTCGTATTATTGTGCTTTGTAAGCAGATGGAGTCCCGTGGTGCTTTGAACCCGGCAGATAATAGGAAGGCACTATATAATCTGCAATCAAACCAAATATAGTATAATGGCTATCAAAGGAAAGCTTTACTTTAGGATGTCACACCCCTTTATAAAACACGAACTGCATATTTGATACATCAGGTGATCTCTCAATAAACTTAAAACTTAAAACTTTGACATAAACAACATTCCATATTTGATCAACTCGCTATAATTCATGGATACATTGTTCAGCACCACTTTGAACAAACTGTGTGAATGAAATCGCAGTACTTTTTACTGAAACAATAGTTACTCTCTATGGGAGGGAAAGTTCAACATGTTCTATTGTTTTATTACATTTGACCCTAAGACAGCTGTACCCTTTGAACTGTACTCGAGTCACAAGTGTTAATTATTATTGGTCAATAACCTCCACCTTCTGCTGCTAAATAACCAGTTTGCTTGTATTGAGAACGTCTACATTCCTACAATTTCCTTGATTTGAGCAATTGACACCAAGTATATGTTTCTCCAATTTTAACCTCTAATCTAGTTCAGCTTGTTCAACATTTCAATAACTTATGAGATTACTCACAAAAGGTGCAGACCACAAATAAAGTGACGAACACAATGCACCACTTGACAATCTCTTCTCAGAAACATTCTTTGGACATAAAAATAAATCATATAGGCATGGAACCTCCCTATTGTCAGCCACTGAAAGACAACATTGTAATAATTCCAGTCTAAGTATTTACTGCTAGCTAAAAAGAAAAACACAAACGTTAAACACATTCTATTGCTGCTTTATGGAAGATCCACTGGATATACAAACATGCAACTGGACTACAACTGAAGGATTACTCCAGGCAAAATGTTTTCTGCAGCCTAACAAACCTATAACAGCACTCTAATACTCTAGCATATGACTCCACCCGAGCTTACCTTTGCAGTTCACCCTGTAAAAAATCTGCCTTTTCTCCATGATCACATCAGAGTTTTCACCTTTATCTAGAACCTAATTGTGCTAAATCAGAACCCTGCTAAACAGGAGTATAGCACCTATTCTCCGCTGTTAAACATGGTTAAAGGGGTGTATCCCTTCTTGACACATTTAACTGCCTACAAGTCCCAATATCTGGTGCCGAAAATCCACTCAAGACCTGGAAGTTAAATGCCACCTGTGGACTGCACTATTTTTGTCAGGGGAAACCCAAGAGTGTGAGATTGCGATACCACTCATTGACCAAGAGAAAACGTTTTTGAAATAAGTCCCTTGTAGCACCCTATGTTTTGAACCATATACTACCTGTGGACTGCAGCACCTATTGTGCCCTTCACAGAGCAGGGCTTTAAACATGGCTTCGGGCATATCAAGCATAACCTGCTGTCAAACCTTTCAAAATAACCCCTTTTGATTGGCAGGTTTCACTACTTTTAACCATTAAAAAGTCACCCTTAAGTATACCTCGCTGTTTAAAAGGTAAGTTGTCTGATACCTAAAAAGTGAAACATGTGCAAAATTATAGTTGGCATGTTTCTCCAGCGACTAGCCCACAAAAGCTATTTTCATTGGCACAGCTGTAGCCGGATCCTAGAAAACGTCAAAGTACAGCTTATAAACTTTAATCAATAACGTTTGACAGAAAACATCTGGAATAGTCCTTCAAAGAACATTTTTCATATTTATTAAGAATGTTTAAATAAATATTTGGGAAAAGCAACTTTTAGAAAATTACCATTTCCCTGCCCGGGGGTCCAGGAGGCTAATTTCCATTAGTCTGCCAGCAGCTGCACAGCCAGTGTTTGACCTTAATGAAGAGTGAAAACTGTTCCCATAACAGACTAATAGTATAGGCCTAGTCACAGGATGGCTGGGTGTGGGGCACGTTAACCCTATCGGATCAGGGAAGACAACTGAGGAGGCTCTAGGAACCTAGTCTGCCCAATCACAGATTAATGTAAAGTGAGACTTTGAGATTGGCAAACCTTTGTCCCCTAGGCCTACAGTAGCCAGGCTAATTCCAAAACCAATAGGTGGGAAGCTACACTCAGAACCACTAGTTTGGAGTGGACACAGAGGAGGGGAGTGTTCATTTTCTGGACTACAAATCTAGGTGGGCATAATTAGGCTCTGCACAAGAGAGGAAGGATTCCCTTATTTGTAGTTAGGAGCAAGGTGCATTGTAGGATTTGTATGCGGTAGGGCAAACAGGCATTGTTGAGAAAGTGGGTGGGGTTATCCCTGGGAACCTTTACCCCATCGGTTAGGGAGGGGCTAAGCATCACTCAAACCCACCTGCTAGTGCAAAAAATATATGTGACACCACAAGCAACCCACTTGAGAACACTTACTGGACCTGCATAGGATCAGAAGAACTGACCCTAATTGCTGTAATCTGAGAGGGGCCCTGAAGGACTAGAACTGCTCCCCTTTGCACCAAAGGTAAAGACGTGGACTCCAAGGGTCAGTTGTCAGACCTTGTGTGGCTACAGAGACCCAACATGCTGCAAGTGGCCATTTTCCTGACGTGACCAGTTCCAGCTGGACCTGGACTGGATACTGCTGGTGTGAGTATTGCCCCCTAAGTGCTCTTCCTGAGCTCCTGGTGACCTAATAAGTGAACTACTGGAGTTTCTCTAGAAACCTTGAAAAGTTGGGATATGGAAAATTTCTGGACTTCCATGACCTCCATAGTGTGCTTCAGACCTCTCATAAAAGGCGACTGATTTTGATGCATCTTCGTCGGCTATAGTTTCAGGCCTGCCTTGGTGGAGGATTTTTAGCTCCATCAGTGCTTTAAATGGGGAAAAATAAGTGCAGGTACTCATCAAATTGAGCTGGGGGCGGGGCAAGGGGCGGAGCTGAGGGCGGGCATAGTTATTTAAAGACACTACTGCCATCTGTCAAGTAATCATTTTGCCCTTAAACACTTATCAACAGTCTCAAATTGCCTGGATGTGCAAATTACCTCTGCACATGTGCGCATGGCATATGAGACAATTAATAACCTGTCTCCTAATATGCCCCTTTCAACTGTGTAAGCCGCTCATTGCATTCAAAGGAACATGTTAGTTACAGCAGTTTCAGCACACACCAAAAAACATGATAAATGTATGAACATAAAGTGGTTATTTCCTCACAAAAAATTACATCAAGGCCAAACAATGTGTTATGCTTTAGTTTCTGCGTTTTTTTTATATTTGCAGCTTCAGTTTTTATTTGTTTTATTTTGGTACAGCATTCATACATTCTTGCCTATGAGCATGCGCTCATACACAGGCCCAAGAACAAGCAGACATGCACACACAAAACATTCCTCACATTTTCAGTTAAAATACCTTCATATTATGTCCTGATGCTCTCTCTGTCACTTCCGCTCTCTCACACAAAAGCACATATTCAATGACACAAAAGGCTCACCACAGAATTAACAAACATTGGCATAGCCAATAGGTCTCGCCTTTGGGACCTTATAAGTGTAACAGCTGATGTTGTTGCACCAAGGATATTGTGCTGCATAACTAAATACTTATGAGGTCACAAAAGTGTGACCTATTGGCAATGCCAACACAGAGACATCTCACTTCAAGCCCAAATCTGAAGATCCCAGAACTCAGCTCAGGGATGATCCCAGCCTTGGGTCCAACTCACCCCATCCAAGTCTAGAGCTAATCTCCTTCAGTGAACCTGCCCTCAGCTCACCTCTCTTTGCAAGTGCAACCCAACCCTGCCCTTTAATCTATCCTACCCTTGACTCAGCCCTTTCCTTCTCACAGCACAGCCAAGAGCCAGTCTGTCCCCTGCTCAGACGAGGGTGGAGTCCAGCTCAGGGCCTAGCACAGGACCCAGCCCAGAACACAGCTGTGTCCAGAGGAACCCAGTGCAGAACCCAACCCTATCCAGAAGAACACAGCCCAGAACATAACCCTGTCAAGAAGAACCCAGTCCAGAACCCAAGAACCCAGTCCAGAACCTAACCCTGCCCAGAAGAGCTCAGTCCAGAAAACAACACTGCCCAGAAGAACCCAGTGCAGAATCCAACCCTGCCCAGAAGAACCCAAAAACCCAGTCCAGAACCTAACCCTGCCCAGAAGAACTTTGTCCAGAACCCAACGCTGCCAGAAGAACCGAGCCCTGAACCCAACCCTATCTAGAAGAACCCAACCCAGAACACAATCCTGCCCAGAAGAACCCAGCCCATAACCCAACCCTGCCCAGAAGAACTCAGTGCAGAAGCCAACCCTGCCCAGAAGAACCCAGCCCATAACCCAACCCTGCCCAGAAGAACTCAGTTCAGATTCCAACCCTGTCCAGAAGAACCCAGTGCAGAACCTAACCCTGCCCAGAAGAACTCAGTCCAGAACCCAACTCCCAGAACACAACCCTTCGCAGAAGAACCCAGTGCAGAATCCAACCCTGCCCAGAAGATCCCAGTCCAGAACACAAGAACCCAGTCCAGAACCTAACTCTGCCCAGAAGAACTCAGTCCAGATTCCAACTCTGCCCAGAAGAACCCAGTGCAGAATCCAACCCTGCCTAGAAGAACCCAGTCAAGAACCCAGTCCAGAACCTAACCCTGCCCAGAAGAACTCAGTCCAGAACCCAACTCTGCCCAGAAGAACCCAGTGCAGAATCCAACCCTGCCCAGAAGAACCCAGTGCAGAATCCAACCCTGCCCAGAAGAACCCAGTCCAGAACCCAAGAACCCAGTCCAGACCCCAACCCTGCCCAGAAGAACCGAGCCCTGAACCCAACCCTATCTAGAAGAACCTAACCCAGAACACAATCCTGCCCAGAAGAACCCAACCCATAACCCAACCCTGCCCAGAAGAACTCAGTGCAGAAGCCAACCCTGCCCAGAAGAACTCAGCCCATAACCCAACCCTGCCCAGAAGAGCTCAGTGCAGATTCCAACCCTGCCCAGAAGAACCCAGTGCAGAATCCAACCCTGCCCAGAAGAACACAGTCAAGAACCCGAGAACCCAGTCCAGAGCCTAAATCTGCCCAGAGAACTCAGTCCAGAACCACTCTGCCCAGAAGAATCCAATGCAGAATCCAACCTTGCCCAGTAGAACCCAGTCCAGCACCTAACCCTGCCCAGAAGAACTGTCCCGAACCCAACTCTGCCCAGAAGAACCCAGTCCATACCAAACCCTGCCCAGAAGAACTCCGTGCAGAGCCCAACCCTATCCAGAATAACTCAGTGCAGAACCCAACCCTATCCAGGAGAACCCAACCCTACCCAAAATGACCCAGCCCATAACCCTGCCTGGGCCAGAGACAGGAGCTGCTTGCGAGCCACTACCTGTTCTTGTGAGGCGATGTGTGAGTAGTAAGTGTTGTCAGTCCGTCTTAGGTAAGTGTGTGGCTGGTGCGGATCTGTCCCAGTTGTGCTTTCTGTGAGTAAACTCCAGCATCAGCCTCCCATGTGCAGCCATTTTATCACCCGTTTTCAGCGCGCCCATATCTGCAGCTCACTCCAGTCCTGTTCTCTGTCCAACCGGGTGAGGGTTAATGATTCTAGCCCATTCACTGACCAGTTGATGAACCAGCACAGCTCAGAGCCCACCTAAGTTTAGAGTTTAGTTTTTTTGTCCAGCTCAGAGCCTAGACGAGCACATAATTCATCAATCTCTCCAGCTGGGCACAAAACGCAGCCCAGGCCTACCTGTCTTCCAGCCTAAAACTAGAGACCACCCCCAGTCCCACAGAGACCCTAAATCACTGTCCAGTTCATCGTTGAAACCTGAAAAGATTTCAACTCCGACCCCACCCCAACCACAGCTCAACCTTGCTCGGATTTTCAGGCCAGAGGTCAGGCTCAGGACAGCATGGATATTAATTACCAATAAGGAGCAGACCATGGAAGTAAGCTGTGTATCAACAGGAACAGAGCCTTAAATATGTAAGTCTTTAGCTCCTTTCACTTTCAAATAAAGAACCCACACAATTCCTTTACTATACACCAGTTTTCATGACTCTTGTCAATAATCAGAATTCGCCAGAGCCCTAGTTTTATGTATTTATGCTTCGTGGTGTGCAGTATACAAACTTTAGCCTCATTATTTGTGAACATACCTTAAATTCATCCAGATCACAATTCTGTAAAATTTTTATTTTGATTATAATATACGGACTGCTGACTGGAACTATCCCTGATGAACACCACATAACCCACTATGGTTCCCATCCCGAATGCTTCTGCAGATGCCAGTGAATATGCATTTTTTTTCTTTACTTCGGTGGCTACCGGTAAATGGTAGGAACTAGACGGAGCCAATAGAGACATCTCGATGGCGAAAAGTGAAGTAGCAGCAGACAGGTGAAGATTGAAGCCTACACTACAGAAAAGGGAGAGAGACAGTGACTTCCAACACCCCTCTCACCCGGTCAAGAGAGCATCAATGCCGCCAGTTCCTACCTCCCACGGCTTTCTGCTTGCAGACTCTCAGCCAGTTGTCTGGACCTTGAGTGGCTGCGAAATTTCACACCTGTGATTTACAGTGCAGGGTCTGATCGGACCCTGTCTCACACAGCGTGATACTGAGCGTGCCCCCCTTTCACTCACAGCGTGATACTGAGGTTGCTCGCTCCCCTGCCACACTAACAGAATGTAATGAGCCGATGCTGAATGATTCAGCCGCGGCTCGGCACAGGGCTACAGTGGCGCTTTGTCTGAGTTGTGTTCAGACAACCTCATCCTCAGCAGCACAATGAGTACCGGTACGCTCCATGACGATAAAAAAAGTGCCGGTACTCGGGAGGTTAAAAATTAAAAGTGCCGGTACTCAGTACCGGTGAGTACCAGCCCATTTAAAGCACTGAGCTCCATAAAAAGACAAATCAGAAGATAAAATCCTTGACTGAGACAAACTCACTTGGTGTATCTAACCTATACTCCATTGAGGTCCACCTGAAAAAATGCCTAAGTCTTGATCTATTGCTTCCACAGACGATCATTGGTGCGTACTGCTTTTTGGCACTGTTTTCATTTTTTTTTTAAATTTAATTCATATCCGCTGTTTTCCATATTGGATATTTGTTCTTTTGGTGTCATTCTTTTTAATAAAATGTACTCTACATTTTCAAAATTGGTTTGGGATTTTTATTGCATGGTGATTTGACTTTATAACAGTTTTGGTACTGAAAGAATAATTTACACATTCCAAATTATGCCTGTCTTTTCGGTGCCACAGCTACCTGTGGATTGGGCTCATGTTAATGTACTGACTCTTGGGTTCACACTGACAAGTTTGAGTTAGTATTCCTTGAGGTGGACGACAACCCACCCCAAGTAATAATTCACTTTCTTACAACATCACCCCCCCCCCCCACATTAGTGTGTCTACTCGAACCACTACTGAGGAAACTGTTATAAGTACAACCACAACAGGAACCCCCCTCTCTATGAACATGGATGCCTCTGACATGTGCAATGAACATGAGTGGAAGAGACAGCCTGCATCGCATGGCACCCACCAACCTAAATATCCAAAATATTAGAAAGAAGCTCAAAAACAATCATGAGAGCAAACCCAGAACTCCTCTTTGCTGATGTTGATACCAGCCTGTGGACAACAACAAGACAGACCTCCTATTCTTTAAAACCAACTCTGATGCATAGTGTTCCAAACCAATCTTAGCTATCTGAAATTCCGAGTGGTCACAGACTCAACATCCTTATTTCTTGCAATGACCACAGAAAACACCTATAGTGTCAGTTGGTGATGTGACCGAGGGCCACACTGATGCCAGCATGGTATTTGCCGAGGTTGGCATAAGGTGGGTGTAGGGAAAATGAAGCATGTGCATGTAGTGGCTAAATTGAAATGCACAATGTAGAACCAGAAGTCCTGGGATCAGTCCCGGCTACCTCACTTTCCCAGAATGTGTGATTCTAGGCAATTGTTCTATTTCAATTTTTCTGTTTTTCCTTCATTAGCACATATAAGAGGACTTCGAAAAACTTAACTTCAGGATATGCGCAGTACAAAAACCTCTCCTGTGTTGGATTTATTATACTTTTTTTAAATTTATAATAGCAACCTATCCACCCAAAGGGTGCACATAACCAACTTAACTCTTAGTTCACTATTGTCATTCTTGTCATCGTGGGGCATGAATGTTTCTAAATTCACCTTTGCAAATTATTGCTTTAAAAAAACAAAAGGCTTCCCAATGCAGTGATAAAATAGGATTAACTAAGGGAAATGCTTCTGCATATTAATTTTTTTTTTTTTTTTTTACAGAGTTTTACATAGCGCGAACTTGCCCCGAATCGAGTACCAGAGCGCTTTACATAGCACCAGTTGCATTACATGAGGACACATTCATTTTTGTTAAACGCGGGGAGATTAAGTGATTTGCCCAGAATCACAGGATATTCAGCATCATTGCCAAGACTCAAACTCAGTTCCCCAGATTCGAGGTCGTCCACCCTAACCGTTAGGCCAAGTCCTCTCCTTTAATGAAAAACACTTTTTGAATTTATCATATTTATACTTGCTGCAGGATGTCTTTATAAATGAGTGTTCCTAAAGTTAAATGATGCAGTACACCCTAGTTACTTGAGTCTTTGTAACTGCAATTGACCTTTAAACAAATGCTTACTTGTTTAACATATATTTATTATTAGTACTGAGTCTTGCTTTCTTTAAAATCTTTAATCAATCCTTTATTAGAGATCATAAAAGCACAAGTTCATTACACACACATTATATATAAAATACAAAGAGTGTCATACATCCAATAAGACTTTCAGGTTATAATAAAACTATAGTATTGGATGTTCCCAGGAGGCCTCATTTACACATACTAAAATCATAATTGCATTCATTAATTGACTAACTTCTCGGTCTACCATGGGTCTTTCTCAAGCAGGCCCACAGGAAAGTGGCTACAGAAAAACAGACAAAATGGTCGGAGAGGGACTTTAAAAAGTACAATGCCTCCCTGCAGCGAGTAAAATTGTGACATCTTAAAATTGAAAGAATCAAAGCCTCTCTATTTTATAACATTTACAAAACAGTACTAGGTGGAGATCTGACTGGGGGAACTGATTATCACATGGACATGGTATCAGATCTGCATGCTTGTATTGATTCTCTGGGAAATCTAACATCAAGGCGACTGAGGTTCATTTGAAAACGCAGCAAGATGAATCTATGCTGTCTCGACAGAATACTGGATAGATATGAAAATCCTTTATCTGCTCTTTGTGTTATAAGGTCATATGCAAGTGATGCTTTTTGATGCCTGATTTTTTTCTCTATGGGCGAAATTCGCCCTCTGCATGAACAGCTCGATTATTTTCTGTCTAGAGACCCTCTTGCATAATGCAGGTTCCCTGATTAAATCACCCTATCCAATTGCGCTCAGGCCAGCCTCTACATGTCTGAGCCAGCTGCTCCTATTGTAATGCTCCAGTTTCATAGAATCCCCAATTATGCGCTGCGTTAAGTCGACAGTCGTCTTGTGCCAGATTGAGATCCATAACACAATTGGAGCCAACCTGATTGAGTCTACCATATAGGCAGCCCCAGTTCGCTACGTAAGATATAATTGGAGAAGAACTGAGGGAGCGACACCCTGTTTTAAAAAAATGTATCTGCTATTGTTTAGAGTTTTCCAATCTGAGTCATGCCCCTTACTCCTGCCCCATATGTTACTGCTGACTTTGATTTTGCGAGATATATCTTTTTAATGGGGTCCAAGGGACTTGCACCCAGCTTCTTAGCAAAGCTCTTAACGGCTTAGAGACTTCTTTCCATACCTAGAGCTCTGGCAGTCACCAGGTTTACCCAAGAATGATTTTTATCAAATAGTACCCGCCGGTATGGAAAGGATTCTACTAATTCAATTTTCTTTGATCCCAGATGGAAATAAGGGGATTGTGAGATTTTACCTGCTCTTGCTATAATGATGAAGGATTTTGATTTGTTCACCCTTAGGTCTAATGCAGCCATAAATGAGGCGTACGTTATCAGGCCTTGCGGAGCTACGACGCCCCAGCAATTAGGACAGCGTCGTCGGCGTATGCCAAAACTGGAAGGATAGTTCTTTCAAAGGTAGGCACATCTCGGGGGGAGTTAGTCAGGGAGGTCGCCAACCCATTTGTATAGATGGAAAAAAGGAACGGGCAAGGACACAGCCCTGCCCGAGTCCCCTCTCGATTTAAAATGAACGGGTGCATTCCCCAATAATGCCATAGGGACACAGGCAGTCACGTTGGCATAAAGCTGTTGGATGAAATGAATTATTGGTGCATCAATCCTCATCCCCTCCATCATCAACCACAGTCTATGATGGGATACACAGTCAAAGACCGCTGGCAGGTCCATAAAGGCCATGTAGATCTTGCCACCTTTGACTTTGGTGTATTTATCAATGCAGAGTGAGAGGTTAAGACATTGGTCAACAGTTCCCTCCCCCTCTGGAAACCATATTGGGCCTGCATTCAGATGTTATGTTCCTGGGCCCAGTCCTCCAGACTAGTCTAGCTAATAGGATCTGGTCCATGATCTTGGCCGAAGTATCCAATAGGGAGATGGGTGTGTAGTTCTTAGGGCTGCTTCTCTCCCCTTTCTTGTAAATCAGGACTATTATGCTGTGCTTCCAGGACGGGGTTAATAAGGGGGCCCATAGTTATCTTGAAAAAGACAGATTGGGACCCCGTCTGGCCCCGGTGCCTTCTCTGGAACACAAGCTTTCAGACCTTTTAATTCTTTGCTAAGTGAACATTTTAAAGTACCTTGCGGTGGAAACCTTACATTAGGCCACCAGAAGGTGGGAGGGGTACAGAGCTGAATATACCATCAAAGTATCTCACCCATATGTCCTCGCTTACATGTACATCCAGGGACGGTTCTTAAGGCTCGCTGAAATAGGGTGCATTTATGACTTTCCAGAACTCGCTGCAGCTACCAGAGTTTGCAGGCTGCTGGAGGTAATCCCAAGCTTTCTCCCTAATGTCCTTCTTCCTTTCCTTTCTAGAGGTCTTGTAGTCTCTACGTAACCTTCTTATCTGCTCTGTATCTCTTGGCTGGGTTTTTAAGGCATCGACAAGAGCTCTTTTAGCTATTGAGCATGCTGGATCAAACCAGCCTCTAGCCATTGGCTCGTTTGCACGCTTGGGATGGTCAGTGCATCTTTTAGCTTCTCTATCAAGGCTCTACACTGGGAAACTAGGAATGCTGGAGAGAACCCCAAAGACGGCAAAATAAAATGTCATCCCTAGTTTGTGCTATGGGTACATGGGCCCAGTTCTTTTTGACCACCTGCGCCCACTTCAGTTGATACTCATTTTTTTCTAGTTAAAAAGATATTTCCTGTTACCGCATGCGGTTTGGTCAGCTTGTTGGGGATGTTTAAGTGGCTAAATAGAATTGCTTGATCACTATAACAGGTAAAAAATATTGTCTGTGTGAGTGACTTTTCAACTAATTGTAGAATTTAATCAAATAAAGTCAATGGTGGACTCAATCATTCCTCCTAAATGTTTTACCTACATTACCATCTTTTGTATTATTTATTATACCCAAGTTTCCTATATAAAGGAGTTTAAGACTATCCCTATAGTCATTATGTGAGAAATGAAAAAGAGAATTACCCTGGTGGTCTGTAACTTCGTGACTTCTTTGTACTAACAAAGATGAGCGTTAAATTCCCCCACCCAGATAGTATTTAGGGGCCCATTTTCGTTTGAGAGTTGACATTATCCAATTCCTTCTTTAGTTGCTTTACCACTTGCTTCCTACAACCCCCCTGTTTCATTATTATAGAAGTTGATTAAAAGCCATGATCTGTCATCTGTGCCTTCTATTAGGAGAAGATGGAAATGTTTATTCTGCGATCCGACCATCCTTACTTGGAGGGGGAAAGTGTTTGATATTGTAGTTATTAGTCCACCCTTCGCTCTGCCTGACACAGAGTCGATGGCAGCTGTGTAGAAAGACCGGTATCTTGAGATGAAGAATGGTTCCGTGGCCCATGTTTCTTGGAAGCAGATAACCTCCAAGGGGTGCAAGATTTTACCATTGCTCTTCTCTTAGTTTAGGGGTGATTCCAGCCACGTTCCAAGAGGCTAATCGGGTCTTACTAATATTAGCAAAACTCAGTATTTTGAGGCTTAGCGGGCTTCCCTGGCTCACAAGGGCTTGGTTACCTGCGGGGTTGGTGCTTTCTGCAAAAGGACGGGTACCTAGGGTTAGTCAGTCACAGTTCTCCGGATCTGAGAGGGCAGCAAATCTATTATGAAGCTCCAACTCACCAGTGCTGCAATAGCTTCCCCCCTGGCATGGTTGGTGACCTTGTTTTTGCCTTTGCCCCAAGGGCTGTATCAGACCCTGCTAATAAAGTATTCCAAGGATAAGGGTATGATCTGAGTATGCCTATCTGCCGTTCTATGACAATGACTTAAAAGGGCATTGAACACTTGTACGTTATTAAAATTAACCACAACACAGTCACCTTCAATGGATTTAGTAGCGCTGCCCACTCTCGGGGCCATAATAGTCTCACGGTGCCGGGGGTAGTTTCTCATTCAAGTGCCCATTAGGTGGTTTGAAAGCCAATGCATACATTTGTCCATTAGCTGTAGAGTGGATTCGGGCTGATTTTCTCAGAGTGGTGGTACTTTTGCCAAAACAAGGACTAAGGTTGAATCTGCGGGCAGAAGTGGTTAAAATTGTTGCACTTGGTGTACTCGTTTATTTGTACTTGCCCATGGTCTAAGTAATGGTTGGGTTAACTGTGGATCACCATCTGTGTCACCCGAGACTCTGGCAGCCTGGTGTACAAGACCCGTTGTGCCTGGTGGCGGTAAAATTTGGTTTTCCCTGAAACTATTGTAAGGAACTGTGCCCGTAGGAAGTGGCCCACCGGACAGTGTAGTAGTAGCAGTAGTTGATAAAGGGTGCAACAAAGTCGGCCCATCACACCCAGGTTGCTGCGATCCCGACTTAAGGGCTTGTCCGAAATGACAGATGCCCGCTCCGTGAGTTAGGGGTCTGGGGGACGATGAAGCAAAGGATTTTGAGCTTCCAACCTGAATAAACATTCTCTGATAGCGGACAGTTTGGATAGGATGGGCTTCAGCAAAGAAGACAGTCACTTACTTACTCCAGCCCAGAATGCTTTGTCCAATATTACGGATTGAGGTGCAATATTTGCGCAGGATGATGATGCCGGGATCTAGTTGTAAAGACTGTGTGGAGAACCTCCTCCTCCTGTGGGGTCCCTGCAGGTGGCCTCGATGGAATAAGAATGGGCTCTAGAGATAGTCGCCTCTGAGTAATTTCTATTTTGTGGGTCAGTATTCTAGCTGCTCTGGATAAAAAAGCGTTCAGTGTAGCTAATGTCCCTCCACCAGCTTTCTCCATAGGGCTTTCCCTCTTCACCATTATGTCAGAGTTAAAAGCACAGTACCTTAGGTTGAATGCTGAACGTTAGAGAGCTGGACCAGCCCAGCTTAGCCTCCTCCGGGCTGTGATGGGCCCGCCCTTGGCACTGGCGCGTCCCCACGCATGTACCGTGCCGCAGGACTCCCGGCGTGTTTTTAAGCACTGCGTCGGTGGCTGGCAAAGGCTGGTTGGACTCAGAGTCCCAAAAGGCGAAGTGTTGCTCCCAGCGGGAGTATGGTCAGTGAAATGAGGCTGTGGCTAGCACTGAGTCAAGTAAACAGCAACCCAGTGCTGCCATTGACCAAGGGAGCTGCATGTTAAGGTCTGGAGAGTCGCTTGTGACCCACGCGCGATACTTTGAGTATTACTGATCTATAGTAACTGCACCATTCGATCCAAGTCAACTACAGAAACCTGGTAGCCTTCACAGCCTCCCAAACAGAAAATATAGGACAAGTTGACCAAATACAACTAACTACATTTTGCTCTGGAACAGCAATCAATCAATCAGGGATTTGTAGAGCACACTACTCACCTGTGAGAGTCGCAAGGCGCCGGGGAGTGAAGAGTGAAGGGTGGTTGTTTTAGACAGCTCCGGTCATCCGAAAAGCCAGGTCTTGAGGCTCTTCCTGAATGCTTGTAGTGTGAGGCTTCGTCTGATGCTGAGGGGGAGTTTGTTCCAGGTCTTGGCCACGATGTAGGAGAAGGATCTGCCTCCTATTCTGGCTCAGTGGATGCGGGGGATTTCGGCCAAGTCTAGGTCAGCGGAGCAGATGTTTCTCTTGGGGGCGGTCAGTCGTTGAGGTATTGGGGTCTGGTGTTGTGCAGGACTTTGTAGGCGTGTGTGGTCAGCCTGAAGGTCACTCTTTTTTCTATGGGAGCTAGTGGAGGTCTTGTAGGTGCTGGGTAATGTGGTCCTGTCGTGGGATGCTGAGGACAAGTCTGGTTGTGGCGTTCTGGATGGTCTGGAGTTTGAGGAGTAGAGACTTGATTCCGGCATAGAGGGCATTCACGTAGTCCAGCCTGTTGGTGATAAGTGCACAGGTGACAGTCTTCCTGGATTCAGGAGGGGATCTATTTGAATGTCTTGCAGAGTATGCAGAGGGTGTTGAAGCATGTGAAAGATACAGCGTTGATCTGTCGGTTCATGGTGAGGGAGGAGTTGAGTGTGATGCTGAGGTTGCAGGCATGGTCTATGGGTTTGGGAGGGCTGCCAAGGGCCACCAGAGGGAGTGGATTCGAGGATGAGGACTTCCGTTTTCTCTGAGTTGAGCTTCAGGCAGCTGCCGCTCATCCACATTGTGACACCCTTTATTCCTTCCTGGAAGTTGGGCTGGTGATGTAGGGTTCCTTGATGAGGGAGAGGATGAGCTGGGTGTCATCGGCGTAGGATACTATGCTGAGTCTGTGTTTTCTGAAGATGATTGTGAGGGAGGCCATGCAGATGTTGAAGGGCGTGGGGCTGAGGAAGGATTCTTGGGTTACCCTGCATCTGATCTCTGTGGGTTCAGAGAGGAAGGGCGGGAGTCTAATTCTTTGAGTTCGGCTGGTGAGGATGGATCGAATCCAGTCTAGGGCATTTCCCTGTATGCCTTCATCCTGGAGTCTGGTGGCTAGTGTGCAGTGTGAGATGGTGTTGAAGGCTGCTGAGAGGTGTAGTAGAATGAGGGCTGCAGTATGGCCTTGGTCGAGGAGTGTGCAGATGTTCTCTTTGACAGCTAGGAGGGCAGTCTCAGTGCTGTGGTTGCAGTGGATGCCGAATGAGATGTGTTGAGGATGTCGTTTGATTCTATGAAGTTTGTTAGATGAATGTGGACGATATTCTCACTGACTTTGGTGGGAAAGGGAAGGAGGGAGATGGGCCTGTAGTTCTGGAGGTCCGTTGGGTCAGTGGAGGGCTTCTTGAGGACGGGTTTGACTTCTGCACGTTTCCAGTCATCGGGGGAATGTGCCTGTTTCGAGGGTGCAGTTGATTGTCCATCATAGTTCTAGTGCAATGGCAGAGGCGGACATGTGGAAGATGTGCGTTGGGTAGGGGTCAGTGGGTGCGCCGGAGTGTATGCTCCTCATGGTCTTTGCGGTGTCTTCTGTGGTGACAAGGGTCCAGATGAGGATGGTCAGCTGAGTGACGTTGCTGGTGGAAGGTGTTGTGTCGGTGCCTTAGTCCTGTTCATTGAAGTTATCATAGAGTGCCCTGATCTTGTGGTGGAAGAAGGAGCAGAGTTTGTTGCAGAGGTCCTGGAAGGGAGGGACATCAGATGTTTCACTGTGCGGTCTGGTGAATTCTTGTATGAGGTTGAAGAGTTCCTTGGAGTTACAGGAGTTGGAGAGAATTCTGTTCTGGATAAAATTCCTCTTCGTAGATCCGATGTTAGTGGTGTCCTTTAGTGGTGGTCCTGTAGGTGGTGTGTGCTTTGGGGTTTTGCTGTTCCTTCAATCTTTCTCGAGTTGTTGGCACAAGGGCTTGGATTCTTGGAGGTTTGTGGTGAACCAGGTGGCTTTCGTGGTATGTTATCTGTTGGAGTTCTGGAGGGGTGCGAGCATGTTGCCGCAGTCTGCGATCCATTTGTGGAGTTCGCTGGCTGCCGAGTTGGCGCCGGTCATGGCGGGGGAGGAGTGCGGCAAAGGGCAGAGGCCAGGTGCTCTTCAGTCATCTTGTTCATTGCTGCGTGGGGTTGGCTTGGGTGCGGTGCGTTTCGCGAAGGAGAAGTGGATGCAGGTGGCCCGCCCAGAGGGGTTGCGTGGTGTGACTGAAGCAAATGTTGATTCCTTCAGCAAAGAAGGGGTTGAGGGTGTGCCCCGCCTTGTGGGTGGGGGAGGTGATGAGTTGCTTCAGTCTGATGTTGGTGAGGTTGTCTTGAAGGATGGTGGAGTTGGGGTCGCTGAGGTTGTCAAGGGGGAAATTCAGGTCTCCGAGCAGTACATAGTCCGTGGAAGTGAGGGTGTGATGTGGTCTGTGATAGTGTTGGTGAACGGGCATGGGCCGGGAGGTCTGTAGGCAAGAGTCCCACATTGGGTTGTTCTGAGGTTAACCTGGAAGTGAATGTGTTCCATAGAGGGGGCGGAATCGTTCGAGATGGAGGTTGTCAGTCGGAGGAAATTTTTGTTGATGATTGCAAGAACTCCGGGGTGGTTGGGGTGGTCTTTCCTCTGGATCTTGTACCCATCAGGGAGGGCAGTTGCGATGTCGGGTGGGGAGCTAGCATTGGTCCAGGTCTCTGTGTGGAAGGAGACATCGGGTGGGAGGGTGTTGAGGAGGTCCCAGATTTCTACTGTGTATCTGTGCAGGGTGCGTACATTGAGGAGGATGCAACTCAGGTGTTTGGGTGCGCTGGCGTCTGATGGGTTGGTGGTGGCTGTCCAGGTCTGTAGGTGAGTGAAGGTGCGGTGGCAGTGTCGTCAGGAGAATGGGCCGTGGGTAATGCTCAGTGTAGAGAGCTGGCAGTTGTTGTGTCTGAGGTTGAGTATGTGGAAGGTTGCTGAGTCGTAGAAGTGGCAGGTTGGAGGACCATGGTCCCTGGTACTGGTCAGGGTCGGACTTGCCATTGGCCAGCGGCATGGCTGCCATTAAGTAGGGGTCGGGGGAGAGCAGCTGGGGTGCAGGAACAGGCGGGGGATGGTCCACAGGGGCAGAAGCAGGGGGAAAAGGGAGCAAAACGGCAAATGGGAAAATGAAAAAAACAAAACAGTGAAAGCAGCAACATAAAAACGGCACATACAGACAAAAAGGTGACTACAGACAAAGGCAACTGACAGACAAAAGGCACTAATAGACAAAAACAGAAAAACAAACAAGGCTGGCAGAGTGGATCGGCAGAAGAGCAACACTCTCCCACTGGACCAACAGGGATAAGGCGCAGGCAGGAGCCTGTGGCTGGAGGAGGGCCTTGAACACCTTACCTGGAGACCAGAAGGTGCTGGGGGCAGTGCCTTAAGGACGAAGCTGTGTGAGGGGAGAGTGGTTACCCTGACCCGGAGGTCAGAGGTCTTACTCCACCCAATGTATATCCCCAATATATCTGACAGGCCATGCACTAACTTCATTTCCACACATCACTGTATACTGCCATCACTTTTATACGTCGTTTAGTGCAGCTAAATGACCACTGATATCCTCACACGCATGCACTTGCTCTCCACAGTCCATATAGCAACTGATAGGACCTGTAGGTCCCATTCTATCTTAAATATAACATCTACCCATCTTCAATACCATCACTTACATCACCTCAGTCAAATCCCAAAAGCCAGGACATTGCAACCACCTTCTCAATATGCTACAGGTTACTCTGGTGGCTCTAGCTCATTTTGGAGCAATACAATCAAATGGAGAATACCAATCCAAAGATTCCAGGTTGGCAAAACTGTGTAAGAAAACACCAGAAATGAGAAAAAAACATTTTCTCTCAATATTTAAGACACTTTGACAACAGCACCTGAATAGGGGGCAAAAAAAGAGGTTAGTTGAACAAGGAACAGGAGTAATGGTAGAAGGGGAGAAGAGGTACCAAGGTTTACATAGGTTAAAAAAGGTGATGGTGGAGTTAGAATACAGGGCCATAGAAAAGGGTAGAGATATTAGGATATAGGCAGGGTTAGCGGCCCACGGGTACAGATAGGGACAGCGGTGTTCATAGTAATTAGACTAGGGTTGTGGTTATAGCGTTTAGGCACAAATAGAGATGCAGAGCTATATGCAGGTCATGATACATTAGTGTGTAGGCAGAAGTATAGGTATTTTGATATAGAAAAATCTAATGAATGTGTTGACAGAGATAAAGGTACCAGGGTACATACAGCGTTGGAGGCACCATGGTAAAGGCAGAGTCTGAGTTACTAAAAAACATCGAGGGATAGACATCCTACAGTATAAGTTGAGATACCCATGTCTAAACAGAGGTAAATGTATTAGGGAAGAGGCACGTTTAGAGGTAAGGTACTAAAGTATAGAATGAGGTAGAGGACTTAAAATATAGATAGGGGTCAATGTAAAATTGTATAGACAACATCAAAGATGTAGTGGGTAGAGGGAGTGGTACTAGGATAGAGTCATGGGCAGAGGTACTATGGTATAGTTTGGGGTAAATGTAGAGGGGTATAGACTAGTGACCCAACCTCGGAAACATACCTTCATCAACCCACCCCTGAAAAAACATCTGTTAATCCAACAATGTTCACCAACTACCAACCTATCTCCAACCTCCCTGCATCATCACAATTATGGAGAGAGAGGAGATCAGAAAATGTCAAGAGTATAATAAACTCAAGTACCTCTTCCATTATCAAGTGTGAGTTTCCGCCTTTTGAGGGTCACATAAATCATCTTGACATATGTGGAGGGGGAGCTCTTGCTCTTCCTGGCCCAGGACTAGAACTGCCCGTTTAATACTTAACATTTTTGCCATCTACAATGCTGTCAATCTCACTGGAAGTCTCAAACTCTTGCACAGTCCAATCCTTTCTCACAGCTGAAGACAGATCAACATTGGATCATATGAACCTTCCACACTCACAGTATTGTGCGGCATTCCACAAAGACCGGACCTCTTGTGTTCTCTATTCAATATCTTCATATGCTCCCTGCCCTGCTCTTCAGCAATAGCAGGGGATCAGCCAACTGTATTTTTATCATACACAAATCCACTCTTACCCAGAAAATGATGGAGATTTACTTCATATCTAGCCCATGTGTTTACCTCATAAAGGAGAGCTTCTGCTATGCGGATGTTGCCAAGACAGGAATCGGAGTAATTGCAAATTATGTGAATAATGCTCTACCTTTTGACTGGCCCTCAAGCATTGGGACCCTCCCCTCCCTTTCATCTCCATAAAAGTTTGGAACTTGTGATTGATCTTGATGGTGAACTCTCTTTGGCGTTCCAAGTCAACACTATTGCAAAGGGTGTGAATATGTAGCTCTTCCTATTTCCTCCACTACAGAGTCGGACTGACGAGAATTCTTGGGATGGCTAAATGACCACTACAGTTGGGCAGGACTGCATCTTGGCCCCTTTCCCTATTCTGCTATAAATCAACGGTATTAGTAACTATTTAGTAGAACATGGCAAAGATGTACCTTGTATGGGCCAAATATCCATTCCCATTTTATTATACGCAGATGATGCTGTTCTGATCGTGTACCCGCAAATAGGCTTCAGTCGCTTTTAGAAATATTTTTATCATTCATGGAGGACCTGGGTCTTAAAGTAAATTTCTCAAAGTCGTAGGTAGTGAAATGCGCCTGCCCCAGTACTAAAGCAAAGACTTTTAATATGGGGGAGACTGTCTTATCAAATGTAAAAAAAAATGTATCTAAGGATCTTGTTTAACCATTCACTGAGCTGGACCCCGCTTTTAACACTTAGATGGCAGGCTTTTAATAGGAAAAGATGAAACCATTTTTTGATTTGCCACAAGCTCCAAACAAACCAATCCCAGAAATACAGAATCTATACAGGAGCAAGTGCAACTCAGCAGGGGTATATGGTCATGGCCTCTGGGGGAATAATAATGTAGATATTTTATAATGTGCAGTAAAGAAATCTTTGTGTAGAGTACTTTCAGCCCGAGGGGGGCATAGCTACTGTAATATACCATGAGGAGCTTGGGATGCCTTACCTGGAAGATCAGATTGGATTAGCCCCTTTATTATTGTGGGTCAAATTATTGTCATCTCCAGAGGCTGATCTGGTTAGATCCTGCATTTTAGACTTTGTGTTATTAGATGGGGATAGACCAGATACAATGACTAAGGTATTTGAACATCACCTTTGATAGATTGGGCCTCCTTAATTTCTTAAATTTCCCCAAACAATTGGCCCCAAACTACGTGTTAAAGAACTGTTTTTAGAGCATTGTATGAATAAACGCTTGGTCGCTGCTCAAGCCAAGCAATCAATCGTAAATATGCCACAGTTTGAACAACTTGGGGTTTTGAGCCTCACTTGAGTTGGTGCATTTGCCCTACATATTGTCACTGGCTGACTTTATTTAGACTTTGCACTTTAAATTTGGTTTCTCATTCCTAGAGGCACGGCAGCAGGATACCTCTCTCTGTGTGTGGCAACTTTTCGACCAAAAGCACCACCCATTTATTCCTGTTTTGCCATAGTATCAAGATCCAAGACAGTTTTTTGGTGGCATTGCTGCACAAGGCCAATGTGAGATCCTATAATGATGGCTTAATTTTTATGCTGTCATTAGGCTCACCTCAAATCTGTTTTGCAGATTAAAATGTTTATAAAATCATTGTTTCGCATCAGGGAGAGATATTAATTTTAAGGGCTATTATTCAATGTTTTAGACATGATTTAGTCCATCTGACTTGGCTCTTTGGCTATTGCTTATGATTTTGTACCGGATAATTTTTTTAATCTATGTCTTTCTAATTTATGTGTGCTTTATGGCCTTTGGCTGAATAAAGTTTACTTTGACTTGACTACTAGAACAACATCATCAGCAGCTTTTCCCTAAAAATTCAATTATCACGGATAGGAGCCAAAATGACTGAGCTCCAGCACCGCTATGTGAAGAATAAAGAGAAATGAAGGTAACAATAGTGACCACAGTGTTTTTTTCCTGCCAAGTCGCTATTCCCTTAAACAGGAAGCCAATCATTGCCTGGTAGGAGAGGTTCAGAAATCTCATGTTTAAAAAAGAGGGGAGAGACTGGACAGTAAAAAAGAGCAAGAGAGAAGTCTTTATACAATTTCAAGTTCAGTTCGAACAATAAAAGCCTTCCCAACAGGACTTCTTGGTTTACAAAACAGAGAAACAGAGAAACACCTAAATAGGCAAGGAGAGTAAGACTTCAGCTGAGCTCACGGACCTTTAAGAGTCACAGCAACAAACAAGGCAGCATTATTTCTAGAGGAAAAGCTAATCCTAATAGACAAGAAGCTAAACCTGCTGCTGCAGAAACGCTCTAATAAGATAAACTGGACCTTAGAAATGTGAAACACCCATACCCACAAATTATTACGCTTATGATAATACAAGGTACCCTCAAATATCTTCGAAATCTGGAGAGAATACATGCACAAGAGGAATACACACAAACTGGAGAAGACACTCAGATTATGAAATACACTTCTGCAGTTTCCTAAGAGGAAAGAGACTGGAAACCGATTCGGAGTCGGACTATTTTGGCAAAATGATAATACCACGAAACCTGCCCATCACACCAATTACAAGTCAACTAGTTCCATTTTTACGGTATTCAAAGGTCTTCATGCCCGATTGTTAGGACCCCACCTGTCCTTGTATGAACACTCAAACGTGTTGCCTTTTTGCACCTTGACTATTATCTACAATGTGGACTGTAATCAGTATTTATGTATCAGTTCCTTTGATTTCTGTTAAGTGAGAGCCTTTAACTTCCTTGAATATAACAGTGTTAACATCGGAGAAATGGGTGGGTTTTGGCACTAATCAGGCTTAAAATTAATGTTTATTAAGTGCAGAAGATACCCCGTGTTTTATGAATAGGAAAGTGTAAAGCTTACAGTTTTAATGTAATTTTCCAGTGTTGGACTGTGATATCTCTGTTTAGCTTCCATAAAAGTTTAGGTGTCGAAGAATGCACTAAAAAGCTTTGCTTTTCTGTTAGGTATCAAACACTTGACCTTCTTTCAAATCACTGTTACATATGCAAAATATACCTTTATATCCAACAAAAAACCCATCCTTCCTTTACTTTCAGGCTTAAAACAACATGACTCCAACTTTTCTTTATGGTGTTGCTTTACAGATGAACTGATTATCTCTTGCGGTAAGGTTTCCACTTTCCACATTATTCCCTCTTCATTTAGTTTACAGTGAGAAATGTATTTGCTGTGTAATGTAATTTAGATGGATCATATCACAATTTTTCTACATTTTCTTCTCTGCTGGTTACCATTTGAAATATGAATTCATGGCTCCAGATCTATATTGTTTAGTAACTCCCTTCCAGCCAAACTATTCAACTCCACTGCTGAAGATCTACTGGTACCAGTGATTAATGTCACTTCCAATCTTTTTCTCTTAAAGGACGTGAATTATACAATGTCCAGCCTTTAATGGGTAGCTTGTGTCCTTGCAAAGGACACAAGGACTAATTACTCTCCACTGATTTTTCCGTTCTACGACCTGATGCACTAATGAGAGTTCAGCAGCAGTGGCTGAAGCAAAAATAAATTGGTGGGCCGTGCAGGGGCAAAAAAACATAATGCACTTACCTGCTTCTCCCGCTGCCAGCAGCCTCGGTCTCCTCTCTTCTGGAAGACCCTGGGCTGGCACAGGCTCCCAGACTCCCAACTCATTCTAGATGCAGCTCTCATGCTGGATTGGTCGGGACATCCTGGTTAGGCGTTCACTAAGCTACTGGGAGCCTGTAACATTTCTCCACCCAGCTGTACGCTACAGCTGGGGGGGGGGGGGGGAATTCTATGTGCACATGTCTGTTTGGTCGTCCTACGGCGGCCAGCCAAATGGACATGCGCACCTAAAAGTGACTTCCACTCCTCCTTGTCCCTGCGCTAGTGTCAAGAGAGGATTGTCTGGCCACCCCCTAGACTCAGCAGCAACAGTTGCCAGTGAAAAATAAAATAATAACATTGTTTTATTTCCATTCGACAGTAGGGCACCACTCTTCCGCCATTACAGAGGAGCCACCTCTGGAGTGCAGGCCATTTTTGCTGCATTCATGGGCAATCACTGGCTACTGGCAGTGACCGAAGAGAGTGTTGTTGTTTACCACTAGTGTCTCAAGGTCTCGGGTAACATTGCACTTGGAGTAGTGTTTAAAAAAAACGAGAAGATAATATAGCTTATAAATAAGTGCAAATTAACGCCTAGGCTTTGATGAAAAATAAGTTTGCTTAAAATCTAAAACAAATCTGTAGAAGACAACCCTATTTACTCTCTGGGCCTGAAAAGCTGATGTTGCATTGATTGACCAAAAGCTGACATGAAGAAATAATGCAGAAATATTCCAAAATGTTTATTTTACGGACTTTTCCATTAACATGACTTCCCGGTGCTGGCGGAGAGGAGTAGGTGAATTAGCCCAATTCCCAAAGCAGAATGGACACCATGTTTTAGGTGTTCTGAGACCCGGCTGGGCAGTGAATGGAACAAGACATTTACAAATTATAGGTCGTTCTGTGAGACTGTGGGTACCTTTACTTGGGGTGCTGGTACGTGGTAGGTACAATTCACACCCAACACCCCATGTAGATAGTTCACCCATTAGGTCCTGAAGAATTGCCATGGATCTCCCTGACCAATAGGCATGAAACATGTTGACCTGTAGAGTTGAGCATAGCTACACTGAACCATCATGTTAGATAGCTGCCACTCGTCTCCCTGCTTTTAATCAGGAGGATAGTCAGTCTGAATAAAAAGTCTTTAGGACTATCCCACCTGTTTTAATCACTTGTCCACCACATCTACACTACCTAGGTCCCTTACACCTCCTGCACCAAACTGCGAGGAACAAAAGATCTCCGGTAAAGAGCCCCTTTATGGGGTCCCATCAGGTATTGCAGCACCGAACCGACGAGGAGCAGGCCCATATGATGAAGCATGCCACATAGCTGGCTGGGTGTGTGAGGGCACTGGTTCAGATAGGAGTAATTCCTTTCCTCTCCTTAGTGCTTAGTCAGAGGCGAAGACAAAGTCATTGGCTCCCTAACTCATCTCTCCCCCTCTTGTCCGATCACTTGAGGAACTGCATATCCTCTTCTCTCACTGTATGCCAAGGCATGTATGCTGGACCTCTATAAAAAGTCCTTGAGTCCCCCTCTTGTTGAATTTCCAAACCCAGTACCAGCTAAACTCATATTCTTTGGAGTGTCAAAAGCCATCTCTTGATGTGTAGTTAATGAGACTACAGTAAAAATTCTCACAATCCTCATAGTTCTGATATTCATTTCTTCAGGTCCTTGACCTCTCATCATTCATTAACTTCTTAAGTTGAATATCATTCTCTCGTCCCCCGGGATGGTGGCCCACGGAGCTAGGCCCTATTCCCCAACCATCCAATGCTACCAGGAACCTGGGTATCGTGACAAAAACCAAATCTCCATGACAAAGCAAGTCAACTTGGTTGCTTCTACAATCTCAAAACACTCAGGAAAATCTTCAAATGGCCTCCTCTGGAAAACTGCAGATCCTTCACCCACACCCTCGTCACCAGCAGGCTCGAGTATGGCAACACCCTTCACGTGGGCATGGCTCCAAACTCACCAAAGTACTCCAAGTTACACAGAACACAGTTGCATGACTCACACTCAAATTAGCATACCTCTCTCAAATGTTCAACACCTCAGAGATCTCCACTGGCTCTCTATCCACAAGCTCTCCCTTTTCAAACTTCTCACACACAACAAAGCAATGCACAACCAAACCCCACAATAACTCAACAACGTATCCTGTTGAACACATCAGCCAGACAACTCTGCTCAGCTAACCAGCTCCTCGCCCACATCGCCTGCATCTGCTGGGCCATAGGTGGTGCTTTCTCCTACATCACCACTAAAGCCTGGAATAAACTCACGTACCACATCAGAGCCACCAGCTCGGTTCGTGAACTCTGAAAAATTGAAAACCTGGCTCTTCCAATAGGGCCCTACACAGGCCAGCAATCCCACCTTCACTGGCATCCGGATACACTTCTGAGTGATATGCAAGCCCTACAAACAGAAATAACATAACATAACATGGTGGAGTGGGCTTCAAGTTCATCATGGCTGCTTTGAAGCAGATATTTTTCAGTCCTCCTCCAAGCAGGTATCAGTGAGCTGGACCATGTGCGAGTTTCTCAGCTTAGGGTACAGATGTTTTATTATCAGTACGCAGTACAAATCTGTGTCTACTGGGTCACAACAGTAGAGCTCTTCTAGTGCCTATGAATTCATTCCAGTCCTTTAAAGAGTACAGGAGCAGCAGTCGTCAATTCCTGGTAAACCTCTTTGGAACGGCGAATAGAGCCCTCCTAAAGTCCAATTTAAAAACCTATAAAGATCAGCAGGCGTTCTAGTTTTGGACCACTTGTAAAAGCTATGGGAGACCAAAATACAAGCATTTTTCAAATTGAAGCACTTGTATGATCGAGATGCAATGCATTATCCAGGCTTTCCAAACCTTCTTTCTAGAAGATATAGGTGGACAGTTTCCAGCTTGTCACTAAAAAGGTTGTCTGTTAGCATATTCCCAGAAAAAAACAGGATGGGGGAAGGGAAGTTCAGGTACGAAGATGGAAGATGACAGAAATGTATTGGACCGGTAGTGGATATAGATTGCCACAGCCCTCCACACAGCTTGACCTTTAGGGATCGGGATGGAGGGAAAGAATATTATGTAGGTTCTCACATACAAGGAGTGTTAAATACATCTTCCAGGAAACATCAATTTCACACAGGCGCACACTGGGTTCTCGGCGGATAACATAAGCACACGGTCTCCTGGTGTACCAAATGCTATATATAGAAGAAAGGCCAGTAGGTAATCCAGCTTGCAGGCTAACAGGGTAGTGTCCCTGCATCTTGAATTATGTTCCACTATTCTTGCGTTTCCCCAGAACCTGGTAAGAGGGAGTACAAGCCACCTGCAATTATTTGTGTGAAAAAACGTTGGGAACAGATTTTTCATTATCTCTGTGCACGGGAAGCAAAATCACTGGATTTCTCATAGTCCATCTGCTTAGGAAGTGACATTGCTGGTTTGGTATTTTGTAGAGATGTGTAGAGCACACTATCACCTGATGGGGTATTGTGGCACTCAGAAGGTGTGAATGTAGCCAAATGTATGCCTTGAAGAGACTACTATAAAAGCCTGGTCTTCCGCTACTTGCAAAGGTAGGAGTAGGAACTTATGTGTATCGGCAGGTTGTTCCATGCTTTAAGACTGATGTAGGAAAAGGTTAGACGACTATATCTGTTTTTTTGTATGCATTGAAGTAGGAGTCCAGATGAGCAGGCATGTCTGGAAGGTTTGCGAAAGCATTTACGATTGATTAGATATGCAGGGCCAGTGATATATAGTACCTTGAAAGTGTTGGTGAGTTTTAATTGTGCTCATCTGTGTATAGGAAGCCAGTGGAGCTGCTTCAGGTGTGGTGTGATCTGAAAGTGGCGTGGAATGTTGAGAGTGATTCTTACAGTCTAGCTCGGAATAGCTTGCAGCATTCTGGCAGGTTTTTTGTTATTTCGCCATTTAAAGTACAGCTTGCCTGTGACATAGTTGTAGTAGTAGTAGAATGTATTTGTTGATTAATTAAAATCATTACAAACAAGAGAAAAGAACCAACAAAAAACAAGCAAACAAATCTACACAAAACTATTAACATCCTTAAAATGATCCACCAGTAATGAGATGATAAATGACATTTCCATAAAAATATTAAAACATTACAAAAAAAATAATTAAAATGCATTATACTTGCTAAAATGCCTTATTCTAGCAGCAAATACTATTATAGCAGCATTTAACTAAAGTGACATGTGTTGACAGTGGGAATTATAAATACAAATGTTTATCTGTTTTCCATTTACAAGCGATAATAAAGTGCAATGTGCATCACTAGATTAGATTGTACTAATAGTCCCTTAAGCTGGAATAACACTTTGCCTCAAACAATTCTTTAGTTATATTCCTTAGATATTTTATCTCGAAATACATTTACTTACTCCATCAACTCTTTTGAATTTCTTTTCTGCAATAATGATGAACTTGACAAAAAGATAAATAAATGTAATATTGACCCCACTCAAACAGGTAATAATTGCTTGACTACCTGTTCTAACTCCTAGTTCATTAAAAAACGGTTTTAGGATAGACTTCCGAGCGTCTGCCAATGCTGGGCATAAAGTTACTATATGCATTATTGTTTCCTCCCTTAGCCCACAAAGCCTGCAAATACTGCTGTCCAGTACAAGTGCTCCCATTTTGGAATCCTATCCTTTGTAGGATATCTTCCCAACCTCAAGTACATAAATTTATTCTTAAGCAAAGGTCTTAGATGATATGACAGATAGGGTTGGGGCGACAACCTACCAAAAGAATTAGCAATTGACCAGAAATGATTTTTTTTCCTTAGGTCCTCCTCATCCGTTATAGTCGTTAGTAATGCGGCCATTTGATTCATTTCTTTCTTAAAAACTATTCTACTCCTCATTTCCTTTTCTAATTTAGAGCAATCAAAATTACATAAGCATTCATTTAAGTACAGCTGCCAATTTTTTGAATATTCACCTTCTGAAATTGCCTGTGACATGGACATGCATGACGGTTTTCAGGGTGTTGATTGGGAGCCATTTAAAATCAGCCTGGGCGGAGCTCGTGGAGTTTCACTCCACGGAATTTGGCGGAGTTACCGGAATACCCTGAGATTCCACGGCGTTCAGCAAGCGGGTGAAGTTATCATAAACGCGGACTCTGGTAGCAACAATCCACCTTTATTTCTACAGCACTCCTGTTCCGGCGCTCGCGGCAGGTCCCGGTGGTACAGATGTATCACTAGGTGACTGGATTACAGAAGTAAAGACCAAAATTATGGGATGGCTAGTAGGGGTCTCTTGCATGGTACGTACCATTAGCTCCCACTGGCTGTCAGCGCGCCTTCACTCAAGCAGAGATGTGATATGCAGCTGCCTCTTTGCTGCCATCAATCACCTTTAAACACAACGGGGGCTTGTTAAGAAACACTTGTTTCTTTTGGGCCCCAGCTCTGACTGGAGCGCAGGCAGCCACTTCCGTGACGAGTATGTAAGGAGGAGATAGATTGGCTTTGGAGGTGACAGAAGTGGTCAGCGCAATATTTGTCACCTCTGCACAAACACATAAGTGGTATCGGTATCTTGGCAACTAACTAAAGTGGCACAGCGTTTGGGGTAAGTCATAAGCAGACACGGCGCTTGCACTACAAGTACAACACACATCAGAGTGGAGTGCTGAGTTTTAAGAAAACACATGTACATATCTTACATAATGTGAACCATTATGATAAAGGTCCTCATTACGGCATTTCTTTTCAAATATTTTAAATGAGATTTTTTAATAACACTTCAAGGTAAACATACATAGCATGATGTGTACTGCTGTAGAAACACTGGAAGAGAAGTCAATGTGGACAGAACCCATGATTTAAAACCAGGCGATTATATATTTCTTCAAAACCCAAACTTTACATCAAGTACGCCCAGAGGGGTAATATGTTACTGGCAAAAAGGTCAAGTTACAGCTCAAAGTCTGACACCCTGGGTGCTCTTGGGCATGCAATTAATCCCATCGTCTGTGTTACTATCGATCAAAAGCAAATCTAGAGCAGTAAGAGTGTGCCTTTCCCTGATGGCATTCGGGGTATCTAATGAATGCACCTGTAGATTTTGTAGGAGTAGATAGTCTAATTCCATCTCGAACTGGCGCAACAATTAATAAAACCTCAAAAACTTAATAAACAATCACTTTGTGCTGTCATTATAATTTTATTGGATGTGGGAGAAGCATTTTTTCGACGGTATCATCCCAAAACAATATTTTTCTGGACATGAAGTCCCCGGGGCACGATAAACGACGGCATTAATTAGGTTTCCCCACTGCTACCAGATCAGCTCAGCAGCACACATTCTTATCTGTAACAACGGTCTGCATAGCAGCAGCACAATTTGCAGCATGCAGAGAGGAGGAAGGGACAGATACAATATGAGTATGCAGGAGCAGAACAAAACAGGAACATGCAAGAGCAGGCTTGTAAAAGTAGAGCACACAAGAACTCAAAAACAGGCAATAAGAGATAGCGTCCATTGTGCAAAAGTGCTACAAAACCCATGCTTAATTTGAGCATACAAATACCAACCCCAATTAAGGCTTCATGTAGCCTTGTTTTTAGCAATGTAACATAGCAAGTTTCAACAAATGCAAAAATACTTCCGCATCACGATTGAAATTACAAGTGCAGGTGCAAAAGATTAAGCAAGCTGACATTACTATGCACTCGGCACGAAAGAAGAACGAGAAACAGTGCTTCATCTGGATTGCGTACTTGCACAATCACATTTCTCCATGCTATCTGAAAATATAACCCCTCGAGCACGGAAGCTCGTAAAGAGCAACAAATGAACAATCCATCAAAAACACTCGCTGCCTCACAGCTGAACAGTTCACATGGCATTTCTTGGAATGCAGCCCTGCTTCCTGCATGCAAAGGTGTACCCGCGGGGTTGGTTCCATGACTGGGACTGGTCAACACGCTGTTAAATAATACATGCACAAAACCAAGCACAAAGTGCTTTACTCTCTAGGGCATTAATTGAAGAGGACATATGCACAACTGCGTACATTCCAAATGTGCATCCCCTTTCACACTTAAGACTTCATCCGTTCTCATCGAAGAGCCACCGGTTCCCCCTCGCAAGTTCACATTTTCGCTGTGGACACTGGCGAGTGTGACCGAACCATGACTCCGAGCAGTGCACCCAGAGGTAGTCAGAGCGGGGGCAGAGATGTGAATAACGCTATTCGTCAATCGTCTCTCCAAGAGGTATGGCCTTGAACTGAAAAATGAGTCATGACAAGCTTGGCAACAGTGGTATACCCGCCCATGGGTTAAGTCAAGGTCAGTGGGTAAACACTAAACAGTTCGCTTAGAACGAGACCTGTAACTCTCTGCTTACTGGCAAACTCTTCTCCGCCAGTGGTTGGCAGAGTTTTTTGCCGAACTCTATGCTCCAAGCGGAGTGGGCAAACTCCGATGGTGTAGCAGTGTTTACTACCACCCCTAATTTAAACATCTTCCTCATCTTCAGGGTATGCAAGCAGGAGGCGGCAGCAGTGCTTCCTAGGACGGTCATGTCGAGTTTTCGGTCAATGATAATCCCACGGTTCTTGGCATGGGTGGTGGGGGTGGCTGTCAGTCTAGCTCTGTTGACCCCAAAGAAGAGTCCTGTGTTGAAATGCTCTTCCTGAACATCACAATTCTGGTTCCGCTTCATACAGTTGCCAATTAAACCCATGCAGGCATTGAACTTGATCTGGGTACTGGTTGTCTTGTTTGAGAATGAGTTGTGCGTTGTAGGCTCAGGAGAGGATGTTGATGTCTATTTTGGGAGTGGAAGATGCTGCCTAGAGGGTTCATGTATGCTTTGAAGAGTGTTGGGCTCAGGGAGGATCCTGTGGAATTCCGCAGATGAGGTTGCGGTCATTCCAGATGCAAGGTGCCAGAGTGACTGGGTCCTTTCAGTCCAAGGAGCAGATCCATCATGCTTGCCCTTGGATTTCAACCAAAACAGTCTTTCAAAGAATAAAACAAGCAAGAGGAAATCCTTTCTCATCATGCAACTGCACATGAAGTGACACCACTGCATTTCCCATCATCAGCACAGGAAGTGACATCGCTAGATTTTATATCACCCATTTACATAGGAAGGGATATTAGTGGTTTCCGACCAAAACTACCTTTAAAAGAAGACAAGCAAGAGGACATCATTTCCACTTATCCATCTGCACAGGAAGTGACATCACTTCCTGTCTTCTCCCTACTTCCATGAACTCTTCAGGGTGTCCCATCGCCCTGGCTTCCCAAACAAAGGATGGACCCAGACAATGTGATCACCTGTTTGGGCCTGTTAAGTCCAAGGAGGGCCATGGTACCAGAAGCCCCTGCTCCTTTCAAACTTGCAAGGTAAGAAATAATCATGTGCCTCACCCAGCATCTAATATTGCTATCCCTACAATCACATCCAGGTGTAGAGGACTGTTAGACCTGGCACCATTGGCGTGGGTCTCCCTTCCATTTTTGCTGTTGCCTCAAGTATTTTTGCTGGTGTTAGATGCTTTGGGCACTGTGCCACTGCTGTCCAGTGCCACAGTGCAAGTGCTCCCTATTGTAAATTGATGTATTACTCAGTGGTTCCATGTTTGGCTATTTGGTTTACTTATCAGACCCTAGTACAGTGCACTGAGTGTGCCCAGGGCGTGTAAATCCAAATGCTGCTGGTGGGCTTGCATCACTGGTTGTGCCACCCACAGAAGCAGCCTTGTAAAATGGTGTGTCCAAGGTCTGCTATTGTAGAGTCTCTGTGCAGTCTGGTAGTGTCACACTGACTGGGCAAGTGCACCCACTTGCCAGTCCCTAAACCTTCCCTTTTCTTCATATTCGAGACCCCTATGGTAGGCCCAAGGGCAAGGTGCATTGTAAGTACAAGGTAGGACATGCCCTGGTGTGTGTGGCATGTCCTAATAGTGAATTACAGCCATTTTCGTTTTTGACTATTGCAAGGCTGCCTGTTCTCCATAGGCAGGAATGGGCAGTTTATTATTACATTCTTATAGTCCTAACTGACTCAGGGAACATGGTAGAAATTCGAGTTTAGTATGCCTGAACTTAGAATGATAAAATACATATTTTAGTGAAGTTGGTTTTAAACATTCTGTGTTTGCAAATACCATTTTTAGAAAGTAGGTATTTTCTTGTCTAACCTTCCAAGCCTACCTCTGCTAGGTTGTGTATTCCTTGTCTGGAGTTTGAGTGACAAGGCATGGGTAGACTCCAGGAGACAGGGTGAGTCCGCCCAGTGGTGAATAGAGAGTTCTGCATCTAGATGGGAGGGAGGAGTTGCACCTGGGACCTGAATAGGACTGTGCCCACCGCCCCACAGTGCTGGCTCCACCCCCTGTGGTGCACCTGATGGCTCTGCCCTGCACTGTGAAAGGAGAACAGGAATCATGTCAACAAAGTGCTCCAGGGCTGTGCTTTCCCTCCACAATGCTGGCTCCACCTCCTGTGGGGCGTCTGATGTTTCTGCCCAGCACTGTGAAAGGAAAGAAGGAGTCTTGAAAAACAGAGTGCTCCAGAACTGGTTTGGACTGGGCAAAGGCCCCTCTCGCCTCAGAGAACAATGGGTTTTGGGGTATAAATATTGGGACCCTGATCCCATGAAATCACTTTTGGACTACAAAAAGAAAGCTCTGCTGAGGAGAGGAACGTGAAGAAACTGAGGAGACTATTCCTAAGCTGAAGTGCTGCTTAGGGGATTGGCCTGCAGTGGTTGCCTTACTGCCATAGAAAGGAGAAAGAAGAAAGAACTGTGTGTGCTTTACTTTCAACTTGTGAAGGATCTCCAATGGCTTGGGAAAGAGCTTGCCTCCTGCTGAAGTCTCAGGGACAACAGACTTCACCCCCAGCTCCCCAGAGTTCTTTGGAAGTGCCTGCTGCTGTTTTGGGCCTTCTGAGGGACTGCGTGTCGCAAGGAGCTGGAAGCGGGCCTCTACGAAGAAGAAGCGTGTATCCGTCGCTGTTGCTGACGTCGCATCTCTAAACAAGGGTGTCGCCACTGGAGCTGTCCTATTGCAACGCATCGAGAGAAGCGCCTCGCATTGAAGAGGAAGCGTGTCGCCGTCGCTGCTGCTGTCTCATTTCTGAACAAGGTGTCGCTGCATAGCTGTCGTATTGCACTGCATTGAGAGAAGTGTCTCGCAACGAGAAAGAAGCGTGTCGCCGTCACTGTGGCTGCTGTCGGATCTCTGAACAAGGGTGTCGCTGCTGTTGCATGCACCGTATCTAGGAAAGCGCCTCGCATCCCCGGAGAAGCGCACCGCCGTCGGAGGTGCTGCAGTTGCATTTCTGAACAAGGATGTCGCCGCTGTAGTGTCACATCGTGCGGAAGTTTCTACCAAACGACGGAGAGTGTCGCAGCGGAAGCTGTTGCCCTCGCATCGCTGAACAAGGGTGTCACCGCTGCAGCTGATGCATCGAATTGAGAATTCTTGCATCATCGGAGAAGCGTGCCGCATCTGGAAGATCTTCACGTCTTTATTTCTTTGCACCAGAACTTTGCTGCATTTCCATCGCTGCACCATTGCCTGTTGTGGAAGCGCAACGCATCGTAAGGTACATTGATGCAAAGTGTCGCCTCTTAAGAACTGAACAGAACTAAGCTAAAACTACAATTTTTAAGTATAGTATTGTGGATTTTTGTCGTTTGTGGTCTTGTGTTAAGTCTATATAAAGAATACTTATTTTTAATATGCAACTGTGTGGTGTCCATTTGTAGTGTTGTCACTGGGTTACTGTATGTGGTCACAAATGTTTTACACACTGCCTCTGAGATAAGCCTGTCTGCTCATGCCAAGCTACCATGGGGGTGAGCATGGGTTATTTTAGGACTGTACCCCCTTACCCTGACTAGAGGCATGGGTCCCTATTTGTCACAAGTACTTACCTGTGCCAACTAGAGACCCCAAAATCTAACAAGGACCCAGGCACTTAAACAGCATTCACACAACACATAGACCCAACCTTGTAGACATCACCCTATTGCACACGCTCAAGCTACAGAAAGCATATCCCAACTCTTACTCATCAATGCTCACTTTGCAACACTCCACACACCGGACATTGCTGACCTCAGAACCAATCGTAAGCTTGACTCCTCTACATCTCAAACATGGTAGGAATAGATAGGAATAGTATCATGTCTATTTCGGTCTTCCAACTCCACCACCTTGCACTGAAGATTACAGAAGTCAGTGTCCTTATAAGGTAATGAGTCAATCCTATGCTCGGCATTGGACAATCTAACATTAACACATTTGAGTTGGGACTTGAAAGTGGTGAGGTCAGATCTAAGGCTCTTAAGCGTTTTGTCATTTCTATAGTTGCCTGTTCCATGGTACCAAGGGACCGTTTAATGTCTTTGAGCTCGGTCATTATCGAGTTCAGCGCACCTGAGGCTATGTCTGGATCCTGCCGAACCCATACAATTGCTTGGCGCCCTGCGGGTGCCTTAAAAAAAAAGCAGCTGCCTCAATGCCTTATTGCCAGGCAAGAAAGGTTCGGGTCCCCTATCACAAAAGAGAATTCAGATGGCCAACTGTTCCAGGAGATGGTAGAGCTTGGCGGTGTGGAGCCATTATGAGGAGTTCCTGCTGACGGTAGTCACCGGTAACCAGTTGGAACATATAGTCCAATAAAAGGAGTTTAAGCCCAATCCACAATGGCTGCCAGAGGGTCTCAGAACCAGGAGAATAGGGTAGAATGTGCTAGATCATCTTGCAGGACACCCCCTTACCATGTAGGAAGGCAGTTGGCAGTTAAAAATAAAGAGCTCTGGAAACAGTCACCAAGTCAAGGGAGGCTCTCAAATTGTAGTGCACAGTGAGGTCCTCAGCAGCACCACTACCTAACTGTATAATTAGAAGATTTGAGATCCATGGCCTCCAGGAGGAGGATAGTCCAGGCTGAAGTGCCGCATGATCATACAGCTAGTCAGTGAAGGGCCTCTGAGCCTCCACTCTGGTATGGGGACAGGCTATGTCACTCAGGCAGGCAGTTTGCCAGTAGCTACGATTGCCTACAGGAGGGGGATAGGTCATGCTTTACAGCTATGCGGTCACTTGGCAGTTCCCAAAGGAGGGAGATCGGGCTGTATGCGGCTCAGCTCCAGTTTAGGGGCAGGGTATGCTATGTAGCCAGGTGGCTTACCCGGAGCGATGATAGAGTCCCTGGCAGCACAAGCACCCACCTACACTTCTTATACTTCAGCAGTCTCACCTCAGATATGCAGAAATGCCTGCATTTTATTATGCAGTCATGGCTAAAAGTGTTCCCCTTTCATCTCATCCGTCTCTCTGCTGGGTCCGCTGACAACAGCAAGGTATCGATACACAGCTCCTGACTCATAGCTATGAAACCGTGTTATGAACAGCTCAGTAAAAGGCAGCAAGGGGCCAGATTCAGCAGAGCTATTTCCCCAAGCAGCCATCTTGCTCAGGCGATGCTCCACTCTTCTACTTTTCAACTAACACCAGTATGTTCACATGGACACATCCAGGGCACCAAAGATACCCATCACCTGTGGAGTCCCCCCGGGCACCATATTGTCTCCTCCAACCTAGATATGGAACTGCTTGGTGTCTTTTCACAGAAAACAGCATCAAGATTCACCAAATATTTCAATTATACACAACTCCCCTTAAATGGGTCCTCTGCTTTAGACATCCAATGCCTCAAACACTGTTAGCACATTATCCATATCTGGATGTCTAGAGCCTTACTGAAGCTCAACCCAACCAAAACAGTACCCATGTTATGTGCTAACAACAATCAACAAGCTACAGTACAAGACTGCCTCAGTGACATGAACCTTGAGTGCTTTAAACCCAAACTTTCACCAAATGCCAAGTCATTTGCATTCACCCTGGACACAAACCGGACCCTCAAGTAACACACTGCCAAAAAAAGACAAATTTGGCCTGCTACCATATCTCTCTTCTAGGTAAAATCAAACCATTTAATCCAGAAAACAACTTCAGGACTGCTGTTCAAGCCCATGTATTCACGCATCTGGATAGTGGTAATTTCCTAAACACCGCACTGGTACACAACAGGGACATCCTCCATGCTGTAACATGCCTCATCCAGGGCCTGAAGAAATATGATCAAATCATGGACCTCCATTGGCTACCCTGCTGCCCCACACCACCTGCAAAACTAACTGCATCATTTGCAAAGCTATTACATTCAGCACCCCCTATTATCTTGCAGAAAAGCTCACCATGTGAAAAACTGACAAAATAATGAAGTGATACAATCAAACAAGGAGCCACATTATGTCTTATAATTTGTCTTTTCTTGCCCCATAATTTAGTCACAAACTGTCACATACTTTGGTGCTTGATCCCATATAATTCCAGGGGCCCTGGTTTATGTGCTCAATTGTGATGGTTTAATAATGTTTCAAATATTTGCCTCTCTAGTTGTACTTGTGCCTGATCTATTTACACGTTCTTTGTTTGTGATTATGTTTAAGTATGTGCAACTTCCATCCTTCCTCAAAGCTCAATCCATGATCTCTGATGTGAATTAATATTTTAATAGGCCTAGGTGGTAAACTTTGCTCCGTTGGCGGAGTTTTTTCCACTCCATGCTCTGCGTAGAGTGCGGAGCTCTGAAAAATTCCATGAAGTGGCATGGAGCTGAGTTTTTCATCTCTTGTGGATCGCCAACATTAAGTTGGCAAGAACGAGTGAGGAAAATCCAATGCTAGACCACCTCCCTGTGAGATTTCTCAATGTGGGCGGACATGGGAGGTTGCTACTGCTTGTGTTGAGAAACCTGCCACTGGCGTTCAGGAAGCTTCTGCTCGAGTAGAACATCTACTCAAGTGGCACTAAAACGCTGTGCTCTTTTTCTCTGCACGTGGTGAGTTAACGCTGATTTTACAGTGCGGCACAAACACCTGGTACTAAAGATCAGCAAAAGCAGCACGACTTACCTCATGGAGCGCGGCAGAGTTTTTTTCTCACTTTGCAGAGTTCTGCATAGCATAACTGCCCAAAATGCACCCAGGGCTACATTTTATTAAGGGTGCTAATCCTAATTCCTCAGGGCAATAGTTAGGAAATATTCCCTCTCTCATTTTTAAATCCCCCAACCCTGCATAATTGCTTGTCATCATCCAAGCCTGTTCAATCATAAGAGTAAGCAAGTACAAATTGTAAAAGGCAAAGCTAAGATTAATCATAGCAAGGGTCCCCTGAATCAGAGAGTCGAAAAATCATACATTAGGCTATGTTATAGTGTTATGGAAAATACTGATGGGATTGCCAAAAGTATGAACGATTGAGTATAATAACAGTCGACATCGGAACATGTGTTCTGGTAACGATCAATGCTGTTGGGCACGTGTTTGCTGCAGTTAGATGTATTACCAAAACAAGCCCCCTTTGACTTAGGGACACTATTTCGACAGCTGCCCTTATTTCCTTAGCTCCTCTTTAGAGACTAGGACAAACACTGTAGTCCAGAGGCAAGCATACAATGCTAGTCGTAGGCCTAGTGCTGCTACAAACATGTCACTGTCTTCTTGAAGAAACGGTCCTGCTCAGACAAGAGAGAGGAGAGAGAGACCACTTTGTGTTTGCAGTTTTATAAAGCGCAAACTCGACTAGTATGTATTGGAGCACTTTACATGAGCACCACTTACATTTACAAAAAGTCACATTCATCTTTTGAGCACAGGCAGATTAAATATTTTGCCCAGAATCACAGGATGTTGAGCCGACGCCCGGCTCGAACCTGGTTCCTCAGGTTCAAAGTTGGCAGCTCTGACTTTGACACTTCATCCTCTCCCACTTTCTTGCCTTACCCACACATTACACCTCTGAAGTATGAGATGTGGATTATCTAGCACTTTTTCTCGTAGAGGATATCACTGATCTCACACAGACCTCATCCATAGGAGAGATCTCACATACATATGGATCTACCTTCCCAGTAGCACATGTACTTCACTTTACACTTACTGGACAGGAGAGTTAGAAACTTTTTCTCTTCTCCTCCGCGCCCCTTTCCACCCAAGATATCCTAAATTTAAGAACATTAATTCAGGAATTACGGTTTCTCATTAGACTCTAGAATTTCTTTGAGCCGCATTGTGAATTCATTTAGCCCTGATTCACGGATCAGACATTAATTCGGATATCTTCCAGGAAGGCAGCTTATACCTAATTCATTACCATGCTGAGCATTAGATGAAAGATATGACTCAGCTATAATGATTAAGGTTTCAGGCTACGCAATACATGACCAAGAAGCTGCGGCTTTATTCTAAAGAGAATGTAAGTAGATGGGTTCTGCTTTTCAAGTCAAATATTCAAAAAGCATAAAATGAATGAATTGATATAGGAAATCTGATCAGACTGCAAAAGGTGCTAGTGCTTAAACTGTCTAGACGCCTGGTCACCTTCCAGCTAGGCTCCTCTCTCCTTCCTTTCGGTTCAAGGAACAATGAGTTTCATTTGATACCACACCTTCTTTACACACTAGGGGAACAACTCCAGAACCCTGTGTTCTGCTACTCATACCCCGCTGCGTGTAGCAACATAAAAATCATTGTGGGCATCACCTGGTCCACCTTTGCATAGGTTGTCGGTGTGATGCTTGTGGAAAAACGGAAAGGGTTGTCTGTCAGCATCACAAACGGGTCCTTGCTTTGAATTCTAAGCACATGCCTGGCCCCCGTCCATCCCGACAGGCTAGCATTTATTGCATTACATTTATAAACGCCTCGACTCTTAAAACTAGAAAAGCGCCATCTCCTGAATACCAACATTTCCTTAAATTAATTAATTAAACTGTACAGAATCTGCTAATGGAAGGCTCATAAATGATAAAACACCGCAGCCCTCCATTATTCTGCAGCCAGAAATCCAGAAGACTAAACTGACTCTGAACCTCTTGTATTTATTTAGTGTGAGAAACTAGGTTACTGGTTGAGGGAGGGGGAACCTACTCAAGCAACACTTCTGGTCAGAGTGAGGCACAAGCAAACCTCAAATTAAACTGTGCTCAACCCTCTGGTAGCTTGGCACAGATCAGTCAGGCCTAACTTAGAGGCAATGCGCCAAGTATTGCTGTGCAACTTCAAACAGTAATACAGTAAAAACACAACACAAAAGAAATCTCACATCAATTTAGAAACATAGGGCAAAATGTTATACCTAAATCAAGACCCAAACAACAAAAATCCAATCAGTAGAACCAGAAATATGCAGTTTTAAAGATTTAAGTGAATATAGTACCAAAAAGCCCAAAGCGCCTCTCGCAGCGGTCTGGTCGTGCGAGACCGGAGATAAGTCACAAGCTCAGGCTGATTACTTTGGAGTGCACCTCAGAAACAGGGACCAGGTTAGTGGCGCTGAAAAGTTGCTTTCTCAGTCCGGTGCAGAGTCCCTTTTGCACTGGAGGGGGCCGCCAGAAGCGTGAAAGCGTTGTGGATGGTCGATTTAGCATGAAGAGCAGTCCAGGCACTGTGGATGGCCTTGCTGTAGCGCAAAGATCCTGTTGTCCTCATTAACAGGTGGGCCGGAGGTTCGCATTTGCACTCCCTACGAGCTGCAATGCCGTAGCACACAGAGTCGCATTGACAGACCTGTGCCTTGGTGGGCAGTGAGAGTGACAGGGTTTTGTTGCAAACTGGCCCATTTGTGATCACGGAAACCCCAACAACTTAAATTCAGCTTCACTGAGGCCACACCAAGGGTCCAAGGCCTGAGGGGCACCACCTGGGAGTTCAGGGCTTACTCCTCACCGGATCTGGGTGCTGGATCAGCTATTTGGGAACCTGTTATGTCACTGTGGCTCTGAACAGAAGGCCAGCAGACTAGCCCTTAAAGTCATTCTGGGAGTCCTGGGTTTAGGTGCAGGTCCAATCACTCTGCTTGGCTGGCAGCTGCCTCTCCTTACAAAATTCCTTGAGCTCATCCACAGTGTAGCGCTCCAGATTGTGGAGTTCAAATTCTATTCTTGTAAGTAAAGCTACAGACACAAACAGTCTGGTAGAGTAAGGGTGAGTTTGGCTAAAAAAAGGCAAAAAGGTGAATCAAAGAGAATTTTCAACTTCAATTAGTCTTCAATTATGTATCTGGGATTTTCACTGTAGCATAGAATCACTGTCTGGCATTGCACAAACAATAGTCCAAATCCTCACCGCTGATCAACAATATGAGAAATTGGGTTACTGGTTGAGGGGGATGGAAACCTACTCAAGCAGCAAACACAATCCTTGTCAGGGAGAAGTCACAAGCAAAACCCAGCTTGGCACAGAGCAGTCATGCTCAGCTTTCGAGGCAATGTGTAAAGTGTGTATGCAGAACTTCAAACAGTAATCATGTGAAACAAGATGAGAAATCCCACACCAATTTTGAACACTAATTATACCAAGACCAAAATGACAAAGATCCAATCAACAGAACCGGAGATATGCATATTTAAAGATTTCAGTAAAAAGAGCACCAACAAACACAAAGTGCCAACTTTGGTTATCTGATCAGCCCGGACTGGGGCAAAGTCACAAGTTCAGGCCGACCACGATGGAGCACAGCCAAGCTATCGGGACCCACATAGTTCTGATTAACACAGTATCTAAATCCTGGTTGTGAACAGATGCAGAGTACGATGTCAAAAATGTCTCTCGCAGAAGTGATGTGAGATCTGGGCAAGGAGAGGTGTTCAATAGCGTTTCTGGAGAGTTACATTGGGTCCTTGCGTGGAGATGTGTCATGGAGCAGCAGTTCCGATGGGCTGCGTTGGGAGAAGTGATGTTTTGGTCGGAGATGCGTGGCGCAGTGGCAGGTTCTGAATGGCTGCATTGGGCTAGGTGCGGATGCCCTGCTGTGCTGACATGCTGTCATGCTGCTCCCTTGGCAGGGTGAGAAGGGATGGATCTGCATCTCTAAATCCAAGACCCCAGAGTGACCACCAGGGCTAGTTGGCTTATCAGAAGCCTCAGACATAACACAGGCTTCCACAACCTTGAACAAAGCACCTGCCACCCTAGTCCTGGACCCTTGGAAGTGGACCTGACAGTGCTCTGGCAGCCAATCTGTGGATCCATCCGAAATTATGCACCTCCTCTGCGGATCAGCACATCTCAAAACAGAAGCGGTGCATCACCTTTGCTGCTTGATGCATCACCTTTAAAACTGATGGATCACCTCTATTGCACAGACTTCCCTAATGAAAATACTTCTCTTCGCAGCCCATCAAAACCGATGGATCTTCATGCACTGGTTAGCAGTAGTAAGGTGCTCAGAGTCATGAAAAGCCAACCAAACTGGTTCAGAAAATAGAAGGGTGAAAGAAAAATGTCTGAGGATGACCCAGCAGAAATGGCCAAGCCCAAAAGAGAACCAATAGTTAAATGACTGTATTCTAAATACAGTAACTCACTGCCATGACTTAGCAACAGTGGGTAACAGCTGTTGCTATGTCAAAGAATTTCCAGGGTGCTCTGGTTCGGCTCTTCGAGAGCCTGTCAGAATGGCTCTAGAAAGTAGGGAGCACAGCTTCTGGAGGAGAGGACAGACTCAGAGAATGTTGAGGATTAGTGTCAGGAGTCATTTTTTTTATATCTGGGATAGGGAGCAGAGGTAATTTTATTTTTGGAATCCCATTTAATCTTCTGTCCCTGTGTAGCAGTTGAAAGCAGGGGCAGCAAATGTTGGAAGTCATCCATACCATAACATTATACATGGGAAAAGTGTTACAGAGATGCTTTTCACTTTGGGGTTCTGGGTGGTATCTTGGAAAACTTGAGCTTTGCTCTATTTTGTCCGTTTGATGTCACTTATAGCACAGAGGTGAAAAATAGCCTTGTAACTCAATGTAACCCACCTAGAATTCTATTTGTATTTAAAGGCTTAAGTGCTATATTAAGTAAATAGGTCCGGATATTGCAATTATTAACCAGACAGATATCTTAATTTTTAAACAACACTTATGACTTTATTGAGAAGTACTGAAGACATGTCAGAATAACTGAAAAGTGCTCCTCAAAAGAAGTTAACGGGTCAAAGTTTGATTAAAGTAGCTCAGCTTGTCTGTGTTCCACATGGTTTTCTATTTCTCAGTCAAGATCAGTTGCAGGCTTCATTACAAATATGCAGGCCCATGGTGGCTTCTCTCAGAAGGTGACTGGTACACCATAGATTTCCAGACAGATACTGTGCCTTCATGATCACCTATCACCTTGAATTATCGAATTTACATACAACCATATATGGCTGAATTAAATCTTCCTCTCCCTTAATAAGACAGACCTAGTGCATGGCTCTAGCAGCACACAACTAAATCTATGTATGTATGGGGTATTTCTGTAGTGCAAACCTAGCTAAAAGGTCATGAAGTGCTGTACAGAACCAAAGACAAGCGTAACATCAATGAGCGATATTAGAGGAAGCGGATGTGTAGAAAGTGGATTCATCTTGAGGTAGTATTCTTTAAAGTGATGTGTTTTCAACTCTTTCATAAATTAAAGCATAGTTGGGCCAGTCCAAATTATTATGCCAATTTTGTTCCAGATCCTCGGTGCACAGATGTGTGTTTAGTTTTTTTTACTTCTTAGTCTATAGTTTGAAGATGTTCTGGCTACAGGTATGCAGAGAACCACCAGAAATGGTGATCTAGAGTACAATATAAGCAGGGGTGCTAGTCATTATGTAAATAATACAGCTTGTTTTGAGGCTGCTGCGGGGAGCCGATCAGGAAGGGCATGAATTTTAAGTGTTTCGGTTTGGATCCCTGGATGGGATTGATGGCATTCCACAGTCTAGGGTCCAACTCTTTAAGAAATCTGCTGAATGCTCTACATTGGCATATCGCGGACATCCGGATCAAATTCAAGACCCTGTGCACCATCCAACCGGCTTATTGGAGCACAGGCTCAGAACACAAATGAAACTGAACCCTCATCAGGCCACGCTAAAGAAATCTCAAAGGAGCACCCACCCACCTGATGCATTAATGATCGTTTTTGAGAATAAAACATGGAGGTAGACTTCTGGGAATGTTGATCCCTAGAATGTGTATTGCCCTGAATCTTTTACAGGGATCGAAACCCAAACAGTTACAATTCAGGAAATGATTAAAGTCTGATCATTTCAGAAGTTCTTTCTATGGGAACTTTCACTTGACAGGTGCAGCAAATAAAGGACATCAGATAGGAGTGGTACCTATTCAATCCAACTTCAAACTCGCTTTTTTCTTGAATCTTCATGAAACTGAAGTGAGAGGTGTCCTGCAGCACTCAACGTTTCACAATAAATAAAGACTGTACAGAAATGCCCACTAAAGTGCCAGTTCCAGCATTAGGAATAACATATTGTGGCTGCGAGGCCACCAAATTTGGCAGCAGCTGATCCATCCAATTTAGGGAAGCCCATACTACGCTTCCGGCACATGCTTCCCTAGGCGATCGGATGTAGATCTCCATGAAAACGTCCATGGTACGCTAAGATAAAACTGTGCATGCATCACAGACATTTTGAATGGGAGTCCTGGAAACGAGGGTCCAACTCCAGGTTAAACATTGGTCAGGGAGTGAGGTGTCAGTCTCAAGAGGTCAGAGTCACGGGGAAGAGTGGAGAGTGACAAAGAATGAGTAGAGAGGGACATAGCAGGGTGGATGATCATCAGCCGCGGTCCATGCAGGTTACAGCAGTGGGGCCGGGTGGGGGGATTTCGAGAGACAATACAGAGGGAAAACTAAATAAATATTTAATTTCCCCTCTGCATCTTCCCTCGAAATAGCCCCTCACACGGCCCCACCGCCATTACCTGCATGGACCGCGGCTGATGATCATACGAGTGGACTCTAACGCACTACAGTTTCAAAATATTCACTAATGTACCAAGGAATTTATTTGGTGATTTCCCCTGGGTTGGTGTAGCCTAGATGAAGCCTTTGCAAAACCAGAAGTTAGCTGAGCAAGTTGCTAAGCTTCATATTTCTTAGTTAGACTTTACTACTTAAACAGTGGGGTACAATATATACTAGATTATAACAGTACTGCAACAAATAGTACAAATGCATAGTTCATGCTGAGAAAACATTTATCATTACCTTTACGGAAGTGTGTTGGTACTGGTACTGAGCAAAGCTATTATGTGAAGCGGTAATATCTTCTTTTTCAAACTGTTTCTTCATGCTAGCTAAGCCACCAGGCACTGTGCATGTTTCCGTGTCCTCCATTGCCTATGATGGAGAAAAGGATATATAGTGTAACTGATCAGCACAAACTTGGCTGTGGTACATACATCTTTGGTTTAGGAAAATCACTGGAAAAATACCTGAGTGTTGTTGTAAGCATCCACATAACTAATAACAATGCATAGTGCAGGCACATTAAATGCAAAGCTTAAGACAGACAAAAGAGGAACTCATTAGTAAGTTGACTGTTAGAAAATGGCTGTGTATGTGTAAAACGCCTGTTGATGCAGATATAGCAATCAATACCACTTAGACAGTTAGGGATGCATGTAAATCATGTAATATGCTGGCGCATAATCACACACAATTTAGAGGAAATTGTATGAAATTATGCACACTGCAAATCCATTATTTAGCCCTTATTTTAACTCGAAGCGTGTGATCGGGCAAATGTTTGACACTAGAATGCATTTCTCGCTATAAAAATGTTGGGAAAAGACATTTGCTGTGAGCAACAGCTGCTCACGATCTAGTGATTTGTATTGTTCCTCTAATCTAGAAACTCTGGCCACAAGCCAGTGTAATTATGTAACATGTGGAATTCTGCTCGACAGGTGTAATGTGAAATTTGCTAAATTACCTCAAGTACGCTAGCGTAATTTAAATTTCACAAAGAACTAGATAGGTTCCAACTCACAGTTGATAATCATCTAATTTATTTATGTTGCATCAATATCTAATTCAGCTATTTTTCCTTTCTTTTATAGTGAACACATTTTCTCTATTGAGCAGCAGTGCTGAGTAAGATCTTGCTCTCTTTATCTGCCATATTGTGATTATTTTAGTTTATGGCTGTATCATATTGAAATATGTCTTTTATGGCCTCTTCTGGCCAAATACACATTCTTTCAATTTGAATTTAGTGACCACATATTAGTTTTGTCACACCTCCTCACCCAGTCTACAAGTTTTTCTTGGCATTTAACTAGAAATGAATTACTAGCCGATCATTTTAAGAAATGTGTTATCTTGGGCTGCAAATACTGTTAACAATCGATCGCTTTTAATCAAATCACGAACTCAAGTAGACCCTCAACCAAAAACATCAACAGACGCCACACTTTCATATTTAGCCCAACAAGAATAATCAGTTTACCCCCAAAAAGCCAGAAAGATTTAAAGAAATAATCAGTTACCCTAGGCTAGGACAAAAAGCAAAGTGCAAGGCACAGACCCTTTTGTCTTACGGTTCAAGCATGTTGTATCACATTTTAAGCATCCAAGAAAGACTTGCCAAATAAAAAAATAACACACAATACCAGCAAAAAACACAAAATCACATCTTGGGCTTGCTGCAAGAGGCTGTAAGAACCGAAACCTCATAACTTTATTGACATCCAATTCCATTGTACACCAAGATGAAATCTTACAAATTGACAATCTCCACTTCTGAGCGGGAATGGCGCATTTATGACTCTTGCATTAGATAAGAAAGGGATGGCTCAAACTAATTGGGAAACTGAAACTTAAATTTATTATCTAAGCCGACTTGTTAAACTTTTTGGACTCATACACCCGTCCATAAATGCAAAATTGAATTACATAAATATGGATACAAATTCAGGTGCAGAGGGTCCTGATGGTTTGTCAAATATAATTTGGAAAAGTATCCATTGAACTAGGGAATGTTATATTGATATTTTTTCATTAAAAGGCGTGCGTCAAACATATTTACAATATTTCCACACGTTGCTGGAGATCTATGGGCCACATGTACTAACAAAATCGTTTGTGATTACCAAATAGCGATTTTTTTTGCAATTTCCTATTTGGTAATCACAAACACAAATTTGTCTGATGCATTGTGCAATTCCCAGTGGGTCGCAAATAGACCTACCTCATGAACGTTAATGAGGTAGGTTTCCATTTGTTACCCATTCGGAATCACTAAATGCACAGGGATGGTGGCCTACTGCAGTCAGCAGACCACCATGTCTGTGATTGTTTTTAAAATAAAGCAATATTTTTGTAAATTTTGTTTTTATTCAGCCTATTTTCCTAAAGGAAGTTTTCTTTTCTGTGTGGTATGTAGTACCACTTCCTGCTCCTAAAAATATTTTTACAATCTTTCACAACGGGGAAGGGGTCCCTTGGGGACCCCTTCCTCTTCGTGGATTGGTTACCACTTACTCGAAACAGGTGGTAAAATGCAAATGTTTTGCGACTGCATTTATGTCGCATAATAATCACACATCACTGCAATTTAGTATTAGGAAGCAACACCCTAAACACACCCCTTCATAATACTGAATCGCAAACCCAATTTGTGATTCAGTAACAGGTGACCAAATCACAAATAGGGCTTTGTACATGTGAAAAAGTCTAGATCACAAACGGGATGATTCTGCAAATCAAACTAGTTGCTTCCACAAAAAGCCTTTGTACATGTGGCCACCATATCTCAGAACCAATTAGAGATTAAAAATGAAGTACTTTAACCTAGCTTTCTATTTTATGTCTCACATTGTAAAACAATTCAATCAAGTAAAAGGATGGCAGAAATTGCATCCTTTATGATTACACTAAAGTATCTGATGTCACTACTAGTTAATAGTTTCTTTATCATATCCTATTAAGAATTTAAAATGTACCTCTGCAGTCGATATTGGGTATACAGGAAAAAAATGGATCTCTGATGATTCCTACCTATTATCTCAAATGGATACTGAAGAAGTGAATCATGTTTTATTTGTCCAAAGATACACATACAACGATCACAATTTTTAAGAATGTGTTCCTATGAAATAATGAATATGAAATAGTGGCAGGGCAACAAAAGAGGCCACTAATTCTTCTGACAATTTTGCAGCCACAACCTTTCTCTTCAGGTAGATTTTCCAGTCTCATATTGTATAATTTTTCGATAGCTAATGTTATACCTATTGAAATACATTTGCCTTTCCTGCAGGCTCACCCCTGACTTTTACCCTATTTCTGCAAAGTATTTTTGCTGCGATTAGATCAGTGTACCCTGTGACATTGCAATTCAATGTCCCAGTGTATGTTCACTGTCAACAAAATGATGTTGGCAAAAGTGGCTAAATCAATTGATATATTAATCTTTACTGAAAGGCACTTGTAGATGGCTAAGAAAATGCATAAATGGCATGGGAGTTAATTATCATTAGTGGGCTGCAGTGTGTTACACCAACTGCATGCATGACACAAATGTATGGCTCCCATAGCACCACATTGATCTACCTGGGCTGCAGTTTAAAGGCACTGTAGAAACACAGGAAAAGCTTCTTGGCTATGGGGGAAATCCTTTTTTTATATGTAAATGACACCATTATAGTGTGCTAAGTCAGTCCAGATGGTAGGGTGCCTACAAATATAACAAAGTGGCACACTATATATTTATAAAGGGTGCCCTCACCGTGACTGAAGATCTAAAAGGTATTTTCACTATGTATGCTAAGGTATGAATACAATATTTATTCTACATCTCTGCCTGGGGAAACGCTACAGGAATAATTTGAAGTTATTTTATAAACCCGCTGTAATGGTGAAATCATACATGTGATAACTTTTGTAGAAAAATTACTTAAGAGAAATTGGCTCCGAAGAGAATAGTCTACGTCTTAGCCCAATAAAATACAGGTGTTAACTACTGACTACTCAGACGGTTTTAGCCATCAGGCAAAGGACAGGAGCACTTGGCAGAAAAAAGGACAAACATTGACACTTCTTGATTTTTCTTGATGCAAAATCCACCTTCCTGTACTTATTCGTAGAGCCCCCCTAGCCAGTAAGGTTCTAGTTACAGTGGGAGACATAACCAGTTTGGGCCATTTCAAGAGGTAGGAGTGCTGCAAAATAAGGTGCCCATAGTGTGAGAATATAGCCAACTTTGGGCTGGAAATATCTCCAGTCACTATCTAGTCAGTAGATGAATCAAGCACCATAACGAACACCTCTGCAAATCATTCTTGGGCCTAGAAAGACTCTACCTTAAGAAGAAGACTAGCTGGAAGAAACAAAACTCCTGCTGGACTCACAAGTATTTCACAATCCTGCAGACACCCAAGGAGTGGAACCCCTCTCCAGGGGAAAGTGGTGGCCTCCTATTCCCATTTAATGCCTTCAAAGAAAAAAACATCCAGAAAGACTCCTGACTCCAAGAAGACCCAGCTGACCACAAAAGGCTGGGTCCTGCAAGAGACTTAGCTGGCAAAAGACCTGATGCCATAGAAGCCTGCGCTTTGGATCTGGGCCTGAAGGACAGACCATAAGATAGTTTTACAATAGTTGAAAAAAAGTTTAATTCAATAATTTGTTTCTACCACTGGTGGACTAGGATTAGCTGCGGAGGTTTGTCCAGCAAGGTCTCACAAAGATTAGGAATTTAAAAAGTATATCCTGTTCAATGATGTTTGTCACATTAAAAACCGGTTCAGTGGGACCTTGCAGTAAAGTTATCCCACCGCTGTTCAGGTTGGCTTTCAACCTCACCCCTCTGAAGGATTATGAGAACAAGAAAAGTGACTAAGCTGTCAGGACTGCTTGCACTTAACTTCTGTAAGTCTGTATACAAACATATAAACAGAGACTGAATCTACTCTTCTTTAGAAAAGAGAGGTACTCTTGTGCATTTTTCTTCTACTCTCATCCCTGCCAAGCGTGGACACCTGGCACTCCACGTCTGTGCTTTCTGTGGTACATGGTGTGTAACCAGCAGGGAGTCAAAGCCTACCAATTAAAAGCAACACCCAACTTAGGGCACCTATTAAACTAGTGGTTGCTTTAGAGTGGAGAAGGGTACAAAGGAATCTCAAATAAGGACCCAACCACATTTTCTCTCAATAAAAAAGTTGCTCGTGTCTGCAAGAAAAGACACAGGAAACAATCAACCTTGGAACAATAGGGCCTCCGGCAGTGAATCCAGTTAATACATTCTAAATCCAAAGATAAAACCTTGGACTGTGGGAATTCTTTCCAACTTATGAAGCAAATTCTGCAGCTACAAGATCCAGCTTTTCCTGATCAGAGCTTTTGGCACCAAAACAAACCGCTTTCACCGAGCTCAACAACAAAGTATTGGACTTCCTAGGACCTTTGCTGGCCTCAGCCTTGCCTCGCTAAAAGATTTTGAATTCCATTCCAGAGACTATGTTTGAATATAAAGTCTTTGACTGAGAGAACCTACTTGGTGTATCTGACTTGAGCACCAACACGTCCAGCCTAGGCTGGCAATTAGGTCTGGGTAAGATGTGAACTATTGTTTTTCATTGGCACTTGGGAGGATCATCCCCCTCCGAAATTAAAAACTCAATTTCAGGCACCTTTAATATGTTGCTCAAATTTGCCAAATGTATCCAAACTTTTTCTCTTATAGACATTTGAAAATTCGATGCACAAAAACAAAAATGATGCAAATACAATACCAATACCAAAAGCACCGCCCCATGCCAGGCAAGTCTTCCCTTCATTCTGCAGGTTTAACTCAAAATTATGTGCAGGGTTTTCTTTCCAACACACCAACAAGCATTAACTAGTCTAACATGCTCTCAAACCGTGGTACTACATTGCCCACTTGCCACAATTTTGAATGTGACCATCTCTAGTCAATTACTGTGGCTTGATCCATAATGTGCAGTGGCAATGATTTCAGAGTAAACACACTCCATACATATTTCCTGGAATCCGGTTGTCATAATTCTTGTGTTCTTTTGGTGGATTCAATTATTTTAGGCCCAGCAGCCCAAATTAATTTCATACCAATAAATCTCATTCTTTAATGTATGTCAAGTTGTTTCATTAAATAATGAATTTAAATTATTAAAAACATATGTGTTGCTAACAAATTGAGAATGCTTATGCTGTGTAAAATCTATATCATGAACTGTGGTAGATCCGCTCTATGTCTTTGGGATCACTGGATAGTGTATACATTATACAAGTCCATACATATTCCATGAAACACCATGGTCCATAATAGTTTTCTCCTTCCTGAACTCTGTAGCTGTAACACTATATGGTCCCAGTTATCCATTTTACTTAATTGTGACTGGTGTGTACTCAATAAAAATTGACATACACCTAAAAGGGAAACCTCAGACACAATGTCTGCTTTTCTGGTAATTGATACACTACTGGAAACTAGCAGTGATCTTCTGTGGCAAGGGCAATGCTGTAGCAGAACCATTACTATATGATGTGTTGCGTTTTTTAAAGATCCAGACTGTTCACATAATCTCACAACTTTCTGGAGTCCTTTTGCTCACATATGGTGCACATGTGTAATTTTTAATTTTCCACAAAATGTCTCTTGATCAACTATATGGCTTTTGGTAATCTCTTCTAAAAGAAAATACAGTCTGCCAATGTGGAAATTATATTGAAACTACTTGTTCATAGCCCTGATTTCTTCATTAATTCTTTTTGCTGGGCTTACAGATCCTGCTTGAACTAGTCATTTGTATTATATTGTTTTGATCTTGTCTGCCCCATGTCAAAGAAGGAGGTGTGGAAATTACAAATGTACTAAGCAATAGTGTAATAATCTGCATCTGTTCTTAAAGTTCACTTGACACACTTCCTCTATAGTGCTGACCTCTGCAGGTGACCAGGCAAAAATGGAATCTAAATGTTTGAGGGTAGTGGTCACTTTCAGGAGGCGTAAAAATGTCAAAATATTTGATCAAGGGAAACTGCTTAAGATCTAAAGCAGTGTAGATCAGGACTTCACTCCTATATCCTGAGAAATGTATAGGGATATGGGGCTTAAAAAGGTGGGGCCCCCATCAATTATTCATTCACTCATGCTATAAAACTGGTCCATCAAAGGGATGGCGTGGCTAAATTAATTTTGCGAAAGTATTGAACCCTGTCTGATATTCCAGATAATATCTTGCAAGTGAAAAACTGGCATCATCTAAAGGCCGGTACCAAGCCTTTTTCTAGGTAAATATTGAAATCACTTTAAATATTCCATGGATGGTTGCTAAATTCTGGAGACATTTGAAGAAGGTTCACTAACTTGTTTACTGTTGGTGCTGTATTTGTAACGTGGATTTATAGAAATCATAACTATAATCACATCCCCTAGAAACTGTCCCATCACGTTTGAAGAGGTTAATTTTAAAATGAAGATCAGAAGCTAAATATAGCTTCGCTCCCTCTTGGTATGCCCTTAGTGGTCACTTTTTGCCCTGGCAACTCATACTTGCAAAAACTATTGAGAATTCAGTTGTTTTGAGTGTATCAAAATAAGACAATAACAAGAGAGCTTGCACATATTTCACTGTCCTATCTAATTGACCAACTTGCCAAGGACAAAGCCAGCTTATCAGTGTCTAAGGGGCTGATGGAGATGAGGGTCAAACCCTATTGTTAGGAATGCTGCTGGCCGGTTGGTTCTAGGGTTGAGTCAATCCAAGACCATTTGTCACAGCCAGCTGATTGACAACAGGCCATGGTACCATATCATTCCTACCCTTGCCCTGTTGGCAAAATATATTTGGCTGAAATGGCCATAATGAATTTATAAATTTCGGCCCTAATACATTTGTCAGCATCATATTAAATTTTTTTTTGAAGAGATTTTTATTAGAGTTTTACAGGAAATAATACAGTGGAATACAAGTACTAAATTGAGAATAGAAAATACAAAATATATTCAGATATAAAACTTAGTACTTAAAAGGGCCATGCTTCCTGTAAAAATTCCCCTCTCTTACTTTTACCAACTTAATTCGGTTTGTTCAAAGTTCCTGTGGAATAACAAGCACCCACGTATTGCCATGGCCAAGCTTATTTGTCCTAAAGGAGAAGGTGGGGTACGTTTTCCAAATTTCAAATTGTATCACTCTGCTTTTTTACTTAAACAATCTTTTGCTTTAGCTTATGATTATGGTGACACTCCCATTCCAGCATGGATTATTTATGAACGCTCCCTCCTTAAGGATTTTTCATTCCAGGACGCAATTTTCATGTCCAACAGTACCTTTTTGTCTACGAATCCCACATTAAAATATTCTAAATACCTGTTATATAACGCCTTTTCTGATGGTTTCACACCACTACAATGTTTTCTATATTCCTCTTTATGGTTTAATAAATACCTTAAATATAAGGATAAATCTTTTTACTTTAAATACTGGAAAGAAAAGGGTATTCTTTATGTACATCAATTGGTGCATCTTGGATCTGTTATCCCTTTTCCTACCCTTCAAACTACCTATCACCTACCAGACTCTTTCTCTGCTCAATATACCATTATTTCCAATGCTTTACAATCGCATCTGGCCACCTTTGACTTCCCTGTAGCAACATATTAATTTTAACACAGCTTTATCGAACTCCTGTTTTCTTCTATTGATTTGGTGGTGGGAGGTTGGATGAGTAAACGTCTTGGCTACTCTGTCACAGCCTGCCCACATTCTTAAAGGTGTCATTCCTATCATTTGTAAACTTTGCCAAGCATATTCAAACTATCATAGTAGTTTTATGGGAGAGAAGTGAGGACGGAGACTCATGGTTAAAAGAAAGTTTACCCTTTGTTCAGGGATGATATCATTATTTGTGAATCCTTCAAAATTGAGTGCATCCTGGCTTCTCCTTCATTGAGGAAATCCGAGCAATTTTTCTTAAGTGATGCAAGGATTTGTGAAATGCTATATTGTGTAGCTAGATTAGGTATGTTGATGATTCTCTTCATGCCTGCATAGTAAAAATACTATGGACCCATTGCCGCTGAAATTATATGGCAGTGGAGGGCCAAAATTTGCAGCAGGGTCGAGTAAATTATGAAGCAAGAAAAGGTAAATTACGCAAGATAATGTTGCACATTTTGTGATTGTATTACTTCATTATTTGGTCATTTATACACTAGTTAACACTGTGTGAGCATTGGCTGCACCTCTATAATGCCGGTTTAACACCCAAATATAGAAATAAGCAATGGAAAGGTGATCAGTCGTCAACTTTTGGAAAGGGCCTTCCACTGCGTGGCAATATGTTTTGCTGCATTTTTTATTAACCTTTGAACCATTTGACCTAGAAACATTTTTTTTGTTCAAATCTGTAGATTATGCAGCAGATTATGTGGCAAATGCAGTAAATCTATAATTATGCAAAAAACACTGCATATGCACAATCACGTAATTGCAGTGGCCCTCAATATACCATCTTTATTCAAGTCTTCTATAGATCATTTTTAAGTTGACCTAACAGGAATGAGAATCACCGCGGGCAGGTGACCAGCCGACAATGAGTCGGAGGTATTGCCCGCCCTATTATGATATGACTGCCTAATGTTTTTTTCTAGTGTTGCTTGTGCTGCAGCCCAGGAAAAGGGATGCAGCACAAGCCGCACTAGAAAAAAGCATTTTGCGCACATCCATACATCGTGTGCCAGGCACCATATGGTGTCTGGCACACTGTAAATGGATGTGTGGGGGGCACCACATGTGCACCCTGGCCAATAAAAAGTGGCCCATGGGTAACAGGGGCCTAGCTTGGGTCCCCCAAATTCCCTTTCCGGCTACCTTTTCATATCGGTGGAACAGAGAGTCGGAAAGGGACATTGTGATCCTGACGGCAGTGCCTGAGCAGGCGCTGCCTCCATTTAGGATCACGATTCCGACCACCGCCCTGTCAGGATCAGTAGATCCGGTCAGAGGTGGCTGTTTGCCCCCGACAGTCAATTTTTTTTTTTTTTTTAAACAATTTTTATTGCAGCATCAAAGTTATATAGCTTACACATATCACTGCCAGTTTCCACACTTCGCCCACCCCCGATAGTTCCGCCTGCATTACACGGCCATTCAGCCCACATCCCGGAGGCAGGACGGCAAGAGTCTTCCACCTGGGATGGCGCTAGGTGATAGAATAACCATGTGAGCAACAAGTTGACATCCATCATGGCAGTTCCATCAAATGTCGCTGCTTTTTCAATACCTATTACCCCCCCAACCCCAAACCAATATCACTCCCCACTGAGGAAGCTCCAAGGTATAACGATTCGGGTCAGCACCTTCCTTCCCCCCAAGGAAACAGGGCAGAGTCAGCCCGCTTACTTGCAGCAACTCGTGGCCTTCGCGCACTGTGATCGCCCTCTAATCTCCCTAGGAGCCCCCCCCATACCCACCCTCGCCCACCCATTCCCTGAAAAATCGCTGGTGTGTGCCGACTGCCAGAATATTAAACCGTGGTGTAGGTGCTAAGGAAACAACACTTAGGCAACCGTGCGCCATCCCGGAATGCATCATTCGCTTCACTCCTCCCCGCTCTCCTCCTGCGATCTGTAGTCCTCCAACGCTTGCACCAGACATTCCCACGCTCGTGCCACCTCTAGACCCCTCTCATCCGCTGTGCGCGTCGCCTGCCTAAGCCGGATCCTACTTTCAGTCTTGGCCCATTTACTCAATTCCACCGCCCACCGCCTACTAGATGGGCCCTCCGTCGACTTCCAGCACCATGTTAGCTCTCTCTGAGCCAGTATTAACCCCAGGTCAATAAACTTGCTAGTAACCTTCGTCTTCCTCGTGTGGGGAAACCATAGCAGCAGGCAGGCGGCTTTGTCAAAGGTCACCTGTCTCTCTGTTACTTCGTTCAGGAGCTCACCCACGTCAGTCCAGTATGATCCCAGTTTTGGGCAGTCCCAGAACATGTGGTCCAGTTCCGCTCCCAGAAGAAGACACCTGGGGCAAGCCGCCCCCACCACTCTGAAATGCCTCTGTATCCTACCCGGGGTAAGATAGGCCCTGTGGACCACAAAGAAGTGCACTTGCTGAAAGCGTGCATTTCTGCAGCCCTTCCTTGCTCTCTGCAAGAGGTGGCCCCACGTTGCATCCGGAATGGGTTTCCCTATACTTTCCTCCCACTTCTGCTTCAGATCAGGAAGGGTTGACAGTCCTTCATGGAGCATGCGCGATTGGAGACATGTGATCCCTTTGACCGTCCCTACAGCCATCACGACATACTGGCACACCAATGGGGTCGCCGGTTCTTCCTGCCCTTCACCCCAGTGCCTCCTAATCGCTGCCGTAACAGCCATGTGCAAGAGGAAATTCCCTGCCGGTACCCCAAACTGGTCTTGCACCGCTTGGAAGGGCAGCAGTTCTCCCTCGGCGTACAAGTCGCCTATCACCTGGAGTCCTAACTCCTCCCATTCCGAGAGGGGGATCCAATCCCCTCCACGCGGCAGTGTCGTCAGCATGCCCAGGGGTATCACCGGGGCATACGGGTGTACCACTCCCGCACCGTTTTTTCCTCGAGTGTCAGATCCCGAACATCCAGCTGCTGGTTCATTACAATATAAGAAAGGACATGTCTCGGGACCCCCTTCCCCCTATGTTGGTCAGGTCCCCGAAATTCCTTCGCCACTTGTTGCGTAAGGATCTGTAGCTGCGCCGCCAAATAATATAGTTCGAAATCAGGGACCGCCATCCCTCCATCGAGTTTCGGTCTATGCAATGTGTCCAGTGCCACTCGTCTCCTCCCGGTCCCCCAGATGAATCCAGTGGTGAGGGTCCGCAGGTCCCTGAAGAACCGAGGCGGGACCCAAATAGGCAAGGTCCTAAAATAATACAGGAGGCGTGGCAATGCCACCATTTTGAGCAAGTGCTACTCTCCCTACCGCCGCCAGTGGGAGCGTGGCCCAAAACGCCATCGAGCCCCGCAGGGCTCTCATGCACCGACCCAAGTTCCCTTCCAGCAACCCCTCGGCCGTGTGATAGATCCTGACTCCCAGATAGGTGAAACAGGAGTCTTCCCAGATCACGTCTGCAGGTAATGAAGGTTGTGGCGTCCCCGCTCTCAATGGGAAAAGGCAAGTCTTACGCCAATTCACCTTGAGACCCGATAGGGCTCCAAACCCCGTAAGCGCATTCACTGCTCCCCTCTGTGCCCCCTCCGCGTCCTCCAAGAACAGTAAAAGATCATCTGCGTAAAGCGATATATGATGTCGCTCGCCTCGACATACGACCCCTTCGTGTATCAGCCCCGACCGAGCTCGAATTGCCAAGGGTTCTATCGCTAAGGCAAACAGTAGGGGCGACAATGAGCACCCCTGTCGCGTACCTCTCTGGACCGGGTACGCAGAGGAGATCACCGAGCCCAGTCTCACCCTGGCAGTAGCCGAGGAGTACAATACTCTCGTCCAGCGCCTGAACCCAGACCCGAGGCCAAACCTCTTCAATACCTCATCTAAGTAGCCCCATTCCAGACTATCAAACGCTTTTTCTATGTCAATGGATAGTACTGCAGGCCAATCGCCCGGGTCCATCTCACCACCCAGGACTCGCACTAGTCGGCGGATATTAGCTGAGGTGTTCCGAGTGGGGATAAAGCCAGCCTGGTCTCCGTGCACCAATGATGTCATGTGCGGCTGCAATCTGGTGGCCAGGATACGGCTTAAGATTTTATAATCCACCGTTAACATAGGCAGCGGCCTATAAGAGGTCACATCCGTACTATCCTTTCCCGGTTTCAGCAGTGGCACAACCAGCGCTTCCCTCATCGAGCCGGGCAGCCGGCTCTGTTTCAACGCCTCATTATAGACTTCTAATAACTGGGGCGCCAAGACGTCCACAAATTGGGCATAAAATTCAACTGGAAGGCCATCTACCCCCGGCGTTTTCCTCCGTGCCATGTGCTTGATAGCCCCCCTAACCTCCGCCAATGTGATCACATCGCCCAGGGTCTTAGCTTCCTCATCATCAAGCTGTGGAAAGGCGACCTCCGCCAGGTAATCGGAGAGGTCATTACCTTCCGTCTCTAAGCGACTCTGGTATAGGGTCTCATAATACCTAGTAAAACGAGAGAGGATCGCCCCCTGTGAATAAACGGTATCCCCTAACTCCAACCTCACACTCAGTATTGAACATCCCCGCGGTTCTGGGTTTGCTAGCCGCGCCAACAGTGTGCCCACTTTGTCGCCCTCTGCGTGGACCCTTGCTATATATTGCCTGTAGTCATAGCATCTCAGCCTCTCGGTCACCGATGCCACTAATTCTTTAGCCTCCAGGAGACGTGTCTGCAGTGCCCCCCGTTCCGGCCTCTGCCTCTCCACCTCCCTTAATGTATCCTCCTCCAGTACCACCTTCCTTTCTCCAGTGTGTTTCCCAATACATAGGCCTCTCATGACCACCTTGAATGCGTCCCATTCCAATCCCCTAGTAGAGGCTGTTCCCTTATTAGTCGCAAAGTATGACTCCGCCCCCTCGCGGACCACAGATTGGAAGACCTGATCTTCTAAGGTGTCCGGGTTCAGTCGCCAATTAGGAATCGCTGTCCTCACTCGCTGCCATTGGAGGGAGAGCAGCTGGGGGTTGTGAAAAGAGATAGTCCTAGCTAGGTACTCAGTGTGCCTTGCTAAAGAGGCAGTGGTGGGGTCGCAGAGGATCGTATCAATCCTGACATGCAGCTCGTGGAGTGCCGAGAAGAAGGAGTAGTCCCTGTCCCCAGGATGATGTCCCTGCCACACATCAATCAGCCCCCATTCAGCCTGCCAATCGCTCCTATGCTTCGCCACTCTGCGCACCGGGGATGTAATCAGTGGGGGGTGGGATCTGTCCAGGGTGACATCAGTGATAGAGTTAAAATCACCTCCCAGTATGACCTGCCCTGTCATATACTGAGCCAGGAGGCCCGAAATGGAGTCAAAAAAGCGGGGTTGGTCAGAGTTCGGGGAGTAAATACAGCAGAGCGCCACTTCTCTACCATAGAGTCTTCCTACTACCCCTACATATCTACCTTCTGGGTCAATCGTCTGGCTCGTCACCTGGAAGGGAATCCCCGCCCGCACCCAAATCAATACCCCCCTCGCAAACGCAGAATATGCTGTGCCAAACACTTGCCCTCTCCATCGCCTCTGAAGCGCCTCACATTCCAGTTTAGTAAGATGAGTCTCTTGGAGCATCGCAATCTGAACTCCAAGGCGCACCAGGTAGGCATGCACTTTGTGGCGTCGGGACATGGTGTGGAGTCCCCGCACATTCCATGTGACGCACTTCAGCTCAGACATCGTCCCCATTGCTACCCTTCAGTCGCAGTAACTCAACCGCAGCTCGCCAGCACACACCAGCAACAAAAGTACCCACCCCCCAAACACCCCCCAAAACCCCCAACACCCAGTTCCCCAGGACAGGAACTAGCAACTGCGCCATAGCCCCCATCCAAACCTCACACACCAAACGAGCAAATCTACCCTGCAGTAGCCACTGCAGGCTGCCTTAAGGGCAGTAGGAGCGTGGTCGCGCCCCGATAAGCGGCAGCCCTCGGCCCCTCCCTCCGCCTCATGATCCCCTCCCCAATGGCCTGGTACTGTTACCGTGCTCTAGAAGGATACCATGAAGTCCATCTTCTACCATAGGTGGCTGCACTCCGCACTGTACTCCAGGGGTCGAGCAAGTCACAAATCGTCCGCCGAACGGGGAGTCACCTCTGGCCCCACATTACTATCTACATCTGAAATCTCAGTCCCAGAATGTCTCTTGTCGTCCTCAGATGCAGAACCTTCTGTGAACACCTCTTTTTGCCCCCGACAGTCAAGGGCCCGACTGTGTCTGTCGGTAGCACCGCCACCATCAGTCTGTCGGTGGCAGTTCCATCGAAATCGTAACGTGCCCCTTAGTTTGTTGTCAACAATTTCCCTGCAATTGGGCTGTTGCTGCAGGAAGCAGGAGTGGAAGAGATTATGAGCCTGATTTAGAGTTTGGCGACAAGAAATGCAATATCAAATGTGACAGAGTACTCTGCCCACCAAACTATCTCTCCACATGCCCTATTTAGAAAAGGGCAGGCTATCACCTTTCCCTCCATGGTGCCCTGTGATTCTGTTGGAGAGCTTACTCCAAAGGCCTGATGGAGAGCTGCCATCGGACTAAGGTTATCAGACCACCCAACATATAGAGAACAGATGGTCTGCTGTCCTTTTTTTCTGTCCGTGAATGCCTGGCATGAATGAGCAGAGTGTGAGCATCATTAGTTATTTGTTTTCGAAAAACAAGCTTCCACTCTTGGAGTTTTTCTTTCAATAATAAAAACTTCTGTAGATGGCTGTCAAAATCGACAGTAGAGTTTATCAAGCATTTGGTACCTTCAGGAAACCGCGCTATGACAGCGGTTGTTCTGAAAATATACCGATCACCGCTGGGCCTGTGGTGATATCCAACTGCAGCGATCCATTTTCTATCAGGTTGAAGGAGATAATGTATTTCGCCACACTGATAGGCAAAGTAAATATCGCCAAAGTATAAATCAGCCCCTATATCTTTTGTCAACTTTTCCATTTCAAGTTCAGATATTCAAAAGTGTATAATTTCCAAATTGCTGTTACCTAAATCAATATGATTTACCATTTCTTTTTGCAGACCGAAGAAGTGGTTCTGTGCATTTCTACGACATATGTTATTTGAGGAACAGGTGGTGCAAGCATCTTTAGTTGCGGGTGGGGCAAAGGCAGCACTTAGGACAGATGCCATTTCATTTGCCAGAGACTGAAATACAATTGGGAAGGCATATAGTTTATCTAAAAAGGTAGAACAGTCATCATTTGAATTCCTACATCCCTCTCCCTCCTTCAGCAACCAACTGAGCTGTTCAGTCTCTACAACTTTGAATTAATCATGGCGACTGTTAGAACCGGCTGTCTCCAGTTGGCAGAGGTATACACTTCTGACAAATAGGGACACTCCTTTTCTAGTCAGGGCAAGGGGATCACACCCTTCGATAACCCCTGCTCACCCCCTTGGTAGCTTGGCAGAGCAGAACAGGCTTATCTCAGAGGCTGTGTGTTAAGCAATTATGACCACATACAGTAACACCGTGAATACACTACAAATGGACACGACACCGTAGTATTATAAAAATAAGTATTTTTATATAAGGCTTAGCACAAGACCAAAATAACGGCAAAACTGTACACAATCGGAATAAATACGTTTAGGAAGGAAAAAGGATAGTTCAAAGGTAGTTTCTTCTTTAGCATAAGAGTCTTTTATATCAAGCAAATCTTCTTCTTGGAAACACAGTTCTTTAGCAACAGGGTAACTCACACGGGAGCTACACAACGCTGGGCAGAGATACTCCACAGGTTCGGCGTCGACCGCGAGGAGCGCTGCGTCGGGCCTGGAGTCACACGGACCCCCAATAACACAGTACCTTAGGAAAATGAGGCACACGATGACCAGCGGCGTCGAGCAATCCGGCGTCGCGTCTTCGGTGTCGATCAGGCCACAGCAGGCGTTGTCGAGGATGCAGTTGCACAGAGTGAGCAGCGCTCACGGCGTCGAAGGGCACACGGTTGATGCGATCAGCAGCGGGGCAGACACGAGGTCCTCTGGAGTTAGAGCCGTACTCCTACTCACTGGCGTTGCTGCTGGCGTCGGTTGGGCCCAGCGTCCGATCGTCGTGGTTGCTGGTTCTTTCAGAGATGCTGGATTCACACTTCCAGCAGATAGCACTTTGTAGCAGGTGAAGTCCTTTAGCCCTGTGACTTCGGCAGGAGACTGGCACTCTTCCAGTCCTTGGAGATTTTCTTAGCAAGCGTGAGAGTACACACACAGTTCCTCTCTCCTGGTTCCTCGGCAAAAATAAAGAAGTGCTGCAGGATTCCCCCAACAACAGCACACTGGCAGAAGGGGTAAGCAGTCCTTTAGATCAGCAGGCTTCTTGTCCTTGGTTACAGGGTTCCTTGTCAGAAGTGATCTGATTTCCTAGTTCAGGGGTCCTCCTCTTATACCCCTTTTCGTCTTTGATCCCTTTGTCTATGCCGGGGATTTCCCAACATCCTGGGTCTGTGGTGGGTGGAGCTAGGCAGTAGCACCTGGCCTATTCATTGAGCCGGGCCCTCAGACGCCCCGCAGGAGGTGGAGCCAGCATCGACACTGGCAGGAGCAGAGCTATCGCCCTCCTGGCAGGAGGTGGGGCTAGGATCGTCCATGGCAGGTACAGAGCCATCAGTCGCTCGGCAGGAGGTGGAGCCAGCATTGTATCAGGCAAGGCAGGCTATCAACAACTACTCTCCCCCTACTCTCAACGTAATGTCCCACTCATCCCACACTGACTCATCCAGACCTCTTGGAGCCACCCAGCTCCTGTCACACACACGTAAGACCAGCAGAGACCAGATATGGTTAGACAAGAAAATAGACACTTTCTAAAAGTGCTATTTTCGAACCCAGAGTCCAAAAACCATCCACACCAACGGATGCGTAATTAAACCCCGAGTCCAGGGATACCAAACTCGACATTGCACCATGCTCCCCGAGCCAGCTAGGATTATAGCGTTAATAATCCCGGCGGCCCATTCTACCCAACGGAGAGCAGGCTACCTCGCAATAGTGAAGCCCTAAGATGGCGGCACTTCACTATCAGGACATGCCAACTTGGTCAGGCTTGTCCTACCTTACACTTACAATGCACCCTGCCCATGGGCCTACCATAGGGGTGACTAACATGAAGTTAAGGGAAGGTTGGAGGGGCTGGCAAGTAGGTATACCTGCGCAGCCGACGTGACAGTGCAGGACTGCACGTGGGTCTCGCAATGACCGACCCGTAGACATTCGTTTACACGGCCGCTCCTGTGGGTGGCACAACACGTGCTGCAAGCCCACGAGCGGCATTTGTATTTACAAGCCCTGGCACTCCTGGTGCACTAGACTAGGGACTGACAGTAAACCAAATAAACCAAACATGGATACAATAGATACATCATTTTAACAGAGGGAGCACTTGCGCTATGGCACTGATCAGCAGTGACACGGCGCCCAAAGCATATACCAGCAAAACATCGTAAAACAGTAGAGGCAAACAGAAAAAATGGAGGAGAGACTCAAGCCAATGATGTCAGGTCTAACAGCGACATAATTGGCTAAAGTTTGTAACAGCTTGATCTTTGCCTATAAATTGCAGAGTGAATACTTAAAGCTTTTATAATTGCAACCAATGTTGTAATCATAGATTTTCAAGGATAGATAAAAGATTCCAGTTCTCACTTAGTATTCTATTAATTAGCTTTTAACTCCGCTTGTCATCTGCTAAAAATGGGTCCTGCCAAACCGCTAAGATCTCTGCCTCACAAACATCTAGGAGGCATTTATTATGTCCGTTTCAACATCAACATTTGGTGTCTTATGGAGTTCGAAAGCATCAGGCTCACAAGAACATTGGGTATCATGACCTCATTCTCAAAATTCCCCACTTTTTAACAGCAGCACCCTCACGTGGAAGTGCTTGCATAGTTTTAATGGGCATCTTGTAAAAGATAACAGACATTTGAGGAGGCTATAAAATGCACATGATAATAGGTTGCCATGCAGAGATTTGGACCTACAGACCCTCAGCCTTCCCACCTGATGGCACAACCAAGATGCACCTTGCACCTTGCACACTTCAGGCCTCATTTTTGTGGTTTTGGTGCAGGGCAGCGCGGCAAGGAATGTTGTTCCACTGCCCTTCGTCAAAAGAAAAGGGCAGGAATGTGTCGTATCTATGAGATAAGGTGCATTCCTGTACTTTTTCCCTGTGCTGGTGCACAAGGGGCTGCCATGACCCAATACAGGCACCCTTGCCTGCGTTGCAGCGCTGATTGTTTTGTGCAGGAATGGACACCTTTCTGCACAAAATAAATAAATTGAGGCGAATTCCTCTATGTGTGCTGCACAATGCAGCACACACAAAAAGAGGAAAATATGAGGAGGAATTAAAAGAAAAAAATCCTTGTTGCGCCCCCGGGGGTGTCGTTAGATTCTGACCTATTCCCAGGTTTATGATTTCTCATAAATCTGGGAATGCTTCAGATTCCCTGGGTGTTGCATGGAAACATCCACAGTCGCACTCTTGGAACGCCCTCCTCACGCAGTGTTCTGCGTGACAGGAGCACATATCTACGAGGCAATGAAAAGCCACGTAATGTGGCTTTGCGTGGGCTTGTGAATATGTTGCGACACATTGTGCCTCCGGAGTGTCAAACAAGTGAAGCAAGGGGCCTCGTAAATGAGGCCCATCAGGTGATAGTGGTGCAAAACCTTTACACAGCTTCTATGTTGCTTGTTAACTATTGGCCAATCATAATGCTTTGGAAGTTGTTCAGTCTTACTTCTCCTTGTTTCACTTCCACAGTCCTCAAGCTTCAGTGAAGACTTCAAGGGGAAAGTGTTCTCGAACAAGATTACTAGCAGCAAAGAGTTACCAGCAATCAGGTTTTTATAAGTGGAACATAAGTCAACAGGCGATGCAGAAGCTGCAGAAACACCGGTACCCAATGCTTATGATTCACCCGCAGGCTTATAAATTCTCTTGGCAAAATCAGAGTGCCTTGTGGGTAGCTTGCTCCAACCTCTCCCATTTCCCACACCTCATTGTTACAGTCCTCAGGTGCAGACAGGGACTTCACATAGAGGTCATTGTCTAGTTGCAGTGCTGGTAAGCAGTGTGGTGGTGGCTGAAAGGGCTCTTGGGCATATCTGCTAACTGCAAACATGCTAACTGCAAATATGCTATGTTTTGCCTGCGTTATCAACCTCATAGTTTATGTGTTCTTTTGTAGACTCCTTGGGTAGATTGGGTATGTCAAGGTATCTACACTCTGCTTGCTCTACTTACAAACCCCAACTACACCCACTGATGAAACAAGGGACAACTTAACTTCTTGCTTTTTTGACATTTACAGTAGGGACATTCAGTGACATTTGTAATTGGATCTCATTTCATTTCAATGAGCTCTTCTGCAGTGGCACATATGTGATGGGACACTTACCGCGTGATGGTCTCATTGTGTTAAAAGTGTTGTCTATGGAAAAAACAAAACATTTTTGTCCACCATCAAATACCTTCTGGAATAACCCAAGCAGTATCAGATACCAGCCAAACAATACTGATGGATCAGCAAGAATCAACACAACTGCCAGATAACATTGTTAGAGCACAAATACATATTTTGGAAAAGTTAAGACCTAATTACAAAAAGCTATTTATTTACAAGAAGGCAATCAAAATACAAAACCATCATCAATGAACAAATACAAAAATAAAACTGCGAAAAACAACTGCGAGATTGTTACCAGCCAAGTGGAGTGAGTAATACAATGAGTACAGTCTTCTCCTTGTTAATCCTGAGCTTATACAACAGAACTCACAGACCAAACAAGAGAGAGCCATATGATTTCTAGATTAACGTTATCTTCTAAATCGGCTTCACATTGTAAAATGTAGTTGCGAAACAATGTTGGGAAATTGCATGCAATATAATGGAATTCATTTTGTTGTACCTTGTATGAAAACTGAACGTGAGGGAATATCTCACACTCACAAGTAAAGTGAAATGCATTAACGGGATCTTGTACCAGGAGAAAACATCTCCCTTACTCACACAAGTATCTCGCTGGAAAAATTGCAAATTTCTAAACTGCAAAATGTGAACATTTCTTGCACAAAAGAAACCTTTCACAGAGGGCTAAAGTCGTTTTGGAAACCACAGAAGAAATGTAACCACTAATATCATATTTGGGACAAAACGATTGATCATTCCATTGGATTTACTGCGGCCAATCTACAATTACGAATATCCAAAAGACCCATTAATTTCTCTAATGGGGGAGAATATTGAACAATAATTCTTCAGCTTACATTAGTGCTGCTGGGTATAGCACCCAGTTGGGATGGGTTTCTAGCTGGCATATAGAGGAGTCTTCAGCGTAGTCATTTAAAACAAAATGTATGGCTAGAGCTGATCACCATCTCACAGACAGTAGCTCGAAGGATATTTCCATTTGATTAATCTCCAGCAAAAGTTAATTTTGCAAGCAGAAGCCCGTCCGGACTCCACACAGATTCCTGAAAAAGAAGCCTTCTCAAATGGACTTGGGCCCCTTCAGCTAGACAAGAGCCCCACATCGCAATCTGGGAAGAGGACTTTCTAGACTGTAATTGGCAGAGGACTGCTGCCCAACTACTTTAGTTTTGGAATATAAGCTAGAGCTGTTCTCCATCTCTTTGCTGTTTTTAGGACTTTGACTTCTATGAACAAAGTTGTTGTCAGAGTATCTGCAGTAAGGTTCGGCGGGATACTCATTTCCTCTTGGTAGTCACTGCGGATGCTCTGCTGGCTGATATTGCCTTTGTAAAATAAAGGCCAACTTGGGGAGAAGATGTGGCCTAATGGCTAGAGCGATGGACCGCGAAGTTGGGAAACTGGATTTGAGCCTTGGCAGGGACGCTCCACATCCTGTGATCCAGGGCAAATTACTGTCTCCCTGTGCCTAACAAAAAAAACATGAATGTGTCTATCTGTAATGCAACTTGTGCTCATGTAAAGTGCTCTAATGCATTCAGGTCAAGTTCGTGCTATATAAAACAAAAAAACAAGGAGTCTAGGAACATGGCCGCACTGCCTTAACTCTTTCTCTCTCATCAGGCCCCAAAAAAGGACTAGCTTTAACTCTAACAACTTCAGATGAACATCTGCTGAAGCAACTGGTACCCCTAACTGAATCCTGGTTTCTGAGAGAACAATTGATACCAATGAAGGTGCGATGAGTGGCGACTCTGCCTGGTGAGCACATTAACCTGATCAGCTGTTCTGACAGCACTATGTGTCAATCCCTCATCCAGCTCATAAGGTCACGGCCACAGACTGGAAGGAGGCTCTGACCTTAACCTCGGGCAGTAGCCCTACTGCTTATCCTACAACGGCAGAGGGTTTCCGTGACTGGATTACCAACGCATTGGACACTGTCGCTCCTGTCAAATGCTGTATTACTAAGAGAGCCAAACCCTCAGCCCCGTGGTTCTCTGATGAACCTAGGACTCTTAGACAGCTCTGTCGTATGCAAGAACAGAAGTGGCGGGCAGCCCCTTGCCTACAGGAAAAAGTGATACAGAGATCCTTGCTGAAGGACTACAAGAATGCCATCTTCCAGGCGAAATCCCAATATTTTACTGACAGAATTAGGTCAGCCGATAACTCGTCCAGCATGCTCTTCAAAGTCATCAAAGAAATTACTGAACCACCAGGAGCACAACTCCTGAATCGTACGCAAGACTTCTGTGACGACAGAGCCTTCTACTTTCAGGAGAAATTCTTGAAAAATGTTCACGAATTCTCCTCTTCCGAGGAAAGCAAGCCTGCCACTGATTGCTCTGTGGCTGCCCTACCTGCTACGCCTAGCCTGGCACGGTTTCCAGCTATCACAGTCTCTTGCACTATGGAACTCCTACTTGGCCTCAAGTCTGGGTCTCCTATCGACCCTTGTAGGATTTCCACACTTAAACTGGTGCCCGATCTTATAGCTGAGTCCCTGTGCAAAGTTTTTAATAACGTTCTTCTATCTGAACACTATCTAAATATCTGGAAGGAAGCCACGGTCTCACCCCTCCTTAAAAAGCCTAATGCCGACCCCTCAGAACTGAATAATTTCTCTTCTCCCCACCCCTACCAAAATGCTGGAAACATTTAATAATACTGAACTTATGAAATTCATTGAAACACACAACATCCTTGATAACTCCCAGAACGGGTTTCGGGCAGGGCACAGCACTAAATCCGCCTCGGTTGCAACCTCAGACTTTATCCGCATGCAGGTCGATCGGGGCGGATCAGCGGTGCTGATCCTGCTGGACCTCTCGGCGGCGTTTGACACCATTTCCCCAGTTCACATGTTTCAGTGACTGCAGGATGTTGGTGTCACTGGGAAGGCCTTACAGCTTCTCCACTCATATGCACAACAGAACCAATGTAGTCAGCTATGGCGGGTTCAAAGCCAAATCCTTCAGTCTTCCCTGTGGGGTCCCCCAGGGCTCCTCACGTAGCCCCACTCTTTTCAATCTTTGTGACCCCCTTGGCTTCACTGGTGAGATCTTTCGGCTTCCAAGTCCTCTCCTATGCGGATGAGACGCAAATCATATCAATCTCTGATGATTTGCAGATGGTTGCTCAAAGGTTTAATATATGTATGACCAGCGTAATACTCTGGATGCAGGACAACTCTCTTAAAATTATTACAGAAAAAAACGAAGTTTTGGTTTTCGGCACTCAGCCCTTAATCTGGTCTGCTGCCTTTTGGCCTGAAATCTGCAGCCCTTTTCCCGCTCCAGTGACAACTGCCAAAAACCTAGGAGTCATCTTTGACAAGGGGCTGTCTTTCAGTGCTCAGGTGAAACACACGGTTAGCACCTGTTTCCATATTCTTAAAATTCTTAAGAAAGTGCTGCCATACATTCCCTCGGATCTTCATCGGCCCACAATCATTGCCCTAGTCACCTCTCGGCTTGATTATTGCAACGCATTATACCTCAATGTAAGTAAAGGCTCCCTGAACAAGCTGCAGATAGTACAAAATGCAGCAGCAAGACTTATACTTCACATCCCCAAACATCAGTCCATTAAAGAAGGAATCCGTGACTTGCATTGGCTTCTGATCAGGAAGCACATCACCTTTAAGGCTCTAAATTTGGTGTACAAGGCCATGCATGGTACTGAATCATCTTACCTTGCAACCTTATTCCACTGGTACACCCCAGGCAGAACCTGGAGGTCCTCCACCCTAAAGAAGCTTGTCTCGCCCAGATTTCTTCGCTCCAGGTGGGGTGGCTGCTCATTTTCTGTGGCAGCCACCAAACTTTGGAACACTTGGCCTCTTTTTATCACCACAGCAAACTCACTCGCTTCCTTTAAGAAATTATTGACCTGGCTTTTCGCCTCGTAGTTGGTGACTGTCTGCTCCCCCTTCGTCCCGCCTAGCGCCTTGACACGTTCCTGGTTTAGCGCGCTCTACAAATTCCTATCCTATCCAGCTGGCTAGCCAGCTATCTAGAATGAGAGATCCATGCCTTATATTGTGATCCCTGGGTGCCTTTTATCTTGTACTTCCTTTGTTTAACCTAAATCCCAAACCAGAAGGTCAGCATAACTACCTAGTTTCCACAACCTTCGTGATCTTACCTCCTACTATGCAGAAACTAGGTATATTGTTAAATTGACATTTTGTTTGTTAGGCACTGTGCTGTTTTAGGTAGCTGTGAACTTTGAGGATTGCAAAAAGTAAATGTTATCAACTTGACTGAAAGTAATGGTCTTGTTGGCAAGATTGTGTTCCTCACCTTTGTCACGATATCCTGTTTGTTTCATTCATTATTTGAGAACATTCACTATTTGCGAACATTGTGGTAGTAAGGTATTGTTTTGCATTTTGTGTCATTTCTACAACAGAAAGCTGCTCTTTACACTATAAATACATTTAAGTATGGTAAAAAGAGGTTCTCCAATAAGTATTTAACCCACATCCTACAACTTGAAATAGCAAATTGTCCACCCATTGATATAGGGAGCTGAGATGCCAAAAGAGTGTAAAAGAACAGTGTTTTCATAACTGAAGTTATTTGATGTATAAATTGTCATTGCAAGTAAGGGTAAACTGTCCTTTGCGGCCTATTAAAGGGAAACTCTGGTTTCACATGACAGTGGTCTTTCCTTACATAGAAAAGGTACAGACTTCAAATTCACAGCAAATATGTAAATCACTATCACAAAATGGAACCACGTGGTGTAGATTAGCTATACTGCATATCCATGTCATACATTTTTAAATCTAGCCTACCTCAAAGTTAGTAATCATGTTCAGCGAGAAGGCTACTGAAATTAACATTCCAGGTCATCTTCACTTTTCATTTCTATCTTATAAAGAACTTAGGAGTAAGTATGGGCGGTGAACTCCGCTCGCAGAGTTTGTGTAGTTTTCCTCATTCCTCACTCCCCATTACGCGATCTTCAACATCAATTTGGTGAGCATGAGCATGGAAAATCAACCTGCTGGCAAGATTTTTCAATGCTGGCGATTGGATTTCTCATTGCCAGTGGTTACGTATGCTCACAACCGCTCACGTTGAGAAACCGGCTGTTCGCGTTGAGAAGACTGCCGCTCGAGTATAAAAATCAACTTGAGCAGCAGAACGGAAGCAGCACCCACTTGTGCTGTGCCATTTGCGATGATTTGCACAGTGCGGACAAACACCCGGCACTGAAAATCACCAGGAACAGCATTTATCTAATGCACTACGCTGCTTGCACAATTCTGCGTAGCATGGCAGAGTTTTATGTTTGCACTTTTCACAGTTCCACGTAGAAATCTGCCCAAGCTTACTTAGGAGGCCGATTTCTTGGCTTTAAAGAGTCGCACTCACAAAATGATTGCTAAACTGAGGAAGCTTCAAGCTAATTAAGCCACATATTGCTGCCCTCAATTGCAGTACCATATGCAGCAAGGAAAACAGGACATATAAGCCCTTGAAAGTGGAGATGTTCTTTGATTATTGGTGGGAGCAACTAGCTTGACATTGGTAGCAATTTAGGGAGTGGATGTGAGCAGAGGAGAGTATTGATGCTGCCATGTTGGTTATGTGTGGCAAAAAGGACTTTTGGATGGATTTTGGCAGAAATCATGCACCAGAAAAATTAGCTTGGCAACTATTCTGAACAACTTGGAGGTGTAAAACTGGGAAAATGTAGTTTTATTCACTGTTTTTGCCAATTGCATTCTAGGGCAAATGCTGGAGCTACAGATACAACCAGCTTTGCAAAATAAGTCAAAACCAATATGCTATGCCCAAGGGAGAGAATCATGAGGGTAAAGAAATTATTCAGCAACAAAATCTCTGCTATTTATAGCAACTTCAGGGAACAACTGGACCTAATAGACCTTGCCAAACACCAACTGATCTCATCTAAAGAATCAATGCTAAGCACATGGCCCATCACCACAGAAGAAGCCTCCGCTACCATGCAGTCCATCCACACAAGGGCTGCATATGCCACCCAATGCCTACTCCAGAGGACTGAAACCAATCAGCACTATGCTCACTCCGATTCTGAATGACTACCTCTTCTGCAACCTTCTCAGATACTTGGAAACATGCATCTGTCCTCCCAGTGCTGAGGATACCCTCTGCAGACCCTGCAATGCTCTCTAATTACAGACCAATCTCCCTTTCCAGCCAAAGTCTAAGACTAAATCATTAACAGACACCTCACTGAATACCTAAGCAACCACCCTTTCCTTGACACTCTTCAGTCTGGTTTCAGACCCAACCACTGCACGGAAACTGCCCTCACTGCCGCCATGGATGACATCTACATAGCGCTGGACAGAGGAGATGCAGCATCCCTAATCTTTCTGGAACTCTTTGACACAGTCTCCACCCATTTTAAAGGCTTACACAATATTGGAATCCAAGGAATTACGCTTTGAGTCCTTTCATTCAGGAAGGAGCAGATCCATCAGTCAGTCGCCTGGCACCGTACACCTCGGACGACCATACCTCTTTTGGTGAGTTCAAGGATCCTCCCTGAACCTGACCCTCTTCAACACATACATGATCCCTCTAGCCAGCTTCATCTGCTCTTTGACATCAACAACCGCTCCTACTTCACAAACAAGATACCATGTACTCGGATCAACTTCAATCTCTACATGACTGATCTCACTCAATGAATGATGAACAGCCGTCTAAAGCTAAACAGCAACAAGACTGAAATTGTTATCTTTGGGAAGAGCCCATCACTGTGGAACTATCTGGTGGGCAATGATGTAGGGACCAATAACATAACATAACACAACAGAACACAAAACATGTGTACTTGTAAAGTGTACGTTCACCCACAAGGACCTCTTGGCACTAAATATCAGCCCCACAACCCACACTAAGAAACTCAGGATAATCACTGACAGCAAACTCGACATGACCACCCAAGTCAATGCAGTCACCACATCATGCTTTCATACCCTGAAGATATTGAGGATGATTTTCAATTGGCTCTCAATCAGCACCCAAAAAATGTCCTGCATGCACTAGTCACAAGCAAGCTGGACTACAAGAACACCCATTATGCAGGGGTTATAAAAAATATCTCACGAGAAGACAGCAGATCATTCAGAATGTGGTAGCCAGAATCACTCTCAACCTTCCTTGCCTTTTATCAAGCCATACCTGAAAGAGCTCCACTGGCTCCCCATTCACTAATTAGCTTTATTCAAATTCTTCACTCACACTATCAAGGCACTACATAACACTGGCCCAGCATACCTTAATTATTATTATTATTATTTTATTAATGAATTTTATATAGCGCCTGGTTACCCTTGGGCATCCCCGCGCTTACCAGAAAGATACGCTACCACATTAGTGCAGAGACTAGACAGAGAATAAAAAAGTTTTTAAAAGTTTGCGGAACCGCAGAAGACTCGCTTCTGAGCGTAAGTGTAGAAGGAGGGAATTCCACAGGGTGGCCACATTTATGGAGAACCTTCTGCCACCGGTTCTTGCCTTCCTCACCCTCCCAACCTGCAACAGGTGTTGATGATCAGAACGGAGAGAGCGGGAGGCCTTGTAGGGCTGAACCATATCCCTCAGGATGGGTGGGCCTGCCCCCTGCAGAATTTTGTGGGCGATACAGAGCGACCTAAATTTCACCCTATCCCTGACCGGGAGCCAATGTAGCGCCTTCAGCGCAGGGCGAGCGGACTGACGTCTGGAAAGGCCCGTCAGGAGCCTGGCGGCCGCGTTCTGCACTTGCTGCAGTTTATTCAGGGTGGATTCTGGAGCACCCAGAAACAACGCGTTGCTGAAGTCCAACCGCAAGATGATAAGCCCCTGAACAAGTAACCTCCTAGAAGCCACTGGGAGGAGAGGTAGAATCTTCCGAGCTGATCGGAGCAGGCCAAAACACACGCCTGCTGTCTTTTTAGCGTGTGTTTTAAAAGAAAGGTCCTGCGCGAGCCACACCCCCAGGCTCTTGATCTCCTGTTTGGGGGTAGGTACCGGTCCCAGACAGTCGGGCCAGCTGCTAGGAGATAGAGATGGAGGGGAATTCCCCAGCAACATCAGTTCCGTTTTGGAGCCGTTAAGCTTGAGAGCTGAACTGCACATCCACGTGTAGATCTTATCCAGACATGAGTGCAGCCGGTCGGGTTGGTAAGCCGACTGGGAAAGGCCTACCACCAGCTGAGTATCATCAGCGTAGCTGATGATCTTGATACCCAGAGGCAGTACCACACTCTCCAGAGGGGCCATATAAACGTTAAATAGGGTAGGGCTCAACGAAGAGCCCTGTGGCACACCACACTGGAGAGGGACTGAAGATGATTTCTCGTGGCCTTCCCACACCTCAAATGTCCGGCCTTCCAAAAAGGAAGCGAACCACTTGAGGGCCAAACCAGAGACCCCCACCCCCGACACCTGATGGTCTACGGTGTCGAATGCAGCACTAAGGTCCAGGAGGATCACTGCCACCGATCCCCCTAAATCCAAAATGCTCCTGGCATTCTCCACGACTGCCAGCAGGGCAGTGTCAGTCCCCTGACCGGGGCGAAAACCCGTTTGGGAATCGCCCATGAGGGAATTGGCCTCCAAAAAGCCCGAAAGGCGACTGTTCACCAGCTTCTCCGCCACCTTACTGAGGCCGGGAAGCAGGGAAATAGGCCTAAAGTTGGCAAGGTCGGCAGGGTCCAAATTAGGCTTCTTCAAAAGAGCCTTAACAACCGCACCTTTCCAACTAGGGGGTACTACTCCTTGGGTGAGAGACAGGTTTTTAAGGTCCGTCACTGGGCCGCCGATGGTAGGGGCTACCTGCTTTAGATATTTCATAGGTGCAGGGTCTTTCGGAGAGCCACTTTTCATGGTCATCAAGACTGAGAGAACTTCCTCCACAGTGACAGGACCAAGAGAAACCAGCTCTACTGATCGCGCCCTTGGCTGAGAGCTTGAGTTACCACCGGAGGAAATTTCCTCAGATTGTAGGGGAAGGGATGCAAGAATATTATCAATTTTCGTTTTAAAGAAAGAGGCCAATTCTGAGCATTTCTCACGTGGGTCCTCGTGAATGACCTGAGGTTCGGGGGTTTTCAGTAGTTCTTTAATGACCCTAAATGACTCTTTCGAAGAGTTGGCCGCAGAGCCTATTCTCTCTTCAAAGAATCCAGATTTTGCTACCCGAATGGCGGATTTGTAGGTACTCAGAGCCGCCCGATATTCTTTCCGGCTCGTTTCGCTCCAATCTTTCCTCCAGGTCCGCTCAAGCCTCTTGCAGCCCTTCCTCAATGATCTCAGCTCAGATGTATACCAGGGCGCCGATCCCACTCTCTTCCCCCTCATAAGTTGTTTCTTTTTGGGGAGGAGGGCATCCAACGAGTCAGTAAGCCAGCTGTGTAAATGTGCATCTGCGACTAGCGGATTAGACCCAAGGGGAGGCCTCGTCGCCTCCAGATGTACCGCCCAAGTGTCCACTGGGAGCCTAGACCAAGCTCTTTCCACGGTGTGGACCCTAGGGACCAGCGCAGCTGGGATGTCAAACTGCCACAATGCAGGTACCAAGAAATGGTCTGTCCAGGGCAGAGCCAGCGCTGGAGATGAATTAAGGTGGTCCAAGTTTGAAAATATAGGGTCCAACAAGTGGCCCTTCTCGTGGGTGGCACCCGAGTTGGCCAGGTTGATCCCAAAAGCTTTGAGATCACCTAGCAGATCTACTCCCAGGGAATTAGAGGGGTCATCAAGATGGATATTGAAGTCCCCTAGAACAACAAAGTTGCCCGTAGAAGACGCAAGAAGTGCAGTTGTTTCTAAAAAAGAGTTGGAGAAATTTCCCAAGGTTCCAGGTGGGCGATAGATCAACAAACCTGCAATGGGCACAGTAGATGTCAAGCGAAGAGAGAACTGGCAGCTCTCACAGTCACTCACTCCTCCGTTCTGAACCTTACAAACTAGCGTATCTCTGTAGAGGATAGCAATTCCTCCTCCCCTCCCCACAGGTCTGTCAAGATGGGATATGAGGAAACCTGGAGGGAGTGCTCTGACCATGTCGGGTCCCGAGCTGGGGGTAAGCCAGGTCTCGGTTAGAAATAGCACATCCAGCTCGTGGTCCAGAATGAGTGAGTTGATTTCAATAGCGTGACTAGGCAATGACCGACAGTTCAGTAACGCCATGGAGAGCACAGACTTAGTGGAAGCTGAGTCCTGGCCAGCAGTACAAGCTCTGCACGGAAGAAACGGGGGAGTTCCCTCATGAGCGAAACTGCATATGGTAGGATGGGGCGGACGCCAGGATATGAGATCCTCCCTCCCATACCGAACCCAGGTAGTAGGTGGCTCCGATGAAGCGGGCATAAGGACCGGCCCTAGGCCTGTCTGGGCCCGGACGGGCACAGACGGGCTGAACTCTGGCGTAACTCCGGCGTAACTCCGCGTAACTCCGGCGTCCCCGCTGCGCGTGACCGCTGCGCGTCAGCATGGCTACCTAAATACTCAGCGAGCAAGCTAGAGAAAGGACTTGCTTCCACGCTGAGACACACTCACCAAAGATGGCCGCCACGAGACAGGGGCGAGGGACCCGCAAAGCGCGGTGAGTTGACACAATTAGAGAGCAAGTATGATGGCAGAGGTGGGGGTATGCGGGCCAGGCTTTTAAAAACTAGGGATAAGTGCCCAAAACTAAATTAAAGAAAATGCAAAAACGGGAAGATTAAAACACAGGAGCTGCCACAAACACGCGCTACGTGAATAGCGCATACGCTGGAATAAGGCGCGCTGCCAAGATTAGCCTACCTAAATACTCAGCGAGCAAGCTAGAGAAAGGACTTACTTCCACGCTGAGAGACACTCACCAAAGATGGCCGCCACGAGACAGGGGCGAGGGACCCGCAGAGCGCGGTGAGTTGACACAATTAGAGTGCAAGTATGATGGCAGAGGTAATCGCATCTTCTACTTTCACAAACCTTCCAGACACATCCATTCGTACTTGCACAAATCCCACACATGCAGACAACCAGATCTGGTGGTCAAGACTTCACCTACATCACACCTAAAGCATGGAACGACATGCCATGACACGCAAGAGTCTCCCCTTACTTCTTGAAATGTGCTAAAGCTGAAGACAAGGCTTTCCAATTAGTCCCACAGGGCCTTAGTAGGGGCAAGAATCCCCCCTGCCTAGTGCAATGATACCCTCCTGGGTGATAGTGCACTCTACAAATCTGCATAGCAGAACAAAAGGAAATGTTTTACTGGGTTCTTTTATGTATGTGCCACCAGGTGCTATACAATAACAATCAATCAATCAGAATTTGTATAGCGCCGGGTTATCTGAGAACTGGAAGTGCCATCTCTCCGTCGAAAATCCATGTCTTGAGGTTCTTTCTGAAGTCTACCATGGAGGGTGTCATTTGGAGTTGAGGTGCAGGTCGTTCCAAGTCTTGGTAATGATGTAGGAGAAGAAGCAGCCCCCACTGAGGCTGCAACGGGTGCAGGGGGTGCCAGGATGAGTGAGGTGGAGCACAGGGATCTTGAGGGCAGGTAGAAGCTCAATCGAAGGTTGATGTACGATACTCCTTGACCGTATAGAGCTTTTTATGCCTCAGGATGTTGAACTGGCATCTCTTCTGGATGGGGAGCCAGTGGAGGTTCCGGAGGTGAGGGGGGATGCAAGTTCATTTGGGGAGGGCCAGGATGATTCTGGCTGTGGTCTGGAGTCTTGAGGAGCTGGGCAGAGATCCCGGCCTAGAGAGTGGTGCCACAGTTGAGGCGGCTGTTGACATGGGCCTGAATGACAGTCTTTCTGGTATGGATTGGGATCCATCTGAAAAGTCAGCTGTAGATGCGGAGGGTGTGGAAGCAAGAGGAGGGGACTGCATTTATTTGTCATTTCATGGTCAGTTGGCTGTCAAGGATGATGCCAAGGTTGTGTGCATGGTCTGTCAGTGTGGGTGCTGGTCAGAGTTCTGGCGGCCACCAGCTGTGGTCCCAGGTAGAGGTGTTCTTCCCAAAGATCAGCAATTCTGTTTTGTCAGAGTTGAGTTTCAGGCAGCTTTCATAAATTTGGCTATGTTTGTCATTGAATTGCAGAAGTTGGATTATAGGAGGTAAAGGAGATAGTTAACTCAAGGTACCCTCATAGAGATGTTGGGAAGCTATGAAATTATTTTCTTCCCGGAGTCTTGGCTGTGTGAGGCACCTGAACCAGTAGATTTTTTTTTATGCGTACTAAAGAGGCAGTGCACATGGGCCCAGGGCGCCCCTCAGGGAGACTGATTATTTTAGTATCATCGTAAATAGCCAATAAAGCAAGTAGGTTAAAAGAGAAAAGTCGATGGCTATTAACAGGGTGGGGCTGAGGGATGATCCTTGGTGTATGCTGCATATGATTTTCTTGGGTGTGGAGGTGAAAGGAGGTAGTTGATTGCTGTGTGTGTATCCTACGAGGAAGGAGCCAATCCACTGGAGGGTGTTTTGCTGTATACACATGTTGTAGAGTCTGTCAAAGAGGGTGTGGTGGGACACAATATCAAATGCAGCACAGAGGTTGAGGATCAGGGCCACAGTTTCTTCATGGTCGAGGAGAGTTCTGTTGTCGTCTGTGGCAGCAATCAGCACAGTCATTGCTGTGGTTCGCACAGAATCCTGATTGTGAGGCGTTGAGTAGGTGGTTTTGTGTCAGATATTAGGTGAGCTGCTGGTTGAAGGCTTTCTCTAGTTCTCTGGCTGGTTAGGGGAGAAGGGAGATCGGTCATTTATTTTTTAGGTCGCGGAGTGTCGGTTGGGGTCTTCTTTAGGAGGGGTCTGAAATCTGTGTATTTTCATCTGTCTGGAAATATTGCTGCTGAGATGAAGGTGTTGAGGATGCTGGTGAGTTCCATGCTGATTAGTTCAGTTCCAAGGTTGGAGATGGTGGGGGCAGGGGTTGGTGGGCTCCCCGGAGTGGATGGACAACATGATGGCTGTGGTGTCCTGAATGGTGAGTGGAGACCATTCAGCTGGTGTACTCAGGTTAGTTGGGGTTGCTGAGGCTGGTGGGTTGGGGGTGGAAGTTGTTGTAGATGGTGGCAATCTTGCTATTGAAGTAGTCTGAGAGGGTGTTGCAGAGTTCCTGGGAGGAGTGGATGGTATTGTCTGTGGATGTTGGGTTGGTTAATTCCTTGACAATTTTGAAGAGTTCCTTTATGTGCTTGGCTGCCGTGTTGATGAGGTCAGTGATGGCTGCTCTCTTGGTTTCCTTGAGGTGCAGGGGGTAGTTGCTGAGAGCCGCTTTGTGGGTGGCTCCATTAGCAGGGTCAATGGTAATGTGCCATTGCTTTTTGAGCTGGTAGCAGTTGTGCTTAATGGGTCTGAGCTCTGGGGTGTAACAACTGGCTTGTTTTAAGGTTTTGTTGTTTCTTGCTGGCTTCAGCTGGGCAACTCTGTTGGCAAATTTGTTAATCCAGGCAGAGAAGTTCTGGACAGCCTGGTCAAGGTCTGCTGAGTTTTCAGATTGTGTTTTGCTGAGGGCCTGTGTCCCTTGAGTCTTGGTTACCTTGCCCCAGCTGCAGTGGGTGGCACTGTAGTGCTTGGCAATGGTATGCTGGGTGCCGACGATGGTACAGTGAACAATGGTGTGGTCTGTCCAGGTGAGTTCTGTGATATAGGTAAATTTGATTCTTTCGCTGGAGGTAAAGATGGTGTTGAGTAGGTGAGCGGCTTTGTGCGTGGGTTCGGTGACTTGTTGGGTGAGGCCTATGTTGTGGCGGTCCTCCAGGAGGGAGGTAGAGTTGGCGTCAATGGGGTTGTTGACGTAGAAATTGAGATCGCCGAGCAGGACGTATATGTGGAAGTTAATGGCCGGGGGGCAATGAGGTTGGAGATAGCGTTGCAGAAAGCTGGTCGGCGTCTCAGGTGCCTGTAGGCAAGGGTGCCTCTCATCGTGGTCTTGGCATCAGCCTGAGGTTGGAAATTGAGGTGTTCAATCAGCAGTGTGGGGTCGTCATCGGTGCATTGGACGGTTTACTTGAAGATGATGGCCCCTCTGTGTTTGTCAGTGCAGTCTCTGAATTATCTTGTAGCCGTCGGGTGTTGCTGTTGCAACGTGCAGGTTGGAGGAGGGGGTTCAGCCACATTTCAGTGATGAAGGCCAAGTCAGGGATAATGGAGGTGAGAGTGTCCCAGATTTCCATGGTGCGCTTACAGAGGGAACAGGCGTTGAACAGGATGCCTTAGAGCAGTTTGGGGTTGTTTGTGGTCCTCTGGGCGGAATCCGCATGTGATCCATTGTGGTCTGTGCTGCAGGAGTAGAGGCGCTAGTGGCAGGTGAAAGGTCCTGTGGTAGATAGTGGGAGAAGGTGAAGCATCTGTTTTGGTGCCCGGGTTCGACGTCCACGAGGTCATTGGCAGTGTATCGGTGGGTGTCTGGTGGGCCAGGGGTCCTGGCGCTGGGCGTGGTCCGGGTGCATCCAGGCATGGATGATCACCGATGGGCTCGTTTTTGGTGTGCATGCAGCCACACAGCGCACTGTCACAGCCACAAATTTCCAAGCAGAATAACAACCAAAAACGGAGAGAAGCGTAGGCCAGCGGACCTGCGCTCAATGGTCCCAAGCTGGCGGCAGTGGGTCAGAGTCATTGTCTCGCTGAGCTATTTAACAGCAAGGAGAACTGCACAAGACCAGAAAGTTATGAAAACTAAATGTAAAATACACGAGGAAAGAATATGCGCAAGAAGGAAAAAGGAAGGAATCCATCCAATGACTATAAAGGAAGTGGCATCTCGCAAACAAATGTTCGGGATGGCTGCAGATAGCACCGGGGTGGCTATGTCAATGCCTCTCTCTATCCTGCCTGCATATCTGTTTTCAGGAAAGAGCAGTCAGGCACACCAATGGCCTAATCTTTGCCTAAATATTTTCAAGAAACACATTTTATCTGTGCATGGGAAGGTTACAATTAATAAACAAACATAGCATATGCCAAGTAAATAAAAGGAGGTGTCCGGGTTTAAGTGAGTGTCTGGAAGCGGCTGGTTCACACCTCATGAGAGCGCTTTCGAATTCATACTTGCCTCTCACTTGTGAGTTTCTGATGCGCGGCACATGCATTTGTGGCCCCACAGCTGGTCCTGACAGTCTCTGGGGCGGTATAGTGTGAAGGTGGCTCAAGGATGAGTGCAAAGCAAAGATAAAATTCAAACTGGTTAAATAAGAATAAGTGGAACAAAGCCCACTTGGGACAGCGGATTCTCATCTTTCGATGTGAATGGCAGATGGTCATCCACTATAATGACCATACAGTGTTCTAATCAGAGACACCGACATCAAGGATTCTAATGCTAAGAATACAGTAAACAAGACATTCTAAATAAGCATGCCACTTTGGGAAATAAACAAATACATTCAATTATCTTGTGGGAACTGGTACTAAAGCATTATCTTTTCATCAAAAGAGAATAAAGAATCATAATGGTTAAAGCAGATTAAACACAAAAACAGTAGGAGAAAACCCAAAAAATTTCTCTTTGACATTTTGACCACTTACATCATGAAATTAATTACTTTTCTCATTTTCATTGAACAAATCTTGTTCCCCCATACAACAGTCATTCTGATTAACAAAATTGTCATTTTGATTAAATGATGACGCGACAGAAGAAGTGGTGTTAGCATTATCACCAGTACAATCTCTTCTGCAGTTTATTTTGTTTGACAAACAATTGAACACAATTTGATCTCTTATGCATGTGTCCATGGTTTCGTCAAATTCAAAATGGACAGCCAGAATCCTTAATGCTGCTATATATTCCTCCACAAACTCTTGACTATTTTGTTTTTTGTGATGTTCAAGCAGCACACTTAGGGCCCGATTTGGATGTCGTACAGTGAGCCTCCGACCAGAGGCGAAGGCTCTCCGCCAGACATCCTGTGGTGTCCCTTCCACCGCCATATTTTGCTTACTATGGTCAGAAGGAAAACCGCAAGGGGATTCCACTCCTCTTCCAACAGGCTCTGTGAATCCTTTGTGTTGGGAGAACCCTCGCAGCAGAGGCAATACTTCAGTTATGCTGATGTTTGGACAGCACAACAGAGGACATGTGTCAGTTCTGTTGGGTCCACAGATGGGCCGGTAGTGCACCTTCAGGCCTACTTACAAGGCTCCAGGACTGGGATGGCACTGCTTGGCAGGTTAGAACTCACTGATTGCGGAGTCGAGTTGTTGGGTTCAAGGTTGCTTGAGCCTACTGTCCCCTAGGATGTGGTCATGAGGACAGCATACTATCCCTTGGAGTCACTTTGGAGTCCTGGGTTAAACCGATGCAGTCCTTCTCACCAGGGAAGAGGGCAGCAGGGCAGCACTGCAAGATAGCTGTCCAGCAAGGCAGTAATCCAGAAGGGCAGCAGAGTAGCAGTCCTATCAGCAGCATATCAGTCCTTCTTCCTGTCAGAGTATTTACAGTCTAGAGGTATATTTAAGAGTTGGTGTCTGAGGTCCAATATGTATATCAATTTCTACCTTTGAAGTGGGAAAAGCTTCTAGAGGTTCTCCTTTGAGGTCCCCTAGGCATCCTTCCTGCCCTGGCTCCAGACTAACTACAGGATGCATTCAACCCTTTGTATGGAGGTAAGATATAGCCTATTTATGTGTAAGTAGGGACGCGTCCAGCTCCCATTTCTCACCCTTCCAGTGATGGCCCATCCAGGAGCACCTAAGCTCTATATTGTGTGTGGCTGTCTAGGAAAAATACACAAAGACCAACTGTCAGATGCACCCACTCATGTGACCCAGAGACATGCTACAGGCATTATAAAGCTAAAGCAGACAAAGGGAACCTTTCTAAGGTGGCATTTTCAAAATTGTAATTTAAAACAGACTTTACCTTATTAGAGGATTCTTCACTTAAAAAACAGACACCAAACATGGACTGGTGACCTGCTCTCATTTGGAAATTATAGCCTATTAAATGTAATAAGGTAGCGCCAATGCGATCCTATGGAAGAGGTAGACTTTGCAATAGTGAAACTCTAATTTATGCGTTTTTCACTACCAAGACATGTAAAACTTAAAATTACATGTCCTACTTTTTAAATGCATTGCACCCTGCCCTGTGGGCTGTATAGGGCCTATACTGTTGGTGACTTATATACTACAAAGGAAGACTTTCGGCCTGGTAAAAGGTTTATGTTGCCAGGTTGTAATGGCAGTTTAAAACTGCACACAGGCTGAAGTTTAAGGCCTGAGATATGTTTATAGGGCTACTTAGGTTGGTAGAGGGGTAAAAGTGCCTTCAAGGGACTTTATTCAATCTATGTTTGGTGATTTGATTTATTTTGTAAAGAACCAATAAATCGTCCTTATAGTAAATTAATCCAAATTAATCAATTTGTACTATCAACATATAACATATAAACAAAGACACAAGGTGTATACGAAAAAAATGTTTTTATCAAGTAGTTCATTGAAGAAAATCAGTTTCATATACAGATAATTAAGCAAATAAGATTTTAGGACTGTGGGTACACATAAAAATTAATTAATCAGTGACTCAACAGAACCTAAAAGACACCTATCCCAAAACACATTTGAATAAAACAAAAGAGAAGGATGAGGTGTATTGTCGACGTTTCGGTTTCTAGCAGTTATTTGATGAAACCATCCTCAGGACTGTTATTGATTCAGATCTGTATAGAAATATTGTAATCTGCTTGCAGGTTGTTTCTGCAGTATACAACGAGAACATAGTGGACCAGTCACAGTATCCCCGTAGCCTAATGATTGCGAAAACCGCTCATCAAAACTGAATATCAAGACACAACTTCACTTGTATATGGTTCAGGAGATTATAATCAGCACAATCCGTCCGGTGTGACACGCTCCTTTGACCGCACCTCGCTGTGATTCTAGACGCTGCAGGACTTGAGACTGCCCACAAGCCGAATTAAGCTTCAATTGGTCGTTACGTCTCCTACTTAGTTTTGAGATTCGACAAGACGTGGTCTGAGTTACACCGGACGGATTGTGCCGATTATAATCTCCTGAGCCATATACAAGTGAAGTTGTGTCTTGATATTCAGTTTTGATGAGCGGTTTTCGCAATCATTAGGCTACGGGGATACTGTGACTGGTCCACTATGTTCTCGTTGTATACTGCATAAACAACCTGCAAGCAGATTACAATATTTCTATACAGATCTGAATCAATAACAGTCCTGAGGATGGTTTCATCAAATAACTGCTAGAAACCGAAACGTCGACAATACACCTCATCCTTCTCTTTTGTTTTATTCAAATGTGTTTTGGGATAGGTGTCTTTTAGGTTCTGTTGAGTCACTGATTAATTAATTTTTATGTGTACCCACAGTCCTAAAATCTTATTTGCTTAATTATCTGTATATGAAACTGATTTTCTTCAATGAACTACTTGATAAAAACATTTTTTTCGTATACACCTTGTGTCTTTGTTTATATGTTATATGTTGATAGTACAAATTGATTAATTTGGATTAATTTACTATAAGGACGATTTATTGGTTCTTTACAAAATAAATCAAATCACCAAGCATAGATTGAATAAAGTCCCTTGAAGGCACTTTTACCCCTCTACCTTCATTACCCAAGCCCTCAAGGGTATTCCGGGTCGCTCACTTCCTTAACTACTTAGGTTGGTGGCACAATAAGTGTTGCAGGTCGACTCGAAACCAGCCCACCGGGGAAACGAGAACATGGCGGCTAGCAGGCGTGGCTAGTCGGGAGATTCTGGAGCCTCGGGTGTCAGCACTGTGCTGTGCGGAGCGGAGTATGAGCAGGGCAGCGAAACGGGGAAAAATGCTGTTCTAACCTTCCTGGTATCTTCGGCACAAGCGGTGAATGCTGCAGCAACACAGCAATACAGGACCTAACAAACAACGCAGGCTGGCTGGAGGAGAGCGAAGATGAGCGGAGGTGAGCGGGCGGAGCTGTAGCCCGTGCTGCAGGGTGTTTGAACCGGCTCCGAGCCTCTGACGACAGCGGGAGCAGTTTCCTTCGTGATGGTGCTTTGGCGTTTTTCTCTGTTCCCATCGGCTTTTTGAGCAGCCGTAAGGGTTAAAATTTAAATAATAAACAACAAAATGACTCAGGCAGGCTGGCTGGCTGGCTGGCTGGGGGAAAGTGGAAAACGAAGCTCGGGGCATAAGGTGCTTGCACTGGTTTTTTCTTGAGCCTCCATAGCTTCCATAGCTTGCAGAGCAATGAATGGCGGTGGCAGCGAGAGCGACTTGGAAGACAGAGCCGGCTACTGAAAGCTACTGAAGGGGAACAGATTTGCTGATATTTGGTGTTTCCTTTGCCGTTTTCATCATTTTCTTCGTGTCAGAGCTAAAGAAAACAAACAGTCTGGAGAGGCTCACTTATACTGACACAGCAGGGGCCGTGACTCCTCTTCTGCAACGTTCTGCTACCTGCATCTTAGAGGTAGGAACTTATGATGCCTCAAAACAGGGTTTAATACGATGGTTCAAGGCTGCATATGAGCTTAAGAAGGGGAGAAGAGCTGGATATAGATATAGTTTCTACTACCCAGGGGGAAAAATTGAAACCATAAAGTGGAACTTAAAACCACCAAACCCACAATGCAACGGGCCGAGTGAGACTTTGAAGGATCTAGCTCTATTAACCTTAGACTTGCATATGTCAGAAAGGGAGACTCAAGGCTCCCAGGCTTCGGGATATACTCTTAGGAGCAAGGGGGGAAAGCAACCCAATTTAAAAGCCCCTCTAGACACTCCTCCTACTGCTATATCAAAATCCAAGATAAAATCTTTAAAAAAAGCTGGAAAAAATGTGCTAAAGCTCAGAAAATATCTGAAAAGACGAAACCACCTCCTTCCTTGAAGGCATATTTTAAAGCTGTGCCTTCAGTATTAGAACTTAAATTGTCGGAAGAGGCATTAGGTGGGGTAGATATAAGCAGCTTGGAAACTACTAACAAGTACCAAGTTTTGGAGGGGCTAGGGATGGACTTGGAACTCGAGGAAGTCTCTGAGCCTGTAGAAACCCCGAAACAAAACACTACACACAGTTCTCAGGATAAGGATTTCGAATCTAGAGAAGAAGTTCTAACACATATAATGAATTCTAACAGCGAGGACAGCTTATCGGCAGTCCCCACAAATGTCTCAGATATGGATCAGTCAGTGATACTAATGTTAAAAGCCTTGAGTCATGAGGTTAAAAGTGGTTTCGAAGCAACATTAATCAATCAGCAGGAGATTAACGAGAAATTCGATGCTTTAGCTGCTAGAACTACTGAGCTAGAATCCTCAGTAGCAGAGCTAAAAAAGTCTGCCACTCAACATACTAAAAAGCTCGAGGATCTCAGACTGAAGGAGCAAGGACTCCAAGAAAAAATGGAGTCCTTAGAAAACGCACAAAGGCGAAATAACCTACGCTTCTTAAAAGTTCCAGAAGGGGCAGAAGGGGGAAATATTAAAGCTTTTGTGGCCAGATTGATTAAACAAACAATAGACTTAGAGATATCTGAAGAAGAAATAATAAAAGATATCCAACGAGTTCACAGGGATCCATTCAGACAGAACCCAAACAAGAGCAGGCCTAGGAAGATCCTGGTACACTTTCTGACATACACTCTAAAAGAAGAGATCCTCAATAGGGCATTAAGAACCAGCGAGCTTTTGATAGACGGCTTTTCTTATCAGATCAGATCAGATGTGTCTTCCATCACAGCATCTAGACAGTGGGAGCTTGGTAAGCTGCTAGAACCTTTTAAACAACTTGGTGCTACCGCTCAGCTAAAATTTCCGGCATCACTGAAAGTGATGTATAAAAATAAAATGAAAGTCCTAAAAAGGTTGGATGAGGCAGAAGAATACCTGCAATTACTCACAGATGACAATTTAAGAGAGCAAGAAAATGAACAGTCAAGGCACTGAGAATTTTAGCTTATGCATCACTACCATTAAAAGTTAGCTATACATTTTCAATGCTGTCCATGTATATAGAGTAGACACCCGGGAGAAAAGAGTCTCAATGGCCCAAGTAGGCCAGGAAAAGGAGGGGGGTTCTCCAGGGGGGCACGGGAGGGTCAGGATGGGGGGGGGGGGGAGGAGGGGAAGGCACTGGGTGGGGAGCATCCGGGGGGAAAAAAAAAAAACAAAAAAAATGTCCAAATCGCCACATTCAAAGTTTGATTTTAACCACATTTACTATGAAAAATAATGCAGGATAGGGTAACTCATTCATCATACCTTAAGATTCTTTCATGGAACGTTAATGGGTTACGGGTTAAGCATAGAAGAGAGAGAATTCTTCAGTACTTAAAAGACGCACCTGAAAAAATTTTCATTTTACAAGAGACCCACTCTACCGAACAAGAATTAAGAGATATTTTCAAGGGGAAAAAGTGGATTCAGCAGGTGATAACCACCTCGCAACCAACTACTACCAAAGGGGTGGCTATACTGATTAAATCTAATTCAGAGATAACTTTGTTACAATCCAAGTGTGATAAAAAGGGAAGGTGGGTTATAGCAAAAATAAAGCAACAAGCATTTAAGTTTACGATTGCGGGTTATTATGGTCCTAATCTGGATGACACCCTTCCTCTTAAAGACCTCTTTGTTGAACTTTTAGATTATGAGGACCCGGTGATTCTTGCTGGAGATTTTAACCTAGTACTTGATCCACATCTTGATAAATCTACCACTGTAAGGTTCACACATAATTCCAGAACTAGAGCTGTTCTATCCAATGCGATTGCCCAGTTTGGATGGAAAGATATCTGGCGGCAAAAAAATGGTACAAAAAGAGAATTTACTTTCCCCAATAAGAAACTTCGGAATAAGTCTAGATTAGATTTTTTTTTGATTGCGGAACACCTAGCTCAGCAAGTGGTGGAGATAAAACATCTTGGTGCCCACATCTCTGATCATTCAGCGGTTACTCTAACTTTAAAATTGTCAGGTCCACAGGTGGTTAAGAGATACACAATAGACAAAAGTATTCTCTTGGAAGATGAAATAATAGATAAGTTACTCAAGGAATCTAACGAGTTCTTTACTTTTAACTTAGGTACAGCTACACTCTCGGTTGTCTGGGACACATACAAAGCCTTTTTGAGAGGACGTTTATTAGCATTTCAGATCGCAAAACATTCAGCATACAAGGCACAAATTTCACAGATTGAAATAAGGATCAAAGCTCTTGAACAGGGTGCACTAGATTCCAGCCTGACTGATCAAGAGAATAATAAGAAAGATTTACTAACATGTAAGTTACAGTTGGAACAGTTATTAGATGAAAGGCTGAGGAAACGTTGGCAGGCTAGCTCATTAGCACATTTTGAATATGGCGAGGCCAGCGGAAAACTTTTAGCCTGGAAAACAAAAAAAGAAATCAAGAAGAACTTTATTAAGGAAGTACAGTTATCAAACACGGGTGTGATTTCAGATAAATGTACAGATATTGATCAGGCTTTCTACCATCATTTTGATGAGGTATATAGAGAAGATCTCTTACCACAACAGCAATTAATACAGTCATGGCTAGATCAATATCAGGTTAAAGCTTTAGATGATCAGGCCGCTAACAGTCTTAACAGAGATATTAGCTCCATTGAAATAGCTTCGGCAGTTGATTCCGCTAAAAAAAGTAAGGCTCCAGGCCCTGACGGGCTACCTTCCGAGATATATAAGGTGCTAGCACCTGTAATAACACCAGTTTTGAAATTGCTTTTTACCTCTATATATGAGGAAGGAGGTAAAATTCCGGTCTCTTCGAATGATGCCATAGTGGTCCTTATTTTAAAACCAATGAAGAGACCATCTCAGTGTGATTCATTTATTTATTTATTTATTTTTTTATTTTTAGAGTTTTCTATAGCGCGAACTTGAACCGATAAGGTTATCAGAGCGCTTTACATAGCACCAGTTCCGTTACATGTTGTCACAACAGTTTACATAGAATCAGTTACGTTGCACATTTCAGGATCTTGAACCGTTTAGGTTATCAGAGCGCTTTACATAAGCCAGCATTCGATGTCCAGTGCCCTCCTCCGCCGTGTAGCGGGGGACCTCATCCAGCCCTCTGAAAGTCGTCGAGCTGTCGGGACTAGGCTCCTGGAATTTCAGCTGACTTAGGATTACACGCGTTACAAAAGGTGCAAATAGAAAAGAAAAAAATTGCAAATGTACAAGAGATAGAATCACAAGAGGAGGAGATATAGATGGATATACTCTAGGCCTATACTGGTCAGAGGCAATAAGAGAGACAGTAGGAAAGTCAAAAGGACAGTGAGAGGTCACTAAAATGGTTGAAGAAAAACGTTAGTAGAAGAGGCACATCATATAGAGATAATGGCGGGGCGCGCGAAGGTCCAAGTCCGAAGGTTCAGAAAGAGGGCTGGCATAGCCAGCAGGTCCAGGGGGGGACAGGCAGTCCGCAGCAAAGTCATAGCCTCATAGTTCAAGAGGAGCTGGGCAGGGGAGTTCAATCCGGAGACCAGAGGAGGGTCAGGGGAGAAAGACCCCCGGCGCCCTGGCAGAGATGGAAGGCAACAAAGTTAGAAGCAAAGGTTTCCCCTGGCATGCGTTCGTGTCCCTGGAGCCTGTGTTCGCCGGTCATCGGAAGAGAGTCCCCAAGGGCGCCATCTTGGAGTCAGGCACCGTTTGCGCGAAGCAGCGTAGTCAGTGAGGGGAGGTGGGGAGGGGCACATTTCTGGCCTCGGGCCCAGGCCCGTCTGTTGCGGGCGGAAACAGCGAACAGCCAGCGATCCTACCTCCCGGGATGTTGTCGTCGGGTGGCAGACCGCAGAGGCAGATGCAGGCGAGGGTCACCGCCAAGGGATCCATGAAGAGGGCTCACCCCCGCAGGCAAGAGCCACAGAGAGAGCCTGCGGAGTCGCCCCAGGGAGAGGCAGCAAGCGCTGGGGCCAGATAGTCCAGCAAAGCAAGGAAAGGCGCCGAACGTTAGCTGGGAGTCACATCGGGCCGCCATTTTAGGGTCAGGCAGGCGGGGGAAGGCAGATTCTAGCCGTGGCCACCCCCGGTGTTTTGCCGCTACAGAGGCCCCCAGATACTATCTTCAGATAGTGGTAGCCCCTGCGTTCCTCAGATTGCGCCCGTCAGCCCGTCAGCGTACCTCTCAAAGATAGTTGAAGTCCTCGGCGCTCCGGCCGCCATTTTGCCCACGGCCGTCCTCTACTCGCGTCTCCTCCAGATCTAGCTACCGCGGCACCAGGGGCGATCGGAGCAGCCCCGCAGGTGTCCTGCACCTTCCGATTCCTGTGGGTGCCGACAACAGCCCCCGAGCCACTGGGGAACCGCCAATCCAGGCTCCCGTGCAGCGCCGGAGCCGGGAGCCGAGATGGAGCACGACCGCCCGGCCCGGCTCCTACCCTGTTGTACATATATATTTACAACAAGGGGTGGTGAGGGACAGAGTCTCTGAATTAAGCAGAAAGCTCTCACCCAGTCAAGAGATCAGGGCTAGATCCAACACCGTTTTTTAGCTCACTGCACCATCCCAGTTTCAGAACCTGGCTGTATGCAAATTAGTCTGTTCCTGTCCCAGTGCATGATGGGAACAGGGCAAACCAAACTACAAAAGCCAATTCTTACACTGGGAAGGAAACAAGCTCCCGGGGACCGGTTTCTGGCATTACAGCCGTCTTCGGCCCGGTTTGCTTGAATCCTGATGGTGCAATGAGCAAGGGTCTCACATCTGAGAATACCCTTCCACGCTTAGGGTGGACAAAAATATTTACAACAAGGGGTGGTGAGGGACAGAGTCTCTGAATTAAGCAGAAAGCTCTCACCCAGTCAAGAGATCAGGGCTAGATCCAACACCGTTTTTTAGCTCACTGCACCATCCCAGTTTCAGAACCTGGCTGTATGCAAATTAGTCTGTTCCTGTCCCAGTGCATGATGGGAACAGGGCAAACCAAACTACAAAAGCCAATTCTTACACTGGGAAGGAAACAAGCTCCCGGGGACCGGTTTCTGGCATTACAGCCGTCTTCGGCCCGGTTTGCTTGAATCCTGATGGTGCAATGAGCAAGGGTCTCACATCTGAGAATACCCTTCCACGCTTAGGGTGGACAAAAATATTTACAACAAGGGGTGGTGAGGGACAGAGTCTCTGAATTAAGCAGAAAGCTCTCACCCAGTCAAGAGATCAGGGCTAGATCCAACACCGTTTTTTAGCTCACTGCACCATCCCAGTTTCAGAACCTGGCTGTATGCAAATTAGTCTGTTCCTGTCCCAGTGCATGATGGGAACAGGGCAAACCAAACTACAAAAGCCAATTCTTACACTGGGAAGGAAACAAGCTCCCGGGGACCGGTTTCTGGCAATACAGCCGTCTTCGGCCCGGTTTGCTTGAATCCTGATGGTGCAATGAGCAAGGCTGTTGTACATATAGGCCGATTTTCCTCCTTAATACGGACTATAAGCTTATGGCAAAAATATTAGCAGAGAGACTAAATGGGGTAGCAGGCCAACTATTGCATCTAGACCAAAAGGGTTTTGTCAGAGGCCGCTCTATACAAGATCTTACACAAGCTTTGGTGGGTGCAATAGATGTTGCCTCTCAATTTAAAGTTCCACTAGCGGTTATTACATTAGACGCCGCAAAGGCTTTCGACCGCGTTAACTGGGCATTTCTAGTCAAAGTATTAGAAAAAGTTAATCTAGGGAGAAATTTTGTAGGGCAATAGCAGCATTTTACCAGGCTCCGACAGCTAGATTACTAATAAATGGAAGCTTATCTTCTCCTATAAAAATTCAGAGAGGAACAAGACAGGGGTGTCCGCTTTCCCCCCTGCTCTTTGACCTATATATAGAATCGTTCGCAGAAAAGATCAGACAAGATCAAGATATTATACCCTTTGAATATAACAACTGGGTGAAAAAAGTCGCCTTATATGCGGACGATCTCATGTTGTACACTATTGACCCTATCAAATCAATTCCTCTCATATATAAAGCAGCAGAGAACTTTGGTCAAGTGTCTGGTTACCTGATTAATCAATCCAAATCTGAATGTATGTGTTGGAACATAACCTATGCTAATTCCATTCCAATTTTGAAACATCAAATCAGATATTTGGGAATTCAAATCACGCAGGACATAAATCAACTTGCAGAAAAAAATCTATCTAAAATTCAGAAAGAAATTGAGGAATCCCTAAAAAGCTGGTCACTCTTGCCTCTGACTCTAATTGGAAGAATCAATGTAGTAAAAATGATGCTGCTACCTAAAATAATATACATATTCCAGAACATTCCACTTGCCTTCAATGAAGCCAAAATAAGTAAGATTCAAGCTAAATGGAACTCCTTTATTTGGGCCTCCAAAGGCATAAGGATCTCTTGGAAAAAGCTTCGCAGGAAGAAAGGCAAGGGTGGATTATGCGCACCGGATTTGAGAGTATATGCCTGGACCCTATTATTGAAAGCGGGAATAAGGTTATTTGACACTCTAGGGGAGACAGAAACAGACTTTATGTTTCAAAACATGTTATCAGAGATCCAGGGAGGATCCAATGCATTCTTGTTTAAGTTTGGAGACATGCAGTACTTTAAAAAAGTGAGACTAAAGGTTTTTAGAGACATGGCATATGTGTGGGCCAGAGCTAGAAGAGCGCTGAATATTCCATATTATTCCGCTCTCGCCCCAATATGGGACTCTCCTGGCTCTCCTGAATGGACTAAAGATTTACTATCTATTGCTTTGCAGAATGCAAATATCAGAACATGGGGTCAGTTATTGCCTGGAGGGAATCTTTTGAGCTGGGAAGACATTTCTGCTCTCACAGATAAGAATCTATCTAAATTCAAGTATTTCCAAATTAAAAGCTGGACCCAGGCTGTTACAGGGGATAAAGGTGTTAAGACTGTTTTCGATGAGCTCCTAATGAAAAAACCTAGAACTCTTAAAACATCAGTCCTGTATTGGACAATACTTGAGGAAGAAGATGGAGAGTTCGCCCTCCCAGATCAGCTATGGAGGGATCAAGTACAGGACACCGACTTGCAGAATTTATGGCAAGTATCCTTTGATTTATTACATCTCACGGTCTCACCTGCCAATTTAAAGCGGAACCACTTGTTTTCTCTTCATAGAGTATATTGGTCTCCAGCCAGGCTTGCCAAATTTTCGAAGGGGCCTACTCCCTGCTGTCCAAAGTGCAAATTGGAAAAAGCAGATGACCTGCACATGTTCATGACCTGTCCCGCACTTAGAGAATTTTGGTCTGATATACAAGAAGGTATGAAAGCCCTTTTTGGGTATGAAATACAGGTTAGTACGCAACAAGTTTTTTTTGGAATTCCTTCTAATTATGAAAATGTATCACGAGATAATAATAAGTTATTTCTTTATTTAATTGTCTTAGCCCGCAGGGAAATATGTAAACTATGGGTGAGCACCATTGTTCCGACGTATGTAAATTGGATTAGGGCAATTAGGCACACTCTCAGTTTGGATAGTATGGTATGGAAGAGAAGGAAGCTTTTTTGGACTCCCTGCATTATTTGGCTCGATGGTTTATAACAACTTTGTCCAATGATTAGCCCTTTCTGCAGAATGATCCACCCGAAGATCAGTCTATGGGTTCGGAGAAGAGAGAGACTGAACTGACTGTCCACATGGTGGCCCTGTGTGAGATTTTTTCTGGGTGTCTGCACAAAGAGCTCCCATAAAGATTCTTGGTACAATCAAATACTGAAAACATCTTTATTGGCGTATGAGGACAAAAAAAAAAAAAAATAAATAAGTGTTGCAGGTCCACTTGTAGCATTTAATTTACTAGCCATGGTATAGATAGACACTTTGCTAAGGACTTATACGTAAGTTAAATATGCCAATTGGAGATAACCTATGTTAACATGTTTTAAGGAGTGAGCACACACCCTTTAGCACTGGTTAGCAGAGGTAAAGTGCACAGAGCCCCAAGGGCAGCGAACACAACATCAGCAAAAATGGAGTTGGAAGGCACAAAATTTGGGGGAAGACCATACTAAGTCTGAGAGGTTTACCAATAACTAGCATAAATAATTTGACGAGATTAGGCAATTAGAAGAACCGGGTTTGTGAGAAGCTTTAGAATCTTGGATAAAGAAAATAGATATTGGTTTTGGAAGGGTAGGTGAGTGTTTAAGTGGTAGAGTTTTACAGGCTGAGTTAACACAAATACCAATAATATTCATTTGTGCAATGTTTCTTATTAAAATGAATAGAAAGTATGTATAGAAAATATCTGTAGAAAAGTAGAATCTGTTTCTTCTGGTTACCCCCACTTTTTGCTTTAAGTGATGCTGTTTTTGACTAGTCTAACGGAGATCCTGCTATTTAGGACCACTGTATCTGCTTTCTCCCTAAACGGTTGTGTTGGTACCCCAGTATCGAATCTGGGATTGTACCTAGGTACTATTATCAGTCCCTAGCATATAGTACCCATGTACACAGGCCAAAGGCACCCCAGAGGTCTCCCATGGGCTGAAGCAGACATTATGCCACCCATTAGAGACCATGTAAAATAGAACTACTGGCCTGCCATTGCAGCCTGTGTAAGTTGGTGCATGCACCACTTAATTAAGATATAGGTTTACTATATCTAAAGGTCACTGCACTTAAAATCTATAAGTCACCCCTATGGCAGGCCTCGATAATCCTAAAGGCAAGGTGATTGTTTCTAAGTGAGAGGGTGCCCCAGCAGGAGCACGAGGACACCCCTGCAGCCTACGAAGTCCATTCTCCCAGGTTGTTAGTGAAGCAGCCATATACTATTTAGAGGAGCACAGCCTAAAAATGCGATGACCATCGCGAAGACAGCTACAACAAATTCAATCATGTTCGATAACAAACATGTTAGAATCCTACGGTATGGGAGTATGATTCCAAGCACTGGAAGAACCCTGCATTAGGCTATCACTTTTCCCATTACCAGCCTTCTTGACCTGGGCAGCACAAAATGGTTGCTGCCAATCAGAGACACATTTCTGCCTCCTGCTATGGTGCCAAGCTTGAGCAGAGCAAAGTGGAACAATAGGCATCCTGCAAGAGGGAGGTGTGACCACCTCCCAGACAGGATTTGTGTATTAGGGCTGGGTGGGTGCACTTGCCAGCACCGAAAGTCTGCATGAGGGGCACATATGTGGTGTTCCTGTGCATAATCCATCTCAAACCAGTTCTGGGAGCCCTTGGCTCCCGCTTTGGTGCATAACTGGACAAAGGACATGGAAGTAACATCTCCCTGTCCAGACCCCCCCCCCCCCCCCCACGGAGGGTGCCCTAAATCTTCCCAACACTCTCCTTAGGGCACTTAAGGGCTTACCTGGGTGTAGATCCCTAGATCCATCATGGACAAGATTCAGAACTGAAACCAGTGCACTTCTACCATCTGGGCACTCTGGAATTCGCTGGACTTTCTTTGGGCCTGACTGCCTCCCTTTCACTCTGCTGCCTCGTCTGTGCACCTTCCAGGATCTATGAAGGACCTGTGGAGCATCCAAGACACTTGAAGATAATCTCCCTTGAAGTGAAGGTGTCACTTCCCTGCATTCACAGTCACCTAAACACTGCTGTCCGGTTGCTGATCGCAAGCTCCTGCACACTCCGAAGGGCTCAACAACATGTGGTGGTTATCTACGTCTCCCGAGGTCCGAGCTGCCTTCTCACAGAGTTTGAGGTCAGAATTCCTCCTGGGGGCTGCATTAATCGAACCCCTGTGCACTGTGTACTTTTGCACATGTTTTTGGCAACTTTGGGACAAGTGTATTGGGCTCCAATTAGCCCCAACCACCACCAACTTCTTCCACCAAGATCTTCAGCCACATCACCTCATGGGCACCGTAGCCTGCTCCTATTGAGGAGTTGCTCGAGGTCCTCCCGTGACTTCTGTGCCTCCAGCCTGTGGGTTCATTTGAGGGTCACTTTTGATTTCCTTGGGCTATCCCGATAGCTTGGGCCTGCCCTGACTCCCCTGCATGTGTAAAGTCTCCAGGAACTTGCTGATCCCAACCGTGCACCTTCCTGTCTTCCTGTGTGGGTTGCAATTGCCAAGGCTTGTTGGTGCTCTCGCCAGTCACTGACCCCTCAGCACTCGACATGCTTCATGAGACAGCTCGTATCTGGCTCCTGGTCATCGTCAGCATCGCCTGGTCCTGCAGCTGCAGAGTCAAGGTCACGTCATCTACCTGAAGCACCAGACATCGGAGGGCATCCGTCTTCCAAGTCACCAGGTCACCTCTGGGTCATAGGGGACAGACACTATCCCCTATGCTTTCAGGTACTCCTCTACATGAATCCAAGTTTGGATTCCTCCAGTGGCACTTTCCTGTAGTCCTCCATTGGGTTCGACAGCGGTTTCCAATGCCACTTCACCCCCAAGCACCGACTCCCCATGTATAGGTAACTTGGGTACTATGGTATCCACGGGTGGGGTAGCTCTCCAACCTTCGGTCTTCCACTGGTTTTCTTCAGGGTCCCCTGGGAAGGGTCCCTATTCTTTAACATTCCAACTGCGACTTGCACATAGACTTGTACGGTGCATGCTCTATGTGCAGTCACTATCTACTCATCTTGGGTGGTTCCTTGGGGTCCCAGCAATTCTGCGTCCTCTCAACATAGTCCTGACTCGAGTCATGGTTCTTATACCACCTTCTTAGTATATGGTTTCGTCGACCCTGGGGCCCACTGTGTATTAGTGCTATTTACTGTGATTTCTTTGCTAAAGTATTGTGTGCATTGTGTCTATCTCCGTGTAAGAGATACTGTAACATACTAGATAGTGTTATATAATAAATCCACATTACTATAAATACTTTGTGTGGTTCTTTTTAATTTAATATATACTATAAGATGATATCCTGTTAAAACAAGCTGCTTTACACTCCTTCAAGACTGAGCCTGAAGGCTGCTCTCCACAGCTACCACTTGGATAGCTTTCGAAGGTTGTCTGAGACCTCTTATATCACCATAAGGGTTGTCTGGACTGGTGTGAGGTGCCCACTTACATTAGTGGACATCATATGCCAGTCCAGCTTCTCACAATATACTATCCATATTAAGACTGGAAATAGTAAAGATAATTTTTCAAGACAAGGGAAAAGATTGATGAACTTTGAACTAGGCAATTGCTGTAATACAAAGGGGGAAGGATTGTCACTGCAAGCTCTTAGCCCAGGAGCAAGTGGACCCACAAATAAAGACGTCGACCCAAAAACATTCGGGCCCTCCAACTGCTAGTTTAGAGGTAAAAATTAAAAATCCGGCAGAGTACGAACGGGGAGGCAGTGAAGAACCCCTGCAAATCCTCAAAGGGCCAGGGGGAAGAAATGGTAGAGTTCCACAGTCTTCTGAAAAGCAAGAAGTAAAAGACTCGTGTGAACTGAAGCGGTCTTTTATCCCGGAATACTCATCAAAAGGCACTCAGGACACACTCAACAGGGGAAACCTCTTGAGACTTTTCCATGAAATCCCGAACTAAAAGGAATCTGTTCACGCGATTTAATTTCAGTGGAATTCAAGGAAACATCCCGAAGGGGGGTAGAGGAGTCACTGACAACGTGGGCGTCCAAGGACCTGGTGGACAACATTGTAGCTATGAGTGGAAGATTTGAGACATGGGGAACCAGGCTTCAGGCAGTGCAACGCCCAAGGTACCCGTATCCCTTCTTAAACAATCTAAATGAAGAGCAAAGCCCACGAAGACAACAGCACACATGTTTACGCGGAGCACGTTCCTATTCACCAACGACATCCGTGCGAAACAACATGCCCTCCAAAAGCGACAGCCTAGGTACAACTGTGGGAAGTCCCCAGGACCTCAAGGACTGGGCCTGGATCGCAAAAACTCTGAATGACAAGTATTCCTAACAAAGGAATACAAACATTGGAACCGGCAAGGGAAAACAAGTAATCAACCAACATCTCGCTCTGTTCATGGAATGTGCACGGCTTTAGGGACATGGGCCAAGACCAAGATACAGTAACCTTTTTAAATCAACAACAAATAATCATGCTTCAGGGAACATGGAACATGGGGGCAACCTCAATACCTGGCTTCATTGAACATCATTGCCTGGCAGAAAGACACTCAAATTATGGCCATCCGAAAGGGGGCTTATCAACCTTCATAACTCAAAAACTGAATTGGGAAACCGAAGAAATAGACACAGGGGCAAACTGGATCCAAGTGACCAAGGTAACCGGCAAGGAACAAACCATAATTCTCCTCCTAATAAATGTTTACATCCACCCAGAGAGAAAGAAGCAAAATGGTAAATATACAACTCTTCTAAAACTGCTAAATGTATTGCAGAAAAGCCATACAAATGCTCAACTGGTGATCGCCGGAGATTTTAACACCAATCTTTTAGCGACCAATCGGGGAAGAAACTGTAAAGTATCGAACGGTGCATTGGACTTTGTCCGCAAACTAGCAGCACTCGACTTAATAATCATGAACGGTAAATCCCTGTGGGACTCGCCTCCAGTGGCAACATACCTGAGTGGAAAAGTCGCTTCGACAATAGATTTTATTATAACGAGTATTAAACAGCTCTCAGAAATAAACAGTTTCAGAATAATTACACGAGCTGAAAGTGATCATCTCCCGTTAATACTGAATCTGAAGAATAGAACAAACTTCGCTCAGAAGAATAACGCCATTACGCAGCATCCAGAAACGTTCAACCAGCGTAAAGTAAAATGGCGAGGAGAGGCTCCTGAACTTATTGAGAATAAAGTAAAGGCCTTTATTGAAACCCAAGGCCCAGTTAAAGAACGTGCGCATGTAAGCCATTGGGACTGGGAGCAAATGGTCGAGTTTTTACTTCAAACCTTCCCGGTTACCAAGTCACAGAGGTCTTTAAACACAGCCAAAAGGGACCCATGGTTCAATCACGATCTCAAAACGCGCAAAAGAGAGATCGCGAGAGAAGTGCGATGTCTATCCCGAGAGGGAGAAAAGGACCTAAAACAAGGAAAAATAAAGTTGCAGACACTAAGGAGTGCTTACAGAAAGAAGTTGGGGAAAGCAAAATCAGTGTATAAAGAATCAATCTGGCAGCAACTACTAATAGCTAGCAAAAAAGCCAACAGCAGCGATTTCTGGGGGATTATTAACACGTTAACAACGGGTCCAACACTTCAGCAACAGGCAGGAATCGATGCAGAAATCTGGACAGACCATGTAAAGACCTTGTTCAACCAAGCCAGGAGGGATCTAGAACAACAACCCCAGGGGCAACACCATGACCAAAAGGAGGCACAAGCCGGACTGAGTCATGCAACACCAACAGCTAATTCAGCCCATTTAAACTCCTCTTTCGAAGAGCGAACTCCTCTGACAAGTGAGAAAGAACTAAAAATCCTCATAAAGAAATTAAAGTCCGAGGGAGCGGCTGAACCAAACGGCATTCCAAACGCAATCTTCAGGAATAACCCAGAGCTATGGTCGGAAATCCTAACACCAGTCTTCAACAAGATCTATGTAAATTCTAATATCCCAGCTTCCTGGAGGGGGACTGTCATTCACCCCATATATAAAAAGGAGATCACGGTAAGCCAGAGAATTACAGATTAATCTCCTTGATTGACGTGGAAGCCAAACTATACGCCTCGTGCCTATTGAACCATCTGCAATGTTGGATGGAGGAACAAAACATCATCCCCAACTTCCAAAAAGGATTCAGGCAAGGCATGGGCACTCAATCGAACCTTGCAACCCTAGCTCTCTTGACGGAACAGGCACAAAGAAGGAAAGTCTGCCTCTTAGCCTGTTTCGTAGATATCAAATCAGCATTTGAAAGAGTGAGCAGGAATCATTTATGGAGCAAACTTAAAAGATGGGGCATACCAAATGCACTCCTCACCGTCATCGTAACCTTGCACACTGACACCTGGACAAGAGTCAAGCTGGGAAACGGGTCGAGTACCACCGGAAGTATTCCTACACAAAGTGGCCTGAAGCAAGGCTGTGTCTGGGCCCCAAGCCTTTTTAATCTGTATTTATCGGACATTGCCCGACACTTTGAAAACCCAGACTGCCACCCCCCGAAACTGGCCAACAAGCCAGTCGCAATCCTCCAATATGCAGACGACAGTCTTGTTAAGCCAAACCCCAGTGGGACTACAAAGATCCATAAACAACCCGGCATCCTACCTGGATTCGGAACAGCTAGAGATAAACAAAGACAAAACAAAAATTGTTCGTCTGGTTGACAATAGGAAATTAAAGTTCAAATGGAGGGTAAAGGGGGCCCATGTGGAAGAAAAAAGTTCATACAAATATCTGGGCGTAATAATAGGGCAGGTCACAAGTCACAAAGAATAGAAAATCTCCCTCAAAGTAACGACCCAGTCCCTGATCTATGCCTACAGATCCATGCGCAGAAAATTGGACTGCCCTAACCATTCGCATTTGTTAAAAGTTATGGCTGCTCAAATCCAACCAAGTTTGTCATACGGTCTTGTCCCCTGGTGTGGCAAAGATCCGCATTTCCAGAACGAATTGCAGTCAAAAATCTATAAAGCAGTTTTTGATTTGCCAAAATGTGCCTCGCCCGCCCAGGTAAGACTGGAATTTGGGCTTCAGGATCTTAAATACAGGGCAATGAGCAACTTTATAAAATTCTGCCACACCCTCCGGTTATCCGAAGTGGACACTCTAAACAGACTCTGCTGGGACGAAGTAAGGTCACAGAACGAGCAAGAAACCCCAAACTCTTGGGGGAGTTATTGGAGTACATCGTTGGCCACTTTGGAACTCCAACCAGGATAGGACAACAAGATGGATCGAGCGTCCTTTAACAAAACTGTGAATGTCGCAAGCAAAGAGAAATCTTAATTGGAAGACAAATTTGCGCTCACAAAGAGACGGCATGGATGGACAGTCATGAATTCATACAGGTCTTCAAAGCCACAAGCCTACTTCTCTGCCCACTTTAGTTCCTATTTAAAGATGTGCTTTCTAAAGTTCAGGATGGGGGTACATGTCTCCAAGGATTTATCCCCTTCTTGGTTGACAGATTTTAACTCAGAACGTTGTCGCTTATGCGGATTCCAAAAGGAAACCTTGGCCCATTTGCTGTGCGCATGTCCAGCCATGTTAACCCAAAGGAGACAATACCTAAAGGCGATTTTTATCAACCTGAACATTCGCTCTAGCAGACAAGCAATAATAGGCTGGCTGGAGGGCTCGTCATGCATCTTGTCTTGCCAAGGAGTCAAGTTTATGAGACTAGTCAACAGCTGCTTATTGCAAGCGGATGATCTTTAATCATAATTGCATGTAACATATCCCCATACTCTTAATTTGGTTGGTACATAATTTTAATTTTTTGCTGTAACTTGATCTAAACATAATTTTAGAATGATTTTATAATAAAAGAATTTTACACATTTGAAATGTATGGGAGACAGAGAACAGATGCACATTTGCATATATGACATCTCTAGCTGTTTGAGTAGATGAAACTCACTTATTTTATGTAGGGGGGTATTGTGATGATTTTAATTAATCAAGCAATAAACATTAAACTGAACTTTGAACTAGGCGATTATTAGGATGGAGTATTCCAAAAGATGAAGATCGAGGAAAATGTCCGATTAACCAAGAAGAATTATACTTCAAAAGACTAAATGCTGATTAATAAAGTTATTAATGGGGTTAAGTAATTATTTAAAAATAATCAGAGGCAGAATATGTAGCAGCTTTAACATTTGAAATTCTGTAATTCCTGGTGAGAAATTATTTCTCAAATTTGAGAAGGTTTTTAAGATGCAGATAGTCATAAATGATGAATTAATGATGTTGCAGGTTTACGGAGTCCCTTCAAAATATGATTATTACTGTGAAGGAGTTATGCCACATTTTCATATGAGATGCCATTTATTTTAATATGGATGAACTTTTGGGTGGGATGATTGCCCCACGGCAAACCATCTTTTCTCTAATTTCCACAGAGCATTGTCAAAGACTCAAAATATACTATTGTGTTAGGACGTGTGAAAAGTGAATCAAGCTTCCATCGTCTACTCACATTTATTGAAGGTCTTCCACTGGAGGTTTCACAGAGGCCACTAGCCATTGTTTCAAGAATTGTTAAATTGTGTGCTGACCATCTCCGGAATGCAGTTGCTGAGATAGTATGAGGGCGATTGCTATTACCAATGTGACCCTGACTATGATTATACCATGCTGAATTTGCAAAATCTATTAATAGCTTGTGTGATTTATGTATATAAACTCATGGGATTTAGTATTGTGGGGCGTATTACATTTTGTCGCGGGGTCATTTTTTAGCTGCTGCAGGGTGCCTTTTATTTGCCCTCCTGAGACACTGCCCATTTGTCTTAGATTCTCTTATAGGGATGTTGTTAGTACACTTTACGAGTTCGACCCTTTGGGGTTTTGCTTAGTCTTAGTGCCAAGTTTTAGGATTCTGTATTGAACCTTCATGAATTCTCTTGCATGTTTCTCTCCACCACATTTTTTTAAATGCTGTTCTAAATCAATGTTTGCCTTACTTTTGATCTAGAACTCCGTTATTAATGTTTTCTCATTTATTCTGTCTTACTCCGCTCAAATATATATTTTTCTATGATGAGTGTAGTCTCAATTCCAAGATAAACTGGGGATCTGGAGCTGAATTTATGGGGTAGGATTAGAGTGCTTAAAACATATTGGGGTTCAGATGATTATTGGGGTTTGACTCCCAAAGTAGGACAGTGCAGTCCACTTGTGGCTACTATTAATTGTATTTATTGCTCCAGTTATATATACCACAAACTTGCCCAAGGGCATTAGAGCGCTATACATGAGCACCAAATGAAGTTCTACTTTTTTTAGGCATGGGGATATTAACCCCTTCCATGCTGATGACGGCCCCCAGCCGTCATGCATCACGGTACTCGTGTGCTGATGACGGCTGGGGGCCATCATGAACCCGCCCACTTTTAAAAACGGCCACACAGGCGCAGAATCACAGCCGCGCCAAGGGGTTAAGCCATTTTCCCAGAATCACAGTTGGTTGAGCCGAGACAAGGAGTCTGGTTGCCCAGTTCTGAAGTCGAATGATCTGGTCTATAGTCCACATCTCTCCTTCAGTGGGTTAATGACTGTTGCTAGTAAGTCAGGTGCCCTGAGGGTCATAGGTTTGAATCCCAGAAAGCCCGACTAAGTATTTCACCCTGAAGAGAATACAGGGAACTGTGATAGTAAGAGCTACAGAAAATAGTATCAGATACATGTTCATCATTATCCATAAGTCAAATTCATTCCTTATTGGAGGTAATGCTCAAATGTCAAGTTCTTATTCTTTTAGTGTTCAAATTACAATACAATATCGAGTAAGGTCCCCAATATGGGACAAAGATGATTTTTGTAGGAATGCATTCTTTTTACCACACTAAATGACATGTTTTAATCGCAAAGCTTTTTTAAGATTTTCTACTTAGAAATGCATTTCCATTTTTTAACAGTGCATGATTTTGCATATGAAATGTTTTGGCTCTTGGTGTTGTGTCACTATTTAGCATGTTTTTGCTGATAAACTAAACTCATAACAAAGGGTGAGTCAAAGGCTATGTTTTCTCAATCCACTTTTACTCAATATTGTTTAGCAGAACAACAATTCTCCTGAATGCAGTGATTGACTGGGTTACTTATTAGTTTTTTATTTTTGTTTGGATAAAGACGGATCCGCCTAGGCCACATGAATTTCCAGTTCCCTCACATAGCCCCACAATACAGCAAATGGTCATCCATTGAACGTGCAAGACATAGGCTATAATTACTTTTTTTTCTTTTCGGTACTTGGGCATTCAGTGGTTATGGGACAGTAACCAGGGTGGATACTGTTGTTTATCACTGGCCCTCAGGGCCACAAGACCCAAGCTGAGCAAATTGATGGTGGTGCCCACTTCATAAGAGTAGTTCCAGGTCCTATGAGTATTTCCGTAAGGAAGCGAGATGATGAATATGCCATGCAGAATGACCATGATGGTCCATGTAAATGGAATGAAAGAACTTACCTTAACTTAAGAACAAAATATACGCAGCGTATTTGTTTATTTTGCCCACTAACCAACTAGTGCTGGACACTCAAGCTTGCAATCCCTAGAACGGGATACATAGTTTAGTACGATACATCACATGCCATTACAACGCGGTCATTACGATAGCGTTGTTATATCGCAAGTTGTTACAACGACTTGCTGTAGGGGGCAGAGGGTGTTGGATTTAAAATCCAACACATTCCCTGCTGTAGCACGAACTGGAGTAGGAATAGTAAATTATATTATTCCTAAGTCCAGCGCGACCCCCTACAGCAAGTCGTTGTAATGACTTGCGATGTAATTGTATGCTATGTAACAAAGATGTCGTTGTAACGACTGCATTGTAATGGCATGCGATGTAGCGCATGCGTTATAACCACAACAATTTCCCTGGAACACCTGAAATAGGGACTGCAACCTAATAAAAATAGAAGGAGCAATAAAATAGCACAGGCAATCTGACTCAATGTCACTTCCTCACAAGGGCTGAATCCAATTCTTTTCTCCTTTACAGTAAAAGGTGGGGTAAAAATTTAGCAATGTGTATTATGTATTCATGTACATTTACAACATATTTTCATACATAAGCCACGTGTATGAGTCTAGGTGGGTTATGATCATGTTTCGTTTTTATTGGTTCCCTGAATAGGACTCCCAACTTTTTGTGAACTATAAAAATCAACTCAATATTATCCCAAATTTAAATGGTGAAAGAACATTTTACAGATGTAAATAAACTGCATATTTTCCACTCTGAGGAGCTGATATTATAAATGATTTAAAACTAAAACCATCGCCTGGTACATCTAAAAAGGATAATAAAAAAAAAAGAAAGTAAATATTATCCCTTGATTGTTATAATACTTGGGTGCTTAAGGTATGAGAAATGAGAGATGGCTTTCAATTGCAGCCTTCTATATCTCAGACACCCCACCTCATTCCCTTTTATAAAGGCAATCACATTTTGACGCCTCGTGTTTCTGAACGCAGGGGACTAGCAACGCATGAGCATTGGGCATGTTTGATCAGGAAACAATGTGAATGTTCCTGGCAAACCCTTGGGCACTTATTATTAATTATTGGTGAACTCAAGTCCCACAATCCATTGGCGCCTGTGCTCAAGGCCTCAAGTACTGAGGCACACCAATTGGATAAACAAGGCACTTTATTTGGGCACTTCATTCTTTGGGGATAGTGAAATCAAGCAGTCAATGCTCGCCGCAAAATGTGGAAATGACGAACACAATCTCAAAACCAATGTATTACTTAGAAAAAAAGGAGTGGTTTATTTTCAAGCAGGAATGGAAGAGCAAAAAGAATAAACACAAAATATCAGAAGATCCTAGGTATGAATATACGAAATTGTTAAGTCCGGTGATAAAAATATAAGCAGAGCCCTAAACCCCCCTCCCCACCCAGCAGAAGTGGAACAGTGACCCCATTTCTTTACGGTGACAAAGGTGCTCTTGATATCCAGATAATGAGGCTAATGGAGGTCTAGAAGTTGGAGGAAGGTTTGGCGCACAGTGCAAACTCACAACGGGAGATAGTTTGTTATATAACATCTATTAGTAGCTTCAAGGGGCACAAGTGTTGATTATTAAGTTTAACCACAACAATGTAGCCGATGTAAAACAAACTTTGCTGCCCTGTATCGCAGAACTGTCCCATTGTAACAAAAATATCTAGGTGGGAGTTGGAGCTCACAGGAGCGAAGGTACTTCTGGAACCCAGAGACTATTGCAAGGGTCCGTGAATTGGGATTTATCGTCACTTTTGTAAGTTTAGTCCGGATTCAGAATTTAGAGATTAGCAGATGGTTTACTCCGTCACAAACTTGTCTGGTAGTCGGTCCACCAAATTACAAGCCCATTAAATCCCATGGTTCTCGTAATATGGCGGGCGGTATATTTGTCATGTTTGTGGCAGAGTAACCCATCCCCCAAACTCTAAATCAGGCCCATTGCTGTGTTGAATTTTTTTTCACACTAACATTACTGCTTCTGCTTGAACTTTAAAATTCTGTGCAATGAGAATGCCTGCTGGTTGTTATGTTAATCGCACTTGTAGAGCGCATGATTACCCTGGGGGATCCTAGCTATAAGCATTGGTTGCTACGGAACAAAGGGGAGTGTACTTCTGGGCGAAAAGCCATGTCTTCAGACCCTTTTTAAAGGAGATGAGATACCTCAGATGAAAAGGCTGCTCATTCCATGCCCTAGAGGTACAATTGATGAAGCTCCTGCCTCCCCAGTTGACTCTTTTAAATGGGGGAGCTTGAACTTGTTTAGCTCCAATGGAGCGTAGCATTCTTCCAGGGACATACCATTGGAATTTACACCTTAGGAAGTCAGGTCCTGCTCCATTAATAGCTTTAAAGACGGTGCACAGGGCCTTAAAGCGTATTCTTTGTTTCACCGGAAGCCAGTGAAGTTGCCACAGCTCCTCTTTTACAGAGACAAATTCAGGAGTTCCTGACAGCAATCTGGTGCCGCGTTTTGGGCTATTTGGAGCCAATAAATGTGTTACATTTGAGCATTAAGATACAAGCTATTGCAGTAGTCCAGGCACGACATTAGGAGGGCCGTTACCACTGTCTTAAAGCTGCTTTCGTACAGAAAGAGTTAAATTTTTCTTACAATTCTTAAGGCCAGAAAGGAAGCAGAGATCACCATGTTTATTTGGTCACTCATAGTGAGCTTGTTGTCAGCCAGTACTCCAAGGTTTTTGCTTTCCTTGTGTCAAGATCTTCCAGCCACCATTCGGGTGTCCAAACCTGTGGATGGTTTCCAAACTATATGACCTCGGTCTTGCTGGAATTTAACTTCAGCAGTTGGAGGACATCCAACCCGAAATGGCCCCATACAGTCATGAAAACGTGCCCCTGTTTCCTTTTCTGCCCCCTCGGTCAAAAACAACACTATTTGATTGTCGTCAGCATAGGAGGTCAGTTGGAAGCCAAATAATATAATGTCTCCAGCCAGGGGTGACACAAATATTAAAAAGCGTAGGACTCAGAGGCGAGCCCTGTGGCACCCCACATGGAATTGAGAATGATTCAGACATATTGCCATCCAGATCCACAGTTTGTGATCGGTCGGAAAGAAATGACTGCAGGAGTTTCCATGCTGTACCTTCGACTCCTATATCAGACAACCGATCTATCAAAACTTCATGAGCATTACCACCTTTGTCCAGGGCCTCTCTAATTTCCTCTGTAGATTTGAGTAGAGCCGATTCCATGCTGTGATCTGCTCTAAACCCATATTGGGTTGCGTCAAGAGAGTTGTTGGGCAGAAGGAATGTACTGATTTGGGTGTTCCTGGCCTTTTCCAAAATGTTGGCAGGGAATGGGAGCCGTGAGATTGGCCTGTAGTGGTTAGGATCTTTAGGATCCAAGGTCGTTTTTTTCAACAAAGGAAGAACCGAGGCCTTCTTCCATAATTTGGGAAATGTGCCTGATCTGAATATAACATTCAGCAAGTAGTAAGTGCAATTCAGATAAAGTCTGGAATTTGCTTGATGATCCGCGCGGGCCAGGGATCGTTGGGGGCTCCGGAGCGGATAGAATTCAGAAATTTAATTGTATCTGATAACCCAAGTGGTTTGAATTGTTCTAACACCGGTGGGAGGCAGGGACTGTCCAGCCCATCCGAGTACGGGCATGCATGTGCCCTTTTATCAGCTTGAGTAAATGTGGTAAAGATGATTTCTACTTTTTGCTTCAAAAAGTAAGCTAGTTTATCACATAGTTCAGGATTACTCTGACTTTTTGGGACATTCGAGGTGGCAAGTATTTTGATGGTTTTAAAAGTTCCTTGGAATTTGATTTGGCTAGTGCTATTTGTGATGTAAAAAACTTTTTTTGGGCTTCCAATAGTAGCTGTTTATAAATGATAATACTGTGTTTGTACCTTTCCTTGTCGGCACCCGAGTACCTTTTGCGCCAAACCCGTTCCAATTGCTTACAGGCCAATTTAGTGGCTCAGAGTTCCTCAGAGTACCAAGGTGCTGAAGGTTTAGCCCTTTTAGGAGTCTACTTTTCTTCAGGGGCTAAAAGATTGCAAGCTGTACCTAGCCATTGTGTACAGGCTTGTGCAGCTTCTTCAACTTCCAGATGAAGAGGGCACATTGAGCATCTCAAAGTATCTCCAAGTTTCTTAGTGTCCACTCTTCCCCAGGCCCTAGTTGCGATCGCCTGGGATGGCTTTGTACTGGCTAAGTGGCCACCGTGACTGTTCAGTTTGAATTGAATGGCAAAGTGGTCAGACCATGAAATAGGGAGAACTGAGGTACAGACTAAGTTGGGGTTGTTAGAATATATCCCATCCAGGGTATGCCCTCTATCATGGGTAGGGACCTTAACTGCTTGAGATCTCCCACTCCCATAATTTGCTCCAGTCGAGCAGTATCTGGATCCTGGGGGGCCTCCAGATAGAAATTAAAGTCTCCCAGCACCGTGTATGAGTCTAGACATAGCCCTTCCTCGAGCAAGGTGCCTAGTATGTCCAGCCAGAAAAACGCATTTAGGGGCTGGTGGACGGTAAAGCAGTATACCTTTAAAGGTCCTGTAATGTGCCGTGTGAATACTGAAGGCTGAGGCCTCACAAGAAGTGTTGGAGGCAGTATGAAAAATAGGTTCCACTGAATCATGGTAGATAACTGCCAGCCCTCCCCCTTTTTTGTGTGGCCTATCCAATGTGTAGCAATGAAAGCCTGGAGGAGTTGCCTTCACTAGATCTGCTCCAGAGGCACTGTCTGTCCATGACTCAGTGATGAACGCCAACTTTACTTCAGGTTTCTTCAGTAGTAAAGCAAATTCAGTGCTTTGTTTACTTAATGATCTGGCGTCTAATAAGATTCCTTTTAATGGATCGACATCAGCTGTATTAGCCTGCTCTACTGGTTGGTCTAACACCTGGACCAGAAGCTGGCAGGTCAAGCATATGGGGAAGGTATAGCCGGCAAGTGCTTTTCATGCCTTTATTGGGGGCCTTTAGGGGTATATCGGGACAGCATTGCATTCCCTTACCAGGATTCAACCTGCATAGCTGTTCTTTGGTGTATCTTGTGATATCTGTGAGTAAAAGGGCCAGGGGGACTGGCCCTGAGCCACGTCCAAGCGCAGACGGGCTTGCCTTAGGTGCGCCTTCGGGGCGTACGCTGCCCGACGATGTCAGCGTGCTTGTTAAGTAGCCCAGCGTCCAGCCACTAGACTGCTAACTGTCTAGATGACAGCCCGCCGGTTCAATCCCTTCCCTCCCTTCCCCTTCCTTCCCATGTGCAAAAATGGCAATAGCAGCAAGTTGGCAGCAAGAGATAGTTTTAAACTCAGGTAAAAATTCAAGCGACAGTATTTAAAAACAAGTAAATTTGAGATCACTCAGGAACATACAGAAATGGTCCTCTCCTGACGAGCATTGAACGCAGCTTCGCCCAGGGAACCGTTGTGCATAGCTACCATGGAAAAACGGAGATTCTATAGGAACTACACTCCTGCCAAACCAGTTTGTTTATTAATGTGGTAGAGGTCACCTATTTTTTTTTTTGTAAATGCATTTTATTGTTATTCGCAAACAAGGTGAGCATCGTGTATATTAACACACCAGGTCATTTTATCGACACTTCACATAGCATTAAATGACACTCTCAGCTCGCCGGGACATACTTAAACCTCCCCCCTCCCCCAAACCCCCCACCCTCTGTCAGTGGGCCTGCAACCAAAATATAAGAAGCTCATCTTACATGTGTACCTTCCATAAATTATAAATTCTACTCCGTAGGTGATGCAAAGGGGACATTTTCTCAAGATAAACCCATTGTGAAAAACTATCTATCCTCCCTGCTCTAGGTTCGGGTACAGTTGGCTATGCGTCCCTAATCCAGAACTTCCTCTCCCAAACTTGAAACCTCTGTAGGGGTCTGGAGCGCTGTCACCAAAGCCTCCCAAGCTCTAGCCACTGCTAGGGATCTATCATTATCTAATCGCCTGGCTTGCTGTAGTCGTGGCGTTCCCTCAGCTTGTGCCCACCGCAGTAGATTCGCCTTCCACCTCAGATAACTAGGGTCTACGTTCGATTTCCAAAGCATGGTAAGTTCTCTCTTGGCCAGAATCAAACCCAGGTCGTAGAATATGCTAGTAACTTTCGTCCGGGGGGTATGTGGGAACCATAATATTAAACAGGTTCCCATGCCCGCCTCTAACTGCCGGCCTGTTACAATATTCAAACAATCCACCACTGCCGTCCAGAGGTTTGTCAGGCTTGGACATGACCAAAACATGTGGGAGAAATCACTCCATCGACTCTACACCTTGGGCATTGTGAGGGAGCGCCGCTAAAATATTGTGAGATCTTAATCGGAGTTAAGTATGCCCGATGTAACGTAAAAAACTGAACTAGTTGAAATCTAACGTTCCTAGTACCCTTCCAGGCGCGTCGAATCAACTTGGGCCACGTCATCCCAGGAATGGGTTTTCCGATATCTGCTTCCCATTTACTTCGCAAATCCTCCAGAGGCAACAAAGTTTCTGTCGATAGCCTCCCATAGAGGCATGTCACAGCTTTGTAAGTACCAGCCACCATAACCACATATTGGCAGCCCAGAGAGGTCGGAGGCTTAGAGAGCCCCATACTCCATTGTTTCTGAATGCCAGCTATCAACGCGGCATTGAGTAAATAATCTCCCCTCAGGAGCCCATAAGCAGTCTGCAACTCTTGAAAAGTCAGCAGGGCCCCATCTTTATATAAATCTCCAATCATATGCAGCCCGAGATCTTCCCAAATAGCCAACGTCGACCAACTGCCGCCGTGTGGGAGAGCAGTACACATTTCTAGAGGAATCTCTATGGCATACGGATGAGTGGTACCAGATCGTTTGTGACTCCGATTCCAGCAGAGACGAATGGTAAGTCTCTTAAGTGTGAGTTGTTCTAAGTCTATCTTCTGGCGCAATACTGTAAAAGAGAGTACATGTCTGGGAATTAGTCTGCCCTGCGATCCTTCTGGCCCCCTGAACTCCCGAGCCACTGCCTGCGTAAGCCATTGCAATTGTGCTGCCAGGTAGTACCATTCAAAATCAGGGACCGCTAGGCCTCCCTCCGCCCTGGGGCGCAGCAGGGTGGTCAAAGCGGCTCGTCGCCTGCCCGATCCCCAGATGAATCCTGTGGTCAAGAAGCGAAGTTTCCGAAAAATCTACGCTGGGATCCATACCGGCAATGTGCGAAAAAAATACAATAGCCGAGGAAGCGCCACCATTTTCAGCAGAGCCACCCTCCCCGCCACTGAGAGGGGCAGGGTACGCCAAAACCCCATGTTACTCTGTAGGCTCCTGATCGCCCTGTTCACATTGCCCTCCAACAGGTCTAGTTGAGAGTGATAAATATGGGTGCCCAAATACGGGAGACAGTGATGCTCCCAACGAAGGTTCCCGGTGATCTGGGTGCATCTTCTCTGGGGGTCATTGGGAAAAGGCAGGACTTTCCCCAGTTGACCTTCAGTCCCGAGAGCTGGCCAAAATTATGAAGCAGGAGTTTGGCTCCCTGTAGTGAGTCGTTTATATCCGCCAAGAACATCAGCAGATCGTCTGCGTACAGAGATATATATTGGGTCTCACTCCCCAGCGTCAAACCTTCGTACGCCTGACCTATCTGAGCATGAGATGCTAAGTGCTCGATGGCCAGCGCAAACAAGAGGGGGGGGCAGCGAACACCCTTGGCTCGTCCCACGGCCCACCTGATACGCGGCTGATATAGTGGCTTCCGTTTTCACTCCAGCCGTAGCTGCATTATAGAGCAATGTAGTCCATTTCACAAACCGGTCACCCAATCCAAACGCCTTCAAAACTCGAAATCGGTATGGCCATTCAATACTGTCGAAGGCTTTTTCAATATCGATTGAAAGCACAGCAGCCTCTGGGAGCCCTTCGAAATCTTCCCCCATGAGCCAAATGAGCCGGCGTATACATGTCACCGTAGTGTGCTGGGGAATGAAACCGGCCTGATCCGGATGAATCAGGGCCCTCATGTGCGTTAGGAGTCGCGTCGCCAGGATCTTGCTCAAGATTTTATAGTCAACTGTAAGCATGGATAATGGTTGATAAGCTGAGCGAGAGCTGGCATCCCCCCACGCTTTAACAACGGGATTATATGTGCCTCCCGGGCAGTCGCAGGCAATACACCGGTGTCCCAAGCTTCCCTGTAAATAGCTTGCAATCGTGGGGCAAGTATTTCTGCGTATGCTGCATAAAACTCGATTGGTAAACCGTCCGCACCAGGGGTTTTACGGCGAGCCATATGTTTGATCGCTGTACGAATCTCACCCTCTGTTATCTCTCCTCCTAAGCTATCGCCCATTTCCGGATCTAGGCACGGCAGTTGAGCAGCAGCTAGGAAATCATCAAGATCTCCAGGTAGGTCAGGCATCGCACTCCTATAGAGGTGTTCATAATAGGCGAAGAATTGGTCATTAATTTCTTTCTGGGAATATACCAAACGGCCCTCCACAGTAGACAGGGACAAAATCGGGGTGCCGCGGGCGGCAGGATTAGTCAGCCAAGCCAGCAGGGAGCCTACCTTATACCGCTCAGCATGAGCCCGAATGAGATATTCCTTATGGTCAAAACAGCGGAGTCTCTCCATTTGTGCCGCGACCTCCTCACGTGCAGCCGAAACTGATTCGTGAGACCCCGAAACTGCGTGGCTGTCCCGCTCTGCTTGATGTAATCGATCTTCGCTCTTCGCAAGATCCTCCAGCAGAGTCTTGCCAGCCCCCGCTGTGGATGAGATACAAACTCCCCGAATCACCGCCTTAAAGGCATCCCATTCAAGGGCCCTACTTGACGCCGTCCCCTCATTTTCAGCAAAGTAACGCTCCACACCTTCCTGCACTCTAAATTTTAAAACCGAGTCCTCCAACGCCAGCGGGTTCAAACGCCAGGTGGGAATCGCCTGTCGCTGCCTAGTCCATTGGACCACCACCAAACAGGGATTATGGTCAGAGATTGTTCTCGCCAGGTACTCACTATGGCGGGCCAAACCCTGGACATCTGGTGAGCATAAAATACGGTCTAGTCGGACATGTAGGGCATGTGGTGTGGAATAAAATGAATAGTCTCTCTCAGCAAGGTGGTGTGTCCGCCATGTGTCAACCAGACCCCACGTGTCTTGCCAATCTCGTCTCCTCTTTGATATCTTATGCACTGTGGACTAAGCTAGTGGTGGGTGTAACCTATCCAGCTCCACATCAAAAACAGAGTTAAAGTCCCCTCCAAGTAGGATCATGCCAGCCAAGATCGTTGCCAGTTTGAGATAAGCGTGCAAAAAAGGCAGCCTGCTCCACATTCGGGGCGTAAACACTACATAGCGTCAAGTCCCTCCCATCTAGTCGGCCCTGCACTGCCACAAACCTCCCTTCGGGATCCACCATTGTAGTCAGGGGTTGGCATGGAACTCCCGCTCTCACCCATATCAGAACCCCATGTGCAAAAGCAGAAAAGGTAGTATAAAACAATTTGCCCCTCCACCTGCGCTGTAAGGCCCGCCCCTCAGTTTGATCCAGATGTGTTTCCTGCACAAAAGTCACCTGGATCCCCATGCGTACCAGATAGGTATGCACTTTGTGGTGCTTTATCATGGAATTCAATCCCCTCACATTCCAGGTGATACATTTCAGTTCAGGTAGGGTCCCCATTCAAAAGTATACATGTGAATCGTCTCTTCATCAAATCCCCGGGCGGACTGACAGTCCCATGAAACCCCAAAACAGCCCAACAAACCCCCTTCCCACCCATCCCCAGAACGGGCGATAAACTGCAGGAACCCATCCAAAGTCAAAATCCCCAAATAAAGAAAGTCTCTGGTAGCCACCAGAGTCTCACCACTGGTGCGAGAGCGAAGAGTTCGGCACCTCAGTATCATGGACAACGAATCTCTTGTGATCTAGTAACCCAACCTCCCTGCTTTCTTCACTGCTAAAAACAAGGAGCAGTGGCGTACCTCAAAACAGTAGTCGGGTAGATGGAAACACGTGCATTGTCTACTTGGTAGGGCCCCATCGCTCGCGCTCTCTGCAGGATCATGTCTCTATCTTTGTAGTGCAGAAGGCGCGCTACAACTGGTCGAGGGGGTCGCCCTGGCGCCGGGGGACAGGCAGGGACCCAGTGAGCCCGCTCCAGTGTGTAAAATTGAGTCAGCCCCTCAGGAGCAACCACCTCGCGTAGCCAGGTTTTCAGGTAGCTCACCATGTCAATCCCCTCTGTTTTTTCCGGCAAACCCACCACACGTATATTGTTGCGCCAGTTGCGGCCCTCTGCATCCTCTGCCCTTTTTTCCAGTAGCTGTACTCTCCTCTGTAGGTCCCCCAGGGTGGCATCTGTCGCCTTTTGAACTGGTGCCAGCGAAGCCAGCATAGCTTCGGCTTGCGTGACACGGTCCACCAGCTTCCCGTGGTCTGCTTGCAAGAGTCCCAATCCCGTGGACACCTGGGCGATGTCATGATGTAGGGCCTCCCTCGTGTCGGCAATGGCCTTCAGGATCTGTTCCATCTGGCGCTGCTGTAGTCCCGCTGTGGGGTCCTCAAACAGGCCCAGGTCCCAATCTCCGGGTAGGTCTGCCGCAGGGTCAGGGGGCATCGCGCCCAGCTTCGGGCGCAGTTTCCCCATCGTACCGACGTTCATGCAGTTCCCCGGCCCTGCGTCCGCGAACGTCCCCAAGACAGATTGGCAGGAGCACCCCTCTACAGCAACAGTTCGTACCTCTGATCACGGAGGTGATAGAGCCTCTCCCAACAGCAGACTCCACGCTGTCGCGCCGGATGTCCCTCAGGGCTCCAAGGTGGTCATAGTCGGCCCCGCTCACCGGGCGTCCCAGGAAATCTCCGGACCGCTCCATGCCCCTGAGGACCCGCAGGGCCCCCAGAAGTAGAAGCAAAGACAACCCAGATGTGCCCGTGATCGTGTCAATCCTAGTCAATCAGCTGCGCTGAAAGTCGGATGTGGTGGTGAGCTATAGTCTATCCTCCAGCTGCGCAGGTGGGCCCGCGCCATGCATTCGCGGCCCCAGTATTCACAGCATCGATGTCCGCCCGGGCGCAGGGCCCAGAGATTGCCTTCCGTCAATGGTGTCCCTTGGCAGAAGAGGTGGATCTGCGTCAGCACCCCTGGGTCCCTCGCTGCCGGTACGCGAACCGTCAAGGGTTACCAACAGACTGCCCCACTCCTCAACTGGGGCTGCAGGGATCAGCACTGAGGCAACGAGGCGGAACGCGCGTCTCCCGCACACGGTGCCCACCGGCACCCTGGGTCAGCAGGTAGGACCGCGTGCAGGCGGGGCAGCCGATCAACACCGCCAGTTAGGCCCCTGCGTGATCAGGGCCGAGGCCGAATGCTCCAGCTCGTGGAGGTGCGCAGCGCTGTCCCACAAAGGCATCAGTGGGGGCCCTCTGCATTATAGCCGGTCTCCACTACCAGTCCGCTCGCTCTGGCCCCAGGGATCGACTGGCCGCTGGTGGTATCCGCATCTACCAGGGCTTAGCAGGCCGCCCGCAACCTCACCTCGACGTCTGAGCGTCGCAGGAATGCAGCGTTGCTTCATCCCACCTGGGCCACAGCAGGGCGCCGCTGGGATCTCCAGCCGCTCCGAGGCCCCACGCACCTCCGGTGTCCTCACTCCAAATTTCGTCGGTACAACGGCTGCTGCCGCAAGTTGGGGCCGGCTCGCTCGCACTCAAGCCCGACCAACTGCGCACTCGAGGCCGGGGATGAGCCTGGTTTTGTAGGCCGCAGAAAGATGGCCGGCGCCGGACTGATGGACTCCTCGGCGGTTCAGCGTTTCGCCGCTGCAGGTCGGCACTCGCCACAGCGGATGGCTCCCAAGGGGCTACGTAGCTGGTGGCGATGATGGCCAGCCCTCTAGGGACAGCAGGGCACAGGATAAAACTAGAGGTGGGCACGGAGCTTCGTGCTCACGCGTCCATTCCTGTTGGTGACCAAGCCACGCCCCCCTGGTAGAGGTCACCTATTCCAAATGAATACCCAAATTTCACATTGCCTTTGCCCTATATGGACTTACCCTTTTCTGGTAACCGCTAGAGATGCAAATATCCCCCACTGCCCACAGCACACCCTACGTTTTCACATGGCATTTGCTGTCATTAAAGAATAACTGTAGTAGTGTCTGCACCATGTCACAAAGATAATGCAGCAGTCAATAAGCAACATCATCCATTATGGAAGACACAAAACTCGGCTGACTTTCAAAATATTCTGATTGGCTGACTTGATCACTCTCTGGGATGTTTTAGTAAACTGCAATAAACTAAACAAGCCAATTTTTTGCTTGTTTGCATGACAAGGTTCTGAAGTAATGCAGAGGATATCTCTCCGGAAAACCAAATCCATATCTGAATTTAAAAAAAAATCAAGAAGGTGCCACAAACCCAAGTGACAATTTTTAGAAGATTTAGAGACCCCTAAAGCAGCCTTCCTCACTATCTGGTAATTTTACTTTATCTTGTATTTACTTGGGTTTGGAGAGATCAGTCAGCCTGTAAAATATCATTTAATCCATGACGTGATAGGCTGAATGGAATGGTACTGAGTTACTATTAGATGCAAAAAGTGCCAAAAGATTGTATCATCTGATGGCATAGCCCTCAGTCAAACTGATTTACTACAGGTGAAACCTGCTTATGTAGTAATGTCAGGAATAGACTAATATCATTAGAATTGGCTTCTAACTATACTGCTGTCTAAAGTGAATAGTGCTCCAATCCTGCCTCCATGTCATACTGAAATATGCAGTAAATAAAATGTGCATATATAAGCATATTTTATCACATTTAAGGACTCACTTGGCATACATAAACTCATTAGGGCAATGTACTTTTACTACAACAAAGTTGTATTCTTGCAAACTACAAGCCGTAGCAGAATCCCATGGAAAAGCTGTTAATGGTACTGAACAATGGAAAAAAACGAGTTACAAATTAAACACTCCACATAATAGCAGTGGTCCATTGAGAGACTAGGATTGCAGCATATGCTTCAAAGCATGGTTAGCCTAAAAAATCTTGCCTGGACAAAAAAATCATGTGTGTATTCCTGAACTGGCGAAAAAGAAAATCACACCTAGCTAACATTAAGATAATTACCATTTTGACAGGGTTGCCTACAGCACAGAAACAGCCCTAGTAGTAGCCACTGACTGTATCCGCACGCAGGTTGACCAAGGAAGACCTGCGGTGCTGATTTTGCTCGACCTTTCGGAAGCCTTCAATACCATCTCCCCAGTGCACCTGATCCAGCGACTGCAGGAAACAGGAGTTACATGAAGGGCCCCCCAGCTTCTCCACTCTTTCATGGCTGGCAGAACTCACATCGTCAGTTGAGGAGGCTGCAGAGCAAAGGCCTTTGGCCTTCCCTTTGGGGTCCCCCATGGACCTTCGCTTAGCCCTACTCTTTTTAACCTATTTGTGACCCCTCTAGCGGAGTTGGTGAGATCTTTTGGTTTCCAGGTGCTCTCCTACGTGGATGACACACAAATCATTGTTTCCATAACAAATGATTTGCAATCAGTTGCCCGAAAGTTTAATCAATGTGTGCCCAGCATTATATGCTGGATGAAGGACGATTCATTAAAGATCAATGCAGACAAAACCAATGTGCTAGTTTTTGGACCACAGAATTCCATTTGATCTCATGCCTGGTGGCCTGCAGATTGCGTTCCCCTTCCTGTACTGGTCAAAACTGCAAAAAATCTGGGGGTCATATTTGACGAGGGTCTGATTTTTGATTCACAAGTTAGCCATACAGTCAGCACCTGCTTCTAAATCTTATAAACCATGAGAAAAGTACTGCTGTATATTCCATCTGAATTGCATCTGCACACTATCATCGAACTAGTCACCTCCCGGCTGGACGACTGCAACACTCTGTACCTTATCAACACAGGATCCATGAACAAGCTTCAGGAGGTACAGAACACTGCGGCAAGGCTGATTCCTAACATCCCGAAGTATCAGTCAGCCAGGGAAGGAATTCTAGTCTTGCCTTGGCTCCTCATTAGGAAGCGCATTTCCTTCAAGGTCTTGTGTGGTGTACAAGGCTATGCACAGCAAGGGCTCATCACACTTAAAAACCATGTTTCAGTGGCACAATTCGGGGACCTTGAGATCCTCCTCACAAAAAAAACTTTTTCCTCCCAGATTTCACAGGTCCAGATGGGGTGGTTGCTCCTTCTCTGCGGCGACTGCCAAACTCTGGAACTCTTGCCCTCCTCCATTTCCAAGGTGGACTCTCTTCCGGTCTTCAGGAAACTTTTGAAAACATGGTTATTTGCCTATTAGCTGGATGTTGGTACTTTTTCCTCCTCCCCCACTCACTTAGCGCCTTGACACCCGTGGGTATAAGCGCGATTTAAAAATATTATCCTCTCCTACTGAGCCACAAGTTAATGTGAGTGCAGATTAGCCATTCCTACCTGCAATAGACACCAGAAATATTTCAACCACTGATAATGCTGTGTTTACATATTTCTCTGCAAAACTCACCAATAACCATCGCTGTGTCCAGAATGGAGCACGTCAGACTTTATGTATTAATGGCATAGACAAATATCCACCAATTGGTCGGAAGACCTACTACATGACCATTAACCCTGATAACATGAGAATTAATGGCACAGACCTTTGATCCCATCGATATGTTGATAGGCTATCATTTTTATGTATAAATCTGTGATACATAACAACCCCATAAAAAGGGAATCGGCCCACATCCATATAAACATGTAAACTCTGGTAAATACCTGTAAAAAAAAAATTAAATTACCATTCAAAAAAGGAAAGTGAGAGAGAATGAGTAATTTTCATTTCTTTCTGAAGGGGCCAACACAATGTCACTTTCTTATACAAAGTAGCAGCAAGAAAAACTAAGAATAATTTTCTTGAGTTTTATTGCTTAGGAATGCCACTAAAATATTGTTTCTTCATCATTTTATTTTATATTGGCTGTTACTATGTTCTCTTTAATCCAAGCAGTTTTGTGTGCTTGGATTAAAGGTGCAGGGGTTAGAAGCATAGTATAGGTCCTATCTAATTATTTTATACACAGTAGAGAATATGGGAATGTTAAAAGCATATTTCTTCTTTAGGTGCTGTTTAATGTTCTTACTGATTGGTGAAATGGCTAGCTCCTATGAAACTCAGTCAAAATATGCTATCATATTCATCCACAGACACAGAATGGTTAAAACCCTTTGATATTTCAGCCTCATTTTCTAACAAGCCAGTATGGATAGAACACCACCTGCCAAACACCCCCAGACCTTAAACACTCAATAAAAGGTGTAATCACAGGTACCTGTAAAAAGAACGCTACCTATGCACATGGGATAGTAGTAAAAACATGACAAGACTTTACACATGCCAACAACATTTATAGCACCAAGGAGACCCATTGTTATGTCTGATACCTTACACCAATGCTAATCCTGTCTTTTCACACAATTGCACTTTAATGCTCTTAGTTACATTATTATTTTTATGAATCTTTTTATTAGTTTCAACAATAGAATCACACACATATTCCAAACGACATTCCAAATATTTGCTTAATACATCACAGTTATGCAGGAGAGAATAATCACAATTACAATGTTACATTGTCTCGCTCGCCACCATGGTGTATTTCCAGTTTTACTGATGGGGAAACACAGATTACCACAATATATATTTCATTTTCCCCATTTTCTATCCCATTTTTTCGGACACACTTGTGACTTGAATACTTACGTTTCTGCGATCATGCACTTATCAAACTCAGTCTCCCACATTCGGGAGAAGGTGTTTCTGCCGCTCTTCAACCTCTCGCAATTTCCCGCTTAACCAGGGTATAACCTAGTGTGGTCAGTTGTTGTTCCACCTCTGTAAGGTCAGTTGGGTCCAGATGTTAAGAAGACCTAGTTGCGGTGTAAGGAATATTTCTTTCCCCAGGGCACTCTGGACGTGAGTTGTGGTTCCCTCCCATATACGACTTAACTCTGGGCATTCCCAAATCAGTTTGCGTCTAGTCCAGCACCTATCTTTGCTAAGGTAACCCCTGTCATGTATGATCTATGTAAGAATCTAAGTTGTATCAGTCTGAAGCAGAGGGTGATCGCTGCTTCTTTGGGGGACAATAATGCTGTTTGCCAGTCCTCATCGTCAATGGGTCCTAAGTCTCCCTGCCACTGCTTTCTAAGTTTGTGGAATGTGTCAGGTAGGTTACTGCATAGCTTTTTAAAGGTTAGTGATATGTTTTGTGAGTGTAGCAGCCCATTGAGCAGTCGATCTTTGAACGGTGACAACTCCGGTATGTCCGTGAGATCAGGAAGGGCAGTGGTGAGGGCATGCCTAACTTGCAGATATCTGAATATTTCCCTTTGGGCCATGTGAAACTTCTCCCTTAGCTCCTCGAACCTAAGGATTTAACCTTTTTTAATTAAATCCCTGACAGTGGAAATCCCGATAATATCCCACTTATCAAAGCCAGGTTGGTGACACAGGAGCCCCAATCTCTGGGTATACCAATGAGGTGTGGCTTTTGTAATTCTTTTCGAACATCCCAGATGGGAATTTGCCTGATGCCTAATCTTTGTAGTGTGCGAGGTGGGCCCAAAATATCACCTTTTGCTAACTTTTGAGTAAAGTGTTCCCAAGTATCCCGGTCATCCAGTTTGATTCCTATCCAGTAAATAAGCAGGGCACATAGGGGAGCGATATATCCAGTGATTCACTACCACTAGCTGCAACACCCGGTAATAGAACCTCCGGTCTGGGAGGGCAATTCCCCCCACATACCACCCTTTCATTAACTTTTTCATTGCAATACGTGGAGCTCCCCCATTCCCTAGCAGCATCCCAACTTCACTTTCTACTCACACGAAGTAGGCATCTGGAACCCGATGTGGGCAATTTTGCAGGATATAAAGTACGCGTGGGAGGGCCAACATCTTAAAAAGGGCAACTCGGCCCACCAACAAAAGAGGTAGAGATCTCCAGTGTTTCACATCTGCTCGCAACCTGGCCAGTGGTGGTACCAGATTACGGTCATCAAAAAGGGTGGGATTTGAGGTTACATATTTCCCAGATAGCGGAAGCCATTTGTGGCTATTTCTACATTGCACCCTTCAGGAAGTCGCGGGACCGGACCCCGGAGCACAAATAACACCGACTTTCTTCAACTTATGGCGTAGCGGGAGTATTTCCCAAAATGTGTAAAGATATTTACCACCCCATGAATAGATCTATACGGGGAGGCAAGGTAAAGTAGAATATCATACGCATAGAGACATATACGGTCGTCATGATCCTTCGCCCTTTAAAAGCCCCTAACCATTACTTCTCTCCGTACCCAAGCGGCTAACGCTTCCAACATAAGGGAAAAGATCAGTGGGGACAGAGGACAACCTTGTCTAGTGCCCCTTTTTAATGTGAATGTTCGAGATGTGCAGTTGTTGACTCGCACTTGACGCTTTATATCTGTATAGAGCAATTGCACCCATCACAGAAACTTCGGCCAAAGTCCATCTTCTTCAGGATTTCGAATAGGTATGGCCACTCGATAGAGTCAAACGCCATGGAGGCATCTAGGGACACCACCACTGCGTCTTCCTTCATGTATTCTCGCCGTGCAAGCACGTTGTGGAGGCGCCGAATGTTAAGTGCTGTGTTTCTTCCTGGCATAAAGCCAGATTGGTCTGCGTGGACCAAGGAGAAGATGACCATGAACAATCGTGAGGCAAGTTCTTTCGCTAGAATCTTAGCTTCTATATTAATTAGGGAAATCGGCCTATAGGAACTGTAATTCTCAGTGGACTTCCCCGGCTTATGAATCACAACTATGGACGCCAGGCGTTGGTCCTCTGGCAGAATCCCCTGCTCGTACCTTTCGTTATACATGGCCCGTAGGTGCAGTGTCACCTGAGGGGTGACCATTTTAAAAAATGTGATGGGGGTCTCATTGGGTCCCATCGCCTTACACAATTGGAAATGACTTATGGCCTTTTGGATCTCCTTGTCTGTCAAGTCTGCATCAAGGGTGTCTTTGTCAGCGCCAGAGAGCGTTGATACGTCGCTATCAGATAGAAACTGGGAGTCCACTGCCGTATAGGTAGTGGAGGGGGAATAGATTTGCTCTAAATGGGTTGCGAAGGCTTCAGCCATGTCCCTAGGATGTGTGATGAGTGTGCCATTGTGTAAGGTCAGTCGTGGTACCCATCATTCACCTTGATCGCGTTTCTCTAGCCAGGACAGGGTTTTGCCAGCCCGGTCTCCCAGTTTGTACACTCTGTGTTGGGTACGAAGGAGTTTGGCTTCTCATATGGTTAATGGTGAATCAACAGAACCTACGTTTTCTTTAAGTAGTTGATAGTCTGTGTGTATAATTCCTCTTTAATATCAGGGATTTTTAAAAGCCAGGGATTTATGGTGATCGTGCCCATGGTTGTTGTTTCCAGTGTGTAAAGTCAACTCTAACTGGGGAGTGATCAGAAATGTCCCTCGGGAGGGCATGAAGGTTGCGGAAGTTGCCAACACTAACTTTGTATGTTAGAAAATAGTCAATGCAGTATGAACTTTTATGTGCGTATGAGAAGTAGCATTATTGGGTTCCATCTGGCTGTAGTGTGTGCCACACATCCGTCAGATCCATAGATTTGGTGAATTCGTCCATTAACACATTTGGTCTTGCCCCTAGCCTTCATGAGCGTCTGTCTGTTAGGTCATTCATGGTCATATTATAGTCTCCTCCGAGGATCAGAGTGCCTACAGAAATGTCTGTTAATATCCTGCCCAGGTCGGTCTGTGCCTCCTTTCCCAGTGCTGGTGGTATGTACAATGAAATAACATTTAGCACCTGCCCCTCCCATTATGCCTCTAGGACTGTAAACCTGCCCCCCCAGTATTCCCACATATGCTTCACTATAAGTGCCAGGTTCTTTTTAACTAGAATGGAGGTCCCCCAAGATCCAGAGGTGTAGTCTCCATGTACTAGGAGTTTGTAACCCCACCTTGTGAGGGCCTTACTCTTATTCCCAACCATATGCATCTTCTGTAGGAACACCACATCAGATACCTGATGTTTTAGATATTCCTGGACTTTTCCTCATTTAAGTTTGTCCCCCATCCCATTCACGTTCCACGTAAGCACTGAGAGGGAAATTTCCATTTTACCCCCCATCATCTGGATTGGGGACAATCAAGCAGCGACATATCAAAATTGCCCTGGGCTCCGCAGTCCCAGCCTGTATATCTAGTGTACCGTGGCCCTGTGGTACAATGCAGGTATTATTTCTTGCACCGGTCCAATTCACGTTTGACTCTTCCCTGCAACTGCTATCAGCAGTGGAACATGCCTATGACAGTATGCTATCAGTGATTCATATATTCAACAAACTCTGAAATAAACTCCCTTCCCCACCACCCCCGCCCCCTCTCCCCTCCCCGCCCCCCTGCCCCCCTGCCCCTGGATGTAAAACTACCCACTCCCCAACTAGGCAGAGTGCCTCTTTCCCACCCAAAAATACTGAAAGATGCAGAATGGCAGTCCTCCCATCCTCGCTCATATCTATTTCCTTACGTTTCAAGTTTGTAGCTTCCAGCCCAGTATTTAAGAGGTCAATATGTCCCAAACCTTTACGAATTAGTGTTAGCAATCTCAGTCTTGAATTGAGTCTGCATTCATCTCACACTTAAGTAACACTTTAGGAACCGTCTCACCCATTCTTATGGATCCCTTATCTGTGCACCCCACAGGGCAGTCCAAAACAACAGATGGAGTCTTCTCAGCATTGTGTTGTCTCTCCCACTTCCGCTAATGTAGATTCCCCTCTTGGCTATGTCCCATGGTTTGCTCTGTGTGATCCCAGTCCTTCATTTCGATCTCTGCGTTGGCCTCCCACTCGGTGCCAGCCCTTGAGCCATTCCCAGGTGTCCTCTGGTGAGGCAAAAAAACATGTTTTTCCCTCTGATTCCACTCTGAGTTTCGCTGGAAACAGCATGGCATATTTTACCTCCCGGTCTCTGAGCTCCTTTTTAACAGCCTGAAAGCTATGCCATTGGGCCTGGACCTTGGCCGTGAAGTCTGGGAAGAATAAGATCACGTTGTCCAATTTAAGGGGAGGGTTGGATCGTGCCGTTTGGAGGATTGTGTCCCTGTCCCTGTAGTTGAAAACACAGGCAATAAGTGGCAGTGCGAGAGCTCCTGGATTTGGGTGACCCCCTGGCACTCGGTGGGCTCTTTCATGGAAAAATAGCTCGATAATCTCTTGGGTTGTATGTGGTTTAAGATCAAGTCTTCCACATATAAGTCTGCTGCCGGTCCCTCTGCCCGCTCCGGCATAACCAGAATACGTATGTTATTCCTTCAAGCTCTCCCTTCATACTCATCTAGTTGTTTTGCCATCTTAGCTTGTTGGTTTTGAAGTTCGACTACTTGTGTCTGGAGTTGGGACGTATCCGTTTGTAGTATAATTGTGACTTCAAGGTCTTTTACTTTTTCGGCCATTTTGCGAAAGTCTGCTCGTATGAGGGGCACCTCAATATTGACTGAGGCTAGGGAAGTGTGCACTACACCGATGGCTTCCATGATATTGTGGAGTGTAGGGTCGCTTTGTGGCTTTGGAATAGTCTGTGCGTCTGGTGACTCCATCTGTGATGCTTCAAGCTCTTCCCCCAATTTATTCCAGGCAAATTTGGCCAGTCTGTTGTGTGCATTCACTTTGGTTCCCTTGCCTGTTACCATTTCTAGGTTGCAGCGTGTGGAAATTGACTATTGTTTCAGAACCAGTCCCGTTAGTCGCCACCACCTGCCTAGCGAGGATGTCAATCTCACCAGCGGCCTGTCAGGTTTCCCTGGGTCTGGCCTCTTGTTTCGCACACTGCCCAGGCGTCGCCACTACTCACCCAAGGTCTGGGTATGCAGTCTTCTTACGTCCTGCAGCGTGTCCGGCTGCTTTTCGTCTTCTGGGGCGACAGGAGTATTGTCTGCCTGCGGGGGGCTCAATTGCCCTCTGAGTCTGCCCCAATACTCCTCTTCCGTAACTATTGTGTGCACTAGTGTGGTCGCAGTCGAGAACCGCCTTGTGTCCAGGGCCTTAAGTGCAGGCCACCGTTGCACCTGTTCCCCAGCGCCGCTGTCCCTCACCACCCGTGGCGTGTAGTGCGTTGTTTCGTGTCTCTAATCAAGCTGTGAATGGTCTGGTATGTCCAGGCGAAGGGGTAAGTGCCCTTTGTACAGTTCTTAATCATCCAGCACAGGCCTGTCCCATGCCACCACGCTGTCCTAGCTGTACACCGGGGCAGTCTCCGCCCGCAGGATTTGTTCTGGCATGGCAAAAGCCCGCAAGATCACCTTCAGCGGCAGTGAGGGACAGGTTCATGGAGGGGTCTCCACCTACAGCAATTTCCGATGGAGTTACGGGCCCTGGAAATGGTTTGCCAGATTGGGCTCATTAGGCCGCCGAAGCCTGGGCCTCGATTTCTGCCACGGTCGCGTCTCTTCTCCGTGCCGCCCCTTCATGGTCTCCGCGTAGCGGGAGGTATAGTCTCGCTCCGCAATTGATTCAATGGATGGCTCCTCGTGTAACCGAGCCCAATGAGGCAGGGAGCAGGCGCTCTTTACACTGACCATAGGGCTTCCATCAAAAGTCACGGCTCCGCCATGTTTTTCGCTCCGGTCTCAGCCGCCCGACTTCTTCGGTCCTCCGGTTTCAGAGCTTCGGGCAGAATTATTGGTGGCAGTGGCCTGCAGGACTATCAGACCTTCGAGATTTCGGGCCGGTGTTCTTGATTAGGTCAGGATATTGAAGGATAAATGGTGAGGGTACGGGAGCCTCGCTAACAGGCTACCATTCTCCTTGGCTGCTAGCCATGCCCCAAGTTACATTATTATTAGCAAGATTTCAAGCCTCAAAATACAAATTGATGTCTGTTAAAAGGTCAGGACCAACATAATGTGGGACATTTAGTATGGGGACACTTGGTAGCTATGAGGTCTCACACAAAATCACTACCACCTTAATGTAGGCAGTAAAGAGCCCAAAAAATCAGTGATCATGCTTTAAGCATCAATTTTCAGCAGCGTTCAGAGTCCAGAGCTACAAATTATTCTGGTGAAACTCAAAATGTTAAAGGTTTTACAATATACTATGCTGTTGTCGGCATTGACCAACAGTACAATGTCATAAAATTCAGTAAGGAAGTGAATGACTCCAAATGTGTCCAGGAATTTATTAAAATATTTGAATACAACACTCTTACTTTTTTTTGCCCAAAATATTCCTGTAAACCAGACAGACATGGCAAATTGAATGTGTAAGGTAATGGCACGAGAGAGGGTAATTAGATGGGAGTGAGAGTTCAGTACACAGATCTGCTATGTTTAAACCAGCCTACCATAGGTCAATTGAACACCACAATGAGAATGGGAAACACTGGAAAAGCACGGTTTTTCTAACCTTTGGGAGTTATGCATCTGAATAAACATCAATAATCACCGATTTTAAAAGGTTCAGAAAACACTGAGAAAACACCACCGATATCCACAAAAATAAGCTCTGAAAACAGGACAGCCTACATATGATGACACTACTGAATCAGTCTTAAATGGGGCATCACCATGAAATACCACAAGCATAGCCAACATTAACAATGTATAACCACTCTATACCCAGGCTCAACCACTTCAGATTACAGTCTCATATGCCCAAAAAATGTCAAATGTCCAGTTACTTCCATTAAATGGCCATTAACAGCAACCCTATGCCTATCTCATCCTCAAATACCCAGGCTCAATCTCAGATTGCCTGGGCAGCCTCAGAATTAAATGTATAGCCATGAGTCTGCCATTGTGATGATCATATTCCTTCCCCTCTATTTCCCCTCATTCAAGAGTTTTAGTTAAGATTCTTGAGGTGGGCTTTGGAGATCTCGACTGTGCTTGCTTGGAGATTCTCCTTTTTGTTTCCTTGCTATTTCTTTTGATGAGAGGCCCTAAGAGGTTGCTCCTGTGTCAGCCTTTCTCTCCTAGCTGCCCTCTCTAGTCTCAGGAATGTTTGCAACACCTACAGTTATAATCCTTAGGGTTGTATGATTTAGACTACAATAAATGTGGTTGACAAGGATTCAGCAGTGCTGGTCTCAGACATAGCTACTGTGTATGTTTCTTTTCATGTTTTGTCATCCTTAAAAGTGGTGTGGTTCTGCTGATACTGTACATATCTGATGCTAAGCTCAAACTCTTGTTGATTTTGCAGATGATGTTCTCTTTGTATTCGGACAGTTGCTAATTTTCATATTCATGTGGTCCACAGTTTGTATGTTCTCTGACCTTTTTTTATTCTAAGTCTTTTTTTATGCTCGCTGACAAGAATAGCAATAATGCAGAGTAAGCAAGGACGTGGGTCACTGTGTCATTAGATCTGTACAGGTAATTTAGAGCCTCTGTGAAGTTCTAGAGCGGTCAACTTGGAAATTGTGGAAAATGAGAACATGCAGACAGGCATAGTTTGTCATTGTTGCTACACTTCTGGGAGAAAGGACAAAACTTCCGGGGCAATCAAAGCAGACAGCATACAAGCATCTCACAGACACTTAGTAAGAGCCTAGCAATGCACTTGTTTTTTCTTGCTTCTGCTACTGTATTAGTTCATCACCCAGCCTTGCTTTATCTACTTATGAGGAAAGTGGTGTATTATGTGATGTGGTTGTGTGACCTCACTGTGTAATACAATACTGACTTGGGTCAAGTTAGACTTGTTTGCTAAACCTTAGCTCAACCCTGGGCGCTATGGCTTTGACCAGAATTAGACAGAGGAACAAGTTTAATGCATTTAGAAGTATCAAAACAATAAAATAAACACACAACATGAAAAATCCACAACAATTTATGTAGATTTATCTTATTTTTATGAACTTTTTGACACCAAAATAAACAAAATTGCCAACAGGGTCCTAGAGAAATAGACAAATCACATATTTTCACACAAAATGTGAATAAACATTGGTAACTGTTAGAACTATGGTCTCTAGTTGGCAATGGTTTGCACCTTTGTCCAAATAGGCACCCTTGCTTCTAGATAGAGTAAGGGGACTACACTCCTAAAAAAAAAACCCTGCTCAACCCTGTGGTAGCTTGGCGCGAGCATGAAGGCTTATCTCAGAGGCAGTGTGTAAAGCATTTGTGAACACATACAGTAATACAGTGAAAACACTACAGATTAACAACACAGGTTTTAAAAAATTAAAAATTCTTTATATAGACTTAACACAAGACTCAAATTACAGAAATCCACAATACAGTATTAAGAAAATTACTTTAAGATGGTAGAAATACTCTGTTCACTTTAGATGGTAAATGCGACAAGTTTCTCACAAAGTACCTTTGGATGCGTCACACAAGATAAACAAAAGGTTCGCAGGGAGAACGATGCGTCGGTTCCTTGCTTCGGGGGAGGTGATAAGTTGGTTCCTCAATGCTTGCGCAAAGTAGGCGATGCGTCTGTTCCTTACCTGAGAGGAGGTGATGCGACGATCTTGTGGTGCGTCCCGGTTGCGATGCGACAAGATGGCGCCTCGATGCAATGATCCTGTGCAATTGACAAGATGGCATCTTTGATGCGATGTGACGACGTGAAGGCGATATGTGCACGCCTGATGGCTGTGCGGCGATTCTGGACCTTTGCAGCCGAGTCAGGACTTGCGACAAGCTTCTCCAGTGATGTGACGGTGACCCTTGCGGTGGTGACATGCTTCTCCGATGATGCGATGGCACAGCTGTGGATGCAACACGCTTCTTGTCGAGTCGTGCTTCCAGCTACCAACAACATGCAGGCTTCTGCAAAGAGAATTCCCAGCAAGGAAATTCAGGGGGGAGCTGGTGGTGGAGTCTTGTATCCCTGAGACTTCAGCAAGAGGCAAGCACCGTTCAAGCCCTTGGAGATTCTTCTTCAAGATGATGAAAGTTTCAATAAAAGTCTCTCATTTCCTTGGCAATAAAGAAACCACTGCATGCCAACCACAAAAAGTAGCAAAGGGCAGTCCAACTCGTGCAGATTCTCTGGTTCTTCTCCTTGGCAAAAAGTCTGTCTTGATGTCCAGAAGTGATCTAAAGTTTTGGGGTCTGGGTCCCAATATTTATACTAGTAAATACTTTGACCTCTGAGGGCAGAGGGTGCCTGTACCTAGCCAGAACCAGTTTTGGGCAGCTTCCTAGCAGGAGGAGGAGACCGCATTGTTGAAGGCTGACCTGGCCCAGGTAGCTGAAAGGAAATCTAATCCGCCTACTCTCTAGGCTATGAGTGCTCAGGGGAGTGAAAGGAAATATCCGCCTCCCCACTCTCTGTGCAGCCAAGGTCCTATTCAGACCAGCTCTGACTCATTAGACTGCTGGAGCCGAAGCCCTTCTGTCACTCACAAACCAGACCTGCAATCAGGGTCGGCCTGGAAACCAAAACCGGCACTAGCAAAGAGCTCGGCCAGCCTCCCTGGGAGCAGCTGAGCTGTTTGCCAGGGCCAGTTTTTGCCGATTTTGATATAGGGGCTGATTTTGCAGCTATGCTGCAAAAGCAGCCCTGTAACAAAATAGGCCCCAACCCTGGCGGTGCACTGGGGAAATGCCAGGTCCCCGCTATGGATTTACAAAAGGGGGTGGTGATGAACAGAGTGTCTGAATTGAGCAGACCACTCTTACCCAGTCCAAAGATCAGGGCTTGATCCATCACCGTTATTTATCTCACTGCCCCATCCCAGCTCAGAACCTGGCTATATGCAAATCAGTCTGTCCCTGGCCCAGTGCATCATGGGAACAGGGCAGACTAAACTACCAAGCCAATTCTTTACCAGAAAGGAGACAAGCTACCGGGGACCGGTTTCTGGCATTTCAGCCTCTTCGGCCCGGCTTGCTTGAATCCTGATGGAGCAGTGAGAAAGGGACTCATGTCTGAGTATACCCTGCCACACCTATAGTGGCCAAAATCGATTTACAAAAGGGGGTGGTGATGAACAGAGTGTCTGAATTGAGCAGACCACTCTTACCCAGTCCAAAGATCAGGGCTTGATCCATCACCGTTATTTATCTCACTGCCCCATCCCAGCTCAGAACCTGGCTATATGCAAATCAGTCTGTCCCTGGCCCAGTGCATCATGGGAACAGGGCAGACTAAACTACCAAGCCAATTCTTTATGGCCCTGCCTGCAATACACAACCTAGCATAGGCAGACTGGGTGGTTAGGTCAGAAAATACCTACTTTCTAAAAGTGGTATTTTCAAACACTATGTTAAAACCAACTTTACTGAAAGATGTATTTTATCATTCTAAGTTCAGGCATACTGAATTAGTTTTTCTACCATGTTCCCTGGGTCCGTTTTTTTTTTTTTTGGCAGAGTTTTATATAGCGCAAACTTGACCCACAACCGAATCGGGTATCAGAGCGCTTTACATAGCACAGTTAGGTTACATGAGGACAAACATTAATTTTTGTTAGGCACGGGGAGAGTAAGTGATTTGCCCAGAATCACAGGATGTTCAGCGTCGTTACCGAGACTAGAACCCAGTTCCCCAGGTCCGAGGTCAAAAGCCCAAACTGCCCATTCTGGCCTATGGAGGCAGGTAGCCTTGCAATAGTAAAAAACGAAATTGGTTGTAATTCACTATCAGGACATGCTACACACATCAGGTCATGTCCAACCTTTCACATACAATGCACCCTGCCCTAGGGCCTACCTTAGGGGTGGCTAACATATAGAAAAGGGAAGGTTTAGGGACTGGTAAGTGGGTGCACTCACCAAGTCGACATGGCAGTACTAGACTGCACACAGGCTCTGCAATGGCTGACCGGAGAGACACTTTATAAGCTGCTTCTATGGGTGGCACAATCAGTGCTGCAAGCCCACTAGCAGCATTTTATCTACAGGCCCTGAGCACACATGGTGCATTGTACTAGGGTCTGAAAAGTAGATCAAATAAGCCAATCATGGAGTCACTAATCCATTACAACAATTTACAATAGGCAGCACTTGCACTGTGGCACTGAATAGCAGTGGCAGAGTGCCCACAGCATTTAACCAGTAAAAACATATAAAAAAAACAGACAACAGCAAAAAAATGGAAGAGAGACTCATGCCAATGGTACCAGGTCTAACAGCAACTACCATGGTTATCTGAAACTGCAGAAACGTAATAAAACTTTTCAAGAGTTGTGTCTGGGTATTCCGGCTCACTTTGGGCAGCCACGTCCAGCAGGGTGGCGGTCAAGAAGGGTCACTCAAGCAGTCTACAGTCCAGTTCCAGGATCCATGGGTGAACCGGCAATATACTTCAATGAAGTAATCCTGATGCAAATGATACAGGTTGATGAAGATGCTTTAGGATGTTGAGGAAGCTGTGTGGTCAATAGGATGCTTCCGGGGGCTACCACTCGATCCATGTTTTTGTTGGGGTGATTTTGGTCACATGGGTTGATGTCCCTCAAAGTCCTAGTGGCTCCAGCAAAAGTCTAATTTCCACTGGTATACTGATCCCCAATTACAGCAGAACCAGTGGTTCCTTTGAGGGAGGTTAGTGTTCTTCTTGGGAGACTAAACTGCACTCCGATAACTCTCCAAGGGCCAGCAGGCTCAGGTGAGTGTCAGTCAATCAATTGTGGTTATTGACTTGTCAAGGTGAGCTACTTCAGCTTTTGTGGCCCTGTAGTTGTAACAGGAAGTTAGCCAACTTACTCTTGGACTTCAACTTTCTGGGGCTCGAGGATTACTTTTCCACGAGCCAGGCAACACAGGCACAGTTTTCTAACCCAAGCCGCTGAAGGCACAGTTATAAGGTGGGTGTAGCCCCTCGTCAGGTCCAGGGAACAGCAGGGTAGTCCTTTATTGACCCTCTCTCCAGTGCAGAAGTGACCTGAGGTCTGGGTGTCAGGCGCGTCATATTTATGTCCAGAAAGTTTTGTCGAGGGATGCAGCAGTCACTAACATCCTGGATACCAGATCCCATCCTGCTTGATGATTACTTCCTGTTAAGTGTGGCATCCAAGAGTGCAAAATTCTGTCCACTTCCAAGATGGCAGGACCCCTCTCCCAGTGTGTGGAACTTGGAAAGTGATCCTAGAGCCTAGGGACTACCTAAGGGATACATGTCCATTGCAAAACTGGTTTGGCAAATGCTTTCACCTCTCTGTCCCTATTGCCAACCTGTCTACCAGAACAAAAGAGCAACCCCTCTCATGTATGTCCACCATTTACCCTTCAAAGGTGAACTCGCTTTTGAAGTTCCCCTCGTGGGCTCACACCATGTGTGGCTTCCTGCCACAGAGAGGTGAGACCTCTTCCAATGCAGGTCGCTATGGGTTTCTTTCCTGGGAGTCGTTGACACCTCTCCCTAGGAAGGTAGAAGGCTGTCTTGTGCCCAGCATCTGCGAATGCTCACTGGAAAACTTGGATAACAGAGTGGAAACTTTCAAAAGTTGACATACTTAAAAGTGCAATAAATTCGACTTGGGCACCAAGTAGGGTACCTTGATACCTTGAAGTAATACATTTAGTAGTCCTATTATGGAGTTAGCACAGCTGAGTTGCATTGGAAATTGGGTTTCTGGTTGGCAGAGGTATGCACCCTGTCCAAGCAGGTACCACAATCCCAGTCAGGGTAAGTCAAAACACACCCTATATTTTCCTGTGCTCACCCTATGGTAGCTTGGCATAGAGCAGTCAGGCTTAACTTAAGAGGCAATGTGTAAAGGATTTGTAAAACACTTCAAATAGTAACACAGTGAAAACACCACAAGAGACCTCACACCAGGTTAGAAAATTTGAGATTTTTGGTTATAGTCCAGACCGTATTAGTGAATACCAAGAAAAGTAAAATCTATCCAAAGTGACGTGCCAATTTGTGATGCTTTGATTTCCATCTTTCTACACAACTTTCAAGATATGATGCACCACCACAAATATAAAGGAGGTTAAAAGGCTGTTTTCAAATATCTCTAAATATGGCAGTTTTGTTTTGGCTGCACTTTATCAGCTTTAATGTCACTTATTAAAAAGCTTTGGAGGTAATCCAAAATCACTTTTGATGCACTAAAATAGAGAAAGTATGGTCTTCGCCAGTAAGCAGTAGAACATACACACCAGGGGATACTTATCGTTTCATTTAGCGAAGTCAAATTTGGAATGCTCAATGAATATATCGCACCAAAATGTTGAAGTTAGAAAGAAAATAAATTAGACATTCATAAACTATAGGGATCTCCATTGGCCTTGAATGATAGAAGTGGTGTGTGGCAGTTGAAAGTGTTATGCATGTAGGTGCACCCATACATAGAAAGGGCACCCCACAAGAAAATATCAATATATAAATATCAGAAGGGCTCAAATAGTGACTTAAAATGTGTGTTCGGGCCAAGAATGTCAAAAACAGCAAACTTAAGAGCAAGTTAATGGTGAAAAAAATAATTAAATAAACAAATTTATAATCAGTTCAGTGTTTTAGGATACATTTATGGATTATGGACAAACATTAGACATACTGAAGGCCAGGTCTGTATTAAACAAAAAGCCACTGAAGAACACAAACAAGTATCTGAAGATTAAATGAGAACCAGAATGAGGAAATTAATGGTTCCTCCGAAATCGTGGTTTAACATAGAAAAAGCAACTATCACAACTTGACACGATCTGTTTTACTCTCAAAATAGAGGAAGGGTTTAGATGCTGATCCACAAAATGTACATGATCTTAGAATTGATATATCATAGAAGATTGTGATTACAAGTCAATCAGATATTTTACATAGTTTCCAAACAAAATAACCCCCTAGGTGAACTTATGTTACTGATTTAGTAGAATTTGAGATGTTGGTTGAAATACAAAAATGTACAACGTGGCAATCGACAATTTCGGTGTTTCAATTGTGTGTAATTGTAAAGCGCTCTGATAGCCTTCGGGATCTTGTTCACGCTATATAAAACTTTATAAATAAATAAAATAAATAAATTCTGTGAAATTTTGCGAAAATTGCGTGAAATTATGCGAACTACAAACCTAGAATGTATTCGCTTAAAGACACAAGTATGCATTAGTGCTAAAAAAAATGCGTTAAATTGCAAATGACACGAACAGCACCTACTTGCGTACTGATCGCTTACATTGTTCTGTTCTCCTGTGATGGGATTTTCCCCTAACAGCTGCAAATTACCCAATGTGAAATAATGTCATAATTTTGGTCATTTAAGAGTAACTCACGCGGCGGCGCGTGCACAGTGACGCGGGTCGCGCTCTTGAGAAGCGCAAGCGGAGCATAAAAGCCGGAGAGACCCCGCGTCGCGGGACGCCCGGGGCGAAGCCCGGGCAAAGGGCGGGCCCTCTGTGGCCCTCAGGGGCCTGAAGTGGCCGGGTCGGGCCACCCCCCCAAGCACGCCCTACGGAAGCCACAAGCCAATTCCACGGTATAATCGGAGGATAGGTTCGGTAAATACTGCTCAAAGATGACCAAAACTTGTAAAACTCCGATGGCCACACGATCAACCAGCAGACTAAAAACAGTGAGTACACCTTTGCCCACTATTACTGCTATAGATAAAATGCTGCAAAAAACTATAAATGTTGTGGCGGATGCCATTCAGGACACTGAGAGGAGGCTCTCTTTGACACCTAATCTATGTTTTCCAGATCTGTCCTCACATACTAGTACAGAAGACCAAAATATGGAGGACACGGCCTCATCACAGGAGTCCCTTTTAATGCAATCATTTTCGGAACTACCAAGATCACATATCAAGGAAAAACCCTCTAATTCTTCTTCCATGGAGCTATTAGCGAACACCCTGGATAACAGTCTTATGATTTTAACTAGCAGCGCAAATAACACCCAGCAGGCAAAAGATCCCCCTTCCGCACTGGAAGTTCACACTGTGGAGAATGCTCCATTAGCCACTGCTATAACTGAAACTCAACTTTCAAAACAATGCAATTCTCCAAAGACCAAGCGAAAAAAGCCTAGAATCATACTTCCTAAAAGGAAAATCCACCACACAACAGGCAAATCCAAGCGATCGCTCAAAGACATGTGGCAGAAGAAAAGTCTAGAGAAACTCTCTGACCCGATACGGGGTGGGCCCTTATCAATTTCCCCATTAGTCTATGATGCATGTGGAAACTCTAACTCCAAAATAGGTATTTCTTTAGTTAATGAGGAAACAGGACATATTGATAAGCAGAGTAGTGCGATCTTACCATCAATGAGAGAGATTGAAGCCCTAATGAAAACACTTCTACAACCTATTAGCCATCAGATCGATAACATAGAAAGGGCGCTGAGTAAATTTGAGAGGGCTCAGAATGATATATCCTCTAGTATCCTCAGATTGCTTAAAACAACTAATAAGCCTACCACCTTTGTTCCATCTTCAACAACCCTTAATGTAAAAAACTCAAAAACATTGAAAAAAGTAGATAACTCATTAAAGAACACAGGAAAACTAAATAAACCACAACCTCAGAGCCTACCCTTAACTGTCCAAACATCAAATTCACAATCAGTTTCCACCACGACTGTGATCACAATGACACCCATGCTTAACACATCAAATACCCAAATAGATGAGGATGACAGTGAGTGGGCTGCAGAGGGTCACCTACCTAGTACAAACGTAGGCGCATCTGAGGACAAAAGTCGCACGGCTCTTCCTAAAGGTAACACTCAACTCAAAGATACAGGTATACAGCCCCCCAGACCTATTACAACACGACAACTAACACACATTAACCTGCCTCCACAGTCCAACCCCTATACAATAGTTATGATTGGGGTGCCAAAAGTTGCTGACAACAGGGAGGAAACACGGGAGGAACTGAGGAACAAAGCAATGCAATGGCTTTCCACACATAGGCCCCTCCCCCCAAACATAATAGGTACCATCCAACATGTCAAAAGAGTAGAGTGGGTGGGTACTCGCTTCAAATCCACAGAGGGTGACTGTATTGTGGTCACCTTTAAATATCTAGGACCGGCAAAATTCATCGCAGGATGGAGAAGCCCTGGGACAAAAAGCTTGATTCGAACCATGGGACTAAGCTACTTCTATCCAGTCCGTTTAGACTCCTACAGGAACAAAACCAATTACAATTATACCCAAGAAGGACCCTACAGGCTACAGCACAATAATCAACCCTGGCTGGCCTCTGTCCCACCCCGCCCAGATATACCAATGGGCCTAGACCAACACTTATATTCTCACCCATGGGGAAATAAAGTGCACAGCTACCAACCAATAGAAATAGTTAAACGTCAAGGGCATGGCTTCTACCGAGCCTATAATCACTCTACCTCACAATATAATGACTATGGGTTTCCTACAGCTAACCGATACAATGCTCTCTACAACCACGACCAATTGGATGAGGTTGATTGACTGCCATCTGACTTGGTTCCTGTCTCACTTCATGATAAATCAAACAGCTATGTAGAAAATATGACCACTTCACCTAAAACATCTAATCCCCCAGTGGTCACTCCATCCAATACCACCTTCACGATGAGATTAAGCCACTCAGACAGCCCTCAAGCAAATCAAGCCCCGGCCCCTTTAGCGGACGAGGTAGGTAGTTTTCCCACACTGATAGCCTGCCAACCTCAACCATCACCTGTAATTCCAAGGACGAACCATGTGATAAGGGACAATCCAGAACTATGCCCTCTTTCTATCACAACACCTGCATCAAATCTAGAGCACAATGCCCCTAATTCAATCAAAATATTGTCTTGGAATATTGCAGGATTGGCCTCTAAAATTAATGACCCGTCGTGGGAAGTCTTCGTCAAAAATTACACCATCCTGTGTTTTCAGGAAACATGGCTGATAGATAACAACATCTTCATTGAGGGATTTCAAAGCTTTATTGTTCCCGCATCCCCTTCGCCCAGTGGCAGGGCAAAGGGGGGCTTGGCAATATTCATTAGCCTGTCTCTTAAAATGCAGATTAACCGAGTGCAGTTGGATAGCAGGAACATACAGGTACTGACTCTCAGAAGTGGGAAGAAAGCTATAACCCTAATTAACTTCTACAACTCTGTCGCAAATTCGAATGACTGTAACATTGACAAACTTGAAAGTTACCTAAATGAAATTGGGTCAAAATTACCACAGGATAAAATTCTTCTTGGTGATTTTAATACACACATTTGCGGCAATCCTCTCTTAACCACTTTGGGATCCTTGGGCTGCGGACTCAGAACAGGTCCCCACTTCACACATTGCCATCGTGGAACCAAACTGAACACCCTAACGGATACCATGAACTTGACCATGGCACTATCCATGAAAGACGACTCCTTTTCCTTCAAAGAGCCAACCTATAAAGGATCTGAGTCAGGGTCTTTTATAGATCATATCCTCCTTTCTGCTGGGGTTGTCCAACAGGTTTTAAACTTCGACATTCTTGATAGCATTCATAGTGATCACAATCCTCTACACCTTGAACTACAATGCGGCTCTTTAGTACTCCAAAAAAACATTAAGGACTCCGGGGTACTTAAGACTGTCAACAATAACCGCCGCTTAAAATGGAACCTGGTTAATAGCGACAAATTGTATGAGGCCGTTGCTTCACATTGTGAACCTGAACTTAAGCTCTGTGCTACAAATTCCGCTCCACCAGAATCTATTTTATCCGCCTTTGCTGTAGTGTCCAAAAGAATTGATCAACTATTGACGGTAACAACCAAGGGATCAATTGCTCAACACCCCCGTTGGTTTGATCACGCTTGTTCTTCTGCAAACCGTAAATTAAAAGCTGCTCTTAAAAACAAACCGAGAGACTCTGCACTTATTAAGGCCCTTCGAGCAGACTATAAAAACGCCCTTGCCTCGCGCAAAAAGTCAATCAAAATTAAAACCTGGGAATCTTTGCTCGACCCCTCTACATTGGGCAATAGTTCAAAATTCTGGAACATAATAAACAAACCACTCTTTGGCGACCCAAATGATGAGTCTCGGTACAGTCATACCGGAGAATGAATGGATCACCCACTTTGGAGCTATCTTCAAGAGCGATGCCTCACAGTCTTTAGAACCATTTCATCTCCCTGAAAGCAGTCCGCTACATTTTTCAACTAAAGAAATTGAACTAGGGATACTCGGTCTCTCCAGTAACAAAGCCCCGGGCCCTGATGGTCTTCCACCTGACCTATTCAAATCTAACATCACCTTATGGGCACCCATTCTCACATCTGTCATCAATGCCGGGGTCGAAGTGGGGGCTCCTAAATCCTGGGGAGCATCCACCCTCGTCCCGGTCTACAAAAAGGGTGACAGAACAAAAGCGGCCTGTTACAGACCAATCTCCCTGATAAACTCTGTTGCGAAGGTAGTGGGCGGGGTATTACTAAAGAGGCTGAACGCATGGGCCAAACAAAACAACATAATGACCCCTGCACAGTATGGATTCAGACCAGGACATGCAACAACTACACAGTGTCTGAATTTATATCTAATTAGTGGTAAATACACCCAAGCAAGAGAGGGAACTTTGTATATGGCCTTTATGGACCTTTCCTCGGCTTTTGACTGTGTCGATAGGAGCAAATTATGGGAAGTTCTGCAAAATATGGGCGTTGAAAATAATTTGATCAACTTTCTGGCCGATCTACACAACGACACCCGTGCAAATGTACGTTTCACAAGAGACTTGAAAGTAACAAGAGATTTTAAAATTAACCGGGGAGTCAGGCAGGGCTGTATTTTAGCACCTTTTCTTTTTAATCTATATATAAATGGACTCGAAGACCACTTGGTAAAAACAGACACGGATTACCCTTGAATTGGGAAAACAGGCGTGCCGGTCCTGTTGTACGCGGACGACGCCGTTCTTTTATCCAGAACCGCACTCGGACTCCAAAAATGATTGGATTTTTTTTTTCAATTTATGTCCTCACGTGGCCTAAATATCAATAACTCCAAATCTTTTGTTATGAAGGTTGGATTAACTCCCAAAAAACGATACCCCTTCTCAATCAATGGGGAAAACATACCACTAACAAAAACATTTTCGTATTTAGGAGTACTGTTTGACCACAAACTCACATGGGGCCCTGCCATAACCAAAAAGAAAGGCGAAATATTAAGGACCAACTCTGGAATAATGGATTTTGCTCGCAAGTTGGGTAACACTCCAGTGTCCGCTATATTGAAGCTTTATCAGGCAAAAAGTGTTGCCGTGGCATGTTACGGAAGCGAACTGTGGGGGTTCCTATCAGTAGATGCCCTAGTGACTCTTGAAAACAACTTTCTGAAACAGGTCATGAATTTGCCAAAGAGTACCGCAAACTTTTCTGTACATGAGGAATTGGGCACACCGTACCTAGCTGACAAAATCGCTGCAAACCCTTTGCTCTGTTGGTTAAATTGTTGGCGCAATATATCTATTCCACTGACTCATAACATCCTTGCTGAAGCCCTTACTTGGGAAGGACAACTCAAGTTACCCTGGTTGAAATACATCCGAAACTGCTGTAAAGATCTGGGCAGATTAGACCTTTACCTAACACCCCAGAATACCACCAAGAAAGATATCAATTTTGTAAAAAATACTTTTATACTGAAGCGACAACTTGACAGGGAAGAAACTGAGTTAAAAAAGTCCAGCGTAAGGAGCCACGCACTAATAAAGACCTGTGTGTTCTCGGAGCCATATTTATCGTGGAATATATCCAGATATGAACGCTTCCTGCTGAGCAGATTCCGATTTGGTCTCTACCATCTGCTCCTAGCCGTGCCAAGTGGAGCCCATAGAGGTCAAGTGTTGCCAGCTTGCGGCTGCGACAACAAGTCTCCGCAAGACTTGGCTCACTTTTTATTCCTATGTTCTTATTATTCGAGTCCACGAAATATGTTTATAAAACCCTTGCTCAAAAAGATGAATTTTATACAAATTAAGCCTGCACTCTTATACCTTCAAATGTTGCACGAAGACAGCACTTTTTTTATCTGCAAGTTTTTAAAAACAGCCTTGAAGTTTAGGTTAAGTATGGAAGGATGATCCCAAGCTGAATTATATTACAGATATAATTTCGTCATGACTAGTACATTCACATTGGACTACTGTATCTTGTCTTTTTTAAAATTCTCCCGCAAATTGCTTATTCTCTTTTAAACGTGCTTGCTGTAAAAAAATTTCTATGAATGAATTGCTTATTATTGTTTTTTGTGCTTTTATGACTGCTTTTCTGACAGTCGAATAAAGAAATTTTGAATTGAATTGAGTAACTCGAAATGCCAAACATTACGCCGGCGTAACGAGGGGGGAAACCCCTCTAACTTGAGGTCTAACGTGGAAATACTTTTCATAAAGGAAACCTGAAATGTTGGTTCGGCTTGCAAGAAGTGACGTCAATGTATTCTAACGTGTCCCCAATATTGCCTCTAAAACAATCCGCACTCTGCAACCAAAATACACATTCAGCTAATTTTGGGCGTTTGTAATTGTTTACAAACGTAAATAAACAGCTTACGTTTGTAGAGGCGTTTAGCTTTTTAGAAACCGCAGCCTGGTACATCGCCATTCTTTCTTTCAATGACGCCGCCTCCTGCAGGTCCAAGAGTACAGAGGCGCTGCTGGGCGCGCTCCCGTCCGGCAGGTGCTTGCTTGACTCACTGGAACCTGAATAGACAGAGAGCAATCACTTACGATATGCACAGTGAACCTTTTTAGAGAAGTGCGACACAACTCTTGAAAAAATAAATACAAAATATTGCAATGTATGTTCGGGCTAGCAGCAAAGAAGTTCATATTCGGTAAGATACGATATAAGATTTGGAGGGGAAAAAAAATAAAGTCAACAGTTTCAAAAAGAGATGTTCTGAGACGGATTTCAGGATTGAGCTATAAGGGAATACCCAGAATTTGTTTTTAAACTAAGAACTACGAATTTTCAAAACATTTTTATTTTCAGTTTATCTTTTAAAAGCTTAGAGTTCCATTCTGATCACTTTAAGCGCGCCAATAGCAGCGCCCTATTGCGCGTGCCTTTGTTAGCCTTCTGTAAACCAATCATCCTGAGCCATGCAGATCAGCCGAAGTCACCAGTTCCACGGCCACCAAAAGTGAGGAAGGAGCTTTGTTACCTTGATCTCTCGTCCTTTGCTGTCTTCTGATGTGACAAAGATGATCAAAGCACGGATTGTCTACTTTCAAAGGGCCAGCATTTTTGAAGGAGTAATTCATAGACATCCGGGAGCTTTACTATAAAATGCCATCTGCTGAAAATACTAGGGGACAGTTCCCGCGCACTTCCCCAATACTGACTACTGTGACTTAGACTGCTGCACAGGGTCAAAAACAGGCATCACCGCTACCATGCACGGCCCAAGGGGGCCGAATGTATAAACCACCACCAGGGATATTTCTCAGTGCTCTATTTGCAAGCAATTATACACATAATGCAACATATTTTCAGTCATGGAGCACATGGCACATGAAAGAATTTAAGTCTCCGCTTTAGAATCACACCTCCAAAACACTGCATATGTTTTGCCTGCGAAGGGAAAGCAGACCTGCCAACTCACACTGTGAAACCATGTGTCACACAATGCGCAGCGGAGGAACTTCGCTCCACTGCTCTTTGAACAGTGATAAGTGTTATTATCATTTTATTTTTCTGTTGTCAGGTAGGTTTATAAGGCGGGTGGGGCTTGGCTGTCGTCCCAGCCAGCCGAGGAGTGGCTTGGGCACTTAAGTGTGCATGACGGTTTGGCCAGCAGTCTTGGGCCGGCCAAACCGTCATGGGGACTTTGCATGCTCTCCATCGGCTGTATTGTACAGCCTGGGTGGAGAATATGTGCAGGCTCCTACTCCCTGTCCGAGCGCTGAACCATGGCGCTCAGACCAATCACGAGGCTGCTGTCATGGTGACAGCAGCGTCGTGATTGGCTTAGGGGAGCATGTGTGTAATTCCTGCTTCAAGCACGACCAGAAGGGAACAGAGGTGATGAGGAGTTGGATGGGAGCAAGGTAAGTAACTTTATAAATTTATTTTTCTATCCCCCTACCCACCCATTTTAGTTGCTGGCAGCCACCACTGCAGTATCGGCTCCCTTCACACTGGCAACCAGTGAGGGGCCGATATTAAACGGTGGCAGGAAAAACCAGGTAGAGAGCACAGCAGAAAGTGGATTTCCAGCTCATTTCTTTTTGGAAGCTTTTAAAAGCCAACGTCCACGCTGGGGTGTGAAAACATCCCAGGACATTGCCACCAGCCTGGTTTTAGGAGGAGGACTGTTGAGGGAGGGAGCATAAGTGCGTCCTAGGTAGCTCGGGACACACTGTCTCCGCCCCCCCCTTCAAAAGTCACACCTCCTTCTCACACAGTGAATCTTTTTCTTAAGGTTGGCAGCTCTGGCAGGGGCGGCTCTAGGCTCATGGCGGCCCTGGGCAGGGAGCCTAGGTAGGGGGCCCTGGAAGAGAGGGTCCGGGCGGGGCCCGGAAGGGGGGGGGGGGTCAGGGTGTTTGCAAGTGGAACAGAGCCGGAGGCCGCCAAATCCCAACCAGCAGCCGCCACGCAAATATGTATCCATCCTCAGAGGATTATTATATTAAGGATATATATTGGCGTGGCGGCCCCTGGGGTTTGGAGGCCCTGTGCAGGTGCACAGCTTGCACATTCCTAAGGCCGCTCCTGGCTCTGGGAAAGTGAGTCATAGGTGATGCCGTACGCTAAATCAGCAGCAACAAATAGCTTCATTGACCCAGTGCTTAATTTGTAGAAATAATAGCAAAAAAGCGAGCAACCCAATATACCCTTAAGGGTTCGGGCAAAGGATATGGAAAGGTAAGCGTACCTTCAAGGGATTTTGTTGATGTTAGTTAAAGCTTCAAGCTCATAATAGTAATTAGTGACCCGAAACAATTTAGGTCAAATGTGCAAAAATGCAACAATTACTCATTCACTATACCTAGTGTGACTGTTCTATAGTGAATGAGTAATTGTTGCATTTTTGCACATTTGACCTAAATTGTTTCGGGTCACTAATTACTATTATGAGCTTGAAGCTTTAACTAACATCAACAAAATCCCTTGAAGGTACGCTTACGTTTCCATAATTTGTAGAAAAGCACTAATGAACACAGGGTTCATCAAATCCCTGACGGCCTAATACCGATTTCCCCTTATGCCTTTTTCTTTCATCCTCCCACACTTTCAGTCTTGTTATCTCACTCATGCAGATTCTTTTCAGCCTTTGTATCTCGTCCTCCTTCCCTCTAACTTTTCTGTCATCCCCCCACTCTTGCTCTGGGCCAAAGTCTAATGATGAGAAAAAAAAGAACGTGTCCCCAGAATCAAGTGCCGTGTCCACCGGCAGCAGCCACCGGCACAACATAAACACTACTCGTATTAGAACATGGACACTTGAATCCCAGCCTTAGTTATGGCTCTGCACATATAATGAGAGCTCATTACAAGCTTGCAATGCTTTGATTTTTTCAAACGTGGCAGCAAAATGTAAAATGCGTTAAAAAATCCTGGCTCTTCGACTGAACCACAGACCCAGCCTCCCCCACCCCAAATCCCACTGGCACCTTGAGACGTTCATGGGTGATTAGTCCTGCTTTATAAGTCATTGATTGATTGATTAAGTTAAACCAAATAAAACACCAAGACAGTGTTCCCTGAAAAGCAGCACACTTCTTTTTCTTTTCTGTCTACATTAATCTAGATCCTGAGAGATTGTTGTGGGATGTAGATTCTACATTTCCCTCCCTCCAGTTGACTTGAGCACGTAAGACCTCAGGTACACCATTTTCCAGGTTACAACCTGACCTATGGAACAACATCCATCTGAAGATCCGAGCTGCATTTTCACACGAGGCATTCTCATTTTCTCTGATGCTCCCGTTCCATGAAGCTATATTTAACATTTCTCCTTCCCCAGGGCATTGCCTTTCGTACAATATGTTCTTTATAACACTCTGTGGAACTAACTGACGCATTGAAAAAATGCATATCTCAAGTAACATATGGTTCAGGAGGGATGTTAGAAGTAATGCTGCATTATGATCATCTCCACATTCCTTATGTAGAAAAGGGTAACTGCATTGGGGTTATAGGCAACTAACAAACTAGTGTAGTAACAATAACCCTAGACTTATATCCCATATAGCCACTTCACGAGTTCTTTTTTATTAAACAAACCTAAAGTTATAGCTCGAGATAAACAAAGGAGAATGAAGGGAAGGCAGGAACATGGTGGTTATGGAAGATTAGACTTGAATGAGGGGACTGAATGTGATATGGCCATAAATTACACATCTGTCAGCCTTTTATCAAGGCAAACTGTACAAGGGAAGGGTAAAGAAATCAGCCCTATTCACATAGGCATTTGTGCCAGGTTTACAGCAGAAAATATGTCCATTAATTACCACCAGAAATCCTGTTAGGCGTAAATGTATTTAGTACACTGGATTTCGCCACAATGAATGGGGAGAAAAATGCAGTCATACATCTCGCCGAAAAGCTGGAAGGGGAGGGTTCCAAGGCATTTTTTCCTGGGAGTTTTGGCAACACTCACAAGCATGTTTGTGTGTTAGTATTCCCAAACTCTTATCCCACTCATTCCCATCCAGGAAGGGTGATGGATTAGCCCATGGCTGAGGTGACTCCCCTTCCGGGACGGGAGGCCGACTGGATCATCCCAGGTGGGGCTGCAGGAGGACGGCTTTCACCTCCAAATAGAATTCTGCACCAGGAACAGGACTTCATGTGACATGAAATTCTCTGTGGTAGCTTGAAACCCTGGATTCCACATTGTGCTTCTTTTTTTCCACCTTCCTACACTTCCTGCATCTTTGTCACTCCTACAAATTTTTTCGTCCATACTTTCTCCCATTATCAAGGTATTATTATTTTATTATTTGTTTACATTTGTAATGCGCACAGCTACCCAACAAAGGGTTTCCCGGCGCGGCAGATCCCAATAGCAATGCGGTTACAGAAAACTAGATGTTAAAGAGCCTATGGGCCTTTAGGCCCCATGAATGGGGAGTTATTCCTTATTTGCGATTAGCAATTTCCTAATCGCAAATAAGGAATGTGTAGGAATCTCAATTTATTTAGCAATTCCTACATGAATCCCGTTTTGCAAGTCCTTAATAGCGATTCCTTAATAATTGCTATTAAGGACTCGCAAAACGGGACTATGATGAATCTAGCTGTTATTCCCTTAACATCCACTCCCGTTAGCCTATTGGGCTTAAGGACAATATTTAACAGTAAATTTGCCCGCTTCCTCTAGGGAGACGCAAATTTATTATTAACTGATTTGGAAGATGTTGGTTCTAGGATTCAGTTTTGCCTTGCAATATACACCCTTCATATGGGCCTATTAGGTTTCCTCCAGATACCTCGCTAAGGTTACTCCATAGCGTTTTACAAATTAATTTCACTATACTATTCAGCCCCATTAGGCTTAAACTCACAGAACACCTCCATTATTGCGTCTCATATATTTCTTTCATGTGTTTCACTGATGAGTTTTGCTACTGGATGACGAACGACCATATAGTGTCACCACTTCCCTCTTTCTCGAGTTTACAAACACAGGTGACATCCTTTGGCTTTGTTAAAACCTCCTGTAATGATTTTGGCTTGAGGAGTCTTAAATTACTTAGCCTCACCTTTCCCCAGCAATTGTTCACTATTACTCGCTCTTTCTTGAAGTTTGCTGTGTGCTTTAAAAATCGACGTCTCAAATATCACTTCACGGATAAAGTAAGAATTTCTGAATTGTTTGCATTCTAACTGATGGGTTGATTGCTGCCAGTGCCTTTTTATAGGTGGATGCTATTATAATGTTGTAAAATGTAAATTGATACTTGTATAGCGCACTACTCACCCGCAAGGGTCTCAAGGCGCTTGTACGAATATCACTGTGGAACCCATCCTGGCTTTCCCTGTGAGGCAGCCACTCCTGGGCACCCCCAAGGTGGAGGCCAGACATCCTTAGCGTTGTGGAGATTAAGCAAGCTATTGCCCAGAGTTGCAGAGTGGGACTCCATGATTGGAATAGGCACCGAGGCGAGAATTATCAGGTCAGAGGAATTTTGAGCCCAAGACCCGCCGAGGCGGGGAATTGAACCCTGGTCCCGGGCTAGACCTCTGCATCAGGGTCTGCCACTCTAATCATTGAGGCACACTTCTCCTGTTGCGTTTCGAAGCAGGGATTCTGGCATATACGTGTCTTATAAAGAAAAAAATTAAATGGAATGACGTCCACAGGGATTCATATTGTGGAGCTCCCTATAGTACAAACCCACTGGGAAGCCCATTACCACCCCCCAACCTATGACCTTGCTCGTGTATTTAAACCTTTAATTGATAATCAATGCCAACAACTCCGATCTGATTGGATGGACACACGTTTCATTGCTATTAATATGCACTTTAATGAAATATTTTTGATTTTGTAATCTTTTAGTGAAATATTCTTTTTTCTTCTTACAAACTACTAGAACTTAACACATTGGACAGATCACTACTTTTCCAAAACTTTATACCAACAAACTTACCGACTACAGCATAGAAGCACATACATCCCTGTCGAAATGTCAGAATGTTTCAATTTCTTGACAATGTATTCACTCAAAGGTGTCTCAATACAAAAGAGTAGTATGATTCCTAAATGTTGTCTTTACTGTTCTCTTTTTGTGAGCTTCACTTTCTGTGACAACAAAAATAATCTTACGATGCGGAGGCACTAGGGTCAGCTTTTGCAGAACACCTGAGGATGCCTCTATTCACGAATCATTCTCAGATGTTATATTTTTCCATTAGTCCTTCTCAATTTCTCCTAGCCCTTATTTTTTTTTTAGACTTGAGTATGTTCCACTTCATGCTGGTAGGCAGATTACATTTTGGTTGAAGAAATGTATTTGCAGTACATCTCTCCTGCTCGTGGTAGACACCAGCATCTTCTGAGACATGTAGTGACATCAGCTCTCTTTTTCAGTTTAGAAGGAAATAGATGGGCGTCGGAGGGTATTTATTGGAGAGAAACACAACTCTTCAGTGCCTAGAAGACTCGTCATTCTATTTGAAACTAAATGTAGAAGGGTTTTAGGGTTGTCTTTCAATTTGACAGAACTTTGTGGATGTGCAAGTCGCCGCATTGCTTCAACAATTAGCACTTTTATTTAAGCATCATTATATTTCCTCTAACATCGATTTTTAATCAGCACATCCTTATAAAATAGTTTCTGCCCTTTCCAAGTCAAATCCTACTAGTGCTGTATGTCACAATTTAGTTATTTCCCCAGCTCGTTCAAGTTCAAGGTAATAAAATAATAATATTCCCCATTAGGAAAGGACCAATATTCAATTTTACATCTATGATCGAATATTATAGTCTAGCAATTAAAATGTTATGTTCATCTTGTGTCAGAATTCACATTATAGAGTTATATCAAGATGCATTTATTGTAGTGTATTGTATTGGCATATATATACCGCTTACCACCTCTGGGGGTGTACTGAAGCATTTTATTCTGGGTAGCACACTACTCCTTAATAATGTTTATTTAGCGTCAAGATCTTTTGATCCGTTCAGTTCAATCAATCAATTAATCAATGACACTTGTAAAGCGCGCTACATACCCGTAGGGTCTCAAGGCGCTGGGGGGGGGGGGGGGGGGGGGGGGGAGAGGGTGCCGCTACTGCTCGAACAGCCAGGTCTTCAGCTTCTTCCTGAAGGAGAGGTGGTCTTGGGTCAGGCGCAGGTCGGTCGGAAGGGAGTTCCAGGTCTTGGCGGCCAGGTAGGAGAAGGACCTTCCTCCTGTAGTCGCTCTTCGGATGCGGGGGACGGCGGCGAGGGCGTGGTTGGCTGATCGGAGGTGGCGTTTGGGAGCGTAGAAGTTGACTCGGCTGTTGAGGTAGCTCGGGCCTTGGTCGTGTAGGGCTTTGTGTGCGTGGGTGAGGAGGCGGAAGGTGATTCTTTTGTTGACGGGGAGCCAGTGAAGGTCTCTCAGATGTCCGGAGATGTGGCTGGTTCGTGGGATGTCGAGGATGAGTCTGGCTGAGGCGTTCTGGATCCGCTGGAGTCTCTTCTGGAGCTTGGCGGTGGTACCGGCGTAGAGGGCGTTGCCGAAGTCCAGTCGGCTGGTGACGAGGGCCTGGGTGACGGTCTTCCTGGTCTCGGTGGGGATCCACCAGAAGTTCTTCCGTAGCATGCGTAGGGTGTTGAAGCACGCCGAGGAGACGTTGTTGACTTGCCTGGTCATGGAGAGGGAGGAGTCCAGGATGAAGCCCAGGTTGCATGCATGGTCTGTCGGTTTGGGTGCGGTGCCCAGGGCGGGAGGCCACCAGGAGTCGTCCCAGGCGGAGGGTGAGGGGCCCAGGATGAGGACCTCCGTCTTGTCCGAGTTCAGTTTCAGGCGGCTGGTCGTCATCCACTCGGCTACCTCTTTCATCCCTTCGTGCAGGTTGGCTCTGGCGGCGGTGGGGTCGTTGGTCAGGGAGAGGATCAGCTGGGTGTCGTCGGCGTAAGAGATTATGCTGAGGCTGTGTTTGCGTACGATGGCCGCGAGGGGGCTCATGTAGACGTTGAAGAGGGTGGGGCTCAGAGATGATCCTTGAGGGACGCCGCAGATGACTTCGGAGGCCTCGGACTTGTACGGTGGTAGGCGGACTCTCTGAGTTCTTCCTTCGAGGAAGGAGATGATCCATTCCAGCGCCTTGTCCTGGATTCCGATGTTGCTGAGGCGCCGTACTAGGGTGCGGTGGCAGACCGTGTCGAATGCCGCGGAGAGGTCTAGGAGGATGAGGGCCGCTGTTTCTCCATTGTCCATCAGGGCTCGGATGTCATCGGTGGCGGCGATGAGGGCGGTCTCGGTGCTGTGATTGGCTCGGAAGCCGGACTGTGAGGGGTCGAGGGATCCGTTCGTCTCGAGGAAGGCGGCCATCTGCTTGTTGACGGTCTTCTCGATGACTTTGGCTGGAAACGGGAGGAGCGAGATGGGGCGGTAGTTCTTGAGGTCGGTGGGGTCCGCTGTTGGTTTCTTGAGTAGAGCGCTGAGTTCGGCGTGTTTCCAGCTCTCAGGGAAGATGGTGGTGTCGAAGGATGTGTTGATGATGTCTCGCAGGTGGGGTGCGATGACAGCGTCGGCCTTGTTGAAGACGTGGTGAGGGCAGGGGTCGGTGATCCGGAGTGGATGGAGTTCATCGTGCGGATGGTGTCTTCGGTGCTGATCGGGGTCCAGGCGTGGAGGGTGGTGGTGGGGTGTGGTTGTTCGGTCATGGTGTGCGTTGGTTGGTTGTAGAAGCTGTTGTGTATGTCCGCGATCTTGTTGTGGAAGTATGAAGCGAGGGAGTTCAGTTCAGTTTGTAGTCTTTACCCAGGTCCATTCTTTATTTTGCACTATGCTTCTGTAATTTTTCAAAATTTCCAGACAAATTGGGCATATTTTCTTGTGGAATAAAAGTGAGACTAACTGTGCCATGCCAAAACCTGCTTGAACACGATTTTTCATTGCCCAGCGCTAGCCCAACTGAAATGTCATGAGGACTGTTGGACTTGGCCCTTCTGGCAGGTTCACCCTGAACTTTTTGCCTTTTAATGTTACATAATTATAGTGATTTCTGGTCTTTGCGCACTTTGGCACTGTGTCCCAGTGTAAAGTGCGTGAGCTCTGAGTGCGTGTGTGAGATTTGCCTGCCCTCCCATAGGAATGCATGAGGGATATGTGTGTCCATGGTAGTTCCTTATGTGTGGGAAGTGCAGGATCGAGTTTGTTATGTGCGGACTCGTGTGATTAATGCTGCACGATGATGTGCGTGGATTTATTGTGTCTAGTGTGGAAGTGCCACTTCTAGAAGTTGGCCTGTCTGTGCAGTGAATGTGAATTGAATGTCTGGCTTGTGATTTGCTGGAGCTGGCTGGTGTGCCTGGCTCCAGGAGTCAGGATGGGTCTGCCCCGGTGGTGAATGGAGAGATCTGCATGTTGGTGGGAGGGAGAAGTGCACCTGGGACCTGAATAGGGCTGGGCCTTCCCTCTACAATGCTGGCTCCACCCCATGTGGTGTGTCTGATGTCCCTGACCCACCCTGTGAATAGGTAGAGTGGCTGAGCAAAACAAAGTGCTCCAGAACCAGTTGCATCTGGTTCGCCCCTTGCCTGCACCTTTGTAGACAAAGGATTTGTGTGTATAAAAAGAGGCTGTGACGTCATGTAAAATGTTCTTGTTTTCTGACTTGAATCTACCAGGGGCGTGCTGCTGCTGGGGCCCAGGGGAAGGCTTGCCTCCCTGGGCCCTGCCCTGCCCCTGGATACCTGGAGTTCCTGCTTGGATCCTAACAGGAGGGGGCTTGCTGCTAGTGGGGCCCAGGAGGGACCGCCATGGGGGCTGTCTCCTTGCTGGAGTGCCCTGTGTGCTGGCCACTGGGGCCTGCATTGCCCCTCCTGATGCCCAGGACTACTGGGACCCTTTGCTCTGGGGATCCTTCTTTGGGGGCTTTGTAGTTGCTGTGCCCCAGCACCTTGTGAGCGCTTTATCTTTCATTTAGGTGCAGAGCGCTGTCGTTTTCTCTCGGGGGGGTAAGCGCTGCTGCCCTTTGGTGGCCGTTTCGGGTGCCCACCCGCTTGCTTCCAGGAAGTCCCGCCCGCCGCCGCGCTGGGATTGGCTGAAATCCCGCGCTGGCTCAGACTCAGAGGGCGAAAATCCGGCCAAGTCATGGCCTCCCGGGGCTCCCATGAGTTAGGGAGAGCCCCGGGGCCGCCAGCAGAAAGCAGCACCAGTGTTGCGGGGCTCCCATGCAGTGAAGGGAGCCCCGGCCGAGGAGTCAGCTCGGAGCGGCGAGGGCCCCTCCTCCCAAAGTCCCGGTCCCGATATGGGGGACCGGGTGAAGCATGGTGCATGCCCCCGCCGCCCCCGGAGAAGCAGCCGGCGAATGGAGCTGCCCAGTGTGTGGAGGGGAGGGAGAGAGAGAGCACTGAGTGAGTCCCGCCCAGAGTGGGGGCGGCCCCGGATGGCAGTGGGCCGCCCCACCATTTGTACAGAGCCCGATGGCTCCAACGATGGCCCTAATTATCTCAAAAGCTCCAGTGGGGGTTCCGAGGGCCAGAGAGGGGTATTTGTGCTTGCCCCTGAAGGCCCCAGGCATTCCTACAGCCAGAGGGCTCCGCCGTTGGGGGCATTTATTTTTTTGAGGAGCCAGAGTGCTCCAGATGGCACATGTGTTTTTCGATCCTAGAGGGCTCCACCGTTTGCGCAATATGTATTTTCAGAGACCCATGTGGCTCCAACATTTTGGCGCAGGCTTTGCTCCAGAGGGCCAGTGAAGGCCCATGTTGCAGTTTGCTTCACAGCTGCCCACAAGTAGCGGGCAGCTGCACTGTTTAGATTTTCTTTCTAGGGACATGTCTCTGGACTCAGGAGTGAGTCGCACTCCTTCGCCCCTACTTTGGCTTTCCACAGCTGCGCAGCACTTCGTGCCAGCTGCAGCGGTTTGGCCCTGTTCTTGTCCTCAGCTGCCCAGCAAGTAGTGGGCAGCTGCTATATTTAGGTTTTGGTGCAGTGGCGCAAACTGGACCCTGATGTAATTTATGTGCTAGATGTGACTTATGTGCTAATGCTTTGGGTGTTAGGAAATGTACTGTGTGTAGTTTGTTTTGCGCACCCTGTGTTTGATGCCTCTAGATATGATTTCTGCATAGGAGGCTGTTTTACCAGTTTAGGTTTATGTTAGGGAGATTATACTGCCCCAGTGGGATTTACGGCCCTATTGTAAGGTTTAACTTAGGTGGTGAGGGTCTAATGTAGTTAGACTGGTGGGATACTGTGTATGATGGATTTTATGGCACCGACTGTTGCAAGTGCAGTCATTATCAGTGTTTACTGACTGTACGTTCTAGGACCTATTTTTACTTGTATGTTTTAGTTCACCTTTACCAAGTTCACTTTGTGATGATCCTGACAGTGGTCCTTGTGGACCTGTCAGGTGTACATAATCCCTTGTAAATATTGCCTGTGCCAGTTGGCACAATGTATATGGTGTGAGTACTATCTGATGTGTTTTGATAATACTTTTTGATATAACCTTGTGTGGAGTTCCTTTTGTGGGGGGCCTGTGATGTTGTTGCTGATGGGTGCATGCGCAAATACTTTACACATTGCTTCCGGGATCAGCCTTACTGCTCGTGTCACGCTACCAAGGGGGGTGAGCAGGGGTTATCTTTGGAGTGTAACTCCCTTGCCCCCAACTAGTGGAGGCTTCTGCCTGGCTTTGGCACAAGCCTCAGCCAACCAGAAATCCCATTTCTAACAAGGACAAGACAGAGAACCTCCTTTTCGGAAATTTTCCTCCGCAGTACTGGCGCTCTTTCTGGCCAGACTAGTACCCCCTGCCATCACCCCATGGTGGACCTACAAAAAAAACTTGGGGATATGATTTCGATGAAAAACTATGCTTTGGTCCTCAGATCAAAAAACTAATCTGGAACACGTTTTGGTATCCTGAAGGCACTAAAGAAATTCTTACCCCTGCTCCCTACTAAAGCAAGGAAAACTATCTCCCAAGCCTCGATCAAATCACGCATCAACTACGCCAACACGCTATATATCAGCCTGCCTGGTTACCTTCTAAATAAACTTCAGGTGATTCAGAATGCAGCAGCCAGATTACTACTTAATCTCCCTAAAATAATGAGTCAGGTGGCATCTCCGTGATCACCACTGGTTGTCGGTGAAAGAGAGGGTGAAGTTTAAATCCCTGGTAATAGTTCACTCTGCCCTCTATGGTCACAGCCCGGCCTATTTGAGTGCAAGATTTAGTTTCTACTCATCGGCTAGGCAACTATGTTCCCAGGTCCCTCAAACAGAAGGCCGGTGGCAGATCTCCATCACGGATGGGGCCGGTGGCCTGGAATCAATTCCCAGTGGAGCTTTGTGCTCTGAGTGACCTGAAGGCTTTCAGAAAGAGACTGAAAACCCTACTTTTTAAATAGTCTTCTGTGATCCGTCTAATCAGCCCACAGGGCACGCGCCGGGACACTCCTTGGAGTAGCTGTGCGCTCAACAAGTGCTACTAACATAACATACCACTTAAAGATTTAACAAGATCTGACGTTACCACTTTATTTTGGTACGTGAAACTTTACGGACCGTGGATTATGTAGGGTATTGGCGTCTTGGGAAATACGCAGTGGGTGTTTACTAGTAAAAAATGGGGATTGCAGTGCATAAGGGTAGGGAGAGCCACCCTTCTCCGGAACGTGTGGATAACCACTGATAAACCAAAATAACAATCCCTTGCACAAGCTAACAGTGTATTTTATATATAATTAACAGTAACACAAAACACAATTGATCCTCTTTTGAAACAGTCACTTCAGTTTAATCTCGAAATCCTTAGCCAACATGTGTTTCGTCGTGCTTCATGGCTGTGCGCAGCGACTTCTTCAGGGCTATAATCTCTTTGTGTGGACCCTTAGTTCCCGTTGTATTTCCGACGGACTGGGTTCTAAAGCTCCAGTGATAATTACACAGTAAAAGGCTTCAGGGTATGTTGGGTCCCAAATTCAGTATATTTCAGATGTCAGTTTCTTGAGTTAGGATCTTTTGGTATATTAATCTCAAGTCCATCAAGAAGGACGTCGATGTGGTGTAGTAAATCCACTCTTAGGGTCTGAATATGTCCCACGTACCAGCGACCAAGTCTTTTCAGGTGTATAAGCAAGCCCTCTGTTCCGTAACAGGGCTGTCTCTGGCGTGTCCACAATAGAACTGTATGTGCCTCAACTGTATGTAATGTCTATTCCGAACTACAAGAATAACAGTATCACTGTGAAAGATGATGAGGCGTCCAGCTACAAATACTGATATTTGATTTCAATTTAAATTAGATATCATATGTGTTTTGCAAAATCAATAAAGAATATATTGTTTTATTCAGATAGCTCCTACATGCCTGTTAACAAGTACTCGGATTCTCATTGAAATGGCTTGCATAGTGAAACATAGAGCATGAATATAAGAGACTCAATAAAGTGTGAAAATGAACCGAAGGAGCTGAATATTTCAACAGAAACAATAGCATTCATTTTCACCCTTCATATGTTAAGATAAAAGTGAATCCTACATCCAGTGTCCTCTAAATCTGATAATCTAGTGAATGTGTGAAAAATATACCAACCAAGGGAACTTAATAAATGTTAAAAATTAGCGCTTTGATCAACAGGGGTAAAAGAAAATGTGAAATCCATAAACTTGATAAATGTACATACTCCCGTGGGGATTCCAGTGTTAGAAAATTATAGCCATGCATAAATATTGGTAGGAGTAGTAGTCCATGGGCAGATTGTCTTAAACAAATGATACATAAATTGTAAAAAAAAAAAAAAAGATTAAAAAAAATCACTGACCTCCTTAAACATGAAAGCCATTATTCTGTCATAAGTGGGTCATTAAATAGGAGCTGCCAAAATATAGCGATAGCTCATTACTACCGTCTTATGTTACCAAAAAATATATAAAACTATGAAATTGTAAATATATTAAATGGAACAGGATAGCTACCTGGTGAGATAATAATGACCGCAAGATTATTGGTTCCAAATTTGCATTGGTACTCTGATCTCTAATACGTCCATCAGCAATATTCACAGTTTTCCTGAACAAGGTGTGGAGATGCTTCCATGTTGAGGTTCAATAATTCCGGTATCTAAGCAATTGAAAGTGCAGAATGAACCCTTGTATTATAAGTTAGAAAAGAATTGCACCAGCAGGCATTTGATGGTTATTTTAACATAAAAATCACCTGCTTTGTGTACCAGCAGAATAGTGATATCCTTCATAGTAGTGCACAATCAAGACCCATAAGTGACAAATCTGAAGCAGATTCATGACTTTGTAGGGCTTTCACCCTTTCTTTTGGGATAACCTGTTTTATCATGTTGGGTAGGAAGATAAAAAGAGTGCACGTCATCCCAATTGGGTGGACAGGCGGACAAATTAACGATTTAATTTTGCAGACTCTTTCAATGGTTCCCCGTGGTAGCAAATAATGGACAGAAACTCAGGAATGAACAATATTCAACAAGTAAGAGATGCTTTTAGGGGTTAAGGTGTAGCTATTTACTGGACAAGGTTGTGAATTATTTTATTTATATCTGACATGATAACTGTAACGTTCATTTGAAAGAGTGCTTGAAAGGGAGGAGTCTAGAAACCACAATTTTCACTAGTCTTGGGTTCCAATAGGAGCTTTATTCATTTCATTATTTTGCTATTTGTGGCTTAACATTGTTAACTTGTGATTTTACTGCCCACCGGATGTTGAGGATCTTCTTCATAACATTGCCTAAAAAGTAGTACATTATTATTAATGTTTTGTTTAATTTTTAAATTGACCTACCCCCGAGTCCTTAATTGTCTGTCAAATGTCGACTCCTTAAAAGTACATGAACAGAAACAACAACAACAATATGCTTGATTCCCTATTTGAGATCAAGCTTAATACTGGCTTCTTTTTTATACCTTCAACATGGACATTTTAGATGAAGGTAACACCTTTCCAACACGGCTATATTAATAGTGATCTCTCAATAGCCCATAGGACTAAACTTGGAATTTTAATGTATTTGTCACAAGCAGGTTCAGACAGATCATTGTGCCGCTCTGGCACCTCTCATGCAGGGTGCAGACAGAGCTGCTGTCAGAGCAGGATGAGCTATCATGACTCCAACAGAAAAGACCTCTGAGACCCTTTCTTGTCAAAGAATCTTGCAATGTGGGACTGGTTGGAACATGCGTTACCGGTGATGATTTTGGTTTCCAAAACAGGCCTTGTCATAAAGAACTATTGACTGAAGAGGACTATAGAACACTGGTCTCCAACCTTTTCTGTAACAAGAGCTACATATGTGCAACAAAAACTATCCTGTGCTACTATTATTATTTGTAGTGTTGCAATAGTGAACACGCCATACAAGAATACATGAGGGGCCAGGCTATGCTAGATTACCAGCAATGGTCACCTCAGTGCATCAGGCAGGGTTACTAACAGCAATGTGCAAACACAGTTTTTGCGAATCTGGAATGCCTGCAGCCATAGTTGCTACTTTCATACTACCAAGGTAATTGTAAACAAAATAAGTCCCTCCATCACTACATGATTTATCATTTAAATATCAGTTTTAAAATTGTTGGGAAATTCAAGAGTGTTCTTCTAAATATATCATGAGTTCGGACCATGCACACATTTTTGTCTTGACCACACACTTAAGAGTTCTGAAAAATACACACTTTTCAATTTTGGTATGCATTAATTAATTTAGCCAAGTAAAAGCTTGTAATTTAGTAGGCTGAGCAGCACACAGGAGAGCTACTCACAGTTATCTGGAGAGCTACCAGTAGCTCACACACTATTTGTTGGAGAAGCCTGGAGCTTCTTTAAACAAGAAACAAAACAAAAAACACACATTAAGTAAAAGTGACAAAATCTTTTAAAAAAAAATCTTTCTGATTTTTCCTGTAGCTATAAGAAAAAACATAGTTCTTTGAAAAAAGTTATGTTTGGTGCAGGAAGATCCAACATAGCTTACAACAAAGCTATGCAAAGTCATGTATGTATGTGTTAATATTACCCAAAAACGAAGACTGCCTGGTACCAGCGCTCTTTTCTAAAGAAAGTGAAACCATTTCTTCAAGCAAGCAACTTCTGAACTGCTGTTCAGGCCATCATATTCACTCATGGGGTTGGTGGTAATGACTCGGTCCATGGTCCCCCTGATTCCACCCTGCCACCATTAAGGATAGCCTACATGGCGCAGCACATCTCATTTCGGGCCTGAAGATATATTATCACATCACCCCCATCCCGATGAACCTTATTTGGATCCTCTTGCTGGCTTGCACCATCTTCAAAACCAGAAGAATCATTTACAAAGCCTTCGCCGCCAGGTCACATCTATGGTAGTTCTCTGCACACCCTCAGCCAGGATACCATCAGACTGCAGACTAAGAAATGTAATAAAATCCAAAAACGAGATAGCAGGCCTGCTCATCAATGCCCCCATGATCTGGACGGACATTTTCATCACGACTGCCCCAACACTGTCCAATTTACAAAGAGTTGAATAAGCACCTCCTTCACAACATCACAACGCAATAACCGTCCACAAACCAGTTACCTATCCTGTTACATCCCGACTTTAGGCTCAGCCTTGACCTTTTACAGTGCTCCGCTACTTTTTTTGTCTAGGTGCTAGAAATAATACATAAATACATATATTAATCATCTTACATAATGTATTGTATGGCAGTTCATTTGATTAATGTCCTTTCACTATGGTAGCAAAATAAGGTGATATTTCTTAAAAGTGTTGCAATAAAATTCAAAACTAATTTGCATTTCAACTTCGTCTAGTTCATCAAATATTGTCATTCTGTCAAGTACACTATCTGGGAAATCGGATTGCCTGGTCTTTTAACGAGGCAATCATTCTTTAAAAGAGTGATATCTGTCTGGGCCTGACTTTCTCAATCCAAAATGTGTGCTGAAACAAAACCTACTGGAAATTAGGCACCATCTTTTACTGGTATTTTTGCTGTGGTGTTAACACAGAAGAACTGCCGAGCCCTCGAGAAAGCCTGGAGAAGCGAGCCAACACCGGACAACATGACCACCCTCAAGCTTGCCACCCGGAAGCACCACCAGCTGATCCGCGACACCAAGAAAACTGCATTCAAGGACCGACTGGACAACAACGCACACAACAGCAAGGAACTCTTCAACATCGTGAAAGAGCTCTCCAACCCCAACGCCGGAAACAACGACATCACCCCATCGCAAGAACTCTGCAACTCCCTCGCCTCCTACTTCCACAACAAGATCGCGGACATGCACAACAGCTTTAACACCCAACCGACGAACGCCACGTCCGACACGACCGAACCACCGCCCCCCACCACCACCCTCCGCGCCTGGACTCCGATCAGCACCGAAGACACCGTCCGCATGATGAACTCCATCCACTCCGGATCTCCGACCGACCCCTGCCCTCACCACGTCTTCAACAAGGCCAACGCTGTCATCGCACCCCACCTGCGGGACATCATCAACACCTCCTTCACCACCGCCACCTTCCCTGAGAGCTGGAAGCACGCCAAACTCAGCGCTCTACTCAAGAAACCAACAGCGGACCCCACCGAACTCAAGAACTACCGCCCCATCTCGCTGCTCCCGTTTCCGGCCAAAGTCATCGAGAAGACCGTCAACAAGCAGCTGGCCGCCTTCCTCGAGACGAATGGATCCCTCGACCCCTCGCAGTCTGGCTTCCGAGCCAACCACAGCACCGAGACCGCCCTCATCGCTGCCACCGATGACATCCGAACCCTGATGGACAACGGAGAAACAGCGGCCCTCATCCTCCTAGACCTCTCCGCGGCCTTCGACACCGTCTGCCACCGCACCCTAGTGCAGCGCCTCTACAACGTCGGAATCCAGGAGAAGGCACTGGTTTGGATCATCTCCTTCCTCGACGGAAGAACCCAGAGAGTCCGCCTACCACCGTACAAATCAAAGGCCACCGAAGTCATCTGCGGCGTACCCCAAGGATCCTCGCTGAGCCCAACCCTCTTCAACGTCTACATGAGCCCCCTCGCGGCCATCGCACGCCAACACAACCTGAACATCATCTCCTACGCCGACGATACCCAGCTGATCCTCTCCCTTACCAACGACCCCGCCGCCGCCAGAGCCAACCTTCACGAAGGAATGAAAGAGGTAGCCGATTGGATGTCGACCAGCCGCCTGAAGCTGAACTCGGACAAGACGGAAGTCCTCATCCTGGGATCCTCGCCCTCCGCCTGGGACGACTCCTGGTGGCCCCCCGCCCTGGGAACCGCACCCAAACCGACAGACCACGCACGCAACCTGGGCTTCATCCTGGACTCCTCCCTCTCCATGACCAAGCAAGTCAACGCCGTCTCCTCGTCGTGCTTCAACATCCTGCGCATGCTACGGAAGATCTTCCTGTGGATCCCCGCCGAGACCAGGAAGACTGTCACCCAGGCCCTCGTCACCAGCCGTCTGGACTACGGCAACGCCCTCTACGCCGGAACCACCACCAAGCTCCAGAAGAGACTCCAACGGATCCAGAACGCCTCAGCCAGACTCATCCTTGACATCCCACGACACAGCCACATCTCCGGACACCTAAGAGACCTGCACTGGCTCCCGGTCAACAAGAGAATCACCTTCCGTCTCCTCACCCACGCACACAAAGCCCTACACGATCAAGGCCCCAGCTACCTCAACAACCGCATCAACTTCTACTCTCCCAAACGACACCTCCGATCAGCCAGTCTTGCCCTCGCCCCCGTCCCCCACATCCGAAGAACGACAACAGGAGGAAGGTCCTTCTCCTACCTGGCCGCCAAGACCTGGAACTCCCTCCCGACCGACCTGCGCCTGACCCAAGACCACCTCGCCTTCAGGAAGAAGCTCAAGACCTGGCTGTTCGGGCAGTAGCAGCACCCCCCCCCCCCCCCACCCCCCTAGCTCCTTGAGACCCTCCGGGTAAGTAGAGCGCTCTATAAATGTCTATGATTGATTGATTGATTGATTGAAAGACATCTGCACACGTTACTCCGATTCCCCATAACTCTTCAACATTGCTCATTATGGAAAGTCCCTGATAAGTGAAAATGCAAACAAACCCTTAACAAAGAGTTAAGGTTGCTTACCACTATGTATAGTTAAAATGAAAAAAAAATAATTGTACACAAGGCCACCATATCTATAAGGCAGGGTAAGGTTACTGCCCTAGGGCGTTACTACTAAATAGCTTCATATGATAAGCAAAGGTCCAAAAAAGGCCGTTTGTGTTGGCGAGTGGTCCAAAGAAAAATCGATTCATCTCCTGGGGCATGGAAAATCTTGCTTTATTTCCATCCATATTAAGTCATGCGGTTATTTGGAGAGGACCTAGAATAGGTTTACATTATAGAATCATGGATCGGTGGTAGATTTTGACAGCTAGAGCAGATTGCTAATAAGACATCTTCTTATGAAACTATCCAAAAAAACTGAAATGAGCAACACAAAGCCCTCGGGGTCTGGGTTAATACACGCTCACCTCGGATTGATACTTGAAAATAGCAAGACCCTTTCTATCAGAGACTTCCATTACTGAAACCTGATCTAGATAGTTTATACTTTGATTTCTCGTGCTTGAGTCACCAGAGACAGCAGAGCATGGATTGAAGTTCATAATTTTGGGGTAGAACCCGTAACTGCAAAGTGGAAATTTGGGGCTACGTTGATCTTACTCAATGCAACTCAATTGCTTCCTTTTGGTTTGTTTGTTTGGGGGGGATGGAATTCTGCAATGGCTAGTATCTGCCCAATGGCGTAGCAACCCGGGGCAGAGGTCTGCCCCGGGCGACAGCCTCCCCCCTTACCTGCAGCCATCACAGGAATCGCCAGCACCACCCAACGCTTCCCACCCCTGCTTTTACCTGTGGCATGTCAGAGGAATGGCAAGCCCCTCCTCCGCTCTTACATTTGAAGAGTTTTATTTATTTGAAGAGTTTTATGCAGCGGCAAACGCAGCGACCGCCACAGACACATGTGCTAGCTACACCACTGTCTGCCATGAAGGAGCCCTCTTTTCAAACTGCATCTACACAGCCAACCCCTTGAAATCAGAAAAAAAACTTTTTCTCCAAGGGTTACTCGCCTGAGCCATGAAAAAGAGTGCTGATAGCTCCACAGGCATAACATAGATCCCTGTCATGGGAAATTGAGGTCATGTACTATATGCCACCTATTGATAGAAAGTAGTAATTTAGAGGGGAGGGGACACATGGAGGATTACAAGAGAGACTGAAGAATATTAGTGACCAGACAAGGAATAGTGCATCTCTCGGCCCCCCCGACTGATCTCTTTTAGTGTTCTCTAAATAACTGCTTCCTGACAATGAGTGGCATAAAGTGCATTCCCTCAATCTGCCATGACAGTGTTGTGTGTCATGCCCCCAGAGCGAATATATATAACAGTTCTTGTTCCCCATAATAGATGAATGTATGATTCGGAGAAAAGCGGCCTCATATCAAACAAAACCCCCAAACTAACACTAGATGGTGTAAGGCAAAACACCTGGGAATAATGTTTTAATGTTTTATTTATGCCTGATAACTTGGAAACAGAAAGATGTAACCTGCTATGAAGCTGGCATATAAACAACCGTATATCTGATCAGCAAGCCTTGCTGAAATAATAATTTCACCAGAGACTTGAAGATCCACCCACACAGGCGGTACCCAACAGCAGTGACCCATCCGTGCAGGCTGAGGAGCTACACCGCCACCTTTTTCGAGGCAAAAAGTGCGTCTGTGAGGTTGAACAAAACTCTGCTTGATAGACACTCTTCTTGTTCAGGTCAAGCAGCCAGGAGGTAGACATGCAACAAATGCACAGGATCCTGGCTGCCTGAGCTGAACTTTGCCAGGCTGAGGATTTCACAGCCCTCTGGGTGTGACCTCAGCCTGGCAAAAGTGCCTTGAGGCCTTCTCCCTCATGACAAGTGGGAGCGTCACCCATTGCATCTGACATGGGCACTTCAGTTTTAAGCCCTGAAGTATCCAGGTCCGAGTGTTAATCAGTGACACCTCGACACAGAGTGGGGTGGGGTCAGCAGTCTCACTGACTCCATTCCACTATGTGATGAGGTTAGGACTGCAGTCCAAACCTTCCTGGGACCTTCAAGACTTGGGACTGATGCATTTCCTGATTAGCTGACCTAAGATCAGCCAATCAGGGAAGTCAGCAGTCCCAACTATTCTGCACCTCCAAGGCATTCCTCTTGGAAATCTGCATGTGGGGTAAGCTTTATGAGTTTTTTTTTGTTTGGCACACAAGTGTATGTATGAATGTATATTTGTTAGTGCATGTTGTGAATGGGGGGGGTGTGCCACCTCACCCGTAACCCCCGCCGGTAGAATTACCGGCCACCACTGGCACCTGAAGCCTACGCTTTCCTTTTACATTTTTCCGCCACAAGCAGTTCTCTTAGCAGAATGCAGCCCTTTAAGAAGAATCGTGGTTTGACAAAACTAGTTGTTCCATTTGCCTTCTATACCCATGAATCATTCTTTTTTATGCCACTTAGATTTTGTTTTCCAACATTCAATTTGTCCTTTTTGTGCTGTGACAGCAGACATTTTGTACAGCAGCAGGATTTCAATACTTTGAAAATTTGTGTCAAAATATACAAACTTAAATGCAATCCCATTATAAAAAGTCTGCCTTGATAGTGCAGAAACCAAGCCCACCAATTTAACTTTTGCAATTCTGTCTTTGAAGCTGTAGACCGCAGCTTTGCCTTATCAACCAGCTAACGAACCAGAAAGTGATTTTCACAGTTACTGTATGCGCAAGTTTCATATTGACACTTTTTTCTGTATATGGAAGCTCAAAAAGTGTGAACATATGGGTGCTACTTCTCCTGTTAACCTTTCTGTCACATTAACAATCGAGCTTCTCACATCGAAGACTGGTGGCCATAAATGATGTGCTGATGTTTTTTGTTTGTTTTTCTACTCAAAACTACTTTCTTCAGTTGTGACTAGATTCGATAAGCTATAATTGAACACAAAATGTACTATTCTCTAAAAAATGTTCACTGCCCTTTATGAAATATATATAAACGCAAGTATCACTTTTTCAGCCATGGGCATGAGAAAGCAATTTGCAGAATGTCTACTTGGTCTTTGACCTGAGGATAATATTTGTAAACACGCTCGTCGTTTTTAGAAATAGGGTCTCTAGCACTCTGTCAAAGTAGGAACCCTCACTCTACATAGAGTGAGGGAGTCAGACACCTAAACTAACCCCTGCTCAATCCCTTGGTAGCTTGGCATGAGCAGTCCGACTTATCTCAGAGGCAATGTTCACCTACACACACAGTAACACAGCAAAATCACTATAAAATGGGTTCACAACAGTTTAGAAAAATAGCCAATATTTATTTAAATAGAAAGACTAAAATGACAAAAATCCACCATACCCAAGTAAAGATATCCCTTTTCAAAGGTTAAATAAATTCAGTCCATAGAAATCAATAGATGCATTTCTTTTAGCACAAAGTACCTTGGATGTATGAAAACTCAAAGACAATGCGGGCGCAGGGGAGTAAAGCAATGAGTCGGTCCCTTACTCCCAGAGGAGGTTATGCGTGGTTCCTTACTGCCAGAAGAGGTGATGCGTTGGTTCCTTACTGCTACACAGGGGAGGTGATGGGTCAATTCCTTACTGGAAGAGGAGTTTATGCAGCAGTTCCTTACTGCTATGCATGGGAGGTGATGGGTCGATTCCTTATGGTCAGCGGAGGTGATGTGTTGGCTCATTACTGGAAGGGGAGGTGATGCGTTAATCTCGGGACACACAGGCTTGGTTCCTTATTGTTGGGCAATGTTAATGAAGAAATTGGCGCCCAGAGATGATGCGTCATAAAATCAGAAACCCTGCGTAGATTTCACAGCTGCAAAGTAGGTGTTGCATCAAAGTTGGAGAGATGCATCACGGAGTTCCATGGGCACACCTAGTACACTTTACTAGGGACTTACCAGTAAATCAAATATGTCAGTTATGGATACACCAATCACCAATACAGTTTAGACAGAGAGAGACTATGCACCTTGGCACTGGTTAGAGGTGGAAAAGTGCCCAGACACAAAGCCAAGAAAAATATGTTAGAAAAAATTGCGGGAAGAAGGCAAAAAGTTTGGGGATAACCCTGCAAAAAGGGACCAACAGTTGTCATTACTGTTCTCCTAAACAGTCATTTATTTGACGATTTGAGTTTGAAGCACACACGGCAAACCACTGTGAAATATCTCTCGTATCAGTGCAGTGGTACACACTGAAGTTATAGATAAAGACTTCAGCAAGTTCCCATTCTAAGGGTATAGGCATCAGGTATACAAGCAGCTTGAATTGGTGTCAATATTGAATTCAAGCAGGGGCATAGCCATATGAGACCTGGAGTGGTCTTTCCATTCTGAGCTCCCTGCCACAGAAATGCTTACTGTGACATTTCACAGCCGGATACATCAACTGATCATTTGTGCAGGGGTGTGTCTGATGTGAATAGTTGGATTAAAAGTGGCAACTGGTCTCACTGGGGTTTAGTTGAAAAGAGATTTCATGCATCCCTCCAAGCACCATGTTCGCATGGTGATGCAGAACAGAGAGGAGGCCACTTGCAAGTTGTTCCAGTGATAGCAGGTTGACAATGACTCAATACCAGGAATCAAGAGTGGGTGCTGTGCCTCAAGGAATTCATGAAACACTGATATTGGGACCAAATCCCCACTTCTACAATCTGGGAGAGTAGCCTCAATCTCTTGCAAGTTCACAGTTAACTAACAGTCAACTAACAAGTGAGCCACACTGAGAGGTCTTTTTATTTCCTCAACTTTACAGCACTGGATCAGAGGGCAAAAATGATAGCAAAGTCACAGAGGAACTGCCCCTATGAACAAGTGGTGACCACTACAAGTATCTCTAAGAGCAATAATCAGTTCGTGGATTAAATGCATTCCTGCAGCTGTGGTTGATTGTGACTGTTCTCGCACTGTTTAAAAAAGGTTGCCCTAGTCAGAGATGAGAAGGCACTGGCTATTAGGCAAGAACTGAAGATTTCTGTGAATAAAAGTACAACAGAAAATTCAACCAGCACCTTTACATATACATGGTACAAATATACGTTCTGTATAGGGTGCACAAAGAGGTCGACGACGTTTCGATCCCAATAGGTAATTATGGGGATCATCAGGACAATTAGGATAAAGCCTAATAATTATGAGCCTCCATTGTCTAGGGTGGGTTTACCCTGGCGAACTCGTGAAGCCAAGTAAGAGAAGGGTGGCCGAAATGTAACCCAGAGTCAGGAACTAGGTTCAAATCGCGTCTCAAGGATCGCGTGGCCGTGTTGGGAAACCCGGTCAGTCGGGCGGAAATCCTAACTCCGAAGGTAGGATTTCCGCCCGACTGACCCGGTTTCCCATGATGATCCCCATGATTACTCACAGAAATCCTCAGGTCTTGCCTAATAGCCCTGTTTTGTGTTTTCCTTAACTGTAATTATCTGTATGTGTTTGATTACAGGCTTGTGCCCCACTACGGTGAATTGTTGAAGGAATTCTTTCCTTTTCATTGTCTATTGAGAAAAAACTGTGACCTTAGTCCGGCTGGACATGTCGAAACCAATATAAATTGATTTTGTCTATATTTATTGTCTCTACCATAATTATTAAAGTATGTTATGGCAGTGGCCAACTTTAATTCCTTTTGGGACTCACCTTCCTGGATTGATTTCTGTGGTCTAAAAGACCAACCTTTATTGGATCCCTTAGTTGAAGTTGATTGGGATAGGTTGTCTCAATTTAAACAAAAGCTGACCTTTGTGTCTATAGTCTACTTTTTAGATTATTTTTATCACTTTTCAGTACTCATTATGGCCCTCCTCAGAAATGAGGTAGTATTTTGCCTATTGCTTGTTTTTTTCAGGGTTTCTTGATCTCTGGGGCTGATGGTTTGCTTGATTGCTACCATTTCCATGAGTATTGCTTTGCAATTAAGGATACATATTTTGTAAATGTATTTTCTTAGATTTTTACTGCAAATAAAATGGTTGTGAGCAACCATTGTCACTGCCGGGTCTGCCCATCTTCTGGGGAATGAGAGAAACAATCACTACCATCAAACAATTTTTGATGACCATCTTTTCCTCCATTGTCCCTGATGATTTTTATGTTCTTCTGCTTTTAACTTCCTTACATGAATCTTTATAAAGTCCGTTGCAACAAAACATGTGTTGGCTGTAGCGATGTATGATCTGTGAGAACATGATTCAAGTGCCATTTTTTAAAATACATTTTACACTATTTTTCAATTCAGTTTGGAGTTGTATTGCTTTGCATTTTGAATTTTTTTCTGTTTTGGCGATGCATAAATACTTTAACATTGCCCTAAATGAAGCCCGTCTGCTCTGTGTCATGCCTACCAGAGGGCAGAACTCAGGATAATTGAGTGAATTAAAAGTTATAATTCCATGATGTGGTTAATTAAATTACACAGCACTGGAAGAAATTGGATTATTATTTAAGGTTGGGTAATCTCAGTTCTCTTATTTCAATCAGTACTGCAAACCAGAATTCACAAGTTATGGGTGCTACCAAAACATATGTCTATAATCAGCACCTTCCGTGTGACATATTGGGCATGCGCTTAATGCCTCTGGTAAGATCTGCTGCAGTCTGTTTAGTGTCTGGTCAGTGTGGTGTAGGATATGGTTTAGTATTAGATTGACCCATGCATTACTAAAAACAGTTTTGGAATAGTCCAGAACGGATTGTCAGCATTTGTCTGCTACTTTATCCCTGTGTATTCCACCACCTAGACCTTAAAACCACCACGTTTGCTTTACTCACATAAATCATCGCTGCACTTAGTTTTGCAACTACTCTTTTTCCAGTTCCCAGCATTTGTACTACAGTCAGTGCACCATTGAACAAATGACACACATTTCTATATTGATAGTAGATGCAAGCAACCAACCTTTCCATATACATTTGAAAGATTTTTTCTCAGTTAAAAACTCTCAATATAACTGCCAGCTAGTCATCTCTTGTAGCATTTCTAGGGCTGGCTTGACATTGTTGTCGTCCCCAGATATAATGTGATCAAATTAAATAACAACTTTCAGGAGTATTACAGCGAAGGGCTTTGGGCTTTGCCCACATGTTGGTTGCCAGGAGTACGTGTTTTGTCTGGGCCAGCAGTAGTATAGCTGCCTGAGCCTCAACATTCGGAGGCACCCTCATGGTGTTGTAATGCTAAGTGTCATAGATAATTTACAATGTGTTTCTATCCCCTGGCAGCAGCACAGATGTAAAAAGAGCAGTCATGAGGGATGCACTGCAGTCCGAGCACTCTCTCCTTCCATCATTTTCTTAAGACTTCAAGGAAACAATTGCAATAAGTGTGTCTGATGATACACTAGTCTACATGGATTTTTAGGTTTGGTTTTAAAGTGCAGCTGTTTGACCTTATGTGATCAATTAAAAAGAGCTTCCAGATTACTACGGCTAGAGTTAGATTGCAGCCACAGGTTGGTTTCCCGGAGTACAGAATTTGATTGGGACAAATGTAATTGCTTCCACCAAAAAGACTGCTTGCATTGCACGGTTTGGTTTATGGCAAAGCTCATCCTCAGTACTGAGTTGTTTATGCTGGCAAATCAATGATCATGGCTATAAGCCTAATCTGTTTATTATGAATTATTAACATTAGGGTACGAGGACTGACTTTTTTATTGCGAAAATCCTATGTTGCTGTCAATAGGCATTTGATTTGGAATTATTACTCCATATTAAAGCCTACAAATCAGTAGCAGCTGGTGAGCTTTGAAAGTTGTAGTATATGATATCGATCAGGAGTACACCCCATCTATTTGAAAATTTGCCTCACTTATACCCACTTCTCACATTAACTCTCTTCTCCTCACTGACTAACTCATATCCTCTTACTTATTCATTCAAACTCATACTGACTCCCACTCACATTTACTCACCCCACAAACATGCCCATGCTCACTGGTTCTCTTTCTCACTTACTAATAAACTTACACACACTCACTGACTCTGGGTCTGCTGCAACATTGAAAGCAACACAACTGATTCACTTCTACACACTGAAGCCCCTGATGAGAAGCAACTGCTGCTATAAAAATATATTTTGTTACATGGAATCTCACAGATTATTGTAGTAGGCAAGGGATTTGCTGTTGGTGCGCCCATTTGCCAAATCACGGAAAAAGAAGGTATGCTCTGTAAGAATACTTTGTAGCTCCTCTTAGGGGAGATAGTATTTTGCTTAGCCAACTGAAATTATGTGTACCTTTCTAATTTCGTGACTGTGTACCTGATGGTTGTCTTGGGGAAAGCTTATGCTTAGTAAAGGAGACAAGTCAATGAAAAAATCTATAAGCCTGATTATTCATTATGAAACATTCTGATAAAGGCAGTATGTGTTTCAAATTGATTGTGAAGGTGGATTCATTTTTGTTTATTAAAGCTTACAGGTAATTATTTTCTTACATGGAATCTCACAGATCCCTTTAGCATGCAAGGGTTTTTGGGTTGGTTACCCCTTCTGATGAACCATGGATGTAGAAGATTTGCTCTGTGAGAATCTTAATTAAGCCTGGTTAGGAAGTATAGTATTTAGCTTACCCAACTTTAACTTTGCATACATTTATAAATGTATGCCTGGTAGTTGACTTTTGAGAAAACTATTACTCTGCACAGAAGGGTTTAGTTGGTTATGCTGAGGAGCCAGTGATACCAGCTGTAGTCTTGGTTGGTGTGCGTGAAAACGTTAATTGATGCCATAGGTCTGATCTGTTCATTCATGGTAGTAGACGTGATTTCAGCTCCTTGCAATGAAAGATTCAGGGAATTGAATTTCTCAAAAATGTAAGTAGGGTATGCTAAAAGCACTAGCCAGCGATGATTACATAGTTGCAGGTTCCAAATCCAGAAGAAACTGCCTTACTTCATTCCTTGGCTCACAATGTTATTCAACAGCTTCTCCCAGGATAAACACAGACATTTGTGTGAAACAGCAAGTAGTCCTCTGGAGTGCATGGGAAGTTGGCCTGCAAATGCTCTGGTAGTGGACCGCGCTATGGGGAGGCCAATCACCTTCTGTAGCAAGAGTGGTAGCGTCAGCACAAGGAAGAAGGCATCAGCTGCTGAGGAGTGGAGTGTGTGTGCTGCACGGAATGAGTTAATTTGATAAGGCATTACACTCGGGCCCATTTACATCTGGATGTAGGGTCGGCTTTCGAGCTGGTGGCACCAAGAGAGACACCGTTTGTTGGCGCCCCGAATGACCACCTCCGCCGCAGATTCCCTCATTACCATCCTTTAACAGTGCTGCTCAAGTTTCCATAACCGCCCTCTATCAGATGCATTTAATTCGTTTTATAGCGCCACTCTCACCAGTGAAGGATGTCAGACAGCTTTACATCACACACACATTTCACAGAGACAATCAATCATACGTGTGTAAACCAGTGTATAGGAAATGTTACACATGACTGAGGATTACAAGGTGTATGAGTTACATGTCATCCATACTGGAAGGCAGCATAGTTTAGGAGTGCTTGGCCTGGAGAAGCACAAACTCAGAATTTAAAATAGAAAACCATGTTTGGTGGTTCTCTTCAGTAATATTTGATTTCTACCCAAACAAAACCTTTTTACAGCATTAGGATATCGAAGACTGGGGAAAAACATCAATGCTCTATTATATACCTTTCAGTTTGCATGCAGCTCTTTGATGACAGTTAATTGCTCAATGTTCTATTTTAGAATTTCAACTTATAAATTGCAAGTAACAAAAGGATCTCTCTAACAAAAGCAGTAACCCACTGAGCTATGCACATCTATACAGTTTTGTGATTTGCATGGTACACATCTTTTGCAGCAGGCATATTAACCTTCAGCAATACCTTACGATGAGTCAAAACATCCACTAGACAAAACTCTGATCTCACTTCAGGAAGAACATTAATTACCGGAGTTAGATTGACATTTGTATTGTGGCCTGAAAATTGCTGAAGGCAAGAAATGCAGCAGCGGGTGCTTTTAAAACTTTAATATACTTACAAACATGGTGCCCCACCTAAATCCAGAGCCTAAAGCTGTGGCACCAGTTGCACTGTCCTAGAGCGGGCCCTGTCTGGATGAGCATGCATTTGTCTGTGACAAACCAATAGATGTTAGCGATCAACTTTCCCTTAATCTGAACAAAGCAGGTGGATGCCAAGAACCTCAGAAGAAGCATGGGAAGCAGGCTTCTTTTAAGAGCTGTATGAAGTTGGCCCTTGGGGTAAGGTGAGGGAGTCTGTCAGAGGGTAAGGTGGAAAAGAAGGGGGTGACACCTAAGCGCACCCTAAAGGGGGTTAGTAGGTCTGAGCTAAAGTCTTTTGGGATACCAACTAATGTTTGGGATTTAACAAGTAAACCCATCAAGTCTGTGAACCTGCTGGCTAGTGGTTGACCTAAGCCATCAACAAGTAAAGGGGTTTTGAGACAGCTCAGTAGATTTCAAATGCCCCCGGACACTAAAAGGTCCACAGGGATAGCTTGCATCCCTAAGAAGACACCATACTTAAGAACCTTTTTTCGAACTTGTTGGCCCATCCTCACAAATCACTGAGAATATGGCAGGCAGAACACAAGGTACTAAGGATAGAGAAGCGCTTGGTATAGGTAAGGGCGAAGATATCCCAAGCAGAATCAAAATGGTTGCTAGGGAGAGGCATAGAGCGGGGGAAATTAGAGGTGGCGAAATAGATACTTGCTTTCAAACTGATTTGCAGTTCTTTCATAATTGTCTAGTGAGGAGGGTGGCGGGTTCTAGAACCCAGGGCATCGAGGGAGAAAGGTGAACTGACTTGTAAACATCCAGGGGAGCAGCAAGAGTCTATCAATTGCCTGAGTAAGGGTGAGGATACCTGAGGGATCAAAAGTATGTTGAGGATTATCTCGGAGGAAATTAAAAATGTATATGTGATTTGAGTCAAACCAGAAGGCTATCCGGGTACTTGTCAGATTTTAAGTGATAAGTTAGATAAACTGTATGAAAGAACATCAGTCTTGGAAGAACAAGTCACAAGTAAAAGATAAGTGCTGAAGAGAACCACAAGGGAGTTGGCTATCTTGAGGGACAGGGCTATAGCTATGCAGGAAGCTCTAAAGAGGCTGAAAAATAAAGCTAGGTGGAACATTTAAAACACAAATGTTCCAGAAGGTGCAGAGGCAGGAGATATAAAGGCTTTTGTGATCAACTTGATTCAAGAAAGTCTATTTAAGGGAGAAGGGAGCCCCTTAAGATTATTTGGACAGAAAATACAGAGGGTCCCATAGAGATCTATTTAGACTCAATTCCAAAAGATAAAACCTGGGAATATCTTATTGAACTGCTGCACCTTCCTAGTGGAAGATGTAAAACTAACAACAGCTTTGAAGAGTAAGTCCCTAACATATAAAGACTTTACTTGTGGGATAAGGTTTGACTCTGCTGTACGACAGAAGAAAAGGATAAGGGCAAAAGAACAACTCTAATTTCCTGTGGTACTAAAGGATATGTGGAGCAACAGAGAACACATAATAAAAAACGAGGAGGAAGCAGATAGGTTGATCTGGGAACTCAACTGGGGGACAGGCAGAGGATTAAGAGTTACCTCTTTTGTTTATTGGCTTTTATGTTTTCTCTCATCTTCATTTTTTTACCCCCTTTATAATGGGACACAATTCAAAATGAGAAAAGTGGAATATCTGGGAACATGATATGGCACTCAAAAGAGGGGTTTTCTTTGCGTTTCTTATTTTTTGCTTGCACAGTCTAATGGTGGTGGTAGGGAGCGGCTCATTTGCTAATTTTGGCCAGTTGGGTAATAAGGGGTTTCCTATGGGATGAAGTCACGTGGGTGGGGAGCATTGGGTTAAAAACAAACAATATTGGTCCTCAACACATTGGAGCCTAAGCTTTTCTACCCCTCGCTCAATTTCCTTCCCTCACATTTCCAGAGTATTTTTTTTGAAGGCTAATGAATACGATGCAAGATAAAGGTTTAAGATTGGTCACTTGTAATGTGGATGGGAGTTCAGGCAAAGTTATTATCTTACAGGAAACTCACTTGTCAGAATTGGAATATACAGAGGTATTTAAGCAACAATGATGGATTCAACAGGATGTGTGTATATCTCAAGTAGCTCATACCAAAGGAGTTGCTATCCTAATCAAGACAAACTAACACTCAAATTCTTACTACAGAGGTGGATCGAGGTGGGCAGCAGCTCTACTGCAGCTCTGGGATGGTAGACAAGTAACTAGTGTGGGATATTATAGTCCAAATGCTATTGACGTATGGCCTCTGAAATTGGTTTAAGAAATTATTAGAGTACAGTGCACCAATTCTCTAGATCATTCAACCAGATGTCCACACTAATATGTCCGGAATGGCAACAAAAGTAAAAAATATTATGGAGAACCTTGGGCTTGTAGACATGTGGAGAGAGAGAAAGGTGGAGGTGAAAAGGTTTTCTCACTCTATAGAAAGAAATATGTCCATAGTTGGAGTATTGATTAATGGTTAGTTGATCACAATTTGGTACACCAAGTCCAAGTAATTAAGTGTATACCATCATTTGTTTCAGATCAAGCCTTAGTTTGAAGATAATAGTGGGCAAAGATAATAGATTTCACAGATGAACTGTAAAAAGAAGATTTCTTGCTAAGTCTACATTAATCATGAAGTTAAACCCTAATGTTAAACTATGTTGACATGAACCTGGGCAGTGCATCTATAAGTTAGTATTGTACGCATATAAGGCACAGATCCGCAGAGCTATCACAAAGTGGGCCAAGAGATACTCTAGAGCAAATAGCTAGCATTTGTAGGTAAAATAATAGGGTTGGAGAAACAGCTAATAGACACTGTACTTGCTCTAGAACAGTGCAGTTTGCATGAGGAATTAGAGAGGTGTAAACAAGAAGGTAGGATTTAGGCAGAATGTAAGCAGCAAGAGAGATGGGAAGCCAGTAATCTGCAGGAGTGCAAATATAGTGAGAAATCTGGGAAAATCCTGGCTTGGAAAGTTAGGAGGCAGAAGGTAAAGATTAACATAGCTCAAATTCAAAACGTGTCTGGGAGGATGTGTTTGGATAGCACAGAGATAGGAAGAGTCTAATGGGATTTTATCAGGGATTAAATAATTAGCAATGGGGTGTGGGTGAACAAGAAAGACGCTTTGGTAAGGTCGCTAGACCTTCCAAAGTTAGACTTTCCTGAGCAGAAGGACAGCACATAAGAAATCTCAGAAGAGGAGATTAAAGCATCCATTAGTAAATCTTATAGGGGAAAAAGCCACAGGCCAAGACGGGTTGCTGCGGGAGCTATTTTAAATCCTAGTGGAAGAAATAATACCTGTGTGGCTGTTTAATAGTATCTTGTGTAAAGGTGTGGAACTGCCATGCTTGTCGGGAGAAGCACCAATAGTCATCCCTATACTTAATAAACCTCTGTATAGGTAGAAGTCTCACCGGCGAATTTCTCTGTTAATCAGGGACTACAAAAACTTTGCTACAATATTGGCTGAGAGTCTACTGGCATAGTTAGGGAATTGGTTAGGGATGAACAGAAGGGGTTTATTCAGGGCAGACAATTGAAGGAACTGGTCCATCAGGTAATCAGCGTAATTGATTTAGCCAGTAAGTTGCAAGTCCCACTAGCCCTGATAATCTTGGTTGCAGCTAAGGAATTTCATCAGGTGAATTAGGAGTTTTTATGGCCCTGCCTAAAAACCTATGGACTTCCTTCAAGGTTTATTCAGATGGTTTAGGCCTTGTGCAGAAATTACTCTGCCACAATAATGGTAAACAATATAATCACAGAAAGAATGAAGATTGGGAGGGGTACATGACAAAGCTGTCCCCTGTCACCTACTCTATTTGATCTCTTTATTGAGCCTTTGACACAAGTGATCGGGGTCAAGGAAAGAGTTAAACCATTTGAGTGTGGTGGATATCGGAAAAATATAGTCCTCTATGTAGTTGATTTGATAATATTTACTACTGAGCCAGAGACCATAATGCACACTTTTTCCTAGTTAGCAGGGCATTTTGGTGGACATTTTCCAGGATTTTTAAATTGGTGTCTTGAAGAAATTTACATCAAGTAGCATTGAATATTAAAAGAGATTTAAAGAAATGGCTGAACCACAACTTTCTATCTTTGGGAAAGTGAATCTAGTGAATGTGTGCATTCTTTCAAAGCTTCCTTTTTTAATCAGCCATATACTCAATGTTTTTTGTTGTTGTTTTTTTAAACAAATTATTACATTTTGCACAATATGTCATAACATTCTCCATTAGGTCCAGTTTTACAGTATTGACCACATTTGCACTGCACTTGTACACATTGGTTATTGTCATATACATTTCATCCTTTTTTTACCATACTTGCAACAGACACTTGGTTTCCTTTCCCTTCCACCCGATTATAGTGTCGCCCATATGTATACAATGCTGTCCCCTGTACCTCCATCATCTCGTGCTAGTATCTGGGCTTGACTCCGTTTGCGGAGGTTCACATATGTATCCCCTACAATCGTTCATCCTCTTAATGTTTGACCCCAGGAGCCCTCCAGAAAATTGAGGGTGATATTCACACTTTTATTTGGGCAAGGAAAATGGTGAGAATATCTTGGAAACAATTAAGGCAGAAGCTAGACAAGAATGCCATGGGCCTACCAGTTTGCAAACTACTGCTGGGCTTTACAATAAAAGATTTTTAGGGCAATGCTTGCAGTGTCAAATGATAGACACAGGCAAGTATTTCCGGGTATGACCCGTTGTTTGAAGTGCCCTGAAATAAATTTGGGGCACCTAAATTTTTTAAGCAGGTCAGAATAAAGATTTTAAAAGCAGCCGTAATACTATGGTCGAAAGTAAGGACCAGGCAGGGAGCACAAGCAACAATCTGGGAATCCCACGGATGCTTGAAAGATATTTTAAGTCACCCTAAGTTGAAAGCGCTGAGGACTTGGGAAGAAATTCACTGCAAAATAATAAGGAGACTATCTAGATTTAAATATCTACAACTCAGTTCTTCATTCACAGCAATAAAGTAAGAGAGATGTGTTGAGGACTTAATTCTGAAAAGAGACTTACATATGGCTGGTATGCATAAAAAGGAAGTGGGCAGGAGGCATCATCCACTATTTGAGCAGAAGATGAGGTGAAACTTCCATCCTATCAGAAGTGGACCGAATGCTTGCTGGATGAAGACCTGCAGAATTTATGGCAAGTATCCTTTCAACTTTTATACACTGTTGACTGTCCATTTTCTCTTAAAAGAAATCATCTTTTACCTTGCATAGTGATTACTGGACTACGATGAAATTGGCAAGCTGGGAAAGGCTAAGTGAAAATTCATGCAAGAAGTTCAGAGATCCAAATGCAGATGATAAACATATGTTTGTGCCCTGCCCTGAAGACTATCTAGGAGGATTTGAGCAGTGCTAAATTTGTAAAATAGTAAGTGGCAGAGCCCTGGCCAGGAGGCCACTGCAACGTGCACCACCCATTGCCCGTGTCATCGCAGCCAATGACAGTGACAATACCATAACAACTTTCTCACCTGCAAGTGTAACAGTTTAGAATATTCGAGGTCCCTGTACCTAAAGGAATGGCTTGGTAGGTATTAGTAAGTTTTAATATATATTGTATTAATAAACAACCGTTGTTCTCCTAATCCCTAAATTAGATGACCAGTACTACCATGTGGAAGGCTGTCATAGGTGTGCTGTTGACAATTAGGTGCTAGTGCTGAGCACCAAAAACCACTCGCTCAAATTACACATAGGTAGAATTACTGGGGTAGTTGCGAAAAGCAAGTTTAAGGTAAGTCCTTTAACAATTCTGACAAAAGAGAACAAGACAGTGACCATAAAACATTTTTTTTTTATCCAAAGCACCACAGAATTGCAAGGACTGGGTGCAGTTGATTGAAAAAAATCAGCAAGTCTGACAGAGAATGTTTTAAAGAAATTAAACTTCTGGATGCCAATGTTAGAGTGGATAAGGTCTGGCAATGAGAGTCAAAGACATATCTGAATGGAAGAGTCCATTATTACAACATAAAAGGCTCAGGGCATTTCCTCTAGAAACCTACTCTGTTTGTCCAAGACAAGGGTTTTTCGGAAGAAAGGAGAGTGCAACTGGCTCACTTCTTGAGTACTACTTATTTGGTTGTGCCTAAGCAAGCCACCTCCAAGGTGATGAGGATATATAAAACAAATTTTAAAAAAGCAAACAATCATGTTCATCTCCAATTTCTGCTCATAGAATTGGAAACAGGTCAGTTCTTCTGAGGTGGTTCTTTATGAAATTCACTTTTACAGCAGAATTCAGCACTTCCTCAATTGACACTCGTATTTCAGACAAGGGCTTCCTTCTGTATAATACAGTTGGGCCACACAATATATAGAACCATTTTTAATACTTGAGCTTTTAAGCCAGACTTAGCAACACACATGGAAAAGCACCATCTATGCAGATCCCAACACAGTTTTCATACATTAAGCTAAAGAAACCAAGGAGGTCATCGATAATGTCAAACAGGCTGGATGCAGTTGCTCACCCCTCGACTGACTTGCAGAATACAGAATATTACTGTGTCATAACAATATTGGACATTAAATTGACTTTGTAAGATATTCACTTTGTCCAAAAGCTAAGAAAAGAAACTCAATTTCAATTGGGCTATTTGTTGTCTGCAGATATCTTCCGACATGTCCGAGATGAAGCTACAAACATTTGTGCCTGGGATAGGTATAGTTTTAAAATTTCTCTGCCTCTTTTTCACAAAGCATTGTCCTAGCTACATCAAGAATTATTGAGAAAATCAAATTTTCTCCATCTGTAAAAGGCCTTTGGTTTTTTGCAATGTAATGTGCCACTTGGTAGCATGTTTTCAAGGCATTTGCTGGGGTGGATGCCACATGTCACTGTTCATTTCTGTTGAGTCATCTCTTTCAGGCAAAAACCCTCTATTCATTCCTGCAATAGACCCATTTTTCATTTCAAAGTGATGTCTTAGTTTTGCTGGTTTGAAGCTGTCTTTAACTACGGCCATACAACATGCTTACCACATACAATGGCCTACTTTATCCAGCATAAAATGCAGGTCAAACCAAAGACCTAATAGAAGGGATCATACTTCCTTAATTTTGCAGTTTCTCTCTTGTTTCTGTTTCAACCTTTTGTTTGAGAACACTACCATCTTTAGGCAGCAAGAAACGATCGATGTCAAATATGTGCTTGACCTAAGATACAAAATTATAAACCAGCATGTTATAGAGTAGGATGCATTTGCGGTTTTAAAAATTCTGGCTCTAATTTTACAGCTGCATGAGGTAGAGTAGGTTTTTAAACTTTGCAGTTCCAAGAAACCTCTCTACAAAAATGTCTTGTTAACATAAGTATGGATAAAGGATTAGTTTCATAGTATGTGGATAAAAATTGAATTCCAGCTGATACAGGCTTTAAGTGAGTGCTACCAACTTTACTGCAGTATGTAGCTGCTGATACCAACAATGAGGCTGTACAAGTTATGTTCACAAAAGGTAATGAGTGGAGACTTCAGTACTGCCCTTCACCCACTCAAAAACAAATGCATACCATGCTTATTGCAATGCCTTAAGAAAAGCGCCTTTCACTACCTCTGCCACTCCTGATGCTTGAATAACAGCTCTGTCTAGTGATCATGCAGCTTTCTCCCTTGCAATGAAAAGAAAACATTTCAAAAAAGTTACTTGTATGTTCTCATTATGGCTTGTGTGATTCTTAACGAAAGCCCCCTCCCCCTCCGCCATGATCACAATCAAAGTGATGGGTAAGAGAGTTAATGACATGGGTAGAAATCACCTGCTGACTAGTCTCAAGTGTAAAAAAAATACAGGTATGAATTGAATCCCTGAACTTCAGTAGGATATGTCATGATCTGTAAATTAAGACTGATTTCTCGCACGGTCAAGTTAGCCTTCCATCCTTTGTAAGCTGATAAATTGAGTTAGTAATCACTGTTACTTTAAGTGTATTGAAAAGGCAGGAATTCAAAGCACTATCCAAAAACAATTATCATAATTAAGTGAATGAAAAATGGTGCAACATGCTGTACTTAGTCATAAAACCCCCCTCTCCCACACACATCATGCATTATTTAGTAATTTATTGCTTTACTTTGTCAATGTTTTTCATTTCTGCAAATAACCTACCTGAAAGGAATATTAGGAGTGGCCTCAATTTGACCCTCTGTCAGTAAAATCACCAAACTGATTTCAGACAATATTACTTAGGTATGGGTTGGCAAGCAGAAATACACAGATGTACTCTGAGAACTTGGAAAAATTGGTCAGTCCTACATTGCTGAAATTTACATCATAAGATGAATGATGCATACAAAAAAGTAAATGGAGGTTAATTTACACGCAAGAAGGTAAACACGTTTGACGAAAAGGTAAATGGTGAGTACTATTGCCCCTGTGCTTTCTCAACAAAAAAACATGAACTGTTATAGGACTCCCTGTGAAGTAAAAGTTGAAGCACATGCTGGCATTCTAGCCACAGGAAGTAGAATAAATATAGCTCTTGCATAATCAACTCTCCAGATACCATGATACCAATGGACTCCAGATGCCAAGTACTTGCAGGAGAGGGAGATGTGTGCTGCTGATTTGATTGCTGATTAGTAAGTAGGCAGTTGTGGGTGCAGAGGCCTCCCTGAGCATCCCATCTCAAAGTGCTCAATGCTGTGACATAAGGAGAGCAATAGGCAGTGCCCAGCCCCCCTTCATCACCTCCCTATCTCAAGTGAGAAGGCACTGAATGCCCGAGACAAGACCAGCATTTGGTGCCTCTACGAGAGCTTGTTATTGCATCAGGACACATTATGCGATAACAGACATCCACCTAAAACAAGCCAAACAAATTGGCTTGCCAATGCATTTTAGTAGTATCTGATGAACAAGTTATAACAATGAACAATTAAAAATAAAAATGTTTTAATTCTGAAAACATGACATTGTGAATTAAACATTACCAATTTCTAGTGGTCTTTGGAGTGACCCAATCGCTCCCATCCTTCTCTTCCCATCATTTTCCTCTGCAGATTCTCAATGTTAGGCACATATGATCTTTTCAACTCACATCTTTTTTTTTAATCCTCCATCTGTATATCTCACAGCTCATCTTTTTTTTTTCTTCGGAACCCTCTCTGCATTCTCCAGTATATACTTCTGTGCAGCTTCTTCACTTTACTATCCTCCATACACAACGCACCTTCTCTTCTGTAACCACTGCATTTTCATTTACTTTTACCATGTCACTATCTCAACAGCTTTGTACCTTCTTCACACACTCGTCAATATTACAATTGGCATACATGACTACTGCAATGTGCGCTCTGAGGAAAGGCCATGGATTCAGAAAGCATGTATCCATAACACCGTTATGACCCCCTGGCCAACACTGAAAAACCTGTACTCCCTGCTGACGCATCTCCACTCACAACCTCAATTCACACAGACCCCTGAAGGTGACTGATCATAGTACGCACTGCACAAGAGTATAAAGCTGCAAGAAAACAAAATTACAAAAACATCTTGTAAAAACCAAGAAATCTTATGGAACACAAGATGAAGTAAACATATGTTATATTGTTTTGTATAGCGCACTATTCAACAGAGAGGGTATCCATTCGAAATGTAAAAAGGAGTTAAGTCACTGGTATGGATATCATTGATTGATTTTTTTTACAGTTATTGTTCAGAAATGTAGCTGTTTTTTCATGTAAAGAAACTTTAGGATGCCCACTCAAGAAAGAGCAATAAATTACAAGATCACACATATGCTGAATCACAGAGCTCACTGGACACCTATGATCAGAAACCTTTTTAGTGGAAAATGCCAGGAGGCCAGTGCATGCACCTGCACCCTTTGAGCTAATCTATTACCAAGCAGCCGATGGGTGGGAAACAAACCAGGAAAGAGTAGAATGCAGGCAGATTCTGGGCCCGCCATATTTAACCAGTTTCGTGCGTCGAACGACCAGGAGCCATCTTACGTCACAGTAGGTATGTGCATCGGACAACTCCCAGCCATCCTAGCACCCACCCATGGGGGAAGCACTGGTGCTCCCCCTGTGGGCCACATATCTACAGGCCCCAACCAAGGGGGAGCAGCAGGTGCCTCTGCTGCTCACCCCCTTTCCTCCTCTCCACGTCATGTAATGGCAGACACGCTGGAAGCCATTTGCTTGCAGCGCGTCGGAGGGAGAAGGTGAGCTTCTCCCTGGGAAAGGAGGGGCGTTTAAAGCAAAGAGGAATCAAAGGAAAGGGTTTTCCTTTCCTATAATGTCTCTTTGGAACATTCCTGCTGCACGATCGTGCAGGAGGCGCGATTGTACAGCAGGAATGCCCGTAAGACAACAGGGATTTTTGGGGGGTCAGTTTCCTTAGTGTCAATGAGCGGCCTGTTGGGGAAGGGTCACTCCTCTTTGTAGAGCAATAATTTTGGCCGTTTCTGCCCACCCTTGTGGACAGATCAGCCTTATGTTTGTAGGCCCATCCGCCCCCAAGGTGGGAAGTAGCCATTAGACACGAGCTTTTTTTATGTTGTTGATTGGAAGCGGCCCCTTGGGCAAGGGTTGCTGCTCTTTATGAGGTGAATATTTTGTCAGTTTCTATTCCCCCTTGGGTGCAGATTTTGTTTTTAGGCAAAGCCATTAGACAGTAGGTATTTCGTCAAAATCTACTTCTGTGATTGGGGGAGTAGCCCCTTGGGCAAGGGTCACTCGCCTTTTAGGGGGTGATTATTTGGCAGTTTCTCCCCCCTTGTGGGAAGATCAACCTTATGCTTTTAGGCCCACCTGCCCCCCAGCTTGGCTGGTGGATTATCTGTCGACTGGTGCATTATTTGTATATGTTATTGTAATGTTTTATTTCTCTTTTTTATTCTAGTGCAATGCGGATTCTTGTTTGTGGTTTCGGCAGTAGTTTACCTGTAGTAGCATTGTTGCATATATTTGGTAAGAATATTTTCTTGTTGTATTTACTCCAAATGAGTATTATTGTCATATTTTTGTAAGTGGTGTCATAACAGCAGCATATTTAGTTTAGGTTTTGGATTTGTGCACGCTGTGTTTTGCATTCTCTTATGTTTAATTTTCTGTCCTTTTTAATTTTTAGTGGGATATTGTTAGTCCTTGCTGTGTCTTTGCAGAGTAGGTGGTAGTGGGTCTAGCAGTTTCTGGCAAGTGAGTGGTATCGTTTTGGAGGAATAAGTCTTTGTGATAAAGTCACATTTTGTTTAGAACTTATTTTCCAAAGTGTTTTTTGTTGTTGACTTGTTTGTCAGGTTACCTTTATTTGTAAGGATAATGGCTAGCCGCAGGATTACTGCCCAGAAGGTGGTTACAATGCTTTTTTAATCTTCCTCTGACCATCATTATAAGACTAATGCAGAGGAAAAAGTGCAAGATTCTGGCAACGAGTTTTCTGTCCACGAGGAATCATCTGATGATTAAGCTAGTCTCAGTGTGGATGAAGCTACTCTCAGTGTGGATGAAGAGCTGGTTTTAGAGGAGGACACTGATGTGTTGATGGTGCAGCAAAAGGCATCTAGATTCCAGCATGGGGCAACAAGGCTTCCCATTGAAAGTGCTGGACTTAGGGTTGATCCAAACATGGTGCAGCGTTGTTGCCTGTCTTAAATGGTGATGCAGGGTGTAGAGTAATTTTCTTTTGCCTATACAGTTTTTTCAGTTGTTTATGATTGATGTATTTTTGGCTGAGATTGTTAAACTAATTTGTATGCAGAACAGTATTTGAGGGACAACAATGCCAAACTTAGGCCAGATCTAGAGCTACCCTGTGAACTCCCATAAATCTGGATGAGATGAAGTTTTTGGGTTTAACTTTTTTGATGGGCTTGATAAGGAAGCCGTTCCTGTCTCCATATTGGTCTACCAGTACCTTGATGGCAACTGCCATATTTCCTGCAATTATGAATCAGGATCGGTCTTTACTTTTGCTTCGGATGCTGCATTTTGTTGATAATGCTTCGAGGTTGCCAGGAGATCACCCTATGAACATCGTTTTAAGATTCGGACTGTACTTGATAAATTTGTAGATCGATTTTCAGAGATCTATTCTCCAGGGAACGAAATAGCGGTTGATGAGTCTTTGGTCCTGTTCAAGGGATATTTGTTTTTTTAGGCAATACATTCCTAGCAAGAGGGCATGTTATGGAATTAAGATGTATATGTTGTCTCAGAGTAGGACAGAATAGGTCTATAATTTCCGGGTGTACACTAGTAAGGATTCCACTATTGACCCTCTTGGTTGTCTGTCCACTTTAGGAGTTTCAGAGAACATTGTGTAGGATCTTGGTAGTGGACATTTTAGCAAAGGTCACCATTTGTACTTAGAAAAAGTCTTTACTGCTGTTCAATTGTTTGAAGGAAATGTTCAAAGCGGACACAATCCACTCTAACCCTAAATGTTACCCTAAAGAGGGGACAGTGCAGTGCCTTCTGCTGTGACGTTTGTGGACAGAAGGGATGTTTACATGCTGAGTACCATCCACGAGGAAAGTACTTCATCTGTGACTGTTTTGGGTCAGGTTACTGAAGTGTGCACACCTGTGTGCATTGTAGACTACAATAACCACATGGGTGGTGTAGATGAGTAGATCAGAGGTTGGAACCTTACACAGCTGTTCGTAAGGCTTACAGTTGGTATAAGATGCTGGCCATCCATCTTTTCAACTAAGCAACTTTTAATGCTTTGGTTGTTTTCAAGGAGTGTTCTCCAGCATCACGGATGATGTTTGTTCAGTATGAGGGGTCTGTGATAGGCATCCTTGTTGTAGTGGGACAGGCAAGTGTTCCTAGAGTTGGAGTGGTGGAAGATGTGGCTAGATTGAAAGCTTGCCACTTTCCCAATGTAATTCCTCCCACGTCCCAAAAAAGTAAACAATCCCTGGAGGAGATGTAGAATCTGTTTTCGAAGAGGTATGTAGAAGGAGACTCGTATGCATTGTGCTGCTTGTCCTTCTAATCTTGGGCTGTGTGTGCCCACATGTTTCAGATTGCATCACACTCAGACTCATAGTTGCTCCCAAAAACTCTTAATAGTGAACTGCCTGGTCTCTATGTTTTATATTTGTAGTTCTGTTTCACTTTTAGTGTTAAAATGATCTATTTAGTTACCACTGTTGTGTTTATAGTTTTGTATCTATTTCCAATGGGTTTGTGTTTTCTTTCTTGTTAAAAAAAAAATGTTTGATTTTTTTCTCGGTAGACTGAGGGGAACGCCGAGTGGTATGACATTTTTGCTGGCAGATACCGGAGGAAAATTTGATTCTTTCAGCTTAATTTGAGGTTTGCAGGGGATTCTGGGTATAGAAACATTGGGGGGTCCACACAAGCCATACCTCCCTGGACTTCCCCAGGTGTCTTGTTTTCAGAAATGCCTGGGTCTGGTAGGTTTCCCTAGATGGTTGCAGAGGCCGGTGCCAAAAACCCAGGTGACACCCCTTCCAAAACCAGGTCGTTTTGTGATAGGTATTTTTCATGTCTCTGAAATAAGTTCTGTGTCCTTCACTGCCGCGGGCCCTTGGCTCACCCACACAAGTGAGGTATCATTTTTATCTGGAGACTTTGGTGAGTGCTGGGTGGGTGGAAGTGTGTGGCCCCCCAAAGATTCCAGAACTTTCCTTCACAGAAATCTGTGGAAAACGTTGTTTTTTCCCACAAAGTTTGAGGTTTGCAATGGATTCTGTGTAACAGAACCTGGTGAAAGCCACAGAAGTCACCCGATCCTAGATTTTCCTGGATGTCTAGTTTTCAAAAATGTATAGGTTTGCTAGTTTTTCCTAGGTGCCGACTGAGCTAGGGTCCAGCTAGGCACATTCCAAAAAAAAAGTTGTTTTCACTGGAAAAATGTGATGTGCCCACAGTGTGTGTTGGGCCATTTTCTGTTGTGGGCACTATGCCTACGCACACAAGTGAAGTAGCAATTTTATAGGGAGACTTAGGGGAACACAGAATAGTAGAACAAATGCTATTACCAATTGACTTTCTTTGCATTTCTGCCTTCCAAATGTAAGGAAAAATAAGTCATTTTTTAAAATTCTCTTATTCACATGCTTGTATGGGCATCCACAATTTTGTAAATGTACAAATAACACTCCATCTAAACTCTATATTTTGTTTCAATTTCAGAAATATATAGGTTTCCTTGGTACCTATTTTAATCACTCTATATTTTATCAAAAGAATTGCAATATACGTGGTACACAATGAAAAAACATTGCAAAGCGCAGCTCAGTAATTGGCTCTGGGTTGCGCAGGTTCTTGGTGAACCTACAAGTCCTATATATCCCCTCCTATACATTCTCACAACTAGAAGGGTCCAGCGGATTTAATGGTATATTGCTTTAAAAAAAAATGTGTAATACTCAGAAGAAGGTACACGTAAAAACGTTGGCACAAACAACAGCTTTTTTCAACTCAATTTCAATATTTTTTATTTTCAACTGTTAATTCTATAAATTAACCTTGAAGGATCTACAGAAATGACACCTTGTTGAATTTTGAATTTGCTCTACTTTTCTAAAATGTATAGCTTTCCAGGATCCATTATTGCTTTCACACCCATTTCAAACCACTAACTGAAAGGAAATTGAAAGCCCAAAATATGGCAAAAATAGTTTTTTTCCCAGTTAAATGCAAAAACTGTGTAGAAAATGTTGGTTTCCTGTCAAACATCTGCCTGTCCCTAAAAGCTGAGAAGATGGTGATTTCAGAACAATAAACCCTTGTTGATGCCATTTGCAGGGAAAAAGCTGACTTTCTTCCGTAGTACTTTTTTACTTTATAAAAGAAATGTACCTTTCTGGGTCCACTCCAGGGGAATCCACAAACCCTGGGTACCTTTAGAATCCTCGGGGTGTTGGAAAATAATGACGTGGATAGCTTATGTGGACAAAAAAATGACAAGGGCCTATGCACAAACTACCCCACACAGCCCAAAAAGGCTTAGCGCAGGGTAGGGAACGGCCTAGCAGGGAAGGGGTTAAAATGTAGAGGTCATGGAAACATGTCAGTTACATAGGTCATGTTTACAAACAATACTAAGTGATGCTGCCCTCACACTCCATATTACATTCAAAACTACAACTAATCCGCTAGATTATCACCAATCCAAATAACATTCAGTGATTCTAGTTTGCGATTTCTATTTCTTGTTGACAAAACTTCAGGCTCTCTCGGGTTTGTATCATTTACTTTTCCACTATTTTAAATCAATTGGAGTGCAAAAATCATAAATATGGAACAGTAAAGATTCAGGCTGGCTTGGATATCCATTTTCTATATATAATTATAAAGATTTGACAGATGGTTGTTGAAACATAATTCTAGGGGCATCACCAATATTGCAAGGTTCTGAATTCCTTACTAAAATGTTTCTCGCCTTTCATGCCAAGATGCTCTCAAGTTCTAGGAAGGCTATGTAAATGAATTGGCACCGGCTAAAACTTAGAATGGTGCTTCCGCGATGGTCAATGATAGAACAATCAGATGCACTTTCTATTTTCATTTCACATTTTACTTCATCTTGCATTCCCATAAGATTGTTTGCTTTTTACAGGATGTTGTGTTTTTGTAATTTTGTTTCCATGCAACTTATTACTCTTGTGCAGTGTGTACTATGATATGAGCCACCTCTACATGTGTGTATGAACTGATGTTGTGGGTGGGTGTTGATAATGGATCATGTTTGAGACCTCTATAGAGATGAGACTTAAGGTAGTGCAAGTTTTTCACAGCGATGGTCAGTGGGTCGTAAACGTGTTTCTAAAACATGCTCGCTGAATCCATGACCTCTCTGCAGAGTGCACATTGCAGTAGGCATCTGTGCCAATTGTAATTGTGATTCTATGTGAGTGTGTGTGAAAAATATTCACATGGCAAAAGTGAATAAAAAGCAGTGCTTACAAAAGAGGAGGTGTGTTGTGTGTGGGGGATAGTAAAGTTGAGTAGCTTCAAGGAAGCATATGGGAGTGTATGAAAAGAGGGTTCTGAAGAGAAAAAAGAGAGATTACGCGAGTTCTGCAGATGGAAGATTTCAGAAAGATGTGGGTAGAAAAAGGTCATAAGTGCCTAAAATGGTGAGAGGTGCAGAGGAAGTTGGTGTTGAGAAGAATATGAATGAGTGAGACCCTCCATAGACCACTAGAACGTGGTAATTACCTTACAGCAGCATCATGATAATATATCCAAATGTAATTTGCGCTAAAAAGTTTCCTATGTTACTGGGTAATATTGATTGTGCATTAGAAAATTAAAATCCAGCTATGGCTGTGTTTCTGAAAACAGGTTTATTTATTGAAATATATTCTTTCAGTAATGACTTTGTAGCTTGATCTTACTGTTCATTACCATCAACTACCTCTGCAGTAGACCATGTCTGAAGAACACTTTTACTTGGTTCAAAAATCATAAGTTTATAGAAGCGAATGTGTGAACAGCTTGTATATGCAGGGAATACAAATTCAGTCGCAAACATTTGTGGTCTGTTTTGATAATCTCAGAATGCAGGCAGAAGAAAACAAATCCTCCATTTTGATATAAACAGTGGGTGTAGAAAATTCCTCTTTTTGCATGATCATCCCCCACTTTGTTTAGATTGATGCTGCTGGTATTTTGACTGCGCACTGGAACTTTTCTAACTAGTCCCCAGTGCATGTGCACTGACCCCTAAATGTCCCTACTATATGGTACAAAGGTGAGTCAGAGACTGCAAGTTAAAGGTCACCAGTGGACTGCAACAAACATTGTGCCACCACTAGACAAAGTGCAAAACATGACTGCAGGCCTACAACTGTAGGCTGACTATTCAGTTTGAAACTGCAATTTCGACTTGTCAAAATGCCCCTTTTGTTGGGCCTAAACCCGCCTTTTAAATAATTGTGAGTCACTTCTATGTAGGCTTCAATCTCCTTATAGGTAGGGGGCATGATATTTAAAAGGCGGACACATAGAAGTTTAATGTAAAACATGTTCTTAAAGTGACAAGGCCCCATTAGATACTTTCTCTTTAGCAGGGTTGTCTGCTCCATAGGAAAGCACTAGGATATATTATTAAAATATATTATTAAAATAAAAAATGCTATCTCAGCTTATCAAATAACAAAAAAAATCATTTTTGACTTTTTTAAATGTTCATTAAAAGCCCCATTCACTGGTAAAGTCAGATTTGTACTAAATATTTTTCAAACGGTACTTTTAAAATCTTCTAAGTCACCTCCTAAGGTAGGCCCTAAAGGCTCAAAAGGCAGAGTGCATGGTAGCTAAGTAGTCACATGTATATTTCATGTTTTTCATCTCCTGTCAGTGAAATAACACAAAATTGATTTTCATTGTGTCCCGGCTGGCCTCCCATAGATTACCACTGGTTTACCTTAGTACACTTAAGTGCTACATTCAATTTCAGAACAGCTCATAAAATATTTCTTCTCACTTTTTAATGGTAAAGTCGGGTTTTAAATTACTTATTTTGGAAATGCCACTTTTAGAAAGTTGGCCTTTTTCTGCTTAAGAAAAATGAGTGTTTCTGCCAGTGTCCAGGGTCTACTGGCAGTTGATGGCTCCCCTACTTATAAATGGTTATTAGGATCAGACAGTGGACAAATGACATGGGTGTAGAGGGGGGAAGTGGGTCTTCATGACTAAGTGGCTGGGAAGGGGTTGTGCTCCTGCCTTACTTGTAGTCAGCTCCTTTCTAACTTCAGAAGATGCCTACCCTGACAATGTCAAATGCAGCTCACACCTCGGCTGCCTGTCTGCTCTTTGTTTCACTAGATGAATTGGAGCCAAACTCGGGGGAAGAACTAACCAGAACCAGTTTTTTTTTTTAAACCAAGGGGTGTCCCCCCACCCAGCGCCTGACACGGGGCATTAAAGTCGATTTCCCCTGAACCTGAAATCAGAACGCTCCTGGACCTGTGGGGATTCAGAAGGCAGAATGCCCTCCTGTCTGAAGGAAGACTGGACCTGGTTGCCTTGAACCCAGGAACCCAGAACTGATTTCTAGGGTCAGTTGGCTGACCTCCTGTTTGAGCTACAAAGACAACAAGCTTCAGAAGGTCCTTACTGATTTCCAGATGACCAGACTCAACTGGACACTACCTGGTCCCCTCTGCTGGCCTCTGTGAGAGTGAGTCTTGACCCCTATCGCTGTCTTCAAGGTCCTGGACCCTTGACAGCAGTCAGAGTGTACTTCTCCCTCCTAACTGACGTTTTCACTGGATACAATGTAGTGAAATGCGGAGCCCCGGAGAGCTGCACAGCCTTAATCATAGGCTTGATAGGACCCAATGCAAAGTCCTGCAGAGCCGCACTGTGCAGCTTCCAACTTGAAGCCTCACCAGAACTAGCACAGAATGGCTCAGAGTGCTGCAGAGCAGTACCACACAGCTCCTAACCGAAGACTACACTGGAACTGGTTCCAAGTGACACAGATTCCAGCTGATCCAGACTGAATGCCTGACCCGATCCAACAAAGCATGATGCACAATGACTCTGAGCTCCTTGGAGTTGCTCAACCCAGCACAAAGGACACACGATAAAAACTCCCAGGGGGCAGAACCTGGTGCTGTACCCAGCCTGCACTCCATCTTGATTTGTCTGAATATTTTGGCTCGGTCCTGGAATGTTGTAACCAGATAAGCGCATCTGGTGCTTTGCGCTTTTTTGGTGCCATTTTTACCTACAATCTAAAACCCATATCTCCGGATCTACTGATTGGATTTTTTTGTTTTGTTGTCATTTAATGCATTATAAATCACCTTTTACCTGCCTAAAGCCTCCAGAAACCCATTTGCATAAGCCTCCAACTGTCACCCTGGAGCTGACTATCCTCATCCAAGTTGAATTTAGGTATACAGAGGCATTGTGGGTTGTTTGTTGTAGGTTATACAGGAACTGCAACAACATTTGGGAGGGTTACCTCTGGGAACTTTTCCTTACTAGTTAGACAGGGTCCTGGAGTCCCCTCGATGACAGGCTAGTGCCAAGCATAAATCTGGCACATCTGGGCACTGTCTTAAGAACACTATTGGAACTGTGGAAGATAGAAGAAGCACTGCATCTGCTGTTGAAACCTGTACCCAGGGTAAAGAAGTGAACTCCAAGGGTCAGTTGGATGACCTCCTGTTAAGATACAGGAACATACAACCTGCCAGAAGCCCTTTTCCTTAAGAGCCCAGCAGACCAGTTCCAACTGGACTACCCTTGGACCCTTGCTGGTGGCTTTTCCGGGAGTACTGTTCCTGAGATCCTTGGCTGTGTCAAACTGCACTCCTAACATCCTGAGAAACAGGAGACCTAGAATTTGTTTGGCTCCAAAGACCTCTGGAGGACTGGGGCATACCTTCCAAGTCAATCTGATGAAAGTGTGCTGCCATTGGTCCAAAGATCCAGGCTGTTCCCTCATGGAGCATTTCCGCAGCAGTGAATCTGTTTCAGTGGGACATGACAGAGGTTATCCAGCCACATGGAGCCCTTTTCGGCTAGAACTTTCTGCTGCCCCCACTGGAGAATTCTGGGATAAAATAATTTGAACAAATCCAAGGGTAGAACTCTTTAGCTGCAAAGGTGCCAAAAGTATCCGGCCAGCGAGAGACCTTCCTTCAGCATAAATTTTATGTCATTTCTCCTGCTCTCAGCTTTCCCCGCAGACATCAGCAGCTTCACTGGGACCTCACCCGATAGGACATGGCTGAAATGGGCTCCATGAGGCCAGATACCCACTACCTTGCCCACTGAGAATTATTTACTTGAATTTCAGAGACTAAACCTCTGACCTGGATGGACCAGATTTTTGTTTTCAGAACTGTGCTCCATCACGGTCCCTCGTCTTGCGTTTTTCCCTCTCGGTGAGCATATATACTTTTGATTGGATGACTTGTACACTTACATTGCTTACATTCGGGGAAATTACTATTTATTTTTCTTTAAGCTTTTTTGAAGAGGCCGGCATCTAAAATATATTTCCGATCTGCTCCTTTCTCTTAAAGCACTTTCATGCACATTCTTTTAATTCTACCTTTCCAAGATATGCAGCCACTGTCTTGGAGCTCTATATTAAAATGGCTGCTGAATCATGATATACGTGTAGTCAGACATAGTGATGCAAGCATATGGCATAAAGCTGTGGACAAAAACGATTATGGCCATGGCGTAATGATGCTTGCCTGTACATGTGCTGTGATGGATATGGGCTCTTTCTTCATCACCCTGAGGCTGACGTTTGGCTTTTTTTTCTTTCATAGCAATGCTGTTTAGCATCACCAACAAGCATTGACAAAACACATTTCTTGGTTGAAGCCCTTCAAAGTCAAAAGCTATTGGCTTTACTAAAGGTTATTCTTACTCTTAGATGCATGTGAATGATTGAACAAAATTAACAAGCAATTCATCTGTGGTAGTGTTGCTATACTAACTTTCCTAGTAAAATAAAGGACTTAAAAATGAGCATAATTGCAAGTGGCATGATGTATGTGTTGCCTGAACCCTTGCATTTCATTAGCTGAAATAAATGTTTACCATTAGTGAAAGACTAACATGTCAACTCATATCTTAAAATCCTTCCCTATTCCTGGACGACCATTGTGCAAAAACCGCTGTAGGTAAACTTGGAATTTAAAATCCATTTAATTGAATAACTTGATCAAGGACACAAAGAAAATCCTTCTCGACTAACAATATGGGTAAATGAGCTACCATAAAGGACATACTTAGTTCTAATGTGGCTAGAACATCGTGCTTCAAAAACTCTATAATGCTCAAAAGATCATCGGTGATATTCAGTAGCATGTGTTCAGTACTTCAGTCCATCTTCAGACACAAAGTCATTGGTTTCAGGACATGTTAGTATGCATAGCCCATCGTGTATCTATAAAAAAATGTAGTTAGCTAGCTTGGTTCTCAGGTTACGTGCCTGCAATTTTTGAGTCATACGCCCAAAAATTGGAAAATTTGCAAACATGTTAAAAGGGGGAAATACTGTACACATCCTACATTATTTTTTTGGTTTTAAGGCAGTTTATTTTCTTGTGTTTGGCATAAAGAAAAGAATAGCAGCAGTCTTCATTAGGAGTGGACATAATTTGATTTTGCGCGTGAAAATGAGCTAAATGCAGAAGCTCTGAATGTTGATAAGGTTGCAAAGTTTTGTAAACTTTGCAGAATTTGACCTGCGAGTGAGAATTGCACTTGAAAACATGAAAGTCTCAACACAGGCCCTGCTTTTGTATTTCCAATAAAAATGTAACTTCACAAAGTTATTGAAATTTAAGAAAGTTCATGAAATGTACTGAAGAAAAAGTGTTACTATGTGCAAACCCCCCCTCGTCTTCGTACTACGCCAGCGAATGGTGACTTTGTTTGTTAATTTTAATGCGGAAATTGGAATTCTAGTACTCAAAGGCAGAGGGATTCAAATTGTGCAGCAGGCGCTGCGGAGGGGAGGGGGGGGGAGGGGTTGATTGATGTCAGAGGCCACAGGCTCTGGTCAAGATGTGCATATATCATGCACCTGGGGAACAAAGAAACTGAAAGTGCTTTAGATTAGTGAAAGGAGAGAGTGGGGAAGAGCCATTCCGTAATGGGCCCTTAGTATTGGTTTTCTTAGTCTTGTCCTGGGTGGTGATAGGTATCAAAGAAGGCCCTCAAGAAACCGCTACCTCCTCAGGCAGCTCGTTTCTGATTGGATCAAAAGTAGGCACTTTTAGAATGACAGGCCAATAGCTTGTTGGCAATCATGTATCTAAAAGCGTTTACTAAACATTACGTTTGCATTGCTAAATATGTTCAGAGCTGTCAACTGGCGTAATTTCTCATCAAACGCTTTGTCAGCCTTGGTATTATCGAAAATAATGCACTGCATTTCGGTACTTGTAGTTTCACAATTAACATTATACGGATGGGTCCAACAAGCTCTGCATGCCAATTGCTATTGGTTAAAAAAAAAATACAGGACTTTCCGGAGTGGCAGGCATTTCATAGAATCAGTTGCCATCTAGGTATGGTAAGGGAAAAATATAAGGCCAAAATTAACAAACTTAACAAAACCCTGAAGAACCTTACTTTCCCTTAACTGAATATCTTAATTAAGTCGCATATAGGTTTTGGCAACTTTACATACAATATATTTTTCAATTTAGCATGCTTGATTTATTGTCAGAAAAAAAGTAAAATAGAAAATTGCTTTTGCACTGAACTTCGAGATCTGCTTTGAAATGTTTCATCTGCATGCTTAATTTTATCCTGCATATATTTACTGAGAGAAATCAAAAAACATTACTGAATTCAGCTTTGTTTGCATTTATTAGAGAACACGCCCTAAGCTCCCATTTTTTATAGCTTTTTTTCAATATAGAGCATATAATAAATTTTCACATACTAACTGTTTTCAGGGTACCAGCTTGTGACAGAAATCACTGCACTCTTCAGCAGCGATTGTTTAACTCACTGGGTCCTCCATTTTCAAATACCTGCCAGTGAGACCATAGTCAAAGAATGCAATGCAATTGGAGGCTTCAGAACAAAGTAGAACTTGGTCTCATATAAAGTGGATTTCTTCTCTGGGGTAATAATTTCACGTGCTTTTTCAGTGTGATAAGAGGATCAGGGCCAAACGGCCACTGGATCAGGGCCCCAACATTTCAGGGGGCGCCTGAAAGTCTTGCCAACTGTGGCTCTGCTCTGCAAAATAGTCCTGCCCTGATGACGTTTAATGATTCTTAAACACAGGTTGCTTTAAATACCGTTTTTTCTGTTACATTTTGCAGAGGAATATTGCGTTTATGATTTTCAACACCATGCAACATTCATAAAAAGAGTTAATTTTAAATGGAAACAAGACCTCACTTGTGAGAAATGTGTAGTTAATAGTAATGAATCTGAGGTGTATGTTCATGGGTGACACTAGTTTAATTGTCATACTACAATTTAGGGTGTTAGAGATTTGAAATTATATCAGCGAGCTGCTGCTGTAGTGCAATATTGTTAACAAAGGTCACCCATCCATGAATATTTGAAGCAAACATATTTAGAATTTAGAAAAGTGCCAAAGTGCACTGTGTCCTACCCAAAGAGGTCATGAAGGAGCTGAAATTGAATCAAATTCAAAGGTGTTCCGAACATGGCCCCCCAAAATACAGTTGGCCCAGGCCCCCAAAATCCTTAAGATGACCCCGGGTCAGGCACAAAATCATGCAAGCATTTTCTACTGCTAATATCTAGGCCACTTTCAGGATGCATTCAGGGTATTTCTTCCCAGCAGAGAAGAGCTCAGACTCACTCAGAGATGTAGAGAGGCAAACCACCCATTTTAGATACAGAGCACAATATCCCGAGAAAAAGCCAGGCAAAAGGAGTGAATGACAGTCTATTCCTAGCTCTGTCTCTCGCTCTCTCTTTCTCACCCTCTAAGTCCTCAGATAATCGGAGAGAAAGAGTCAGCAAAAGATAGACACCTTGATTTGGTCCCAGGTGCAAAGCAGACCCATTCAAAGGGAAATATCCATAAAAACCCTATGGCCAGAAGGGGTAACAGTAGCAAGACAGAAACAGAACAGAGACAGTAGCAAGACAGAAAGCAAGAGTTAATAGACAAATCAAACACCCCAGCTCTGCTGTAATGTGGCACCCAGATAAAGCCAACCAAAATGAAAGAAAACGAAACAGATAAACAGAAATAATCACAAAGTTCAAGAGAAACAAAAGAATTCAGTGACCAATACAAACCCAAGCCTTACCCGGATTTGGAGCGAGAAAGACCAAAATGCAGATATCATAAGAAAGTAAAACACAAGAAATCTACTTAAGTTAAATACCTAAACAAAGTTAATGGAAAAGTCCAAACATTTAAATTTTTTTTTTATGTACACCGAGGAAGTGCCAGAGACATCCAGCCACAGAGATGCTCAATAGACATCAACCGAGATGCATTATGATAGAGCGAGATATAAATAGACTACTTAATCAAAGACACAAAGTGACACTCACAAAGTAACAACTGTAGTTAGGCAAGCAAACACAGATTTGAGCGCGCATACCCTACGAGGCTATATAAGGATAATCAGAGTGGCAACAAGTCAAAGAAAAGAGTGAGAGACAAAGCCAGAATAGGAGAAGACCAGCGAAAGAGAAAGAAACGTATGGGCATCACCGAGAGAAGTCAGGTAAACAGACACAGAAACAAAAAGAAAGTGAAAAACAAACAGACATGTACCCAAAGATTCGCTCCAAGAGGGAGACAGGTAAAATCATCAAATAGAGTGAAATACTGAGGATAGTAATACAGTGAATTAAAATCCATAATGAGAGCTACAAGTGAGGGATTAGATGCAGTTTTGACACCAAAATATCAACACAGAACAAATCATGCAGAAATAGGCAAAGACGTGCCAGAAAGAGACACCACACCTAGGCTTATGGTTGCACTTAGTTACCTCCACTAATCGAAACTAAAATATAGCCACAGCGAGAAATACCAACATTAGCTATGAGAAGACAAAATAACTGAGACCCCCAATTCAGCCACAGACACGCTAAGAGACAGCCTAAATTAGATATCAAGGAACAGAGAGAACCAGAAAGAAAGAAATCTGAACTGACAGCCACAGAAAGTGATGCTTATAGGCCGACGAATAAATACATCAAAAATATGTACCACTATTCAATGAAAAGGATGGATCCCAGTCAGAACATTGAATTAAATCAAGTCCAGACAGATGTGCGCACCTCAAAGACGAAGTTATCATCAACACACATTGGTCGTGCCCCATTTTGTCTCTGTCTGCAAGTGTTGGCTTTTATTCAAGCAGAAGTGATTATCCTGAACAGGAACACCCACAGCATTACCAACACACACATCTCCATGCGTCTGTGGCCGAGAGAGCATTTCTCTACCGTCCTCTACTATAGAGCGATTGTTTCCCACCGTGACAGCTCACAAGAAAATCAGAAAAACCCTAGCCTGTCTTAACTGCAAGATTTTCTTCACCGATCCCTTAATATTTTTTTTTCTTTCAAAATGCCACTGTTATGAAACTAACTCAGTTAATAAAACAAAAAAATGCTTCACCTGTAACGTAGCCAGCGTCTCAAATCAAATAAAATAAACAATGTTTATCTTCAATCAAACCTGCCCCTCTTTTTCCCACTGTTTCAAAGGTCAGTGAAAACTAGAAAAAAATCTGTTAGTATGCAAGGTCCGAGTGGGAACCTAAATCGGTTCTGGCAGTCTGTCAAATCGACTCCCAATTTGCGCGAAGAGTCGGTTGCAGGTGGGCTCTCCCCAATAAATTCTGGAAACAAAATGCGTTTTTCAACTCATTTTTAATTATATACTACCTTGTTCCGCATCTTACTTTCTCCCCACTCCTTTTCCTCATCTTTTTTCTTAATCCAGGTTTCTTTCTTTAGCCTAAGGTCTCTATGACTTCCCCGGTACCTCTTTTCTTCCATTTCTCCTTCTTGCATTCACTCTCCTCTTCTTCCCCCTTTCCCTTGCCCCTCCTTCATTTCACCTCACCATCCTGTTTGTGTTCCCCTCATTTTCTTCCTTGGACCATTAACCAGTGTAATAATCGCTTATCCTCCCTCCTTTGCCCTCCCAATTTCTGTGACAAATAGTAACTTTTTCTTTTAACAAATCCGGGCTTTATAACTTGTTTTTATCTTATAGCGCCCACTTGGTTCAGGTCAGTGCGCTGCTGAATTTAAAATAAGTGCAAATATATTTTTGCTTGAGAAGTCTCATTGTTTGTTGAATGTTGTTTATCTAACAATTAAGTTCCTACTGCACAGTGCAGACTTTGGAAATTTAACCCACCATTTGTTTGTGTTTTTTTTTTTTACTATTATTGTGGTCTTCGAGACCGTTTAACACTTACTCACTCACACATGATGCATCCATTCTGGAAATATTTTTTTTTTAACCTTTTTCTTTACAATGACCCATTCCTTACAGCTAGGTCACATTCCTTGGTCGCATTTGCCTCCCTCTATGGCAGAGATGACGACACACCTTTAGAATGACTAATAACACAGGGCCTTCTTGTGTCTTGCACCTTTAGTCACACTGCGACATCGACTCTTGTGTGATGAAAAAGATAAGCTTCAGCTTGCCGAAAGTTTAGTGTAGAAGAGAGGATTATAGCAGCACCCAGCAAAAACAAGCATTGGCAAAGACAATTGGCCTTGATTATTGGACCTTTTTGCTTTGCCAATTATTTCAGCCATGCAGCACAGAATCACCGATGCCGGGTTTGCTTCTCACAGGCATGTGTACAAAAAAGAATATGCATTTCTAAAGCGCATGTTCACCTTGAAGGTATTGTGGAACTGAAATAATAGATGTGCATTGTTACTTAACTCAATGGCATTTAGGAAATGTATATAAATCCTTTTACGATGTAATGCACATCACAGGAAAATATGATTTTTATGTGCACAAAGAAAATATACTATCAGCTTTGAATTAGAACTTAAAAACTCAGGGATGACTGATAAAAATATAAAATGAATAAAGAATGGAAAAGAAAAGGCATTGGCAATGTAAAGTATTAGCTCACCAGCCCTGGAACTAAAGTACACTTTTTTAGGTAAATGTGTCTGTCATCAAGTGAAACGCTATCATTCACAATGCAAGTTAGCCAATGGACTGTCCCCTTGCTTTATATAGTTTGCTATGGTGGGTGGAATCAAATGTGAATGACATGAACAGACCAATCAATGGAGGAAGAGGGTTGACTCAAAGCCCCTCTATAGATATACATATTTTTTATTTCTGAATATGTTTTTAATGAGGCTAGTGAGATTGCTAAAGCTGCCTCTAAGACATACCTACCGAAGTCAGATGACCTACAACTTTGCACACTCTATGAAATGTAACAAGAAATCAGTCACACTACCTTATAGACAGCAGTACCATCACCATTTAGTTTATGCAAATAGAATCTTTGAGATGTTTTCAAAATAAGGCTTTAGGATATATCACTGGAGAGAAGAATGTATGGTCAGAGCAGTATCAGGAGACAATTAAGTGTTGATATTGTCATAAGTAGGAGGATCTAAATATTTTAACAGCTATTGGCCTCATCTATACATATTATTTTTAATACCTTGTTTAAACACCGGCCACAGTACACCTTGAAAGAAAGATTTTTCGTATGCATGAAAGACACACCCCTCTGTTTATCAGCAGTGCGCGCTGATAGACTCATAACATGACCTGCCTCTACCACAAAAATCATCCAGTAACAGTGTATGATTTCTGTGTGTACCATGTCCATTGTATGACATATCCACATTATGTGTTGTTCTACTCCTACTATTGGTAACTTATGCCAAAGGCATCAGTAATGAAACTAGTGGCCAAGGGCAGGGCTTCCCACACCCACTGGGCAGGAGTCCAGTAAGCTTGGGGTGATGTGAGAGGGGGTTGCTTTTTGGGGTCAAATCACCTTTAAGTTATAACCTGATTATTGAAAACGTAGATAGAATAATCACAACTTGGATGTGTGTAAAAAAGGAACTGAAAACGTGTTGATGAACAGTTTGACAAACACTGGAGAAGGGAATCGTGCAGGCCTTTCAAGGTACCAGTATTCTCGCTCTGTTATTGAGGCAGAAAGGTTATGCTCACAATAAGGAATTTAAGACCGTGTCACTTCCTAGCCACAGCCACTAAAATGAAGAGAAATGGTTCAGAAGAAAGGGATAAGTCCCATGCACTTTGGTCATCCCATACGATGGAAATTATCAGTTTGAAATATAAACAGCATTATCATGAAGGAGCAAGTGGTATTAATATGCAGTCAAGGACCACACACAGTTAGCCTTGCCAACAGTACCTTCAGCGAGTAATCAATTCTTCATGCTAGCAACAAAGATCCCTCATATGGAAACTCTCTTTCATTAGCAGCATTACAAGAGCTTATGAAAAAGTTTTAGAAGCCAGGTACTTTAGGCAATATTTGTTTGAACACCGGCAGCAACTTACAATTAGCACAAACACACCACGAACAAGATCATACAGTGTATTCTTTTATTTTAGTATATCATAGATTTGAATCTTGGAAAACAAAACCAATCTTCAGCTGAATAACCACCCACTTAACATTAACATATCAGGTATATTTTGGCAGACACCTTGTCACCAAAGACTACCTTTGCACTATTGAGAGACATTGTGCGTCTATTGCTACCCAAGGCAATGCCATTCATCATCAGAAAAGGAAAGATTGAGTAGACCCACCAGTATCTGAATCTGAGATAATCGGGTCAAACATATCCCTCTAGTGGGTGCAACTGTTCATCCAACCACCCCACCCACATGTGTCTTCCCAAATACTGAAAGGCCAAGAAGGTAATAGACAAATTAGCAATGCAAAGTCTGTCCATGCCATGCCATAAACACTTACAATAATGCCTTTCATGGCAAGTTTTCAAGAACTTCACAAATGTATAACTTTTCAAGTGCTTCACGTTTTACATGCAAACGGTCCTGAGAACAAACAACATTCTTAGAGGCATGAAACAAGGGCTGGTGTAAATCCCTTTACAGTATGGGAAAAGAGAATGGATCACCCTCAGATTTGGTGGGATGTGAAGGAATGGATTACTCAAAGGAAACCGATATTATTTTGCACAGGGTATCCTACTGCCCCTGGTCAGAATTTCGGCTATGCAGATCATTACACACCAGGAAGAGGATCTGGTGGGGAATGTTACCTGATCGACCTAGAAACATGTATAGAAACCTGTGCCTAGCACAGCTTGTTCATATCGATTTCAGGGAAGGTTTGTGAAATCCAGACTGTATTAAATCTACATTTACACGCAAGTGCAAATCTGCGACTTAGACGTACTACCTTCTTTGTGCATAAAGCCCCAAGTTCTAACTTAGTGTTGCATTTTCCTTCAGCGCCCTCCTTCGGACCCTCTACAAAGACCTAATGGCCGGGAGAGCGAAGGGCCAGGAGAGATGTAGATGGGAGAGCTAAGTGCAGGGAGAGCTAGTGGCCGGGAGAGCTCGTGGCCGGGAGAGCTGATGACCAGGAGAGATGTAGACAGGGAGAGATGTAGACAGGGAGAGCTAGTGACAAGGAAAGCCAATGACAGGGAGAGCTAGTGACAAGGAAAGCCAATGACAGGGAGAGCGAATGGCAAAATATGGTCAATCCTGAAGAGGTGTGGAGAGGAAAAGGCGCAAGCAGGGAGCAATATTTTTGGAAAGAGATATGGACAGCAAAAGATACTGATTGGGAGAGTAACCCCTGGCTAAGGTATAGGGGGAGGAGGAATGGGCTGGCTGCAAGCTGTGAGGCTTGCATATAAGGAGAGGTTGGGCAGTGAGAAGAAGTGTCAGGGAGAGTTAGTAGAAGAAGACAATTGGGCAGGGAGCGGTGTGGATAGTGGGGTGAGATCTGGAACATTGCAGTATGGGTTCAGCAGGGAGAGGTGAAAGGAAAGATTTGGGTTGGGAGTGGTTCAGGGATGGAGACATACTGGCAGGGAACTGTACAGGAATGGAATGACGCAGGGAGGTAGAGGTGCCAGAAGGGGATGTACAGATAGGAAGGGCCAGAGACTGGAAGTAGGGCAGGTACAAATACAGCAAGTTGCTAGCTGGAAGCAGATGGATCAGGAAGTAGTGTGGATATGAAGAGATACAGTAAAATGTGCAGCTAAGGTAGTAACAGGATGAGAGCTATGCATTGAAAGAGGCAGGGAGGGCGCTAGGCATGGGTAGTGTGGGCAGTTGCCCACGGCCTCGCACTCTGCCAAAAAACAGGGGGCCTGCGTCACTGTGAAAGGCCACACTTTCATAATTAGCCGACCTATTCCTACAGGGCCCCATGCCCCACCTGATCACATTATGTCTTGACCTTTCTGGTATGGGCGTGGTGACATTCCTGTGGGTGCAGGTCGGAGGGAAAGTACAAACAGAATAGGAGACGGCACACCAGCTGGCTTTTGTTAAACTTAACCTTTCTTTGTATCTAAACTGTTGTGTTTTGGGAAGTGCCTCCTTACTGTTTCAAGACCCAGGGGAGGGTGCCCCATCTCTAGGCTTCAAAGCACTGGATCAAGCTGCAAGGTTCAGGTGTGCCCCCCCCCCCTGCCCTGGGCCTTATGGCAATTATGTAGTTATGGGGTTGGATTGGGAAGGGAGGTATTCGGCCGGTGTGAGAGGCCCAGTCCCTGAGGCTTGAGTGGGCCGTTTTTGTCTCTCATTTAAGTTCAGGCTTTCTCTGCTGCTGTTACCTCGAGAGGCCTCAGCAGCTCCTTCCACAGCCCATTTTCATATACATTTTTTTTTCGATTTTCCTTGAACAGCAAAAGAACTGAATGGATTTTTGGAACTGATTTAATTTTGAATGTTTAATCTTGGCACTCCATGCAAAGCAAGCATGTGCAATGCAATAGGTCGCGCATTTAGACACAAGTTTAAGCTATTGACATTCTAAAGGACAATGCCTTTTATTTATGTTTTGGTTTTTAACCACATGGCTGCTAGGCGTTTTCCCATCCTGCGCTGAAGAACCAAAATCTCCATTATTCATGACGAGCTGGCCTTGTCATCCGCGCACGGCAGGTAAGCGCCATGACGAGCCCAGCTCGTCATTAGCTTCGAAGGGGTTAAAACATAAATAAAAGGCATTGTCATTTACAATGCTAATAGCTTAAACTTTTGCAAATGCGAGACCTATTGCATTGTAAATGCTTGTTTCCTTCTGGCACTCCGGGCGCTGTAGAAGGAAAGTAAAACTACAGATCCCAGAATGCACACGGTGTGAGTCAACTATAGAGCTCTTAGTATCTGCTTGAGGCCTGCCCACTAAGTATAGTTAAGCATTTTAGTTGCACAGAGAGCCAGTGACCACCTTTGGAGCTAAAATCATCCATAACAATTACTCAGTGAGACTTATCATGACATACTCATCCTTCTGTGTAATCTTTGACCCAATGTGTGTCTGCCTTGCATGACATCTGGCACTGCAAGTGAGAGACTGACTTGACCGCTCTATTAATTTTAGAACTTCCAAAAACTCTTATTTTGCAGAAATGTTGAGGTATTATGGGCCTTGTTGTTCTCACGGTGGTCCCAGACCAGTTCTCGAATCTGCACACGTGAGCTTTGCCTGAGGCGTTTTGTCTGTAATTTAAAAAAGAGAGAAGTCTGACAATACCATCTGTACAAAGCGTGTATATCACTCCTTGGTACAGAGCCTGTCATTTCACATAAAATGCACGATGTAGCATGCAGACTTTCAATGAAAGAGGCCCAAATAAAACACACATCCAGCCAGCAGTTGTCTGCAGTAGTTTATTTATAGCTGGCAGAAGATTTTCAAAGAGCAGAGTTGCTGAAAACATCAGGAGTGATCACAGCATATTGAAATCTATGACCTACTATTCCACACACTGCCATGTCTGCGCAGGGCTGCCTTAACAGCATTATAGACCCTCGTGCAAAGCAGTGCACCGGTCCCTACCTACACAACCGCTCTCAGGAATAAAAATGTTTAAAGGATAATCAGTGTTAAATTCTGGTCTGCATGGGGGCCCTATGCTAGTGGGGTCCCCAGGCACCTGCCCAGCATGCCCATGCATTGAGAGCACTGTGTCTGCGGTCTCATGGTTGACAACACTGGTCCTCAGCGCTCTTTACTTTTACACAATGCCTGCTGCAGCTGCTTCTGTGGTCGTCGCTGGAATTATGTAAATATGTTTTTTGGTATTTGTTATGAGTTAATGAAGCACAGCATCACCGTTGGGCTTTTTGCTGCAGAGTCAGCAAACGGTTTACAGGTAGTGTGATTAATTTGAAGTAGGCGTTTCAAGCCTCCCTTGGTTTAAGGAGGGATTCTTCTCAGCATTGGGACAAGGGAGTAGACTTCTGAAGCTGGGCTGCAGTGACCGAGGAAGCCTGGCTGCTAGCCAAGCACCTCCTGTACTTGGACATATCCTCTCTGAGTTATGCACAGACACCTGCACTAAAACACTGCTCTTTGCAAAACCATACTAACACAGACAATCTAATTAAATCACAAAATACCTCCTCATGCTCAACATAAACCTAGTTTATTAAAAATATGCAGGAGTACATTCTAACTTTGTTATTACTGGTTCTAACAAGAAAGAGGACAGCAGTGTTCAATAGTTGGGAGATGGTTGTGTATGTCCGTTACGTGAATCTGTGTCATTGTGGTGTTTCCCCACAGCTACCAGTGAAATTGTTGATTTCTCATAGGTTGACCATGCTCCCCTGGTGAAGATGCTCATGTGCGAGAACAGCGGTGGTTCCTCCTCGTGTAAAGTGCTTATTTGACCTATAACCTACAGAAAAATATATTAATGAGCTCCCCAGTCTGTTTTTGATTGTAAATAGCATTTATATAGCACTTACTACCCCTGAGGAGGTGTGTATACATATTTTAGGGTGACACCTGAAAATTACACCATTGCGTAATGTACTACCTAGAAAAATCCACGAGCTCCTCACCAAAGCATCCTGTGATCTGAGAAAGCAGGAATTTTTGGATGTTTATAGTCTGAGCAAATGAGGAATGCTGGAGTTATCCAATGAAGCCACTGGTATATTTTGCCAACAATCGGTCCATTTCAGCTCAAGTGTCATAGGCTTGCGCTTGCAGTGTTAAAGGAACTGGTCATGAACCTGAAGCGCATTATCTTTGCATTCCCATAGTCGCCTCTCATGCATACTCACTAGTGACATATTTTCTCTCCTTTATGGGGTCTCTAGATCGTCCAATAGAAGAAAGATTTTTTGAGGTTACTTTGGGGTCAGCCCTACCAACACAGGTTGCTATGTGCTTGGTAGATCTGTATTATTACTCAGTTGTCACACGAGTTGCAATCTGTCCTATTCTCTGCATCAACTTTTCATTTGCTTGTATGTTATTGCGGATTATTTAACAGGCAGAGTTTTGGCAATTGCCTCGATACTGTTTCAAGGACTAGGGAAGGGGTGGCTAGAAGCACTGGATCAAGTTGCAAGGTCCAGGTGTAGGGGCCCCTTTCCCTGGGCCTTATAGACATCATGTGGTGCCAGGGTTGGATTGGGAAGGGACGCTTAATGTGGGCTGTTTCTTCTCTCATTAAAATTTGGGCTTGCGCTGCTGCTGTGAACTCGAGAGGCTTAAGCAGCCCCTTCCAAACCCAGCACAGATTATCACAGCCCATTGTCATATATGGAATGACAATGGTACAGCCCCAGCAGGCTCATCGTGTGTTGTGCATTCCTGTCCTGGCCTTGTGGTATGATGGCAGCCATCTTAGATTGGGCAGGCTCGCCTGAGAGCTCGGCGCCCCTCCCACCCTCCTCCCGCCCCACCCAAAGTATGTATAAAAACAACAACATTGCCCGTCCGCGCAGCGGGCGGGCGCAGCGGGCGCGCCTGCGGCACGCCGGAGGCGCGCCAGAGGCAAGCCCGTCTGCGCCCGTCCGCGCTAAGGACGGGCTGGACGGGGGGACCTATAGGTCGAATACTGTGGGCCATGGAATATTGAAATTTTCCCTATGGGAAATGCTACGTCTTCGACCCAAAATGGCTCCTTGCTTTCACAGCCTCACTCCAGAAGACCTCATCGTGTCCAAGGGATGCGGGTGCTTCTTGACAGATTCGGTCGATATGATTCCCCCTCTGTCCGTCACTCCTCGGAAGCCCTGCTCATCGGTCTCTCCTAGTGAACTGGGTATAGAATGCTTGCTCCTTAATGCGCGCTCACTTATTAAAAACAATATCATGTTTAAGGAGCTGATCTTGGAGAAGAATCCGATCTGGGCTTTTATTACGGAAACATGGGCTAAGGACTCCTCTGGTCCGGACCTTATTGAAGCAGTCCCTGATGGGTACTGTCTGACTCGGCAGGATAGAGTCGGCCGGGTCGGTGGCGGCCTAGCCATCCTGCATAGGGACAACTTTCAATGTCATACCACGCTTTTATCTGACCCCAAGGATGCGACTCAGGTGGTCTACTTCTCATTACATGAGTCCCATGTCTCCCCATTTAATGGGATTTTGGTCTATCGTCCGCCCGGTTCTAGAGCGGACTTTAGTCTAAAACTGCTTCAACTCCTGGAACCCTACTTTGGTCTGGAGAATCTGACTATTTTGGGTGATTTTAATTTTCATTTGGAACTATTGGAATCTCATGACACCTCCGTGCTGTTGGAAGCTCTGACAGCATGTGGATTCACTCAACTGGTGAAAGGACCCACCCATCGAGCTGGTCATACGCTCGATGGCATTTTCTCTAATGATCAGAGACTTTCAGTCATGGTTCCTTTCTCCCTCTCCTGGTCAGACCACTTGGCCGTGCCTTTCAAAGTGGCCCTCCTTAGTCAGGAAAGTGTCAGGAAAGTCCCAAGTACTTTTGAAGTACGTAGGAACTTCAAAAAGATCGATGAACACTCTTTTGACCCTTGGATTTCTAGTCTGTCTTCTATTCGGGAGATGGACCCTTCCTCAGCGGTGCCACATTATGATAACATTCTGAAAGAGGCCTTGGACGAACTGGCGCCAGCTCGGTCCTGCTATTCAGCAAGGAAAAGACCATCAGCTCCTTGGTTCTCTGAACAACTCAGACTCCTTAGGCAGGAAGTTAGGAAACAGGAGCGTCGATGGCATGCCAGTTGGGCTCTCAAAGACAGGGAAGCTCACAAAACCCTGCTCAAGAGATATAAATTGGAAGTTATCAGGACCAAGCAAGATTACTTTGTGACCCTGACTTCCTCTCTCTCTTCTCCCAAAGAGCTCTTCAGGATCGTGGACTCGATCACATCTCTTCAGGTCCCCGATCCAGTTGTTCCTTCTCAGGAGCTCTGTAATGACATCGCTCGTTTCTTCCAGTCCAAAATAGCGGACATTTACACTGCCCTGGAGTCTCAGAGGCTTTCTACGGCAGAGCCATCAGTTACCGTAGTCCCTGATGTCCCATCGGCAGAGTCTCCCGTGGCCGGTTATCTGGAATCCTTCCCCCCGCTCTCCCTACATGATCTCGACAAGCGGCTTGATAAAACCAAGTCAGGGTCTCCACTAGATGCTTGCCCTCTCAAGATCCTGAAGCAGTGCAGGGGATCTCTTCTACCCCCTCTACTTGAGATCATGAATGGGGCCATGAGGGAGGGTATCTTTCCACAGCAGTGGAAAAATGCTGTGGTTAAACCCCTTCTTAAGAAACCCTCCCTTGATCCTGGGGTTTTAAAAAACTTCCGCCCCATCTCACTGCTTCCGGCCCCTGCAAAGATGCTCGAGTCCCATCTTAACGAGCATCTAGCAGCCTTTGTGGAGAACTCAGGCTGTCTTGACCCTTCCCAGCATGGTTTCAGGAGGGAACATAGCACCGAGTCCGCCCTCACCCTGGTTCTCGATTCCATCCGCATGAGTGTGGATGAGGGCCGGACATCCCTCCTGATCCTTCTGGATCTCACAGCTGCCTTCGATACCCTATCTCCCCAGGTTTTAACATCTCGACTGGGCGAGATTGGGGTTCGGGGGGCAGCCCTGGGTCTGCTCTCTTCCTTTCTCGATCATAGGGAGCAGAGGGTAATGTTGGGAAAATTTCTATCTCCATCCCTGTCTGTGCAATGTGGGGTCCCTCAAGGGTCGGCGCTTAGTCCCACCCTTTTTAACATCTATGTGACCCCCCTTGCCAGACTCATTAGATCTTTTGGGATGGAGGTAGTCTCCTATGCGGACGACACACAGATCCTCGTGTCTCTCTCCCAGTCAATTGAGCTGACCGCCTCCAGATTTAGATCCTGCATGGAGGCCGTCGGCCAGTGGATGATATACAACTCACTCAAATTGAATGGGGAGAAGACCGAGGTAATGGTGTTCGGTGGAAGGGAAGATATCTGGTCCATGGAGTGGTGGCCCGACTCGCTTGGTCTGTGCCCCAAACCTACTTCCTCAGCTAAAAACCTTGGGGTAATGATTGACCCTACCCTGGACATGCGCCAGCAAGTCAACAGGACGGTATCGACCTGTTGGGGCATAATTCATGTCCTCAGGAAAATAAGGAACTATCTTTCCCAGCCGGCAAGAAGACAACTTGCTGTCGCCCTTTTGGGATCGCGCCTGGACTACTGCAATGCGCTGTATGCTGGACTGAATAAGAGTCAGATGCAGCGCTTGCAGGTAGTCCAGAATGCGGCAGCTAGATTTGTCCTTGATCTTCCCCGTCGCTCTTCGGCCACGCTGGCCAGAAAGCAGTTGCATTGGCTTCCGATTAAGGAGCGGATTGTCTTCAAGTCCATGTGTATGGTCTATAAAGCCTTGGCCAAAAGCAGCCCCACAGGGATCAGAGCCATCCTGACATACTACAACCCTGGCAGGAGCATCCGCTCCTCCAATCACTCTTTCCTCCACATCCCCCATACTCGGAAAGCCAGATGGGGTGGTAAGGCTTTTTCCCTCCTGGCCCCTAAATGGTGGAACGATCTTCCATTAGAACTTAGGTCCCTCCCCTCCCTCCAAACTTTCAGAGCAGCCCTTAAAACTCGCCTCTTTGTCCAAGCGTACATGTAAGTGCATGTCTGTTCGCTCTTTGTTCTTTTTTGCTAGGCGCCTTGACACCTTCGGGTTTTAGTTTGCGCGGTATAAGTTGCAAAATAAATAAATAAATAAATGGTGCAGCCTTGCCATGGAAGATGCTGCTTTTGAGCAGCAGAGTTTTTACTCCATTTAGAAGGGCAAGTGATGGTGGCAATAAACTGGGTTCTGCGTTTGTCTCCACAGTGGATGGCTACACTTCCATTCATGGTGGTCAGTCATGGCATCCTCGCTGCTCTACCCTCCTCTGTCAAAAACCCAGAATTTAACAGGAAAGCAACACCATGCCTTACCACTCTTGCAGGTTATGTGATAAATGCAGCAAATCTATATGCAAAAAACACTGCAGCCGCACAATTGCATAATTCCAGTGGCCATGGAAATAACTTACAGGCTTCATTCTGACCAGTATTAAACCACTTATTCCTCTATCTGAGAAAAGTGGATCATGGTATTAAAACATCTGTAGGGTACAGTGCTATAAAATGGCAGGAAATTCAGTGGAATGCACTATGTAACAACTCAAATTGTCTCCACCTTTTCTTTATTCTTCTGCCTTTTTCAACAATGCCCTGCTTTTTGACTCTGTTGCACCAATGTCTGTAGCTCACTTTATTTTTCCTCACTAAACACATCCACATTGTTTTTATTACATCAACACAGTGCTGGAGTTGAGCCTATAGGTAGTGCAAAGTTCTCACAGAAGCTACCAGAGGATCATCAAAGTGTTTAGAAAACTACCTATGGGGTTCTTTAGATTGCACATTTTTGCAGTAAATATTTACATTTATTTCTTTCTTTTGCTGTAGAACTCACCTTATATATAGGTCAAACTCTACCTGCAGAAAAGGAGCAATCTCGCTAACAGTGGATCCGGTTACTTTCGGATTACGCTTATATTAGTGATATTGAAGCAAGTGCCTGCAGATCGAGTATCGATCTGTGTAGAAAGTCCCTACATATGTTGAGGGGCCTTCCTTAAACTGTAGCCTCTTTATTTTTCGTTTTTTCATTTTTTTTTCTATTGTGTAGGTCATTAAGGACAGAAGTATGCCTTGGCTAAAATGTACAGCCTTATTAAATTGGGTCATAGCAACTTCTATTGTCCACAGTGTTTAACATTTATGGAGGTTTAGTGGGAGTCCCCATATTAAAGTATGTTTTAGATTGAGCTGGGTAAATAATATTTATTGGTAAGTAGTAGGGGTAGGATATCAGATAAAAGATTAACTTTTCATGCTTTGATATGCTATTTAAATGTAATCCTATCCATTTTTCCTGATAGGTATATTGTATATTTGTAAACCCTACACATACCGTAAGTTCATATTTCTATATATAAAATGGCATTTCAGTTTACATATATTCTGCAGGGTCAAGCGTTTTAACATGAGGAAAAATGGCTAACTGTGACCGAAACATTGGATGGAAATATGTCTCTGGTGCATTCAAGAGGAAAAGGAACCGGGAACAGATTGAAAAAGATAAAAGTCAGCTAGAAGAGCTACTTAAATTTATGAGAAGAGGGATCCGCAATGAGAAGGAAAGTAACCCAAAAACAGCAGCCTTCCAGTTCCAAAATCAGGAGCCCGAAAACCCTTCGGAACAGCACCAAACATCAACTGCTGCTAGTGTACTTATTCAGTACGAAAATAAAGTGGTGAAGAGCATCCTGGGTCAAGATCCTAAACACATCACTGCTACCACAGCCAGAAGAGTCTACAATTTCGAGGAACGTGATCAGGAACATGAGCAGCAAGTTATAGAAGGACCACTATCACAGTTGCTAGAACAGGAATCGGATGACCAGCAGCAAGAAAAAGCCAGTGATGCTATCAAGCTCCATGGACAGGTACAAATGAACTCAGATAGGCAACAGCAAGTTAAGGTTACAATTAATATGCCATCTGAATGTTACAATTGTGGAGATAAGAGCCAGTTTTGCCAAGGATGGACATTGTAAAAGAGACTGATGGGTATGAAACGAATAGAGAAACTGCTGAAATGTTTTTCCACCACATTGACATACGTTGCTACCTAGTAGAAAGAGGACCTACCCAGGCTGGACCTAATGCAAGGGATTATTTCCCACGTGACACAAAATCCATCCTTCAATCCTACTTATTTCAAAAGGGAAATGAGTAACGGTCAGCAAATTAACAGTGGCTAGTGTATTCTACATACAAAACACAGTATTTTGTTTCTGCTGCAAATTGTTTAACACTTCTCTCACAAACACTCAGCTTGTTAGCACTGGTTTGTCTGATTGGCACCATCTTGGACAGCGTTTATCTGAACATGAAAATTCTCAGGAGCACCTAAAAAATATTAGGGAGTGGAAGGAGCTTGAACTTCGACTGCGGAAGGAATGCACTATTGATAAGCAAAAACCATGTTCAGGTCCAGCAGGAGAGGATGCATTGGCGAAATGGCTTGGAGAGGCTCATAGCAATTATACAGTACCTAGCAGTACATAACTTGCCTTCCTGCGGCAGTGTTGACCAGCTGAACCAACCCCACAATGCAACGTCTTAGGGGGTTGTACAACTTTTAGGCAAATTTGAGTCGGTTATGATGGAACATGTTCGCAGAGTTACCACAAAGGATATTCATACACATTATCTTGGCAAACACATTCAGAATGAATTGATGGAGCTGATGTCTGAGATGGTTCTCAAAGAAATCCTACGGCATGTCCTAAAAACCAAATATTACTCAGTGCTTCTTGCCTGTACTCTTGATATGAGCCATACCGAACAAATGACATTTATTGTGAGATTTGTCAGTTCTACAATTGGATGTGTGACTATTGAGGAACATTTCATTAGACTCATTCCCCTAGAAGAGCAAACTGGACTGGCTCTTACTGATGTATTGTTGCACTAGCTGGAGGCACTAAAACTTCCCCTTGCCCATTGTCGTGGGCAAGGTTATGACAATGGTGCAAATTTGCGTGGACAATGTAGTGGTTTGCAAGTTCGAATCTTAAAAGAGAACAGACTGGCTTTTTTTACACTGTGCGCCTGTCACAATTTGAGCCTGGTCTTGGGAGATGCTGCAGCTTCATCTAAATATGCTGCCAACTTCTTTGGTATTATTCAACGACTTTACTCATTGTTCCCTGCATCAACAACAAGGTGGAATGTATTAACCGAAACTGCAGTGACCCTTTCCCTCAAAAGCCTCTCTGCTACTTGGTAGGAATGCCCTCTGGAAAGCATCAAAGCAGTCCGATTTCACATAAGTCGAATACATGAAGCACTTCTGCAGGTGTCGAAATGGATAAAGAGGACAACCAGAAGTGAAGCAACATCACCACATAAGAGCTTGAATCATATGAATTCCTCCTATGTTTGGTCATATGGTAAGATATTTTAATTAGAATCAACACAGTCAGTTAACTAATGCAGAGGGAGAACATGCAGCTTGATGCAGCTGTGAAACACATTCAGGAACTACTGGCATTCTTGATAAAGTATTGCCATGAAGGATTTACAGCTGCATTGATATGAGCAAACGAACTTGCAGATGTATTGAAAATTCCAAAAAGAATTCAAATGTGATCGAAGAATATCTAAGAAAAAGAAAATGTTTGGATATGAGGGAGCGGACATGCCAAAATTGCACCCAAAAAAGCAATTTGGTATTGAGATTCTTAATACTCTTGTTGATACAGCTATTGTGTGCATTTTCAGACGATTTGAGCAGCTGAGAAATCACAACAAGCAATTTGGCTTTCTTTTTAATGTAGACATGAAAAGTGGAGAACTATAAAAGCACTGCAATGAACTGCATCATCTTCTGTCAGGCAGCTCAGCTGATGGTGCTATATCTTCTGACATAGATGGGATTGAATTGTTTCAGGAGATTTCCTTTCTTGCTCAAGTACTTCCTGAAAAATTGAATAGGTTAGTGACTCTTCAGTATATTTATATTAACAGATTGCAAAACATCTATCCAAATTGCGTACTTGCCCTAAGAATTCTGCTTACAATTCCAGTGACAGTAGCATCTGCCGAATGCAGTTTCTCATGCCTCAAATTGATAAAGACCTATTTAAGCTCAACGAGGTCCCAGGAGCGACTATCAGGATTGGCCCTTCTTTCAATTGAAGGAGATATTGAAGCAACATTGGACTACAGTGAAATGATTGATGACTTTAGCAGAAGAAAGGCTAGGAAGATCACATTTTAGCCTGTAGTGCTACACATGGGATATTGATTTGTCACAACGAATTTCCTTACTCAATATTGCCCGATCAGAAAGAACTCATTGGGCTCTCTTCTGTGTTGTTTTTTAGAGTTCAATGTATGTTTCCTGTTTTGTTCCTCCTTCAGATTCAGCTGTGAAATGTATTCTGATGTTTTCTGACACTGGTTCCTTTGAAATTTCTGGTCATATTCTGATGCGCTCAGAGGATCAACACCAACTAATCATTGAAGGAGCCAGTAAATCTTACACTAATTTTTTTGCCTTGTATTATTTCCCTGTTTGCAATGAATGAACTTCCTGATAACCTTCTATATGTATACGTTTGTATTAGGATGTAGGCGAAACAGGCAGATGCGGCCAGTGACCTCCAGATGCATACAGGACATGATATGAAGATGGCAATTTCTTTATTTCCCCATTCCTACCCCTACCTCAATTTTTCCCAAGCTGGACAAACCCATGAAGTTGGAAATATAAACAATGGCGTTGTCTTTTTGGGGAGTTTGAGGATTGACATTAGAATCCTGCGATCCTGCCTCTACCACTTCTTACAGTTCTAACACCAAATTAAAAACGGTTCGTTGAATCTGCAGCATTCCTTCACTTTAAACACACCAAGATTCTTGGCCTTCCCTAAATGAATCAATACCAGGGACATACTCAATGAGAATAATATAGAATGTTGGAGTTACCCTATTTATGTTTCACTGGAATTGTATTTTTGTGTTTTCATTCCCTCCTCATTGTTGGATTGCAATATTTCCTTTTAAGAAATGTATATTTGCTCAATTGTTTTCTATCCCCTCATATTTTAGTCCATGTTACTGATATCTACATTAGGTCGTTTCAGTGATGCCAAGTAAGATACATAGTCCTGCGATGTCACTTTTCGTGCTGTCACTTCTTGCGATGCAATATGCAATTAGAGGGGCCTCACATCTTCCCTTTCACCTGGGGCCTCAGAAGTGCTAAGACCGGCCCTGGCAAGAGGTGTAGTCTGAGAGAGCTGCTGGCTGGGATGAGCTGGGAGAGAATGGGCAGGGGTAGGTATGGGCAGTAGAGGTGAAGACGGGAAGAGGTTCAGGGTTGGGGAGGTGTGGGTGGACAGGCAAGCTGAGAGAGGTGTGGTCAGGGAAAGGTATGGGTAGGAAGAAGTGCAGGATGGGAAAGGAGGAGCCAGGAAAATGTGAAGCCAGTGATAGATTTGAGATTAGTTCTGGCTGACAACTGTACATGCAGGTAGGTAGAAGATGGGTGCAAACTGACAGAGGTGCAGGCAAAGAGAAGTATGCATGGGAATTGGTACAATTAAGATGAGCTACAGCCAGAGACCGAATTCTGCAAAATACCTAAGGTGAAATGCGTAAATGTTGCCATACTACAAAAGAAACACAAAAAGTTTAACAAAACACTTCACTGTTGTCTAAAGTTGAAACGTGACACACATGGGCATCATGATAGCATCAAATCTTGCAAACCACAGTATCAATGCTTGAATATTAGCTGGAAATAGAAATGTGCTCACACATCTGGACAAACAAGTCCAATGTATATCACCCTTTAGACTTTAGTGACAAAATCACAAGGTGGCAATAGGACTAACACTTAGAAAAAATACCCGTTTATAGGGTATTTCTCAGAAAACTATATGCAACACAACTTGTTTTTTTAAAAAAATGCTTTATATTAGAATCATGCCCAAAAATTTTTTAGTTAAAAAATTCTGTTTACCCCATGAAGTTTTGACATTCCTGTGTTTAAGTTGTTATCGTGATAGCAAAGTAAACCAAATCAATGAGCACAGGAGATTAATGAGAACCAGGACTACGTTGTCCCAACAGTGGTGTGGCTCACTGGTTAGAGGCGGCAGATCCGGAAGCAGAGAACGGCCCGGGACCAGGGTTCAATTCCCGACGCGGCAGGGTTGTGGACCAGGGTCAACGGACTCGATAATTCTCGCCTCAGTGCCTACTCTAACCAAGGATCACACTCGGCAACTCTGGGCATTAAGCTTGCCTCATCTCTACAACGGCCCCCCACAGACGCCGGGGATGCCTGGTTTCACCTTGGAGATACCCAGAAGGGACCATCTCACAGGGAAAGCCAGGACGGGTTCCCCAGCGGTTTTCAGCGCCAGGACACCCCGAGATGGGGTAACAATGCGCTTTACAAGTATCCTCATTACATTACATTACATTAAATTACTTAAACCCTATAGAAACATAGGTAGATCATTGTCACCTTCAAAGGACCATAGCCTTGAGAGACAGCCCATTCACACAAAGTCAAAGTATAAGAAACATAGGCAAGCCTATGGCCGAATTGGGCTGAACAAAACAAATATATTAATCCATCCATCCATCTAAAAACAAAATTAGACAAAAAGGAAGTCACAACCATATCGACATTCCAAAAATAGATAAGGCCGCAGCCATTTCTTCTGCTTTAACAAAATACCGGATTTTCTCCAGCGTAATAAGCTGCTGCATGCCTCGAAGAACCTGAAAACATTCTTTTGAAAGGAAACATTTTCATGCCCAGGGGCTACCATTGTAATCATGGTGGGAACACGTTTTAAAGCAATCTTAAATGCATACCTCAATAGCATTGCAAATTAAAGAAGTTTAATATGCCGAATAAGCTGCTTGCGAGTCAAACAAGCAATTTCTCTGACTCCACCATTACCATTTCCTGACCCAGGTCAGGTCTGCTTGACTTACTAAGTGGGCAGCCTGCACTACATAAAACAAATTACAGTGTCTAAAAACGAGTAAATTAAAATATCTTAGACGATGAATGTATGTAGGAGGACTTTTGGCTGCATGCGATGTTCGCATTTCAAATCAAACGAAAGCACCAGCAAATAGAAATAGTAATAAATTGTTTGAAAACAATAGTATGCAGATAAATATCAGCATCAAGGACAGTCATAACAATCCCTAAATTAAAATCTACTCTTTATGCAGGATGTTAATCGTGAGTTATCGTGAAAGCTATCCAGAAAAAAACATGTGCCCCCAAAATGGCAGCTCTTTCCATAAAAAATTAAGGTATATATTTTTGATAAAATATTAAAGTGATGTACTTGTTCATGCATGGATTGATCAGCATTATCCACAAACTAATTCTAAACTATTGTCAATTATGTAATTATGTAATTACTGAACAAACTGTATTATAGTGCACTACAGATATTTGAATACAATTGAGATACGTTCGAGTGTTTCACTTTTTTGTTTAAATATTTCAAGCACTTTATTTTTTGTTGTTGTTTTTTTTAAACCTAGACTTTAATGTAATGTATACAGGCTACAAATAACGTAAACGTTATTTACAGGACACAAAGAACATAATGTTCAGCTTTTTCTATAAGAGGAGAGGGGGTGTGATTGTGTGAGAAGAGAGTGGCTGTTCCGTTCTCGTGTTGCTCTAGGTGTTGTGCACACTGGGGTGTCAAGTGACATCATGGACAACTAGTAAATTACTTTTTCTGACTCTTGGAACCCCTCAGGGAAAAAGAACCACATTATGATTAGTTACTCATCTTTATGTCTGTATATTGTATTTCTTGCTTCAGTAATCAAGCGTTGAATACAGTCCATATCTTTGTTTTCTCTGGTAGTGTTTTTTCACGTGTTAGAAATGGTGCCAAGGTGACATTAGCTCAACTGTACAACCAGGTGCTTTAATACCAATTATTGGCCATGAAGGCGTTCATGGGACCAAAGGCTTGATTTCTTTGGTTTGTTTGTCAGAATGTGGGTTCTGGTGATCTGTCACTGAACATGCATCAGTGCAGGATCAAGCCTCTTACGAGTGAATGCCTTCGATAGCCTCGACGATATCCATTGGTGGGGTTTCCCGAAGGGTACAGAAAAATCTTGCAGTGTTAGATAGAAGGGCTATTATTTTGAATAAAAATGGCGGGCTGGCTTCAACATACTGTATGGATCAGAAGATGTATCGCACATGGAGTTGGCCCAGCAAATTTTGACATTTCAAGTCAATATGATGGAGAAAAGAGTTTTGGGTGAATAGTAGGCCCATTCTTGAATGGGGGATATGAAGTGGAATCACTAAGAAGGGGGTTGTGCATAGAAAATGTTTCGAGGTGAATTAATGGAGGAGTAGGCCACCTCCAGTAAGGCTATTTCTTTTTGACACAGTCTTAGACCGCAGTACGTTTATTGGTCAGTATTTTGAACACTAGCATGAACCATTTCTGAAGTTAGAGGAGGTAGTTGACATTGTAGACTTGAATGAAAGTGAAAAATCCAGAGACACACACGATTATGGATCTTAAATTAAGTTAGAGCCATTTTTTGTATTTTCTTTTATGTGCCTACACTAAGACAATATGTCAATATACTATGTATACAATGGAAAGGCTGTAAAACAGATTTAAAGAGAATAAGGGTTAGAGCTAGAGTCAGGTACCTCTCTACAGGGTGGGGTGGGCATACAGAGGGGCGTGATAACTTTAGAAAATGTATTTGTCTGTGAAGAAACCCACCACAAGGGTGGGGACGGGTGAGTCTTGATCTCATGCACAGAATATATCCCCAAGGTTCCTGAGAAGTTTTGAAGTGGGAGAACTTGGCAGTTGCATCTCTTTAGACTCCAAGATTAAGAGGGGATCAGCGTCTTGCTGGAGGTCCTTTGGGAGGTGTGGAATTGTTCATGCTGGTAATGGGATGGATGTAAGCAGGGAATGAATGGGATTGCAGGGAATCGGGCACTGTTGGAGAGTTCAGTATGTATGTGAGGCTTTTTTAAGGTTAGTAGGTGTCAGCAAAAGAGATTAAGGGACTATGGAGGGTGGCAAGAGAGAGGACTTCGCTCAAGCAGGACCACTTATTGTTGCAGGAATGTGGTGTGTGGGGAGGCGTGGATGTGGATACAGTTCCATATGGCAGACACTGTGTGGCAACAGCAGGTGTTCAATTACCTTTCATTACGGTATATCCAGTGAGATGGTGCAGGTTTGGCTGCTACTGAAATGAAGTCTGTATTGCTTAAATGTGTTTCAGTGGAATTTGCTGAAAACGCAATTGGTATACCAGACACTGCAGCTGTCCTTTTTAATCTGATTGGTGTGCAGAATGGGGTTGTGACCTTTTTCCATCGTCTAGCTACGGTCTGGGCACGTTTTTGATTATATCCGAATTCAACTTCTGATCATTTGACTCGGTTCAGGTCGTTTATAGCTAGCGTGCATGTTCTAAAATTCTAGGCACGTGTGCACGCGGACAAGTAATGTTGATTGGTAATACAGCTTATTTTTTCCTTTTGTTTGCAAATTGCAAATTTTGTTTTGATATTCTGAAAATGATTTGTCTTGGCATCATGTTCATAATTGTTTATTTATGTGGCATTTTTTACTGAATGCTCCCGTTTTCTGTACTCTGATCCGCCCCAAAGAAGTGCTCTACGGATTTCTTTTTGGTGCCTTCTGCGGATACATAACTCGAAATATCTGAGCGTTGGTGTATGTTTGGCTGACAACGGAGGTGAAAGCACAGGGCACTAATTGGCTCTTTGAGTTTCCGAGTTCTGTTGTCAGCAAACATACCCTAACTTGGAGATATTCGGAGTTCATGTTTGCATTCAAGACGCCGACGTAGTGCAGAATATGCATCATGATACAGCCTCACAGGTTGCACGTGAAAAATGATCAGCCTTTAGTCACATTTTTAAGGAGGTACATGCAGAAACAAGTAGACGCCACCCACTCCCAGGACTCTGAACTGCCCATTTGTCAAATGAAACGATTTTGCTTGGAACATTTTGCATACTTCTCTTATATATGCAACTTTAATGTGACAGTGCCCGCTGACAATATTTACTTATTTAAGTAGTTTTATATAGCACGGACAAGACCCATAGGGACAGCCTCTTATATAGGAGTAATTTGACAAATGAACATCAGGCATTGTTACCTTCACGTGTGGGTATATTTCAGTGGAATTTTAACACAACTTAAAGTTGTTTGTATGACACAACCACGCTTTACTTTCCCGCGTGTTCCTTAACAATGCAGGTGGAACAACAAACGCGTTTGAACCACGCATTCAATTTACAACGCAAGTCGTTACAGCGACTTGCCTTGGGGGATGGGGGGGGGGGTCGCGGGACTTTGGAATAGTATAATTTACTATTCCAACTACAGTCCCTGCAACAGTAGGGAAAGCGACTTTAAAGTCCAACGCACTTTACCTAACGCATGTAGTTTTAATGACTTGTGCTGTAAATGGAATGCATGGTTCAGACCCATTTGTTGTTCAGCCCATGTTGCAAAGGCAACACGTTGTTCAGCGGCCGTGGCATATGCGGTTTCCCTTTAACGTTCTGTATTAGGTGTGATTGTATGATCTTACTGCTAAGATGATAGAATGATCAAATGATAAAGGGCTAAATTAAAAATGTTGTCTATTCATGCCATAATCAATCGTGTCCATCACAATGAGCGGGGTGCTTTGGCACGCCTCTTCTAGATATCTGCGACAGACTGCTAAATGTGGATGGTGACCTGGTATAGTCGTTTTTGTCAGTCCCTTTGTTTATGGTTCATAAAATGGAATAGCCCTAATGTCAGAGATTATGCAATTTCATACTTTCAGGCACTTACCGGGAATGACTGCTTCAGTGTTTTTAATTTCTTCATGGCTAACGTTTTTGAAGAGAAAAGAGTTAGAGCCTCTAAATTGATATTGTGCATCTGTGAACCACATTTTCTGAAAGAGATATCTTACATTTTTTGGATACCCACTGGCAGTCTGACAGCTGCATCTATGCATACTTTTAGGGAGTAAGGGGACTGTTGAGGATCCTTGTTACTGGGAGTTGCCAAAATACAGTTTCAACAGCACAAGTGTCTGAATGACTTGTCTGGTGAAAGGGTCTATGACAAACTGCTTGACGAGTTAAGTAAGTCTAAGTTGGAAATCGTCACCGAATGCGAGAATATTACTGTGCATTCCAAGTTCAGGCTGTTGTCCACGATAAAGCTCAGAGAGCTAGCACACGCTATAGTTTTTCGATGCTGTTAACTATTTTCCCCTCAAGTGAATTTCACAGTGGTGTGACAGGAAGTGGGTAAACAAAAGTTCAGTTTTAGCAACTTTAGTTTCAGTTGGTGGAACGTCATCCAGGCGTGAACCTGGTTGATGACTGGAAATAGCATTTTGACCTCTTCCAGGAAACAGATTTTCAAACAGACTTGACTGTCATCTTCAAAGAAATAGGGCGATGTTCAAATGGTTTAGAATAGAGGCAAGTCGATCTACAAGTGAATAGAAAGGGTGAAACTGCAGAGACTGAGGTATCCCTTGGTGTAGTATTGCTGTTTTGGGTAGATAACCAGCTATATTGATGTACTGACCATAGAATTCTACAAATGAGGAGAAACAGCGAACTACTTTTTATATTTTTTATTAGTACACTATTTGGCGCTAGTGCCCGCCATTGCTCCTTCCAGTGCATTAATGCCATGCACATTCCCTACAGGTCACCCCCTGGGACCATCATATGTGGCCAACCCAGTGGTCTTGTGCCAATCCTGCATACAGACCCCGCCTGTCCCGGTTGATTACAGTCCGGATGAGACCCTCGTACCATGTGTACGCCGTCAACACCAACAAAAGACAGACATTTTTCTTCGTAAACTATACACTGGTGACACCGCCCTGTATGTCCTCCTTGTTTGGTTTCTCTCACTTGGGGTTTCTCGGAACTATCTAACCACTCACCCAATTGTGATTATCTAGTTGTTACATTTTTTTGTCTATAAAAATACAGTTCAATTCAGACTAATTGAATATTACAATGACATGCTGGTTGTTTTCCATTAGTTGTGTGTGGATTAATTCCTGACAGAATTATTTCTGTCCAAATTGAATTTTTATGATTGTGATTGAGTTCATAGATGATTTTCCAGCCTTGATACCCATATGTTCAGGTGGAGAATTTGGTTGCTCTTGTTCTTCTGGACTATCTTCTAGAGCCTTGCTAGACACTCAGTACCTCACTATCAGACTTTCACCCACTCATCACTACACCCCAAATCTTCCAGAGCCACCATCTCCCATTCTTCTTCCTCTACCCTCAACCTGCCCACCTCCTTTGGCTGCTCCCCTTGTAGTCTGGGAAGTGTGCGCCCTGAAAGGATGGGAGAAGATGGCTGCTTGCTACCACTGACCAGCAGCAAATCCTAAATCTTCATGCAGCAGTGTGACCAGTAGAGAAGGTCTGGCTTCCCCACTGCAACTGCCACAGTCATCAAGACATGGTCCAAGAAATGGGAGGTTAAGATCCCTGAATCCACACACCACAACCTGCTTATAATGCAGAAACAGTGCATAGTCATGATCTTGACCGTCTATTAGGAGTAACAATTGGTGGCACGATGGCACCCTGCTACCCTTGGCTTGCTGTTTGATACCCCTGGCACTTCCTGTGTTACCTCTGGTCTCAGGTATTAGGAAGGCAGTGCTATGTTGACTTTTTGTACTTTTAACGCTGTGCCCTTACCCTAGTCCCTAAGCATCAAACGGCAAGCTTGTTAGACATGCTAGAGGGTTGGTCAATGGCTCAAACCTATGATATTATCCCAGTGAAAGTATGTGTGATATCACTCATTCTACCGCCAGCATTTTGGTGAATCATTGCCCAGGACTTTGCTTTCTTCCTTGTTTCCGAATAGGCCTGAATTTGGATATATGTATGCCATAAAGCCTAGTGTTGGTCAGCTACTCCTGGGTTGGACATTTTCCATCAAGATCTGCCCAAAACAATGAGAACGACTAGAAGCCTACTGCTAGTGTTATCATGAGCTTACTTCTAAGGCATAGAACTCTGTTTACATGGTGGCGTTTAGCTTTAGGTACACACTTCAACCTATAGCAATTTCAGATTCAGACCAAAAGTGTCCAGTGTCGGTCCAGGAGGACTGGATTCATGTCAGATTTTCAGGATAGCGACATAAAATACGTTGATGAATCTAAATGCAACACATTTTAAGTGTTCTGAAAATCTAGCAAGGATCTGTCTCTCCTGCAAAAATGGACACCCCTGAGTTAAACAATTCCTCCGTCTGTAAATTCTAAACTTTTTCCATCATCCAAAGGTTTTCAGTTTCGCACAATTGTGACACTGGCTCTGTGGACCTATGGCATGTTCTTAGCTTTCTTTTCAGACTTCAAGGCGCTTTGATCTAAATGGCACCTTGTTTGTGTAGTATAAATAATATCCGACGTACAGCGCACCCATCTCCGTGGACTATGCATTCATAGTCCAAATCTGTAAGACCACCTGATGTAGATCTCTGAAACCATTAGGCACCAATTTTAGCTGTCTCTGCAGAGACGGAATGTCTGCGTAAACCTATCGCCGTGATGTCACCATGTCTGACTAGCACAGCAATCTCCCAAAATAAACTGTTGTTTTTAGAACCTTGCTCAATGCCAGTCCCGACGTGGCTCGGAGCAATTTGTATGTTTTTACACTTGATCAAACCGACTTGTGCAGCATCGTTAAGGAAATCATGGAGGAATAGAAGTAATTTCTAAATTTAATTAACAGAATGTCGCTTCCCTGAGAGGAATGCAGCGCAGGGTGCCAAAACGTGTTAAATCTAATTCAAGGCAAGTGTTGACGAGCGAAGGTGACAAAACACATTCCAGGGCGTGTGTAGCAGTGCCCTGCCGTGTTATGTACGTTCTTGTAGCTCACACAGTCCCTGTCCATCCTCAAGGCGCTATAACATAGTTTCACCCAGTTCTTCCGTCTATATTTATTTCTTTAAAGAAAGGGAAGGGAATTCGAGCGGAATTCATCAAAAGTACAGTTAAGACTGCTGATGATTACATAGAATGCCATAATAAGAAGGCTATATTTATACAGGATTCAAGAAGCCCAGCAGGATATAACCACTCCTGTGCTTCAGCAAGTCAGGGAATGGTGAATAGGATTCCTTCCTAGATGGCTCTGGAAGTAATTCTATGGCTAAACAATGCTAAAGATCATTAGGATAAAACATCCCACGACACCCCAAACTAGGAGTACTGTACAGTGCCTTTTGCACCAGATCATGGTGCAGGTAAATACACATTGATTTTATCAGGTTTCTTTCTTCAGAAAAGTTGCACTTAGACCCGTCCGAACAACACTGCTCCAGAGAGACTTAGCCATTCATTCTGGTCTTTATGGGACATCAGTAGTACGGGAGCAAGCTGGTTCAAAGCATCAGTGGCAGTGCGTCATTCCCCGGCTACATCTTCAGGATGACCTTAGAAGTTCCTAGTATTCCTTACAGAGGGAACCCTGTGTTGGCTCTAAGGAGAAAAGGGCTACAAGGAATGTAATGTACTCTATGGCATGTCTGAGCAGACCATGAGTGTGGACTTTCATCACTACCCTTCCATTCTTTACTTATACTTTTCACACAAAGCTGCTTTACACTGGTACAATGGGTCTTGTTAAACGGTCCTACATAGGGTAGTCAAGTTTGCATTACAGTGACCCGCCCGGGTATTCTGCCTCTCTCGCTCACATTTCCATCTTCCCTGCCAGCAAACACTACCTTGCACGATAGATACCCTCAAGGCCGGACTGGCCAGCCAGGCAATTCCCTGGGAGGCTGGAGCCCCAGAAGGCCGGTTTTGGCACTTGGAGGCCGGTTTCAGCCTCTAGGAATGATCGTGCTCATTACTGATCGTGTGCGCAACTGGAAAGAGTTGCTCTTGTTCTAGTGCACATTAGCACGTCTGCCCATGCGGGCTGCCATGTTAATTTTTGCCAGGGCTGTTTTAAGTTTCCAGTCCGGGCCTGGATACCCTAGGGCTCTAGGGGCAAGAAGCATTATTCCCCTGGGAATGTTTACGCCCAGGGAAAACGTGAGGATTTCTGGTAAATGTATACTTCATGAACAACGTTATTCAAATCGAGGCACTGGGTAAAAGCACCCTCTGCTTTTACAATCACCAATTATATCACTGCATTCAACCAACCTCAATCAAAATCAGCCACCAAGTGGTTTTTTTGTTGTTAAAAAGATTTCATTGAATTCAGTCCACACTACAGATCAACCAAATACAAGAAGAATATTGATAACCCAAAATGAATATGCAGTACTAGAAATCTATAGGAAAAAACATAAAAAAGTCTATATGAATTTTGAGAAGGGGAGAGAGAAAGGAGAGGGAGAAAGATAAGGCATAGGAAAAGTCATTATGAATCATGAATATTAACAATAATGACAGCAAGTTGCCTCAAAGATAATGTCATAAAATTAACAATATGCATTTTACCATATCTACTGAAGTAATTAAAGTTTAAAAGAAAGACCGATACCTTTCACGAAGGAACAAAATCCCCAGAAGATAATATTTACCAGTCACCAAATGTTTTGAATTACCTTGAACATTTAGGGCAAAAACCGCATAAAAGGCTTCCTAAAATGCTAGTACTTTCTTCATGTTACATGCTAATGTCCACAGCCACCATGCAAATTTCAACGGGGCAATGCAAGGCACTCTGGCCAATATCATAAACATCCACTTTCATTCTTTGAATACCATAGTATGGATGGAGATTTTCTCACCATTTATATTTACAACTATGGGCCTTATTACAATGTCTGTTAGAGTTGCCTCCAACCGGCATCGCCATGGATGCAGAACAAACCGGCCTCCGGCCAGAGGTCCAGGCACCGCAATTATGATGTGACCACACATGATGCTGTTGCAAACTTCCATTTTATAATGGGAGCCTGTGCGAAATCGGCCGCAGCACAATCTCCCACTGTAAAATGGAAGCATGACACCATATTGTGGGTGAAGCGTCTACTCCAATATCTTTGGATTTTCCCCGGACCTTTTTCTGTAAATTAATCCTTGTTGCCCATATGTGTATGTATATATAATATATATATATATAATATATATATATATATATATATATATATATATATATATATATATATATATATATTTTTTTTTTTAATTCTTTTAATTTGTAAAAAATAAAAGTTGGTGGTCAACATATACAGGGATTGCTGATTATCACATTGTTGCCGTTACAGAACGTAAGACAAATACATCACAGCTGGTGACATATCATAATTGTTAGAACTGCTGAAGTCTTACAGTTCTGGTGGTTCGTCAGGGGATGGGACAGGGGGAGGTTCACAGAGATTACCCTCGGTATTCATTCCAATTTGACCAAACTGCTATCCACTTCCGGGGACACCCCCGAGCCTCATAGAACTTTTTGTCTTGGAGCATGCACCAGTCCATGTCCTTCTTCCATGAACTTAGCGTTGGAGGTGTTACTGCTCCTCACAGGCGTGCTATATTTCGTTTTGCAATTGTGAGTCCCAGCATCACCCACAATCTGCCCTTTGCTGATAGATCTGTGGGCTCCCAAATATTCAGAAGGCACCTCTTTACCTCTGGTCGCAATTCTACCCCCCAGACAACACGCATACAATTATGTGCTTGCATCCAGTAAGATTGCAACAAAGGGTACTCCCATATTATGTGGAAGAACGTCCCCATCTATCCACATTGCCTTCTACAGAGCCCATCTTCACTCCTACCCATCAACACCAGTCTGGTGCCAGAAATATAGACTCGATGGAGCACTTTCAGTTGAATCAACCTCAATTTTGCCGATATTACTATTTCTTTGGGGATGAGAGTGCTTCTCTCCACTCTTCATCGTCAATCTCGAGTCCGTCTGCCTCCCATTTTCTCCAAAGTCCATTCAGTGGGTCTGGGGTGTGATTTAGAAGTGTTTTGTATGTGAGGAAGATAGCCTTTTCTGTAAGGTGACCATCCAGTAAGCTGTCCTCGAGGTGGGGAGCTGTGTTCCGGGTGGAATGTTCGTCTGGAGGGAATGCCTGACCTGTAGATATCAAAAGTGTTCCGTGTGTGCCAAGTCATAAGTGTGCTGAAGTGAGGCGAATGTTGCCACCCCGTTGGGTCCCCACAAGTCTTTTATTTGAGAGATCCCTATCAGGTCCCAGTTGCGAAACCCTTTTGTGTGACTCAGTGTGCCCAATTTTTTAGAAGCCCAGAGCGGGGTAGCTAGTACAAGTTTGTCTGCCCATCCCAATTTACAAGTAACTATGTGCCAAAGTTGGACAGAGTGTTTTGTAGGTCCCGTGAGGGGGTATCTGTTAGGTCTAGAATAGAGTGCAGCCTCGAAATTCCATCCCGGGAGGAGCCATCTGTCTATCCCATAGCCAGGATCGTCTCCACCACAGTACATACCCTGATTTATGGCAGAGAGGTGCGCTGCCCAGTAGTATTTCCGGATGTCTGGAAGTGCTATTCCCCATTCATACCATCCTAGTGTGAGTTTCTGAAGGGATATCCGGGGCGCTCCGGCCCATAAAAGGTCTCTTTGGGTGGCATTAACGCCAGCAAACTATGTTTGCAGAACTAACTGGGTAGTTTTGGAGGGCATATAAAAACCATGGCAGCGTCATCATCTTGAAAAGCGCTGCCCGAATCAGTAGGGACAACGGGAGTCTCTTCCAAACGACAGTATCCCTCTTAAAAAGTTGCAAAGGCGGTAGGAGATTCCTCTCATATCTAGTGGCCCTCTCCTTGGAGATTAAAATTCCCAAATATGTGAACTCTACCGTAGCCACCTTGATCAGGCAATTGCACAGAATTACTGGGGGACATACAGGAGTGACTTTCCCCAGTTAATACTATAGCCTGAATTCTTCCCGAAGCTGGTAAAAATATCTAAGGCCACACTAAGGGATTTAGAAGGGTATGCGAGTTGCAGGAGGATATCGTCCGCGTAAAGCGAAATTCGGTCCTCCAACCCACCTGCCCATTTGAGCCCCCTCAGGGAGAGATCTTGTTGTATCCAGGCCGCAAGTGATTTTAGGGAGATGGCAAAAAGCAAGAGTGAAAGGGGGCATCCCTGCCGCGTTCCTCTTTCTAGAGTAAAAACCTCTAGAAATTTTATTTTTCACCACCACCTGGGCTAAGGGCACAGTATAAAGTAGGCGCACCCAAGCAATAAAATTAGGACCAAAGCCCAGTTTTTTAAGAACCGCTATCATGTAGGGCCATTCGAGCGTGTCGAACGCCATTGCTGCGTCCAACAAGACTACCACTGCATCTTCTTGGATCGTGTTGCAGCGACCCAATACTCCGTGGAGGCGGCGTAAATTAAGCGCAGTATTGCGGTGGGGCATGAAGCCAGATTGATCTGGATGGACCAATTTGGTGGGTATCAGCTTGATCCTGTTAGCGAGCACCTTCTCAAGGATTTTAGGCTCAGCATTTAACAATGATATTGGCATGTAGGAGGAACACAGTTCTCTCGGTTTCCCTTCCTTAGGTATAGCCACAAGTGTAGCGATGCACTGGTCTCAGCAGTATACCCCGCTCTTTACAGGCCTCAAACATATGTTTAAGGTGTTGACCCATGCAATCGGGTTTGAGCTTATAAAGCTCAATCGGGGAGACCGTTGGGCCCGAGGGCTTTTCCGGGCCGAAGTTCATCGATTGCCTTGGCCAGTTCCTCAGTTGTGAGCGCAGTCTCCAGAGACTTTCGATTGTCGTCAGAGTGGGTGGGCAGTTTAATGTCAGCCAATAGAGCAGCCGAAACCTCCTCCGGAAGATCAGACCCCCTGCTCTACACTTTGGAAGTGTGCTGCAAACTCCCTGATAATCTCCTGAGGTTCAGTAAGGAGGGCCCCTGATTCGGCCCTAAGTTCAGACACCACCCTCTGCGCCTGCTTCTTTTTGTCTAACCAGGCTATTAATTTGCCAGCTTTGTCCCCTTGGTCATATAATTGGCTCTCGCTAGGGTCTTAGCAGCATCAGTAGCCAAAGCCTTGTATTCAGCTGCTTTTAGTTGCGTCTGGTGTAGGAGTACCGGCCGATCGTCACTCTGAGCCGCCCCGTCTAGAGTGAGAAGATCATTCTTGATTGTTAACATCTGTGCCTCCCTTTCCTTGCGACTTCCGGCAATTGTGGAGAGGGCTTCCCCACTCAGCTCCATCTTAAATGCTTCCCAGAGGACTAAAGGGGATTCCACCTGCCAACATTCTCTTGAGATTGAGTTTCTTCTTGGTTTCAGCGTTACGAAGAAACCATGCGTTTATAGGTGCCACACACCCCACCCTCTGATCCCCAACAGTGAGATGTGCCCTCCCATTTCCCCGAGATCACTGCAAAGCATCCCAGTGGATCAGTATCTGAATCGTCAATGACAAATGGAAAGTTACGGCGCAATAAGATCCCCACCCCACGAGACCCTGAGGTAAAGCTGGCATGAACAGCTAACTTGTACGCTCATCTGCATAACACGTGACAAGTGTTTCCGATCAGATGGGTTTCCTGCAAGAGGACCACATCCAGGAGGTGCCTTTTGACAAATTGAAGCATTATACTCCTTTTAAGCTAGTCTCCCAACCCGTTGACGTTCCAGCTAAGTATTTAAAGACTTTTATCCCACTTTGCAGCCATCAGTGGTTAACTTACCATGCCATCTGGATCTTCTGTAACTTCTGACCAGTCCAACTGAACAATCCCTGTTTGACTAGCCCAAACCCCCTCACCCTAACCATACCCAACCTCATTATGGAAACTACAGTTTCATTATGGAACCATGAAACTGTAGTTCCCCCCCACCTTGCTACCCTGCCACATAGGTCTCGAACTACCCACATCCCCAACCAGCAGAGCGCCTTTCGCCCACGCAGCCCAGTAGAGAGAAAGACATCCCCCGAAAAACTATTCAGAGGGGAAAATGCACCAGCCCCAGCTCCAGCCGCTAAGCACCCTCCCCCACCAACTCAGTAACCAACTACGCATGTGCACACATGTTCAAGTACGATCTCCTGGCACCTATACATCGCTCACCCCTCCCACAAAATGCTTTTCCTTCTGTTTTCGTGACTGGCCGGGTCTTCCCACCCGTTAGGGACAAGTAATTTAAATCATGACCAGGCATTAGCCCAGGCTCTCGCCCAATGAGGGGCCCAATAGCCCTTCCCCCAAGAGGATGATGCCCCCCTGGGAGGGGGGAGGGATTTCTAACCCAAAAACCATGAATGAATTACATACATTACATTACAGATCGTCTGGGTCCATGTATTCAGTCCTTCCATCAACTAGTGTTCACTAGCATCTCTGGGTATCGCCCATGTTAGGGCTAGCAGACCTCGATCGCCAGGAGTGCGGACTCGTTCTGTCCGTATTTGATCTGCCATCCAGAGAGCACGGTGAAGTGACCTGAGTATCTCTCCATTCGGCACCCCCTGTTGAAGCAGACGATTGCAACGGTCCTCTATCCAACCAGTCTTGCACTTCCAATGGCGCAGTGAAGAAAAAAACATCATATACTTGATTCCCTTACTCCGGAGCGCCACTTTCACTTCATCGAAGAAGCGTCTTTCATGTTGAACTTTGAGCGTAAAGTCGGGGAAGAACCTGACAGTTGCATTCTTATATTGTAGGTCTCCCATTCTGGTGGTCTGCAGGATAGCGTCCCGGTCCCTATGATTGAGAATTTTCGCAAATATTGTCCTCGGCGGTGCTCCTGGTTTGGGCTTGGGTATTGGCGCACGATGCACCCTCTCGATGGTGAACGTGTTGGAGAGACGCTTAGGTTTGAGACAGTTGTGGATCAAGTCCTCCAGAAAAAGATCCATACTGGGCCCCTCCAAATCTTCTGGATCGCCCACCACGCGGATATTGTTCCGGCAGGCCCTCTTCCTGGTCTTCCAGCTTCAGGGCTACCTGACTATGTGGATGTACGAGTTAATTGACCCTCTGTTCGAGTTTCTTGGAAGAGGCCTGGAGTTCCCGTATGTCTGTCTCATTGGCTTTAGCCTTTTCTGACGTCTTGCTGATGTCCGCACGAATAAGATTCAACTCGATCGACATCTTGTCAATTTTTGTCTCCAGGGTGGTCCCCAAGGTTTGGATTGCAGCCATAATGGATGCCAAGGAGGGCTCAGCAGGCACAGGATGGTCTCCCACCGCTCCCTCGGTCTGTGGGGCCACCAATGGGACTCCATACTTATCCAGTTTATTCATCTGCGCTGCTGCCGCGCCCTTCGGCTTCATCGTGTAGTCTCGCACAACCGAACAGCAGCCTGCTCGGCCACCCTACGGCCCGCTTTTATATCCCACGAGAGTCTCCAAGTAGTCACAGGAGTCAGCCACCAGGACATATCACCGCTCTTGGTAGCCTCTGGCCTCCTCTCGTTCCTGGCCTCACCGCACCCCAGGTGGTTCTCCATCTGCTCCGCACCAGCCAGGCACAGGGGCCTCCAGTCCCAGGTCATCGGCGTATAGCACTCGTCAGCTGAAGCACTTTTCACACCTTCAGCTTCCAATATATGCCTCCAGCGCAATATTTCAGAAGCCACCTTTATTTCCGCTCTGGCTATCAGTACCTTCGTCCGCCAGCGGTTGCCACATTCCTTGCCGCCTCCACTCCTGGGGTGCCCTCACCGCCTGGCCGGTCATCTCTCCGGGCACTTCCGCTACTCCAGTAGCCCTCCTGGGCAGATGCTATCCACTTCCCACACAGGCAGGGGCCAGTGCCGCTAGGATGGGTCTATGCAGCGGTGCAAAGGCGCTTTCAGAGTGCCTACCATGTGGTCTATGTCTTGTCCTTGCAAGGCCTCACCGCCGGTAATGGGCTCCTCCCCTCACAGTAGTCAGGGCCGCGACTGATCCCGCGGTCCCAACATAATGTCTCCTTCGGGCTGGTGGATGTCAGGAGACCTGATCTCTCCCCCTCTATGTAAACACTTTGCCACTATATGTGGTACGGCCGCTGCGCCGAGAGCAGAGGGGAGTGCCTGTCCTTCTAATTGCCAACTTCTATGGCATCCGCCTTCTACTTCAGACAGGCCGCTGTTCAAGGGTGACTCATGGCCCCAGCTCCACTGCCGCGTAAGCCGCCTTCATCCGATCACCTCCGGGACGCTGCTCATCTCCCGACCCCGAACTGCACTCCCGCAGGGTCGGCGGGAACGCCGATGTCCGGCCTTGCGTGCACTCCCAGGCCTCAACGCCGGGCCGTTGCGTCGGTGGCGGAGGCGGTCGCTTGATTCTCAACCTCCGCGACCTCACTGCGCGTTGCAGACTCACCGCGATTTCAGAGGTGAGTGAAAACTTCCGGATTTCATTCAAAGGTGCCACTAGGATTCTCGAGGCAGTCTCAGTCTCGTGTGTGTGTGTTACATGCCGGATTTTGGCCGGATTTCGGAGGATTTAGGGCTTGGCTCCGGCGGAGCTCTAAACTAAGCGTCCATGTTCGTGGCCACCTAGCCACGCCCCATATCCTTATTTGATAAAGAGAATAATAGCGATATTCAACTTATTTTCCTTGACCAACTGTGTAATGTATATTAATACTACTACCCAACCCAAGAGTGCTCATTCTTCAAACCTTTGAAAGGTGACTACTCCAATCAATTCAGGTGAGATTTAAATTGGGGAGTTCAAGGAATTGTTCTAGGGTTTCAGCCTGTGTTTAAAGTAGTAGCAAAAGCAGCTTTTAAATGAAAACTATATAAGAGGGACGGTTGGCTACCTTGATTACTATAAATATGCAGTCTCAGCAGTATAAGAATCTGGGCTATCAATGTAAAAGATCAAGCATCCCTCCAACTGTGCATATTGACTGACATATGATGTGGAATTTATTAAAACACTGTTGCTGGATGGATTTGATATATTTGTAATGCAATGGGATGACTCCGAGGTACTAGGATTCCTAATGGCTTTACAAAGGGCAAGATGTCCTAATAGTTTTATTTTATATTGTATCCTATCTAACAGGAAAGGGCAGTTCAGCAAGTAATTTTCAAAGGTATTAGCAGTTTCCTATATTGCAGACACCTCTTGGAGGTATTATTTAAGGAACATTTGATCTCACTCAGGAAGGAACAGCAACGTCTCTGTCGATGAGAGTAGTCCATGGAAATTAAAAGGTTTACCAGACAAAAGATTTTTGTGCTTCTACAAGAGCTCGGCCCATTTTTACTGTTATTTTTTGTAAATAAGATGTTTTCAAGACAAAACTGGGTTTAGGCAAACAATATTGATTGATCTTGAAATAAAGCCTGTTTGATTGCCTCTTACAATGCTCCAACTATAAAGTGTATAGGATGGCTATTATGTTCACGGATATTTTAGAAACAGAGTTGTGTGATTACTTATTTTCTATGCTGTTATAAGGGCTTTAGAAATCATCACAGAATTTCCTCATATATTACATCACTCAACATTAAATGGAACATCTTAAGCAAATAGAAGCACAATACAATCTAAACTAAATCGCAAATCCATTCTGACCACTAGCCTTGCCAGCAGGTAATACATTATCATGTAATTCTAGCTGTTTAAAAGTCGACAGTTTACTAATTTGAGTTCATGGAATAGAGACTTTTCAAAAACAAAGCACACATAGATGTTCTTTATTAGAAACTAATGTTTCCTTGTGTACATAATGGTAGAACTAATCAAAAGCTACATTCTCCTACCCTTAACATTGTAACCCTGATTCTGGATATTCAACTGCGATGATGTCTTTTTTGAATGGCTTTATTTCTAGTTTGACATGAAAGGCATTTACCCACCCTACTGTGCTCTTACATCTTTTGTTTATATCAGGTCACGTTTAAGACCTGTCCACTCACATATATCGAGTTGGTTTATTTACGCAATTTGCCCTCAACCTCCAAAGACATTGTTGTCTGCAACTGTGCACCCAAATTCTCCATTCAACCTCTCTGAAAGATGCACATTCCCAGGCGCACCTCTTAGAAATCAAAACTGGCATCAAAGCGTTATGTGATTTCATAGTTCAAATCAGATACAGTCTAATCTTGCACACTTCTGTGGATTCATGTGGATTCCTTTAAGACAGCAAACAAAATGGTTTTGGGTGTGGAGCAGTGTGTTCCTCTCCTGAGCACGATGGCCAGGACAGTTTTACTAATTCCTTTCTGAGCTCAGTGGGTAGTCTGAGGGCTGTGCCCACTCCTTTCCGGACTTCTGAAGCTGCCTGCTCTTCCACTCACCAAATGCAGCGTACACCTGGGGCTGCTTGCCCTTTGTTTCCCTAAGCAGTTTGGGGTCAAACCCAAGGGTAGGGACAGAACTGACCAGAACCAGTTTGGAAGTTAGTCAAGGAATGCTGCTACACAAATGGCACTGGATATAGAATTAACACCCTCAAAACCTCTCATCAGAACATGCTTGGACCAGTGGAAGATTCAGAAGAATGCTAGCTCTGCAGTCTGAAGAAGAAAGATTGGACATGCTTGCCTTGAACGTAGGATCCACAGAGGTGACTCCAAGTAGCAGTTGGGTGACCTCCTGTTTAAGCTTCAAGGACACAACACACTTCAAGAGACCTTCCCTGCAACTGTCCAGCACCAGCTGGAGCTTCCTGAGCCCTGCTGCAGGTCACTGCTGGAGTGAGTATTGATCCCCCATCAGGTGCCCCAGGTCCTGAACCTTTGGATGGCATCAGAGTGTACAGCTTCTACTTCAAAACTAAATTGTAGGTGAAACTCCAGAAGTTTAAGGTTCTTCATGACAGTAAGCAGACTCCTTGTGTCAGCAACGCCCACAGCGTCTCCAACCAATGCGAAGTCCTGACAGCAACCTGCTCTTCACACCAGACAGCAACGCAAACGTCTCATGCCAGTTTGAATTTCCAGCAGTGACTTACTCCTTGCGCCGTCAATGATCTCCATGTGGCCCCCACCAATGCAAAGCTCCAGCTGAGGTTCCTCAAGTGAACTTTGAGAAGGGAAACTCTGCACCAAGATGTACCTACCTGCGCTCAATCGCAGTTGCCCTGAACTTGTGGCTATGACTAGGGCCATTGTGATCAGATAAATGTGAGTGTTTTATTGTGCTGTTTTGGTGCAATTTTATTTATTAATTCTAAATTGGTTTGGGAATTTTCTTTTGTTGGATTTTCATTTTATTACTGCTGCAGTAATATTTACACATTGCCTCCAATTTAACCTCTTCCATGCTGGTGACGAACCCCAGCCGTCATGCACTACGGTGCTCGTGTGCTGATGACGGCTGGGGTTCGTCATGGCCCGCCCCTGTTCGTTTGTTTACCGCACGGGGGCGGAAACCGGCCAGCAGGGAAGGGGTTAAGCCCGACTGCTTTTTGTGCTAAGCTACCCGAAGGTTAAGTACAAGTTTATTTAGTGACTCTTGTGGTTTACCCTGACAAGGATTGTCTTTAATACTTGTGTGGCTCTCACCACCCACTTCAACTAATAATAATAACACGTGTTCTTGGAAAGAATAATTAAATAACCCCATTCACTGCTGATGTGTGTGTGCACTGCTGTGCTGTTGTAATAAAATAGGCATTAGGTCGTTCAAACACAAGTACGTATTTTGTCACTTTATGCAGCAAGACAAACTATCAGTTTTTTTCATCAAATTCAGCACTCTTTGTTGGTGGTTGGAGTACACCTGCATCAATTTCTCATTGCAGCTCAAAGATATAACGAAAAATGTTGCGAAAGTTAAATTTTTTAACAAACTAGCTCAATGTTTAGTTACATATTTCAAATGAACAAAAAAAAAACAAGTAAATGAAATACTGCTCTGAATATCTTGTGCCAGACAACATCAAATAAATGTGGGTCTTTCCAGGGAATGTAGTCTGCAGAATCAATGATGAAATACTAGTGCAGATCGCCTAATTGCTGTGAATCACTGTTTACAGCGCATTGTTCATTTGATGGCAGAAGTCAAACACATGACGATATGGAATTTATAAAAACGATATATTTTCCAGTAATCTGAAACCTAAGGACTATAGAGGTGTTAGCCACATCTCACTTGCTCGGTTGGGCAGGTCAAGAGAGAACTGTTGTAAACAAATTAAGTAGGCAGCAGGACACGTCTTTCAGTAGTTAAGCTTGGGAAAGGGGCCTGCATGCGCGCTGTACTGGTCGCATTTAAGCGTGTTGCGCTTATTTACTTATTTTAAAAGCTCGTTTTGACCTCTGTATCATTTCTGCATATGAGCCTCGTTTTACCTGTATTATTTTATTTGGCCACATACTTTCATTTTAAATTGTGCCCCCACCGCGTTTTTTCCCGGAATTTCACCGTTTTTGTAGTTTCCTCGTGGCGCTTGGCCGCCATCTTGGGGTGGTCTCTGCCTCCTTGTGCCATTTGCTTGAGCGCTCTAGCGCTTCCTGTAGCCCAGGTGAGCTGCTACTTAAGGCGAGCTCTCCCGCTGCTCTTTCTTGGGAAAGGTGCCTGCATGCGCGCTGTACTGGTCGCTTTTAAGCGTGTTGCGCTTATTTACTTATTTTAAAAGCTCGTTTTGACCTCTGTATCATTTCTGCATATGAGCCTCGTTTTACCTGTATTATTTTATTTGGCCACATACTTGCATTTTAAATTGTGCCCCCACCGCGTTTTTTCGCGGAATTTCACCGTTTTTGTAGTTTCCTCGTGGCGCTTGGCCGCCATCTTGGGGTGGTCTCTGCCTCCTTGTGCCATTTGCTTGAGCGCTCTAGCGCTTCCTGTAGCCCAGGTGAGCTGCTACTTAAAGCTCACTCTGCTAGCGCAGCGGTGACGCGCAGCGGTAGCGCCTGACTCGCGCCGGAGTCGAGCCAGAGTCTGCCCGTCTGCGCCCGTCCGCGCCAAGTACGCGCGGTACGCCGGGGGTTTATCTTTTCTTTGTGTATCACCGTATGCCCGTACCCGTTGGTTTGAAAGGATGTTTGCTTATTCCAGTGCCTCGCTCCATGCCATCAGAGATACTCTCCCACGCTGCTCTGCCACGTCTTACCATCCGCTGTGTGGCCCGTGTTAGTGTGCTTGCAACAGATGGTCATTGGATCGGCCTGTAGGTATTCGCGAGCTCGCTGCTTCCCTCGCTCCACGAGCTCCTCCCGGTCTCCATCCGGTGCCTGGTAGCCTGGGATCTGGTCTACGATTTTTAAATCTTAACACCAGATCTCTAGTGAAACACCATCTGTCTGTGGCTGATCTTATTTTGGATAAGACACCAGATCTGCTGGCTTTAACTGAAACCTGGCTGCAAGACACTGATGACGCTATAGTCAATCTTGCCTGTCCTCCGGGCTATTTATGTTTTAGATCTAACCGCCATTCTAGAGGTGGAGGTATCGCCCTATTTATTAAATCCGCCTTCACATGTACCTGGACGGTCCTGCAGATTGCTGGATGCGAGAGTGCGTTGTTTAAGGTTACCATTAGCCCTCAGTTCTCGCTGTCAGGGATGGTTGTTTACTGCCCCCCAGGCAGCGATGTAGCTTTTAGAGGTGCCTTTCCGGAGGCTGTGAGCCTATTGGCTAGTGGTTGCGCAAATTTTTCGATCTTGGGCGACCTAAACCTCCACTTCGATAGGTTAGAGTCTCTGGCCATCAGTGGTTTTTTGGCTGACCTAGAGGCCTTGCAGTTGATCCAGCTTGTCTCTCAGCCTACACACGTGGCCGGCCACACTCTTGATCCGTTTTTTACGACTCTCTCGGATGCCCAGATTGTGGCGGTTGATCCTGTGATATGGTCTGACCACTACCTGGTGTCTGCCTGGCTTCCCCTCCCTGCCAATCCCACTATTACTCCTCCTTTGCGGATACCTCGACGCCACTGGAACAAACTCAGGTTAGAGGACCTTCACCGCATTATGGGTGCTGAGCCTCTAGGTCTGCTGCTGAATGTCACCTCGGGCTATGACCAGTTTTGTAACTGGATTACCAGGGCGCTGGACGTCCTGGTACCTATCATCTCCAGTAAGTCCAGTCCCCGGCAGGCTAGCCTCTGGTATGACAGCGCGCTGCGTGCTATGAAGTCCTCTTGCAGACGGGCAGAAAGGGAGTGGCGTAAGTCGTATGATGCCGATAAGAAATCCATCTACCTGGCGTTAGTTAAGCTTTACCATCGAGCTATATGTAGGGCCCGGGCGGCGTTTTACGCAGCCGAATTCCGTAATAGCCTCAATCCTACCAAAACCATCTTTAAAACCATAAAAGACCTGATGGCAAAGAGAGTTCCTCCACAGTTGGACAGTTCCACCTCCCACTGTGAAGCCCTAGCCACTTTCTTTCTGGACAAAGTTAAGAAAATCTACCAGGCGTTTCCGAGCACACTGCCACCAGTGATTCCCTGGAGCGGCTCTAGTAGCTGTCCATCGCTGCACTCCCTTCCCACTCTTTCTAATGAGGAGTTTGCTAAGTGGGCCCTGCGAGTCAAGTCTGGCTCACCTGCAGACCCGGTAAGATCTGCTTTCTTCAGGGATGTCGCTTTTCAGGGACGCACAGTAGTATGCTCTCTAATTAACCTCTCCCTGACTTCCGGCCTGGTCCCTGCCAAGTGGAAGCAAGCGGTGCTTTCCCCGATCCTAAAAAAACCTTCTCTGGATCAGCTGAGACCAGAAAACTACCGCCCTATATCTTTGCTCCCATGGCCGGCCAAGGTCATGGAGGCCCATGTAAATCTGGCCCTCACGGAGCATATGACCCAAGTTAATGTCCTGGATCCCACGCAGAATGGGTTTCGTGCTGGCCACAGCACTGAGACGGCCCTTCTGGCAATGGTTGAGCATTTGCGGATGGTGCTCGATGCAGGTCAAACGGCAGCGCTTATTTTACTAGACCTGAGCGCTGCCTTTGACACTGTTTCCCATCGCATCCTGCTACACCGCCTGCAGGACATTGGCATTTGTGGTTCAGCTCTGCAGTGGTTCCGCTCCTTCCTCAGTGATCGCTCCTTCTGCGTTGCCACCCCTCCATTTCAGTCCAAGTACCATCCTTTGGACCTGGGGGTCCCTCAGGGCTCCTCGCTGAGTCCTACGCTTTTTAACCTGTACGTGCAGCCGCTGGCTGAGGTCGCCAGGCAATGGGGCCTAACCATGGTCTCCTATGCTGACGACACTCAGTTGGCGGTTACGATCAGCGGAGATGCCAAGCAGGATGCCCTCAGGTTCCGAAGTGGACTGAGAGAGGTGGCCAGCTGGATGAATAACAACTGCCTCCAGCTGAACGCGACAAAAACGGAGGTGATGATCATTGGAAGGGAAGCGGATCACTGGGGGGACGGATGGTGGCCTCCGGAGCTGGGATCAGCGCCGGCCCCTGTCCTGGAACTCAGGAATCTGAGAGTATGGCTTGACCACACGCTAAGCTTTGTGACTCACACGAAGAGAGTGGCGGCCTGCTGTTTTGGAGTATTACGCGGGCTAAGACCCCTGCTCAGATTTTTCGATGCTCCTACAAGACAGCTAGTCATTCAAGCAATGATTATCTCTCGGCTGGACTACGCCAGTTCACTCCTTTTAGGAGCGAACCAAGCCGAGATTCTTCGTTTACAGCGAGTCCAGAACGCTGCGGCTAGGGCGGTGGTAGGTTTGCCCCAAACCTGCCCCACCTCTAACACTCTGCGGTCCCTGCATTGGCTCCCGATAAGCAAGCGAATCCAATTCAAGGCTCTTTGCCTGGTTTTTAAAATTCTTAGAGAGTTGGCACCCGTGATACTCAATAAACTGCTCTCTCCCTACGTTCCCACCCGCTCACTCCGATCTCTTGGACAGGCCTTGGTGGTTGTCCCCCGTTTTAGACTTAGTCGGATGGGGGGTCGCTCCTTCCGCGTAAAAGCTGCAACCCTCTGGAATGCGCTCCCCTTGGAAATCCGCCTCCTGGATGATTTAATATCCTTTCGTAGGGCTTTGAAAACCTTCCTGTTTTAAATGTTCCCTGTTTTTAATGCTTCTGCTTTTTTGTTACTGGATTTAGTGTTGTGTTGTGTTTACCTTTCCATGCGCCAGGACGCTCCTTCGCTGGAGCAGCTGTGCGCATTAAAATGCAAATAACATAACATAACAACATAACATTTATTAAGTTACAAAGAATAAGATATGACAGCAGAGCACAAAGCCTCACAGCTGAAGAAACCAAGAAGCCATATAAAGCTAAGTATGAATTTACAAGAACGCTCAACGTGTTCTTGTGTGATTTTTAGCATAGGTAGAACCCATTTGATTAATCAGAATGCCTTGCAAATGGTAAAGTATGGATTATAAATATTTCTTCAGTGTTTTCAGACAAAAAAAATGAAAAACGTATGGGAAAAGTCCTAACATTCTATTAACTGTTCAACAATTTGAAGCTTTTGGAATCTCCTGTAAGTTGCACACCTGTTTCCCCTGCAAATGAGTAAGTTAACATCACACATATAGAACATGTCTGTTTTCTTAGGTCAGAAAGAATCCAAACAGCAGTAGGCTCGTTGAGAGACAACAGACAAAAGGTCCCTTCTACTACATCACAATGTGAGAAGGAGATATATGGTGCTGTCTCCTAGCAAGGAGACAGATACTCTTTGCATTTCTTCTTAGCTCTGTATCTGGGCCCCTGACATTGTTCATATTCTTCCCCCAAGTCTTTTCATACATGGTCAGACATTAGTTGAGGTTGAAATTGTGTGTCTCCGCCCTAAAGAGAAGCCAAACTCCTTTTGATTTTTTTGTAGAACAAAAGAAAAACTAAAACACTTGTGTATCTATTCTCCGGCAAGTAGCCAGATGCTATTTGGATTTTTTTCTTATTCCAAAAATAAAATCCAAGCAGTATCTGGCAGGCTGGCTATCCCAGCAAGGGGCCATAAGATGCTTAGATTTTTTCTTAGGAGTAAAAAAATTTCAAACATCCGAATCCACAAAGGGGCACAGATTTGGGTCTCTGTGCCCATGAATTAACTCAATGGTTTTTGCATTTTTCCTTAGGCTAATAAGAAGAAATATAAACCACGCCTGGCTTCTTGCTGGCGCACATGTTTTTTGTGTTTCTTTATCACAAAAGAGTCGGACACCGTTTCGATTTTTACTTGGCCTTACAAAAAAATACATCTAGTTGTGTGCCTTTGCTCCAGCATGGAGCTGGATGTGGTTTCGAGGCTTTCTTAGTGTAAAACACCCATCCAAACAGCACCCGCTCTTTGCTGGGGCACTGGTACACAGCTCCCTCCTCCCACAATGCTTCCAGTGGGCCGAGAAGCTGAGTTGAGAGGCTGAACATGATAGAAATTAACCATGAATAGGTGAATTTTAGGTTTTTGGGGTGGGAGGGGTGGAGTGAGGGAGCTTGTTTGGAGTTGAGGATAGTAGTAATTGCCCTCAGTCCCTTCGATAGTCCTGCCCACTGGTCCAAACTTTAAAAAATAAATAAAAATATAAACACCAGTCAGACGTCTCTAAACACATTGATAATGCATATATTTTTTACAAGGGTGCCACGATTTGCCTGAGCTGCAACCAGGATATGCTAAGTGCAAGAGCATCACCTATTTTGCTATAGCCATTAAATGAATGAGAACAAGCTTGTATTACACATCAAATGTTCATGTTATTGACATTTCTAGAGCACAACTGTTACCCGAGGGTGTCCTGGCGCTAACATGACTTCTTGCAAAGGCCTAACAAGGCAGGAGTAATGAATAATGATTAGACCGTAAAAAAACCCACATTTTCAGGGCCTTCCTGAAGTCAAGTAGATTTGTCATGCATCTAAGAGGCAATGGGAGGTCATTCCATGCCTTGGCTGCACTTACCACAAAGCTTCTGCCACCCCAGTTGGATTTCTTTACAAAGGGCACTGACACCAGTTTTGCTTCTGAGTAGCGCAATGGTCTTCTAGGTACATACCAATGGAAATGCAGTTTTGGGTAGTGGGGCCCACTTCCTTGAAGGGATTTATTTACCAAACACAGAGCTTTAAACAGAACACATTTTTTGACGGGCAACCAGTGAAGCCTTTTAATCTCAGGCTAGATTGGAGTATATTTTGGTATGCCAGTAAGTAAACTGGCAGCTGCATTCTGCAGGAGTAGACGTTTTTCATAAGACCTTCCTGGATATTGAATATATTGATTTCTGCGCCGAAGGAGGTGAGGGAAAATGTTGCATATTAAGGCGGTGACGTCGCCAAACAAGCCCCGACCTGACAGGCTGGGTCCCCCTTCGTCAAATCTTGTTTGCGGTGATGGACACATCAAAACGGGGAACCCGCCGGCTGTACACGGAGTTGGCAGGCTACACGAAAGCAAGCGGCTCGACTGAGGAATGCGGGAGGCACCGCCACCGGTCCAAGGGAGACCCGCGGGCCAGTGGTATCCCGCTTAATCTGTATACAGTCAAGGTTTGTGGGAGAGTCCAATCCCACACGACCGGACCCTGGGGACAAAAATTCAGCAGGCGCCACACTGTGAATGTGACAGTGAGGACTTGGGACAACAGTGCGCCGAAGAGGAGCTAAAAATTAACACTACTGCAGTGAGAGATGAGACTCTTGGGGCAACTAACAAGAACACGCAATGGATGATGGAACTTGCAGTCCATGAATGCGAACAGCTGAAAACCCAGACAAGACCTTCGGACACTGTGCATAAACAAACTGGAACTGTTTCCGAAACGGATATACGAAAGGTCATGCAAAATCAAAAAATGGGGAATTCAGTTTGAACACAAAAGAATAATGAACCTTAACGAACTTACGTGTGCAACCACTTGAGTCCCTCTTCACTGTTGTTTATAAATACAAAGCATTTAAACCGGACGTGCCTGGGACTCCCATGCTGCATATGATAAAGACCCGATGGGGTCGAAACCGGTCATGCATTTACCCCTGTTGGAATAAATTGGTTTCCCCATGACGTCCGGCTGGAGGGCTTGATTTCTGCGCCGAAGGAGGTGAGGGAAAATGTTGCATATATATATATATATATATATATATATATATATATATATATATATATATTACCTACTGGCGGTCGCCAGTAGGTATATATAGTTAGGATTTTTTCTCTATGGGATTTTTAAAAATTCTATGTCTAATAACTTTGGCGTTTGTGGACGGAATTGGCTGAAATTTTCAGGAAAATGGAACATTATGTTTCTGAGCAGCCCCTGACAATTTGGGGGGGTTTCATCAAGGGGGGGCCGAGAAAAAAGGGGGTCCCAAAACACGTTTTTCCCATGTTAATTTCCATAGGGAGGTTGGCCTCACTTTTAGCTCGAACGGCTGAATGGATTTGCACGAAACTTGGCAAAATTGTAGGGACTGTTAGCCCGATATGCCTTTGCTAGGTCTCAAATATGTGCTCCAGTGGATTTTGAGTAATTTAGGTTCAAAAAAAGATATATATCTGGGCGGAGCCTAACCACACATCTGATCTGATTGGCTGTCAGCACTTCATCCAAGAAGTGTTGGCAGCCATCTTGGGACCAATATACATGATAGCACCTCATTAAAAAGCATTGTAGTTAATAGAGGGTTTTAGGACTTTAGTTACATTATAAATCATTTGTTGATGGTACCATACTAGTTTTAGGAATTGTGGTGGGTTCTAAGGTGATTTTACCATGTGAAAAAACCTTCTGCTGTGATATCATGAATATTGTTTGAAAGAAAACTAATATCTCATGATTTTTCCACAGTGGTTTGGAAGGGGATCTATAAGCTAAACTGAAAGCATATTTACTGTAAATTCATATTATCTTTCTCAGTCATGTGAAAATGAAGTCTGACATTCTCAGTAAAACATGTACATCCAACAAGGACAGAGACTGTCAGTTGATTCCTTTGTGTTCTACTGCAGCCTCCTAGAGTGTTCTAAAGAACAACTAGAGCGCTAACAGTCCTACTTATTACTAAGGTATGGCACACCTGAAGCCATCTTGATTGGAATAAAGTGGTAACTCTTAAAACATTTAATTTAAAAAGGAACAAAATGAGGGGGTATATTTTGCCATATGAATTATGATTAGTGCTGCAGAAAGAAAAATTAGGGCACATTTTGAGTGACTTCTCAAATCCTCTTCTATTTCATTAAAAAAATTCTGACATGCAGACTGAAACATGCACTTTGAATACCAGCAGCAGACGTCCCTGGTGAGCAGTAGCTTTACTACAGTGATCTAATGTGCAACTAGAGTGCTAACATTCAGAATTTATGGCAAATGTGTGACACATCTGAATGCCTTCTTGATGGAACCAAAGTAAACAAGCATTGAAAATGCAATAGATCTCGCCCTCGTTTAAGTTAAAGCCATTCTGTTTGTAATGAGGTGGCTTTTTAGCTTTGCTTTTATTGGTGTTTTTTCAACTTTCATGTAAATAACATGCATCTGTATATATATAAGTATAAGTATATGTATGCATGCATTTATGTTTGTATTTATATAGATATACAGATGATATATGTTTATATATGTATGTATATATATATATTCACTGAAAAAACCATAGGCTATAGACCATATATAGTTAGGAATTAGCATTTACAAAACCTTGAAAATTCACTGAAAAAACCATAGGTTATAGACCATATATAGTTAGGAATTAGCATTTACAAAACCTTGAAAATTCACTGAAAAAACCATAGGTTATAGACCATATATAGTTAGGAATTCGCATTTACAAAACCTTATTTTACTCACACAAAACCATTGAAATTCCATATATAGTTAGTTGCACTAACTATATATCGCACACCCGCAATCCACTGCTGATGATGTCACATATTACATCATTCATGACCTGGTCAGTGACATCACTGATGACATCACTTATGACATCTCAAATGACATCACTGATGACATCACTGATGACATCTAATTTGACATTACTGATCACATCACTGATGATATCATTCATGTGATAATACGATGAACCTCTTCAGACTCTAATATAACCTTCGATACAATCAGTGTAAACAGACACTCCCAGACTGTCACTCATCCATGGAGTTACTCACACACCTAGTCAGTCATGCAAAGAATCAATCACACCTCCATTTCCTCAACTATACAGTTATACAAACTTTACTTATTCAAACATATACTAACACATATTTACTCTCTTATACAATCCCTGATACAAGTTCACAATGATCCATACAGCCACTCACACATTCACTGGCTCTTATGCACAGTTATTTATATATGTCAACTCTCACATGTACTGTGTTTTACATATGTACTTACTTTGACATGTAGCACTGAGATATCCATTCACTCACCAATACACTCATGCACACAGTCAACCGCCCATACAGCTGTTTCCACATGCACTTTTGAAACCATACATCTAGTGAATCAACTGCTCACACATCTATGCACAGAGTCATACACCTCCCAGCCACCCACACACACACTCAGTCTCCCATACAAATACTTGGGAAACCAATCAATAACCCATATAGTTACTCATATAGCTACTTATCAACACATGCAACAGTTTACAGAACAACAGACATAATGATGCACAAATTAAGACAGTTTAGTCACTAACCCATGCACTCAGTGAGACACATTTAATCACTCACTCATACAGTCAGTCATGCACCTACTAAATCCTTCATCCAGACACTTATACATCCACTCATTCTTCAATATGTAAGACATATTTTAACTTTACAGAAACATACAGTCACTGGATGTTGTCATCAGTGATGTCATCAGTGATGTCATTTGAGATGTCATCTGTGATGTCATCAGTGATGTCACTGACCATGTCATGAATGATGTAATATGTGACATCATCAGCAGTGGATTGCGGGTGCGCGATATATAGTTAGTACAACTAACTATATATGGAATTTCAATGGTTTTGTGTGAGTAAAATAAGGTTTTGTAAATGCGAATTCCTAACTATATATGGTCTATAACCTATGGTTTTTTCAGTGAATATATATATATATATATATATATATATATCTATATATATATATATATATATAGATAGATATATATATATATATACACACTATTACAGTAGTCCAGTCTGAACATAAGGCAGTATGACTGTTGACTGGCTTTGGGCAGGAATGGCATAATTTTCTTGTAGGATCTCAGAATATACGATGTAGATGAGACCACCGCATTCACTTGATACTTAAAACTGAGTTTGTTGTCTATGTAGACTCACAGATCTTTTATCGTGCTAGTAGGAGTAGGGAGAGGACCTAATGTATCTGGCCACCTTGCGGGGGTCCAAAAATTAGGATCATTTCCAAACAATGCCATCTTCGTTTTGCTAGAGTTGACTTTAAGGCAATTTTAGGCCATCCAGTTACCCACAGCTGTCATGCAATCATGGAAACAGGACACCATTCTCTGCACCCCATTTGGTAGCAGTGACACTACAATTTGGGTGTCATCTGCATACGAGGTCAAGTTAAAACCAAAGGATTTAATCAGGGAAGCCGACAGTGACACAAACGTTAAAAAGTGTTGGGCTCATGGATGACCCCTGAGGGACTCCACAGGGCAACAAAAAAGTTTGAGCAGAGAATTCACCGAGGGACACAGTCTGTAATCTATTAGATAGGAAGGATTTGATTAATTTGCAGGCGGTGCCCTGGACTCCAATCATTTGTAGCAGGTCCATTAGTAGAACATGATGGACCATATCAAAGGCCGCTGAGAGGTCCAGCATATTCACAGCAGATTTTCCTCCCTGGTCCAGTGTAGTCCTAATTTCTTTAGTGGATTTAAGAAGAGCGGAATCCATGCTGTGCCCTCCCCCCCTGAAACCATACTAGGTGAAATCCAGCACCTGAGCTTCTTCCAAGAACAGACTAAGTTGAGCATTCATTATTTTTTCGCAGGAAGTGGGAGTCTAGAGATGGGTCTAAAGTTATTGAAGTCTTTATGATCTAGACTCGGTTTTTTGAGCAGGGGTAGTATGGATGCACTTTTCCATGTTTTGCGGAAATACCCTTCTGAAAACATAGCATTAATGATGGAAGTCAAAGTTAGTGTGACTGGCTCGGGTGCTAATTTTAGTATTGAGTGGGCATGGATCAAATGGTGAGCCTGAATTCTCGGTCATAAGAAGATTACAAATATCTATGATAGTAACTGGGGCAAATTTATCAAACTGTGGCAAAGAGCTTTTTACTGGCTTAAGATCTACCGTGTGGTCCAAAAAGGTCTTAAAAGTTTAGCCAGTGAAAGTAGAAAAAATAGACTCAACTTTATCGAAGAAATGTTTTTGCTATTTTATCATACAGTTCTTGGCTAGCAGGAATAGGAGGAGGGGCTGTGTGTGCTAGGGTGGTAACCGTTGTAAATAGTTCTTTAATTGAGCTTTTTGCAAAGTTAATTTTATTAGCGAAAAACTCGTTTTGTTTTTTGAAGCAACTGCTTATACTTAACTATGCTTAATTTGTATTCATTTTTATCTCTATCATTATACTCCCTCCTCCAGATTCTTTCCAGATGCTTGCAGGCCAATTTTTGATCTCTAAGGCGAGGAAGGTCTTGCCCCATTGGGGCAAAGGAGTTTCTAGGGAGCTAGCGTGTTACCTGCTGCCTCCAGCCAGTTAGTATAGGAGAATGTGGCCTCATCTAGGTCAGTAGGTAGAGCAAATGATATAGAGGTTAACAGTTCCTGTAGTTCATCACCCTCTACCTTATTCCATGCTCTGCTGCAAAATTGTTTGTTTGCTGGTTTCCTAATGAGTGGGTCAGGCAAGGTCAGCTCAAATAGCACTGCCCTGTGATCTGACCAAACCACTGGGAGAAGGGCCATGAATACCAGCTGTGAGTTATTAGAGAATATGACATCCAATGCATGTCCTGCCTTGTGTGTGGCACCATTGACAAGTTGCTTTAGATCAGCATTACACATTAGGTCTAGCAGGCCTAATGTATCTGGATCAGTATGAACTTCCAGATGAAGTTAAAGTCCCCTAATATCGTGTATGAGGAAGCACTTAGCTCATTTTCCAAGTTACTACCAGCTTGTGTTGTTAACCGGCTTCTAGGGGCAGGTGGCCTGTAAATGAGGGTACCTCTGAAAGTGTGATGGTGTGAAAGATAAAACCAAACTCCAAGGCTTAGCATTCAGCGTTAGATGAGCAGTTAAACTATGTCTTTAATGACTTTTGGTATATCACTGCTATGCCACCCCCTTTCTTGAGAGGCCTATTTAAAGTATGGCAAAGGTAGTCCAGAGGTGTAGCTTTGACCAAATCCAGACCGGAGGCATCGTCCATCCACAACTCAGTAATAAAAGTGATGCGGATTTCCTCTTCCTCAATTAGAGAGGCACAATCAATACTATGTTTAACCAAGGATCTTGCATTTAGAAGGACACATTTCCAGTCTTTTTTACCTGTGTGTCCTTTTTTTTCTCTGTGTGTGTTTTGTATAGCTTTAGCCTGCTGAAACATAAGGTCCGATAGTTTAGTGCTACAACCTGGGCAGATCATTGGAACGTGTGGAGACTCAGTACCGTGTTGAATACATATGCACTTAGAGTTAAACTTGATGCCATCTAAGCTATGTAGTGTACTGCTAGAGTAGTAGATAGACCTGGGGTTCCCTGCATCCGAACGGGCAGGGGGGCTGGTGCTCTGCGTGGGCCGTGCGCGGACTGGCACAGGAGGGCTTACCTTGCAAAGGATTACATGTTGAGGGACGGTTTGAAATGTCTAGGCGGACACCAAATGCGCAGTCACATTCTAAGGTGGCAGAGGCACCTGTGCAATTATGGACCGAAATTCGAAGTGCAGAGCAAGTAGAAGTTCAAATTTCAAATAAAGCATCCCCATGAACGGATTTTGGCTCAAAAGCCTAATTCAGCTCATTGTGCACATTATTAATGTGCACAAGTGCTGATGCTTTGTGTGAGGCTCTTTTTTAGGTCTAACCTCACATATGCAGTGCAGTCTCCACATGCACAGAAATGGCTTCAGGAGCCGAAGTCTCCATGTGTACAGACCTAGCATCAAATACCCAAGATCGCTTTATGACATGTATATTTAGCCTTAACCAGCTAATGTAATGTTTGTGTGTGCAAATATAGCCTTAAACTAACACTGCTGCATCCAAAGCCTCAGATTTCCCTAAGAAGTCTAGGACAAGATCTCATCACAGGTTTGGCCTCAAAGGCCCAGTGCACCTTCCCGGATGCAAGTTTAGCCTCAAATGATCAATGCAACTCCTGATGAAAACATAGAACCTCAACTACCTTTGGCGTCCTTCCTCGTGTGGTTGAAATCTAGATACCCAGTGAAAGCCTACCCATGAGCAAGAACCATAAATGTCCAGTTAAGCATCACAATGCATAGTTTAGTCTCATATTCCTTTCTGCTGGGGTATCAGATACTGAATGCAGTCTCACACTATTTAGATACAACCCTAAGTGATCACTGCAATCTCACACAAAAAACAAGCATTTGCAAATCCAAACGGTCTGGCTATAAAGTGCTACTGCAGAAAAACACAGACATTAAAAACTGCTTTTGCACACATTAAAGTCACACCTATTGGCTTTAACACTGGTAGGTGAACCCAGGGGGTGATCTGAGAGCAAACAGCACAGGACTACGGTATCACAGTCTGTGACTATGACAAAATAACTGATAACATATTGAAAACATTTATTCATTGAGATAGTTTATGTATTAGCAAGACTAAATGCATTATTTCTATAAAATCCTTATAATCACAATGACACATACAACCAGTAACAGAGAAGAATGACCTTATAGCAAATACAACCAATGACATTAAAGAAAATTTTCCACAATGGCAAATAAGCAAGAAAGATAGATTAAGAACCTTAACATAGAACACCAACAACATAGATAAATGCCCACACAATGTAAAGCATTGTCATTGTTAATTTTCAGAACATACTTTGAGTAAGCACTTATTGCAAACCAGGTTTACAGAAGGATCACTTTCTTTAAAGATGGTGTTCATGTTCCCCAAATAGTCCATGCAACATGCTAAAAGCTATGCAGTTCAGGCATTGCAATGGGAGTTTTTTGAATGGTAGAATATTACACCAACCAGCCATTAGCATGAGGTGAGACATTTACTCCTCTGAAGCCCAATGCATATTTTAGAGAGTAATATTGACATCTCTACAAGACAGCTGCACTGACAAGATGGACCTGAAATAATTCTACAAGCCCAATCACTTAATTCCAGCACTTTTTAAATTTAAGTTCAAGCTCCAACTGGCAAGCCACCAGCCAGGATGCGTACGTAAGGCTGGAAGTTGGAGTGGCAACACTGTGCCTACAGCCTGCTACCAAAAAAAGGGGATGTAGGACACAACCTCCCTAGTCGAAGATATGAACATCTATTGAAAATAATTCAAATACTTGGGGACCTAAAAGAAATACTATTTTAATCTCTATTATAGCTTCCTTTATTATACATCAATTAAGTTAATCATGCATATACATACATAAACACATTTAACAATTGATACATCATTCCCATAAAAACATTGCACACCTAACCAAGCAGACCCAACATTCATCCTTAAAAGTTAAAAACCTGGACAAGTGCCTTCTATAGTGAGTGGGATACATGATTCCAACTTATCCCTATTACATGGAAACATAGATCTCTCACAGCTCTTCTTATAGCCTCTTCAAATTATAAGGGGACCTTGACTAGGACTCCATAGTTTTGGCCAAATCACTTTAAACCTTCACCAAGAAGGAGTTTTCCATATTAGATTGTTGAAGCAATCACAAATCTTCTTTCCATTCTGTAGTTCTTAAATTTCGCCATGGTTTTAAATGGTACATCTGTATGTGCTCTTACGTGTTAGACCTCAGACATGATCTTCTTAGGAAGATTATGTGTGCCCCTCTTCTGAGAATTAAACATATTTGGTATCTTATCAACTGTTTAATCAAAGTTGACTCATCACAACAAAAAATTTCAAGAAACCTGCTTGTTTAAAGGAAATATCATATTGCTATAAACATAATATCCATTTAAACTTCCAACCCTTCATTTTTTAACACACTAAATACCGGGTTTTATTCCTGGACAAGAGTTTCACCTTCCAATCACACGACAAAACGGATTTGTCTAAGGGGTACCACATCAGTTCATTCTTCTACCTGGAAGATGACTTCAAACAGGTATCAAAAGTCCATAAACTATTGATTCTGGACTATACAAACTCTCTTTTTAAAGTAATTCCCAGTTATAACTAGTTCCTACTAAAGCAGCACTACATACTAAAGTGAGGTGTCAACTAGTTCTAGAAAATTTGATCACCCTAGAATGGTAACCAACTGAGGAAATAGAAAGCTCCAAATTAGCGTGTATAAACCACAAGGCATTCTGGAATCCAAAGCTCTCTTGCAAAGAAACCCATCATCTCTGACGGACAATGCAAACTTCAAGTCCATTAAGTCCTTTTTTTTATTTTACCATCCAGCAATACTAAAATACTAAAGAAACCCTTCACTGGCTTTTACCTTGCCCTGGAATGCTATTAACCCCACCAACAGGACAAACCCTAAATGTGATACACAACTTCCTCCTGCCACGGATATGTAGTCTGCAAACAAATCCCTATATCTACTGTTATAAGCTCTGCATGTAAAATTGGTATATTTGTCTTATGCATATGTATATACTATAATATACGGCTAAACAATCAGCTATTCAATTGCATTTACGGTTTCTAATTTTTCTTGAAACTCATCTTGGCAGGGAGTCTATCCACACATTCCTACAACAATTAACAAAAGATTATACAACAAAAAGAAACTATGTTTTTTGAAGTGTGGTCCGCCAACATTTTTTGTATTGTGTTTGTATTCGAACTTCAATCAAAAGCAGAATATGAGATGGAAAAAAGGAGGAGAGAGTGTTCATAATTCCTGAAGTATACACCTAGCTCACTGTATACAATGCCAGATGTGTTCACTGTTGTGTTTATGTAACTATTCAGGAACAAATTCTACTATGACAGTCTAAGTTTTCAACCCTAAGCTCTTAAACTAGAAAACACATGTAATGAAATTATTTTCCAAAGATCAGGAAGAGTGATCGTAATCGTGGAACTCTGGCTATTGGAAAACAAAAGGAAGTTGGATACATTCCTCTGAACCAAATCTGCGAAATATCTAAAGGAATTATCAGCATGCCAATAGGCCCGAATATATTTTGGGCCAGTGGTGCAGTATCATTAATGTTGACTGCCAAATTTAAGTATCACTAAAAGGAGGTGCTAGATCGATGCTAGCAAATTGCTCAGGAAGGGCATGGTCATTAGCCTGAGTACTTTTAATATGGCTAAGCACCTGATATTTGCATTGGAACTGTGAAATAGACTATTGTTCATATACATGCATCTGATATAGTAAACACATTCTTTTCACCCAGCCATCGCTTGAGTAATTCACTCTCTCTGGTCTGCATAAATAAGGAAAGAATCATATTTTACCAATACAGAAATATATTTGCTGTAACCAACATTTATAAATGGCTACACAAATATGTATTTCATACACCTCAACACCTCATCAGTGGTAGAAAGCGCTAAGTAAATGCAAACCCTTCCCTCGTCTATCCCTCCACCATCCTTTTTGAACACAAATACACTTGCATGTCCACCGCTCAAATTAAATTCATATTCACCTATAGTCAGGGCACAAGTCCTATAAAAAGAAGTGTGGGGCTGACAATATGCAAATGACCTCCTGACGTCAGTTGCTGAACGTTTCCTGGTGTCTGAAAATTACACCAGGACATGTTCAGCATATTTCTGTGGGGCCCAGCTTTTTGGCAGGGGGGACGGCGTCCACCCTGTTAAAATAGTCAGGAGACGCTGTGTACTTGCGTCTACCCCCGATTCGAGCCCTGCCTATAGTAATTTCCCCACTAATGCTGTTTGGGTTCCGGAATAGCATGCTACATGCCAAAAAGAGCTTTCCACAACTCATTAGGAGTACCAAGCGCTATATATATGCAACCCCTTCCCTCTATCCCTCCACTATCCTTTCCAATCTAAATAACAGACTAACATGTCCACCGCTCAAATAATTTCATATTTCCCTATACTAATTCACCATTAATCCTTTTTGGGTTTCAGAGTAGCGTGCTACTCGCCGATAATGTCCTTTGAGGCCATTGTATGGGTAGTAAGAGCTATATTAATGCAATTGCAATTACCCACAATTTAAAACCCACTCTGTTCCCACTTTTTAATCTGGTTCGATGCAGCCTACCGTGAGTGCAATCATCTTCTGCACACTATCTGCATACATTATTTCTATTTCATTACACTCTTATATTTACACAATGTGAAAATGTTGTGGTTAACAATAATTATCAAAAATCTTCAGGACCCCAATGATCTCCTCTGATCTTTTTCAACATTACTGTTATGTGACGTTAATCACTTTCTAATTAATCCAATGAAGACATGGGGACTTGTATATTCTTTTTCAGTTGCATAGTTGCTCTCTAAATATCTAGTGCTTGTTCTCATTTAGAGAAACTCTGATTCTTTCATTCAACCGTTCTTTACGTCTGTTTAGAAGTTTACTGCGAATTAATATGAGGGTAGAATTTGTCATTTTAGTTTCATTTTACGCATATTAAAAGATCATCGCCAAACATTTAGATTGTTGATCTTGCAATCCGGATTGTTTTAAACATGGTCTAAAAGACTGGTTTATCAAAGGTTTATTCTTCCATGTGCCCTTCATGTGGAGCTACACAAAGCTTCAATTTTTTGCTCCTGAAACACCTTCTAATGGAATTCACAATACACATAAGGCATGCACACTAAACTAATAAGTATTGGATAAACAATGTCAAATTGGTATATTGTCCTGCAAGAAGTAAGCAGAGGACAAGAATAAAACAAGACAGCAGCAAAATGATGGAACACGCCAGGCACTTATAAGTTGTTAGTAACACTGAGGAAATAACACAGGATTGAAAGTGTTTAATCACAGTTACACATAAACCCCAGAAACACTTTTGAAAACGCTTTTTGGGAGCTGCACACTGAGATGTGGTTGCACATCTTGTTATCTTGCTATTTATAAAGTTGATAATCCTAAAAATACAGCAAGATGATGCATTGCACGGTTCTTTCCTAAGTTTTCTTTTTAATTCCTTATTTATTGTACACTTCATGTTTTCCAGTCAATTTCTAACCAAGCAAGACCAATTGTTCGTAAAACTATTTCCTGCAACACCTCAGGTTTCACAAACATAAGGTGAATATGGTTGGCTAGGGTATGCGCCTAAGCCAGGGAGAACCCACCACTCTAGTCAGAGTAAGGGAGTTACACATTCAGATAACCTCTGCTTACCCCCTTGGTAACTTGGCACAAGAAGTCAGATGAATCTCGGAGGCAACGTCTTCAGCGTTTGTGCAACAGATATACACAACAGTGACACAATAAATATAACACAAAAGAGACTTCCCACAATATTATATCAAAATATCTCATATATTGTATATAACACATAGACAACAAACACAGAAAGGTAGGAGGAGGGCCTGAGGGATTTTAAAGACCAAGACACATTCCCTAGCTACATGTAGAAAAACAAAAGAGTGTCAGAGGGTCTGGTTTATCTATGTGTGGGTCATTAAACTAACAGAACCGTGTCAGATCATCTACCCAAAACAGAAAAAAGAAAGAATTGTTGGATACCAGTGATCACTTACAGGTTATCCATCAGTCACCACACTGAACCGCCCTTCATCATTTGGCATTCCTGTTATTCACAATCATTGGTACGTCACTGGCTCAAGTAAGGGGAGGTCAGATGGTATAACCTCCTGAGAGTCAAGTGGCGGCCAAATAGTGGTAGAGTGTCACAAACTACCCATCAATTCATTTGGTGGGTGACTGATTTGCAGTGCTGTGAAAGAGGGTGTGTGGATAGGGTGAGTGAAGATGTATAAAATTGGGTGAGTGAGCAAAAATAAGAAAACTTTATTAGGTCATATGCTCACTCCGCCAACATTGAAAAGCAGCATATGTAGTTTTAACAAATATCTAGCCTTTCAGTTAAATGCTGGTGCCCTTTTACGTATGCGTATGCTAGATGTAATTGCTATTGATTAGACTCGCAAGATTGACACTTGCTCTCTAGTAGTCCTAAGAGCCATGCAATATTGTAGACGCTGCTCTCTCTCTCTTTTTGACAAACCCCGTTCTCAACTAAGATACCATCGACTAGTTTAGTGTCAACTTTACTAGAAAGACCGATTCCCATTCTAAATGGGTAATCGGTACTGTGCTGCAAAGAAACCTCTTATATGGCTTAATGAGACCTGCCATTTGTTCTAAATCTTCACAAAAGACCAAGAGGCATTAACATACGAGTATGTTTGTTTTTTGCTTCCTATATTAGTGCGGTGCTTCCCTCGACCCCTGAGCCGTTGCCAGGCGGGGTGGAGCCTCCTACTCCTACTATCATGGTAAGAGGGAGTTGTTGAACGACATACTTCTATGTCTCATATTGTAATATCGATGAGATCAATGGGTGAATTTCAAACTTGCTCATAAGCTCAATGTGCAATATAACATGATGCTTGATTCCTATGTAAGTGGTCATTATCCATGTACTAGTCTGTGTCCCTTTTTTCTCTCCTTCACAGTGACGAATATACTTTCTACAATCAAAAGAATACACCTCACTTATCAGGTGATCTTTTTTCATGTTGTAAGAAATATAAGTATTAAGTCACGTTTAATTTAACTTTTACACTTCACTTAACTTTTTGCAGTAGCATCTATAAGTCTTTCGGTCCTGATGAAAGCAATGGACTCATTAGTCCCCATAAGTTTGCTGAAACATGTCGACCAATCTAATATCAGGGTAGATATTTGTTAAAACTACCTATGCTGCTTTTTAATGTTGGCGGAGTGAGCATATGACCTAATAAAGTTTTCTTATTTTTGCTCACTCTCCCAATTTTATACATCTTCTCTCACCCTATCCACACACCCTCTTTCACAGCACTGCAAATCAGTCACCCACCAAATGAATTGATGGGTAGTTTGTGACACTCTACCACTATTTGGCCGCCACTTGACTCTCAGGAGGTTATACCATCTGACCTCCCCTTACTTGAGCCAGTGACGTACCAATGATTGTGAATAACAGGAATGCCAAATGATGAAGGGTGGTTCCGTGTGGTGACTGATGGATAACCTGTAAGTGATCACTGGTATCCAACAATTCTTTCTTTTTTCTGTTTTGGGTAGATGATCTGACACGGTTCTGTTAGTTTAATGACCCACACATATAACACATAGACCACACATGACCTAAACCATAAATCACTTTAATGAAATAAGATAAAATCGCATATTTTTCACCCATCATGAAAAAGCATAATTGTACATATTATGCAGATCTCTGATATAATACTTGTTATCCTGTCACTGCAATGCATAAAGTGATACATATCATAACATCCAGACATCAATATGATGCAGTTAGGTTAGAATTAAAACATATCACCATATGTCCCTAGTAGCACAGTAATCATGAAGCCATGCCATGAACATTCAAGGAGCAGCAACCTGCCCTCCTAATACATGTTACACGGTACTTCTGTTCCCCACATGTATGTTACGGGGCCAGCTGCCCACCTACAACAGTGAATGCGTTACTCCCCGCAAAAGAACCCTTTTATTGGGACCTCTGTAGAAAATCCACTCCAGGCCCTCTCCAACTAGATCCAGTACGTATGAGTGACCCCACAGGTATGGCAAAACAAAGAAGGTGTGGGGGTTGCCCATGATACACTCATTGGGGGGACCTCGCTCTGTTCCCCACATGCTGGATGGCCTTAGGCTGATGCCTCAACATATGGTACCAGGGGCAATCTGGATAATTAGCTGCCCACTAGTGCAATATGCAGCTTTGTCAGTACCCTCCTCTCCTCAGAAAACTCGTAGACTTGGCTGCCTCGCCTGGTCACCGCAGCTCCTGGGAGTTGTTTGGGGCAGGGCTCCTTGATCCGGGAACTCCTTGGAACAGAAAAGATACTGCTGGTTATAGCGAAGGGCTGCGGCAGACCTGGGATATCCCAGCGCGTTTCTTGACGGCACTGCGGCTACTCAACAGGGGGGCTTCTCATAGAGGGGGGCCATGCTCGAGCACACCACAAGCTGCTCTTTGTGCTGGCACTGCAGGAGGCAAGGTGTGGATCTCCTTGAGTCACAAAGCAATAGGAAATACTGAAGCTTCTACCTCACTGAACACAAAGGAGTGCTTCAACCCGCACTGGGCATAAACAATGAGGAACAAGCGAGCATGGTTTTTAAGCTAAGCAGGATCACACAGCAAAACCTCTGCTTTTAAATCCACAATGGCACGCTAAACCCAGTATTATGGTTTCCCCACAAGGGGAGTTTGCATTTCTCAGAATGGTGCAAAAAATGTACCCAGTTATGCTCTGACACAAAGTGAAATGTTAAGCACGCTTAGTTTAAGGGCCAGAGAACCAAAGGAATGAAACGCTCACCAGCGCTAGGTTTTCAAAACCGCAGGCCACCAAGCCCCGGGAGATCACTGGGGGCACCAAAGCAGGAGTGTTAGGCAGCTGTCCAGCACGCAGGGTTCTTTGTTGGTGAAGAGGCAGTCCTTGTCAGGACAGCAAAACAGAGCTAAGTCCAAGTGGTGGTTTCTCCTGGCAGTCCAGCAGTTCCTCCTGACAATGTCCAGAATGTAGAGCCAGGAGCGTCTGGTTAGAAGTCCCACACAGTGTCTAAAATCATGAGGTCAGAGCCCCTGTACTTACTCTTAATTTATTTTATGCAAGGGTAACTTCAAAAGAACTTTAGAAGTGCACAACACCCCCATTCAATCCCAGCCCTGAATCCAGACACACTACAGGAGGGTGAGGACAGCATTGTGAGAGGACAATCACAGACCTATTCAGGTGTCAATGACAACTCTTCCCACCACTCTAGCTCAGGAAGATCCATCAGCCTGGTGATGGGCCATCATGATATGCAGGGCACTCCTCGGCTCCCTTTATGTGTGAATGCACAAGCGGGCCAATTTCAGTCTAAACCAGACGCTGATTGGAGTCAGGCTGCAAAGCACAAAGGGTCATAGGCACACAAAAACGCCCACTTTCTAAAAGTGGCATTACTATATTAGTAATGAAAAATACACCTTCACCAATAAGCAGGATTTATCACCACAATCCCAAACACACCAAACATGGCAGCACAACTCCATCCAGATCAGAAATTACCACTGCAACATACATCAGATAATTCCCAATGCAAACCTATGAGAGGAGCAGCCTCACAGCAGTGAGATTCCAAATAGGCTGTTTGTCACTACCATGACATGCCACACAATAAAGGCACATGACCTACCATTTACCTACACACCACCCTACCCATGGAACTACCTAGGGCCTACCTTAGGGTTGACCGATTCATAGCAAAAGGGGAGTTCCATACTTGGCAAGTAACTTTAAAATCCAAGTCACTGTGGCAGTAAACTGCGCACGCATGCCCTGCAGTGGCAGAGGCCTGAGACACGTTTAAAAGTCTACTTCTAGTAGCATTTAATTTACAGGTCCTCTGTATATGGAACACCATTGTACAAGGGAGTTACAGGTAAATTAAGTATGCCAAACAGGTGTAAACCATCATTTCAAGTTTAGACGAAAGAGCACATTTACTTTAGCACTGAAGTGGTAAAGAGCTAAGCGTCCTAAACCCAACAGAACAGGTCAGAAAAAATGCAGGCGGAAGGCAAAAAGTTTGGGGATAACCCTTCAAAAAGGGCCAGGTCCAATACGTGGCACTTCCTTTCCCAGATAAATTTGCAGAGGTATTCCAGTTTTGAGACCTCCACAGATAGAAGCAGAATGGCCCAGAATAAATATAAAAGTTTTGGAAGGATAGACATCCTGAATGAGGCAATCCCTCCCAGCCATGAGAGGACAGAGCCTCAAAAGAGAGTGAGTACTTTGGCTGCTCTGTGGAGCATTTCAAAATTAAAACTAGTCCTGGCACAATGTTCTAGGTCTGGGGATAGTATGATGTTCAGGTAAGCGGGCCTGTATGTACCTACTGGAAAGGGGTCTCTGTCTGTAATAGATTAGCCAATTTACTCCTGAACCCCCTTTCCCATACCCCTCCCCACATTAATTAACATCCCCTTTGATTTGCTAGGGTTTGCCTACAAGCCTGCCAATGGCGGAATTCCCCTAAGAAGGGTAACGATGCAAGTAGAGAGTGTCTAAGGCGGTCAAAGAGAGGAAGATGTTACCTGCAAATGCCAAAATCTTAAAGGTGTCTTGGTGAAATGGGATGCCCTGCATCTCCACATGCTCACTTATCCTCTGAAGTAGGGGTTCAAGGTACAATTCCATTTGTTTATTTTTAGAGAAACCCGAGGGCTGAGTAAACAGTCCAGGTCTTAGCAGAGGTGAATAACTCGGTGCAAACACCAGACAGGAGAACTAAAAGTAGCCCTGGCAAAAAAGCTTAAACTAGCCTCGCTCCCTTTGTCTGCTTGCACAATTTCTTTTTCTTTCCATCCATTCTCTGCCGCCCCTTCTCTTCTCTCCCACTCTGGTTGGTTTCGCTCTACCTCCTCCCTCTCTTTCCCTACGTCTTGAACCCTCTTGTGTATGCTGCAGATAACTTCAGGGAATTGGGGAAGTGCAGAGGCACCAAGGGGCCCTGGGCTTTTTAAAACGGACTCCTAGGGCTCCAGTCCACCAGGGAAATGCCCTGAGGAGTAAAAGACCAGTCTGACACTTAATTTAAACACAGAAGAAAGGGATTTTTACAGAATGCCTAAACCATTCTGCCAAACATCAAAGTTTGGGCACATGTGTTCATGACTTGATACCATTAGGGTTAGTGTTTCCTGTCTGTTTATTTTTAAAAGGGAAAAAATATGCTGAAAACGGTGCTGGTTTTGAGAGACTCTCTATGTTGTCTTTCATGAATTCTAGACAACTGAGCAAATAGACAGGATGGAGAGTTAAAAAACAGGATGAGATATCCTTAAATACAGACATATGCCAACACATATTTGTAGTATAATGCTAATATGTACCTGTGAGTGTAGTCTTTTGTTATAAGTGGCTGCTTAATTTGTTAAAACATGCCAGGCATTGATGTGCGGGTGCATGTCCAAGAGTTAAATAAACGTGGAAATCCACCATTTTACAGCTCCATTTATTCTCAAAACACAAAATAAACATGGATAAATACCAATGAGTTAGCCAAAAAATTAACATGGATAAATACAGATTGAACTAAAAACTGGGAGCCTGAATTATTCATAATTCAGTGATGGTGGTATTTTAAGCAGCAATGAATAGGGGCATATTCGGTCCTTGAAATGGAAGAATGGAAATGCAGGTACTCTGTACCACAGTGCCTACTAGTTTCTGATAAGACTATTTATCAAAAGAGTGGGACGGGGACTCTAGGAGCTATTCAAAAGGTTCGGTGACCTGTGCTCCTTAAGTTAAACTTATACCAAAAGGAAGTCACAGTTCCTGAGTGGAGAGAGAAAAGAGGTACTCTCCTTGTGTGCTACTCTAATTGTGGGGGCAGTGTGTCCTCATCTAGATGCCCTCACACACTCCGAAGGATGTCATGCTTCATCATTGGGCTTTTGCTCCTCGTCTGGTTGGTGCTGCAATGCCCTATGGGGACTATATTTCCCCACTAGAGACCTAAAGTTACTCAGCTACCAAGGGACATAATATCACTTAAAGCAGCATCATACACTGTTTTAATAATGACAGAGGGATCACCTTAATAAAAATTAATTGCTCTCCCTCCTGCTATTTTTTAATACACCTTTTAGGACTTCACTGCCACTTACACCCATGCTCTCATAAGGCTTCATCAAAAGATCTCCGAAAAAGAGACCCTTCGGGGGACCCGTAGGGCTTTTCAGCACCGGTCCAACGAGGAGCAAAAGCCCAATAATGAGGCATGACATCCTTTGGGGTGTGTGAGGACATCAAGATGAGGACACACTGCCCCCCACAATTAGAGTAGCACACGACGAGAGTACCTCTTACTTTCCCTCTCTACTCAGGAACGGTGACTTCCTTTTGGTATAAGTTTTTGAGAAACGCCAGTACTCTCCAATTAAAAGTATTACCTCTCTCTTGAGAAGTGCCGATACTCTTCCTCAAAATAAAAAAGTGTCAGTACTCCGTACCGGGGAGTACCGGCCCATTTAAAGCCCTGGGCATATTGGAGAGGAAGCGTGTCTGCTGTCTACGTGTCCCTGGAAGCTAAGGTAAGTTGAGCTCCCTGCCACATATTTGTGATGACCCTTGACAGCCAACAGCGCTGAAAGCAGACTATGACTTAACAGTCTGAATGCCAAGGACCACCCAAAGCGTCAGGGAGGCATAGGAGAAATGGAGACAAGTCTTGTAAGCTCTATAAGTCCCTCGGGTTTATGTCCTTGAAATCTGTGAATCCATTTAGATGAAAATAGCTTGCCATTCATATCTACATCTCATCTGCCGCTTGCCTTCCATCTTCTACAACAGAATGTTCTGAACCGGCTTATGTACTGTTGAACTGTGACAATGAATTCATATCCCAGATTAATCGAAAATGCAGATAAAGCACAAAGGTCGTGCTTTAAAAATAAACACAGACTCTTCAATGGAATAAAACCACGCCCTTCAGTTATGTATGCGAATACAAAAGCTTTCAATGATGAAAAACGACTATGTGGAAAACGATCAAAACAAAAGATTCTTATATTTACAGAAAAAAAACACATCTATCTCAAAAGTACTGCATTAGCCTGCTGAAATCCTGCTACAGAGATGAGCACTTAAAGTCTCAGTTGAGAATATTCTTTTGCAGCAATTTTCTAAAATTGATGCAAAAAGTCTTTGGAGGATAAACATGCATTAAAAGCAATGGAGGTTCCAGTCATTGCTAGTTGCAATTTTTTAACTCCTTCTTAAGAATCCATAGACATTGTGACAGTCCAATGATTTGTATTATTGTTGAGACAAACAACGGATGCAAAGTCTGGCATATAGTAGAAAACCTCTCATGGTCATTTGCAGATTGTAACTTTCTTTAATAGCTAACACTGGCAGAGCCTATAGGTCAGGCTGCAATCTCAGCCCTGAATGAAACATTAAAAAAGGCTGTTGCGGTGAAAAACACAAAACAAACATAACGAATTGAATGAGTTATGAATCAGAGTACTTGAGATGTAAAATAGTCCCTCGGATACTGTAATTTAGGCACTCTACGGGAGATGAAATGGTACAGCAAGCAGCCAAAAGCGTGAGATGAGAGAGAAAACCTATCTGGGTGGAGACAAAATGCACTTTCTGTATATTTTACAGAATTAGTAACAATAGGTAATGGGCACAGCTGGACTGTCGCGCCAGACCTATAAACGGGTCCATTCACACAGCTGAAGTGCTAATCACTCACCGACGGTGCTGATTTACTTCTATTCACTGGCTGTAATCTATGGTCATTTCAGGAAGAGCAGAGACAATCAGCTCCCCTCCCCTGAGAAGCCTGAGCCCAAAATCAGTGCGCGTACACACGGCTCTCCTGTCAGGGCTGGCTATCACACGGCATGTGAATACCCACTATTCCCCACTGCACACACTGCAGCAAGCTCATCTTAAAATAGTGCTTACGATTACACACCACAATCAATCAGGAATTTATAGAGTGCACAACTCACCCGTAAGTGTCTCAAGGCGCTAGGGCGAGGGAGTTCGGACAGCTCCAAGGTCATTCGAAGATCCAGGTCCTGAGGTCCTTTCTGAAGACTTGCAGTGTAGGTCTGATGCGGAGTTGGAGTTCATTCCAGGTCTTGGACGTGATGTAGGAGAAGGATCTACCACCCTTTCTGGCTCTGTGAATGCAGGGATTTCAGCAACGGCTAGGTCGGGGGAGCTGAGGTTTCTCTTGAGGACGTGGAAGGAACACATGCACTACTAACTCAACCACATGTCTCAAAGGGAGAAGGCATGATTGCAAATGGTTCTTTGCACTTCCACAGTCTGTATGCACAATTCTTTCTAAAGCGCGGCATTGAATGCAAAAGCTTGTGGATACACAGGTCCAGGCTCTGCTTATACTGCAGTGTAAGCAGGCCTGAGCAGTATACCATATAGTACCAGTTAATCAAATGCCTTGCAGTACGTGCACAGTGTATAATAAGTAAGCGGGACGAAGACTGCATTACTTATGCACTCACTCTCATCAGTTTAACTTGGGGGTGGTCGTGCATGTGCCCCTCCAGTCTCGCTCGGCTTGACAATAGGAGGTAAGCTGGACTGCTGCACACGTATGCACCATTAAGAATTTATTTTTCCATAGGCTTCTCTTTTTTAGTCAGGTTGAGGTTTTATTGATTTTCAACAAGAAAAAGATCAGCTGTAGGGACAGGTCAACAGTGCCTCAGTAACACTTCCAGTATCAGGTCTAAACACGCCTACCCACCCTACCCTACCCGATGAAAACCATAGTGTCAAAGGAAATCAATGATGTTCTTGCTGGCGCTTAAGAAGGTAACAGCCCCTAGCCACAAGTTACATGAAGTGTCATCCACAAGGAGGGTAGGCAAAGGAATCTCAGTGATTTAGTGCAAATCCACAGAGTCCTTGTCTTGCTGATATTGTACCACGGGGGCCCACATTTTATCATATTTGTACCCCAACTCGAGTAATCCCCATGGCAGTTTCTCCATTGCCAACATCATCCAAAGTCTCCCGGCCCATTCTTGCATTGTTGGAAAACGAGAGGATTTTAGTTAAAGCACTATTACTTGCTTTACTGCCAAAGGCATACTCTTGATAAGTCTCCAATCCTGTTTTGTTATACATTTAATCTCTGGTGGCCGTATAATTAGCACCAAAGTTGTTGGGTTGGGTTGCAAGTGCGAGCCAATCACCCCTTTTATGTGGCTAAAGATCATCTTCCAGAAAAGTGTGAGCCTAGGGCATGTCCACCATGCATGCAGCACATCCGCCTCCGGCTTGCATCCACGCCAGCATAACCCATCAATGGTATTATACACGCCTTTCAGTTTACAGGTGTAACATACCATCCCGTCTTTATCTTATACAGTGTTTCTCTGTTCTGTACATTCTTACACAGCGAGGGTGTATTCACCCACAGCTTTTCCCACTGGGATAGTGAAATCTGGTGTCCAAGGTCTTACTGCCTGTGTTTCAAGTAAACTCTCAATGTCTGTCAAAATGCAGATGTTCAATATGAGACCTTTACGCCCATTGTATGTAGCAAAGAGTTTTTCACAAGCAGTCAACAGTCTGAATGCTACTGCCCTGTTATCAGAGTTAAGGGTGTATTTCGCAGTCGGATGCCGCAAATGTGGTCGATTTCTCAGAGTTTATAATCTTGCTTGCATTGCGGAAGGAATTTAATGTTAGTCCTATGAAATAGATCCCTGAACATCCTGCACACTCCTTTAGTCCTGCTGCCAAAGTCCCTGTTAACAAGGCTCAGTTTAAAGTCTAGATTACCAAGCAATGGCATGTAGTGGCAGAGAAAGGAAGTCAAAGTCTGCTTCTTCCTGAGGGGATCCCAAACCCTCATGAGTTGTTAGAACTTCGGAATGGTAACAGACCTATGGTCTTGCACATTTGTGTAGCCATGGTACAGCCTTCTGTGAGAGATTCATCATTGCGGTTTCCATGTGGGCCCAGTGGTGTTCCATTTATAAAGGGACCCCTCAAGAATACGCGGAGCTGAGAGGTTTGGTAGTATTTCTTAATATCTGGTAGTCCTATTCTTGGCTGGTCTCGTTTCTGTATTGATCTGGATTGCTATATAAATCCCGCTAAATACTAATCCTGATGTCGACCTGCATTTTTTCTGCAAGATAATATCTGTTGAACTGGTTTTTACACTGAAACCCTCACCCTTAAACGTGTGCACAGGGTTTGGTTCTATTCTTCCATAATGCTGGTGGGCTTTCAGAAGTTTTCTGGAGACCCGTGCTTTTTTACTGCCCATATACTGGCATCAATTGCCTTCTTCATGGTCCCTATGTCAGAGTAAGTAAGGATCTCGCACAAATCATTAGTACCAGCATGCAGCATTTGAGGGTAATTTGCCGTTTACAGCAAGTGTTTGTGGATGATATAAATGCCTAGGTATATAACTTTTTTTAGTCCATTTAAAGGGTATGGCTGTGACGAGTTTTGCTTTAAATCCTAGTAGTATGCCTGCACTCAGCATTTTGGATTTCTTGAAGTTGACTTTCAAGCCAGAAAGCTTTCCATAGAATTCTAAAACCTCCATTGCCCTATGAATCAAGCGCTCGGGCTCTGGAAATGTGAGCAGGAAGTAGTCTGTAACTGGGAACATGTTGTGTTGGTCATCCCCCGAAGGGCATTCCCAGAATATCTTAGTGCTGCCAAATCTTAGCCGCCAATGGCTGGATTGACCATATAAATAAAAGCAGTGATGCAGGGCATCCCTGACTTGTCCCTCTCATTAGTGGGATAGCCTCTGAGCGCGTCCTATTACCTAGAACTTTCACAGTGTGAGGTTCCGTGGCAATTGTAAGTGGTGTTTTCGACTCGCACGAATATGATCGAGTCTGGTATCTACGAACCGCAAATGACGAGTTTAGTAAGTGTGCGCAGTTTCGCTGTGCTAACTTAAACCGTTCGTTTGTTACGTTGGTTTTTCATCTGTACCCACGGGTTCCATCTTAGATACGGCATCCATTTTGTCTCTTGCCCTCAAGTAGCCAGCGAACGGACGTTGTCCGCTTCGCGACCCTGGGGTTCCCAAGATATCTGCGGAAGACACATGTCTTTTTGAAAATGTCTTTATGACGAGGGGGATGATACTGTAAGGCAGATGGCCCAGCTCGAGGCTCATCTTGCCGTGCCGGTTTATTGTCTCAGCCGTGCATCTCATTAGGCACGTCCCTTTGATGCCTGTAGCTCGTGTTTCCTGATACCTCCCTTTTACACCCTTTTCGACCATCCCACTGTTTCCATCTTCCTCTGCATCTGTTCTTGTTCCTTCTTCGATCTGTTTTACTGCTGATTGGAATGTACTAATGGTGGGAAGATGGGTTTTTACAGTTGGGAACCGCCAAATGTTTCCGCACTTATGTTTCGGACCTTGAATGTATCAAAGTGACCAAAGCGACCCCTCTTGGGGATAATTACGGGAACCAAGTCATAAACCTTTGTGTACCATGTAAACCTATGGGAGAATCGTGTATAAAAGGAGCGATCCACAGAACCAATTTGAAGCAGTCTCCCCGAACTACACTCGTTGTACTTCCTGTGACTTCTGTGTTTCCCTGCAGTAAATAAACCTTGAATCTTTGACGCCGAAGGAAGTGTCCCGTGTCTCTGTCATTCGTACGCCGGAGCAGGTTACCCACGAAGGTTTCAGGTGTTGTCCCCTGGCACCGCTGGGTCTTAAATAACCCAGTCCTTCAAGTGGGGTGTTTGCAGTTTGCCTTTATCCACGTATGCATATTGGGGTCCAGTCCAATCCCCTCCAACTCTTGAAATAGTAAGACCCAGCTAACCCTGTCAAATGATTTTTCAGAATTGAGAGAGAGGATAGCTAGGGGGGATTTTCCGATTAGATTTTTCAATCAGGTGTAGTACTTTCCACATATCTGCCACCTGTCTGTGTGATGAAACCCGATTTGTCTAGGTCAATGAGAAAGGGCAGGTGGGGCAACAGTCTATTGGCCAGCACCTTCATAAAAATCTTAATGGTCCAAGTTCAAAAGCACAATAAGATTCACATTTGTTTGTTGATTTATTCGTTTTATGAGTTAGGGTGATATGTGCCATTGACATTGAGAGCAAACGGTTCGTGGGCACAGAAAGGAGTTGACTAGCGCAACCAGCCGGGAGATTAAGTTGAGTACACAATGTTTATAGAACAGTTTGGTAATCCTGTCCGACCCAAGGGTATTATTGGGATGCACTGCAGTGATTGCTTTCAGGACCTCTTCCCTAGTGATCGATTTTTCCTGGCTGGCTTCATTAGCTCTCGATTTGTGCTTAAGGTTAGCCTCCTGAAAGCTGGTCTTCACTTCCTCAACAGGTACCTAGGCTTCTTCTTAATGACTCGTGGTTCATCTCGCTATTCACTCTAACCTTCAAAATAAAGCCCTCCTCATCATCCCCCTCATGTAAAAGAATCCTGTCCCCCCTTTTCCATCTCTGAAGGACACTACAGTCTTCTCCAACTTAGTCCAGCTAATTTTCCAGTTCGGCCTGCTACTAAACGGCATGGTCCAACTTCATTCTGCCCTGACAGCTAAGCATCCTACATAGCAGACTATAGTCCCTGTTTGTGAAGGACTGCGCATAATTGGTGCTTACCCATTTGATATGCACTATGCAGCCGCTCCTGCCACAAGGATTGTATAGCCTGAAAATCAGTCACCATTTTTCTCAGCCCCCAAATGCATCATCGTGAATTGTGTCACCTCCCACACAAAGGTAAGAAAGAGAGCGTAGTAGAACTAACAGGCTTCTCATGGTTCCTGTAAGGACACTTCCATGGGATATAAAGCAGTGATAATTAAATGGTTCATGGATGCGACTGTATGGCTCCTTTAAGGGTGGCAAGTTCAATACATGGCTCCCATTGTGCAATTCTCTGATAAGCAAATATCACAGAAAACCTGTTTTGAAGCATTTGTCTAAACTACATGCATACACCCCCAGAAAAGATCATTGTTAACTTCAGTGATCCATTACTAGAGAGGACCAACAGAAGCAAATCAGACTGACCATTTCTCAATACAATGTCCAGCCTGAAGGACTACTAAGTTTCGGTTTGGCGTCTGCAGGGAATAACTAGCACTTTAAGTGTTTTTGTGCCATCAAGTATCAGTTAAGTAATGTGCCGTTAACTAGAATCAGTGAGCAAGGTATGTGCATATTGAGACCCCTATCTCATGTAGGACAAACATGTCAAAAACATGTACGCGACAGAAAAGCTAGGCATTTATTCGTAAACTACTGGAGATACAAGATGGAGCAGACAAGGTATAGTTATGGCCAACAATGCCCAGGTGCAACTTGAAGAGATTTATTAAGCGAATGCTGGGCATTAATACTTATATTGAATGATATCATAATAAAAATAGTTTCCAGGTGATTGGGCCGAGCTGTGCTCAGGGTAGGACAGGTTTTCCTTTTGTAGCAGCAAGTAATTGGTAACCTAGCAAACATCAAGCGACAAGTGGTGTTTTATTGCTGCCTGAAAAAAAAACCAATCCCCCCTTCGCAGGCATACAAGTAGAATGGTACTGGGAGATAGCCTGAATAGCTATAAAAAAAACTCCTGTGGCTACAGGAAGTTACTTTGTAGATAAAGCATGGAGAAGTGAGCCGATGTAGTCACTAAAAACAAGCTATTTTATTGCCTTTAATATGTGGTCTATTTTTAAATTTACGGGTTAGATGACCCTTGTATTTTTTGGTTATTTTAAAGGCATGAAGAAGTGTACCAGGGTCCACGTAGTGTACGCCACATTAGTTTGAAAGTACATCGAGAACAGTGTTTGAACCGGTTAGGGGATTAATCCCTGCGTAAAGGTTACAAAGTTGTAATAAGTAGCTTTGATAGCAGGGACATATTTTTGAGGGGAAGGTAAATTTTTCATCCAAAGTAAATCATGTATTTTTAACTTAGAAATGTTTGTGTCGGAAGGGTGAACAACTGTATGAAATGATCTCACAAATAAAAGTGCATCGCCTCGTTTAACTGGAAGTAACTAGATTTCTTACAGGTGCTCATAGATTTGTGACATTTAATGAAGTGTAATATGTGTGTATATATATATATATATATATATATATATATATATATATATATATATATATACATACATATCTATCTCTGTTCGTGGTTGGCACTTGAATAGCAGCCAACCATAGACCACGAATTAGTATTAAATTACTATCAACAGGTAAAGAACTGGCTTACCACCAGTAGGAGGTTTGCAGTGTTCGAGCAACATGGATTCTGTGTGGTCTTGTGTCTTGTTGTCTTGCCAACAAATTATCAAAACGTGTTGCTAGTGGTCAAATGAACATGAGCACTAAGGACACACTGTTGAGGAGGACAAGATGATCTAAGAAGTTCAACACTATAAAAAATGAAGAGCTGTCTATCTACAATAATCAGTAGGTCATCCTAGGCAACCTGGTAAGTGTTCTGGATAGCATTCAGTTCGCTGCAATTAGTTCAACAAAAAACGTTAGGAGTTGTTGACCTACTGTTCTCTTTAGTATTTGAGATTCTTTAGGAAACGTTATAAATGTTCTGCTTTGAGGCAACTTGGGACCTGTGCTTGGTGGAAGCATTAAGGATTGAGATCTTGCACATTTGGAGCAAAGTCAACAACATTACCTTATGGTGGAGATTAATTGTAGTTTTTTGGGTTCCATCGAGGATATGACAATTTGTGTCCCAATAAATGCATTATCTCTGAAAATGATAGCATACAATGTGTGGTGTGGAAGAAATATTGGACTGCAAACTCTTGGAAAAAACTAAGAACGAATAATGTATTCGCCAGGGAATGGATCTAAATCACCCACAAGCTTGCTTTACTTATCAATGAAAGCCGATAGATAATGGATTGAGTTCCCGGAGTAAATGCTAAGAGCGGGGGTTGCTAGGATTCTGAAAAGTGGATTCGTTCTGCCTTTAGGAAATCTGATCATGAACAATTCTATTTTATTAAAATATGTTGTCATGTTTTGTCCTGGTACATATTTTGCAAGAGTAATGAAATGTCACTCTTGTAATCTATCCACATGTGTTATTTCTTCACTATTCCTGCTGCTGATCGGGTTTGAAGTTGAGAGCGGAGTAAAATACTTTAATCTGTAGTCTTCATTTGCACTAAAGCTATGTTTTTCTTTTTAAAATCACTGTACAATTCTAGGGTTCAAGCAAGATAGCTGAATCTGATAGAACGAAAGAGCCATCACTTATCAAGGTTTTGAGATAGGACTGAAAGTATGATTTGTTAATACGTCATTAGCTACATTTTAGAGAATAGGTAGTAGATTGGACATTTCTCCATGAAGAATGACATACCCATAGGAAAAAGGAGTTTGGCGTCCTGAAATAAGATCAGCACAGAACTGGCAAATGTTTAAGACAAGAAAGATAAGAAAATAAGTACCTCTAGATATTGTGCTGATGATTCCCTACTGTAGGAAAACAATTACAATAAGTCCCTAACCACACTATCAGCATCAGAACCAACCCACTAATGTATGCTTCGTAAGACAAAAAGATAACCTTTGCCACAAAACGACAGAAGTGAGGCCAACAATCAAGTGATTTGATTCCACTGCCTTTCTGCGGTGCCTGGAAGGGGGATCAAATTAAGACTAAGGGGTCCATTAGGATGGCAGCGGATTGCCACCGCCATCCTTCCCTGTATTCCCCCCGCCATATTAGTATGGCGGGGGGGCCACAGTGGTAGAAAACACCGCCCGCCACTTTTCCGCCCTGGTCGCCTTGCGGCCGGGGCGGGAAATGTTTAATATGGTGGCGGTGTCTATTAGACACCGCCAGCCATATATTACGATGGCAAGAGTGCAATGCCTTTCAGTGGCGGCAATGCCGCCACGGAAAGGCAGGCGGTCTTCACTCTGGGGCCCCCTGCGGGCCCCCAGAGTGAAGGTGAGTGGGGGGGTGCACACGGGGGGGTACCTGTGGTACCCCCCTTCATTTTCATTTCCAAAGCAGCAGGCACCGCGAGGTGCCTGCCGCTTTGCAAATGAAAATGCTGTGATGTATTGTCAGCATTGTGGCGGGCGGTGCAGAGAGCACCGCCCGCCACAATGCTGAGAATACAGGATTTGCCCGCCACTGTGGTGGGCACATCCTAATGGCACCCCCGGGACACCCGCCCTTAAGGCGGGCGGTCCCATTTTCCGATAGGGTGGATCCTAATGAGGCCTTAAATGTGTATGAAATGTAGCCATTAAGAAGAATTCGGACAGGAAAATTGAATCATGCGTGACTCCTTAAAATACTATTCAAGCTATCAATTCAGCTACCTAAGCTGTCCTTCCTAGTGATAGAGGGGTCCTGATGTAACTCAAACAGCAAATGAAGGGTCTTCCAAGTTTAACATATCAGAATCCTCTTACCTTTGCATGTCTTTAAAAACTGATCAAGTTTATTTCTGCACTATTAACAAAACAAGCATGTCAAGGGTTAGTTATTTAGCCTGATACTTGTATTATGGGTCCTTTTAGAGGTTTACTATATGAAGGAAGAACCTAAAGGAAGAAGTGTCCCTAGAATCAAAACATGAGATGGGGGTGTTTTGACAGCTATATCTGGATGGGGGAGATGAAATGCTCTGCAATGTTGACTTTGGCTCCTGACGTTAAGTCCAAAGATGTGAGGCTGGACAGATGGATTCCAGGACCAGAATTAAGGAAATAGCATGTCGAAAACAAGAGCAGCAGTAGGGATGGCAGGTAGCAGATATATTGTCTTAAGGATTTCAGATCAGTAGCTATCGTCAGTGTAAAACATTTTCCTAGCTGTTTATTCTTGGAATTTATTAAGCACTAACAATCATCCCCAAAGGGTTATCACAGCGCTAAGAACTACCAATTACTGCATCAGCAGGACAGAGCTAGCGAAAGAAGCAAAGAACGTTAGTTAAAAAAAAAGCCACGTTTAAAAAATGTTCTTGAAAACCAGATAGTCTTTGGTGCGATGGATATCCAGAGGGAGATAATTCCAGTGAGCGACAGCAAAAAACAGAAAAAGAGTGGTCGCCTGCTCTGGCCTTCATAATCCTATTTACTTTGACTAGGGCCAAGTTGGATGATCTTAGATTTGAGGGTAGATAGAATTTGAACCTCTGCCTAAGTAGCAGATGCCTGTATTCATGCAGCACCCTGTGCTCCTGACAAAAACGTACACTGAGCCCTCTTGCGTGTCGGTAACCAATGCAATGTTTTTAAGCATGCAGATGCAGAGCCAAATCTGTCAATATTGCAGATCAGGATTCATGGAAAGACATCACATGTGGATTATTAGCGTACAGATAACTATTTGGACTCCAAACAACATCCCCTTAGTTATTCAGGACTTTTGCCCACTCTTGGCTGAAAAGGAACCCTGGGGTCTGTGGAATGAATGGAACCCTGGTAGATGGGCATGAGCTCATTCAATGACCTGCCCTTGAGAAACAACACTGCTGGAGGCACCCCTCCTCCAACCATCCTCCAGATTAACCTGTTACTTCCAGATACATCAGCTGCCAGTTAAATTAGGCTGCGGAAGGTACTCTGCCCCCTTTCGCTGCACCGTTGGGGGTACAGTACCAGCATTGTCTTCTCAGACCACCGCCACTCACTAGCTACTGAAACATTGACCTTCCACTACCCTACTTCACCTGTAACAAGCCTTCGTCTTTCCTACAGTCTGCGGACTCTGGGGTTGAGGGATGCAAAAGTGATGGAGCACTGCCTACATTACCTCCCACTTTCCTGAATCGATGGGAGATGAATTGGGGTGGGACTGGCAATGGCTCCTAACTACTGGTGGAGAAGCATAGCAAGGGGGTGGACTCAGGGCCGGACTTCGAACTACAACCGGCCCTGGCAAAGTGCTTGGCCACCCCCCCCCTCCCCACCTCCCCACTCGGGGGGTTGGAGGTGCCGCCAAGCTCTTTGCCGGGCCGGTTTTCCACCGATTTGGGTACAGGGCCGATTTAGCTATATATAGCTGCAAAAACTACCCTTAGGGGCCCAAAACCGCCCCCCACCCGTGTGGCGCACCGGGGGATTGCCTGGTGCTCACTATGGACAGTCCGGCCCTGGGGGGACTTTAGGTCTGAAAGGCCCCACCGCAACACGTCTGTCATGAGACATTGGCCCCTGCCCCCAGGCACCAGGGCAGAATGAAACAGCAGTGGCACAGATGACGTGATATATCAAGCTTCACTTCTCTCAGTGATTCATTAATAAAAGAATAAGTGCCAGGGCACTGACATAGGTAGGACTTGTACCGCTATGAGGCACTGCTTATGACCTCTCATATTCTATCACTGATAACATCTGAAATCAATTGTGGTGCAATTTATACTAATGTCAGTTACCTATAACTGGTGAATTTCAGTGTTTTGGGGGGTTTAACATAATAGTTGTTTATTAATACAAGACCTACAAACAATTCCACTTTAACAGTTGTTTTAGTCAGCGAACATATATGTGTATATTTATATGTTCATATTCCGTGAGTGTCCGTGAAAGTGAGTGAGGGTATATGTCTGTGTGTGTTTGTCCATGAGTCTGTGTGTCTCCCCGAGTGCATGTGCGAGAGAACAAACAAGCCAGTGAGATATAGGCATTGGCAGGTCATTTGTTTGAATACAGGTAATACCGACTAACCTTGCAATCCTTCCAAATCTGATCAATTGTTTCCTTTAAATTAGGGAAATAACACTTAATTTATGTCCACGAAACCGCTGAAATATTGGATATATAACAATAAGCTATATACTTGCATACCACGTTTTGGTCCTTTTTATTTTTCTCTGGAAGTTATGTCAATTGGTAATATAGTATTATGTGCATTTCGATTTGTCTAGGCAACGCTGACCTACCTCTTGTTATTGTAGCCATCATTAACAAAACAATATTGTGACATTTGGTGTGCGTAGATGCCTACGATTAAATCTGACGTTATTCTATTAGCTGACAGGACAATCTATAATACACCTCAAGTTGGAAAAACATGTTTTTAATGCATGCCTTTCTTTAGGATGGTGATGTGTGGGGGCGTTCGAAATCCGCCATCAGGGGAATGAGCCCGGTGCATTCCTGCTCTTGGAGCACCTGCGTGCACCTTTCTATTATTAACTGCAGCTCAATAAGGGATAACGATGTAATTTACTCTAGAATCGACTGACTAACATGACTGATGTCTTCCAGGGTGAGCTGCAGGCGGTGAATCACAGAACAGCAGCAATCAATGAAAGCGGCGAACAAGCTGCCAGGGGTGCGCGACGCCGAGACCCCAGGCCCGAGGACGCAAAGGCGCTGCTCACTTCCACACGGAGCAGACCTGCCAACTCACAGGGTGCCACCGTGTGCCACTCCACATCGGCCCGTTTCCTACGCCAACGTGTGACGACCGGTATCACACGGTGTCAGGGAACGCTGGCTGGAAACCCCTTAGTACACAACACGTGGCCGCATCCAGAAACCAGAAAACACACAGCTCTCAAACACAGACGCGCGCTATTAATCAAATGCGGTCTTTCCGAAGGCGGACTTCCGGAAATCCTAGCCACTGGCAGAAACACGCATGGCCGTGCTGGTGACATATCAGCCATCCATCAATGGCCAAATAAAAGGCCAATCGAGGCAAAGTGGTATATGAATCAATTCGGCGAAATCAATTTTATCGCCATACAGCAGCACGAAAGATCAAGGTTTGCTGTTTTTGCGCTTTTTTTCTTCAGGGGCTACAGCTGCACAGATACCACTTGACGCTCAGGCGGTTTGCATTCTCCGTATATTGACATGTTCAAGTGCATTATCTCAACAGTGCTAACATTAAGGCCACAGCCGGCTGCGCAACGGTATCTAAACACAACCTTACCGAGTATTTACATCGTTCAGAAAACACACACGGTAAACAGAGAAGTATACCCCGTCCCATCCCTTATGCGGGCTGCTCGTGGCCGATATTATTAGCACAACCAGGGGCAGGCGGCAAAGAACCCCCCCATGCTTTGAAAGATTCGATACCCCCCGCACACATTAGTCACCTGTTTCGCACACCTCCCACACACACACAGCTGGATGAGCCGCCGACAAGGACCCATAAAACAGCAATAAACTAAAAATCACAAAAACCGTGGAACGGTGCACCTGCTCGGATGTTGTCACACGCGGGGCCGTTTGCAGGCTGCGCGCATTAAATCCAGGCTCTAAAAACTATATTTTGATTCTGAGTTTCGGATGCGCCAGTTGTTTGCAGCTTATGCGAGAGCTCGAGACGAAAACATAATTACCCCTCGCTGCTTCTGTATTTCAGAGAAGAAAATGAGGCCCTGTCAAATCCCGGCCTTTGCGTAGGCTTTGCATTAAGAATGAAATGTAGGCTGCAGCTTAAGTTCTTATGTACTATAGCGGCTATACACGCTGTTCGCTCCTGGCGACAATGTTATTTACTATCGGAATATACGCACCATGTCACATGCAAAAGCAAGCAGCGACTTTGCCAATAAGACAATTCACCAATAAGCAAAGGACGAGTTGCTTACCTTAAATACCATAAACGTTTAACTGGGAAAAAAAGTCAGAATTTCAAAAGAAAATCATCCACAGCAGGCTTTTTTTGGTGGGGGGGCTGCAGCATGTCCAGTTCCCTAAAATGTAGCAGTGCGGTGGAGACCAGCTCCACTCTAACGCCCTTCTCTCCACCGAAGACAGTGACAGCTGATTTTATTTTAGCAAGCATGTAAAAGGTGGAACTTGGCGACTATTTTTAGGGACGGAGGCCTGTAAGCTCCCTGGTTGTGTGAGTCAACTACTGCTTCTAGAAGCGGGCCTCGAGAGGCCCACTGCGGAATTAATGCTCCTATTCAGGCCTGGTCAGTCCTCACAAAGACAACGGATATTATGATTCAACAAAAATGTTTAATTATTTTAATTTCCTGCAAAATGGAGAGCCACATTAAATATGCACAGAGAATACTAACACTGCAGGTGCCCAAATCATTGAAACTTTAACTCGCCCGTGTTCTTTTTACTAACACGCCTGCTATAGGATTCTTCTGAGAAAGATGGCTGGCTGGAAAGACAAGGCTCTTTCCATCTCTTCAAGATGTCTTACATAAACTGTTCAATGCTCCGAGTGTTGTGTGAGGACATGCACCGCACTATCCAATGAGAGAAAACCATGGGTGCTCCTCAGCGAAAGTGTATTTGCACACATACTCCTTTACGCCCCTTCCCCCACGAATCATTAACTCTTCACGCAATTCTATTACAGGACCGGAGGCTTCGTATTATGCTTTCACTTTCATTTATTGCTACACACAGCAGCCAATGAAATTTAGTATTGTATATCAAAAACTACATTTCCCATGATGCAAACAACACATCACATCCTGTAATAGCCTATAAGAGCCAGTCAACACCGGTTATCCTCCTCTTTCTTTGCTACTCACGCAGCCATTTAAGTGCTTTTTACTTCTTGCCTAGCGATTATATGCTAATATGATTGTATGATATTCTATTCACGCCGCTTCAGCGCTTTCTATTACGCGTTCGCGTTTGCCATTATTGTGCCTTGCCATTGTTTTACTCGTAGCGAGCCTCTATTTTAGTTACAGTCAGCCGCGACACCCCGCTGTCATCGGGGGTGTGAGCGCACCTCTCTGGTGCGTCCCTACGGGGAACGGAGGCATTTGGACTAGCGCGACCTTCGCGCAAGGGTTTTTTCAGCTGGACAGCGCCTCTCCCATAAGCGGGGAGGTGCGCGCTGTTCTTTCCGCTTCCAGCGGGGCTTACATTAATTACCCGCGCGGCGGGTCCTGTCAGTGCAGCGATCGCAGCGGGCCAATTTTAAACGTGTTCACCGGTACCGTCCTGCCAACGGGGAGCTTAATTTACATACCTTGAAGCGCGGAGGCCCCCATCATTGGCCGAAAGCGATGGAGCACTCATTTTCACTTTCCCTCTAAGTTTCAATGTGCGTAGCCCAATTGGGCTGGTTTGTGGTAGGATTGGGCTATGCACAAAGCTACTGCCCGGCTTTTGGTCGTTTTCTTCCCATTCTGGCTAGGATTTTCTCTCGAGCAGTACTTCTATGCTGGCCTGGCTGCAAAAACGCTAAGGGCCTGTAGGGAGCACACCTCCTGTGTACATATTTACTGCTTTTGCTCTATCTACGCCCTATGTGCTGCAAGAACTTGTCTACAACATTGCTGAGGAGCTAGGTACTGGTGATTGGCTTGTGCTGTTGGTTGGCTCCCCCATTTACTCCCCTCAATATATATTTATCTGTATTTTACTAGTATACAATAATTTTTAAATAATTTTTTTAACAACTGCTGAACAGAAATAACAGGAAAAATGACAAATATTTTTACTATGTTTAATAATGCACAGTCACTTTAAATAAGGGTGTGTCTCACGACATTGTTGTCATGTGATCACGGCAGGGATCTGCCGAAACGCGTTGTAATGGTTGGTGGCACTCGTAAAATAAATTAAAATCAGCACAAAATTGGGTCTACCTCGTCTTACTTACAAGTCCGTTGTGAAGTTGTGGTGGAGGCGAGCTTCAGAAGCATATCGGCGCTGGACAACTTTCCCCAGTGACGTAGACCCCCTCACCGAAAAGCAGCTCTGTGGCAAGAAGGGAAGTTGCAAGTACCGGCCCTCCTGTGAAGCTTCACGGAGCAAGGTTTTACAGTAGAACGCTCCGGAGACGGAAACCCACAGAACCCATGGCCGCAGCGGAAGCATTGCCTCGCTGGGAGAAAGAGGCGTTCACTTTCCAGGCAGCTGAGCGGAGCTAGGCGGAGCAGGGGCGAGGCGTTGGGAAGGAACGGCAACGTCGACCATGTACGAGACAAATCTGAGACAGTACGGCCGGTGGGGAGGTGTGTACCGAAGTAACCCCAGACAAGACTGGTCAGTTTTTGATTAAACGCAGTAAAAAGCAGTGGGTGAAAGTGGCAGTAAGAGACAGTATTAATAGCCACTATGTCAGCAGCAACAGTACGGAATCGTGAAAGTGCAGCCGAGGGTATGTTCTCGGACGAGGCTACACAACCCAAAGCCAAAAAAACTGTTACCGGTGATAACAATGCTACCGGGGAGACAGGACTAAGGGACAAATATAAAACGCTGGAGAAACTCATACGCAGAGAAACGGCCAAATGGTGGGAGGCAAAATCGCTTTGCAGGTATTTAGAAGTCAATCGAATACCTCGGGGTCTTGGAATAATGATTGCCCAAAGCTACGACACGCTGAATCCTACATTAATGGCAGAATGGGCGCAATGCAACTTAGACTCTTCCAGGAGACTGGTGGAGCTATTGGTAAAACATGCAGAGATTGATTGCGAAGATATGCTTCCTAAAATTGAAAGCCTGCATAGTGAGATCCAAGCTCTCAATGACCCACAAACGTTGAAAGTAAAACTAGATGAAGAAATGGAACAGAGATTACAGAAAGAGGAAGAAAAAATAAAAGCACGTAAAACATACAAATTTAGAAGAGACAAAGAGGACTATGAAAATGGAAGAATATTTACGTTCTCCAGTAAGTTTGATACTATGAGAAAAAACGCTGCTAAACCAAGTAGTCAGAATGCCAAAAGAACCCCACAACCCACGGAGGAGCCTGAGCCTGAGCCGGACACATCATCCATATCAGGATCCAGTGTCTATACGGAAAGTGGATCAGAGGGAGGCGATGAAGCAGCAAACACAATCAAACCAACTATGGGAGAAGAACTAGAATATATACGTCGCAGTAGGCGAGAAACTCTTCGCTCAGCCACAGTGGTGCAACCAGCAAAAAACAGCGCACAAGGAGCAGGCGGGAGAGGAGGGCTGCCCAGAGGCAACGCGACGAAACGATGAGGATGGGGACGGGGACGAGGAGCATGGAAAAACAAACGAACCAACTAAAAGCCAGTAAGCCGAGTGATCAACTAAACGCCAACACCATCATCAACTTGGCGCAAATAGACTTATCAGCAGCTGAGAGGCAACTGCTATCCCTAGGCCTCTCATATTGCCCCGAAACCAACTTCCAATATACAAGAACAAGGGCAGATGTCTTCCAATTCATCAGAAAGTTAAAATTGCAAAAATTCCACAAACTACAGTCAAACGGCAAAATAAAATCCAATGTGGAAAAGAGCAACGAACAGTCCAATTTAATGGCGGGGGACTTCGAATTATTGGCAGCAGCGCAAAGCTTAATCAACACCCCTGCCTACTCGCGAAGTGACTCAGATTCACAACAAGGAGGAGGTTCTCCGCCAATATTTCCTATCCTAAACACTCAAGAGGTAAGGGGTATAGGAAATAAAAAAACGGAAACACCCTTCAAGAAGAAATCTAAATTTGTACCGGTAATGATGAAGGACTCTATTGATGTATTTAATGATGTTGTGGTAACCCAAGTTAAAAGACTAAACACAAAAATTCAAATGACCAAGAGGAAGCAATCGAGTGAGGAAATAAAATATGGCCTACTGATGGACAAATTGAAAAAGGAAAACAAGGTGGTAATAAGAATTCGGACAAGGGAGGGAACATCGTGTTGTGGCCTCTCCCACAATACCTAATAAAAGCCAACAGCCAGTTGAACGACACTCAATGTTACCACCATAGCTCTCCCATCAATTATAAACACATGCAGGACGATCTATGCAGTAAATTATTGGCATGGAAAAGCCTGGGGCTGTTAACCCCTTAAGTGCTGCTGACGGCCAATGGTCGTCAGCAGCGCTACCTCCCCAGTGCTGCGCACGACCATTGAACGTCCATTCAGCACTAGTTCTAATGGACAGCGCAGCACTGGGGAGAAATGTTTACACGCAGCTAAGGTGTTAAACATGGAAGAATTTAAGTTTCTAAAAAAAGGACATCCTAGGACACCAGTTATCTATTTGGTACCGAAGGTACATAAAAACAAGGATAAGCCCCCAGGCAGACCAATTATTGCGGAATGTGACGGCCCCCTGGAGAACTTGTCTAAATACATAGACTTTTTCCTGCAGGGACATGTGCGAGGACTAAAATCATACGCGAGAGACACGGGAGACTTTTTACTAAAAATTGGAAAAGTTGAGTGGCAAGAGGGTTACCACTTAATAACTCTTGATGTCTCATCACTATATACATGTACTGAGAATTCAGATGGATTAAGGACGGTAGAATACTTTCTCGCCAAAAGGCCCATTGAATACACTCAACGTAACAAAATGCTCATGGACATGTTAATTTTTTGTTTAGAGCACAATTTCTTTCTTTTCAACAAGCAAATGTTTCGTCAGGTACAGGCAGTAGCCATGGGGCCAGCTTCTCCCCCAGTTACGCCTGTCTCTTTATGGGATGGTGGGAGGAGCTGGTCCTCAGAAGGCAATACCACAACACATGCATGGACAAAATAGTATCCTGGCTAAGATACATTGATGACTTGATAATTGTTTGGAAAGCTACATTGGAAGAAGCGGAAGTTTTTACAAAATGCATCAATGACAACAATGTAAACCTAAAATTCACGTCACATATCAGAAAATCAAGATTGCAGTCAAGGGCAGACCTACTTAAGGATGTAGATACTACCCAAGATAATGAGAATGGAAAAACAGAGATATCAGCTGACATTCCCAGATTCATAATCACCTACAGTCGACAGCACAGGGAACTGCGTAAAATCATACAACGCAAGTGGCACATAATAAAAGATGACCCGGTGATAGGCACAAGTCTCCCCCAACATCCGGCAATAACATACAGGAAGGCCACATCTATGGCAGATATCCTGGTAAAGAGTAGCCCGGAATATAAAGACAATACGGGATGGTCATTGGCCCGAAAGGGATTTTATAAATGTCCAAGTTGTAAAGCTTGCTCACATGGTGTCAATAAAACCACCTACATGACAGCATTTGGTTCAAAACCCCAGACAATCAGATATCATCTTACTTGCAGAAGTGAATATGTGGTCTAGATCCTACGGTGCAGTTGTAATCTACAGTACGTAGGAAGTACCAAATTACCAGGCCACAAAAGAGTGCTATAACGCATCAGGGCGATCAACAACAATGACCCAAGTTACCCAGTAGCACGACACTTTCAAGAAACTCACGGGGGTAAACCCAAGGATCTGAGATACTTTCTCATAGACACCGTCCCAATACAGAGAAGAGGTGGGGACAGAGAGGCCTTACTAAGACTGTTAGAGACCCACTACATATTAATATTTGACACCAAGCAACCAAATGGATTAAATATGAGTGAGGATCTATATACCTATTTGGATTAACTGTCCCAGACCAGGCCCAACAACTATGAAAATAAGGATATAGGGCACTTAGCCAGCGGTCAAACATAAGAAAATAATTATAGGACATCATCATACAATCAACAATACGTGTTCCTAAAATTTAGCTGCTATTTACATTAAGTATAATCATGAAATAGAACTTTTACACATAACAAGATGGCACTTTTATACATTGCAAAGTTTTATCTATATATGTATAAGTATGTTCTTTTTACAACAAACCTGTTTAAGATGAAAAACTTTTAAGATGGTTTTTTATGAAGGTATTTATGATGATTTTAACATATTTATGAATGAGAATGAATTAATGCCATGTCAAGACTTGAAAATGATGTAATTTATTGTGGGAATCATTCATGGTAAAAAAAATCACAAAATCTACATTAAAGTAGTCCCCCAACAAACTGTCTCTTAAAATAGATGTATGGATATCGAATTTGGAGTTGTTGAATAGTTTGCACTAATGGACATAAATCAATATAGAAAGAAATGGGGTCACATATGTGACACTTAACACTTTACTCATGCACTTTTTCAAAATACATCCTATGGTATTTTAAATAAGGGGATTCTGGGGACATACATAGTAAATGAATATTTATATATATATATATACACAAGCATCCTGGAAAAGATTCTGTTCATAGGCAGATGCAATTATGCCATGCAACTATTCATGGGTTATGAAATCGTATGTTAGTTGTGTAAAAATATAATTTTCACAGTTGAAAAGTATATTACAGATAATTGGATATAACGAAACAATGTATTCTACAATCATCATTGCGTTTGTTCGCACCGGCATTTAAGCAAATATAACGAAATCGCAAATGTATTTTACGTATATTTTACTGGCATTTTATCTGTATTTTACTAGTATACAATAATTGTTAATTAATTTTTTGAACAACTGCTGAACAGAAATAACAGGGAAAATGACAAGTATTTTTTCTATGTTTAATAATGCAGAGTCACTTTTCGTAGGGGTGTGTCTCACGACATTGTTGTCATGTGATCAAGGCAGGGATCTGCCGAAACGCGCCGTGATGGCTGGTGGCACTCGTAAAATAAATTAAAATTGGCACAAAATTGGGTCTACCTCGTCTTACTTACAAGTCCATTGTGATGGAGGCGAGTTTCAGAAGTATATATATATATATATATATATATATATATATATATACATATATATATATATATATATATATTCACTGAAAAAACATAGGTTTCACACCAGTTATAGTTAGGTGGAAATTTTACTTGCATAAAACCATTGAAATTCCCACGTTATAGTTAGTTGGACTCACTATAACTTGCGCGTGCAATGCACTGCTGATGACGTCACATATTACATCACTCATGACCTGGTCAGTGACATCACTCATGACATCACTGATGACAACATCCTTGTGACAAAGTGGCAGACCTCCTATCAGCATAATTTAACCTTCGACACACACATTCAAAAATAGAAACTAACATTTTCTTAAAAAAGGAGAAACCAATACCAATTACAACAACTTATTAGGTAATTCCAACATCTACATACACATCCACTCATTCACCAACAGTTCTATATAGTCACTCATGCATGTACTTACTCATCATATGTACTCATACACCTATACATCCTGTTACACACTAATACTCATCCATATAGTTACTCACACACAAATTCACACATGCAAATAAACTATCAAAAAACCATTTACTTGATTATACTGCTATATACACACCACTACACATACTTCTACAGAAACGGAAACATATTTACTCTCTTAAACAATCAATTATAAAAACACATACTCACTAACCCACCCATACACACAATCATCCACCCATACAGTCTTGCACACGTGCTGTCTTCAAAATACATACAAATAGTGAGTCACTCATTCATGCATCTGTGCTCTAAGTAATATCCCCCACCGAACCATACAGACACTGATACTCAAAAAACAACTAATAACCCATATACACAGTCATGTAGCTACTCACCAACCCATGCAGCCACTTATACACAAAGTGAGACACAGATACAGATATTTAAATATTTAAACATTACACGATAATATATGTATTCACTATGATACATTTAATAGGTCAGTTAACCAATCCATTTTACACAAAAAAAACATCCATTTAGACATTTATTTACCCATTTATTCTTCCATCAACCTTTAGATATACATATATAAAAAATATTTATTTTTCAGAAAGATACACATTCACTGGATGATGTCATCAGTGATGTCATTTTAGATGTCATCAGTGATGTCATGAGTGACGTCACTGACCATGTCATGAGTGATGTAATATGTGACGTCATCAGCAGTGCATTGCACGCGCAAGTTATAGTGAGTCCAACTAACTATAACGTGGGAATTTCAATGGTTTTATGCGAGTAAAATTTCCACCTAACTATAACTGGTGTGAAACCTATGTTTTTTTTCAGTGAATATATATATATATATATATATATATATATATATATATATATGAAAACAGCAAACTCCCAACTGCTATGATCGCAGTTCTAGCGGGCGCAGACCTCGAGCAATCTCCTCAATCCTCAATCAGACAATAGATGAGCCAGAAACCAACGCTGTTAGTTGAAGCAGTGCATTTAATAAGCAGTGAATAGTGCAGAGCAAGTGCCCTCCATGACGCGTTTCGCCCCGCGGACGGGGCTTGGTCACATGACGCGACAGGAGTAGGCGGTGGGTTAAATGACAATTAAAAGCCCAAACACCTAAAGAAACAGGTTGTAAGGGTAAAATAACGACATTGATTGGCAATACAATTCATGTGATGATAAGTCCATAAACAAAATTCCCAAAAATAATGGAAAGTTGCAACATAATTAGAGCATAGTGCTCATATGCGATGAGGGATAATAAAACATTTTCTTAAGAAAAATGACAAGAATTCATAATAGAAATGAAACATTTAGATCAATGTGCAAGTGCAATATGTGAAATAATTTTCTTTAAAAATATGTAAATTAATCATGTCCCTCACCATCAACAATAGGACATCACAGATTGCCAATATATACAAGTCAACTAATTTAGACCAAAAAAGATTCTTATAGATGTTATATACATGGAGAAACAAACGGCGGCAAAGACTTCGATTTATGGAAGTTGACAAAAACACTTCAGATTTCATGGGTATATTAAGCCCAGCTGTTATTTCATCTTATGAATATCTGAAAAAACTGAAAAAGACTGAAAAAGACTCCCCTTCTACAAAGGTAACAAAAAGTACACACTTTTTTTGTATATACATCAAGGAAAACCTACTGAAATTATAAATAATGGTGCAATTCATCAAAAGCATTCAATCCGTTAGGGGATCTGGTATCAAGCAGGGCAATGAAATAAGCCTCTCTTTGACGGAGAAGTCTCTCACGATCACCCCCCCTGCCCGGATTAGCCACTGAACATAACAAGGTATATGTGAGATCTTTTAGTTTCTTGTCATGAACAGATTTGAAATGGCGAGCAACCGGGTAATTCATGTCCGAATTTACTATTGCCCGGATGTGTTGTAAGATGCGTTGGTATGCTTGCAACTTGGTACTCCCTATGTATGACAATGAACATGTGCAGGTCAATTTATATACAACAAAGTCGCTGCGGCATGTCAGATGTTCCCTGATTGGTATAGGCCGATTGCTAAATGCAGATGTATACTCAGTGCCGTTGACTGCAAACGTGCAGGCACGGCACGAGGTGCATCTAAAGAAACCAGATTTGTGGAGCCAAGTAATTTTCAATTGGTTTTCTGGTTGTGCACGGTCAAGGGAATCTTTCATTGAGGGAGCCCTCCTGAAGGTTATTGCAGGAGATTTTGGCAAAAAAGGAGCAAGGATCACATCAGTTAAAACAATTGGCCATTCAGATCTGATAATCTGGCTAAGCTTAGAGCTTTGGGCACAAAAAGTAGTAATAAATCTAGCTGTTGTAGACTTAGTGACATCAATATCAACTGTTGTCTTAGGGGTCAGCAGTGTTTCTCGTGTACGTATTGACACTGAATTGAAGGCCTTATCTAATACTGCTTTTTTATAGCCCCTCCGGAGGAATCTATCTCTAGATTCTTTTAGACATTGTTCGGTGACAACTGGATCACTACAAATGCGCTTAATCCTGATAAATTCACCCAGGGGTATACTGTTGATAGTATGACGGGGGTGAGCACTACGGGCATGTAAGATGGAATTGCCCGCAGTGCTCTTCCTGAACAGTTTGGATTGGATTTTGTTATTCTCGATGTAAACTAATACATCCAAAAATTCAGCTGATGTATATATATATATATTTGCTATGGCAAAATAAAACCCCTCATTGTGTTCCTTTTCAAATTAAATGTATTAAGTGTTACCACTTTATTCCAATCAAGATGACTTCAGGTGTGCCATACTTTTGTCATAAGTAAGACTGTTAGCGTTCTATTTGTTCTTTATAACACTCTGGGACATTCTGTCATTGGGCTATAGTTGGGCTATATCTGGCTGATATTTGGGCTACATTTGTTTTTTTTGTCTCTGGTGGCCATCTTTGGGCTACATTTGGGCTCTAACATATATAGCCCAATGTAGCCCAATATATATTTTTTCAAAGTAAATTTTCGTAAAAACCACTGGAGCACATTTGAGACATAGCAAAGGCACATCGGGGTACCAGTCCCTACCCCCCTTTTATCTCGGCCCCCGCTTGACGAATCCCCTCCAAACTTTCGAGGAAGGACCGGAGCTTCACGAGGCAAATTTGAGGAAATTGTCAGGCAGATTCGTCAACCGGCGATAAAGTTATTCACAATAGAATTTTGAGATTTTGCATTGAAAAAAATCCTTACTATAACTACCTACTGGCGACAGCCAGTAGGATATATATATATATATACACATATATATATATATATACATATATATATATACATATACATATACATATATATATATATATACACACACGCTAACGCTCTCAAAGCGCACCGCGCATAACAGCACTCTCCGAGAGAAGAACGGAGACTTGAAATCCGGTAATGAATGCAGCAGTGTTTCTTTATTTTCGATTTAGTGAATCAGGGGTGCCACGATCTGACGCCTTTCGGCGATCCCAGTCACCTTGCTCAAGACACATTACTGCCTGCTACCTCAGTTTACAGTTTGAGTTCAGCAATTGAAAGCGAACCAGAATCGGACCCAAACCGCGATGCTAACTTGGGGTTTACCAAACTTACCCTGGCCCAGGAAGTAGATTGTTTGTGCCAGGACTGTCGAGAAACCTTAAGGTCCCACAAAACATATGCACAAAAAAACAACGGGCCAACTACAAGCGCTGGCAGCGCAGAAAATGCCGCGCCCGGAGCCTCAAGCGGCAACACCACAGCGAAACAAGGCCACTGGAAACGGTATCAGAAAAAGACAAAGAAAAAAGGTCCAAATCAGTAATAAACCTCTCAAATTTTAAATTATCAACAGCTGAGACGTCGGTGCTAAATCTGGGACTGTCTTATTGTCCACCATGCAACATGAACTATGCAGATACTCGCATGGACATTTACAGATTTACCCGCAAACTTAAACTTAAAAAGTTTTTTGAACTTTATCCAAAAAAGGATGCTTCCTCTGAATTGACCACGAGTTTGACTCTACCAGGAACTGACAGTCAGATCACTTTGGATAACATTTGGAAGATACAAAATGAGGCCACTTCGGACAATGGATTGGATATTCCCCTTGCCTCAAAAAGACAATTGACCACCCCATTCAAAGCTAAATCAACCTTCCAGCCTATAATGGTACATGACAACTTGGATACTTTCCAAGAAATAGTAGTCAAAGATATCAAAGAACTATACACCACTACCAACAAAAAAAGATTCTACATATCCAAACAGAACTGGTGCTACAAACAACTAATTTCAAAACTTCAGAAGGACCATAATATAATTGTGAAGCAGGCCGATAAAGGCGGCAATGTGGTCCTGTGGCCCAAGGATATGTACATCAAAGAGGCGGAATCTCAGCTTAATGATATTGCATGTTACAGAAGAAGCAACGTGCAAACTGTGAAATCTACATGGGTGGATCAATTGACCAAAGTACAAGCATGGAGGAGCGCAGGACTCCTTTCTCATGAGGAGTTCAGATATCTCAAGAAAGATCATCCAGTTATTCCATCGTTTTATTTACTTCCGAAGATCCATAAGGACCCTGTACAACCCCCAGGCCGTCCCATTATCTCAGCAATTGACAGTTCTTTGGAACACGTGTCCAAGTACATTGATTTTTTTCTTCAAGGACACGTTAAAACTCTCAACTCGTATGTGAAAGACTCTTTTGACTTCCTCAGCAAAATTGAGCGTTTTGTCTGGGAGGAGGGTATGCTTTTAATGACTTTGGATGTTTCGTCCCTCTATACTTCAATACGTCATCAGGATGGACTGAAAGCCCTGGAATATTACTTGCACAAATGCCCCCCCCATTCGGAGGCACACAATAAGATGCTGGTGGACATGACCAGAATGTGCCTCGAACAGAACTACTTTATCTTCAATGGTACTATCTATCATCAAGTAAGAGGTGTGGCGATGGGGGCCTGTTTCTCACCAAGCTACGCGTGTTTACACGTCGGGCTTTGGGAGGAACAGGTCCTCGTTGGCCAGCACCATAACATTTTTTCCAACAACATTGTACTTTACTTACGTTACATTGATGATATTTTTTTGATTTGGAGGGGGGACATCGGAAATGCCAGGGCTTTTGTTGAGCTAATCAATACCAACTCGGTTAATCTCAACTTTACTTCAAGCATCAGTCCTGCTTCCATTTGTTTTCTGGATGTCTAAGTCTTTGTATCTAACAACACCTTAGGTACTAGATTATATAGGAAACCGAGTGCTGGTAATACAATCTTACACTCCAACAGCCAGCACCCTGCACATCTGATTCGGAGTATTCCCTTCGGGGAAATGCTCCGCATCAGGAGAATCTGTAGTACGGACGCGGAATGTGCGGCTGCACAGGAAGCTTGCAGATTACGTTTCCTCGACAGAGGCTATTCCAACACCAGCCTAGTCAGAGCTATCCAACAATCTAACTCTGTCAGCAGACAGGAGGCCGTTGTCCCTAGGGTTAGAAATACCACTGTAAACAGCCAGGCTGAAGGAAAATCCACAAATACTTGCCCACGAGTGATTTTAACTTTTATTCGTCAACACGGGGCATTGCGAAAAATCCTTTACAAAAACTGGAATCTGGTCCAAAGTGATCCAGTAATTGGATACAATCTTCTTAGCCAACCAGAAATTACTTTTCACAGATCTCCTTCAATGGCAAGGGCTTTAGTGAGTAATACCCTGGAACCTGTAGTCTCCACCACTTGGGGGGCATTGAGGAAGGGCTTTAAGACCTGTCCCCAATGTAAAGCTTGCCGGTTTGGCAGCAATAGGACCAATTTTCAAAGTCCCTTCCGTGAACGCCCCACACCCATCACCAAGTGGTTAACCTGCAAATCTGAGTTTGTCATCTATGTGTTGGAGTGTCCGTGTGGTCTCCAGTATGTAGGTAGTACTAAACTACCTGCCCACAAACGGATACTCCAACACATACATGCAATCTCAGGCCACGACCAGAACTACCCAGTGGCTCAGCATTTCCAGGACAAACATCAGGGCTTACCCGATCAACTCCGGTATTTTCTAATCGACGCAGTTGAGGTTTCAAGAAGGGGAGGAGACCGCAAGGCCAAACTCCGTCTCCTTGAGACCAGATATATACTGGAGCTAAATACTGAGAATCCTAATGGGTTAAATGATCGGGAGGATCTTTATACATGCATTTGAATAATTTGCTGATTATGCCCTCATTTTTTGTACGTCTTGCTACTGTTGTGTTCTAATTAGAGTTGAATGAATTTTTCCTAATCATTGTGATTTTGTGGTGCTTCTCTTGATCAGAAAAAATGTTTTTAACTTATGAAATGAATAACAACTTGGTTTTAAACATGAAAATTTTGCACTTTAATGAGCTGCTTTCACTTGCACTTTATCAAAAAAAGAGAAAAAAATCGTTTTTCACTCTGCACTTTATTAGACTCGGCAGGCTTTTGTGGCAGGCCCACTTGGGCTTTATTTCAAATAATGGTTATTACATTTAACCCAGGACTAAGATACGTTTCAAAAATTATTTCATTTTTGCATTAGCAGCATGTTATTTGAATGTACTTTCTTAGATAAACAAACGGGGCCATTTTTCAGAGTACAACATTGTGGCTTTACAATATCATTCAGGAAATGTTCCTAGTCTATAAACACATAGACACATTGATTTGTCATGTATTATTGTAGACGGATAACTTTGTTGGTATTGTCTCTATTCGGTATATTGCCACGTGTTTTTACGTTTACCAATTTTTGAATTATTTGTTCAAGGTTAACATTATTAATTTGATTGGTCCTAGAAAGTTATGTGATTTCATTATTTCTTTACATTGCTGCTTTTTTGCATTATAGTATGTTTTCTATGTCCTTTAACAAACCCTATGTACTGTCACTTTAAAAGCCTTGCTGCTTGACTCACAATTTGTCATGTGATCAAGCCTTCTCCAAGGCGAAACGCGTCATGGCGGCAGCGCTGGCTTTAATTGAATAAACTGGTTGCACCAGCACTTTCTGGGTCGACTCCTCGTCATTTGGGATCCCGCAGAGAATCTCTGTCGATTTGGTGACGACTAACGCAATATATATATATATATATATATATATGTATATATATATATATATTACCTCATGAACAGGTCCATTTATACATTTGGTGTCACCATGGAGGATTGGGTTACCTATGAGGAGGATGAAGCTGTTTATGAAGAGGAAGTGCCTAATCCTTCTATTGAGGATAATATTGTTGAAGCCCTGGACACCTCTGTCCAGGACTATCAACAAGGAAATGGAGAAGACAGTTCTGGGAACTGTACAGCAAGCGCTGGGGACTGCGTTAAAACCTATCACTAATTATCAGTTAGAAAAGTTTGCCAAGCGCCATGGTGTCTCTAAGCCTGCAGTCCCTAAGAAAGATGGGGATTATTCTGGTTCTCACACTGAATCTTGGCCTCACTCCTATAACTTGTCCTCTCTGCCTGCTCCTGACCCACACAAGTCCAAGGCTCCGGACACTGATACCGATACGGACATTACGTCTACTGACACCCCTTACGAGTCTCCTCCTAGGAAGAAGACTAAGAAGTCCAAGAATGTGGAGCCTGCTCCTCCTTTATCCACCCCCCTTTACCTTCAACACAGCTGACATTGTTCATCCGAGATCCTCCAATTGGCTTCCAGCGCCGGAGGTTGCCGCTTATCTACATGACAATGTCCGTAAGAGTTCTGACAAGAAAAGACTTCGGTTAGAGTGCCCTAGGCTGGACATCTCTGATAAGGTCGCAGAACCCCCCCAACAGACTCTAGCATGCTGACCTTCCTAAAAAGGTTTGCCAAAGACCCAAAGAAGTTTGAAGAATGGGGGAGTCAGGTCCTGGGACGTGGGGCTAGCTGGACCATTAATATAGCTAAGTGCACAGAATGCCAGCCACACACTTACTTAAATCCTCTATTTTTGAGGGAACAAACCATAAGAAACTTCCTGGTTCGTACGGGTATATCACTCAAACCCTTTTATTATTTATTTGTTTTTTGTCTTTTTTTAAGTATTGATGTATGAAAGGGACACCTTATCGTTTTGTACACCTTATATACAATTATTTACAATTCGCGATTATTTACAACACAAACACATACACATAACTAGTTGTATTATACAAAGGAATTGCTCTGATATATATACACTCAAATATTCATACTACGAAGAAAAAATCATCCGTAATTCCATAAAGACCAGAGTCAAAAGTATAAACTTGATGACAATCATAAATCAATGAACTACAGTTGAATGTAGGCAGTTCAAAAAAGGAAAAATAGACTTCAAATTAATTCATTCAGTCCATTCAACCAATAAATGGCTAATCTTTTTACGCCAACGCGCTTCGAATCCGGTATGTCAACTCTACGGATTCTCATCAGGGCTCTGTCTTAATATGTTATATCTGCAAGTGTATAAAATAAAACTTGTTTTAGCTACATTTCTGACAGTTGTTTAGCTTCCAACTACATTTAACTCAGATTTCTCATATTACCTGTTGAACCAGCAGCCGCTCCCAGGGACCACTGCCTGCCCTTACAAAATGAAACTGAAAGGTTTCACTTTTCTATTTAAATGCATCCCATTTTCCCTTAAGGAAAACGGGCTGTATTAAAAAAAAATGCCTTATTTGCAAAGCATTTTTTACCAAAAAAGGTCTTATCGACATTGAGGAAACCCTGCTGCGCAAGGAAGCCTATTTGATCATGAGATTCAACAGCGCCCAAACTGGATTGAATAGTATGTCCGAAGTCTCAAGGCTTTAAGCCTGTGACTTCGTGTTCTTTTAAGTGCTCCACTGGACAGCAGTAATACTTTACCTGTTCGGAACTACATGTCCCACAGTTCCATGCACCCATTGATTGCTTATATCCCCACCCTAAAGATGGCGCTGGTGTTTCTGAATTGAACCTGGCAGTTGTACGGTGGAGCCCTTACTGAACCGGTGAGTGCTCCTGAGAATAGCCGGCAGTTACACTTGTACTTTAAAACGGGGTTGACAATTTACAGGTCTCCCGTCTTTGATTGGCAGGTTTTAAGCCGAGGAATAGGAGACAGTGCGGCGTAATTTGGATACCGCTGCATTTTGGTGGATGAATTGACAGCAGCTTGATCGCGAACCTGCGACGCGCAAGTACAGGTAACTTGCAAATGGATCTATCCCGCTTTAGTCTCTAGCACAAACAGTCCGGTTGTGAGCAGGCTCTGACACTGTGCTTCGCTCTTTGCCCCTTTTAGATCGGCCAGCGTGCTTGAGACCTGAGACCGTGTGAGAAAACGTTGTGTCTCCAGGTATGCGTTTCAGAACTAATGATTGGTGATCCGTAATGTTACTTTAAATGCTGATGCCGCTTTACAATCTAATGTGGCGACTTTGGTTCGCTATTCACAGGTGAAATAAGGAGCTACAGGATATCTGAATTAGAGAGGGACAGGGAGAAACACTTGCTACTGTCCGAGGTATGATTTTGGAATTTGGAATTTTTCTTTTATGTTTTGCGGGTTTACCCGCGTGTGCACAAACTTGAAGTACATTGCACATTCTGAGCTTGATGTTATCTTGCAGATAACAAGGTCCCGCCACAAGTATTGGTGTTAACAGATCCCCGAGATAAGGTCTTCGGAGTCACTGTCAGGTACATAAAGGGCTATGAGGGGCACTGGGGGCAGTCACCTTGGTATTGAGAATGTTTGGTGACACGCTGCTCTCCTTTTGTCTTTCTTTTTAAACATAAACACCTTGCAGAACTACATTGATTGAGCCCTGATGAGAGTCCGTCAACTTTGCTCACGGACTCGAAACGCGTCGGCATCATTGAAAGAATATACGAAGGATACAGAATTCATTTCTGAGTCTCACTGATTAATTTGTTCATATTCTTCAATTTTTCACCTTGAACGTGTCTCTTTCATTGAGTTGAAATACTGATTATGGTTTATTGAGTGTTGTTCCAATATGTGCAGAGATTTATCGTTTGCTATCACTCAATATACGAAAGGTGTATTATATAATTGTTTGTTTGTAACTTATCTTGTGATTTGTATTCCCTTGCTGTATTGTTTTATAGTAGTTGCTATATGTTGAGTGTCTTTCTCAGACAATCTGTCTGATCTTATATGTTAAAATTTCTAAAGTAATAAGGTAAAAATAAATATACCGAACAAATCTGGAATTTAATTTTGATTTGTTTGCTCGCAGTAAAGAGCACTTGAAAAGTGGTGGGGTTGGCATCTGTTTTTTCTAAAAAGTTGTGTATGGTCCAGCCGACCCTACGTCCCGGGACCTATCTCCTTACCTACACAAAACATTATTTACAAAGCAGTCACAAATATGGTGGTCTGCTGACACCAGCAGGCCACCATCCCTGTAAGTGCTAGCCATTCCCAATGGGGATTCAAATTGCGCTTGCCTCATGAATATTGAGATATGTATGTATGTATGTATGTGTGTTCTTATATAGCGCTCGACTTACCCTAGGGCATCTCGGCGTTTGCCTTGGGAACCCGTCCTGGCTTTTCCCTGTGAGATAACCCGTACTTGGCATCCCCAAGGTGAAAGCCAGGCATCCCGCCGCGGGGGGGCCATTGTGGAGATTAAGCAAGCTAATGCCCAGAGTTGCAGAGTGTGAACCCGTGATTAGAGTGGGCACCGAAGCGAGAATTATCGAGTCCGTGGACAATTGGGCTCAAGACCCTGCCGCGTCGGGAATTGAACCCTGGTCCCGGGTCTGACCTCTGCTTCAGGGTATGCCGCCTCTAACCAGTGAGCCACACTTCTCCACTATATGCAATTTGCAACCCCATTTGGAATCGTAAACCGTGTCCGAGTCACTGTTGTACATTCACTTTTACGAGTCGCAAATTGCGAGTCACAATTCGACACAATTTGTGACACGCAAAAGTGAATGGTCGTGCATCTGGCCTAAAATCTCCCTGTGCCTAACAAAATAAATGAGTGTATCTGTAACTCGACTGGTACTCCTGTAAAGCGTACTGATACCTTCGGGTCAATTTTACACTATATAACACTCCCCCTCCACCACCCCCCCAAAAAAAATCCTGTTTTGTTCATAAGCATTTATGAGAAATGTTCCCAGTCCATACAAAATTAACATCTCCTAATTTGATCCGCAAGGTTTTCGCATGAGGATACAATTTGGTGATTGCCTACAGCTCTTCGCTATCTCCATCTCTCTTGAACATCCACAGAAGATTAATGGCGAGAGCTGATCCCCGAACACAATCTTAGGTCCCAGTGTTTGCCATCAACATTGAAGACATTTGAGTCTAGATAACAACCCTAGGCATTGGTACAACATCCTCAACTAACTCGAGCATACCTGGCTCTGAATAGTAAATATTCTACACCTCAATTGATCGAAAACAACAGATCTAAAGGACGGCACAAACCGTGGTGTGCCACATATATCGGCCTTTAGTTTGGCGTGAGTCCGGGAACAGGTTAGAAGTATATATGAATATTGATTTTGTGTTGATGTTGTCCTTTCTCTGTTCTTTCCAAACAAGGATGCAGTTATGAGCACCTACCTGAATATTACAGTGCTGTTATAGGTCTGCTCCTATGATTATCCATTTACAAGGTTGAAAAATGGCATAGGTAATGTCCTGTCTAGATTCATGTTGCACGGTGTGTGCATATGACACCAAGATGGAACTAGTAAACCTCTTATTGAACCAGAACAAGCTGCAAGTCTCAGCAGCAACCTAATGGCTACAGACCATATCAACCCACGCCAGAAAGCCCTTTACTGGCTTCCAGGAGAAAAGCAGACTAACCGTTCAGTGTTCTCTGCTTCACCCCAAACATTGGGACTCCTGTCCTGCACACTTTCAAAAGCTTGTTGCTCATTATATTCCAGCCCAGAACATGTGATCCAGAATGGTGAGGTTTGACTTCCACTGACATGAAGTGAAAGAAACACGAATGAAGAGACATCAAATGTCTAAGCGCAACACATTGGAACGACCTGAGCCGTGCCCATATCGCACACCTTCAATGAAAAATGGAAAACATCCCTAGTCAAAGAAATGATCCTGTGACCATTGAGACGTACTACTAGCTAAAGAGGAATTGGTGCATTTCTTAACATCCAAGAAGCATACTTTGGGATCTGTGGTGGATAGCAAAATTTCCCAAATATCTCAGGATTCAGCTGGTTTCAAGTGCTGCTTTTTTACGCTCTAAGTGAGCCTTCTCGACTCTTTACCTGCTCAGAACATAATGTCTCATTGCAGGCAGTGAAACCATGTCTCGCCTGAATTATGGAAATGTTTTGTAAGCAGGCTCTGTCTTTGATTTTCAGGCTTCACTTTGCTCAGAATGTGTCTTTGAAATGAGTGTCAATCTGTAGGAAAGCTCTCATTGAGTACCTGGGATTCACAATTATTTTCAAGCTTATATGACTGACTTTTAAAGGTCTCTACAATTGACAGCATTTAGCTTGATGGAAAAAGACCACCCTTGTACTCTGAGTCAGGCACTCAGAGTTATAAAGTACAGCTTGTTTCTTTTCTGGCTCCCATTAGCCTTCAGTAGTCGCATGTAATTTTCTGCACAAGTGACACTTTTTGAGAATCCACTTATGTCAGAGATGCATCAAATGTGTATCCTCCTGGCATTTCAATGTCAAGTTAAGAGTCTGCGTTTCTAACATCCTGTGGATGTTGTTCGAGTGTTTTAACTCTAGCACTACTCTGCTAGCCCTGCACGTAAGGTGGACCCCCCTCCCAGCGAAAACACTGAACCCAAACCAGAAAAAAAGACATGAAGTTCAAGAACTAGCTTCCAGACTCACTGTCTTTAGCACAGCCTCCTGGACTCAGAGTGGCCTCTAGGCCTAAGTGCACAGGTCCAAGTCTGTGGAATTGTTGCTTTTAATTTACAAAGCACCAACAATCACTAGTATTCTTATTTACTTCGATTCTCCCTTTCTCGTCCCAGTCTCCTATGCCACACCATCACCTAGTGAAGAGGGGGTAAGAGCCTGCCCATCATCCCTGACCCCATAGAATGCGTGCAGTGGTACTTCTGTGAAGCCACAACCAACCGGAGTAAATCAAATACAGTGCTTTAAAACCACCACAGACAGGGCTCTCCAACTGCAGGTGGTGCAAGAAAAAGCACAGCTTAGGGTTCGGAATGGACTGCCTTGTGCAGGGGCTCGTGTGCAGGCCTGGCCTACGGAAGGAGGGGGCAAAAAACTTCATATTAATGGCATTATGGAGCTTTGCCCGGGGTGCTTTGCTTGAGGATTCTGAAAAGCCCCCTTATTGAGAGAGGATTAAAAAATTAGCTAGCTATTGCGCCAAGAATGTTAAATTCTATTAAGGACCCGGAGGCGAAGATTATGATTTCTCTTTCATTTATTGCTACTCACAGCAGCCAATGAAATTTAGTTTTGTATATCAAAAACGACATTTCCCATGATGCAAACAACACATCACATCCTGTAATAGCCCATAAGAGCCAGTCAACACCGGATATCCTCCTCTTTCTTTGCTTCGAACAGTAAGTCCATAAATAACTGAAGTCCAACAATAACATCCTCCAACGTGGAAGAACAGCCAACAGGAAAAAACTTCTTCTCAACAGGAAGCATACTTAATCCATCTTCTTCGTAGAACCTGGCAGAATGAGAAAATGAGCCCGAAAATTCTGCTTAAACAGAGCATAAAGTCATGGGTGGGCAAAATCATTACAATACATGTAATGTAACCGGCTGAGATAATCCTCGCCTCCATGTCCTTAATAGAATTGAAAATTCTTGGCGCGATAGCGAGCTAATTTTTTATTCTATTACAGGACCAGAGGCTTCGTATTATGCTAGTTTAATGCTGATGAAACCACCGGTTTATAATAGGTTTGTAATAAAATTGTTTAAAGGTAGATTCAGAGGACCAATCAGTAGAATGCATAATGTCCTGAACAGTAGATCCTACCCTCAAGCTCTTAGAGGCCATGGCGCCACGAACAGATTGCGCCCCAAAAACCTGGGTAACAATACCCTCCTCCTGCATAACATACTTCAACCATCTGGCTATAGTAGCCGCAGAAACAGGCTTGAATGGTTTCTGTAAAGCAATCAATAACTGCGCCACACCTGTAGGCCAAATAGACTTTGTACATTCCTCATATGCCTTAAGGCAGTGTACTACACAAAGCTTAGCATTACTTGGAAAAGCATGGTAATCAACACTTCTAGACATGGTCTTGGTCCTGGCAGTAATATTAAGAGACTCCCTCCGGAGTAAATGCTCTACCTGTAATGTCCCGGGATTTAACATCCGATGACAGTCTACATGCCGCAAGACATAAAAGCATAGCCAACTTGGCTGAAAGTTGCTTCCTTGTCAACATGTCATTTTGGGGCCACAGATTAAACAGAGAAAGAACTAGAGAAACATCCCATAAGGAAGTAAATTTACGTTTGGGCGGGTTCGCTACCCTAATACCCTTCAGAAGCTTACATACAAGTGGAAGCATACCTACGTGTTTACCTTCAATCTGAGAAGGACCCGCCGAAACAGCGGAACGGAAATTGTTAACGGAACGATATGCCAAACCTTCGCAAGCTTTCAGAGAAAGAAAATTCACAATGTAGGGAAGTCCTGCCCCCACGGTATCCACTTGTTCTACGCACCAACGAACCCAGCCTTACCAGGCTGAGGTGTATCTCTTTCTGGTGGATGGAGCCCAAGCTTGATTGATGAAGGCTGAAGCTTGCTCGGAAAACCCTGGCATTTGCCAATGTTACCTGAAAGTCTCCAGGCCATCAGGGACAGTTGCCCCGACATTACCATCGAATCCATCTCTCCATGAGGGCCCTGGAGCATCGTCTGGAATTGTGGAATCTTCCTGGGGAAGTCGCAGCTCAACTCCAGAAGGCTCGGGAACCAGGGCTCCGACTTCCAGAGGGAAGTCACTAAGATCACCTCCGCCCTCTGTCACATTATCTGTGTAAACACTTGAGGGATCAATATGAACGGGGGAAAGGCATAATTCAGAGACTGAGACCAGTCCTGAGTGAAGGCATCCGTCGCCAGAGCTAACTGATCTGGACTCCAGCTGAAAAACTGAGGCATTTGCCGATTTATCTGGACGCAAAGAGGTCGATCTGGCATGTCCCCCAGATCGCTTGTAACCACTGAACTATCTGAGGTTGGACCTGCCAGTCGCTGTAGTCCTTGAGATGTCTCGAGTGCCAGTCCGCCACCACGTTCGACTAGCCCGGAATATATTCGGCTATGACCGATATCTGGTGGCTTAAGCAATAGTGCCAGAAGTCCTTCGCTATCTCTATTAACATGGAGGATCTTGTGCCTTCCAGTTTGTTGATGTAACGAACTGCTGAGATGTTGTCCATCCATAAAAGGATGCAACATGAGACTTTCTTGGGTGACAGAGTCCTGATTGCGAATGATCCGGCGAGCAGCTCTAGGCAATTGTTACGGAGGTCTAGTTCTTCGAGGGACCACCGTCCTCCTGTGGAAATATTTCCGCAACGCGCCCTCAGCCCCAACGGCTAAAATCGGACTTTATGACAACTTCTGGAAGGGAGCCGAAAATGGCACGACTGTTCCATGCTTCCACGTGCTGAGCCACCACTGAAGCTCCTGGTGGACCTCTGATGACAGCGGAACCAGGTCCGTATATGAGAGACCCTTCTGTAGGTGTCGAATCTTCAATCTCTGATGGGCCCGATAATGAAGGGGGCCTGGGAAGATCGCCTGAATAGATGACGCCAGGAGACCCACTATCCTGGCGATGGCTCTCAGTGAGACTGTCTGTTTGGACATCAGAGAGCGTAGTTCCTTCTGCATGTCGCGCAGTTTAGAACGGCGAAGGCTCAACTGAGCCGCGTGAGAATTTATGGCAAAATCCAGAAAACCTATTTTTTGTGATGGACACAGTACGGATTTGGCTTCGTTGACCACAAACCCGAGATTTTGCAGCGTAGCAATGGTCACGCGCAGATGTTGTGCCGCCATCTCTTGCATTTCTACACCATGATCAGTAGATCATCTAAATACACTATCATGCGAATCCCTTGCTCTCCGAGGGAGGCTACCACTGGTTTCAACACCTTGGTGAAACACCATGGAGCTGAGGAAAGTCCGAAAGGAAGGACCAAATATTCGTACCACCGGTCTCTCCACTGGAATTGCAGAAATCTCCGATGTGGAGGAAAAATCGGAACAGATAGGTAGGCGTCCTTCAAATCCATACGGATCATCCAGTCCCACTGTTTCAGAAGATCCGCCAAGAGATGGATACCCTCCATCTTGAAATGCTTGTAGACCATATATTGATTGAAATCTTTCAAATGGAGTACCAACCTGTAACCGCCGCCTTTCTTCTGAACCAGAAAAATATTGCTGCAGAACCCGTGAGGGCTGTCGTTGCAACGTGCTTTCGCATGTTTCTGCAGCAATTCTTCGACTTCTGAATCTATGAAAACTCAAAACTCATTCTGTTTCGGAAAAAGACAGTTGCCTGGGCTGTCTGTACTGAGAGGGGACCTGAAAGAAATGGAGATGAAAACCCTGAACAGTTTCTAAATTCCAAGCATCTTCATACAAGTGAGCTCAATTGTGAAAGAAATATCGAATAAGACTCCCCCCAAGGGAAGTGGGGAAGTGTCCAGAGCACTCACCTGAATATTCTGAGGCCTGGAAATAACCACAGTAGGTTCCCCTGTTGAAACGTCTCTTGTTAAAGCGCTGACTGGTAGGGTAGAACGTTCCCCCATAGGTGGAGTCCCAATCGCCTCTGCCAAAGTCGTCTGTCTGGGGGCCTTGGAAAGATTGGCGGCCAAACGAGCATCCCTGGCCTCGTCCAGCCCTGATAAAAACACCAGCCTGAAAGACTCTTTATTCCTGACTGGGGTTTATCGAGAGTCCTGAAGGTGCCCACGTACTTAGCCACATCCTTCACAAAACACTCAATGAGTAGATTGCCGTCTGCCAGAGGACCAGGTTCCGCCCCTGCCAACTCGGGTTGGAGTCCCTCCTCATTAGGAGAGACTTACGCCATTCCGTGGATATTGCACAATTAGCATTACCCAAGAGGCATATCGCCCTCTGGGTCCAACCTGCTAAAACATGCGGATCCATTGTAGCACCTGATTCCTGCGCCTCCAAGGCTTTCTCTAAGATTTTTGCTAGGGTCCCACAACGTCCAGGGGTTTGTCCTGGCACCCCATCCAGGCACAATCAATGCCCTTCTTTGGGTCTTTAAGTGCACAGAATGCCAGCCACACACTTACTTAAATCCTCTATTTTTGAGGGAACAAACCATAAGAAACTTCCTGGTTCGTACGGGTATATCACTCAAACCCTTTTATTATTTATTTGTTTTTTGTCTTTTTTTAAGTATTGATGTATGAAAGGGACACCTTATCGTTTTGTACACCTTATATACAATTATTTACAATTCGCGATTATTTACAACACAAACACATACACATAACTAGTTGTATTATACAAAGTGAATTGCTCTGATATATATACACTCAAATATTCATACTACGAAGAAATAATCATCCGTAATTCCATAAAGACCAGAGTCAAAAGTATAAACTTGATGACAATCATAAATTAATGAACTACAGTTGAATGTAGGCAGTTCAAAAAAAGAAAAATAGACTTCAAATTAATTCATTCAGTCCATTCAACCAATAAATGGCTAATCTTTTTACGCCAACGCGTTTCGAATCCGGTATGTCAACTCTACGGATTCTCATCAGGGCTCTGTCTTAATACTAAGTGTATAAAATAAAACTTGTTTTAGCTACATTTCTGACAGTTTTTTAGCTTCCAACTACATTTAACTCGGATTCCTCATATTACCTGTTGAACCAGCAGCCGCCGGTCAACGGTTGGATATTAGTTCTGACTGAGTTTCTTTTTTTTTCGGGATCTAAAAACAAACGCAGGTATCATGACCTGTTCTTGCTCACTTTCTAAGACCAGAATGGGGCACATATGTTATCAACATACCTTACTGGATCATGCTCGTGATCCTACGTTTCCACCAAATGGGAGTTAATTTTCAGTCTTGTATTACAGCCTGAAAATAATGAGAATAACGTTTTACGTGCTTTTTATGCACAGACGGAGAGAGTATGGCACTCGTTGCTCTACTCGGCATACCTGCTCTGTGGGATTCCTTGCTTGGGCTGTTCGTGTTGTAATCGGTTGCAGCGGTAAACGCTTTCTAACCATGTGGGCACCGCTTTCCTCAGTTCTTATTATTTGTGCTCGCTTTCCCTAGAGGAAATAACAGCATTTTATTAGGTTTCTGGGGCTACTGCAATATTGGTGGCAAATCAAACCCATGTTAGCTCTAGACTTACTTGAACAAGCTGTGACTCGGCATCTAGCTCTCATTCACTTAGTTTGGCAGCCATGTTGTAACATGGTTTTGGACCTACTTATAGCTACTTGCTTGGCGGCCATCTTAGATTGGGGTCGCTAGAGAAGGCTGTCATTTAGAAAAAAGGTGAATTTAAACCACATATGAAAACATACGCGCAATTACCATCGACCCTTTCTTTTGGAGGCACTATACTAGATAAAGCTCACACTCTAGATATTTCAGAAAGCGAGTTGAGCCCGCTGAGTGCGCTATTAAACTTAAGTATAAGGTAGGCCTCTTTTTTTAGTAGAAGTTTATCATGGTCAATGGGTCTAGACTGTTGCAGAACATATATAATTGACCACTAAGTCATTCTCAGTCAGGGACTCACAAAATAGCGTTTGTGCATGCCAGGACCCTTATTTGCGGTTGCAAATGGGCCGATCTCCCGTTTGCAAGTGCAAAAAAAAGGTTTGTATAGCTGGCTCAAGTGATTTGCACAGAATCACAGCTTCGAAGTCGACCACCCTAGCCATTAGGCCACATACTCTCGCCAATCTGTTGATGAATGTTAAAATGATAGCGATGAAAAGGGTTTCATAAAGCCATTACCAAAAATAGGGGGTCCTGGCACTAACCAAAAGACAAGGACCACTGCAAAGAGTAGCAGGGAAGAATGATGGCAAACGATGAAAGGCCTGGAGGCTGTGCAGTGCGTGAAGACTAAGAGGGAGTGAGTTTCAGTAGATAGTCATCAGCATCGTCATCAGCATCGAAGGGGTTAAAAAAAAGACAGAATTCGGTTTGCCACCCATGCAGCAGGACCACTGGGGGCAATATTAAAAAGAAAAAAAAAAAAGAAAGAATACGGGTCCACCACCCATGGACATGCGGCGGGACCCACAAAGGGCAATTTTGGTTTTGTTTTTAAAAAGAAACTAAAATAATTTGCTGCTAAAATGCTGAAAAAAAATCAGATGTTTGCACTGCTTAATTCCTGCCTTTGTGATGCTAAATTTACTAATTTATGCTGCAGTATCCTGTGGGGTCTGATTTATTCAAGTTCGGATGAACTGCAGGAACTGGTTACACCACATAAATGTTATTTTCTCAAAAAGGAAATCAAGACCTATAACCCCAATGATTCAGCTTGTAGTATCCACACATATCAAAAGGGCATTAAAATGGCAAGTGAGGAAGTCAATGCATGTTTTGTATCTATCCAGACATTAATTAGCACTATCCCTTTCGGTGACAATGGCACATATGGGAATGGCAACAACAAAAGTCACACAGTGGAGACCTTTGGCCTTCTGTCCATCTCTTTAAGTGTAGGTTTTGTATGTTAGCCAGATCTTTCCAAATGTCTGCATTTTGTGATGTAACAGCCTCCAGTCTCTCCGTTGCGTACAACTTCCCACCTTCACTTAGCATTGGGTAAGAGCACACAGATGTTTCCAAAAGTGCGCTATATTAAGCCTGGCAGCTAGTAACCAGTGTGTGACCAGTTTCTCCATCTAGACATGTATTCAAGACCACCACACATGAGCCGTGGTGCTACCAGAACCGGACTCCATCTAGCATCGATCGGAGCTGTCAAACGCTGCCTTTAGTCTGAGTGGGTAAAGTACCACACGGTTAGTATTTTATTCGAATTTTCTTTGTGTTGGGTAAAAAAAAAATAAGAAATGTGTGCCCCTGAAAAATGTCTACACCGGTTTCTTTCAGTTTTCTAGTTGAAAATTTAAGTTGGAGGTGAATTATTATTAGGGGTCTTTATACTAGATATAACTTTACCTAATTGTCTGACATGAATCATTGATTCTATTGTGGTTATATCCCTCTCCCACTTCTCTCACTTGCCTCTTATTTCCCAGTGTCACATCCGAGTTCAACAGTATTTGTTTGCAGAAGCAACAATGCATGTTGCAACAATACACGTTTCCTTGCTTAACACTTCACCATACTCTAACAGGAACCATAATGAAGGTGGCTTAAGGAAGTTCCACTTATTGGAACTGCCACCATAAACACCTGGTTTAAAGCTTTGGTAATGTACCAGTGGTGTCACTGGGGAAGAAAATGTTGTGGCCTTAATGTGTTTGGTTATTTGGTTACAATACTTTTAAGAAAACAGGCTTTTTGCAGGTGTATCCCCACCTTTTGCCCTATTTGCATTACTAACTGTTGGTGTATGGCTTGGAACATGCACTGAAGCCTACTAACCAGGTTCTAGTGCTCTCTCCCTCAGTGCTTTAAATGGGGAAAAAATAAGTTCAGGTACTCATTAAAATGGTTAGAGGTGTGGTAAATGGGCGGGGCTAAGGGCAAGATAAGATGATACATAATGACCTCTGTACCGCCGGGTCTGGTGGCTCAGTGGACTAATGCGTCTACTGCAGGGGCCTGTGTTCGACCTCATGGTCACAGGTTCAAATCCCGGCGGGTCCACTCAGCCTTTCATCCATTTGGGGTCGATAAAATGAGTACCATTGAGTTGGGTAACAACAAACATCTGTTATTTCAGCGCCAAGAGGCCCGTAGTGGTGAACGTGCGCTTTACAAATACTCATGTTATGTTATGTTATGTACCAGTTACAGCACATATAAAAAAGCATGAGAAATGCGTTTATGTAAACAAAACAGGTTAACTCATTACACAAAAAGAAAGCTAAACAGGATTAGATGTTAACATTTCCTTGTTTTATAATATTTGCTGCTTCCTAATGCCATATGTTATTTGTTGTTGTTTGGAAAATACTATATATTCTCAAGCGTGCGCACACAGAGAGCGAAACAAGCTGAAATTAACACAAAAGCCCATTCCCTTTAAAATATCTCCTGAGAGTGTCCTGATTCTCTCCCTCTTTCTCTCACACAAAAATGGGCACACACAGGTCGGCAAGCACACAGACATATATATGTATGTGTAGACAGTTATTAAAGTTAAGAAATGCACAGGATTTTTGACTGTACACAATTTTGTGTTAAAATACCATTTCAAAGCCCATTCATGGTTTCAGAACTCAACAAATATCTGGTATTTTTATGTAAAGTAAGTGGCCATCCTAACTTCACTTGTCACCTCACTTCTATACATTCATCTCTCCCCCTTCCTTCTATGCTTGTTTTGTATATACTCATCATCTAATATGTTTCCATATCTTTATTTCATTGTTAGACTAGTTTTTAATATGTCATCTGTTGGAACGTTCATTTATCTTATATAAATAACCGTATAGAATGTTCGGCGGATTTGATCTTTTGAGAGCGGTTCTTCACACTTGACTGTTTCCACCTACGTGTGGACCCTTGTGATGTTACTACTTGAATAAATATCATTTATCCACTTTACATCTTCGTTTCCTGCTTCAATAGAGGGACACACAAAGGAAAGCAGTCTCTATGCTGAACAAAAAGATGGAGAAAAAAACGGCTTTGGGGAAGGTAGAGGATTGTCTATGGCTGCCTCTCACTTTAGTACAGCCAGTACATTTCCTTAAATGTGACAGGATTACTGACTGGCAGCACCAGCCCATTTCACACGCCTGATGGAGGAAGAAGGGGGCCGTAAGCAAATTAAGCCTAATAGCCTTTGCGCACCTGATCAACAGTGCAGGGACTGTCTAGACCCTGTCCTGTTGATCACAGCATGACGCAAGGCAGGCCCTCTCAATCCTCTGAAGTCTGGGGACATTCAAGTGGGCACTGCTGGAATCTCCAGCAGCGACTCCACAAAAGGCCACTGAGGGGCTCAGTGACTTGCAAGATTTTCGGAAGCAAAGCAGCATCTGCCCTGAGCTGGAGGAGATACCGAACCTGAGCCATCTGTGCTCTCAATGAGGGTACCGGTACTCTCCCTCTCCGAAAAAAAGGGCCGGTACTGACAGCCAGAAAATTTGGAAGTACCGGTACTTAGTACCGCTGAGTACCGGCCCATTTAAAGCACTGCTCTCCCTAAATACGATGAATATAAAGTTGGTGCCCCAATTGACAAGTACTTTCAAACCCCTTATAAGTACCTTCGTTAGTGGTACCAAATGTATCCAGGGCATGGGAGTTATAGGGATCACCAGGACCTGAAGCACTGTTTGTGACACCCTAAGTGACCCAAGTAAACAGATGACAGCAGGCCTGCCAATGTGGACTGCAGGAGCAGGAAACCGGTTACTCTACTTTAACCTTACCATAATTGGGAAGGTAAAAGCACTATTTTTAATATATGCCAATCACCCCTAAGGAAGGCCTCCTGAGCCCAGGGGGCAGGGTTCATTATATTAAAGGTGTGGACATTTAAGTGCAAGGTTATAAGTCCCTATAGTTGATTCTTTCCATTAAGGGCTATTATAAGTGATCAGCGGACCATAGGATAACATGGGCTGGCACTCAGGCATCCCGGAGGTTGTCAGCTCTATTATGGAACCACTGAAATATGTCATGCTTGGTATCAAACAACTTTTCACTTCACCCCTGACATGATGCTCATGCCAGAGTTGATGTAACATGCATCCAGGTGACTACCTTAGAGGTTGCCAACCTGGTTGCATTAGCCTTTGCTGTGCTCTGGCTGGCAGGCTGCAGCTCCTGACACCAAGACAGGAATCTGACCCCCTGCTAGGAGGTGTGAATGCTCCCAGTATTCAGAAACAAAGGCTTGGATGAGAAGTAGGTGACACCTCCCTCCCTCACAGGTTTTCTAATTAATTGGCGCATCAAGGCAGTGAGCTTTAATGCTTACATCACCTCTGATGTGCATCCAGGCTGCCTCCCAAAGGAGTAAACAGCTCTCCCCCTGCCCCCAGGCACATTTGCATCCGGCCAGGTGGGAAAAATATGTAGTCAAGAGGTGTACACACACAGAAGGCTAGCCACACCTCTAGGGTGGGCTACCTGCTCTGTACAGCTAAAGAAGGTTCCTGCCATTTTTAAAAGTGGCAGAACGGTGGGTTATGGTTAGAAAAGGTGGCACACATCCACAAATATCGTCACCTCAGGGGCAGATTAGTCTCTGGGGTTAGTACCCATTGGCTACTTACACTCAATACCGCAAACACCCCTAAATTTAGGATTTAAGGGGGACTTTTGGCACCAGTACCCCTGTACTGATTCAAATTGCAACAGAGGACAAAGAGGAGACCAGAGTCTGCAACAACAGGCCCTACACAAAACAAAGGTGCAATACTCTGCACTTGTGGCAGTCATCCTGGTACAGCACATTTGCAACTCGCCCCGGACCAAAGACCAGTTCCCGAAGACCGAGGGACCCCATTGAGAACCAAAGGTAACTCCAGACTCCCTTGGATTAGTGACACAAGTCCCCTGCAGTCCCCAGATTAAAAACATATAAAATCCCGGAACCAAAGAATTGCTGGCCATCGGCCCCTTTGAGGGATTGCCCAAAAGTAGATGGTCAATTGCATTGTGGGAAACATAGTCCTGTCCTCCAGCAACTTTTAGGTTGCTACCATTTTCCCCAGGACCTCTGTATGTCGAAGTATCTGTTCACTGACCTTACCACTGCCAAGGATCATTGGTGGCCAGTCTAGCAACCACTATATTTACTCAATGTTGAAGCACAAGTGAACTCTGCAGCACCTTCAGCCAACCACCTCAGTGGCACTGTTGTCGACTTTTTGCACCAGTTTCCTCACCAGCACAGTCGGAGCAGTAAAATCAGCTCCCCCATGATCATACTTCACCATCAGAGACAACCAGAGCAACTCTTCACCCGGACCCTACGAGCTAGGAAAAATTTAACTGACTGTTGTGGCCTAGTCCTGGGATCCACATCACCTTAAACCCCAGTGAGTTCACAGACCTCGACCGGCAAGTGTCCGATTGTCACTAGCGCTTTTTACCATTGACCTCAATTTTAAAGTTCTGCCGTATTAAGGTACACTGATCTATTTTCATACTAAAGTAGTTATACACATTAGATTGTCTTTGCTTTGGTGTCTAAATTAATATAAACATCTGCTTTTACAAATTAGTGTGGGATTTCTTTTGAGTCGAGTCAATCACGTTGTGTTATGGTTTGTATTCTGAAATGCTTAACACATGTCCCTCTAGTAAAGCCTGACTGCTCTGTCCCACATTACAAAGATTGAGATGGGGATTTAATAGTATGCATACAAAGGACCTTTTTTGGGGTATTGTGAGAATATTACATATTGAAGCCTAACCCGCTTACTGCATAATATTCAATTTTCCTACAATACTCTAGTAGGAGTCACCACGGTCATGTGGGTTTTATAACTGTGGGGTTTGTGAAAGATGTAGTGTCGTGGGACTAGAGTATAATCTTCTTCCAGACAATCCTGTTGGCAAAGCACCCATAGCTTCAGGAAGGGGAGCTGATCCTAATCCAGCAATGATCGCAATTGTGTTGTATGTGTGTAAGGTCCAGCGTTGGAAAAATCTGGGCCACTAGCCACTGTCTGTCGCAACAAAGTGGACATAGCTACTCCTGGGTTTTCTTTTCTACTGTATACAAAAGCAATGGGGCCTATTGGCAAACTTCATTTGGAAGTATGTCTCTATACACATAGGTATACATTTTTACTAGTAAATGTAGGAGAGATAAGTGTGAGTGGCAGGAAAATGGGGAATTCTTACTGCTAAATTGGACAGGTTTAGGGAACTTTAAGGAGGGACATACTAATACAAACACACGCCTACAAAAGAGGAAGGCCCTTGATATTCGCAAACTGCACTTCCTAAATTACTACAGCCTTAAAGGTGTCAAATCAGGCTCAGCTGCACTCCAGCTCATCCTTGGAGTAGGCAAGCATGACACTTGGCATGCCACTGGTACTGCAACACACTCCCACAGCGGCATAGAAATAAAATAATCCTCTATTGGAACAAATGGTGTATATATATCTCTACCACAGGTTCTTCTCAGAAAGTTTTGGGGCGATTCATCAATTGGTGGCTGAAAAAAGGTAAGGGGTTCCCACATCTCATTTTCCCCATGTAAAAAGCACTACAGCCAAATGGCTGAATGAAATGACAACAAATTAGGCAGAAAGCTCGAAAAGGGGGCTTTTTGTGATTTGGTGTAAATTCATTCAGTTATTTGGGAAATTGAGGTTCAAATTGCATGTACATATATCAAAGTACCACTGCCATGGAGCTACCATATGTGGCCTGGTTGATTGCCCACAACATGAAGAGAAAGTTACAGACACAGCTACATCCAAAATGACTGAACAGAATTACATCATTTTTGGCAGTAAGCTAGATATTGGTCCAGTGAGCATGCTTTTTGTGATTTGGTGTAAATCTGTTCAGTAGTTTGAGAAATTAGGGTTTGAAATAACCCTATATATCATGTCGTGGAGGATCCATGAATCCAACAGATCAAAAGATTAGATCTAATTGCCTGCTACATCAACTAAGAAGTGATGGAAGCTATTGTATGACTCTGGGACACAGTCTCCTGTCCTGACTAAAGGGAATAAAGAAATATAGGGGACAGGCTAGGGATACCCTGTTCCTAAGCATGGTGGGTGGAGGTGGAGTCCTAGAGGGACCTCCAGAGCCAATTAAATATATTTTAATTTTGCCACAAATTCATGGAGGTTCCCCGGATCCGCAGAAAATTTATAAAACAAAATGAATTCCTTCAACCCCCATTGGGCCAAGGCTGTATGAACTACAAATATTATTTATTAGGGTAGAGGGCATTTGGCCCCCTTCCCAGAGTTTTGCTGAAGCCCCAGGGACCCCATCCCTCAGGGCCAAATTATTTAATAAGGGGAGGGGCTGTGTAGTTTTTACACCATTGTATGTTGTCAAATAAAAGCAGCCAAACATGTAATATATATATATGTGTGTGTGTGTGTCTGTGCGTGTGGATATGTGCGTTTTTAAAAAGAATATACATTATTGATTTTAAAAAAATTTAATAAATTTAATTTAAAAATATAAATGTTTATCAAAGCAGAACAAAATATAATAATGAAACACAAATTTGATAAATACTAAATAGAAATAAAAATGTTAGTGGTGGTCGACAGCTTTCTTTTTAATTCTTGTTTTTAAAATATTTTCTTTAACCCCTTCGATGCTGATGGCGAGCTCAGCTTGTCATCAGCTACGGCGCTCGTATGCGGATGATGAGCTGAGCTCGTCATGTAACGCAGTATTTTTAAAAACGCCGCACACAGCGGGAAAAGCCGCCGCAGCGATGCGGTTAAATAATATCTTTAAATTATTTATTATACATTTTATTTAAGGAGTTCATGGTTTGTAAAATTGTATTTAATTCATTCCATGTTAAAGAAATAATTACAATTCATTTATATTTGACATTAAAATATGTTCAATTCCTTTTTTATAAAAAGAATAGTATACTTTAATAATTACCCCTTTTCTTTCTCATGGAGATATCTCCAACACAGTGGTGGAGACCTCCACCTACAAGCGCAAAATTATTAGTAGTAACTTTTTAATCATACGTCTTGTGGTAAAATGTGCCACCTCCTGAATGAAGTGGTTGAGACATGTCACTTTACACCTAGGTGTAAATCCATACTGCAAAATAGTGAATAGCCAAAAGGTTCAGTGTTATACCTAGGTGTAGTAAATAGACACAAGAGCACATATACACATTTTTTTTGTTTAAATCTTTTTATTAGAGTTTTACATTTTCGAAATTCCCATGTGGGACATTAAACAGGTCACAGATCAATCAGCATACACGTAAATGTTACTCAACAATTACAATCATCGTTCAATATCAACAGACTGGCTCCATTCTTTCAAATTCGACAGTTGTTCATCATGTCCTCTGAATCTGCCACTGGGCTATCATGTCGCATGATGTCGAGCACATGTACACATTTATATGTACTTTTGGGAATATGCCTCAATGAGTTCCTTTTGTACTGGAGTTAGGACAGGTTCAGAGTACTGAAGTGTTCCTGTTTCTGTGATGCATAGAAGTTATGGTAGGAAATGTATTTTATGCTCTTAATTCTACCTGTCTGTTGGGAAGAAAAATAATTGGCATAACCAGCAGTAGAACTATGATGGTTTATTTTTTTGCAGCATACCCCGTGCATTGGTGATTAAACACATGTTGATTAAGGTACAAGAAGGGTAAACACAGGAACGCGGCGCATAAGGGAGAAATGTTATAACTAACCCGAGTTGATTGCAGTGTTAAAAGTACGTTGTAACCAGGAACATTTTAAATAGAGAATGTGATTAATCTGTTTGTATTATTATTGATTTGTAGTGACCCCCGAAGAAGGGCACCTGGAGGCCCGAAATGCATTGGGTTTTTTAACTACACAATAAACTACTACTTGTGAAGGACTTCTTGCACTTATCGCATTCTTTCATGAAGGCCTGGAATGGCACAGTTTGAATGTTAAAGATTGAAAATTGGCAACTTACCCGATTGGTGGATTTAAACAATGAATTAAAATATCACAATAAAAGAGTCAAGATATGGATGAAAATGGTTGAAAAATTCAGAATGGACTAAGGAGTGTGAATATTAAGTGCACGCAAATTCAGCGGCACAGAGCTGTGCATTTGGATATGGGGCTGCGTAGTCCCTCTTCTCACATGTTTCTTAACTGATGGCAGCAGGGCATGCCTATAAATCTCATTTGCACGCAATTCAAACAAAGGATGGATTAATTGGATAAAGTAAAAATGTTGGGTAAAACTGGTGTGCATCCCCCACTGTGATGAATCGTCTTAATTCTACCTAGCCGTGATATCTTAAGCTTTGCAGAATATAAAAATCTTTAAATAGAACATGAAGGGGGGGGGGACAGTTTATTGAAACAAATGTGTTGTTAAACTGGGCAGGAACACAGTTTGGCTAGTATGATCAGATGTGCTCTATTTGATTCAGTCTAAAAGAAAAGAATAATGTAGACGAACAGCACAAGTACATATTCTCTTTGTCCAACGGTCATTGAAAAAATGTCAGAATTACTAGTAATCTTATTAGCATGGGGTTTAGTTTCCAGTGCAAACAGGAGGCCAATGGGTGCACATGCTTCATTTCCCTTTAAAGGTGGATCATTGTGGTGAGCTTGCCATTTATTTTGATTTTTGCCAAAGGGGGCTACAAAACTGAACAATAAATTAGATCGCATCTCTGGGACTATTTGAGTTTTAATCAAGAAGCACCAATCAGCTCTTTCAAAGGCCTTCTATGCACCTAGTGAGGGAAGGACTGTTTCCTTTCACATTTCATATTATCTCTGGTATGGCAGATTCTGACTATATCCAACTGGTGCAATGAAACCAGGGAGGGCCAAATGGCATGGAGTGCAGTAGAGAAACTAGTATGGCTGTAAATATTTTTACTTCAACATTTAATAAGGCTATAATCAGTTTTGAAGCACAACTATGGGTCTTTAGCAGTCTTTAGGATTAGTGAAATGGAATACTCTTGTATAGATTTGGTGACAGAGCTAGAGATTAGAAATTAATCGAAAACCCTAGTGAGGAGACACTAAAAAGCTTTATAAAAGCCTTAGAAAGTTTTTTTTGGTAGTTATACCTTCTTTGGGTATGGCTGACTCTTTGAATGGAATGAAATCTAGCAAGCCATCACTCAGCAATAAAAACTTTGGATATAGTTTCTTGGAGTTCTGTATTTAAGTTCTGAGAGTTGGAGAGTGTAGTTTGATAAGTGTAAAATACATTTGATTTGTTGTCCGTGCTTTTGTAGAGGTTACCTTCTTATCTCAGACTGCAGGTTTATGATTTCATGTTTCGGTTCATTTGAGATAGTAAGCTAAGATTCTGTCAGCTTTATTCCACTCCTCATGATCTTTCTGGTTGGAGTATAACGTTTTTCTAGCCGCACCGCTCATCAATTGCTGTTTAAGTTCACACCCTACTTTCCGGAGTTCTCTTTATTTTAGGAGAATAGTTATTTTTATGCTGGGTTTTTAATCGTGCGAGTTAGGTTTCAAGTTTGCAAAGTTTGTTTGGCAAGTTCTTAGAAGATATCATATTAAGTCTCAGCTGATTGCTGCGTTCACTGTGTCGATATGATGTCTCAATTACCCTCCCCACTGTTGCTCTCTTAAATATTTTTTTCTTTAGTGGAGGCAGTTGGCACTGTCTCTCTAAAAGTATATTTTTTTCGGTTAGCCATGGTTTACAAAAAAAAGAGGGATTGGTGGGGTTGTGCCTCAGGTCAGTGAAACTGGGACCTTGGTCAGACATTACACGGGCCCCGATAAACTTATGTAGTTCAGAGAAAGCTACGGACCCGTTGACCAAGAAAAGCTAATTGTTATGCGTGTTCAATTCATATTAGAGAAAAAAGTGGAATCTCCATCTCTCCTGTGTTGGGGTTTTCAAATGTTCAGCAGATCTATGACTGAGGGAGCTTACACAAGAGTGGAGGAGCAGTTAGGCAAGTAGAGCATATATGGCTTTGTCAAGTGTTGGATTTAGGATAGAGTTAAATTATCCAGCTAGTAACTTTTGGGCATCATGCGAGTCACTGTTTGACAGAGTGCATTGTAATGCAGAACTCTGTTTTTATTCAGATTGTAGATAGAAAATAGTGTGATGTTCCTTGAAGACCCTACTCTGGCTCTCTTTGCCAGCATATTTATTGCCAGCAAGTTATTTATTGCCAGCATGTGAAATGGGAGCATGAATCTCATCAGGACTGCCACTCACATCTTGCTACCACTTGAAGATTGAAATTGTGTTGGGTAATAATCAGATCTTAGCGTCAGTTTGTAACAAATATGTCCCTTGGAACATGACCATGCTTATGCCCTTTAACTGTAACCTTCCTCTTGATTGGCGAGTTAACATTCTTGGGGCCAGATGTAGGTAAGTATATTTTACGGATTCATAAATACCGAATTTTACCGATTCGGTATTTATGAATCGGTAAAATAGAAGAGGGGAGATGTAGGGAAAATTGGTAATTGAATTACCAATTCTGTAAAAATCGGTATTTACCAAATCGGTAAATACCGATTCGGTAATGCCCATTGATTCCTATGCGGTACAAAAGGGGGTGTGATGGACGGAGCATCTGAATCAATCAAACACTCACACTCAGTCAAAAGATCTGGATTTAATCCATCACCGTTCTTTAGCCCACTCTGCCACCCCAGTTCAGACATGGCTATATGCAAATGTCCATCACCACCCCCTTTTGTACCGCTTTTGGCCGCCATAAGTGTGGCAGGGTATACTCAGACGTGAGTCCCTTGCTCACTTTGCCACTGGATTCAAGCAAGCTGGGCTGAAGACGGCTGGAATGCCAGAAACCGGTCCTCGGAAGCTTGTTTCCGGTCCAGGGAAGACATGGCTTGGCAGTTCGGGCTGCACTGTTCCCATGAGGCACAGGGTCAGACTGATTTGCATATAGCCATGTCTGAACTGGGGTGGCAGAGTGGGCTAAAGAACAGCGCTCTTCAGTTTCTTTTGCAGTTAATACATCTTATTTTGTCCTTGTACAGGACTTCACAGCAAACTGCCAAGAGTCAAACACTCTATACACAGGGTAAATTTACTGAATCGGTAAAATAGGGCCCCTATAAGCCAATTACTAAATACCGGTCGGTAACGTCCGAAATCGGCCGTTACCGACCGGTATTTCGGCTCCTACATCTAGCCCTTAATGTTAAGAGATACTATTATAGAGTTCATGATGGTGTCAACTGAAAAGAATATTCAGACATAGCATGAAAAGGTATAGTTGGAGACTGTACATCACCTCAGTTATTGGTTGCATGATGTAGTTAATTGCCTCATCATTCTTCCTACCCTGTGTATAGAGTGTTTGACTCTTGGCAGTGTGCTGTGAAGTCCTGTACAAGGACAAAATAAGATGTATTAACTGCAAAAGAAACTGAAGAGCGCTGTAACCCTTGTGCTCAGGATTGACTGAAACCTCAACATCAATACAATGCGGATACCATGTTTAATAAGGTAGCTGTTAAAAGGTGTATCAGGAACAGCTACTGCGTAAACATCAGGACCACGCCTCTTGCCATGTGTCCTGTTTTGCCAGGTAGTATGATGTGGATATAATATTTGAACATTCTATTGGACTCTAACATTTTCGCAAACTCTACATTTACAAATGCTTCTCTTGATGTGAATAAAACATTGCATGATAATAAACTTGAATTACTAATGAAAACCATAGTGGGATTTAGATGTATGCACTATAAAGGGGAATTTTTGACTAGAAGAGTTAGTTATGATTATATCAAACCATGAGACTGCTTGCAATAATGTGTGTGTTTCTCCTTGGGACTTATTTTAAGAGCACTATTGAAAAATGTATGCATCAACACAGAAGATAATCAATTTAAATTCATAGACCTTCTAAACCATATATTAATCCAGAGATTATGGATGGAAAATGTGAACAGTATGAGATTGGATGCATTTCCTGCATAACGTATTAAGAAGCACCATTAAAAATAATATTTTTTTCTTCTTGATGATGTGATTAATGGAATAAAGTCAATTTGATATATTTGATATATTTTTCAAATATAGTGTATGCAAAATGTACTAAAATCCAACAGAATATTTAAATGATATCACCCATTGAAACTATTGATTCATGAAAATTGATGCTAGTAGGATTTTCTGGTTATTTGGTTGACAAATGCAGGGCCACGACAATTGATAAAAACCAGCTGTTATCTATCTATATATATAAATAAATATATACAGAGATCTAGAGAGCTCTCTCTCGCTCTATATATCTCATCTCATTTTGGGGTTACTCCTCCTAATGTGATTTTCAAGGGATTCCATTCTTTCGCTAAACTCAATTTCTTTGGTTTTTAACCTGGTTATTTCATCATGATTAGCCTCTGCTTTTTTGCTCAGTGTCTCAACTTCCCCCTCCACCCATGTCACTCTGTCGATGAGCATGTTAATTTTTTGGTCAAGTGCCTCACAAGCTTCTTGTATCTTTGTTTGATTTCTCTCTGAGGTCGCAACATTGGCTCTCATCTCCATCATCTCTTCTAGGATTTTCTCTGCATGGGGACTACCGAAGGGTAATGTGTCTTGTCTAGTGTTCGGGATAGTGGCTGCCCCCCCTCGGGGGCAGCTCCCTCTGGTAGAGAGAACCTGGTACCTGTTACTCTTCAATCGTTTCATGCTTCCTTCCTTGTTTTTCTCAGCCATTCTTATGACATTTAGTTTTGTAACACCTGTCAAAGGTGAAGGAGATGGTTGGGAGGTCACTTCCGTGGCAATGCTACCGTGGGTTACCTCCAGAGTTTTTTGTCCGTTCCTTCCTTGCTCTGCCTTATTGTCCTTCTCCTGGATCCTGAAATAAGATCCCAGAGAGGGAGTAATTTTTTGTATGTTGCTCCGACCTGGGGCTTTTAGACTCACACGGCTTGCTCTGGACATTGGGGCTTGCGGCTGCCCTGAGATATGTTTATTTTGTGCCTTTTTATTACTTTAGGCACTGAATTTGCCAATGTTCATTTTTTTTCTTTAGAATCTGGCTGCACCTTGGAGTTGAGGGTCCCCTTAGCAAACAAATGTCTGCTCCTGAGACAGTACCCACCTCCTTCGTTCGATTCACTCTCCAAGCCTCTGCTAGTAGTGGGGGGCGGGAGCCTTAATGCCTTCCAGATTCCCTGTCCTTTGACTTCCGGGGGTCCTGAAAACGCCCCTGTTGGAACTTTTTCCTTCTCCTTTCCTACTCCCACTGCTTTCAGCTTCTCGCCAGACCCAGAGCCCTTTTCACTTACAGGCTCACGCTGTCCTCTGGATGCCTGCTGTTGCGCGGTGATACGGCCTGCTTTCACCCAGCATGGATTGCCGGCAGTGTTGCTAGTGGTGCTCCACCTTTCTCCTTCCTCAGATGTTGCCGCACAACCCCCTCGGAAAGACACTCCGAAGGCAGCCCTTCTACTGCTGCGGCACGCCTCGATTGCTTCCGGCCACACTCCCACCGGGCGGCGCAGCACTACCTCGGGCTCCACTTTCTCCTTCCTGCTCCCTCCGCTTCGTGCCAGATTTCAGGATGCTAGACCCTTCAAGAGGCTCTGCAAAGACTCGCAAAGGTCCCGAAAATGCTCTGGGTGGCCCCACGCAGAGGTAGCGATGACTGGCCGTCCAGGTGCATTTGTTTCCTTTTGCTTCTTGTTTCTTTGTTTTTTCTTCACTGATGCCCCTTTATGCCTCATAAATGCTTCGGATATTAACTGGTCCACTTCATATTATCCCATTATCCTGATGGCAAGATTTATCGGTATAGATGTCAACATTTTGGCCGCTTGTTTGTTTCAGGGCAAGGAGCTCCCGACTGAGCTTCTTAGTCGGCCGCCTCTTCTCCACCATCGCAAGCATCGTTTCCTACCTCACACTGGAAATGTCAATTTCCTGAGACTCGGGAATCTTTTCTTTCGCACCGAATATGTGCATGATTCTTCTATCAGAAGATGCTATATCTAGTGCTGGTATTACTCCTCCAACTATTTGATCGATAACTGAACATTTTATCCACTAATCAATTTTGCTGTGGCAAACAGGGGTCTCAGAAGGAGCTCCTGTCTCTGACCTACACAGGAACACATCATAGTGGACTCCTGCCTTGGTCCTGCCCTTCCTGATGATCTTTATTTCATTGCAGAAGTGTTGGCAGCATGTTGAAGAGCAGACAGGTGTAACCTTGCAGGTGAGTGTAGTGTGTAACTGCACCAGCCTGCTGGTGTGATGCATATGAAACTATGGAAACACTCATCCCATGCCCAAGTGTTGCCTTGGAAAAGGACTTTGGCTATGTGCCACTTAATGCATGATAAAGAATCAGTGCCATTCTTGATGGTCTGTCTGCCCCTGTACAGGCCATACATACAAAACATTCTTCCAAAAGAAATCATTTCAAAAAATATCCAATTCTCCTTCAGAGGCCATCCTATTCAAATGCTCTGTTTTCTTGATCAATGTGCAACAAGTTTGTATATTGATCGGTCTATTTCTTTTGTACATGAACAAATTAAAGTGGCAATTCCAAATCGCGAGTATGTGCTACAAGTGACGGCGCAGTCTAAGTGAAGACATATGATTAGACAAAATAGTGTGCATAAAAACATACAGGACTTAACCATCAAGACAGATTGGAAACATGATATCTCTATAAATTATTTAAATTGAATTTCATAGTATCCAGCATTTAGTGCAAATATGGTTAAGAAAATGTAGTCAACATTTCAAGCCCTAGTAATCTTTTGAATGGGGTCTTTCTCAGGACAAAAGGTAGAACCCTGGCCAAAATGATCATATGCGAGTCAATAGCATGAACAATGGTCCAAGGCAATAAAATGTCTTATACAGCAGGGCCTCCTCCGCAATGACCGAGCCGCGTCACCCCACTGCTTGGTTCAGAGCCAGGAAATCAAAAATAGAACTATGTTGCTGCATTGTTTTATTGTTCGTGCTGGCTGTGAGCCAGTGCTGTATTGAGGGGCAGTGCTGAGGCCTGGGAGGGGGAAGATTAGTGCTGTGTGGGCATATGTGTTTTCGTCTGCAGTGTCAGGCCGACCAAAACACACATGCGCACTTTAGTTTCTCCAGCCTGGCTGCATTGAACAGCCCGACTGGAAAAACCCTACAGACTCCCTGACCTGAGCGGACCTTCTTTTCAGCAGGTCAATCCCCATGCAGCTCTCCAAGGAGAGCAGCATGGGCATTAGATGTGAGTCTGTCACAGAGGCTGCTGGAAAGAGAAGAGGAAGTGCAACGCGGGATGCAAGGCAGCCGTCTGCTTCAGTTAAGTTCTTTGTTTTAATAATTACTAAGCACCCTGCCTCTTGACCCGCACCCTCCTGCATTCCCTTCACCTGCCCTCCCACCACCTTTTATTTGTGTCGGCCATCACTGGTCCTATAGATGCCGTTGATTTCACAGAAGACTGGTATAACCAGAAATTTATCAAAAGTGGCTCCATGTGCGTGTCAGAGTGAAACCAGAACTGTGCATGGCCACCTACGCTATGAAGCACAAGGTTGCTACCACACAATTTGGTTGTGAAAACAGAGCATCTGAATAAGATGGCCCCTGTAGAAGAATTGAATGATAGACTCCTTTTGTAATAATTGTTTGTACATATGGCCTTTATTACCCCAGCTCAATTAGAATATAGGGAGCACCCTCTTTTGCTTGCACATGTACAAGGCCACAGGATCCACCATTTTTATGATGCACCCCCAAACCATTGAGAAAATGCCTCCCTGGGACCACACTGATGCTACAATTATCCCAACTGTGATTTAGAATACAGAGGAGGACACAGAGGTGTCTGCAGCCCAAGGGGGGTGGGGGGTGGGGGGGGGGCAAAAAAATGGGCACAAACACACACTGCTCACATAAAACACCTTTCTATCCGTGCCACACATTTTCAATCTTCAGAAACTGGCTAATCCCAGATTGCTACATAACTATTTACGAATTAAATTTAGTAAGACATAACTTTAATGATTGAAAAAGCAAACAATGCATGTCCAAGTGTTCCAGGAAATAGGTCCTGACATCATCATGATCTTAATATCCACAGTTCAGGGCTACATTTTTGTATATATTTTCAAACATACTACATTTACAAGGTATGTATAATAATCAGGATAATAATGTTGGATTAAGCAATAATGTTTATAACATTATTTGTCAGGGATGGGCTTGATTAAACTGCAAAAGTTTTGCTCAAATCTAATCAAGTTGCTAGAGTTAACAAGGCGATTGCCAGCTCACATTGCGGTTTTTACTGTCCATGTATATATTTAGTTTCTTACCCTGATTCCACCTGGCTTCCATGTCTGAGAGATCTATCTACACTCACTCATTTCTGCACAGCTAACCCCCTTCCATTGTGGTCACTTCACCAAAAAATGCACGACCATGGCTGCAGATACTTCACTCGCAAAAAACAGTCATATACCCCACACCTGACTCCTCCCAACTGAATGTCATTTATCTTTGGTATTCTTCAATGGAATCCATTCGCAGTTATAATTCACTCTTGTATCAGTCTTGGAGTACCATAATTTTGGCTCCACCACTACACATATGCACTTATCACCACATACTTTGTATGTTCTAAAGTTATTAATGTAAAGTGTCACACTTAAATCCAGTACTGAAGTGCATTCACTTTAGAACTAGAAAATCATGTACACTGTGTGCTTTCAGTTTATTAAAATTAAAAATATTCTTTGGTGATTTGATGAACCATCCTTGCTCATTTACATTAGAAACGAGAGACATTTATGTAAACGTGTGCACTAAAGTTTTTGCATTGGTATTCATAATGTAGTCTTAGTCACACTTATTTGTGAACTCAAAGTTACTTTACATTTATTTAGGGCGCAACGTGAATCTAATGCTGAATTTATGTACTTACACGTGTTATATATTTGTAGTTGTATGTGCACAAACAACCTGTATTAATGTGCACCATAACTTGCTTAGATTAACCAGAGTAGACCTGAATTTCTTTCTGCATAAAATAATTTTTTCCATTTCTGCTTGTGTTTTTTACTTGCAGGTACGTTCACATGATTTGTTAGTTTGAGAATAGATGCATCTCTGTACTAGTGACAGAGAATCTGAGAAGAAGACTTAGACAAAGGACATGGTGAGCCAGAACATTCATTGCAATAGTGTATGAAAGTATCTCAAGTGACCAAGGACAATGTGATTCTCGTTACTGGCCTGGAAGAGTCTACTAATGTTGCAACTCACAATGTGAGAATGGAAAGGATAATTAAGCCCCTGATGGGTCCATCAATGGGTATTACCCAGGCAATTATTGATGTATTCCCAAGTGTTTTCGCAGGCTGATGTTGGCCACATGTCCAGAGGACTTTGAGAGGTACAGACCTCTATGCTTACCCTTTAGATTGATTGTTTTGTGTGGCTTTGGCCAACACTTATTTCCCTAGACATAGAAGACTCTTGACCGAGCTTCTGAAATGCTGACACCTCCTGCATAATTCCCACAATTTTCTCTTTTTTGCATTTCCCTGACTTTGAGACTTTTAGATTGCATTTCCTGTAACCGCTTTAGACGCTAGAATTTAGGACTTCAGATATTACTAATTTTAGGAGAGAAGACCGAGGACTCTTCTCTGTGCATCAGCTTCTGCTGTTAATTCTTTGTGTTGCTCTGACTGAACTTCTGGTTTGTCTCATACTGATGCACCTGAACATTTTCAGGAGGTTTGGCTATCCAGTTGTTATTCTGTACCTTTGCAGCATGGTGTTGAGAATAATTTGCATTAACCAAACTGTTAACTTGTAATAACACTTCTTTACTTTATTTACAAATTCCTTGTCCTTTTTGTGTAGCCAAATGGGTTACACTGTTAGTTATGTGTTTGACCAAGTGCTAACTCCCATCACCTCTCAGTAACAAAGAAATAACCATCAGATAATCCAAAGGCAAGAGGTTGGCCCAGCGCTGGATCAATCTCCTGAATGTTGTGGGACTGATTTTTACACATAATCATGTATAAACATGAATAATGACTATAGTCGCAACTGAAACAAATTTTATATGATGTATTCAAGTGAAGTTATTAATGTGTTTTAGGTAGGCAACATGTCTGTATAAATCTCAATTTTGGAAAAAATGATGACATCTATGTCACTCACTTCTGCTCCCCTCTGCACACATCCTCTCCCCACAGGCATCACAGACAGCCGATGATAAAATGGTTTATTTCCACTGCAATAGTTGCCTTGCAAGTCAGATTACAACACGTATAATATATATCTCACTGGTTTCTTCACTGTGTTCATTCATTGGGAGAAGGTTCTATTGCCTAATTGTGTGATATGTATTGGAACATCTGCAGATGATATTAGCATAGAGGGTGTTGAATATTTTTTTTAGAAACTAGATGGTGTGGGTCCATTGTGTTAAGGAAATGACATTTTTGTGTTCAGATTAGCTATAGAAATTACACTTTTTGCTGATATCATGATGATTCTTCTGCTCATCTAATTTACTCTGCAATAAATATGTATTAGAACTCGTAGATTTGGGGGTGAGCAAGAAGGTTTTTCTATTCTACGAAGAATGCTATCCAATTTCTCATGATCTTGTTGTCCACTGAGAATTAGAATATTTTCAGATTTTTACATCATATATATAAATTTGCATCTGGAAGCCTTCATGGCATTGACACTTCTACTGCTTACTTTTAATTTGTGCAATAAAACCCTTTTAACTTTTCATTGATTTAGAATTCCATTATTGAGTGGGCCCCATTTTTCAATGACTTGTTTATATTCCGCTAATTGATGTTTAGGACAGCACCTTAGCACAGAGACATGTTACCTCATGAAACTGAGGTTACGCCGAGTCTCTGATCCATTAAAATGAGGGCAAACCAAATGAGGTACATTTTGAGGTGTCCGAATTTTTGGGCACGATTTTGCTCCCACAAATCCCACAGCTAAAAGAAATGTTCCCATAAATGCCTGATTTGAATGCTTTTAAGTGACAATAATCCAGAGCTTGCATATAATCAGCAACAACCTAATGTTTTCATGAGGAAAAAAATAATTTTCTATGAAAGAAAGTAGCTTATCATTTTCACAATGTAAAACACCAAGATCAATGTGTACATAATTACGTAATAAGCACTACCAAACCCTTACCTAAGGGCAAACATTTGGGTTGATCAGCTATACATCTATGCAGCATCTGAATTTCGACACCCTGCCCATAGACTGATACCCATGTACCTACCTTCTGGATATGCTTGTATAACAAGCAATTGCTTTGATATTTACCTCTTCAAATAAATGAAAGCCAGCTGCTACGTTCATTACCCATGAAACCTGGTGGACTACTCATGATCCTCCCAATCCTGGCTTCAATCATGATTTCACCATACACTGTTTAGCCCGCAACATGAATCCACCTACCATTGACCCAAATCTGTTTATGACTGAGCTGCATGTAAACAAGTCAAATGGCAGCACTGAAACCTTTTCACAAAGGACACCTTTGTATTTAATATACAAACATCAAGAAGAAACTAAAACACCTAGTCTACATTATCCAAAATTAACTCAAGCCTAAATCTGATTATACTCACCACCTCGCAAGAACTGAGCTGAACCTCACTATTCGTTTCATGCAAAGAGTTCAGGCATCTGAAATGACACTGATAGCTGCTCATTGAATGGGGAGAAGTTGATCAGCACTCTATCACACTATAGATGTTATTTTCAATTCAACGACAATCGCTCCCAGTCCCAAATCCTGCACAGCCTATTTCATCCACACCAGATGTAAAGCACTTCTGTGTGTTTTAGCTTGGTTTGTGCTATACAAACACTACATTCATATGCCCAAATCTGCTCCAGTTTAGGAAAGAGTTGAAGATGCATCTGTTTGAATAACACTGCATCACGATTCAGTAACAGTCTACCTCCAATTTCAGAATTGAGGTACATCTCCAATCTATCATTGACTGTATCTTTGCCTTCCAACCTGTACAGTAATCAGCTACCCTTTGACACTGTTTGAGCTGTACAAATACCACATACACATCTAGAGTCAATAAAAAGCACCAGTATCCCATCAGCATATCATCAAAGCCAACATACTTTATAATACATTTGGGCTAAAGTGGTCCTCAAGAGTGTAGTGCCAGAAGCACTCCCATGTATTGGGACCATGTGAGGACCTTTGACTACCATTATTTTAATTAACTTTGGGTGTTTCCTTTATTGTACAACATCATTTTTCCTGCATGTGCACCTTGAAGTTTTCTTTCGCGTCTCCGTGTATTTGCAGAGGGGGTTGTTCGCTTCTTACAGACTTGCCAGGAACAGAACGTGTGGGGTGGGCATTTGAAAGCATGAGAGAGAGAGGTGTGTGGAATGTACTTCTTGATCTCAGAGTGTAGTGTTCTAAGCAGTGGTGCACAAATGTGCATTGTGTTGTACATTGGGCAGTATTAGAACGTTTTTACTATTTGCTTTGACATACCCTCATCTTGAATTCGGACTCTAGCTTGAGCTTTGCGCACACAGACAGGACCCCCAGATCACCTCAGTTGTTTAGGTTATTCATGTTCAAGGTTGTTTTCTGTACTTTGAGACTTTCATAAGCTTCGTTGAGATAATGTGTGGGATGCGCTCTTGGTACTTTTCAGAGCAGTGATTGTTGCTGCCTTAGGAATGTATGGAATGTACAGCTCTGTCTTGGAGTCAAAATACAGGGGCCTGGCCAGCTTCTGTCTTGACCTTAATACAGACCAGTATGTCCAGCTCATTTTTTTGGAACAGAAGAAAGGGGGCGAGGTTTATAGAACCTTCTCCTCAGGTTAAGAATAAGGTATTAAAGGAGGGGAATCTTGACACCAAGATGGGAGCTCGCTTGTGTAGCAGACGTGTTGCCACAGGGAACTTGTGTTTTAGGGTTTAGAGTTCTGATAGAAGCTTCCTGCCTGGCTGTCAAGGGCTCCTCCAGCTGAGTTGGCAAGAATGCAGAGAGAAAGCAATCAGTGAGGTTTTTTCTTTTGATTACCGACATGGTGATGTATGAGTGTCTGAGTGCACATTCAGATCTCCAAGTGATTATAATCATCTGATGTATTTAATGTATATATCTTTCTGATTTCTTGCAGTGGACGCCCAATATTATCTGCTTGTATTTTATTCCATGCATTTAACAGTTGCATTTGCCTAATTAGTGTGTTATTATTGCTTGCACACAAACATCTCAATATGTACATTTATATGTTCTTTTAATTTGACATCCGGGAAAGTCTTTTGTTAGAGTATTGCACAAATAAAAACCTCATGCTTTATTCTGAAAACGATCTTTTGATGTTCCCCTTTTTGTGAGAGTGAAATCCATTTCTAGGTGTTATTTATTTGCTTCGCTGTGTTTGTATCTCTGTATGAGAGCGCAGTATTTTCTATTTGGGAGGGCGAAGCAATACAAAGAGTCAACTAGCAACATTGAGTACCAATTCAACTTTTTGGTCTTTAGCGGCCGTGCGAATAAATTCACACTGTCAACAACAAATGTATTTTGCTATGTTTTTCAAAAGACGGCAGATTGTTCAACTTTCAAACACATTAGGCATACAACCGGAAAAATGCAGATGGGGACAAGAGAAAGGTTGAGACAACAATAGTAAGTGTGCTTTAGATGCCACAGGAGTGTTCTAGAACAATTCAACAATTCACCAACAGGTGTTAGTAGAGAGCTGGTGGCAGCCAGATGTTTTTATATGCAAAGTCATTCATCACACATCAAGGGAAGAACCGCAAACTCTTGCTGTAGGCTCTCCCCTGGATCATGCTACCTTAGCACTAGCCATTTCCTAGACATTCTTTATAAACTAGTTCCATACGTCTATGCTAAGTGCTATGCCTAAAGGTATATGTCAATGTTCATCCTGCATCAAAAATGTCACATACAAGATTGAAATAATGATAACTGTCCCATAGTGCTGTAGGATGAGCCTTTTAAAATTCTAAGGCTCCTTCTTAGGGGTCTAGCAAGCAGGCTTCAGATATTTATGTGACTACGTAACAACTTCATTCTTCTGCTGCTACAATATTTATAGATGTAGAAAGCCATTAGAGTGTTAGTTGATGTGTCCCATGTAGCCGCAGTGTCCCCTGCAGCGATGCACACAGTAGTACTTAACCGGGTTTAGGAGCTGTACTAGTCCATTAGTGCCCCTTCAGAATTACTGGATGTATGATGTTACAATGCATACTTTTACAACGCCTACCTTTACAACACATGTTTTACACTGCAACATCCATTACAACGCATACCATTACAAAGCATACCATTACAACGAATACTTTGAAACTACCTTTACAACACATTCCACTACAACGCATACTACATTTACAACGCATACCATTACAAGCATAACATTACATTGCATGTAAGGTAAGTATTGGATAGTGTAGGGGTAAAAAGAACTATTCTAACTCCAGGGAGTGCAACAGTAGGATAAGTGTTGGATAGTGTAGGGGTTAAAGTTACTATTCTAACTCCAGGGGGTGCAACAGTAGGGTAAGTGTAGGATAGTGTAGGGGTAAAAATTACTATTCTAACTCCAGGGGGTGCAACAGTAGGGTAAGTGTTGGATAGTGTAAGGGTACTATGTGTTGTAATGCTATGCGTTGTAATGGTATGCGTTGTAATGACTGTGTTGTAATGGCATGCGTTGTTGTGTCATGCGTTGTAATGGTTGCGTTGTAAATGCATGCGTTGTAATGGATGTTGCGTTGTAAAAGTTTTGTTGTAATGGTAGTGCGTTGTAAAAGTTGCGTTGTAAAGGTTGTTTCCTGAATTACTGGATTTTTTAGCTATTTTACGTGGGAAAGTATACCACAAAATAATGCTCAATCATGCCTGTTTTCTTGGTGAAACTTGCCCTGGGGAAAGCAAGATTCTTGAAACCCCTATTGGCGAAATCCGCTTTTCTCACTCTTTTCCATTTTTAGGCAGATATTTATGTCCATCACTTTAAATTCTTCCTGTAGTAAACTTTAAAACAACGGCCCAAACATATCTATGGTACGGTAAGTATGCATATTTCTTCCATAGACCACAATTAAATGTTAGTTTTTAGAATGTTTAAAATCCCTGCAACAAAAGGTTCTGATGAGTTTAGGTTTTCATCTGACAATCAAGATCGCCTTTTAATTTTCATACCATTGTTTCTGATCATTTTACTGGTCTGTAGCTGTGTTCTACATTTGTGTGTGAAATGCACTGCATTCAGTAAACTTAACGCCAAATGAAGAGGTTAACCTTACACAAAATGCAATGCTTAGCTCAAAATGAAAACTGAAATAATTTGGAGTTTAGAAGTATAGAACAGTTATGTAAATTGAGCTAACATGAGCATCATTTTGCTTACTAGAACCCTCTGGCTTAAAAACCCAGAGGCACAACCACATTTCTTCACAAACATCTAAGAAGTTTATCATTGGTTCTAACAAACTATGGGGCTGAATCACAAGAGTGGCATATCTTATGACAGTCGTAAATTACACATTTGTCTGATCTTAAATTAGGACCCATCTTGGTATTCAAGAAATTAGGCAACCAAAGGAAGCACGACATAATGTAGGTTTAATAAGGTGGAAAGTGAATATCCTACAACAAACATACCTTACACTGGTTATATAAATTAAAAACATGAAAAAGACAATAAATGAGCAGACATCAATCTATGCCACGATCACGCCTACTCTTTCCTAAAAGAGCCTATGAAAGTGAACTGGACTACAGTTCCTTTACTCCAACACATTTTACATTTTTAACTTAGGAAGTCTAAAACACCAGAAATATTTGTGAAATACCTTAAAGTTAGGAACTTGAGGGATGCAGAATATTCAAACAGCACCAACTATCCCCTCCTATCACCTAACCATAAGCTCACCCAGCACCTCCCATGAATTGTAGAGGTGCACATTTGAAAAGCTTCACCATGGCAGATCTCTCCCATTGTTATGCCTCATTTGTATCTGCCAAAAAGTTTCATATTAAGTACAGCTGCTGAACATGTGCGATATGCGTGTTCTACACATCCATGCCTAAGTATTCTGTATGCACGGGAGATGCAGAACCTTGCATTGTAGATGCTAGTGCTACATGTCCAATAATGTCATATGCACTTGTTTTCAATAGAAAGTTACATTAGAGGACATTGTTGTGTAGATCTTGATGTGGATGCATATCTGCTAGAGTGTGTTACTGCATATGTCGCGTTGACTTGATTTTCTTGCAGTTGATGTGGCAGGTATATTGAGTTTGAGTGTGATAGGGAGCTTCAATGCAGCCCTCAATTAGAAGTAGAACTAATTTCACATGTGATAGTTAGATTTTATTACCATGTTATAGGTATTTATTAACAATTTTTAGTTGCATGGATTTAAAATGTTATAACGTTTGATCCATCACTGGGTCGACGTCTTACAATTGATTATCCAACTGATCTTTTCTTTGTTGGCTGAGAGGTGATGGACGTTAGCATTTAGTAAAACACATCTGATTAACAGTGTAATTGGTTTGGCTATACAATCAGGACCAGGAATCAGTGAATAAAGCAAGAGGTTTTAATTACAATTTACCAGTTAAGTTAATGTAAATGAATCTCAATATCATGCTGGGAAGGTACAGAACAACAACTGGAGAGCCAAGCCTCCCAAAAAAGTTAAGGTGCCTCAGCAGGAGGCAAACAAGAACTTCTGTCACAGCAAAACAACAGTAGAATCTGGTGCTCAGAGAAGAGTCTCTGACCCTTTTTTCTAAATAGGAGTAATTTCTAAAGTCATCTAATTTAGAGCCTAAACCACCAAAAGTGATTAAATCTAAAGTCGTCTCAAAAAGTTGGGGAAATGCAGAAAAAAAAAAAAATGTGGGAAGGTGTCAGCATTTCAGAAGCTCAGTCCAGAGTCTTCTAGGATAAGGATATAAATGTTAGCCTAAGCCACACTCTGCAAAGAATCAAATTGGTAAGCAAAGAGGGCTATACACTTCAAAGTCCAAAGAAAAAGTGGCCAACATTAACCTGCGAGAACACCAGTTAATACCACACGAATCTTCTAGGTAAAACCCATTGTTTATACCATCAGGGGCTCAATTGGCCTTTCCATTCTCACGTTGTGAGCCGCAACATTAGCAGATTCTCGCAGACCAGGTCTGTGAATGATATCCAATGGGGACTATCAATTAACGCTCTGGCTTTCCATGTTCTTTGTCAAGGTCCTTTTCTAAAGGCTCTCTATTACTAGTACCGCGTTACATTGATTTGCAAACTAACAAACCATGTGAACGTACCTGCAAAGAAAAAGACACGCAAGCAGAAACGGAAAAGCAGTATTCTATGCAGAAAGAAATACATGCCTACTTACGTCACCCTTCAAAGTATTATTCAATGGTCCATACTTAAGACGGTGCTCATATGTGCATGTACAACTACAAATACGTTTCACGTCAGTACATAAATTCAGCTTTAGATTCAGATTGCACTTTAAGTAAATGCTATATAACTGGAAATATATGTATATATGATGTGTAAGTGAGATACATTATGAATTCAAATATGAAAATATTAGTGCACGTTTACATAAATTCTCATTTCTGAAGTAAATACATTTAATAGTGTGAGGATGGGTTTATCCATTCTATAAAACTATATTTCTTTTTGATTAGAGTAAGGCACACACTGTATAGCAATTTTTAGTTCTTCATTGTATGCACTTCAGTACTGATTTTAAGTGCAACACTTCACTTTAATAATGTTAGGACACAGCAAAGTATGTAGTGCTTAGTGCACCTATATATTGCGTATTTGTAACCTGGAAAATTGGAGCCAAAATTCTGCTGCTCCACTTACATAAACAACCTAAAATACAAATTTTTGTGCAAGAATTTGTCAATTGCAAATATTGAGAACGCCTACCTTTTCGGAGTGAAGACAATAGCAAGTCAGGATTTCTCCTTCCTTAATTTGCTCCATATTTGTGTAAACTTTCCTCTGTTTCTATAATGCATTCTAAAATGTGAGCACACACATTTGCTTAAAGACCTATGTGTTGGTTGTGTAGTTTTGGAAAGCGCTGAACAATGTGTTGGTTGTGTAGTTTTGGAAAGTGCTGCATTTTGCCTTTCAGATACTTCAAAGCACTGACCGCAATTACAGTAGATTTGTTTAACCTGGTGTCTGCACATTTAAGATTGTGAACAGTTCAACAACTTCAAATCTAAACTGTGTGCAGCCAGAGCCTTAGGGAATATAAAAATAATTGATCTTCTGCCAGGCAGCAGGGTGAACAGCTAACCTGTGAGTCTCGATGTAGATTCATATTAACCACCAGCTGTCATTACGGCATGCACTCAGCCGTTAATGCTGTGGCTTTCGAACATTTTAGAAAGAGATCCTGTGATTTAACATATTTGCACTTTGTTGTTACCTTCAATGACTTGATTTTTATTCACAGCGCTGTAGGGACGGAATCGTCATGCAGTCCAATAGCATCAGATGTATTGGCTGCAGGTCTCATTGACAAAGCGGTTTTAATTTTAGGCCTTAAAAAAGAATTCTGTACGTCCCAATAATGGGTTTGTTTAGACCAGGGATACTCAAAGTAGGGCCCGGTGGCTGCATGTAGCCCCCCTGACCTTTAAATGCGGCCCCTTTGGGGAACAGCAGCACTGGGCTGCTGTTAACTAGACAGAGCAGGAACATTCAGAAAGCTGTGAAACAAATGGGTATACTTTAGTTACATGTTAACTAAAGTAAAGGTAAAAAAGAAACGAAGGTTTCCTAGAGAATTTATCTTTAGAAACACCTTTAGGTTTAAAGCGTTCTTGAATTAAACATATACACACTTGATAAACTCCTTGCAGATTTCAGAAATAATATTTTATTAACTTGTAGGAGCATTTAAGTTTGTAGATCAGATTATATCACTACATTGGGAGGCATTTATTAGCAGTGACTGTTTTCAAACATGATCTTGAAAACAATTATGCTACCCCCATTCTGAAAACAATGCCATTATTGAACCAAGAGGCAAGTAATTTGTCAGGTGCACATTGTGTGTAGCCTTGGTTGTTATAGAATTGGAACAACATTATTGTTTATTAAACAAAACACAAGAGAAGGTTTTGTACAGCACATATCCTGAACTCATATTATAAGGGGCTTTCATACGTGGTAATGAAGAAATAGGAGGCACAGTGAATTAAACAATTGCCTAGGATCACACAATTTCGTCTAGTGGGTAGCTAGGATGGATATCAGGTTTTCTGATTTTACATTTTGCAATTGAACCACAAGATGAGACTCTTTCCCTCCGAGGTTTTACATTAATAGGTAATGCTTTGACGATAATTCTTGGTGTATGAGAATAGAGCGTTGGTGGCAGAGAGAAGACAAGTGAAGGCTCAGTCTTTTGTCCACGGGAAACATCCTTTACCACGAAACCATTACAACGCGGTATGGTTATATCATGTTTTTAACAGTGCAAGTCGTTACATCGACTTAGACTGGAGGGCGCTCTAGAATAAGGAATAGTTTGAATTACTATTCCAAACACCTTACCTACTGTACGTAGGTTGTCAAAACCGCGATGTAACGTACCGCTTTGTGATGGTGCGCATTGTATCATCATATATCCGTTGTCCACACCATGCATCTGCTTCAAGGCCCCCTAACCCAATCTTAAATCACCCTGACCCTTGCATTTCTAGCATTGGTGCGGCCCTAGGGCATGCCACAAACCGTACTTTGGGGTTCTCAGGGAAATCTTTACAAGCACCCATAGTTTACACAATACCTTGCATGATCAGTCTTAAAGGCGGGATGCGCAATTATATGTCCTGGCATAATATGGTATAACAGCAAGATTCCTATAACAGACTTGCTGTAAATGTACCTTTAAAATTCATAAAACCTCCAGAACCCAATACTGTGTGCAACTTTATACCTATTGACACTACTATAAATAGGATAATTACCGAGATGCCCTGCCACTGGCTTGTTGTGGTGAGTCGGCACTTCACCTGGCAGACCTAGAGTATTTAAAGTGCTGAGACTAGTTAGATTTTTTACTCCATACAATAATTTTGGCTGTAGCTTGGATGGTGGTTCATGCCACTTCCTGTTTTCGATTGAAATACTCCAAACTGGCACTGTTAAAGAATACCCTCCTTGCTCATAGTAAACCCCCACGCCCTGCTCGAAATCTAAGCAGCACAAGGGGCGCACTGCTTTTTATGGGGAATCTGGTAATTGTTATATGTAGGGATTTAAGTGGGGCAGTTCCTAACTGGCATTAATTAAAAAACAACTTTAAAGAGGTTCCTATTGGGAACTACGTTCAGCTACTTAAATTTACACTGCAAAAATACTGATGGATTTCTTCTCAACCAAGACTATAACAAATCCTTAAGCTATCCATGTCAGCGATGAAAACCCTCCTTACAGGGCTTTAAATGGGAAGGGTCTTGCTGGTGCTCAGCACCAGAAGGTCTAAAAAGTAGGTGCTAAGACGGGTCCCTATCTGGCTCACCATGTTTGCCTCACCCTCCGGAAGAAAAAAATAAATCTAAACTCTGCAGCAGTACCACCCTTCACTGCCTTTAATGTAACTTCAAAGAGACTCATTATAGTTATTTCACAGTCTCATTAATTCATAACTTAAGTATAAGCCATACTACGAAGCCTTGGTTGTTGCTTATTCATTTTATACAACTAACACCCATTGACAAAGCCAATAATACTGGCTTGTAAGTGTAATGTTACTTGCTGTATAATATATCTGGATGTAATGACGGAAGTAGCAAAATACCACTTGGGCGTCACACTATGGTAAGCGCTGATTTTTAGCTTAGGTACTTTGAGGACAGGCCCTAAATTAAATCGGTCACCACCCTTTTAAAGACCCCCCCTCCAGTTTTTTCACCCCACTTAAAGCCCTGCCCCTTACATTTCACATGGTTCGTCATCTTGTATTCCTTGATACTATTGGCTTTTTCAATATGCTCGGTTTCTGTGGCTTTTTTGATACAACTTATGACTTTTGAGTAGTGCATATTTTGAACTCACCTGCCACCAGGTGTCCGAGTAAGTTGGATTGTGGGTGGGGTATATGACGTAGCACAATTGAGAGTTCCGAAGTGGAGTGTCAAGGCAGTAAGAGTTTCTCACAGTGTCCGCCAGTAGATCATAAATATTTGCAGACTACAAACGCATCCAATAGTCTGGCCCTCTGTGAAGTGTACAGAGTGATGATCATATATCTGCCAACTGTAATAGTGGAAAAATGTGATCTACATATAATTATGGAGGGAGAAAAAAGGCATAGGTGGCTAGTGGCTAACAGACTGCAGAAGAAGTGGAGTTTAAGTCACAGTCTCATTTTCAGAACTGAAAAATGTCCAACTGTAATAATTCATAGCAAAATTGACTTAGTTACGTTAGCTAACACAGTTAACAAGTACTGGCAATGCCAATAGGTCTTGCTAGTTTTAGGTAAAAGTGTTGCTTGCTGTATGATATTGCTAGATACAATAACAGAAAAGTCAGAGGTGCCCACAAATACTGGTCAGGAGGTTGGCTGTGTGAGGCGCATGATTTTAGTTTGTATGTATTGAAGCTATGCCCTTAATACCATAGCCCACACACCTTTTAGAACCCCTTTCCCCACCTTTTTCATACCATTTAAAGTAATGAGTACGCAACATATGCCTCAAAATACAGTTTTGCTGTATTCTACTTCGCTATTGGCAAGAGTTAATGCTATTTTGGTGTAGCCCCTACATGACTCAACAATATGAAGGCTATCAGAAAGAGAACAAGATGGCAGTGGTAAAAGCAAACTGCTTGCACATCAAGGTTAGTACATAGAATACAAAAAGGTCCTATGTCCTCAAATGGATCCACACTAAGCCACCTAAGTAGTGTATACAAATATATATAGAAACAGTGTTTCCACATAGAAACAAGTGTGCATAATCCAGAGCACTACACAAAATACAGTCATTTGGATCTGTCTATTTCACAGTCCAACTTTCATTTTCAAATTGATCCAATCCAAGAATTTCGGTGACACATAAGTCAAGGAAGAAATGGTACAGCCGACACATGTTTCGTCGCGATGACGGCTTTTTCAAAGCTCCTACATTTTAACAGATGATGCAGAAGTAGGTTGCATGGGAACGTTTTGCTAATAATCCAAAGAAGTCCCAAACATTTAATTGGGGCCAGCAAAGTATCACAGGCAAGGATCGGCCCCGGTTTAGCCTGTGATACTTTGCTGTCCCAAACTAAATGTCTGGGGCATTCAGACGTTTATTGCAAGTTCTGTTATAAAGCCTGATCTTTCTAGAAATGTAACTAGCCCTTGGGGTTCCAAGGACTTCTTTGGATTATTTGCAAAACGTACTCACGTAACCTACTTCTGCTTTGTCTGTTTTAATTTAGGAGCCTTGAAAAAGTGATCACGACGAAACACGTGTCGGCTGTACCATTTTGTGTAGTGATCTGGATTATGTAAACATGAAGGTTATCATCGCCTATCCAATACGAGTACAGCTAGCTTAAGTCTCATTGCAGCCCCCCACAGTTTAAGATGGAGAGGTAGGTGGCCTTAGAAACAATAGCTTTCTTCCAGCACGCTGTAGTGGCTCTACATTAGGTTAAAATATTTACAAGGTCCTTGATATAAAAAATGCCCACTGACATCACATCCAGTTCCTAGAGATGAAGTGCATGAATTTTCATATAGAGGTTAAATCCACCGGCATCATTTCTAAGAACCACATAGCACAAAGTAAGGTAGCTGAAATATAGTCATCATACTTTTCTCAAAATATATTTTTGGGGTCTCTGCAGATAAATATTTTCAAAGATAAGGGTGGTAATCATCTTTAAATTAAATGTCACCATTTCAGTCTCGCACTGTAAAGGTCAACGCTGTTTTTCCCAAGCAAGTGTTAATACATACAGGCTAAGAAGTGTTTTCCCTTTGTAGATCAGTCTAAAAGTGAAGGCAAAATACATGGAAGCTGATTTACAAAACCATGTAGGAGTACAACAACCAGTACGACTAGAGGAGTCTTTGAAATACTCTTACATGCCTTGTAGAAATAGCCCAGAAACATCCACATTTCCCAAAATATTCCCGTGGTATATGTTTGGGGCCAAATCATAAAGGCATGTAAGCATGAGTAAAATTTACTAGAGGCGTACTACTTTATGTACGCCAAAATTCTATTTTGAATGGGCTTCATTTTATTTTTTTTATTTAAAGTTACAGGGCCCGTTGTGAGAAAATCTACATGTGAATCAGCCTAAGCAGTTTGGAGCAGCACGGGGCACGAAGGATAATGGTAAACTGGCATTCGCTATATAGGTCACTTCTCGAAGAGAGGGGCTATCTCCAGGTCCGCCTTCATCATTTGTTGCCAGGCTCACGTTCCCTCTAGATCAGAGTTGTGGCATCCAAATGCACCGATTACTCAGCACTGCACTGAAAACAGAACCCACCCCTGCCAGCACTGCCCATCTTCACCGGTTTCTAAAGTATGAGATCGTAGTTAGTTTTACCGACAAAACGACTCAGATCATGAACGCCAGCTTTGCCTTTCATTCTACTGAATGGAATAAAATATGTGTTATTTATATTGCTTAGAATTTGCAAAAACCTAACAAGAGCCCTCTAAAAACAAACTACTATTATTATTAAAACCACTGCAGAATGGCAATCCAAGGTTGGTTAGAGGGACAGAAGTTAAGAAAAATCTAAAGGCACACATAAAAAAAAAATAGGAGGATATGACTTATACATGTCTGTTACCCAATCACCATTTATTTGGGCCTCGTGCAAAGATTGCATGAGAGGGAGAGAGGACGGCGTCACCCCAGTGAGGACCCACAAGAGGTCATTCGAAAAGGTCACCTGAATGAAGGTCATGCCACTGCTGGGAGCATTACCCTGGGGCATCCATAGGAGGGTGGATATGTCACAATGTTTCATTGACAGTGAGAGTGCAATCACTTTGACATATTGACGAATGGCACCTCCTAGATTCAGTGACAAACTACAATTGTATCTAATTTATGAGGAGTTTTATCACCTATACAATATGGCAGACCGTCCTCTTCGCTAGTAAATGCAACTCAAAATATAAAAAAATCACTGCCAGTTTGAATACCACTAACAAGGCTCCATCTTGACGCGAATTACGGGCATTGTTATTTAAGTGGAGCGCACATCTTTCAAGAAAAAAACCTGTAATGTTCCTTCGTCAAAACTAGAGGATTCATTGTGGGAGCAAACCAGCTCTGTACATGTTGCTGTGCGCACTTGGTGAAAACCTCAATTTCAGAATAATCAAATGACCAGTCCCCATAATCACCACACTCACCTGGGCCTACGACTCCTTGGCATGGAGAGCCTTCTACCTGGATAATCTGAATCTACACGTCATAGTTAGCCAGCAGCTTTTTAGAAGATGACATTAGCATTCCCTAAAGTATGACGGAATAGGTTATGCTGCTGCTCATGAATGTTTAAGTCTTATAAATATGATAAAGATGCCACTTCTTTTATCAAACTGAGTCCGATGTATTGGTGAGGTTTTTTACAACTTTACAATTTCAACGCAAGGTATCATGGTTTTATATATTCCTAGTAATTCTATTAATTTATTCAAAAAATTCAAAATCACAGTTCTCAATCTTTCATTTCCGCAAAATGTTCAATCACGGTTTTAAATAATTACAACTGTAATAATGCAAAATCATAGCGTTTCTACCCATTATAAATGACTTTCTGTTCGATATATATTTAAGGACCGATAAAATGCAATGTTTATTAGACTACCGAAAGCGTTTCAAGCGTAATAGTTTTTACTTGGTTTTTTTTCAGACCCACTCATATTTATCTCTAACCATGGGGGCCAACTCTCCAGTTTCATATAAATCGTCAGAGACTCGTGTACAGGTGATTTAGATAAATAATGCTGCGATTCACTTATTGCTTCTGTTGATAAATATTGGGCCATGATGGGAAGGTTACATACAATGCATTCATTATCACAGAATAATTGACCAGGAACGTTGTCAATATACTAGTTTTATGAGACACATGAATAACTTAGTGGAACTGTGCCTGGAGACCCCTTGATGTTTGGGAAATCAGTACTGAGTCATCAGCATATATGATAGTCTGTGAAAAACCATAGGTTTAAACTCAGTTACTGCTAGGTAAACTAAGAGTGTGTAACGAGATGCATGACTTCTAATAATTTGAAGGTGGTGGATTATTTGTAAATGAAAGTTAGAACTATAATTAGAATTTTTTGACATTTGTGTAGTTTAATATAGGGAAAAAAGTTTTCCTAACTATAACAGCTTTTTTTTTGTAATTGAATTTCAAGGTTTTACATTGTTTTAAATAAAAATATGTTTCATATCATAGAGTCCAGTGTCACAAACGGGGAGTTATGTGGAGTGTCGCACTGTACTGTGGAGGAGAGTTGTGTAAAGTCAATTGTCATAGTGGAGTATCAAAGATTGGAGCAGCGAGTTGCACAGAGGACTGGAATGTCGAGCAGTAGAGTAGAGTGTTGTAGACTGTTGTAGAGTAGAGTGGAGTAGATAAAGTAGAGCACTGTAGAGTGGCGTATCAGAGAACAGTGAAGGAGAGTGCCATAGTAGAGTGCTGTCTTATATAGTAGAGTGGAATATCGAAGAGAGAAATTGAGTGGTGTATCATAGTGAGAAATCGAGTGGCGTGTCGTCAAGTGTCATGCAATGTAGTACAGTGCCTTGGAGAGGATGGACATGGAGTAGAGTGTCAGAGTGGAGTACATTATTGTAGAGTGGAGTTGCATACAGTGGAGTAGTTTTGCACAGTAGAGCAGAATATGGTACAGTGGCGTAGAGCGGGATAAAGTGTAGCAGAGTGGAGTAAACTGGAGTGGCTCAGAGTGAAGTGTCAGAGTGGGATGGGGTGTCATTGACTATAGTGGCATGGAGTGGAGTGATGTGGCATACAGTTCAGTAAAGTGTCATAAATTAGAGTACTGTGTTGTACGGAAGGGTGTAGTGGCATGTTGTACAGTATTTGAAAGTGATATAGACTAGAGTAGAGAGGCATACAGTCTAGTTAAGTAGAGTGGTGTACAGTACAGTGTTGCAGAGTGTAGTAGAGTGGATCGGCATACAGTGTTATTCACTACAATATAATAAAGTAGTGTGAAGTGGTGTACAGTGGAGAAATGGAGTAGGGTTCAGTGCCAGAGGAGAGTGGAGTAAAGTGGGATGCAGTAGCATACAAAGAGTTGCATGCAGTCGTATAGTGGACTAGACTATCGTAGAGACACAGAGTAGAGTGTTGTACAGTGGCATACAGTATAGTACAGCATTATACAGTGGGGTGTATGGGTATAGACAACAGTTAAGTTTCCAGAGAGTGGCATACAGTGGTGTAGAGTGGAGATGGATCTAGTACAGAATTATACCGAACAGTGTACAGTGGATTGTTGTAAAATAGCGTAGAGTGAGGTAAAGTCTCGTCGAGTGGAGTGGCGTAATGTAGCATGTAGTAAAGTACAATAGAGTGTATTGGTGTGTCAGTAGAGTGGCATGGAGTGTAGTGTAGGGGCATAACTAGTAAAGTGTTATAAATTGGAGCAAGTTCTCATACAGTAGTAAGTAGTGATGTGTCGTATAGAAAAGTATGAATAGTGGAATAGAATGTTGTACAATAGGTTGTAAAGTTACATACTAGAGTGTAGTGGGACAGTGAAGTGTACGGGGATTGAGTGACAGAATCTTGTAGAGTGCCATAAAGTGTGTTGTATAGTGTTGGAAACTATTGTACAGTGGAGTAGATTATTGTACAACATGGTATACAGGCATAGAGTCGAGTACAAATTTGGACAGTGAAGTCTAAAGGGGATAGAGTGGATGAGTATAATAGAGTTTTGTAGAGTGGAATTATATAGACTGAAGGGGAGTATACTGGAGTGGTGTACACTTGAGTTGCATAGTGTGAGGTAGTTTACAGCTGAGTGGCATAAAGTGGAATATTGTAGAGTGGAAAAGCAAACAGAGGAGTAGTGTACAGTGGAGTGGCATACAGTGAAGTAGCATAGACTGGAGGGAAGTACACGAAGATTAAATTCAGTAACCTGTATTTGCGTTTTGTTGACCTCTCCTCCGCCTTTGACTGGGTAAATCACTTTAAGCTCTGGGCATTCATGGGTGACATGGGTGTGGATCCTGAGATAATTTCTTTTAAGGGACTTATACGCGGGTGCCAAGGCCATGATTAGATATGGAATGTACACAATCGTTCAGTATAGGAAGAGGAGTGAGGCAAGGCTGTGTTCTTGCACCTTTTCTGTTTTCACTTTATATCAACAACATGGGCACAGCTCTGGTACGGTTACCAAAAGATCTGGCCCAGGTGGGAGGCCACCCTGTGCTCGCACTTCTCTATGCTGACGACGCCGTATTGATGGTGCACACCCCAGTTTCAATGGAGCGGGTACTTAATTACTTTGTCAAATACACGCAGGATCTTGACCTACATGTAAACCAGGCCAAAAACTTTGTAATAAAGTGTGGGAAGAAATCAGGTGGTTCCCAAACTATGAGAATACAGGATACATCCATTTACCAACACTTTCTCATATCTTGGCGTGTTATTTGACAAAGGTGGCTCATGGACCCAAGCCATTAATACAAAGTTGCTGCTTTTTAGAAGTGTCTGCATGGCCTAACGTAAATTTGCTTTAAAATTAGGTACTGCCCCACCGAGGGAAATGCTCACCATCTGTGGGGCAAAATGGGTTAGCAAAGCAGTTTATGCTTTGCTAACACATTAACGATTGTCTTAACTTCTCATTATACCAAAATTCCCTGGATAAAGTATGTAGAATGTTTTTGTAGGGACCTAGCCCATCCTGAATATTTTAATAGGCTTTAAAGTTTAGTGAATCTAAACGGGAAAGATCTAAAAGCTGATAGCTTAGCACATCTGGAGAACAACAGGCTGTCCATGGAACTTGTAAAACCCTCAGTTCAAAGAAATCAGCTCATCTTAACCAGTTACGATATGCAACTATATCTGCGGGAGGTTACACACCAAAAGCCTAGGTCTGTCCAAACTCGTTTTAGGATGGATACCTTCCATTGCATGGTTACGTTTCCTGAACTAAAGGACTGGTCCCTCAGATTTTCGAATTGTCCCTGCACTAATGCCTCATCCCAGACAACAATGCATGTTGTTCTTTTTTTGTAAATTTTATAAAGAATGGAAGAAGCTCTACATATTAAGCTATTTGAAGCATCTAGACGTTCATCAATGTCACAAAGCCTATTTATTTCTACAGTCACTGTCAACATTTAATATTTGCGTAAGACTGTCATCTTTTCTGTGGAATGTTCTCTATGCTAAGAAGTCTGTTTGAACAACTCTGTGATATGTTGGTTATTGTTATACTGTAATGTACAGGTGTTAGATCGGTGGAGGGTACATCATGATTGTATGGCAGGCCCAGTTTTGAGGTTCTTACCATCTTATATGTTGCTCAACGACCTTACAACTAGAATTTTTTAATCAAAATGATCTAATATTCATTTTAAACGATTTTTAAGCAATTATGGTATGGAATATTTTATGTACATAGGACATTTTATATGTATTTTAAACACTGTCTTTTTCTATATAGGAGTTTATATGATATGCAATATATCAGAGTATTTTATTTCATACTCATATTGTATATTTGTATTGTGCTTTTATGGTGTAATATTTTAGATCGAATAAAGAGGATGACTGGAGTGGCGTACAGTGGAGTGACAGAGTGTAATAGCACCCAATGGAATAGCGTAGAATAGAGTGGCGATTAATGGAGTAGCATACAGTGTAGTGGCATACAGTGAACTAGCACACAGTGGAGTGTTGTACAGTGGAATGGCACACAGTGGAATAGCATATAGCAAGTTGCATGGCGTACATTGAAGTGGTGTAGTGTGGAGTTACGTACAGTGTAATGGCATAGAATGGGGTGGCATGGAGTGGAGTGTTGTGGAGTGACGTAACATGTAATGGTGTATAGTGGAGTAGCATACAGTAGAGTGGCGTACTGTGGAGTGGTTTAGACTGGAATGTCATACAGCAGATTGGGGTGGCATACATTGGAGAGGCATCCAATGGAACAGCATAGAACGAAGTGGTAGAGTGCCATAAACTGGAATGATGTAAATTGGAGTAGCATACTGTGGAATAGCGCACAGTGGAGTGTTGTAGACTGAAGTAGTATACAGCGGAATAGCATAGAGTGGAGTGGTGTAAAGTGGAATGGGGTAGAGGGGAATAGTATACAGGGGAGTAGCATCCAGTTTAGTGGCATATACTGGAGTGACAGACTGGAGAAGCGTAGAGTGGAGGTGCATACAGTATAAGAATGCAGTGGAGTTGTGTACAGTGTAATAGCATAGACTGGGGTGGTGTAGAGTAAAATCTCATACAGTAGAGAGGCGTATAATGGAGTGGTATAGCAATAGTGGTGTGGCATATGGATGGATGTGAAATTTAACAGCAATGTAGATTATGGTGTGCAGAGTAAGGCAAAACAGCTAATTGAGCTGCCCTGCATTCCTCCAGATTTACCAATCAAGACAGGGCCACGTATGGTGGCCTTGCATTGCTTTGTAAATCTGATTTAAGTTTTGCATTGCCCATGCAACACCTTACAAAAAGCAAAGGTAGCGCAATTCAAAAACACAGCTAGGCCTTGGTTAAATGTTGTGCCATGTTATACCGCGGTTACTCTGCTGTGTACTGTGGCGCATGGAGATGAAAAGCAATTATTTAATTGGGAGATGGTTGTTTTGAGAGAATGACACAGCAGCCATATTGTTTTTCTACACTTTGTGTTTAGTGTTAGGGCCTTGGAGTAAGTTTAGATCCCTTACTACTACCAATTTTTCAAAGTGGGAATAGTTAAGGAAATGTATTGTTTTAAATTATGTTTAGGTACGTTTATGGCCTTGTACCATGGTAGTTTCACAAAATTTTGTGACATTCTGTTAAAGTACAGTGATGACAAATATCACGAAATTTAAATTCCTGATAACTTATTAAATATTTACCCTACTTAACTGAAGTACCCAAAATTCATCATCTATGTGCCATAATGTATAATCATGCCAAATGTCGTGTAAATCCTTTCAGGCAGTTTCACGTAACATCAAACACAATAGTCTATAGAAAAAGTATTTGTGAACAAATGCATTTTGCGACCCCCCTCACACTTTTATCTTTGCACTCCTTAAGGATGCAGCATACAAATTTACATCATCTCAAAATGCAGAAAAATGCTCTAGTTCTGGAAAGTCTTGGTGATTCATCAGACTGGCAGGTAGATATTAGGGAGCTAAAATCAGAACAATTCCCATATCTGGGAATGCTAACTAGAACTACAGAGTGGCAATCAGATGTAATTTGATTTATTTCTTTTTTATCGATTGTATTTGTTATGTATTTGTTTATTGGTTTACATAATCATGTCACCATAAATGTGTCTTTTAGTATTTCATGTAGTAAAAGTAAACATTACATATGGAATGTAATTAATTTTTCGGACTTCCTTGCTACTTTTAGTAAGATTGTGCTATATATAAGTCCCAAAGTGAATGCAAAACAATTATTTTGTTATAAAAATGGAGATTATAATTTTTTTTCTTTGTTGACAATTAGGATTTGCAAATATTAGTTTGCGAAGCTCACTGTTAGGTCACATTTTCATTTTGTTGAACAGGGGTTCAGCAGGACATTGGCTTCACCATACAAGTTCTACAGGCGGAGATCAATGACATTCTTGCGGTCAACCTGGGGTGTGGTACATATGGCAATATTGATATTTATCATATTTATGCTAGAGGGCGTAGCGGGGACGAAGGTCGGAAACAATCTCCGGTTTAGATGAGCTCTTACATAAAATCTCCTGATCTGACTCAGTAGTCTTAGGAGGAGAATTTAATACAACTTTTGAGCCCCTTGACAATGGGGAATTTGATCCAGCAAGGAGGAGGGTGAGCAGTGGGGCATCCCTTGTCTGGGAATACGCCCAATCAAAAGATGGATAGAGGTAGCCCTACAAATAAAGGCCCTAAGCCTTGAACACGGCCTAAGGGTAGTTAACGGAAGAAGAAGATATAACAAGCAAGGGGAACACACGTTTAGCAATGGTCATCATACTAGTCAGATTGATTAGATGATAATCAGTCTAAATGTGGCATATTCTACAAGACATGGTGGTGATGGACAGAACGGAGAGCGACGATAACCCAGTATGCACCACGTTCATATTTAAAGATTTACAAAAGCAACCACAAATGTCAAACCTACTACTTGCAGGTGAATTGGCACGGACTAATGATATGCAACACCTTAAATGGCCAATGGTAATCAAACTACCAGAAATATTATCAACTCTGACTTGGATCACACCTTAACTCAGATGGTTTCATCCCATTGCGATTCCCGCCCACTGAACGAAATAACATCCTTACAGAACACCCTATTCAAAAGAATATGTTTGCACTTACAAATATCCCGCCGGTCTAAGGTGAAGGGACGTCAACAACAGCCACATTGGTATAACAATGAGTGCAAACAAGCGCGTAGAGTTTGGGGGGGGGGGGCAATAAGATTAGGACACCAGTCCAGCGTTCAATACACAAGGAAGCTTTACAAGAAGGCGATCCTGTCAGCAAAAAAGGTCTGGTACGAGAAAAGTTGGCAGGACCTGAAAGAAGCCAGTAGTGAGAGGAATATGCAATGCTTTTGAAGCTTGGTAAAATTGGGCACGGGTGGAGTAGGGCAATCCCCCCAAAACTATGTGGACCCTGAAATGTGGGTAAAGGTTTTCTCAGAACAATACACAGATAATGACAGACTATGATCCTTCCTGGTCCACTTTAAATTATCTGATACTGTTTTTAATTTAGCTGATGTAACAGCTGCACTGAGCACAGTTACCAGTAGGAGAGCCCCTGGCATTGATAAAGTGCCCACTGATATCTTTCTGCAGGACAAGGCCAAATGGAGTCAGTATATAATGCTTCTAGCAAACGCCATTGCCCATGGAGCCCAAATTCCGGATAACTGTCGAGGGGTGGAGATCATCCAGATTTTAAAAAAAGGGGATACATCTTTACCCTGGAACTATAGGCCGATAAGCCTTATAGATTCAATCCAGAAAGTCGTAGCCCGACTTGTCTTGGCAAAAATTCAAACTTGGATTGATGATAACGACATCCTGAGGCCCCTCCAGACAGGCTTTCGGGCTCACCTAAGCGCTATTGACCAGGTCTTCCAGTTCCTCTTAATCTATTGGCAGACAGTGACCCTTGGAAAAGGTAGCATTTATGCAGCCTTTGTTGATCTTAAGTCCGCCTTTCACTTAGTTTAACGTCCAAAACTGTGGAGGGTACTGCAAGAGCTTGGGATGCACCCTGATCTACTTTTTTTAATCATTCACCTCCACGAAAATAACTTTACCCAAATTCGTTAGAGGTCTCAGGGAAATACGACTGACCGGTTCCCAGTTGAGATTGGAATAGGCCAAGGCTGCGTCCTAGCACCCACATTGTTTTCACTTTTTATTAATGGTATTGTTCGTTTATTAGCTTCCTTTCCCACAGATGCCCCAGTCCTAGCAGGTAAATAAAATTACGATATTAATGTTTGCGAATGACACGCTTATATTATCTAAAACCCTGAGTGGGTTAAAGCGTGCGCTGCAGCATTCTGAAGAATTATGCTCACTGCACGGTCTAAAAATCAACACCGCAAAAATAAAGGTAATGACCTTTAAACAACACAGGTCATTTAAGGGTGGCATGGTAATGGATGGGCTACCCCTGGAGCAGGTTGATGCATTTTCTTACTTAGGCATCATCTTGCATAAAGGGCTTAGCTGGAGGACGCATATCGACACCATACCATGGCCTTTAAGCACAGGCAATTGGCTGGTGTCATGATTAAGGAATTTAAAACATCATTGACCAAGCCTATTACCCAGGTGCTACAGATCTAGAGCACTAAAAAATTAAGCTCAGTCCTGTATGGTGCCGAGTTATGGGGTTTTGAGAAATTGCATCCTCTTGTTGTATCTGAGAAAAGATTGCTCGGGGGCATCACAAGCCTACCTCAAAGTACTCTCTTGCTCCCCCTGCGTTATGATCTAGGCAGAAAAGCTATAGCTGACCTAGCAAGACTACGCCCTATCCTCCATTGGCCCAGAATCTGGTGTACACCAGAACTGCCATCTTTGCAGAAGGTCTTAAAGATATAATGGAGGCTGATCGCCTCCACAAATTTAGTTGGCTGCGTCATATTAGAAGCTCCCTAACCTGCATGGGAATGTCATCGTTCTGGGAAGCCCTAAACTGTACCCAGTTCCAATCAAAAGATCTAATCAAGCAAAGGTATTGGGAATGGATTGTGCAAAAAGCTAACAGAACAGGTGATGCAGTAACAATGGCAGGAAAGTTCTTGTAAATAAAACCAAGTCTGTCTGTTGAGGATTACTGGGAGGTAATCTCCAATCCACTAGACCACAAACTGTATTTCCAGTTTAGAGCAGGATGAATACCCCTGAAGTCTTTCACTGCTAAATGGTCTTCTGCTATCAATGACAAATGCCCTAAGTTCATCGACTTGGAAGAAGCACACGCACATATGTTTGTATGTCCCTCATATGTTGCACATCGCAAAGCTTGGCTGGCACCGATTTTCAGGATCATGGGCACTCACCTGTCGAGTGTAGCTTTGAGAATCTGTATTGTATGCAGTATCAATGGCAACTTTTTTAAGATGGATGTAGATAATCAGATCTAAGCCCCTTCTAAGCAAATCAATGAAAGAAGGCTCTCTCCATTAACAACAATAAATTATTTTTCAGTCCTGTTGGGTCTTTTAAAATGTTAATCATCTAGTTGTATTAATTTGTAATAATAATACTGTGTATGTGCTTTTTAACATTTTTTTAAATTTAACCTTCTCTTTTTATTTAATATATATTTCGTTATATTGATTTTTCTTATTGTGTAACTTGTTTTTTTATGCGACCTGCTTTTATTACATTTTCTGTCGAATAAAGCTTACATTGATTGCTATCAGAACTACATATTGGATTATTCCTCATTTCTTTATTGGGGCAACCACTGACCTGTCATTTGCAACAGATCTGGCCACCCAACACACCCGGGCTTTGGCATCTTTGCTGGGTTGTGGAACAGATGGGACATAACACCGATAACCACCTTTCATAGATTCAGCCAATGCTACCCATAACAAACTGTACAATTGACCTAAGACCCAAACCCTACCTCAAGGACACTGTACTTTTCTACAAGTACCTGAAATGTAATCACCAATATGCCTCAATAGTGTGAAATATCCTAGTGGTTAATTTCATACAAGATTTGTCTATTTGCTTTTTCCTGATTTGTCCCATATGCATGCACTACATTAGATACTGTTTCCAATTTATTATGTCTGCAGATTACTTGGGCATCGGCTAGTCCATCTCACTGCAGGAACTTTATGTTTGGAGTGAGGCACACTACTCGCGGGTCTAACACTGAGGTGGAAAATGTGGCACAAGCCCCTTGAAGCACTCTTCTTTCTGTTTCCATCTCCATCTCTCAGAATGCCTGTCAATGGGCCAAGCTATCTCAAAAGAAAGCTTGTTTCCTTCCCAGTGTAAGAATTGGCTTGGTAGTTTGGTTTTCCCCGTTCCCATCATGCACTGGGACAGGAACAGACTAATTTGCATATAGCCAGGTTCTGAGCTGGGATGGTGCAGTGAGCTAAAAAACGGTAAAGGATTGAGCCCTGATCTCTTGACTGGGTGAGAGTATTCCGCTTAATTCAGAAACTCTGTCCATCACCACCCCTTGTTGTTAAATATTTTGTCCACCCTAAGCGTGGAAGGGTATACTCAGATGTGAGACCCTTGCTCATTGCACCATCAGGATTATAGCAAGCCGGGCAGACGACGGCTGAAATGCCAGAAACCGGTCCCCGGAAGCTTGTTTCCTTCCCAGTGTAAGAATTGGCTTGGTAGTTTGGTTTGCCCTGTTCCCATCATGCACTGGGACAGGAACAGACTAATTTGCATATAGCCAGGTTCTGAGCTGGGATGGTGCAGTGAGCTAAAAAACAGTGATGGATTAAGCCCTGATCTCTTGACTGGGTGGGAGTATTCTGCTTAATTCAGAATACTCTGTCCATCACCACCCCTTGTTGTTAAATATCTCAAAAGGATGGCGGGGTGGAGACACCTATGTGCTCTAGAGAGCTCTGAAACCTGAATAGTCCCGCTATCATACAGAGAGACCTGTCCTATTACCTCCAGGTGCTTCATTCAGTAGGATGGCTGCCCATACAAAGTTTTTATGCATATTTTTTGTATGTGTATAAATACCATAAATAAAAAAATAAAAAAATGTTTCTAGAGCTGTAGAATCAAACACTGTCAAGAAACACTTAATATTTTAAATTGTGTTCCTATCAATGGTTATGTTTGCAATATATTGCTTCTCACAGCAGTAATAAGAAGTAAAATTGTTTGTTGCATGTCCTATTTCAGCAAAGACAATAGAAACTTCAGGGCCAAAATAAAATATATTGTTTGTTATTAATATATGCTACTTATGGCAGGCATTTAAATTTGTCAGTGCTAAGAGTTGACAGCCGTAGTTGTTCCAGCTTGATGTTCGCACAATATTATGTATTTGTTGTTGTTACTAATGGTATTTAAATAAATACGTCGTGCAGCATACTGAAAAACCACTCACACCTTTTACTGCTGAAAAACTGAAATATCGCAGACTCGAAACTGTTTACTTGATCCGATTTCAAGTTCTCAGCAGGATATGAGCATAGATTTTGAAGTCTGGTGAAAAAAGAAAAAAACTTGATCTTTTGTATTTAACATATCAGTGGACCAATTTAACAAGGAGTAAATATTTTAACTTCAAAGGTCATAAACTTCTGCACAATCCTGTCATAATTAAGCAAATAACTAAACTGAAATTGGTAATATGTAAATATTCGTCTGTAAATTCTCTGAACCTGATGCCCTTCACGCAGGCAGGTGGTTCTCTTTCTCGCCACAGGCCTTACCGTTAATTCACTGAAGGACAAAACGAAGTACACTAATTGCAAATTTTAAAGCAATGTAAATTGATGGCTTTTATTTGAAATAGTTATTAAAGTCTCCCTATCCAACTTTTAGCCCGCATCTTTAGGCCAAGTGTCGCTTAGTGAAAATACTGGCAGGCCTGTGTCTCAAACGTTTGAAAAACACTGCAAAGAAACCTTGGCGTGATACTGAAGATTCCTAAAATAAGGAATCTTTAATGAAGATTCCTTTTGTTAAACAGCTCCCAATGCTAGTGAAAAACAGGACTTTTCAATATGATGAACTGATTTGAAGCACTCTATATGGGAGTTCGCAATACATATGTAATCTATCACGGTCTGAGGTTTGACACATGGCTCATTTGAGTTTGCCTTTATGTACCAGGAGATCTTTACTTTACCAACATTTGCAAATGCTCCAAAGATTAACAAAATTTAATTCTTACATAAATTAGGAATTGTTACCACTCTACAAACTTAACTGTTTTTGCTCCTTGAAAAGGCTTTAGGATACATCTCAATAGAATATTGGGTGGGCCTTCTAACACATGTGCCCCATAATTGAAGGGTTGAGCTAGTTTTCTTTGGGATGGGCCGAGAAGGGCAAAAGCAGCATGTATTTCCCCCCATTATTCTTATTATATGTTTGCCTTCTGAAACATTATACAGGCACTGATTGCATCAGTAAAGTGAGGACGTCTGTCTTGTGCTTCCTATTTGCGGATCACAAAAGCGTAAAATCTATTTAGGTGTATGAGAGCATGGCGCTAGCTATGAGCAGGGACACCTCCAGCCCTCGGCCCCTCCTCCCCTACCCTAGGAGGACAGCTGGGCTCAATTTTGGGACTCCGCCAGTAAACAATCCCTCTCCATTTCTCCATTTAGAAATGGTATATAATGTTTTATGGATATCACTTAACGGCAGACAGTCACCAGGAGGGAGGCCTTACATTCCTAAAGGCATGCTTAGTTTGTCCACACAGTAGGGAGTGTGCAAGGCAAAGTCTCAGACTTTCAAAAGTGAAATCTGACATTTCTGCACAATGCGGTCTTGGAAAATAAAGGGGTTCCCTACAGGTTATCACGACAAACAACACAGACAACATGGAAAGGGGGTGAGGTTTTTAAGTAAATTAAACAATAATTCGGGACCCCTACTATAAGCAAGTCTGACCAACATTTCCTTGTGTATTTTTGATCGAACCTGTCAAAACTGTGATCCTGCACAACATTTGCTGTGAGACAAAGAAAATGCACGTGGAAACAACGTTTTTCCAGTGGCAACTGCTGACGATTCTATCACTCCAAGTATGCAATTCTTGCAGAGTTTCCATAAGCACGTCCATTCAAAACGAGTATATACAAGAATTTTGAAATTCTGAAGTGCTCCACTTGTCTAAAGTTACCACCGGAAAAAAAGGTTATTTAAAGTGCATTTTCTTTGCTTCATAGCAAATGTTCTGCACTGCGAGACAAAATTCTGCTTCCTTATTAATCATGTTATTTTTAAAGCATGAATTCCATTTGCTTTGCCATTTGGTAGCCAGCAAGATATCTTAGCTTATTAATGAGCCTGATGCAGGAATCCACGTGCAATGTCAGCAGGGAAGACTCAAAAAGTGATTAAAATGATTATAACTGTTTTACATAATAATGACATCTGGGCCTGTATACGGAATAAGGAACAACCCTGCTGACCGAGGAAAAAAGCACTTTAGGACGTGCTCTTTGGTATAAATGAATTGCCAGTAACACCACTTCTGTAACAGCGAATGGTAATTTCAGTGACTTGCATAGTGGAACGCAACTGTGCAAAACTAAAAATCTGCACACTGCCCAGCGTATGTTCCTAATGCGTTACAGGCATATGGCACGAGCTTCCACCCTAGGGAGGAGTCTACCATAGCTCTCCTTAACGTATGGAAGATCATTATTGGTCAAGGCATTGGCTTGTACCCTACAAATGCATTAGCTTCAAATTTTGCTCTAAAAACATTTTTATTTTCAAAGATTGACAACATAATGGGATCTAACTTCGAAAGTTCGGTAAAAATTGGATGCTGATGCAATATGCTGCGTAGCAGCTTTTATTTATTTTTTATTTTATTCTTGTAATTTATATAGCATGGACAATGTCCAGAAGGCATCCGAGCACTTGACAACAGGCAGGAGATTTATTATTTTACATTATTAGTAACTACATTCAGACGATTACTTTTGTGGGAGTGTGCAGGAGTTATCATAAGAACAGTAACAGCAATTGGGCAGAGGAAATGCACAGTTAAAGCATATATTCAAATGGTGTGGGTCATATAGCGAGGGCAGGTCAGGTCGTAGAGAGTACTAAAGTCTGGCCGTGGGCTAATTAACCAATATGTCTGCCAAAAAGGAGGACCCTCTTTGAAAGTTACTAGACAGGTGGTTAGACGGAGGGAAGGAGACCGAGTTCCAGATTCTAGGGGCACTTCAAGAGAAAGACTGGACCATGTATCATTCTAGACTGAAGTGGTGGGGTTCCAATAGTTTGGACTGGGCAATTCTGGAACCCCTATTTGCTCTGTAAATGTTCTGCTTCTCGTTTAGATAGGAGGGCGAGGAGGAGTGCAGCGCTCTGTGGGTAATACAAGCAATTTTAAATTGGGCCTGCGCTTCAGTGGGGAGCCAGCGGATGGTTAGCAGAGTCAGGAAAATGTGGTCATATTTATTGAGACCTAGAACAAAGTATGCTGCAGCATGTAGTGTTGCTCTCAGAGGGCCTAGGGTGAACTTTGAAATGCCTGAGAAGAGGGCAATTGCATAATCTAGTCTAGAGAGCATAAGCGAGTCTTCCAAAATCAAGTGTCTGATGGCCCAAATCTGCCTAAGTTGGAGTTGTGCGCCGTTGGCCATGGCTGTGATGTGTCTGAAAAGGTTGAGATGATTGTCCAGGGTGATGTTGAGTGATTTGGTACTCTGGACAATGGCGGGCAGCCCTACTGGGCAGGAAGGTTAGCCATCTTTTCTTGTACTGGGGTTTTTTTTTGTTTCCGAGGGAAAATAAAAAGAAATTCTTTTTTAATAGTTTGAGGTTTAAATGGTAGTTGGACGTCCACTTTTGAATCCAAGAGAGAAAGAAGGGCAACGTCTTTCAGGGAAGACATTTTGAGGTATATTTGGGTGTCATCAGCATAGAAGTGGAAGAGAATTCCAGAGTTTGAGTATCACAGAAAGAGGTTCTCAATAGAGGTTAATGAGGGTTGGGGAGAAAATCGAACCTTGAGGGACCCCTTGCTGAGCGCTGACTGCTCTCGAGAATGAGTTGCCCATGTTCACAGTTTGTAAACAATTGGATAGATATGAGGCGAACCAGCTGAAAACAGTGCCTCCATGTCCCATGTGAAGTTCAGGAGTACGAAGGATGTCTAGATGCTAGACAGTCTTGAATGCAGCGGATGAATCCAGGAGGACCAGGAGGCAGGAGTTTCCGAAGTCGGGGATTCTGAGGGAGTCATCGACTGTTTGGATGATCACAGTTCCTGTGCTGTGACCCTGACGGAAAGCTAATTGGAGAGTGTCTAGGAGGTTGTTTGCTCGAATGTGTGAGGCTAGTTGGGATGCTTCACAACTTTCGATGACTTTGTGAGAAGGTGGACCAGGATTGTAGTGCCTTGCATGGTAGAGTAACTGTTTCAAGGGAGTCATTGATAAGCAGCGATAAATGAATATCTTCATCTTTTTTCATCAAAGAATTCCGCAAAGGTGTTGCAACGTGCCACGGATGATTTAGGAGCCAAAGTGGTGGAGGGGTTAGTAGACTATGCAAGAACCTCGGACAGGCACTTCCGTCAGTTCTTTGCCGAATTTATGAGGGCTCTGATATGGGAGGATTTGGCTCAGAGGAATTGGTCTTTGTAATGTTTTCTCACTTTGCAAAGCTTAGTTAGGCTCAGTTGAGATTGTGCTGGTCTCCAGTCTCTCACATTTTCTGACTAGCTTTCTTTCTTCACTAAGCTTTTTAGAGTACCAAAGCCTTGAGGGCGTTGGTCTGGATAATTTGCATTTCAGGGGAGCATATTCATCAATAAGAAATTCCATGCAGGAGTTGTACTTTTTGGTGGCCTTGTTAATGTCCAGATGAGGGGCAATGGAAATTACGGTTGGGAATGGCCATGATGGCCATAACCTCTGTGTTAAGGTTCTGTGTAAAAAAGTAACAAAAATAAAGGTTGGATGTATCCTGGCACCATATTTCTTTTTCTTGGGATGCCTGTATGTTTTGGTATGTGAGCCAGTTATGAAGAATGGAAACTGCCTGTGATCGGACCAGTTGACTGGGAAGGAGTCTTAGGTCTTTAGGTTGGCTAATTGGATATTATCAGTTCCAGAATGGCACCTTTATGATGTGTGGGTTTAAGGCAGTGTCATTGGAGATCATGGACGTTGAGAAAGGAGGTAAAGCTGTCCACATAGCTGTTGCCCACTCCTCCCCAGTGGATCTTGAAGTCACCAAGGAAGATATTTTTGTCAGAGTGGGTGAGTTGCGAAGTGAGGATGTCCATGCATTCCTCGATGTAGGTGTTTTGACCAGATTATGGTAAATCACATTCAGTCTGAGGTTGGGGGTAGTGGATGTGGACAGTTGTACCAAAATTCATTCGAAAGACTTAAAATGAGTCATCTGGAGGGTTCGGCATCTTAGGGAGTTTCAGTGAATGAGTGCAAGACCTGCACCAGGTCTATTTTCACAACCGCTACACAGAATAGAGTGGTTGCGAGCAAGAAGGCCTAGAGCATGGTTAGAATAGACATTGAGCCATGTTTCTGTGCGGATCAGGATGTCAGAATTATGAGTTTGGATCGAGTCATATCTCAAGACTGTGTTGGACTGCCAACCGTCAATTTTGTACCTTGCAGTTAAGGGAGAAGCTGTTGCCTTTCTGACTTGGCTGTTCCGGGAGGGTAGTTTGGATTTGTTGCAAGTTAAAGTAGGATGAGCATGCCCTGTGATGGTTTGTGTGCACATGAGTGTGGTTAGAGATGATGGTGAAGATCAAGCAACCCCCTATGGGAATATAGGAGGGGTAGAGCAATTTGAAGCTGCATTGCTCTTTGGGAGATCGAGTGGGTTATCGAGGGGTGATTGAGTCAGTTTGGGACTTGCTATGCGGCTGTCGCTCTGTATGCTAGAATGATGTGGGGGGCCTTAAGGGGTGATGAGGGCAGTAGTGTCGAGATGAAAGACGCTAAGATGGAGTAGACCCGATGTGAGGATATCCATTTTTCTAGAGTGGTGCAAGAACCAGAAAAGGAGCTTTTTGAGCAGAGGACAGTTATGTTCAGCAATTGTGGGAGGACTGGGGTGGTCTGTCATGGATGGACTGAGGGTTTGAGGTGCATGTAGGGGAAGAATGTGGCTGTTTGCATCTGGTGTTGGGAGGTGTTAGAGCAGGGGACGGACAAGGAAGGGAGAAAGAGGGAGATATATAACCTGACTGAGAGGATAAAAGAGGGTGGCAGCGGCACCAGGGCTGGGATATAATGGTTTGTGAGAGGTTGGAGGAGAATGGAGTGGGGAAGGTCTGTGTGGGGGATGTTCAAGGTCTGGGATTAGCGATGAGCTATGGGATGCCTATCAGACTGGAGAAGAGTCCAGGGTGCAAGGTGCTGTCCGGGTGGACTGGCAGGGGAGGAGAAAGGGTGAGGGTTATGGATGGACGGAGAAGTGGATCGTGGAGGATCATCAGAGGGGCTGAGGGTGAGAAAAATTAAGTTGATCGATGCCAGGATTGTGTAGTTGGCTTGGAACTTGATTTTCCCATTGTTATATATGGATATAGAAAGGTTGCCTGAGAGGCCAAAGGAGCAAGAGCATTCAAGTTTGCGTCCATGTGGCATGCATGTGATAAATAAGGATGAGAGAAAACTGCGTAAAGACATGATCCATAAGTCAGTGCTGTGAGTGAAGATGCGGAGGTCAGTTTTGTGGGGAACCTTTGCGTTGGCAACGATCTTGGTCTGCGAAGAGGGTTTCTGGGGAAGTTCCTCAAGGCCCTATGCTTCAGGTTATTCTTTCTATGTTTGGAAAGATTTAAGGGGTATTTAATCTTGAAAGCATTGGAGTCATATCTGGAAAGGGGCGATGGGGGGGACTGATGACAAAAAGATTCATCATCATGTTGGAGGCTAATGTCGATTGAGAGGTAGTATGTATGACCTAGGCAACCACTGCTAGGGTAAAGATATTGGTCACATGGTGGTCCACAATCTTGAGAAGCTCACTGATCTCAGGGCACTAAGAACCACCCCCAGTCGCATATCGTTCGATGTGGAACTACCGGCTCCGTGGGACCGGCTACAGCTAACGAATCTAATCATCAACCCTCCAATGTCCAGACCTCGTCGGATATAGCTCCTTGAAAAAGGGCACACCTGCCCGAAATGCATCGGAGCAGTTCATTATGCTAATGAATATGAGAAAAGATAAATGATGATCTGATCAACCTAATTGAATATGCAAAAATGATTTTCATGTGGATAATAAAAATATCAAGAAAAGAATATCACTAAACAGTGGAGTCTGTCTTTCTTGACGAACCAAACGAGAGTGCCCAAATATAGGGATGCGTCCATATGCACATGTTCGCACGCAAGGATCATCTCAGGGATTCGAAGCAGGCCTCATTAAGTAGTCTTAGGTGGCAGGGTAAGGAATTGGCATTGGTATCCCAAAGTCATCTTTATGATGAGCTGGGGGATTGCACAGTTCTCTAAGGTTAAATGGGCTTATTTTGTTGGAGATCTGGTGCCAGACCCTTTGTAACATTGCAGGAGCCCAATCGTAGTGTGACAGGGTTCAATAAGGTTGTTGTGGGCAGTGAGCTTCCAGGGGTTCCAACCTGAGAACCAAAAGCAGTATTGTCCTTTCTTTATTGCAGTATTGTTCTTTCTTTGTTGCTGTGAGCTCTGAAGCCAAAATGGAGGAGAGTGTTGTAAAGAACCATGGGAGACAAGACGGAGGCATGGATAGGGCTATTGAGAACGGATGTATGTCACTACAACGCATGCAATTACAACGCATGCAATTACAACGCATTTATTACAACACAAGTACCATTACAACAAACGTTTTTACAACGCATACCATTACAACGCGAAATAATAATAGTAATGGAAAACTACCATTACAACGAAAACAAATATTACGCATACCATTACTACGCATATAAAATCAATTTAAATTTCTTTTTTTTTTGTAAAATAACTCCTGAGACGGGATGCAGGAAAAATAGGGGGTTTGGGTGGGGAAGTGTATTAAAATATTGTAAAGAATTGAACGTAAATTATGAGAAATAGCATGTTAATTAAAAAAAAAAATACGCAAGTATTAAAATAAATACTCAAGTATTAAAATAAGTACTCTAGTATTAAACACATATTAACGTAATTACATTCATTTTTAAAAAATGCACATAAAACGAATTTAAAAACATTAATTAAAAATCAATATATGTTAAACGCAAAAACGTAAGTATTATTAATATAAAATGCGAAACAAAAACATAGCCGCCATTTTAGAAAGAAAGCCAAAAAGGAGTCCTACAACTCTTTTAATGAAACAAACACCAAGGCACTCAAAACGAAATGGAGGACAAAACGCAATTCAAAGCACAAAACACTCACTTTTAAAGAGGTAATTTAAATGACATTTTCACAGCAAATAAATCGTAAAAAAATACACATTTAACAATGCTTTTCACAAAAATTAAGATGACACCCACAAAAACCTATAAATATGAGTAAGACACCATTTTTAATTCAGTAGTTTTTCAACTACCAGAGAGAGCCGTCGCTACTTACTGACCCTCTGACCTCTTGCCATAGGAAAGAACTCTAGCCAAACAGATACAAGTCCTTTCCTACAAACAAGTAAGTTTAAATTGAATCACATGTAAACATAGCTTTATTAAAAAAAATTCTTAACAGAATATTGAAATAAAAAAATTATGTTTCAGATTTCTGCATACTTTGCCATCACTTTTAAAAATCTTGTCGACATTTGAAAAAGGTGGCAATAGACGTAGGTACATTTATAAAAAAAAGTTTTTAAAATGAATTTTTATAGTGTCACATGTAACAATGTTCACGTTCTTTTTTCTTTAAAAAAAATGTGAATAGTATATCTCTCTTTCAAAAAAAATTGTGTTATGACTAAACCAATTAAAACTATTTAGTAAGCTAAACATTTATGCCTTTCCATTTTTTCAGCTTACTGAAAATTTTTTAAGGACAAAACATCACATCCTTTAAAGATTAAAAGAAAAACGAACACAAGTGATAAGATCATCATAAACTAAGGTAACCAATTCAAAGTATTATTAATTATATTGTTTTTTTCAGGGATGCTGTTGCTTATCTTCAAAAACTGTAAACCCATGTTTAAAGTAAAAAGAAATATGTTGAAATGTTTTTCATATTTTGAAACACTATTTATACATATTACTAAATGTTTAGAGTAACGAAGACATTTTTCAATAAAAAAGATGGGGTTTTAAAAATAGGAAATAACAAATTATCTTTATAACCCTCAACAGATAAAATGACAGTTTTATAAACTTTGAAAAAAGAAAAAAAGACCATCATTAATAGACCCTACAAAGACTCAACAAACCAAAAACCAAAGGACTAGTTCAAATAAGGTACATACATTTCTAAAAGCACCAGTAACCTGTTTATTAACCTCTTTTTAATCCACAAACAGTGACCGCACCTTTAAAAAACAACAATATACAAAAAACTGCTTTAACTATATTTTATAACAGATTGTGAAAACCCAACATTTTGAAAGCACAAACAAAACCAAGAAAAGTTATCAACCAGATAAAAACTAAACTACCAAGGTAAGAAACCTGAAATACCTTTAAAAACCTTTTAATCAGACTTCTCCAGAAAAATGAACTTCAAAGAAAAGCAATGCAAATATGTTTTTATAATGATAAATGCTTTGAAAATGTTTAAAATGCAACTGCATATTATGTAAATAGATACGTAAGTTAATCAATAAGTAGAGCAATAAAGTAAAAAAAAAAGCTTTTTTTGTCCGACATCAAAAGAATATTTTTTAAAAAGCAGCACATTAATAACATTTTTATCTTTACATTCTAAAGAGATCATTTGAAAAATAAAGCTCTGCAAAGAAGAACAGAAATTAAATTTGCTTGCAAAGTGTCTACGAATCCAAAAAAAAGGTAAATCGATGAAAATCAAATTAATATGTGCTAAAAATGCCTCTGCAGTTTTGCAGAAAATTACATAAAGGATAGTGAACGCGTTTAATTTATTATTCTAACTCCAGTTTGGTGTAGCAGTAGGGAAAGTGTAGGATAGTGTAGGGGTATAATTTACTATTCTAACTCCAGGAAGGTGCAGCAGTAGGGAAAGTGGTGGACAGTGTAGGGATATAATTTACTATTCTAACTCCAGGAAGGTGCAGCAGTAGGGAAAGTGTAGAATAGTGTAGGGGTTTAAATTACTATTCTAACTCCAGGAAGGTGTAACACTAGGGAAAGTGTAGGATAGTGTAGGGATATAATTCTCTATTCTAACTCCAGGAAGGTGCAGCAGTGGGGAAAGTGATGGACAGTGTAGGGGTATAATTTACTATTCTAACTCCAGGAAGTTGCAGTAGGGAAAGTGATGGATAGTGCAGGGGTTTAATTAACTATTCTAACTCCAGGAAGGTGCAGCACTAGAGAAAGCGTAGGATAGTATAGGGATATAATTTACTATTCTAACTCCAGGAAGGTGCAGCACTAGGGAACGTGTAGTATAGTGTAGGGGTAAAATTTACTATTCTAACTCCAGGAAGGTGCAGCACTAGGGAACGTGTAGTATAGTGTAGGGGTTTAATTTATTATTCTAACTCCAAGAAGGTGCAGCAGTAGGGAAAATGATGGATATCGAAAATGGATAGTGTAGGGGTATAATTTACTATTCTAACTCCAGGAAGGTGTAGCAGTAGGGTAAAAGATGTTCCAGGAAGGTGCAGCAGTAGGGAAAGTGATGGATAATGTAAGAGTTTAATTTACTAGTCTAACTCCAGGAGGGTGCAGCAGTAGGGAAAATGATGGATAGTGTAGGGGTATAATTTACTATTCTAACTCCAGGAAGGTGCAGCAGAAGGGAAAGTGATGGATAGTGTAGGGGTTTAATTTACTATTCTAAATCCAGGAAGGTGCAGCAGTAGGGTAAAAGATGTTCCAGGAAGGTGCAGCAGTAGGGAAAGTGATGGATAGCGTAAGAGTTTAATTTACTATTCTAACTCCAGGAAGATGCAGCAGTAGGAAAAATGATGGATAGTGTAGGGGTATAATTTACTATTCTAACTCCCGGAAGGTGCAGCAGTAGGGAAAGTGATGGATAGTGTAGAGGTTTAATTTTCTATTCTAACTCTAGGAAGGTGCAGCTGTATGGAAAGTGATGGATAGTGTAGGGGTTTAATTTACTATTCTAAATCCAGAAAGGTGTAGCAGTAGGGTAAAAGATGCTCCAGGAAGGTGCAGCGGTTGGGAAAGTGATGGATAGTGTAGGAATTGTAAGAGATGTTTTTAAAAATTAAAAAATGTAACAAATACATGACATTACAAAATCTTTTTCTCATTATTTTCAGATAATGTCTACAGAAAAAAAAACTGCCTCCTACATTACATCCAACAAACAGAATCGGTTATTGAAACATGCAGGATATATATATGTATTATAAAGAGAGAATAAGTGAACCATGAAGACAATGGAGGTGCATGCAATATTACTCAAGCCATTGCAGAGGCAGAGCGGTTACTCTCGAAAAGACAGTCATTAAAACAACAGACTACAACCACTCTGCCTCTGCAATGGACATTGAAGTTCATGAAACTATCAACGAAATGAAGGAAATTGCATGCACCTCCAATGGCACTTCTGGTTCTATTTTAAGAGAGGTTGCACAGCATGTCCCCAGTCCTGTAGCTAGCAGTATGCCTATAATTCCCAATTTGAGAAGGATTATTCAAAACCAAAAGCAGGCAAATAACACACATTCAACCACTCCTCATACCTTTTCTGATATTCACATTTCTCATGAACTCAATGTATCTTTTTCTAATAAACCTTTCCTCCTGCACGACAACCAAAACCCTCAAAAATGTATTCTTATCTTTAGTACACCCAGCAACCTTGTCAAATTAGAGAATAGTGAAATATGGATGATGGATGGGACGTTTAAAAGTACGCCCCATCCATTCACTCAAATTTACACTATTCATGCTAAAATTAATAACAATGTTCTTCCCTTAGTGTACAGTTTGCTACCTGACAAACAATCTGCAACCTACACTGAACTTTTGACAGTGATTAAAACAAAACATCAAACAAAAGTCCTAGGAAAATAATTGTTGATTACGAATTTGCAATGATTAATGTGATTACCAAAACGTACATGGATACCCAAATTCAGAGATGTTTTTTCCATTTTTCCCAGGCTTTTTGGCGCAAATTACAAAAAACATCCCTGGTTGCAGATTATGTTTCGGATAGCAAACTACAATTTGAACTAAAAAAACTAACAGCTCTTTGCTTTGTTCCTCCTGAAAGTGTAGACGAATGCTACACTGCAGTTACAGAATCTGAATTTGTTAATGAAAACAAAGAAAAATTGGCACCCTTACTAAATTATTTTGAAGATACATGGATTCGGCATCTAAGCAGGTCGGGTCGCAGGAGAAAGCCACGTTTCCCTGTGTAGTGGTGGAACTGCTACACGAGCTGCTTAGAAGAAGAAGCAAAGACAAACAATGCCATAGAGGGATGGCATAACTCCTTCAACCATACAATTGGTAAACCACACCCCAACTTGTATAATTTTTGGGAAACTTTGAAGAAGGAGCAAAGTTTTCAAGAAATGAGAATTTCCCAAACATTAACTGATAGTCTAAACCCACGCATCTCTAAAAAAATCAAAGGAAATGTTTGAGAGACTATTGGCTATTTTACAACAGTTTTCGTTGTGCGTGGCTTTAGACTACTTTGATAATGTTGCTAACATACTGCATTTTTAACTAATAAAACAACTTTACTTTCCTGCTTTGCCCTAAATTCACCTTACTTCTAATTAGAATTGGCTTTTTTGTAAAACATTCTTCTAAATGTTAATGTCGGGTCACCTTACCTTTAGATGTATTCTATCTTCCTGTGAATCCATTCTTATGTTAAATCCACCAAGACAATCAATCCATTGTTTCAAAAATGATTTCCAATTTATTTTTCAATGAAACAATTCCCAGAAATCAATTTTTTTTTTTTTAAAACTCCAAGTTCAAAATATCCATTCCAAATGTGTAATATCCAAACAGTTGACAATCGAATACTAACTTTCCATCAAATGATCCACAACCCAAGTCTTCATTTTTCTTCTTTCTCCAAAAGCGAACTCCGAACCAAAAATCGATTCTTCTTCAAAGTTTCAACCAAGAAATCCACAAACCTTTTTATCACGATCCCATAAAAAAAGAAAAAAACACCCTTCCCAAAAATCCATCCTTGTAAATAACTTCTCCAAGAACCTTTTCCAAAATTCCATTTCCATAAAAAACAACGCCTTCCAAATCCAAAATCCGGGTACTCGATCTTTTTTTTCTTTACACATTGATTTTTTACTTAAACAATGCTTACACATTTGTAAACTTTAAAAATATACTTATTAAAACATTACTAAATTATAAAACACTTTTAATACTCTAAACAGGCGACCCGACAATGGCATACACTAGCTACATAATTGATGACATGCTGAAAAACTATAAAGTATGTTATTATTAACACATGCAACCTGTCCTAATTCTCTCTTTACAATATATATAGTGCTATACATTTTTTTACATTTAATAAAGTTATAAATGATTCCTACCTGAGCACAGATCTGCTTCCTGCTGCTTTGTCCAACGACGTTCTCCAAAATGGCCGCGAGCTTCACGTTTACGCATATACATCTGGAGTTAACAAACAACAAAACGGACCAAATAATAATGTTATGCATGACTTTACATTAATGTAATACAAAATAAGTTTTCTACATGTAATGTACAGATTTATTTATATTACAAAAAATGTAATAAAATGTAATAAATTATTCTTTATTTAAAAATATATATTTTTTAATAAATATATATAAAAAGCATTATGCAGCCTGTCTCATACTATATTTTAAAATGTTACTTCTACTTTTATATGTATGTACTGCTATCACAATTATTATATTAATGTTCTTACCTCTAATCTTGTTCCTAATACTTCTGCTCTGATCCGCATCCAGTTACAAATGATCTTGTAAAGGTGATCCGCTGCAAACATACACGTTGCTATGGAAATAAATGAAGGACAGTACAACCCATTGATCTCAATGGAAAAGCGTGGGAATTTTTTATGAAAACATACTTTATTAATTTTCTAAATTACTACTATTGTTCCACAGTTTTTTTATTAAACTATACTGTAAATTAATATTAAATACCTTTTTAATTTACTTTTATCAGATAAATATATTTAAAAATATTTTTATCTAAAATAATATTTTTGTAAATACTATTAATAATGTAGAGGAGTATTAATTCAAGAGTTATTTTACAATAGTTGCATATAATTAATTATTAAATTTACAAATAATATTTACACATAATATTAGTAAATTATTTACTAATACTAAAGCATTTTTTCAAATTCCTGTATATTAATTCTAGAGTATTTAACAAATAAAAATAAAATACAATAATATGCATTTACATTCATTAATAAATATTTAAATAATAATTAAGAATTACTTTTCATAGATTATATATTAATAATTAATAAAATTACAAATAATTTAAAAAAATGTAAATTAGTAACTTATCTATACTAGAGTAACATAATAGAGTATTTGTTAAAATTAGTATCTTATTTATACTAGAGTAACATTAATAGTAGAGTATTTTAATAGGATACTTGTACATTAATTCTTGATTATTTTGAATTATAAATAAATAAATATACATAAACTATTCTTTTTTTTAATTCATAATTTATAAATAAATATTTTTTTTATTAAAAATCAAACTTTATACTTACTCTTAATAAAAATACATACGTTGTAAAAGCACCTGCGTTGTAATAACATCTGCGTTGTAATAGCTTGCGTTGTAATAGCATGCGTTGTAAAGGCACCTGCGTAGTAATAGTTGTGTTGTAATAGCAGTGCGTCGTAATAGCTGCGTTGTAATGGATGTTTCCCTTGAGAACGGAGTGGCCGACAGGTCTGCCACACCATGTTAAAGAGCAGCATAGATCTGATGGTTGTGACTTACATCTTCTGCCCTTGGGATTTGCACGTAAATGAGAGTGCGTGAGGTGAACTTGGGTAACTAGAACTCCAAAAGGCAAGTATGCAGCTAAAATGGAGAAACTAGTGGAGACATACAGCTTTGGAGAGAATTCCGATGACTATCTTCACTGAGAGGTTGGTTCTGTGAATATCTCTTCAAGTGAGGTGTCTCCCAGCCGCTGATTTCGGGTGGGGTGATCTCATCAACAAAAAGATTTTAATCCAAAAGGAAGGTCATGTAAGCATATTGAGCTTCGGGTGAGTAGCCAACGAGGTGCCTCATGACTGCCATTTTAGGTTCTGGTAAACTCGTCAGCAACTTGGTGAATACTTGGCTGGTATTCAAGCATATATAGAGTGCAAGGCGGACAGACAGTCTTCAAATATACAAAGCGTGAGCCATGTGGGACATCTTAGGTCTCTGGATCAGACAGAGCATCTGAAATGGCAGTGCTCTCATTTTTTCACTTTTCTGTATAAAAGTACGTTTATAAAAAATAGGAGCACATCTTTACATTCAATAATGTGTTGATATCAATCTTAATAGACAACCAAAGTGAACAAAGTGATGAAGAAATATGTTAAAATATTGACAATTTGTTGCAGGGTGGATACATTGTTAACTGTACAAGTCTCCCTGGGATGTATTGTACAAATTGTGGCTTTCTGCCATCTTTCCGAGTTTGATGGAATTTAGTGCAGAAAAACAGAGTAGCTAGAATCTCCAATTTCAGCTTGTATCTCCGCAGCAAAATTTGGTGGTTACAAGTTTTGTCCCAAGAATGTGAAATAACCACATGGGACTGGGAAATACCAGGTCCATTTACATGTTTCCCGCTCACATGAATCCAGGGAAAATCCATTTACAATTTCTGCACATTTTAAGCATGCAGATGTCAGTGGGAGGGCCATAGTGGGCTGGGGATGGAAGCCATTTGTTCGGAGAGTAGGTCATGGGGGTGGTGTCTGCTCCCCCATGGTGATGAATGTGTTGCGCGAGTGATGGGGTGAAATTCTGCCCACAGGTTGAGTCCATGCAGCAGTTTCATGAGGCGTGGATCCGAGAAGGAATTGGGTCCTCATACATATGAAAAATAGTTTCTCACTACACCACAGCATACGCCTGACAATTTCACCTACATTGAGGCCTGCAATTGTGAACATTGTTGAGCAGAGGATCAGCTCCCTTTTACAGTTGTCGGAGTGTGTTGATGTTAGTGCGTATGGCACGTAAGGGGCTTGTCTTGCAGGAACCTCAACATGATGACATCATAAGAGAGCATTCCTTGCGGAAAATGTATATGCCACCCATCATCATTGTTCTGAAACTATCCGGATTATTTTACCAGGTAGTCTTTTAGGGCCAGATATATCAAAGGGTTTTACCGATTCTGTGTCTATGGGAAATGGTCCTTAGTTTCTACAAAGGGGTGGGGTTCACTAATTGCCAAATATTTAATAGCTACTATTTAGTATTAGCAAAGAAAAAATGATGTCACACATTTTGAAAATAGTACTACAAAATTAGTACATTAGTGTGATCTGAAATAATAAATGTTGCCATATTGTAGCAGCATTAAGGACAATAATGGTGGGACAGCTGATCATATAGCATGTCTGTTTCTTGTTTCTATATATGAAGGTCCAGCAAATGATAGGGAGTGTACTCCTGCGATGGATAATCTGCCAGAATGAACTTAATGCTCAATTCTCTGGTCAAAGTAACGCTAGTTCAAAAATATCTGTAAAGTTTATATCAACTGTTCTGAAATACATCATTACTCTACTGATGTGCAATAATCAAGTCCAAGAATAAGATAGGTGTCAAACTCTAAGAATAGAGATGTGCACCTATCGTAGAGATAGTAAAAGATTTAAAGGGCTATTTCCAGGGCTCATCAACCAAGACAAAGCCATGGATTGTGATAATTTAGGCACCTCGATTTTTGTTAAGGAGGCATACTCCTTATTCACGCTCTAAAAGAATGTTGAGCAACTGCTCAGTGCTACATGTTGTGCATATGTGATCCAGTATTATACGACTGAAACCACTTTTAGAATGCCCACTGTTAATGAAGCAGGATGCATGCTTTTTAGTGCCCTGTCTGCAACGTTGGTTGCTCCAATATGCTCGGGTTCGTACTTTAACCTTGCTGCTACTCATCCCCTACATATCTCATGTTACATGGATACGCAATCGAGTATATTACGTTAACCAAATTGCAGTAAGTGTGCCTCACATGGATCCACTATTTTCTAAGCCGAAATCCAAATCCAAACTTTTTGTGCTTTTTTTTACGATGGCAAACACTGCAATTCCAAAAGAACAACACAACTGCCAATACTGGACTTCATTTTGTGCTATTTGTACTGACCTTTATGAGTAAAACATACCGGTCCGTTTTTTTTAATTTACGTCACTTAGTTTTTTGATTCATTTTTTTTGCAATTAATGTTGAATCGTGGTTGTACACACTACCTGACTAACGTGAGAGGAGCGATGTGACTAGACTGAGATAAGCTGCCGCCTTGAATGACTGCTCTTAAACTAGAATCGACGGCTTACGGCGAATTTCTCTTCAGTGACTCCAACGGTCTGCTTATATTACAGATTGTTGCTGCTGCACCACAAGTAATCAATCCAGAGGATTAACTTGTGATGTCCCCCGAGTTGGTAAGCTCCATTCTGCATTCTATTGAAAATTCATGCACGTTTGCCAATCGTTTTTTAGAACATTAACGGTCCGTTTGCCTTGCAGATCATAATTCATGCTGCATGAAACAGACATAAGGCTTTAACTCATGACGTGCCCCATCTAGGTAAGCCCTACTCATGACTAAGTCTTTTGTTTCAAATAGTTCCGCAATTTTAGGCGTACGCTAGACTAATGCGCGCTTTGCCCCTTCCCTCTCTTTCAGAAGTCCCATCCACACACCTAACCAGGTTAGTGGTATTCAAGCACCATTGACTTTCATAATGAGCGTTCCATCAATACAGAATCTTGATGAGGACTTTTGTTATGTTTTTTCGTTTAGAGTGGCTATTGTGACCTGTGTCAACCCCACTTCATCTTTAATAAGGGACTGTGACCCACAATAATAAGGTACGGTAGCAGGATGCCTACTGGTGGTAGTAGTGTCTTAAGTGACCTTTACTGTATGCAGCAGTTTTTAAATTAGTTGTCTTTTTATGTTTTGTAGTGTGTTGGCCTGAGGAGAACCCCGCAATTGGGGGTTCGAAACGCGTCGACCTGCTTTTGGTGCCTATTGTCAATCGTCAAATTGTGGTTTGGATAACAAGGCTTTGTTTCCAAGTGATTGTTCTAACTAAATCAGACTGTTTATGACTAAATAACAAAGTGTAATACCATCTACATGGACGTATAACCCATTTTCCGACATGAGGCCCAAAATTATGTTTTATGTGGTTTATTTGTAGGTATGAGTGAGATATGAATGGATGATGGATGTGTTGATAATTTGTAAATGTAATGTATATTTAAATTATGTTGTATTGAAGTGTATTGTTTTATATCTGTTTGTACATGCACAAAAAATGAGTGATATCTTTATGAAGTAATATGGTTTCACAAAAAAAATGAATCAATAAACTAAGTGACTTAAATTCAAAAAAACGGACCGGTATGTTTTACTCATAAAGGTCAGTACAAATAGCAGAAAGTGAAGTCCAGTATTGGCAGTTGTGTTGTTCTTTTGTTATATTGGGATTAGCCTTACTGGGTCAGAGCCACGACCCTGTGTTGTTGTTTCAAACACTGCAATTCCTGCATGGACAGTGTCCTGTCACCTGCGGAAGGCTCCAAAATGTCAGCTGCTGTTCTCAGGCATTTCTTTTCTTAGTCCTGGTGTGATCCAAGGCATCCCTCAGATTACGGTCCCTTTTCTTTGGAAAAATAGGGTTTTCAAAAGACAGGGTGTCAGTATGAAGGACCCTCCACAGCTTTTATTGATGATTTTCTTTGCCTGACTCGATATACCCAAGTAGTTAGTCATGCACACCAACCGAGGACTTCCATCCTTTCTATTGTTGCAGGCCTCTTCCTAGTTTTTTTTTTATAATGGCATCAGAATAGTCAGGCTGCTTAAGTTCGTCGCTCAGGCCCAGCTTGTATGTTGAAGTCATGTAAATTTCTGCAGTTATGCAGAAGTCTCATGAACTGGCCATAGGGGAGATTTTCAAGCAATGGCTGCGGGTGGAAGTGGTCATAACGCAGAAGGTTATTCTTATCTGTTGCTTCTTGGTGTTTGTCTGTACACCGAAAGCCATTTTCATGAAAGATTATCAAATCCAAGAAAGCAAGTGTTATTACTTACTAAATGAGTACATACGAAGTATTTGTTTTGAATGTTAGGCCGAGCTATAAACCTTTCTGCTGCATCACCATGCCATATGATCAGGAGATCATCAATGTATTTTTTCCATTATTGGATGATCTGTCTGAATGGTTTCTTGCCTGTCATTACTTTAGAACGTAATTGTATTAATATAGTGCTTACTACCCATGTCGAGGCATTGAAGCGCTTTTCAGTGAATAGCAAGCTACACCAGAACCCAAAGGATTAGTGTTGGATTATTATAGGGAAATATAAGTTGTTAATTTGAGCAGTGGACATGTCTGATAGTTTGATTGAATAGGATAAAGGAGAAAGAGGGGTGGGAAGAGTCTAGATAGTGCTATTTTAGAGATCATGTTCGGTAAATGAGGCTTGGTATGAGTCAAAAGAGGGGCAGTGGAGAGAAGAGTTTTAAAATGATTATTAGGGAGATCATAGTAGTAAAAAGAGTTTTGGGGTGCGTCAAAGGAAGGACAGAGGAGGGAAGAGTCTAGTAAGTGTTATTTTGGAGATCAGAGTAGTAAAATAAGGTTTGGGGTGGGTCAAGGAGCGATAGATGAGGGAAGAGAGAAGAAAGGATCTTAGGGGGTCATAGTAGTAGAATGAGTTTTGGGATGAATCAGAGAGTGGATGTAAAAGATATATTGTGAATAGTGCATTGCAAGGAGTGAAAGGTTTCTTTCTTTCTTTGTCTTCCTTTGCCTTTCTTTCTTTAGTAGGAGTTAAGTAATAAATATATAGATACCCAACTACATAGAAAGGGTATACAAGAAAAAGGAAACATATGAAGAGATGTACATTTGTACTGCATAAAATTGTATATGTGCAAATATGGGTAGATAATTAGGATAATATTTCTGTATGTAAAACCTAATTTATTTGTGAATGTTTATATATATAATATATATATATTTTGATTTTTCCTCAATATTTCAATGGTGAAGGACTTCCAGCTACAATTAAGATAATATTTACATATGTAATAGATGATTAAAAAGCAGAGACCCATAAGCATCTAATCAAATAACTTGTATGAAAACTATGCAGTGAACCATATACATGTTAAACATACAATAATGAATATATATATATATATATATATATATATATATATATATATATATATATATATATATATATATATACCATAAGTAATATATACATTTGTTAAGCAGACCAAAGGAAGATCCATATATTTTTTAAACCATAAGTAGAATACATTTTTGTACAACGAAATGCACATATCTAAATGCTGCCATATAATCAAATTATACATATTTACATGCACAGGCACATGCTGTACATTTATGTTTGAGTGTGCTGGCCAGATAGGACAGAGCCAGCTCTTCAGAAGTCTTCTGAATAGAAGATAATTATCTGTGGCTTTTATGTTTTGGGGTAATGAATTCCATAGTGTGGCTGCTTGAACAGAGAAAGATGTACCACCCATGTTTTTTTCTTGTGCAAAATGGTGTGCATAAAGGCAGTCAATCCTCGTGCCAAAGGTACTGCCCATAGAGGTTCTGTGTACCTGTTGGTACAGCGTGTCTTCAAATTCAAAAACATTTTTGTCAATGCCAACTGCATGCAATCCAGTATAAAATTCCGACCGCTGGTGTGGTTCCGGGAAATGGAGTAGAGAATATCTTACACAATCCATAATGCTTCCTTCTGAGGCAGACTAGTATAAGGGTTCTCTACATTCATATCTATAAGGAGATTTTCCTATGGATCAAATTGTATGTCCTTTAGAACCCACAAATGATCCTTTTGCCCACCTTTTCTCTAAAGAGGAGACAGACAGAGCAGTTTGGAGTACTGGAGTACTGACACATCTGCAGTGGAACCATAACTCTGATATAAGCTACTTTTAGAAAGGCAATCTCTTTCTGCCTCTAGCTTAAGCGACCAAAGAGATGTTGCCGTTTGAAAGATTTCCATCATGCTGCAATAAGATTAGAGCTGCCCTTCTAAAGTCCAGCAAGAGCCTGACGTAATATCACCCAGTCAGTAGCGGACACTCATTTCTGCAGAAAATAGAGACCTGGATGAATGAACAGTCTGTCCTCTCTTCAATCATAAGTACAAGTGTACAAGTGTCTGTACTCTTCTAATTGAATGGCTATATCAGGGAGAGCAATAATGTCCTTAAAGTCCACCTCTGCATCTAACAAACATGAAAGGAAACCTGCAGAATCCCAATTTATATTTTATGTGTTCCAAATTATGGACACAGATTCACGTGAGGTCAAGCACAATGGATTTCGGTATTTGATGAAAGTGCAAAAGTCAAGTGACATGTGCTTCACTCAGGCTATTCTGACTACAATGTTTTTCAAGGCTGAGGAAAATTTACAGCAATAGGCCACACATACACACATCAAATTCCCAAAATTGTGGGAGCATTTTAGTTGATCCTTCGCTTTCTCTGTTGAGTGATCTAAAGCTCCATAACACTTTACAAGGGAAACCACTGTGCTCTATTAATACATCATGATGATCACCATCATTTTCTTATACATCTAAATTGTCTTCACTAGCAAATAAAGGGTTCAAGCAAGAAGGTGGGAACATCCTGCACCCTTCCCTCCACTGCAGAAATTCAAAGAATAACAGTGACTATAACAAGGGATGTTTTTGGAAGAAATTAAAACCTAATTTCTCCTTTTGCTTTGTGAACTGAATACATGACTAACTTTTAGCTCTGTGTTTGCTGGAGTTCTCTTTGTACGTCACTTCATCTAACCCCATTGCTTGGGGTGATTCCTCCACTCTCCAGTTTAAGGATGCGAATCAAAAGTGTTACTTAAATTTCTCTCTTGTGTTCCCATGGCATGAGGTTTGTGCAGAATGACCAAACAATGTTAAGCTTCTGCTGATATAAATGCCACAAAGAAATTTTAAAACAGCAGCCAGCCCTGAAAGATGAGTTTCACTATGGCTGTCGGATAGGTGCCTAGCAAGACATTGTAGAAAACTCCCTTTACTTTGAGAAATGCAGTATTTAACCCAGGGAAAGACAGCGGGAGTAGTGGAGCAAGGCAGTTGAAGCAATGAAGAAAGTTAAAGAGAATAAAGAGAAGAGTTGTGTTAGAAATTAGGTAACTGGTTGACTGGGGTGTGAACCCTTGTCAAACAGCAGCCACAATCCTTGTCAGGGTAACAGACAAGCAAACCCCAAATTAACTGGGTAGTTTTATACAGAGCAATCAGGCTTAACGAGGCAATGCGTAAAGCATTTGTTCAATACGTCAGTAAAACAGTGAAAACAACATAAAAAAAAGATCCTACACCGAATTTGAAAAATAGAGCATAGTGCAATAAATACAAGACCAAAATGACAAAAATACGAGTAGAAACAAAGTTATACATTTTTAAAGAATAAACCATAAAAAGAGCTCCTAGAAGGGCGTTAGGAGCACACTGCTTCACCTCTCAGCACAGTTCACCCCTTAGCATCATGGTAAATGCAGCTCACTTTAAATGCTTACTTGAATTTTTGCTGAAGGTTTTCACCAAAGTTAGTGCAGGTTAGTGTTGTGAATACATGTATTTATTGATATTATCCTTCCTCAGTGGAGATAACAAAAATGAAATTCATCTGAGGTTGCTGAGAAAGCTGCCATGATCCTTTCAGGTCTCAAACTTCTCACTGGCGCATAGGTGTATCTCCAAAAGCTTTTCAGCTCAAGAGAGCCTTTTCAAACAGAAGGGGGATGGGAGCACACTGATTCATCTCCCAGCACAATTCCCCTTTTAGCATTATGGTACATGCAAAAAGAGCATGAAAAAGCATAAACAAAGAGCGGAGGAGTAGCACTTTTTGTCCCTGTGAAGTGCCCAGGTGTCTAGGCTCTACGCGACGCTTTCAACACAGTGCTTGACACTGTCAGCATGTGAGAACACTATACCTGCTGTGAGAGGCCATGGGGACTGATTTATCTCCGCTGTGGTAAGGGGGTTCCGGTTGGAGGGTGGTGGTGGCAAAAGATTTGCATTCTCCTCAACGCCCGGGATGACACTGTAGTTATTTGATAAACATAGTGATTATAAGGGTTTCAATCCAATTATTAGGGAAACAAAGAAAAAGAATGTAAGCTCACACCAATTGATATTGAGTCAGGATAAATTACAGCCCTATTTAACCTTACATATGAGTAACTATGAGAGGTTTGTCCTGACACGTTTTAGGTTAAACATCCTTTTTAGAGCTCAGTTTCCCTGTTATGAATTCCTGGTCATATGATTTAATTAAAACCCATGTGACGATATATCCGTTCAATCGGATATTCATATTTTATTCTTCTGTAAATTTTATATATTGTATCGGAGGAAACTGATTATCCCCATTTTAAAGGAAATGAATGCGAAACGCTGTTGCCCAGCCCTTTTAGAAATGCAGAAACTAGATACTGTTTTAACAGTGGCATCTATTTCAGATTTAAAAAAAAATGTTTTTAGATTCGTCTGTTAGAAACGCTATATTTAAAAATTGTTGCTGACCTTTGATGATTAGCTTTTTAAAAATTATATTTTTTTAGGATGCATTTCATGTATGATACTTCGTTTTAACGTATTTCCTGTATGTACTTTCATGGTTATCATTGATTAACCTAATAAAGTTTATAATTGAATAATGGTTATTTGGTTGTAAATTTCACACAACATATGCCTTGATTACTGCTATAATAAGGGCTGGGGGAAAGGAAATGGTGGAGTCCCTCAAGTGTGTCTTGGTACTGGGATTCCCCTCTAGGAGGGGGATTCTACTCACTCGTTTTAAGTATTTGTTCTGGTTTATTAGTTTAGTTTGATGTCATGGTGCCTTTTTCTCTATTGTTTATGGGCTTGGAGGGCTGAGGGTGGGGGTGTCCAAAGTGGTTTTTAGGCAGAGGCCCTCACATGGGGGGGAACACTCCCTTTCAGATGACAATGGTGGTTAGAACTAGCGCTTGGAATGCTCCGGGTTCGAATTCCCCTAACAAGCGCCAGTGCTTTTGGAAATACCCGTTAGATCACAATGTCCAAGTGGTGGCTCTTCAAGAGAAGCACCTCAGAAAGTCTGAGGAACACCGGCTGCGCCATAAAGCCTATCCCTCATATTTAGATCTTCACATTCCTTGAAACAAAATGGGTCTCCTCCCAAGCTCAGTACACTAAAATGGACAAAAGCGGGAGATTCCTCATGGTTCGGGGGGACCTTTGAGGCTGCAAATGCATGTTGGCAGTCCTCTATGCACCTAACACGGGCCAATAAGATTTTATTCTCTCATTCCTTAGGACTTTGGAGAATTTTGCACAGGGGGACATTCTGCTCTTGGGAGACTTAAACCTAGTCTGGGATCAGGGTATGTACACAACACTCACAAAGAGCAACCGGAGGGACTTTTGGCAAAGCGCCTCAGTCACACCTTCAGCTCATGGAGTTAGTGGATGTATGGAGGGATGCTAATCCCAAGCTACATGATTACTCGTTCTTCTCTCATTCCCACAGAACTTACTCCCGTATTGATCACATCAGATCATGCCCCCTAGAGAGGACAATCACTTGGCCGAACCCACGCTCAAAATATGCACATTGGTACTTCCCCAATTTCTTGTGCAGGGATAGACTTCTCCGTGACGACCTCAGAAAGGCCATTAAGGAATTCCTTGAGCGCAATGACCCTGAAGATACTTTTCATGCAACTACCTGGAACGCACTCAAAGCAGTGGTCCGGGGTACGTGCATTGAGTTGGCCACTACATTGAGAACTCAGCAACAAGAGGAGCGTTTACAGTTAGAACAAGCATAAGTATCTGCAGAACAGGCCCATAAGGCCAGCCCCTCGGCTCAGGCACTGCGGAGGGTCACAGCCCTGAAGGGGAAATTACAGGCCATTTATACTAACGGAGCAGAAAAAAACATCTTGCGCTTACAAACCAGGGGATACGAGAGCGGGAACAAGGTGGGGTCCTTGCAGACGCGTCAACTAAGAGCTAAGCAGGAAATAGAGTATCAAACGTATTATTGACGAGGAGGGCGTTTCTCACAAGAAGGAAGAGGGGAAGGCGCAGGCCTTTGAGAAATTCTACAGAACCCTTTACACTTCACAAGACCAGAGGGTGCAGGTCCAATCCAGGTATCTGGATTCCCTGGATGTCCCCCACGTAGGGTCCAAATCTAGCGAGGACTTGGCACAACTCAAAATCGCTGAGGAAGTCCAGAAGGCGATAAATTCCCTTAACCACTTGGATGCTAATGACAAGGGTAACTTGTCATGCACTGCCCATTCATTTCAATGGAAATCTCATTATATAGCCTTCTAAGCCTTAGCGTCCAAGTGGTTAAACTGCAGAAAGCTCCAGGACCGGATGCTTCTCAGCCCACCTCTATCATACCTTTGCGCTGGAACTCTTGCCCTTTTTTGCTATTCTATTTAACGTCATTGCCTCTACGCAACAACTAAATCCCTCCATGGGCAGAGCGATAGTAGCAGTGATCCCTAAGCCTGGTAAAGATCCCACAGCTTGCTCTTCCTATCACCAGATTACTCTCCTAAACCTAGATGCTAAAATTTACTCTAAAATCCTGGCCACTCGTCTCAAATCAATACTTCGCGGTTTTAAAGTTCCAAACCAATCCAGATTTATTAAGGGGCGACAGACCCATGATAACCTGCGACGCATCATCCATATCATTGAAAAGGCACGCAATAAAAACATTCCAGCAGCGCTTCTCTCACTAGATGCGGAGAAAGCATTTGATTGCGTGGAATAGACCTTTTGTTTAGGGTGCTTCAGCGTCAATGAGTCCTTTATAGGGATGATTCACGCTAACTATCACTCTCCCAGCTCTCGGGTCCTTGTTAATTAAGTCGCTTCTCCCCCCTTTGGCCGGGCTTGCGGGACGAGGCAGGGTTGCCCTTTATCCCCTCTCCATTTTGCCTTGAGCGTAGAACCCCTAGCCCACAGGAATAGAGGATACCCAAAAATTCAGGGGATATGTTTCGGCACAGACTACCATAAGATTTCAATCAAACAGAATGATTCCCTTGGGTCGTGTACAGGAGAAGCTTGGAATTAGCTATAACCACAATCAGATATAAACACACTAACTAAAGAAATTGATCAAAAATGAAGTTACATAACAATTTATTGAAACAATAAAAAGACAATTTACAATTACACTGGAAAAAATGTTAAAAAACAATTAAAATACTATATAATTTTGTGACCAGCACAAAAATGAAGGACAGACAAAACTCAATTGTAAAACATACAAATTAGAGATTACAAAGCGTACATTCACAATTAAAATTTCAACGTCCTGCTTCTCCTGTACACGACCCAAGGGAATCATTCTGTTTGATTTAGGTTTAACACCCCAATTCCCTTGTTTACTTCAAGGGGTTCCTCTCTCTTTTCATAATACCATAAGATTTCACCATTTGCTGATGATTTGCTTCTCCCGGTCTCACATCCTTCTGTCTCTCTACCGGCTATCCATGACAAATTAGTGGCGTTTGAACAGGTGGCGGGATTTAAGGTTAATTTGGCCAATTCCTTCTTACTGAATCTAACAATAACAAAAGAAGAGTGGCGACGGGTAGAAGGAGCATCACCTTTTCGCTGCACTACAAAAGAGATCACCTACCTAGGCGTTAAGCTCACCCCGCGTGTACGTTATCTATATAAGGCTAACTCCCCCCCACCCCCTTCTTAGACAATTGAAGACTGATCTGGGAAAATGGAGTGAGGCTTACATTACCTGGTTGGGCAGGATTAATGCCATCAAGATGAATGTTCTCCCCCGTTTGCTTTACCTTTTTCAAGGGTTGCCTATTCCGGTGGAGGGAGGTCTTTTTAGGGAGCTGCGACACATGAGTACCAAATTTATTTGGCAGGGGAAGAAGGCACGACTTCCCTATAATTTACTCACAAAACCGCACAAAGAGGGTGGGTTAGCATTACTGGACTTTCAGTCCTATTATCGAGCAGCACAACTGCAGGTAATCACAGAATGGTCGATGCTGGTTTCAGAGAAGCATTGGCTTCATATAGATAGACAGACAGATAACAGGGCGCACCATTTGGGATCTCCTATGGAAACAAAAGCAGGACAGACCACTCAACGCTTACATTAGCACACCTACATTCACCACACTAAAGGTCTGGGATATACTTACTAAGAGACTGCACCTCACGACCTTCCCCTCTCCCTATACACCTATACATTTTAATGCTGCGTTCCCCCCGGCACTACAAAAGGGCCCCTTTGAGGTCTGGAGGGTGGGAGCCTGTCTCATGATTTCTCAACTGTTCAACAGAGGAGAGCTCCTCACTTTTCAGGAATGCAAGAAACAATTCGCAGTTACCGCTAAGGAAGAATACCACTACTTACAGCTGAAACATTGGATGCAGCAGCCCCTGGTGCGGCTGGCTGCCCCTAGGGAGTTGCTCCCGATTGAAAAGTTTGTTCTGACCGGGTCCACTTCCAAAGGCTATATTTCCTTCTTGTATGCTCTTCTACAAGTAAACACGTTTTTTACGTGTGGAGAATAGAAATATAAATTGTCCTGAGGAAGGAAGCCTTTATCAAGTTGAAGCTTCCGAAACGCGTCGCCGCTAATTCTTAACTCATATTTGGTGTTGCCAACAACGATCCTGGTCTAAAGGAACAATATTCCTCCCATTGTTGACAAACTAGAGTCCGAAATGAAATGACAAAGACAGATATTAGTGTCTCCCTAGATTTATTTCTCCACGTTCACACTAGGTGGTCCCAACTGTGTTTTTATATTGTTGTGTATTCTTGTGCAATATATGTTTTTAACTGATGATTCATTGATATTTTTTGTAACCAAAAATATATATTTTTTAATAAATTGTACACTTTTTTATAACTCGTTTGTATATGTTCCTTCTTGGTAAGTGTTTTCCAGTTCCACAAAATGAATGGTGTGATTAATGTTTGTGAGTTAGAGTCCTGATCTAGGAGCAGGTTACAATACTCCCCAGTGGGAAAACTCTTTTGTTTTACTTTACAGTATATTGGCGCTCCATTTCCCTCTGGGTTATCAAGAGCCCCTCTCTTTTCTTTATACTGCTCTTCTACAAGCACAGAGCCCCAGATAGACCCCGCATTTTAAATGTTTTTGGGATGCGCTTTTGGCTACCCACTTAGAAGATAAGCATTGGGAACATTTAGATAGAGATATAGTGAAATACAACAGCTCCATGTACCTCAGGGAGGCACCCTATAAAATTATGCAGGATTGGTACTTCTACCCCCAGAAACTTCACAAGATTTTTCCCAACTCCTCAGACAGGTGCTGGAGGGGTTGTGGTATGTTAGGCGACTTCCTACATATATGGTGGAACTGCCCCTCCATACAGCCTTTCTGGAAGGAAATTTTATCTCAAATTATGCTTATCCTGGGCTATCCCATCCCCAGCTCTCTGAAACATGTTCTGTTGGGAGTAAGAGACCCAAATTTGAAAGGCCAAACAGAGTGACAGATCTGTTCTGTGGCTTTGTTTAGGGGCAGTCAAGATGGCAGTTGCTGTTGCATGGAAAAGAAAAGAGGCCCCATCATTAACTCAATGGCATTGGATTGTGGAGGGCTCTGGTGCCGGAGCGCATGGCTGACAGTGAAGGATACCAGGAAAAGTTTCGACTACATTTGTTCTTCGCTGGTGAGGTACCAATTGGATGGACTCCCTTTGGCAGCCTGCGCTCAATGGCTTAGGGAACTCAACCTATTCCACATCTAATCACACTACTGCTGCCGGGGCGCTGAGCAGTGCATCGGCCACCCGAGCAGAAGCCCCAGTCATCCAATCCTCATGCTCACTTTATTCTAATTTGCACCATGACATCAAAGTTACGTTTGTTTTTAGGTATGTTTAGCTTTCCTTTCTAGGTTACTCTCTTGGGAGGATAGACTGATGCTCAGACTCTGTGGACTGAATGCAACATGTATTGATGATACTATTCAATTAGCCAGGGCCCTTGCGGATAAGCGGTTACCTTCATGTGAGAATTGTAACTTCGTGCTGAATTTTCTTATGACTGATGTTGCCTATGTAATGCTTTTTGTCTCAATTTCAATAAACAGATTTTGAAATAAAAGCATAAACAACCAACCACTTCTATCTGATTGTTTTGGACCAGGTCAAAGTCAAACGTTCGCGCTGACTGCAATGCAGACTGGGTTGGAGAGGGTAATGTGGAGTTAGGAAAGTGTTGCAGCAGTAGTCAGTGTGGTGCAAAGAGCCGGCTGGGTGTCATGGGCAGGCGGGCTGGAGCACTAAATGGATAAGACTAGCAAATGGCAACTTTCTAAAAGTGTCATTTTTGGAATTGTAATTTAACCCCTTCACTGCGGCGGCTATTCCGACGCAGTGCTAAGGGGGGTGGGGGGGGGGCGGCCGCGCGGCGGGTCCATGCTGGTGACAGAACCGCTCCGTCACCAGCCGCGGTTGCGCTGTGCTCATGACTGAGCGGTTCCGTCACGGCCCCGCCCGCTCAATGGAACGCTCAGCGCAGGCGTGGAATCCACGCAGGCGTGCCGAGCGGGCCGTGAGGGAACTGCTCCGTCATCAGCACAGCGCGACCGCGGCTGATGACGGATTGGTTTCGTCACCAGCAGGGGAGGGGTTAAAAATCAGACTTCGCCATCAGTTAGGATTTTAAATTTGGGTTCCAGATACACCAAACATGAACTAGTTACTTTTTCCCATTGGTAAATCACACCTATAAAATGTAATCCGGTAATTCCAATGTTATCCTGTGGGAGAGGTAGTTCCTGCATTAGTAAAAAATAAATGTAAGAGTTTTTCACTACCAGGAAGTATAAAGCTTAAAAGTACATATCCAACTATAAAAATACACTGCACCCTGCCATTGGGCTGTTCAGGACCTACCCTATGGGTGCCTTATATGTATTAAAAAGGAAGGTTAGAGCCTGGCAAATAGGTTATTTTTCCAGATCGATATGGCAGTTTAAACTGCACACAAGGCTTTGCAGTGACAGGCTTGAGACATGTTTAAAGTGCTACTTAAGAGGGTGGCACAATCAGTGCTGCAGGCCCACTAGTAGCAGTTAATTTAATGGCCAGGGCGCTGGTAGTGCGCCTCACTAGGGATTTATAAGTCAATTGGGTGTTTTAAACAGAGAGCACAAGCATGTAGCACTGGCTAGCAGTGGTAAAGTGTGCAGCGTTATAAGGTCAGCAAAAACAAAGTCAGCAAAAAGAGGCGGGTTGAAGCCCAAAAATTAGGGGTAAGCCTCGCCAACTATGCCAGGTCTAACAAGCTGACTTCATGACTACAAGACATCACAGACGTTAATCAAATCATCTGCCTTATCTTTGTTCCTCATGTAGGTAATACAACGACTGGAGGGCAAAATTAAGCAGAATTTACGGAAATCTGTGGATATGGAATGCAATTCCTTTGTTCGTCCAGGACCATATAAAGTTCTACATTTCTCATTGCTTTGTTCTCTCTTTTCCTATAAACACATTTTTTCTACCATGGGACTATTTTACATTTTATATTAGCCCAGTGACAAGGAAATGAAAAAGTGAATTAGTTTATTTATGTATTCATATTTATGTAGAAATTAATTGTTTCAGGTGAATGGCAGGGGTAAAAAGCTTGGTATCTACAAATGTCCTTCAGTAGAGCCCGATCAAGGCAGACATCCTCCTTACTAACCAGGCAAAGTCTAGAATAACACTTTCATTTAAGAACAGATTGCCACTAGCCTGGACACAGTTCAAGTAATTAAAAAGTAATGGATTTGTAGTGCCTCTGATATCTCCTGAGAAGACCTATCAATTCCAGGCTGATGTCCTGTGTATTTACATTAAAGATTTCCAACCGGTACCTAACTTCCTTCAAATCGCTTTGACTGCACTTTTGAATCACCTCTCTTGGCCTTTCCAGCAAAGCTACTGTACACATGCACAGGATTAAGAATGCTGCAGCAAGAATTTTACTGACTCTGAAAGCATCTGAGCAGGTTTCTTGGCCTGGAGGATGGTAAATTAGTTAATTGGCTAGAACTGTGTATTACCCTGAGTATTATGGAGTTGTGCCTGATCAGGAACTCTTCTTAAGAAAAATGTGAATCCTTTAAAAATAAGCAGATCCAATAGACATCTCTTGCTGGCACCACATTTATTTTCACCTCCTGAAGCTTATCATATCCTTCTTGTCCAACTCACACACATGAAACAGTACAGAAATGTAGAGGTTGCCACCCACATCAGCTAAAGAAGTGGTTCTTAACCTGTAGTTACAGGTTCCCTTGGGATCTATGAAGCCTACTCAGGGGGTCTGCAGCTGTTTTTCAAAATTAAATATTACTAAAATTAATACAATATATACAAATAATGAATCAAAATTGAAAATTCGAAAACATTTTCTATCTTTTATTGTGAATTAAACAAAATATTGGAATATATGTGCATGTGTTTGTGAACATTTGGTTTTTATATTTTTGATTATTATTTTGAGGTTTGAATCATAGAAATTGCTTAGGCTGAAGGGCCCCAGCTTCCAATAATGATTCAGTTGGGGTCCCTAGACTCTAGTGGTGATTCAGCAAGGGGTCCACAGAAGTCAAAAAGTTAAGAGCTGCTAAGCTTAAGAATTCAATGTCTGACCCACTTTAAGACCAAACCGTGTTTTCAGACTATGGTCACTCTTCATACATGCACTCCATTCTAAGCTGGTGCACTTTTGGGAAATTTTGTAGTGGTCTATTAAGCGAGGCCCACAAATAGGGGGGAGGGGCAATAAAGCATTTTCCATGTTAATGCCCATAGAGAATTTTTGGAAGGGATACAGAATTACAGCAAATTTGCCGGAAAATGTGAACTTTCCTGAGACATCGTATTTTTTGTTCTTTGGTGTAAATCCACTCAGCCGTTTTCAAGAAATTTGCATTTGAAGAGGTGCTTGGGTGGTCCTGAAGGGGTTAAAAAAATAGGTATGTCTGGACTGTTGATATGAACATACATAAATTCACAAAGTTATTAACAGTCAAATTCCAGAGGAATTACTATCTCTGGGAATCCAACCTGTAACTACAGAGTGGCTACCAAGTGGAGATAGATATAGATATGTATTTATATCTATCTCCAATCTGTAGATATAGTTAGTATTTCCAAGAGATAGTAATTCCTCTGAGATATATATATATTTATACACACACATATACATACACACACACACACTCGATAACCACTCTGTAGTTAGGATTAGGATTCCCTCAGATGGTAATATATATACACACACATGCAAAATCACTTTCGTCAGTCGGTTATAGAAAGGGTAGGCTCAAAAGACAGGCAAATGTCTTAAAACATGTCTCACTGGCACATCCACGACAGGAGTCAAAGTCAATAGTCACCTACTTTACATCAAAAAATTGATTTTTCAAAACTTCACAAAACTTTATACACCTACAAAGAGCATTCAAAGTGGATAGCTTCAAGTACCAGCTTACAACACATTCGACACCTATTCTAACCATCCTCATTCGAAGTCACTAAATCCATAAAACTGACAAATCCATGAACAATGAAGTCAGCAATGATCCCGAAATCTCTCAGTCAAATAATGATAAAGAACTCTGTCTACTACACCAAGTTTCTAGGATGTAACTAGCCATTCCTGCCTGAATAGCTCATCCCTCTTGTCACGGCAAACACATTCTACAGAGAATAGTTCTATATTTATTTATTTAGCATTTTGTAGAGCTCCAAAAGCTTCAGTGTGCTTTCAAAGAGACTGTAAAACAGTAACCTCAAAGAATGTGTACAACAAAATCCATGATAGTGAATACAAAATACAATTACACACAGGTAAAACCAATTTTATAAGACTGAAATCAGAAGGATGAAGAGGCCTTTAAACAGTTCTATCAAGAGGGGTAAAGTCAAAGCAAACCATTGACTAGTCCATGCATCACTTCGAATCCCATAGGACAAGAGAGCCAGCAACATCCAAGAGATGAAGATGCTGGGATGAGTACAGATAGTGAAAGAAAGAAATTTTCTGTTCAAGGATGCAAATGAGCTAATGGTACATTGAGAAGGTGGGACAGGACTTCAAGTTCTGAAGGAACATCCAGAGCATGACCAAATCAAGGTAGGGTTCTTGTGAAAAACAGGATTTTCAAGAGGTAGGAAATCAGAGCTGTGGAGGCGGCGATGGTGCCCAGAGAGTTTCAGGTTCAGAGCCAGATATTAAGAGTGGTCAGAGTTAAGGAGTTTGAGTTTACAAATTGCCATTCCGACCACTACCAGCAAGTATAGGGCACACTGAATAGGAGAATTGTGACAGGGATCAAGAAGGTTGCGGCATATAATGATAATTTCAGGAGGGCTACGTGAGTTTAAGGAATGCCATAATCTAGCCTCCTGACAACCAATGCTTAAGTTATATGTTTGAGGTCTTGTTCGGTGAGAATTGGTTTAATTCCACAAATTACTTCATGTTGGTTGTTCGCTCTACTGGCAAGGGTGTGGATATGTTTGACGGGAGTGCAGAATAAAACCAAGAGACTTGACAACATCGCTGATGGATGAACAGCATCCAAGAAAGTGGATATGATCAATTCACTTTTGAACATGGCGGTTTTCAGGTTGACAGAGGACAAAAAAAAACTGTTTTATTTGCATTAGATTTGAAATGATGAGCAGTAATCCGGATTTAAATATTTGAGTGTAGATGAGGCTGAGCTGATATCTACAGGACAGGCAACCTTCAAGTAGACCTAGGTATCATGTCATCACGGTATTGGTGGGATGGCGTCCGGGACATTCTGATAATTTACCCCAGGGGTTCCAGATAGTGGTTGAAAAGAGCTAGGAATCCTAGGGAACACTGAGATATCCTCGTAGAACCACAAAAAAGAAGAGCTGTCCAGTTTATATAAACCCAAATACCATGTTCTAAGTTGAACCATATTGATTTAGTGCTCTGTATACACATACTACAATACATTGCATGAAATAAACACTGTTTATCAAATTGAATTTTTATCGGACTAGAGATCATAAACATAGGTAAGAAATAAAAAGCGCTGAGAATTAGGAATCTATAAACCGCAAAACGTAGATCGTGTTTTCTTAGTTTGCCGAACTCCCTGTGTAACAGAACATTGTGCATTATTAAAAAAACAAATACAAATATGAATAGATGAGCATGGAAAGCATGTTTCGATATTTAACATACATAAATTTAATCGAAAAGCTAATTAATGCAACACAGCAGACGCAATGAAACAAATACACTTATTAATTAAAAATGCTAAACTAGGTTTCAGTGCATATAACCTTTTGGAGAAATGTACAAATGTACGTTTTTATTTAACAGTTGGTAGCTTATGTTTTTTTTTAGCAACTCCAAATTTTACAGTGAGTGGAACTGGGGCACAGAAATATCTGCCCACGGTCAAACATGTGGTAAAGTTAGGAAGCCAGGAATAAGATTAAAAGACCTTCCTTTTCTAATTCCATAGAAAGTATTGCAAATAATAAAAAACACGCTTCCCATATCCTACTCTATATTATATTATCTTGGAGACAAAGAAAGGGTAGGATGACAATTTGTTGACACTTTCTTTGAACAACAATGCACCAAATATCGAAATACTTTTAAACTGTCAGCTAGGCAAATAAAATGAATGTGAAGTACTCTTGCAATGCCTTTCAAAAATATACTATGAATATTTGTTGTATTTTCTAAAAATTGGACCTCAAGGTATTCTGGTTCGAGCCTAGTTCCCATTTTTCAAAGTAAACTTTAATCTCCTGAACCGCAGGTGTCGCTTTGCTATTTCACAATTAGGAGCCCGAGCCAAGGCAAGGGTATATAATATGGGGTGAAGGTAATTAATAGCCGCATGTGGGTAAAAATAAAATCTATTAACACTGCCCCCCAAGAGCTTCTCGTAAAACCCTCACTGCCCATGTCTGCCTCATGTTCTCCACGCTCGCTTTCACAGCTCAGGAAAGCTAAGAATACTTTTCCAAATATAAAACCTCAAAGGCAATCTTCTCCAATTTTGTGGAAATATTGTCTTTGGTTCTTTTGACCTGCCTAGTCACACTATGAAGGCATCTGGTTTAGGGTCACTCAGATAAATGTTAAAATGCCTTCAGGGGATTCGGCTTTGCTGCTGCTTGCACATCCTTGGTGTGAACATTGGATGACATTTGTTCATTTTGATTTTCAGCTAATAGGTTTGTAGCCGAGCCTTTCTGTGTGGAACATTTTGAAAAGATCAAGGCAAGTATAGCACTGAAAAGGGAAAAGGTGAATTGCTAGTACTGTATAACATCGATTCTTTATTTTTGTATTCATTGTGTAGTATCTATTAATGACAATTGTCTCTCTCGACTTAATCACATTCTTTAGTCTACGACAATGCCCAGCAATTGGAAAAAGGACTAATGTTGCCCTCTACAACAAAACAGAAGTTACATTTTCGTTAGCAAAATAGTTCTCGTTTGGGTCTAGTTAGAGGGAGCATTATCTGTCTCTCGAGTGTTCATATCATACATGCAGGGAGAAGGGCCGAAAACAGCAATTGACCCGTGTAAGGGTCATTCACATATAAATGACCCCGCATTCGTCAGCCATAGGTTGATTTTAAATGCCACTCGTGATCTATGGAGATGTTCCTGAGCTCTGACAAAAGGCTAATTAATTGGTGCAAAAGTCCCCTCAGTCCATAAAGTTGGAATAACATGTGAGCGCATGAACCGTGAAGTCGCCGTTTGGTGCAATAAAGGCTGCATTGATACCCTTTATGCAAACAGCCGTCTCCGTTTTGCACTGGTTGGCGGGCTATGCAAGATGTAGGCGATACGAAAGCGGATGTGGCCGCCCGGCAGGAACTCCGTGACCATTGCTAGAATCCGACGCGGAGCCGGAGCACAGGGCCTGCATAAGTAGATGTTGCCGCCCTCTGCTCGGCTCCTCGGGCTGTTCTGCTCATGTCTCCGAGTCTTCACCTTTCATTGATGGCCACCCGTTCCCCGCATCCCTTTATAACTGTGGATTCATTATGCAACTGGATGCACAGTGAGTTCCGTAAGGTCCATGCACCAGAGTTTTATGGATCCTAACAGTGCTATAGTCTCACTTATTGCTCTTCAGCACTGTGTCGCATCTTGTAAAAAAACAGAGACAACATGTTTCGCACATATTTATCTCCTGAGAAAGACGAAAACAGCCACAAAATGTGCTAACGAGCAGAGGAGCGCTCTTTCTCAGAAAGTGGCGTTGTGAAGAACAACTTGTCTGTTATCGTGCTGCGTTCCATGGAGAATTGTTGCTTGTTCCAATAACAGCTGTTTGCAGCCTAACACAGATCTGCTGCTCTAGTATCACACTTCTCTCTCTGGCAGCACATTAAAGACTTTGCTAAGGCACGCACTTACATCATCAAATACATTATTTGGCTTATAGATCTTGTGTCCTTGCCTACTGTTTGCGGTTTCCAATCCAACCATAATCCTTGCTGTTATTATGCTACCCTAGTTTTTATACTAGAATGGCATATACAGAAGACTTGCAGAACATCCATTCACTGTGGATCAGAGGGTTTCGAACCTTTTCTGTAATAAGACCTACTTATGTTCAAAGAAAATCATTCTGAGGTACTGATATTAGTGTTGTAATAGTGATCACATTATACTAAACACTATATGCAAGATTACTATTAGTGATCACCCCAGAGCATCAGGCAAGGTTGCCAGCAAGGGCATAACAAAAGCCCCTGCAGCTCAGTCAGTGCAGGTGGGGCCCCACCCCTTCAGCGAGGGCCCATTCCACCCCAAGGCCAGTAAATATCTGTGGTCTATGGGAGATTTGGGGGGCCCTCTTCACATTATGCAGGGGTCCCTATCATTTTATGTTACACATTGCCAAATCAAGCACATTTTTTAACAGGAACTGTGCATGTCTCCACACTCAGTTTTGGGGCCTTTCCTGTTGTGGAGCTAGGCCTATTAAGGTGGGGTAGTGATTTTATTGGGACAAGCGGGTGAATGCTGGGTGGTAAGAAATGTGTGGATACTGTAGATTCCGAATGTTTACATTTCAGAAATGCAAGATAAATGTGTGAAGTTAGGCAAACTGAGGTTTGCTGGGAACTGTGGGTAGGAAAATGCAGTCGGATACATGTGAGTCACACCATCCAGCACTCTGCTGGGTGTCTAGTTCGGAGCAGTGTTTGGGTTTGGTGAGTTTCCCTTGGTGGCCGTCGAGCTACGGCCCAATTACCGTAGCTACCCCTGTTGTCAATGTCTCCCCATTACGTTTTGGGCCTTTTGCGTTGAAGGTGCTAGGCAGAGCCAAATAAGTGAAGCTGCCTTCCTCAGGACAAGTGGAGAAAGACTGAGTGGTAGAAATTGAGCAGATCCCTGCAGATTCTGGAAGTTTACATCAAAGAAATTAAAGGAAAATGTGTGATTTCAGGCAAGGTTTGAGTTTGGCAGGGCATTGTGGGTAAGAAACATTGGTGGGATCCACGCGAGGCACATCACCTTGAACTCCCCTCACGGTCTTGTTTTCTGAAATATATGGGTTTGGTAGATTTTCCCAAGTGACGGCCGACCCGAGCCCAAACAGTACAGCCATTCAGCATGGCAAGTGAGGCGATATTGGGATATAGCAGCACTCCGTAAACACACATGTAAAAACACCCAAAAGAATTGAAATTTTATCTAGCTTGCCATAGAGATTGGGATGCTTTTATCAACAACGCAGCAGAAAGACTGTTGTGGTGGTGGGTCCCGATGTCAGGATGGGACAGACCCCACCCCTTTATTTTACAAAAAGAAATCCTGGCATCCAGTAAACTTTGACCCTCGCGGTCAAATTGGGGCAAACCTGATCTCTGCTCCTAGAGTGGGCTGAAAGACTGGGTTGCTTCTTTTGGGGAGGATGCATGGGCCAGTGCCAGGGTGGGACATCTGCACCTCTTTTCTTCGCTGAAATGTAAAATTGCTAATGTATAGTGGTCTTTCTATTCTCCCTCCTCGGGAGCAGATTAGGGGCAACTTCCCCAGTTGGGACAAACCTCCTACGGCACCCAGGAGGACCACAAGCCTCTATAGCCCCTGCTGGGCTAGGAGTATGGTTCGATTACAGGGTAGACTACTCGCATCCTTTAGTTTCTTTTGGCTCCATGTTGAAATCCCTGGTTTCTAGTGGGCCTTCTGCCCCCAGATGCAAATACGGGGTAAACTCCCTCTCTAATCCCCCAGAGGGGCAAAAAGACTGGTTTGGCCTTTTTGGGTGGGGTTATGGCTTGATTGAGACACCTGTACCCCAATCTTTGCACAAATCTAAAATCAATGGTGTCACTAGTGGGCTGTCTACATACCACTTGCACCCCTCCTGGATGGCAGATTAAGTGCAAATCCCCCAATTAGGATAAACCTCTATTCCGACCCCTGTGGGATGGGAGCATGGCTCAAGGCCAGTTTAAGCCACCCCATCTGTTTTCTCTTGACACCTTTTCAAAGTCCTTGCTGTCCAGTAGGCGTTCTGTCCTCCCAGAGGATAAATTGGGGGAAATTTCCTATTCATCTCCAATGGGGCAGAAAGTCTGTATTTTCCACTTTAAGGGGATGGGCAAGGTCCTGTGCCATTCTACCACTTTCTTTTGATTAAAAACCTGCCTCCCGGGCAGCCAGAAAAACTGCACTGTTCACTTTGCCCCTGTGCCAGGGTGGGCCTCCTCCACCTCTTTTTTAAAAAAAAAATATATATCCCTGGTGTCTAGAGGGCTTTCTACCATGCTGGGGGGGGGGGGGGGGGGCAGAAAGACAATTACTGATGTGGGGTTAGTGGTAAACCCATATGCTAGGGTGGACTCTGGCCTCACTGCTTCCTTTCCTGTAAAAAATAAACCCTCCATGAGATGTAGCGGGCTTTCTGCTCCCCTGATGGGCAGATCGGAGGTGTAGATCTCCTATCTGCCCCGTGTGGGAGCAGAAACATTGTAAACAAAGAGAGGAGTACCATACAGGTAGCATGGCAGCAGAGGACAAATATAGGTAATCTTCCTTTCCACCACGAAGGAACTAATATGGTTGAGTAGTGGGATCCCTCCTCCCGCCCTCCGATGAAAAAAAGACACCTGAATAGAAGTCTTTTTTACTTTTTTCTGACTCACCCAACTTGGCTAGAGTCTTTTTCACCATTTAACGAATTTTGCTAATTTGGGTTACAGAGAACGAGGATTGGATGTGCCTTTTAGGGGGTACATACCGTCCAGTTCCCTGTTCAATCGGTCCTGATGAAAACCTGGTATATCCCACCTTCGGTTGAAACATGTAGACCAGCAAACATATAAGAGATACTCTTGGCCTTAATATACCCTCACAGTATCTCGCCCCACCCTTTTTAATATTGTCCAGTTACTTGTAAATAAAATTTATCCTCCAAATAAGTTAAAACAGGACAATTTTTTAACACACTTTTTTCTGCACTTACACTCACAACCTGCTCCACTGTACTTCAGGTGTTGTAGCACACCCTGATGACGCTAGGCCGCCAGGGTGGACCCCGATGATGAAGCATGTCACCACTAGGCTGGTGAGTGAGGGGTTTTTAACAAAGGGATAAATTATTTCCTTTTGTCAGTTTACCACCACATTAGGAATCTCTTTTGACCTTCCAACGATGGTACTCCTCTCTTTGTTTATTTAGTCCTTCCACAGGGGAACAGGAGTACTCTCCGTTCACTTTCTGTGAACACGATCCCTTGCTCTCCCCTTTGTTAGCATATATAGCAGAAACATTGTGCCCGGGGAAGGGGTGAGAACAAGACCATTGCCCAGGGGCAGCTTCCTGCAGCAAAAACAAATCCTTGGTGTCAAGTGGGTAGACCCCTGCTTGGTGGCCCTACTGTGGTGATTGTCAAACAGGAATCTAATGTGAAGATTCTACTTCTTCCAACGAAACCTCCCTTAACTACATCAGTGCTCGGGGGCTCAGATATGACCCTGAGCAATAATGCAGTAAAAGTGAAACTAGCCAATCAGCTCATCCTACTTTCACTTTTGTGCAATTAACTACTTCCATGCTCATGACGAGCCCAGCTGGTTATGAGTCACAGTGGAGCTGTGCTTATGACGAGCTGGGCTCGTCATAACGGCCACAGCCTGCCCATGCGCAATTCTTTCCCCGCCTGTGCAGGAGAATTAATCAGTGGGCGGTGTTGTGACGAGCACAGCTTATCATGAGCACAGCTCCACTGTGACTCAGGACGAGCTGGGCTGGTCAAGAGAACAGAGGCTCAGCGGCCCCCAACTCGCACCATGGGGAATTACCCACGCAGTGAAGGGGTTAAATCAGTGTGCCACACATGCTGATCATCATTACCAAAAAAAACACAGCCTTGGGCTGCTGAAGAAGCTTGACCAGAATAAAAAAATAAAAAATGAGATTCTCAGGCATGGGCACTTGGACGTGACCTCTACATCCATAGCACCAGGTTGTGAGTGCTCTGGACTTGGAACTCCCATCCATAGCACCCAAGATGTTAAGTATCCCTCACATCTTTACCTATCTGCATTGTATACTTGTGGTGTGGTTTAGGAGACCCTTTGAGTTAAGATCTCCAATATAATGAATTTTCCAAGGTAGGCATTATGACTTTCTGGCAACTTGAGACCGATAATCAGGATCTAGTTCAGAAATTCATAAATTCCATGTGAAACAAAAAAGGAACTATTTGGAATTTGGCGGATAATACATCAAAATGTAGTGAATATTACCTGTGCCAAGTGCTGAACACAATCAGAAAACGGAAGACAGAATATTTGCTACCTTTGTAATGGAGTATCCCATCTGACCAAACTCTAAATAAGAAACTAATTTGCAACCTAATGCACTTGCATTAAGGTGGACGAGCATATCCATCACGTTTGTACCCATCTACTAAACTCTTAAATTGCCCCCTAATTTATCTAAGCTAGCTACATATCGCAGGTCTGTTTCTAATGTAGCTTTTCGTGTGCATTACACAGAAAATATACTAACCCTCCCTCAAGACAATAGAGTGGCAGACTCCTGCATGTAACTCCCAGACAGGAATATATAAGTTTGAGGAATCCAGGACACTGGAATATATCTCAGAAACTCTTCATTGTAGATATAGCTAACAATATTTCCCTATCTCCCACAATCAAAACCACTAATGTGGTCACTTCTGGAGGTGTTGGTGGCATAATAGAACATTACGGTCATAGGCGGTGACTGATATTACAGTCTGAATTAGTTGGTATTTTCTCAAAAAATTTTGGTGCTGCATCCAAAACGTGTCACATAGTCCGCAACCTAGCTCTAGAAACAGGCTAGACCTTGCTCTTAAAGAAGAACTGTCTGTTTTGCGAAACCAGCCTTTATGGGAGAGGTCTCTGGCGACTCAAATATGTGTACAAAATCAGTTTGGTAGAGCAGGTGATGGTACTTTCTATAATTTAACCAATTTATGTACCTCAAAACTACCATGTGCCATTCTAAAAAAAATGCAAACAATGTAACTTTTGGGATGTGCTGATAGGACCAGTATCCATGCTGATAAGATGTCACCTGACAGAAGAGTAACCAGGAAGATGAGACATGTTCAACATCTATACAATCACTGTGTGCAAATATTTTGATACAAATGAGCTTATTGCTCAAATGTACTCTGATTAAAGAAAGTTGACAAAACGTTGTTGTTAATGAGCACAAAAGGTGAATTTGGTGCACCTGGTTAACTTTTTTAGTCCTTATTCTCAAAGCTTTAGCTGTCTGTTGTAGAACACCTGTTGTTTACAATGCAATACAAATACATACTGTGGGCTTTGGGTTAGCACCATGCTCATGAATCAGGTTTCTGGCTGGCTAGGGTATGCACCTAAGTCAAGCAGAACCCACCATTCTAGTCAGGGCAAGTTCGTTACACACCAAGGATAACCTGTGCTCACCCTCTGATAGCTTGGCGCAGAGCAGTCAGGCTCATCATCAGAGGCAATGCGTAAAGCAGTCGTGCAACACACTCATACAATAACACAATGAATACACCACAAAAGAGACTCCACACAAGATTATATGAAAATATACATATAGTGTATTTAACATCCAACATTGACCAACACTACATGAATCATAAACACAATGAATATTCTGCCAATACCGAGATAGTACTCGTACTGACCAGGCAAGAATCAAAATGATATACCTTCGAAAACATCGGGCATGAAATGCAACAGAGTATGAAAAGGTACATGAGTCACCACATTAGTGCAAGTATTGTGACCTTGTTTGGAGATCAAACATGTCAAAATAAATGCATGGATCACAGGTATACTTTCAGTTTTGTAAGCCTTCCAAAAAATGCACATAAACCAATATTACTTGCTAACCTGTAGACAACAAGGTAAAAATGACATTTCAGGAATTCTGGGCAGTAATGCAAGAGGTTTAGGACATATCAGTCACAATGGCATGAATCACATTGTTACAGTGCACTGGCACTCCCATTACCTGTTATGCAGTTGTTTTGGTGAACCGTAAATGTGGATTACCTCCAGAAAAACATGCAGGGCACAGAGCACCTGTGCGCCTACTATACGGGATACATAAATTTACAGAGGAATCCCTTAATCAACACAGCGGGGACCTCCATCGAGGCTCTGCCATGCAATACTCCCAGGAGATCAAGTGCGCCCCAGGTATGGCCTTCAGATTGAGGCGGGAGGCACAATCCTCTGGGATCACACAGGAGAGCAGCTCCCCTACCTTTCAGCTACTGCTTCAGCTGCCTGCTAGCGCATGTTGCAGCTGTACACATGTAGCACCCATTTCTGGACAGTTTCCAACAGGGGACTAAGGCGGGTCACCAGCGTCAAAGCTCCGACGTGGCCATCTGTCTCGGGACCGCACTGACCCACGGGGCTGGAGGCACAGCGGCGTCATCTGCTTTGCGGGACTGCACAAGGAGGAAAATCCCAGAGGACAGCTTCGTCGATCTCTGCTGTTCTGGGGGGCATGCCTTCCGTAGTGATGACTTCACTGGACTCCCCGACGTTGACCAGGCAATGAGGCCACCAACTTTGTAGAGCGGAGACTCGCTCTTCTCCAGCCCGCGGCACCACTCTCAGGCCCATGGTCTACAGCTTCATGCTTGTACTGCAGGCTGGCTGGATGAGGCTGTCTACTTTGTCCATCATGCTGCACGGGGAAAGCTTACAGCACTCTGCATGCAGTGATCCTCCCAGCAGGGCGTGGGGGTGGATTATGCCCTGTGCTCAATCCTGAATAGCTCCACTGGCAATCAGGTTTTCTCCCATGAAATAGAGTGCTCCTCACTAAAGAGGCAACAAATGCCATTTGCAGGGAACCAAAAGTGCTCAACACATGGGGAAAAACAGACAAGAAGCAGAAATTAGTGCTCTCCATGCACTGAGATTCCTTGGAGAACACTTGATGCTAGGCACAAGGGAAGGTAACAGGCAGTAGGCGAGCACATAAGGAAATTTAAGAAGTGTTGGTTTCTCCTGGCAGAACAGCAGTCCTCTAGCCAGGTGCAATTTGTAGAGCCAGCATTGTCTGGTTACAAGTCCCAGCAGTCTCTGATCAGACCAGAGTCAGGGTGCGATGGACAGTAGGGCAACAAGCAGAACAGCACTCCAGTTGAGTCCGTTAGGCAGCATAACAGTTAGCAGGCAGCAGGGCAACAATCAGTAAAGCAGTCAAGATGAGTCCTTTCAGCAGCACAGCAGTCCTTATGGCGTCAATGCCCCTATACTTATACACAAAGGTCTTTGATGTGGTGTCTTCACAAGAAACCTTAGTAGTGCACAACAATCCCTTTCAACTCAGCCCTGGCTCAAGACATCAGTAAGGGGTAAATAAGCCCTTTCGTGAGGGCAGGACACAACCTATACAAATGTAAAATGTGAACACTCTCTCCCTGCACAGGAAGAACCATAAGTATGCAGATGAATGCAGATGTAATCCCTGTCACACCCAGCCCTTCCTATGTTGTGGCTGTCTGGAACGTATGCACCAAGTGTAGCTGTCACCCAGGCCTGGTCGTGGATTGGAGGCAGGCTGCAAAGCACAAAGAGTCATAAGCACAGAAAAATACCCACTTTCCAAAAGTGGCATTCCTAAAATAGTAATGCAAAATCCAACTATAGTAATAAGTAGTATTTCTCACTCTCATTCTGAACATACCAGACATGGCACTCCTTTTCAGAACATCTCCTTTCAGATCAGGAAATACCATTTGTATATATTGGAATTCCCAATGCTAGCCAATGAGTGGAGTAGGCCTAACAGCAGTGAGTAACAAAATATGCTGTTTGTCACTACCAGGACATGCCACACAAAGGCACATGTCCTACATTTTACTTACACAGCACCTAGCCCATAGCGCTACTTAGGGTCTTCCTTAGGGGTGGTATGTGTAGCAAAAGGGGAATTTAGGGCTTGGTATGCAGCTTTATATGCCAAGCCAAAGTGGCAACAGACTACGCACGCAGGGCCTGCAGTGGCAGGCCTTAGACAGGTGTGAAAGGCTATGTCTGTGGGCGGCACAAGCAGTGCTGCTGGCCCACTAGTAGCATTTAGTTTACAGGCCCTGGATATATGGTATACCACTGTACAAGGGAATTACAAGCAAATCAAATATGCCCAACAGGTGTAAACCAATCATACCATGTTTAGAGGAGAGAGCACATGCACTTTAGCACTGATTGGCAGTGGTAAGGTTCCCGATATCCTAAACAGACAAAAAGAACATCAGACAAATATGCAGAGAAAGGCACAAAGTTTGGCAATAACCCTACAGAAAAGGCCTGGTCCAACAGCGTTCTTTCTTGTTTAACTCAGTTTCCTGCTCCTTATTTAATCACCTTACTCTTGTGTTTGCCGTAACCCTAATGCATTTCTTTTTTCATGTTTCTAATCGGAAAAGTTGTAATCTTCCACTGCAGACATCAGGTACGTACTTTTTCATCTGTATTGCAAAAACTCCACAGGAGTGCATGCACTTCCTTCTCCATCTCCTGGTACCCCACCCACAACAGCACAGTGATAGATGGCTCGCACTGGGCTCTTTTAACTTAATCACTGTTGGAAATGTTCCCTTCGCCTTTCATTCCAATGGCCTCTTCGTAATGTGTGAATTCCCCTCCTCCTTTTCCAATTGCATTTCTCGCTTTCTCTAGCTGCTCCCTACTGGTCTGTTGCTTCCCCTCCTTTACTTAGACATAGTGTTGGAAATGACCATGTTTTGTATGGTATTCAACAGACCTTTACCTTTGTTAGCGGAGGCGGTTTTTGTTGACTATAGGATGCTGTGCACTTCACTCCAGCTAACTAGGGGTAAAGTGCTTGCACTCTCCCTGGAAAACATGGTAAATTTTCAAACTCATAATTGCCACCTTTACTTTATTTTGAAAGTCCCTAGTATGTGGTACTACAGGTATCTATGGCAGGCAAATCAAATCCAACCAGTCATCTGCAGCACTCATTGTGCCGCCCATTAAAGTAGCCCTGTAAAACAGGTTCAGGCCTGCCATTGCAGCCTAACTAGACAGTTTAAACTGTCTAAACTGCCATTTCGACCTGGCAAATTAAACCTTTTAAAAGACCAACACTTCATTTTCAATTCTTATGCATCAACCCTAAGATCGGTAAATAAATGTCCATAGTCCAGGGTGCATGGTATTTAAAAAGTAGGACATGAATATAAAAAGCTTTATATGTTTAGGCGGTGAGAAACCTCCAGTCGTTTTTCACTGTAGCAAGACTGTCTCTCCATGAGAAAGACTGGGTTACATTACATCACCTTGTGATGCACAATTTCAGTTTGGGAATAGTTGGAAAAATTCATGGTCTTCTTTTAATAGTAATTTGAAACTGAGCTTAATGGTAAAGCCGGATTTTATATTACTATTTTGAAAAGGTGACTTTTAGAAAGTTGGCATTTTTCTGCCTGTGCCAAATGTGCCTTTCTGCCATTGTTCATGGTCACCTGATTAATGGCTCGCCGGAGGTGAGACTTGTATTGCTCCCAGACAGTGGGCAAAGGACTTGAGTGTAGAGAGATGCTTTACCCTCTATCCAGATGGCCATCTGGGCTGACTAGGAACTTATTTACAATTCAAAAGGTGTACCCTGTCACAAGCTGATGTAACGAATTCCTAGGCCTGCCCACTTCATTGTCCTGCTAGCCAGCCAGTCACAATTCCAGTGAAAGAGGGGCTGCCCCCAGAACCAATTTAGATTGACCACAGGGAAGGGTTTTCCCATTATCATTAGTCACATTTCTAGGAGGGCACAGGGAGCTCAGACTGTGGGAAGAAAGGTTCTGCCACATTGGATTTAAATAGAGAAGGACACTCTGGGATAGCTTACAATAAAACTCACAGGAAGTGCAGCAAATGGGAGTAGCACTACTCCTGTGACTTTTTCCTCCTTGGACAGGGAGTGGCCCGGAGTTTTCCCCCACCCACAGTCTGGAACTGGGTATAAATGTGGCAACCAGAGTACCCAACTCAGAACACTTCTGGGCCCTTTGAAGAACAGAATAGGACTGACCCTGATGCCTGTGTCCTCAGAAGAGCCTTGAAGACTGGACTCCCTTTTGTAGCCAGGACTAAGAAATGGGCTCCAAGAGTCATAAGCCTGATCTCCTGTGTGGGCTGCAAGGACACAACAAGCCCCAAGGGAAATTCCCTGCTTCCCAGCTGACTAGGCGCAATTGGAACTCGCCTGGTTCACTCTGCTGGGCTCTCTGGAATGAGTCCTCCTCCTCTCCCCTCCACAAGTGTTGGCTTCAAGGTCTTGGACCCTTGACTGGAGTCATTTTGCACTCCACCCTGATTAACTGAAGGTTTCACTGGATCCAATGCAGAGAAATGCAGAGCCCCACAGAGCTGCGCAGTTCCAAACTAAAAGCTCATGGGATCCGTCAGAGCACCGCAGCTCCCAACTGAAGGAAAACCAGATCCGGCTCAGACCTCCGCTGAGCCTCACAGCTCCCAACTAAAAGCTTCACCGGATTTGAGACAGAGCATTACCCTGCCGAAGATAGAAGGTAAAACTTCCATGAGGATGACCCTGATCAAGTATCTGACCCGCGCTCCATCACGATTGACCTGAACTTGCAACTTTGTCCTGGTCCCGCACTACTAGATGCTTGTAGTTGCTGCTTTGTGCCTCTGGGTGCTCTTTTGACCTAAAACGTTAAAAACTCATATCTTTGGTTTTACTTATTACATTTTTGATGTCTTTCTGTAATTTTATTTATTATAATATTGTGCATTGGTTTGAGATTTATCTTGTGGTGTTTATACTTTATTACTATTTGAATACTGCATAAATACTTTACACATTGCTACCAAGTTAAGCCTGACTGCTGTTGTGCCAAGCACAGGCTTAGTGACGTTTGTGGTTCACCCTGTCAAAGATTGTGATTATTTGAGGTGGGTTCTCACTCCCCTCAACTAATACTCCAAGTATATATATTTATAGAAGTGAAAAAAAATTATATATATATATATATATCATTTTTTTCACTGTAATGAATATATATATTTTGGGTATTAGTTTTATGTATATATAAAAATTATCTTTCTTCCACTGAAAAAACTAAAGGTACAAATTCTAGTTCCCTTCGTAAACTATAACTTATGACTTTCAGTGCATTTTTTAGATTAAAATGTTACGTTTTAACTGAGGATTTCATCTAACTATAATGCCCCTTTAATATATAAAGTTTTAGTGGTGAGCCAAACACGTGACAAACTTCATAAAACATAAGTTCCATTGCTTAATTCCATTTAATCAATATTCAGTTTAAAACCTGTATCAAACACGCATGCCTCAAAATGGAAGGGAGGCACGCCCCCCGTGGATAGGGGAATAAAACAGACCATGCCTACGTTGGCTTTTTCTTGGGCTACTTGTGGCATATACTAAATTGATGAAAAAACTCAGCAATAATTGTAATGTGGTTGTTAAAAAATCTGATAAGGGCGGCAATGTCGTTTTGTGGCCAAAAGCAGATTACATTGCCGAGGCAAAAGGACAATTGGCCGACACTGTTTGTTACACCAAAGCCAGTTCAAAGGAGTACGACAAAGCAAAAGACAACATATACAAATTGTTGTGTCAATGGAAAAGAGAGGGTCTCATCTCCAATGAGGAGTTTAAGTTTTTACATAATGAATTTCCTAAACTCCCCATTTTGTATCTTATTCCAAAGATACATAAAGATAGAGTGCCTGTCCCTGGTAGGCCTATTATATCGGCCATAGGAAGTATGGGAGAACATCTCGGTCAATACATTGACCATTTTTTACAAGAAATAGTTGTTACCCTTCCCAGCTACATAAAAGACACGGGACATTTTCTCACTAAAATAGACCATATAATATGGTCTGAGGGCTTTATGTTAATTACACTCGACAGAGTCGCTATACACCAGCATCGACCATGGTCAGGGTCTTGAGGCCATCAAGTATTATTTGTCTAAGCGTCCCATTGAATACTATGCACATAGCAAAGTTATTCTTACACTTATTGAGTGGTGCTTACACAATAATTTCTTTCTTTTCAATGACACTTTGTACAAGCAATTGAGAGGAGTCGCCATGGGGGCCTGTTTCTCTCCCAGCTACGCATGTTTACATGTAGGCTGGTGGGAGGAACAGGTCCTTAGGCGTCTCCACAACGACTTATTTGTTAGACATGTTATCAAATATTATCGTTATATTGATGATGTGTTCCTGATATGGCAGGGAACCCAAGAAGAGGCGTTATCATTCATTGCCACCATCAATAACAACAATATGAATTTAATTTTCACTTCTATGATCAGTTCAGTGCAGATTGATTTCCTTGATGTTAGGCTCCAAGTGAAAAATGGTATACTTAATACTACACTATTTCGGAAGCCCACAGCTGGGAACATTACATTACATGCTGCTAGTTCCCACCCTCAACATTTGATAGCCAGTATACCATATGGGGAGATCTTAAGATTAAAACGCATTTGCAGTGATCATGAAGATTTTTTAGCATGTCAAGACAATATGTGTGCTCGTCTTAAAAATCGCGGATACAGCAACAAAGTGATTGCCAATGCCATTAAAAAAGCTAGTGAACGTCCAAGGAATTCTCTGTTCCCTCAGCTTCAATGTGAGAAAGCACCAGCTAATCAGGTTTCTGATAACCCCAGATTTATTACCACCTTTTCTAGGCAAGAAAGGAAAATCAGAAGTATTATAACTAAACATTGGCCAATTGTTTTGACCGATGTTATACTACAAGAAAGATTGCCCAACACACCTTCTATTACCTTTAGGAAGGGTAAATCTATGGGTACTGAACTTGACATTAATTCTCCAGAAACTAAAAAACCAACATTGTGGCTACACACTAGCAATGGCTTCAGGCGGTGCATTTCCTGTCGTGCTTGCAAATTTGGTTGTAACAAAACTACCTATCAAATACCCTTTCAGACATCCCCAGTTCCAATAAAAGGCAGCTACAACTGTAAAACTGAATGTGCTGTCTATGTTTTGACGTGCACTTGCGGGCTTAACTACATTGGTAGTACTAAGCAGCCAGTGCACGTCAGAATATTGCAGCACATAAGGGCAATATTGCATAATGACCCTGCCTATCCTGTAGCCAGGCACTTTGCTCAATGTCATAATAAGGACATCAACTGTCTGTCATACTATGTTGTCAGCGCCATTCCTAAATCTAAGAGGGGTGGCAATAGAGAGCGTCAACTGCGACAACTTGAAACGAAATTTATATTAGAGTTTGACAGCAAGTGGCCTCAGGGTTTGAATAACACAGAGGATATGCACACTTATCTTTAGGGTCATAATATCATTTATATTTGCCTGTCTCAAAGAATTTAAAACAGTTGTTCTACCATTTCAAACCAACTTAATGATATCCTTATTCAACAGCAGTGCTACTGAACAAGTCAGCAACCTTTTCTGCCTTATCTTGATTACTATTTTACAATGTGCTCATTTTTAGCAATTAAGCTACTTTTGTATAAGTTTATCAATTTTAATGTTTTACCCGGACGGAGTATCTTATTATTGATGAATTGTTATACATGCTTGCTATGAATTCGTATATTGTATTTTATAATATTAATCAAGGTTTTATTATATTTATTGCACTGCACTTCTTTATGCTCATTTGCACATCACTGTCTTTTTTGCACTGTCTGATTAGTCCTTTTAATAGGAATTGTTTGCACTACGCACTTTAATCGAGTACTTGGTTGCTTGGATTTATCCGGATATTTTCACAATATACAAGATGGGCGCAAATTTATCATGTTACATTGTAACATTGATACAAACTTGGATTTATCCAGTTAGAAATGTTTAGTATTTAAATAACTTGACTTTGCAAAAGAACGCTATAATTTATAAAATTAATGTATGTGCAACACATGAACATGTATTAATATTTTATAAATTATTTTAATAGCGACTGAAGCATGTATTGATGTCAGGTATAGAAGAAGTACTAGGCAGTATATGAGAACACAGTCTTTTTCAATGCCTTTTAATCTTGTGAATCTCACTGAAATGCAACTCAGGTGTGCACTTTCACTAATTGTTTATAAAGAAAAAAATGGCGCAGTTTAGCTGAATGTGATCAAGGGCTGCACAGCCCGAAACGCGTCGTCGTGAGAGGTGACAAATAAAATACTTCTTGCCTGAAACATTTGCTGCAGAGGCCTGAGTTTCCTTCTTCGCCTGGCGTTTGCTTGGAAGTGGTGGGAATCGTCTCGAATATATATATATATATATATATATATATATATATATATATATATATATACATACCAGCCATTTTGTGCTTTAGCACCACTTTCTTTAGGAGACTATCTCCAGTGGCCATAAAAATGCTCAAAATGTCCTGGTCTAGAGCATTTTGCAGTTCATTTACGTACAAGCGGTCGGTTTCCCCTATCTAACCATGGAGGACGACAGTTTGCACAGTCATGCGCCTATTAGACGAGGTGGGGAGGCTGGCTCACGTTGCCCCGGGTGCCCTCAGTGCTGTGCACCAGGCCTAGCGGGCCGCAGATGGGTTTCATGCGGTGGTCCTGGCTTGCATGCAACCACACAGAAACTGTACTGAGAAAACTCAGCAGGTACATGAGAGGGTCCACTCCCTTGCTCAGAGAGCGGCACCTAGGGTGGCGCATGGCTCGCGGTGCACATGGCAGTGTGGCATGGCAGTCCGATCTGGTATTCGCTGAAGGGTGGGGTTAGAAAGGCACCAGCTGCACAGTCATCCATTTTAGTGGTCCTGCAGCAGTATATGCGGTCCCCAGAGGATGCTTAAAAAATGGGGGCTGTAAGCGGCCCAAGAATAGATAAGAGGGTGGAGAAAGAAGACATTGACGAGGTGGTAAGCGGGCCTGGGCAGACCCTTCTCCATCTCAGGATACAAGCATGACAGCACTTCCTAGGAAAACTTGTAAAGTGCCTAGGGCTGCAAGGAAGGATTCTCTCATTTTGGGCATGTGTGACCCTGTAGGTCATGGAGAAGCGGAGTGTGCACAAGTGGGAGGGCTCTCCTTTTCTGGAATGGTAGGCAGGTAGGATGGTGAGCCCAGGTACCAGGCCATATTGGGAGATAGCGAAGTAGCTCTGGGCCAAGAGGAGCTCAGGGGAGGGGCCTATTTCAACAGTGCATGGAGAGGGTGAAGAATTGTCGGGCCTAATCACAGCTTTGATGGTGGGTTGGGCGGGACCAGGTCCGGGTACCAGCACCTATCCAAAGTCCCTAACATCTTTGGGCATGCGTGGGGGGGCTGGACCTGGCCCCCCCAAGGTATGAGGCCATTCTGGTCCAAGGAAGCAGGCTGGGAGTGTAGGAGTCCTCTGGATTTTCCTACGCAGACTCCCTGGTCAAGCAAGAGGGGGGCACAGAGCGAGCACACGTTTAGGCCTGCCATGGTTTCTGCTTTCATCCCATCCATGTTAGAATGGAGCTCAGGGGAGGACGAGGATGAGGTGCCAGGCACCCAGGTTTCGACAAAGTTAACGAGGCGCAAGTTTCAGGCAGGGCTGGGGCAGAAGCCTCTACTGAGGGTCAACACCCGATCATCTGTGCTCATGGGTTCAATCCCTTCTCTCCAGGATGGCCACACAGCTGCAGGCTCTGCAGATGGCATGAGGACCTTCTGGTGGCAAGAACAAGCTAGGCACCTCAGCAGTGGGTGGGTGGAGTTTACCTGGGGGGGGCGTGGGTCTGGCTGAGTGGCCGGGGATAGTGATTGTGGGTGCCTGAGAGTGACTTGGCCACAGCAGGTAGGGCCCCTAACCCCAGCACACTGGTCCTCCCATTTCTTTTACTAGATCAGTGGGTGAGAGGAAAGGCGGACTCGAGAGAGAAGTGATGGCACGGTGCTCTGCGGACAGCCGGATGGTGTTGTGGGACCTAGGCACCACTGCCACATGAAGGTCTGGAGTGGCCTCAGCAGTGCCTCAAACCAAACAGTATAGCATGGCCCCAGGTGTGCTTGAGCATGAAGATACACAGGATATCAAAGGGCTGTCAAGAGGGCACTCTACGGCCCCATGGCCGGCTGCTTTTGACAAGCGTGTGTGCCCCTGTGATAATACTTTGCAGGAGGAGGCCAGAGTGAGGGTGCTCATGGGTTGCTTGCAGTACGGCAGGACAACCATTTGCACAAAGAAGAAGGGAGCCTTGAGGAAGGCAAAATTGTGGATGATGACACTCACAGGGAGGAGCACAGGTGGTGACAGAGTGAGGCTTGGGCGCTAGTGGGGGGGATGCAGGGGCTGAAAACGTGGTTGATCCTAGTATTTTGCAGGAGCTGCCCACCACTCGGAAGAAGTGAGTTTTGGATTATGGTCAAGGTGGACCTTCCCGACTAGTTTGGAGGACGACCTTGACAGAGGGGGGCGGGTGGGGGTCAGTGAAAGTAGGGAATCCCAAGGGGCAATGGGAAAAGACTATCAGCCTATTGATTTGTGATGTCTGGCTGCTTGGTTGGCCCAATACTCGGACACGGTTGATGCAAAATTGTTGCGCAAGGGGTTTCACAGGGGGTCAGGTTGGGTTATGAAGGCCTGAGAATGTACAGGTGGGAGGAAAATTTAAGTCTGGTAAGTCCGATAGACCGGTAGTGGCCAAGAAGTTGTCAAAATAGACCTAGGAAAGGAGGTTGGTGGGGCCTTTCAATGAATGTGTCACCCATTGGGGTGGTCCGTAAGAAAGAAAAGGGTCAGTTTAGGCTCATACAACATCTGTCCTGGCCAGAGGGACATTCTGTGAATGATTTTATAGTGAATGAGGTGGCCTCAGTATCATATTTCTCGGTGGATGTTGTCATGGCTATAGTGGATCAAGTAAGAAAGAGGGCGCACATGGCCAAATGCGAGATTAAGTATTGCCTGTACACCTGAAGGATTTTGACTTACTGGGGATCCAGTCTGAAAGACAGTGGTATGTAGACAATGTGCCATCCATGGGTTGTTCGATTTCATGTGCCCGGTTTGAACGCTTGATCTCTTTTCTCCAATGGGCTTTCACCTGGGACACAGGTCAGTGTAGGGTGATGCACTACACGGATGGCTTCTTTTCGTGGGTCTTCCTGGTTCAACAGACTGCCAACACCAGTTAGTACACTTTCAGGAGCTTGTGCGTGACCAGGGGCTTCCCCTTGCACCGGAGAAGATAGTCTGTCCCAGGACTGCTCTGTCGTTTCTGTGTATTGAATTGCATTAAACAGTGATGGAAACACAATAAGCTTTAGACTGTAAGGCTCATATGCTGTTTTTACTGAAAAAGTGACTGAGCAAGACTTTCACCTCATTAAATGACACATGAACTTTGCTTGCAGAGTAGTCCGAGTTGGCAGGATCTTTTGCAGACAGCTCAGCTTGTCCTTAGTGGGTCTGTCTCAACCACATCACCATGTGCTGCTCTCAGCCGGTGCGAAGGGAGATCTGCCCATGTGGGGCAGGTTCTTGGAGGACTTCAGTAGTATCCACCCGGGGGTCCTGAAAAACTGGAAATGGGATGTGAAGGTTTATTGTGATAAGGCAGGTGGTCTGGGTTTTGAGTTGTACTGGTAGGGATGGTGATGTGCAAAGGAATGACCAGGTGATTGAAAACATGGAGGGCGGAGCATTGCTTTTCTAAAATTAATTCCCTTGGTGGTATCAGTGACACTGCGGGGACGTGAGCTGGCACACCACAAGGTCTTGTTTCAAATCAATAACATGGCTGTGGTTTTTAAAAACAGACAGTCCTCACCAGACCCTCAGGTCCTCAAATTGCTGCAGGGGTTTGTTTTGGGCTGTCTGAAGCATGAAGTAGTGCTTGATGCAAGACCTGTACCAGGAGTGACAAATGACATTGTGGATGCTTTGTCTCCTTCACAGCGGGAGAGGTTCCATGGGCTGGCCACGGAAGCGGACAGGATAAGGACGCCTATGCCAGTTGTGGAATAGGAAACAAAGGATGCTCCAGTTTGTGGTAGGGTATTTGGCGCAGTCTACCAGAAGTGCGCGGAGGCGATTGACCTGTCAATATGGATTGTAGGACACTTGTTTATAAAATGGGCAGAGTGACACTAAGCCCAGAGAGGTCATGTAACAAATTTGGGTCTTGATGATGAACTGTATATGGTGTCTTCTTGGCCTGGTAGAGGGGGTATGTAATGGAAGGAATTGTTGAAATGCTTAAACAGCTTCTTGAGATGGAATAGATGTCCGGATGTTTTGCTGCTTCACCTAGGGGAAATGACATGGTAGTGTGCAAGGGGTTAGCGTTGCTCAAGGACATGAAACAGGACTTGAAGAAGCTGAAGCACTTGTGGGTGGGTTGAAACATGACTTGGACAGAATTATTTTCCGGAGGGAACAGAGGGATGCAAGGCCGCCCTCGGCCATTGACAAACCTTGGAGAAAGTTGAACAAAGTGATGTATTTGTTTTGTAGGGAGGAAGGTTTTAGGAGGGTGGTGCACCCTGAGTTGGGGCACAACGCAGTTGAGTTCTTTCATGATGATGGGTTTCATTTGTCTCGCTTTGGGATGGAATTGTACTTTATGCATCTTCGTGGAGCACTTGATGAGGCATTGAACGTACACAGATAAATAGAGGTTTCCAGGATGAGCGGGTGGGGGGGAGGGGAGGACTGAAAATCCAGAGGGCTTTTCGCAGTGCCGGTGGGTTGTCAACTTGATATGATTATGTTGTTTCCATAGGTAAGTAGGACAATTGGAGGTTGTCATCCAAATGTTAAATATGGATAAAACAAGAAAATAAAATGTTATTGTTAGACCTGGCACCATTGGCGTCGGTCTCCCTTCCATTTTTTCTGTTGCCTCATGTATATTTGCTGGTGTTTGATGCTTTGGGCACTGTGCTGCTGCGATCCAGTGCCACAGTGCAAGTGCTCCCTACTGTAAATTGAAGTACTAATCAGTGGTTTCATGTTTGGCTACTTGGTTTACTTGTCAGACCCTAGCCTACTGCACCGAGTGTGCCCAGGGCGTGTAAATCCAAATGCTGCTGGTGGGCCTGCAGCACTGGTTGTGCCACCCACAGTAACAGCCTTGTAAAATGTGTCCAAGGTCTGCCATTGCAGAGCCTGCGTGCAGTCTGGTACGGTCATGCGGACTAGGCAAGTGCACCCACTTGCCAGTCCCTAAACCTTCCCTTTTCTTCATATCAGTCACCCCTATGGTAGGCCCAAGGGCAGGGTGCATTGTAAGTATAAAGTAGGACAAGCCCTGATGTGTGTGGCATGTCCTAATAGTGAATTGCAGCAATTTTTGTTTTTCACTAATGCAAGGCTACCTGTTCTCCATAGGCCAGAATGGGCTGTTAGTTATTACATTATATAATCCTAACTGTCTCAGGGAACATGGTAGAAATTTGAGTTTAGTATGCCTGAACTCAGAATAATAAAATACATCTTTTAGTAAATTTTATTTTAATATTCTGTGTTTGCAAATACCACTTTTAGAAAGTAGGTATTTGCTTGTCGAACCATTCAAACCTGCCTTTGCTAGGTTGTGTATTCCTAGGTCTGGTTTTGTGAGCGACAGGGCTGGGGAATTCCAGGAGACAGGCTGAGTCACCCGGTGGTGAATAGAGAGCTCTGCATCTAGATGGGAGGGAGGAGTTGCACCTGAACCCTGAATAGGGCTATGCCTGCCTTCCACAATGCTGGCTCCACCCCCTAGGGAGCGGATGATATATCTGCCCTGCACACTGAAAGATGAGAAGGAGTGCTGTAAACAAAATTTTCTAGGATTGTACTTGCCTTCCACAGTGCTGGCTCCCCCTCCTGTGGGGTGTCTGATGTGCCTGCCCTGCACTGTGAAAGGAAAGGAGAAGTCTAGTAAACAGAGTGCTTCAGAACTGGTTTGGACTGGGCAAATGCCCCTCTCCCCTCAGAGAACAAAGGATTTTGGGGTATAAATATTGGAACACTGATCCCAAGAAATTAGATCACTTTGGACTACAAGTAGAAAGCTTTACTGAGGGGAGGAACCTGAAGAAACTGAGAAGAGACTATTCCCAGGCTGAAGTTCTGCTTGGGGATTAGCCTGCAGGGGTTGCCTTACTGCCAAAGGAAGGAGAAAGGAATACTTCGCTTTCAACTTGTGAAAGATCTCCAAGGTCTAGGAAAAGAGCTTGCCTCCTGCTGAAGTCTCAGGGACAACAGACTTCACCCCCCAGCTCCCCAGAGTTCTTTTGGAAGTGCCTACTGCTGTTTGGGCCTTCTGAGGAACTGCGTGTCGCAAGGACCTGGAAGCGCGACTCAACGAGAAGAAGCGAGACGCTGATGCTGCCGTTGCAACTCCGAAGGAGGGTGTCGCGCTGTAACCATCGCACTGCACTGCATCAGAAGAATCTCGCAACGAGGTAGGAGCATGTCGCCGTTGCTGTGCCTGCCGTCGCAACTCCAAAGGAGGGTGTCACTGCTGGAACTGTCGCACTGCATCGATCAAGAGCACCTCGCATCCCCGAGAAGTGCGCCACCGTCGGAGCTACTGCCGTCGCATCTCGGATGTTGCCGCTGTAGTTGTCGCATCGAGCGGAAGCTTCACGTATCGTGGGTGAAGAGTGTCGCCGCTGGAGCTGTTGCCGTCACATCGTAAGGGTGTCGCCGCTGCAGTCCACGCATCGAACCGAGAACTTCTTGCATCCCCGAGAAGCGTGCCGCATCTGGAAGATCTGCATTTCTTTATTTCTTTGTATCTGAACTTTGCCGTATTTCCCACCACTGCGTCATTGCTTGTCGTGGAAGCGCAACGCACCCTAAAAAAAAAAAAAATGTAAATCGATACTTTTATAGCACACTACTCACCCGCAAGGGTTTCAAGGCGCTTGTACGAATACCGCTGTGGAACCCATCTTGGCTTTCCCTGTGAGGTGTCCACTCCTGGGTACCGCCAAGGTGGAGGCCAGGCATCCTTAGCGTTGTGGGGGCTGTTGTGGAGATTAAGCAAGCTATTGCCCAGAGTTGCAGAGTGGGACTCCATGATTGGAATAGGCAACGAGGCGAGAATTATCAGGTCCGTGGAATTTTGGGCCCAAGACCCGCCGAGGCGGGGAATTGAACCCTGGTCCCGGGCTAGACCTCTGCATCAGGGTCTGCCGCTCTAACCATTGAGCCACACTTCTCCTAAGGTACATTGACGTAGAGTGTTGCATCTAAGAACTGAACTGAACTAAGCTTAAATCTACCATCTTAAAGTAATCAGTGTGTATTTTTGTTGTTTATTGTCTTGTGGTAACTCTATATAAAGTAAAGTATAAAGTGCTTAACTTACAACGCCTCTGAAGTAAAGCCCTTCTGTTCGTGCCAAGCTACCAAAAGGGTGAGCAGGGGTTATTTTGCTAGTGTAATCCCCTTATCCCGACTAGAGGAGAGGGTCCCCATTTGTCACAAGTACCTACCTGTGCCAACTAGAGACCCCCAAATCTAACAGTTATGTTGTAGGATGTAGATAGTTAGCTTTGATAGATGTTAGGTTAAGCGGTGGGAGGACTAAAAGTCAAGATATCAATAGCAGGGTAGGAGTTATGTAGTTATAGGATAGAGAGTTTAAAGGGGGCAGATACTTTAGGGGTGGGGGTTTAGTGATGGAAGGATTTTTATGTATAGTGAGGTTTTATTTCGTGAAGGCAAAGAAAGGCTTAAGGTTTATGTTGTGATGCACTACTGTTTTCAATAAAGCAGCCTTTTCCACACCAAAACCAGTCTCTGTGGTATATGCTGCCCCCTTTTACCCAAACTACGAAGGGTTCTGGTGTTGCAACCGGGCGGTAAGACTCAACTCTCAGAGCCAATGCAGCACCGTGGAAGCATTGTTTCACAAATGGTAAATAAAGGTTTTAAAAAATCGACAAATTCAGAAACATGTTATCATGCACTTCAGCCCGGGAAACCTGATTCCCATAAATAAACCAAGGACAGGACTGAGGACCAGGTGGGATTACGAGTTGCACATTTTGCTTTAGTGCGTGTCCAGCGTCCTTTTCAAGGGATTCCAGATCTCTTAGGCAAAGGCTAGTTCACAGGACACATAAATCAGCTCACATTTTCAAAATGTACTCAATGCTTGCAGGCATATCTGCTCGCAGGCGCACACACTCCTCTAGGTGACTTTCACAGTTTCACCTATGTTACATTGTTCAACGGCGCAGTTTACTTCCAAGTGCATGTAAACCCAGAATTACTTCTAATACGGTATTCGTAATTCGCAGACTCTTAAAAGCATTTTTGAACTTCAAGCATTAAACCTTCAAAGTTTGCACTTGTGCCTCGCCAACTTTATTCCACATACTACAAGAGTTTATACATGGTTTGATGACAGAGTTTTGTGCTGGTATAAGAAATAATCTCTAAACAATATATTCAGACTGATACTTTATTTTATTTGAAGAACACTCACTGCCTCTGAAAACACGAGTTAACAATTCTTACTAGAAAGGGAGCGCTTTAAACCAAAGCACAAGGAATATTCAAAGAAAACGTAGATTGCAGGCTCTCTGACAATTTATATTCAATAGCATTAGAGTGGGAAAAGGCTTTTAAACATTATTCTAATGTAGCTTGTTAATGACAATCAGAAGTTTTCTATTTCCATTTCCATTGAGGTATGCGATGCTAGACCAGAGCCCTGCTTCCTACATTGTACATCAATGAATGTAAAAAAAAGCTACACTGTGCCGTGCATTTCATATTTGCAAATCCTGGAAGTCTCGGCTCCTTGCTCCACGGCGATACAGACGTATGCTCAGTTTGTTTACAGAGGTACAGGACCGGTCAAAACGCACTGCTAACTTTCTGGCTCATAAATTACCCCGTTTAGAGAGACATGCCCTGACTGATCATGGTGTCGCGTTTCCGGCATTTCGGGCATCTGGACAAGCCTCCTGCTTTAGGCTCCTGGAATTAATGGGGGGTGGGGCGGGGCATGGCGGTGCTTGAGTCAGGTGCATTGAAAGGGAGAGAAACACTGCCTGTGGCCTAGTCGTCGAAACATAAACCGAACACGAGGCCCACCCACAACATTCAAGGTATTCAACGAGATATTTTGTTTTATTGAAAGTGCTAATTTGAGCAAAAATAGACCAAACAGACGCGGGAGAAAGTAAGGCCACAGTTGCTCCGAGATTCCTCTCTTATGAGTGTGTGTTTTTTGTAGTTATATATAGTGAGGACTTGACCCAATGTCTGCATTAGAGCTTTTACGTGAGAGCAGGTTTACACATACGTCTTTTTAGTTTTTTTTTTTTTTTAGGCACGGGGAGATTATGCAATTTGCCAAGCATCACAGTATGTTGAACCGAGGCCAGGACTCGAGCTTGGTTCCCCAGTTCCGAGGTAAGCACCTCTGGCTATTAATAGGCCATATCTCCTCGCATTGTTCATTAAAATACACAAAGCATTAGGGACGTTTAGACACATCGTTCTGTGGAAAGGTTTAATTGCTGACCATGTGCAACGGAGTTATGAAGATTTCTGGTGCACCTTCCATTCCAAAATATCTTGTGCGTTCTGGATTCCAGTGGCGCTCAATGGCGATGAGTGCCGGAAGTAGATGCACAGGGCAATACATTTAATACGACAGGGATGGGTGTGCTGAACCTGTGGTCAGCAGTTGGGAGTATGGTCTATAAACATGCAATGTAGTTACGAAGGCATTTAATAATTTGAAAAATATTTTTCACTTGGCAATGGTAACATTTTCTTTACACAAATGAACATGTGGCGGAAGGAATGTGAGCGGTTATGTATACGTCCGAGACATGCTGTGAAATGCAAATCAAGAGAACGATTCATAACACGGCCGGCCCAGCCATATATCCTGCCAAGGTCGGTAATTTAGTAGGTGATAGTAAAACCTGTTATTTGAAGTGCTTCGAAACATCATACTCGCGGTATAAAGTTCTCTATAAAAACACGTTATTATTATTATTTCAATTATCATTATAAAACTCACAGTAAACAATTTGAACCCGGATATTCTATTATTTTGCACACATTAATAACATAATGCTGCATTATGTTTGCTAGGGGTTGCTCTCTCGTATCCTACTTCAGAACAACTACACCTACACTAGGTTATATACACTAGATAACATAAAAAGCAAATTGCTCTTATAGGAGGGTTGTGTCTACTTTTTCCTGCGCATGCATAGCCTGCAAATATGGGACACATTAATAACATATATAATTTCCATGCACAGAAACGAATGTCAATTTCTGATGCAGGGTGGCTCTGAGATGGACATCCTAAAGCCGGGGATGGGCCAAGCCCGGCTGTGTCTCCCTCTCTCATTGATGGTATGTGCCGGGGAGGTCTGCCAGGATAGGCCAAGGACGGCTGCCGCGATAGGACGGGGCGTAGTTGGGAGGCAGAAGCCACGGCTAGGAAAGGAGGCAGGACAGGATAGGGAGGGGATATAACAGGCCCACTGGAATACTTCTTTGGTGGCTTAAGGGGCTTTCAAGACCACAGATTCTGCCTATCAGTCCAGTCAGGGGTGTAGTCATCTGTAGGGAAGCAGGTGCAGTTGTACAAGGGTTCAGGAGTGTGAGTGGTCCACTAAACACCCATAGCTGTTTAATTTATTTTTTATGCCAAACCAGGTGGTATAGGGGCAATGTTCTTGCTCTTGCATGCATTAAGGCCCATTGTAACCTTGCAACGGCACTGAATCCAGTGGCTCTCAGAGGGAGGGGGTGGATGGTTGCATGTGGCAGCATTTCCGCAACTTTTCCCACTCCCGATTACCCATTGCCAATTTGCCCTATGCAGGCCAAAAGATTATTCTTTAAACTGCAGAAGCTACACTGTGTAGTTTCCATGGTTTAAAACATGTTACATATAGTTGTGTTGCCTCTTCTCTCGCAACTTGACACATCTCTACTCTTCAGCCATTAAATACTTTCACAATATGTCTCCATAAGTAAAACAAGAACAGATCAGTGTTATAGCATACATGTACTGCAGTGTCACCTGTCATCGTCGTGAGTGACATGGAATAGCCCCATCCTGGAAGCCTTGTGATAGTTTTCCCCTCTAAAAGCTATTCTAATTCCATTGCCATCCCTGCTGCAGTGTTTATATTCACTCGTGCTAAAGGCTTTTATTCAAAATTTCCCCTTTAATTTGGGAAAGCATTTAACTTCTTTGCTTATTAAGTGCACCAGGACAAACTATGAAGTTCAGTCTATTTCACAGTTTACACATTGCCATAAGTTAAGCCTGTCTGCTCTGTGTCATAGCTACCAGGGGGTTGAGCACCAGTGGCGTAACTAAAGTTTAAGGCCCCCCCCTGCAATGTACACGGAGGGCCCCCTGCTCCGGATTTAATCCAGAGCGCCTAGACCCGAGTACTGTGCTGAGGGCGCTTCCTGCAGCTCTGGGGCCCCGCTGCAGCTTGAGGGCCCCCAGCACCACTGGGGATGCAGGGGCCTCTGTTACACCCCCTGTTGAGCACAGGTTAATTAAGGGTCTTTAAGGGTTCACCGTGACAAGGGCTGTGAATATTCCTGGAGTTGAATAGTCACCCACCCCACATAATAATTCCAATTTCTTACACATATATTTTATTTGGATTTTTGACCTGTACTCCTACCAATGCAATATGCATGCGTATTCATAAATGATGGCAGAATTGCAGTTAATGGCGACTTGTTTGCTTGAGTAGATATTGCAACTACAGGGTGACCGCGAAATATAACTTTTGGCATACCCCAAAGAGTCTATTGCAGAGGTGCTTCTGACTGACTAGCCCAGATACCTTTTTCAAAATGGGCGCCTTATTTCATTTATTTTTTCTGTGGTATTGGAAAACAAGCTTTGGCAAAACCAATAGGTCGGGTTAGCGTTACCAGGCCCAGCTAAAATTTTAAAATTCTTTCCACAGTGAAGAAACTAAAACAAAGAATGGTTAACGTCTTGAAAGGAATTTAATGTGTGAGGATTTAATGTACTTCTGTGATGTAAAAGGATCTCTCATACATTGAAATGCAAACACTCTATAGGAAGTGAAATGATATTTGATATTTGATATTTATTAGCATTTGTAAAGCGCTACTTTCGCTCCGGAGGGAGCATCTTGGCGCCGAGCTCACAGAAGATCAACTGTGGGGAGCAGGGATCAGATAGCTGCGAGGACTGATGAGTCAGACTGAGAATAAATCCAAGTCTTCAGGAATTTCCTGAAAAGGCTTTCTGAGGGGGCATGCCTGAGGTTGGGGGGGAAGACGATTCCATGCCTTAGCAGCCAGGAATGAAAAGGTCTTTCCGCCTTTGGTTTTTAGTTTTATTCGGGGTTCAGTGATTAAATTAGCACCTGATGACCTCAAGCAGCGAGTTGGAATATAACGCTGGAAGCGCTTAATCAGGTAAGATGGACCCGTGCTCCTGGTGGATTTAAAGACAGTGACTAGAAGCTTGAATAAGATTCTCTTATGGAGGGGCAGCCAGTGAAGGGCGTTGAGGGCTGCAGAGGCCGAGGACCTACGGGGGAGTTTCAGGACAAGCCTGGCTGCTGCGTGTTGAACACTTTGTAATTTTTTAAGGGAAGATTTCTTGATGCCTGCCAGGAGGCCGTTACAATAATCCAGCCGGGAGAGGATGAGCGCCACCGCGACTGATTTCCTGGCTGAAATGGGCAGAAAATTGAAAAATTTCTTTAATTGCCTGATCAGACTGAAACAGCGCCCTGCGGTAATGCGCACATGCTCATCGAAGCTAAGGGATGCGTCAAATTGAACTCCAAGATTGCGGGCTGAAGAGACCGCGCTCGGTGGTGCTTCGGAGTTATGAGGCCACCAGTCTTTGGGGGAAAAGAGTGTGCCTTTACCTAGGAGTATTATTTCGGTTTTGGCGCTGTTGCATTTTAGATGATTCAGGTTAAGCCAGGAGAAGACTTGTGAAAGGCAGTTTTGAAATCTAAGAGCAGCATCCGGGAGTCTTTTGTCAATAGTGACGACAAGCTGGGTGTCGTCAGCGTAGGATGTCACAAGAATCCCATGGGACTCGATCAACGTGAGAAGGGGGGCCATATATATATTAAAGAAGAGAGGGCTCAGGATGGAACCCTGGGGCACACCTGAGACGGTGGGTCGTTCGCCAGAAAGAAAGGGGCCTAAGGAAACCGTTTGAGAGCGGTTGGACAAGAATGATGTTATCCAAACAAGAGCGGAACCCGAGACACCAATCTCACGCATTCTATTGATTAAAATGACATGTGAGATGGTGTCGAAGGCCGCGGTTAAGTCGAGCAGGATGAGGACAGCCTGCCTGCCCTCATCCTGCAAGAACTTGATGGTGTCTGATAATTCAATCAAAGCGGTTTCTGTAGAATGGCCAGGGCGAAAGCCAGATTGCTGTGGGTGCAGGATGCGTTTGTTTTCCACAAAATTTTTTAATTCCTCATGAACTAATTGCTCGGTGATTTTACCTAGCGCTGGGAGAAGGGAAATTGGGCGCATATTAAACAAATCAGTTGGGGATTTATTTTGCTTTTTCATGAGGGGCTTAACTATGGCCTTCTTCCACTCAGTAGGAACAATACCAGAGTTGAGAGATTCATTCACAATGGCATTAATTAGGGGGTTGACGGCCTCGATAAGATGGTGTAGGATAACTGGGGGGCAAGAATCCGTAGGGGCACCTGATTTACAGGCCAAGATAGCTTTTTGCGTTTGCAGCAGGGAAACTGTTGTACATTGATTTAGTAAGGGAATGGTTGTGTCAGACTTTTGGGTTGGAGTGGGTAAAGGGGGGAAGTCCTTGTGAATATTATTGATTTTTTCCTCGAAGAAATCTGCGATTTGATCGCAGAGAGTTTGTGAAGGGGGAATTTCGAGTGCGAGTGCCTTGGGGTGAGTGAAAGATTTTACTATATTGAAAATCGTTTGTTGTTTCTGTTTGGCTGAGTCTATTGCTAGAGTGAAGAATGCCTTTTTTGCTTTTTTTATATTAGAAAGATATTGTTTCCTCTGGAGAATGTATGTGGATCTGGAAGTGGGATCGTAGGTTTTTCTCCATTCTCTCTCCAAAATCCTACACTTGAGATGACAGTCAGTGAGGGCCGGAGTATACCAGGGGGCATTGGGCTTCTTTTTACCTCAAACTGATTTTTGGGTAGCAGATTTTGAATTAGCAGAGACCACTCTGTCAATCCACAGATGAAAGTTTGTGGAGTCTTGTGATGCATCTCCCATAATGGGAGGGGGGGGAGAACAGCCGGTTGGGGATTAAGTTTGATGCACTCAGCTACCTTCTTCCAATTAATGGGGAAGGGGGTGTGAGAGTGTTTGGTGGGGGGTGACAGCAGAGATTTAGTTTTGATGGAGAAAGGAATGAAACAATGATCTGTCCATATTTGTGGTAATGGGGGAGAAACATCTAAGGAAGCCAAGTTTGTGCAGATGCCGTCCAAGGTGTGTCCGGCACTATGGGTAGGATAGGAGACTAATTGAGAGAGGCCAAAAATCTCAAGGGAGTGACGGAAATTGAGAGTGTGGGGGTCAGTGCAGGATTCCAAGTGAAGGTTGAAGTCCCCAAGGAGGGTAAAAGAGGGGTAGTGAGTAAGAAGAGCTGCCAGAGTTTCGTCGAGGGAGTCTAAGAATGGTGTGGCATTCCCGGGGGGGCGATAGACGAGTCCTCCTGAGAGGGCGGAGGAAGGACTAATTTGGATAACAAATCCAAGGGACTCACAATCCTTGAGGGAGGCCAGGTCGAATGTATGGCACTTGAATGATTTCTTTACAATGATAGCCAGCCCGCCTCCCCGACCAATGGGTCTGTCCCGCCTGAGGATGGTAAAATCAGGAGGGAGGGCGGTTGCGAGATCGGGGTTGGAAGCATCATGCAACCAAGATTCAGTAATGAATAGGGCGTCAAGATCGGCTGATACAATAAGGTCATAGATGTCTTGTCCGTGACGCGCTAAAGATCTGGCATTGATGAGACCACTGTTGAAGGAGGTCGTCTTGTGGCGAGGGAGGAGGGAAAGGGGAGGAATAGGGCTGACGGGACAAGAGGATGACCAACCACATGATTGGCAGGAAAAAGGGCCCCAGAGGTGGTCTGTGAAGGAGTGAACATGACAAGAAGGACTAGGTAAGGTCGGGCGCATAGAGAGCAGCGCGATAGAGTCGTACCTGAGGACTGGGAGTATAGGAGCAGCATGGCCCGCGCCCGGCGCGATCCTGGCGCGGACGGGCGCAGACGGGCTTGGCTTAGGCACGGCTTCGGCGCGCGACCGGCGCGCCCGCTGCGCCAGCCCGCTGCGCCGTCTGAATGAGTGACACATTATATAGGAAGGAGGGAGGGTGGGAGGACGGCGCGACTATAGCGCTGACCTCACCTTCCTCACTCAAGATGGCGCCCACCGCCGAGTGATGTTGAATTAAAAACGGCTGGGCTGAAACAAGAGGAAGAGAAGGTGTAAGAGGTGTCAGAGTGCCTGTCTTCTCAATTCCCCTTAATCTAACAGCCCATAAAGTTAAAAAGCGGCGGATTTAAAAAGGGTATAAAAACGCTCCAAATGCTATGCAGGGAAGGCTGAAATGAATGCGCCTCAAATCGCGATTATCCAGCTCATCAGCAGCTCGCAGCCCCAGTTCCCCTCACCAGGGAGAGCATCTGTAAGGCAGGGAGCGCTGGGAAAGGGCACACCTAAATACAATGGGAGGGCGGGAGGACGGCGCGACTATAGCGCTGACCTCACCTTCCTCACTCAAGATGGCGCCCACCGCCGAGTGATGTTGAATTAAAAACGGCTGGGCTGAAACAAGAGGAAGAGAAGGTGTAAGAGGTGTCAGAGTGCCTGTCTTCTCAATTCCCCTTAATCTAACAGCCCCCAAAGTTAAAAATACACCTACATCTAACAGTATGAGGCGATATAGGAACACTCCTCTGGGCAGAGCCAAAGCTCAGTCTATGAATATTTTAAGGAACTGATAGACATACATCTTGCACATGCTGGGCTGTCAAGACAGTTCTAAAAGGGGAAAAAATGGCATTTCTACTTTATTTCAATAACACAAAGTAACGGCATGATTAACTCACAGACATATGGGTTTGGGGTACCTCAACATTAGGATTAAATAGAAACATACTAGTACATTTTCTTTCTCCAAATCTGCGTATAACAAGAAATCAGTTGGTTTATGGCAGAACCTTGTCTGCCTTTCCCTAAATATCTGGGCCGGAGATCTCACAAAAAGGCCTCTTTCGCGATTTTCACCTAATTTTATAAAACATGACAGTGATCATCTGCCTGCCTTGTGCATGAGCATTTCGGTGGTAAAGTGGTAACGTATCTGTATTCTTTGAGTCTTGGGGTTAAACAGATCTGGACACTCATCTTAAGCATAGGGGGAACTCGTCAAACCATACATTTTCAAACATACACATCTTAAAGAAGTGACTGGAGGTTTCAATTATTCAGGTTACTCATTGCCAGGCCGGAAGCATTTGTAGAATCTGGTCATTTTCAGAACTTTCACAGCAGATCACAAAAGATGACACTTCTTTACTGCATCTGTCATGGAGAAAATGCCAGTACAGAACATGGGCATTTATACATTCACCTAGGGCTCAATGCACATCAATACCATGCACAGGTATGTATAGTTGTTTTGGCAACTACTTGTAAACTATAAATGCCTAATAACACTTCTTTGTATTTCATGTAGGCCTCAGCACTTAATTTCTTAGCAAACAAGCCTAGAATATACATACAAATAAAAAGATACATAGTTTGACTACTTTCTTCATAGAGAATTTGTAAGTGGATAGCTGCCTACATAGGCTACACGCTGGCTTCAGATCTGCAGTCATCTGAAGATCAGAGGCTCAAGTCCCACCTGTTAGACCTGACATCCTTGGTGTGGTTTCCCCTAACATTTTGCCTTAAGACCTCCTGATTTTGCTGGCCTTAACATTTTGTACACTTTACCAGTGCTGCCCAGTGCTAAAGTGCTTGTGCTCTTTCCCTAACATGTGGTAACATTGGCTTATCCACAATTCACATATTTAAATTACTTGCAAGTCTCTAATATAGTTCACTATATGTGGCCAGGGCCTGTAAATTAAATGCTACTATTGGTCCGCAGTGCTGATTGAGCCACCCACTTAAGTAGCCCTTTAAACATGTCTCAGGCCTGCCATTGCAGAGACTCTGTGTGCAGTTTTAAACTGTTACAGTTCTGAAAATGGCACTTTGAAAATGCCACTTTTAGAAAGTGGGCATTTTCTTTCCTTAGCCATTTGGTACCTGCAGCCTGTCTTTGTTCACATGTCTGGGGTGGGTAACAGCTGAGCTTTGTGTATTCCACGTACACAGCTTAACGCAATGGGAGCTTAGGTGTGATCTGATGGGCCAACCGGACAGGATGGGAGAGAGGAGTCGGGCACAGCCTCACTTACACCTGAATAGCCTGTGTACTATCCACGCACAAAGGGCTGCATACACTCCAGGAGTGAGTCTGTGCATCAGATGCACTACAAAGGCATCTCTTTGAAGTCTCCCAACTTCAAAGGCACGACTGGGTATCAAAACTGGGCCTCCAACACCACTACTTCAGTACACCTTTGGACCTGTGGATACTCTGCCAGGGACAAGGACTGTTGTGCTGCTGAAAGGATTGCCACTCTGCTGGACTCCTGCTTTGTTTTGCTGACCTGCTACCCTCTTACCTGCGTGAGGACTGGACCTGCACATCTTGAACTTAAAACCCAGAGCAACTCCAAAGGGTAGTTGTCTGGCCTCCTGATCTGAAGCCTCAGGGACATTACAGTATTCCTACAATCTTGCACCTGGACTCTGACAAGTGGTGACACCCTAATCCTGGACCCATGGAGGTAGGCCTAGGGTATTTGCTCCATCAGAACCGACGCATCCCCTGCCTCATCAATGCACTATCGCAGTTGCATGGATCAGAACCAAAACATACCCACTGCTGTGTGGATCAAAATCACTGCATCGTCACTGATGAGTGAATCGGACCAGACGCTTCGCTTCCACTGCATGACGCTTCTTGTGTTGGTTCCACACAAAGCTCTGCAGCCAGGATTTAAGGTTTAGTACTGTGTTGCACAGGCCCAACCTGGTCCCTGTAGCCAGCCCACGCTCCAACGCTGCTTGCCTGAACTTGTGAGTTTATGCCATTCCAGCGCAACCCGATATCCCTTGTTGGTGCTTTGTGCTTTTTGGGGCTATTTTATTTAAATCTTTAAAATTCAATATCTGCAGGTTCTGTCTGATTGAAGTGTTGTCATTTTGGTCTTGCTTTATTATAATATTCTTTATTTTTCTATTCCGATGTGGGATCTTTTTGTGTGGCGTTTTCACTGTTTGAAGTGTTGCACAACTACTTTACACATTTCCTTCAAGATAAGCCTGACTGGGGCGTGTCCAAGATGGCTGCGTGATCGGACGCAGGTCTCCGGAGCTCCCTGCCCGATCCCGCCATTTCGCCGTCAAATCGCCTAAATCTCCCGTTAATCTGCACAAAAACGCTGGGACCGGGTGCCTGACGGCGAGAGCTCTACAACGCGCCCGCTTCCCCGGCGCCCGCGGCGGGGGCACCGACAGACCGGGGCCTGGCGCTCTGCGGTGGCGGCCGTGCCGGAGGAGGTACGGATCAGCGGCGGCTGTCGGCGCTCTGCGGAGCACCTCTGGAATATGGAGGGTTTGAAGCATTCGGCGGCGCCCTGCCGGACTCTGCCGCCGCCGCCTGGCTTGCGGAGCCTCCGGTGGCCAACCATCCCGCCAACGCCCCTGCCCGGGGCTGGGTGCCTCCCTGACCGGTGGCCGCGAGACGCGAGGCCCCGGCTTCGGGCCTGCCGGCGACGCATCAGCACTCCTCCTCGCGGCCTCCCAGGGCGGCGAGCGGGGGACCGGACCGCCATCTCCAGCGGGGTGCACGCTGTGTGCCCCCCCTGCCGACACGGTTACCAGGAGTGGAGCTGACTGCCACCCGGGAGGCCTGGTGGATATCGGAGGAACCAGGCCGGCGCCCATGAGGCTCGGGGCCCCGGCTTGAGGCCTACTGGCGGAGCGTCTACCCCCTGCAGCGAGCGGGGCCCGGACTACTGCCCCCAGCGTGTGCATGTTGTGCGCCCACCCCCTGCCACAACAGATACCGGGGGAGAAAGCGGCCTAGTGGATGTCGGGGGGCCCGTCCGGCGGCAGTGCAAATCGAGGCCCCGGCTTAGGGCCCGCCCCTCGTCCGCCTCGAACACTTTGACCGGGAGACTGGCCTGAGCACCTGAGAGGAGGCAACGCCTGCGGGGCCCTGATACTGCTCCCCTGCAGCCCCTGGAGGCCCCCACCGACCCGGAGCATACCTGCTTGGCCCTGAAAGACCCGCCGCACCACCCCTGAGGCTGCCTGGTGAGCGCAGGCCCCCGAGTGCGCTGGGCTTCCGCAGGTGAGGAGAGGGGCGAGGGGCACGGGGAAGTACTCGGGGGGCACATTCGAGCTCCCGGGGAAGGGCTGACTAAGGCAGACGACACTGCATGGTACTGGCGACTGGTGGCTGTGCAACTCGAGGCCCCGGCTTCGGGCCTGGTCTACTCCTCCACCTACCATAGATTCCTGCCGGGAGCCGACCTGAGCCCTGACAGGCCCCGCAACCGGAGGGGTCCTGGACGCTGCCCCCTGGATCTCCTGTTGGCCCCCAGCAACCTAGGGCAACACAGCTGACTTGGCCTGGCGAAAGAAGTCTCTGAGCACACCGACCTACCACAGGTGAGGAGAGTGGAGAGGGGAGTGGGAGAACTCGGGGGGCGCAATCGAGTCCCCGGCGAACGGACGTCCCTGTGGGCCCCCGCCACAGATCACTGACTGGTACCTCTGGAGCGCCTCCTCGGGGGATAAGCCGCACTCCACTCACTGCGGTCTGCCGCCAGCCGGGCGGAGGCCGCTTCCTTGCCCCCCCCCCCGGGCTTGCGGTCATCTAGAGACATTGGTCCCTGCCCGTGCACAGGCATATAAAGCCGCCTGGACACCGCCATACCCTCCACTCTCCGTCCGCCTCCTCACTGGTCCCTCTTAGGACACGCGCTCCACTGCCCTACTGCCTGTCAAGGCCCTACGCCCTCACACGTTATGACAGGACAAAGAGGCAAGAAAGGATCACAGACTCTCCCTGAACTATTGGCTAAATCGCAGCATAAACTTGGCAAAGACCCGCCGTCCCCTGGGACTGGGAAGGCATTACCTGCGGCCACGGACGACCAAGTGCCCATCACCAAAGCCTTTCTGGAGACGCTCTTCAACTCGCTACGGGAAGATTTCAAATCCCTGAAACAGGAGGTGGCGGGGGAAGTAAAGGAACTCCGGCGGGATGTGGAGGACCTCGGCGAGCGGGTGGTCGCGGTCGAGGAGGCTGATCAGGCCAGGAGCTCCGAGATCGAACTGCTCCAGCAAGAGGTCCTGCGGCTCACGGACCAGCACCTTGACCTCCAGGCCCATACGGAGGACCTAGAAAACCGTTCCAGACGGAACATACGGGTCCGGGGGGTCCCTCAGAAAGACGAGGGGGCTGATGTCACCGCGTACCTGCAGGCCCTCTTCAGAAGCGTTCTGGGAGAGGCAGACGACTTCCACATCCGCATTGACAGGGCACATCGCGTAGGACTGCCCCGCAGAGCCCCAGCCCCGCCGCCGGACATATTGGCCTTTCTTCCGGACTTCCCGCTAAAAGAACGGATCCTCCGGGAAGCCCGGAGAGCTCAGCCCATCCAGTTTCGAGGCAACTCCATTGCCCTATACCAAGATCTTTCCGCCACAACTCTCCAGAAAAGGAAGGAATTCAAGCCAGTCACGGACTTCCTGCGGGGAAAAGAAATTTCATACTCCTGGGGGCACCCCTTTCAGATCATATTCAAGTGGAACGGACGGCTACAGCAGCTACGATCTCTTAAAGACACTTGTGATCTCCTGGGTCTAGACCAAGTGGATACTGAGCCGGTTTTCAGGAGCTCGCAGGGTTCCTCCAGAGGGGGTTGGCAGACTGTACAACGCAAACGATCCCCTCCTCAACGCTTCAAGCCCGATGCCTCTGTCATATCCCGGGAGCGTGAGACTGCAGTGGCCGAGGTGATCAAGGAAACCTCTTCCCCAGAGTGACAATAACTCTTGCTATGGAGATTGTGTATCGCACCTGCTCAGCCCTGACGGCGGGTGGGTCGGGTGGGGGGCCCGGAGGAGCCGCCATCGGAAATGACCCCTTCACTGTTCTTTACCACGATCCTGTGTGCCTTGACAGGATTGGGACTACAGGTTTCAGTTTGGTTGGGATTGGGTTGGGGGGAGCTGGGTATGGGGTTTTGTTATTATGCCGCTGCCTACTACTGTCCTTCTCTGCATGTACTACGTTGCATACTTTGGTGGCTGTGGGCTGTTTTTGGGGGGATGTTGGGTTAGGGTGGGATCCAGGGTGGGGACCAGTGTGCCGCGCTCATTCTGCTCTCTCGCGGAGAGACCCTTCACCACGATGCATGTGTCGACTTAGAGTATTCACCTACACAAAAGGTTCACACCCAGACACAACTAGAGGCCATACCATACACTGTTCGCCGAGATCCGCCACGTGCTCCTTTGGCATGCCTATAGCCCAATCAGCGCTGCATCACACACCCCTTGCGCGATGACAGATAACACCCTTAAGGTTATTACGCTTAATGTAAAGGGGCTTAACAACCCGATCAAGAGGAGAGCTGTTCTCTCTTACTTGGAAAACTCTGATGCCGCTATTTGCCTGCTACAGGAGACGCATCTCCTCCAGAAGGACTGGCACAGAATGCGCTCGCGAGCCTTCCCACAGCAATTCTTTTCCTCCCTTCCAACAAAGAACGCTGGGGTTGCGATCCTAATCTCTAGCTCCTTTAGAGGGAGGGTGGGTAGCAAGGTGGGGGAAATCAAAGGCCGCCTCCTGGCGTACACCCTTACTGTGGGTGACACAACACTCACAATCGGCTCCCTGTACGCCCCAAACACAGGTCAGGAAGCCTTCTTAAAAGGCGCCATATCCGAAGCCCTCCAAACCCCACATACACCCCTACTCCTCGGCGGGGACATTAACATTGTTATGGATACACATGCCGATCGGTCTGGCCACCGCTATGGAGATACTGGGGCCTTGTCATCTGCCGGACATGAATGGCTGTCCGAAAGGGGCTTGGTAGACCTCTGGAGGGCCCGTCATCCGACTGCCTCACAATTCACATTCTACTCACATGTGCACCACCCCTACGCCAGGCTTGACTACTTCCTGGGTTCTTCAGACCTCCTTACAACCCTTGAGGACATTACCATCACGCCCGCAGCCCTCTCTGACCATGACGCTGTGGAACTCTCCCTCGCTCTCCGTGCACCCCGCCGCCCCCGGGGCCCATGGCGCCTGCGCGAAACCTTGCTACAACGCCCTGATGTCACTAAACGTATTGGGGACTGCATAGACACTTACCTATCTACCAACGACACACCGGGCATCTCAACGATGGCTCTTTGGGGGGCTCTGAAATCGGTCGTGCGGGGCGAACTCATAGCTATTGCGGCTGCGGAAGCTAAAGACCGCAAAAGCAAGAGGGAGGACCTTACGGCGCGGGTGGCGGAGCTGGAACGGGTACACAGTCGCACATGTGCCCCTCGAGTGTGGAAACAGCTAAAGGCTGCTCGGGCCCAACTCGCCAGTCTGGACACAGACAGGGCGGAATTTGCAGCTCTCCGCCTACGGCATACTTATTATGTCGGAGGGAACAGAACGGGGCGTCTACTGGCCAGTGCTCTGAAAGCCAAGACCCAATGGGCCAAAATCACCACTTTGGTTGGCACCAATGGTGAAGCGCTCACAGACGACGCCCAAGTGGCCGAGGCGTTTCGTTCATACTACGCCTCCCTATATGGGGGGGAGGAGGTCTCATCCAGGGACATTGAGGCATACCTAAATACTGCGGCTATCACCGCGATCCCTGAAGCCACTGCGGAAGCTCTCGATGCCCCCATAAGCCAGGAAGAAGTCTTGGCTGCCATTTCTCGACTGCGCCCACTTAAGTCCCCGGGACCGGACGGCTTCTCAGCGGGCTTCTATAAGCTCTTCCATCGGCGTTTGGCCCCGGTGCTTGCTCGCCTCTTCAACTCCTTCGAGGGGGCGGCAGCCATACCTCCGGACATGCTAGCCGCTGAAGTGGTGGTGCTTCCTAAACCCGGGAAAAAACCCACGCACTGCTCTGCGTTCCGCCCCATCTCGTTACTGAACCTAGACCTAAAGCTTTTTACAGGTATCCTTGCTGCCCGCCTTGGCCCGTGCCTTCCTGGTCTTTTGGAACCAGACCAATCTGGCTTTGTTCCAGGCCGCCAATGTGCAGACAATACTAAACGGGTGCTCCACCTTACTGATAAGACACATTCTCGAGCTTCGGACTCTGCGCTTCTTGCCATCGACGCGGAGAAAGCGTTCGATCGCGTGAACTGGGATTATTTACAACACATACTCCGCCGGTTCGGTCTCAGTGACCGTTTTTGCTCGCGCATAGCGAGCTGCTATCATCACCCGCAGGCCACGGTCCGCCTGGGGAGCCTGCGCTCGCTCCCGTTTGAGATCCAGCGAGGCACCAGGCAAGGGTGCCCCCTCTCCCCCCTCCTATTCGCGATGTATATCGAGCCGTTAGCACAGAGTCCGCGATAACCCGAGAATAGAGGGCATCGACTTCGGGCGCGAACCCCATCCTATCAGTTTATACGCGGACGATGTCATAGCCACTCTACACAGCCCTGATACTTCTGTGCCTGCCTTCATGGAGGAACTTGCCTCGTTTGGGGCTGTTTCAGGCTTCCGCATCAATATCGCAAAATCCCTCATCTTACCTCTAGGCAAGCATGCGCGCTCGCAGGCCCCGGCAGTGGGTCACCACAGCGGCCTACAGGTGGCCGACCGGATACCATACCTCGGTATTACCCTGACTCCCTCAACCGACCTCACGGTCTCCACTAATTACGCAGCTCTCATCACCCAGATACGCTCAGACCTGACGAGATGGTCCAAACAACCTCTTTCTCTGTTGGGGAGGGTGGCCGCTATAAAAATGTCAGTCCTGCCGCGGATTTTGTATTTGTTTCAAACAATCCCCATTATGCCCCCAACGGGCACATTAAAAACCCTACAAGACTTACTGTCTGGCTTTATTTGGGAGGGGAAGAGAGCCCGACTTCACAAACTGCTTGCGCACAGGAGCATGGACGAGGGCGGTCTCGGAATCCCGGACTTGGTGCGATACTTCCAGGCATCCCAACTCCGGTACCTGGTGGAGTGGTACAGACCCGAATCGGAGAAGAGATGGCTCTTCCAAGATAGAGCCATGGCTCAGACACCGCTGTGGCGGGTTCCATTCCTGGCCAAACACCACAGGCCCAAATACATGTCACGGTCCCCAATCACTCGCACGACCCTACAGGTGTGGAATCGGGTGGCACTTAAACGCAGACTGACTACTTTCCCTTCCCCTTTCACTCCCCTTCTGGACAACCCTGACTTCCCCCCAGGTGAGGGCCCGGGTGCATTTTCTCAGTGGCGGGGCTCAGCGTGCCGAGCTGCGGGTCACCTTTTTGACCTGAACGGATTTCTTTCCTTCGACGACATTAAACATGGATACGGGATAGAACGCCCCCACTTCTTCCAATACCTTCAGCTCCGACACTGGCTCACTGACCCGAACGTCATCACCCTAGTGGGCCGCCCCATGACGGACTTCGAGAAGTGGCTGCTTACTAAAACCACAGACAAGCGCCTCATCTCCGAACTCTATAAAATGCTTGCCCCTTCACCCTCCCAGGCTAAATCTCCCGGTCAACGGCGCTGGGAGGCTGAACTTGGGAGACCCTTGTCATCCAAAGAATGGGGGTACATCTACCACAGAGCCTCACACACTACACGAAACACCAAAGCAAGAGAAACTGCAGTCAAACTCGCCATATATTGGCACCTTACTCCAGCCAGATTACACCAAGGAAACCCGAAGCGCAGCGATCTTTGCTGGAGAGGGTGCGGGGAACGTGGTACCTTAACTCACATCCTCTGGGAGTGCCTCGAACTGGGAGACTTTTGGAAACAGGTCCTGGATGACATAGACTCCACTTTCGAAACTGAAGTCCCGAGATTCCCTGCATACACCGTGCTAGGCCTGCCCAATGCCTTAACGTTTCCCCTCAAATCACTGCGAGGTCGACAGATGGGCATCGCTATGCAGGCAGCCATACAACACATCTTGTCACTATGGGGCACTACGACTAAACCTACACACACGGGATGGCTCCACAGACTGTGGTTCACCCTTGGGATGGAGCGTATCCACGCCACTCTCACCAGCTCCACAGACGCCTTTCGCAAAACGTGGCTTCCCTTGCTGACCCTCTTATCCAAGGAGTTCAATGAAGTCACCTGCCCCAAATATCTTAGGGTTTTACGCCTCACTAGCACCACCGATTACTCCCGGTGACTCTACTCTTGGCATCGTCATACTCCTGCGGCACATTGCAGATGCCACTGACCTTCCTGGGCACACTGGTCGGGGTGGAGGGAAGGGGGATTTTGTGGGGAGGGGGTGGGGGTTTTTGGTTCGTGTTGTTTTTTCCATGTCAATCTTTTGCCCTTCCAAGCATGACGTCAAATCGCTCAATGAGCATATCTTCATTGCTTATTCTGCTGCACAAGGGAAGACATGCTTGTCTGTCCCGCCCGCAATGTATGCTCCGAGCTTACTTTTCTCACAGCGATGTCTTACTATATGCCTGTTTAAAATCTCAATAAAAACACTTTTGAAACTAAGATAAGCCTGACTGCTCTGTGTCAACATACCAGAGGATGAGCACTGGTTAATTTGGGGATTGCTGGTGCCTTAGCCTGACTAGGATTGGGATTAGTGGGGTGTGGCCAGGGCTCACACCCCAGCCAACCAAGACCACAATGTCTAACACCAGCCAGACAGATTCAGCCTTCCAAGATCAGTGAATTTGAGTATGTCAATTGGATAATAGTAACATCTATTATGGACAGCAGTTAGAAATGTCATAAGTGCAAAAAAAGGTATAGAAAACTTAGTTTTAACCTCTGCGGTGCTCAGGACGGCCCCGGCCGTCTGAAATCACGGTGACCGTGTGCTAAGGACAGCCGGGGGGGGGGGCATCCGAATCCCACCCACGTATTAATTCTCCCGCAAAGCGGGAGAATGTGCGCAGCGCCGAAGGGGTTAATTATTTGCACTGTTTTGTATTGTTTTGGCAAGAAATATTGCTGAAAATGCAGCGGAATAAGTTCTGATTTGCTTGGAATTACCAGAAACTCATTAGCTACTACTCATAAAGGGGAACATTATTTGAGAGGTGGGATAATAGCTTTTTTGTGCAGGTTAGATTCATTGCAAGGATACCCAAAATGTGTAAGGAGTGAAAGTGAATTTGGCCTCCCAGCGGACCATAGTCTTCATCAACCTTAATATTCATTTGGATGCTATGTAGGATCTTATGCTAAATTGCTTTTACTGGCAACCACAAAATCAAAGGAAACCACAATAAAGTGATGTTTTATTGCGATGCAGTAATATTTTAGTTCTGGCAGGATGCCACAACAGCGAATAAAAAATATTGGCCGTCAGCAGCAAAAAATCAAGGCAAGGATTCTTAGGGGAGTCTTGATTTACTCTTCGAACTCCACATTCTACTAATCTCAATGGTGTTGTGCGAATTAATAACTTGAAATTGATTTCGTTGCAAGGTGAAATTTCAGAGTCAATATTGTGGTACTACATCTTGATTCTCCACACTATAAAAAATATTCTTCCTGCAACAAACCCCATTGCTTCTGCCTGGTCAAAAGGCCACACAAACTGCAGTTGAAACATTTCTGCATCACGTTCACATGAACCCGTGATTATCTTTAAGTCTCCTAAACTATAGCACATACAAAATTGATTAACCCAGAGTAAGTGCAGGAGATTGTATGTGTTGTATCAATCATTAGTGCATCGTAGGTGCTTATGGGTGTATTAACCTCCACCTGTACAAACACCCCTCTCCTTTTGACAAACAACCAAAGAAGAACATACACATGTACTATTTCCCTAGGTGTTAACAATCTGTTCCCTTTAGAAATATTTTGGTGGGAGGAAGGGGTTTCCTGTCCTTAGTCTTTCGCATAAATTCAGACTGTACAGTCCTATGTATTAAGTAGGCATGGGCAGAATTTCAGTTATGGCGGAGGAACCGGAATAATTTCGATAATTCTACGTTACTCTTTTACTAAGAATTACACAATTACTCCTCGCATGATTAAGAGTAATATATGGGGGGAAAATCACCCCACAAGGCTCATTAAGCGAGTATGAGCAGCTGTTTCCCCTTGCTATTTGTGCTCTTCTGCATTTCGCGATGGTTCTTAGTGCCAAATGCATCCCCGTGGCCATTTTGGATGCAAGGGGGCATTTTGCGCTAAGAAAATCGCTCTAAATGCCAGTAGTAAGATGGGGTAAAATCCTCCCTTAAGAACACATTTGCGAGCATAAATGGTTGCTCGCGGTTTGTATTCTGTTGCATTTAGTACTATTTCTCTTATTTTTTTAGTGGATGGGAAAAACATTTATTAACACATGCTCTGTGCTTATGTTAATTCCACCAGTTTTCTTCATTTGAAGCAGTCATTTTTTTCACAATTTTTTTTTTTTATTGCATTTTGTTACATACAACATGTGCTTTACACAACGCCAGAAAGTGGTTTCGAACTAATAGAGAAAGAAACAGTAAAGAAAAGAAAAAGAAAGAATGCAACTCGTGCAGTACAGAACGCCATGCTCCACATTGCTATCCAACATCATCTCAGCTGAGCCTGCTAATCAGCACTCTCATCATAGAGGATTTCTATACACCTTATTGGTCTATGTCTAGCTATTATACAATAGTGAGCTTTTATGTCCACTCCAGATGTTCTAGCAGGTATACAGTCAGCGGGACCCAGATATCCTTCAGCCTGGAGGCCTTAGGCAGTTATTCTGCATGAATGTCGAATTGTTCCTTGCAATATACAATCTCCTTCAACCATTTCGTCACTGTGGGGACCGTCTCCCACCCCAGTGTTTCGCCACCATTCGTTTTGCCAACAGTGTAGTCATAGCCACTAGTTTCCTGTTACGCTTGAACAATTTAACTAGGCCTAGTAGGCATACTTTTGTGTTGCATTCTATGGTTTCCATTACCATTTGTGTTATAATCTGAGTTACCTGAACCCATAAGTCATGAATAGGTTTACAGACCTAGGCCAGGTGCACAAAGTCTACTGCTTTATCACCACACTGCACACAACAAGAGTCATCCCACAGCCAACATTTCTGCAATCAAATAGATGTATAGTACATTTATTGAATGAACATTAAATGTAGTATTTGGAGGTTACAGTTGGCAGTGATGAGCCCAGTTAGCGGCAACAGGTCTCCCATTCCTCCCAAGCCAACAGTGCCTCGAGCCAGCTGTTCCACCTATCTAGGGCTACAAAACTGCACACTGAATTTTCTCTTAGTGATGTATGATATAATCTAGTAATTAACCTTTTGCTTTCCCCAGTTATCAATACCACCTGCAGTGCTTTCAACATCTCCGGCTCATGTGGGAACTCAGAATATAACGACCCGACAGTCATGCGCACCCTAGTATACACAAACCCCAGCATCGCTGTATAGGATTGCCCTGCAGTGAATGCATCTAGAGTCAGGAACTGACCATTTTTATACATATCCCGTAGCTAGGCCACTCCTGCGGTAGTTATGGTACCCAAACAGATAAAGAAATTTGGGGAGGATTGACATCTTCACAACCGCTATTCTGTCCGTAAAGGACAATGGAAGGCGTGTCTGTCTGGCTACCTGGTCCTTAAGTTTTGAGATCGCACCATCATAGTTCATGCTGATCACTATCTTCGGGTCTCTGTGCACCCAGATACCAATGTATCGCAAAGGATCATTTGTCCAAGCCAATGGGAACTCTAGTTCGTTCATAGCTAGTGGTGCATTGTGTTATGGGGAAAACAGTGGATTTATCCCAGCTCATACAGAGACCTGAGTAGCCCTTAAACCGAACATATTCCTATAGCAGGGGCACCAAGTATGTCTCAGGTTTTCTAACATATAAAAACATCATCTGCTCTCAATGATATGGCCAAAGGCCGTTGCCTGAATCTGAATGCAGCACGCACGTGACATTGCCTGATCTTGCACGCCAAGGGGTCAACTGCTAGGGGGGAACAACATCGGGGAGAGGGAACACTTCTGCCTAGTTCCTCTACAGATCTCTATGTGGGGCAGAGAGCTCTTTATTGATACGAATCTTGGCCACCGGGTTCGTGTAGAGGAGACGCAACCATTTCAAAAAGGCGGGTGCCATCCCTATGCGCTGCAGGACCATGACCATATATCCCCATAGAATCAAATACTTTGGCAGCATCTAATAATACTGCTGCTGCCTAAAGCTCAAGGTTTAATTGATGCAGCACAGCAAAGAGGGTGTGCAGGTTATGTGTGGTAGATCTTTAGGGTACGAACCCAGATTGATCCGGTAAGACCTGGCTTCGGACCAGAGGTTGCAGTCTGTTACGATTATTTTGTCCAGAAATTTGGTATCAGTATTTAGCAACGAGAGCGGCCTATATGATTCACACCTATTTGCCTCATCTGGGTTCAGCAACCTTACTATAAGTGATTCACGCAGGGTAGGGGGCAGGACCCCACTAGCATATGCCTCTGTGTACACCTCCAGTAGTCTCAGGACCAGGCTATCTGCATAGGCCTTATAGAACTCACCAGGCAGGCAGTATTTCCCAGCTGCTTTCCCATTAGGGAGGTACATTATAGCTTCCTTCACATCTTCCACCATCCAGGGCTGGGTTAAATACTCTTGCTGGCCCAAGAACAGCCAACGCAGTGGGGCATCCTCAAGATACTTGGACACATCACCATCAGTGATCTAGGCCCATGTAGCATTGAATAAAACTCTATGAACACGTTGATAATCTTTAGTGTGGTATAATGGATTTCGGATTCTTGATCAACTATTTCTACTATATCTTCCTGTTTCTTTGGCTCCGCCAATTGTTTCACAAGTGACCGACTAACCTGATCTGCCAACCTCCCCATATGCCCTTGCTGTCCACCTTCTGGATCTGTGAAGTACCTCCTGCTTTGCAATGTCAGCGTGCTTAGAGGCCAGCTCCCTCACCTGGCCCAATAAATCATGTGTGGGTCTCTGTTCGTATGTGCTCTCGGGTGTATGCATCCTGCCTTCGATATCTTGTAACCTATTCCGGAGTGATTTCAAGATTCCCGCCTGCACCCCCATGCATTCCCCATGGATGATGACCTTGAAGGCCTCTCATAGTGGTCCATCCTTGTCCACGGAGCCTTCATTTTCTAGGAAGAAATGAGTGATGGCGGCCCCAATGGTGGTGCAAAATACCTGATCCAGCAGAGACGATGGCTGCAGTCTCCATTTGAATGGCGGCCTAGTGCATGCTGTTATTGCTAGCTCCAGTATCACCGAAGTATCGTCAGATAGTGTCCTGGCGAGGTGCTTTACACCCACTGTCCAGGTGCTCACCTCCATGGAGACTAGTCAGTAATCCAACTTGGACCATGAGCCGTGCACTGACAACACTGCACTGACAAAACATAGGTTCCCCTCTATATTGGTGGGAGTCTGGCCCCTCCATACATCAACAAGCCCCTCAGCCTCCATTATTTCCCTTATTTTTTTTTGCCGCATGTTTTCCATGCCATGGGGATGGAGCGTTCCAACTGTAGGTCTAGATATACATTTAAATCTCCACCCCACACCACCATTGATGGAGGCAGTGAGCCCATACGCCTCCAGACATTATAAAATACTGGGTAGGCTATATTGGAGCCATATGTGTTTAAGGACAATATCTTCGTACAACCCAGGCATCTCTGTATCAACAGCAGCCACCCATGCTCATACGCCTCCAAATGTGTTAAAGTGAAAGGTGTTCCCCTTTTCACTAATACCAGCACACCTCTGGAGTATGCAAAGTAGGCGATGCCACCCTGACTGCAGCCCATCGTTTCCCTACATTATGCTCTGTGTTTTTTGAGGTGTGTTTCCTGCAGAAACGCTACTTGAATGTTGTGTCTATCTAAGCATGCACGTTTTTTGGGGGTTATTAAGACCACGTACATTCCATGTTAGCAATTTAATTAACCCACCTGGATACTGCATTACCTGTTTTTTAATTTCCAGATCACATGCTGTGTACAAATCCATTAGTGAGCAGCTCTGGATCCTATCCTGCATGCATCCTGTACTGCAAACAAAACTTAAAATGAACTTCTGCCCCACCCCCTCCAAGCACTTCAGCACATCCAACTTGCTAAGGCCATCCTCATGTAACCCAAACTTGCCCGAACTAGGAAAAGTTTTGCATATCTGTTGCTGGTGAACACCCATATGGGGGCACTAGTGCGAAAACACTCTCCTGATGGGCAGGGAAGTGGCCGAGTGTGTCTCTTAGGTTGGTATACCACTTACACCTTCGCGATGGGCAGGGAGGTGGCCGAGTGTGTACCTTAGGTTGGTATGCCACTTATGCATTTTGCCTAAGAGTCACTAGTCCACTAAAGTCCTTAGTTGTTGCTGGAATTGATACCTTACTCACGGGCCATTGGCCAATCGTCTTCATGCTCTGTGTGCCACTGCGCAACATGTTGCCCCCGCCATACAGAAGCCATCTCATAGTTAGTCTACTCCCGGCATCCAGGTCCTGTTAGCTGTACGCCGTCTGTCTCTCCTTCCGTAGTGTTACGATATGTATCTAAGTATTTTTACATCACAACTGGCCGTACTATATATGTTCTCTATTGCTCCTCTTCTTCAGGTCTTTCCTCTTTATCACGTCTGCTCTTCTTTAGGGATTTAGTATATTCCCTGGCAGATTTTTGTTTGGTGAATATTGTGGTCTTACCTTCTACTCCGATGGGATAGCCGGGCCGGGTACAGCATTGCAAAAGGAATGTTCATTGCCTACAACTGTTTGACGGGTTGAAATTCCTGCCGCGCCGCTTGGACGGAGGTGGTGAAGTCAGGGTAGAATGTTACGTCATTCCCTTTATAGTTGATGTTTTGCTTCTACCTCACCAGGCGCAAGTCAGCGTCCCGGTCTCTGTAGTAGGAAGTCTTGCTATAATCGGTTGCTATGGGACACCTGGGACTAGGCTCACTGCTAAGGAGCTATTGTCCCTTTCCACTATTAGCACCTCAGACTTTGATCGATTCCAGCAGGCATATGATTCTGGTGTTCTAATGTTGTTGCACCTCGACCTCGCTTCTAAATCCGCATTCTTAGACTGGATTATGGCCAGGACCTTCTCCATATTGGGGCCCCAAGATGAGACAGTTTGTAGGCAGTCCTCTGTGTCAGAGATCTGTTTTTCTGCTTCTCCCAGCCTGGTGCCCGGTTTGTCGAGCTTCGCGGACATGTGATACATCCGTAGATTAAGAGTGTCTATTTTCCCATCAACTGTTCTGCATTGCGAGGTGCGTGGTCTCTAGCGCTGTGGCCCCCTCCACCGAAGCGTCTTGCTCAGAGTCTAATCATGCCCACTGCTGGGAGCAGCCAGGCTTCCGCATTTCCAATGTAAGGCAGGTTTGGCTCATGTTGGTCTTCACCATTGTGAACGTCTGACACTCTGTGCCTAAGGTAGTCATCTAGTTGCTGTGTAAGTAATCTAAGAATGCCCCTTTCGAGCATCTGGGTCACTCTGTGCCTGTGTGTTATAGTGCGGTGTTTCACAGTAAAATAATAATTGTTGCGGCTTACCAGACCAGCCACGAGTCAGGTCTCAGCAACAATCGCCTTTACACCTGGTCTAAGCTGCTTAATGTCACCACACCTCCTTTAATGCTGGTATGCCACTACTTAGTGGGCATGATGGCATACCTTTGTGCTGAGAGCATGGAATAAAGTTAAGGGAACAGAGTTAGAAAACTACCTTGTCGCTACCGCTTGTCTGTTGCCTGTAGAGATTAAGGAGGCTACTACTTGTCACATGGAGTGGTTGGAGGCAGCATTCAGGAATCTGCCCCAGTAAAAACACGAAATCCTAAACACTCCCAGGCAACAGCCCCGTGGTACTCCGAGAAATTAAGGAAACAAACATTTATCTGTAAGCATTTATATGCAAATGGAGAAGGGAAATACAAGGAAGTATACATAGAGCAATATAAAAGTCTCACAGTATATAAAAAGCTTATAACATAAAAAGAGCATTCTTTGCGAAGCAAATTGTGATGGTCAAATGCTCAATCAAATAACTTTTTAGGATTGTGTCTAGATTACCCTCCCCTTGTCCACCAAAAATTCCTAGCAGCCTAGCGCCATGTGAGGAAATCATCACACTCTTCTTACAAAAGGGAGAGCACATTTTTTCATCTTTTAGCCTATCCTCTGTCGGTGACATGGTAGTCCATCTATATGGGTTAAACTAACTACAGGGGTCATCTTAATCCCAATCTTTTTAATGTTTACGTCTCAGCCTTGGCCCCTTTGATTAGATCATTTGGCTTTTATTTAGGTTTAAAGTATTTTATTAAGGTACAAAAAACATGGGGAAGGGAATAGGAGGTCAAGCGAACATACAGTACAAGACGCGAAATGTTGCAGCGATTCAGAAGGAAAGTAGGGAGGCAGGCAGCACCGGAGGGTAACAGGGCATAAGTCATAAGGCAATAAGGCAGTGCGAGTGACCCTCCAGTAGACCCTCATTCCCCGAGCAAGGCCGAGCTGGAGTAGCGTTCCGCAACACAGTGAAAAAACACACCATCCCTCCAACCCTCCGTCCCCGGAAAAATAGAAGAAAGAAAAGCAAGGAGAAAAAGGAAGAAAACAATACCCCAACATCCCCGTCCGAAAGTCAGCATTTAGAAGCATGTAACCCCGCCCCCCACCCCCAGCCCAAACCCCCCGATCCCGCCACATTTACTCCGTTGGAGCCGCCGGCGGCGTCAGCCTAAGGAGTCGCAGGTACCGTGGACACGTGAGCTCGCGAAATTCCGTGGACAGCAGTGCTAAAAAGGGGTGCCAGAGCTCTTCAAACTGGTCTACATTCCCAGCTACTGTTAGCGACATCTTCTCCATACCCAGTACCTGCCAGAGCCGGTGCAGCCAGCCAGTGATAGAGGGGGCAGTGGGGGTACGCCAGAGTACAAGGATGTTTTGAACCGCTGAGCCTAGCGCAATCGCAATCTGTCTACCCCTGCGGGACTTCAGCGGGTACATCAGGTCATTGGGGAGGCCTAGCAAGACATACGCAGGGAAGCGCGGGAGCTCGATCTCAAAATGCCTATCCACCTCATCCAAGACCTCCTTCCAATAGGCCGACAGCACCGGGCACTCCCAGAGAATGTGCGTGAGGGTGCCTTCCTGTCCGCAGCCGCGCCAGCAACCTTTATCGCCGATTTTGCGCATCTCGTAGAGCCTCTCCGGGGTGTAATACCAATAGGTGGACACCTTGGTAAAGGTCTCCGTCAGCCCAGTGTGGTACGCAGAGTGCCTCGCCCGATACGCGATCCTGTCCCATTCCTTGTGGCTCAAGGTCCTGCCCAATTCCCTGTGCCAGCGCTCCCTCCCAGGGTTATGGTAATGAAACGGCGGGGGTTGGAGAAACTTATACAAGTCGGTGATAAGCTTGGCATCCGAGGTCCGGGTTACCAGCCACCGCTCGTAGGGCGTAATCGAACGGGCAGCGACATCGCGCACTGGGGTTGAAGAGCCCAGTGGCGGACTTGCATGTAACGCAGTCTGTCCCCCTCCGTTAGGCCAAACTCCTGACGGAGCTGCTGGAAGGGGAGCACACCCTCCGGCCCGTAGATCTGGAAAAGCGCCCTACAACCCGCGCTCACCCAGTGGGAAAAGGCTCCCGGTTCCAGACCTGGAGTGAAGTCTGGATTGCCAGCAATGGGAGTAAACGGTGATGGAAAAGTGGTGAGCTCACGAAGCTCACACACCGCGTCCCACACTCGCAGCGGAACCCGGGTGATAAAGGAGGCGTAGAGATTAGGCGGGCGGTGAGTGCGCCGCAGGAACGGGACCTCCTGGAGGGTAAGGCCCGCAACTGCCTGGTCCTGAAAGAGCCAGTGCTTGTCCGACTCCCACCGGCTCCACTCCACCAAATATTAAAGTTGCGCCGCCTGAAAGTACTTCCGGAGGTCCGGGACACCGAGACCCCCCGCCTCCGGGGCAAGCATGGAGAGGACCCATTTCATCCGAGGCTTACGGCCTTGCCACACAAAGCGGGAGATGTCAGCCTGCGCCTGCCGTATCCAACCCACAGGGGGCTGTAAAGGTAGAGCGCGAAAAAGATACAGGATCTGAGGCAGTATCGTCCTCTTCACCGCTGCGATACGGCCCAGCCACGAGAGCAGGCCTTTGTTCCATCGCTGAGTTCCTCCTTGATCGTTTTGCCCAGGGAGGAATAGTTGGCAGTGACCATTGCAGGTAGGGAGGGTGCATGCAAAATCCCCAGGTAAGGCACCGTGGAGGAGGACCATTGCAGAGGAAAAAGGCGCTGGAGGTCCCGCCTAGTGTCGACAGAGAGTGACACATCCAGGGCAGCCGATTTAGACATGTTCATTTTAAAGCCCGCCACGCGGGCAAAGGAGTTCAGTTCCTGGACGCAGGCAGGGAGCGACCGCTTGGGGTCATCCAGGGTCAGCAAGACATCGTCCGCATATAAGCTGACAGTATGGGTGTATTGCCCCATCTTCACCCCAATGGCATCCGGGTTATCGCGAATCCTCTGGGCAAACGGCTCCATATAGAGGGCAAACAGGAGCGGCGAGAGGGGGCAGCCCTGTCTTGTGCCGCGCTCAATGGCAAAGCTGCAGGAGCTGTGTCCGTTGACACGCACCGATGCTGACGGCCTCCTATAACAATTAAAGACCATAGTGCGGAACTTCTCGCCGATCCCCAGTTTCCCAAGAACCAGCTCGAGGTACGGCCAATGAACCCTATCAAAGGCCTTCTCCGCGTCGACCGATAGCAGCATCCGCTCCCCCGGGACGCGTGAGGCCTTTTCAAGCACGCGCGTCACCCTCTTGGTGTTGTCGACCGTTTGCCTACCGGGCACAAAACCGGCCTGGTCCGCCTCCACCAGACCTGGTAGATGCAGACCCAATCTGGCCGCCAAGATCCCCGTGTAAAGCTTGAGGTCCACGTTTAGAAGTGAGATGGGCCGATACGAGCCGCATAGAGTCCGGTCCTTCCCCGGTTTCGGAATAACCGACTCAGTCGCCGAGAGGAGGTCCGGTGGGATGGCTCCCGGTTCAGAGAAGGAATTGAATAAGCGAGCCAGGAGAGGCGCGACAGTGGAACAGAAGGTCTTGTAAAACAAGGCCGTATAGCCATCCGGGCCCGGGGCCTTGCCGTGCTTCAACCGTGCAATAGCGGAGATGACCTCCTCCACATGAATGTTCCTCTCTAGGTGGTCCGCCTGGGCGGGATCCAGGACTGGGAGGGATACTGATTCCAAATAGGCCTCAGCCTCTCCCGGTGGGGAGGGCTCTGTAGCGTACAGCGCCTCGTAGAAGGCACGGAAGGAATCCGCTACCTCTGCGTCACCGGAAATCGGGACCCCGTCCACTCCCACTAGCTCCTTTACCACGTTGCGCTGCCGCGCAGCCCTGAGCCGGTGGGCCAGGAGCCTACCGCATCTGTCCCCGCCGGTGTAAAAGGCATGTTTCAAGCGCAACGCTGCATACTCCGCCCGGTCCAGGTCCAACGCAGAGAGGAGTTTCCGCGCCGCCTTCAGCTGCCTCCAAACTCGAGGAGCTCCCGTCCGGCGGTGAACCTGTTCAAGTTCCCTGACCTGCGCCGTTAGTTCCTCCCTCTTACGTCGCCGCTCCCTGTTCTCCGCCGAGGAAATGGAGATAAACTCCCCTCTGACGACCGCTTTCAAAGCCGCCCACTGCGTTGCTAGGGACGTGTCGGAGTTGTTATTGTGGGTCAGGTACTCCTGAATGACCTCCTCCACCCGCTTAACCACCGATTTCTTATGGAGAAGCGTGTCCCGAAGCCGCCACATCCCTCTAGAGGGGGGGGCCGCCGTCCAAGCAAATATTCCGGAAACCGGCGCATGGTCGGACAGGGACAAAACCCCGATGTCTGCCGCCGTGGCGGCCGAGCGAAGCGGTCCGCTCACCAAGAGGTAGTCCAACCGCGAATAAGTGCGGTGTGCGTGGGAGAAATATGAGTAGTCCCTATCGGCGGGGTGCATGGTGCGCCAGAGGTCATGCAGATCCATCTCTGCAATCTGGTCCTGAACCGCTCTAGAAAGCTCCCCCGTCTGCGGAAAGCGCTGGGCAGACCTATCCAAAGAGGAGTCGAAGACCATGTTCAGGTCTCCCCCCAGAATGACGTGGCGATCGGGCGAGGCAGTAACGTCTACCAACACAGATTCCAGGAAGCGATCCTGGTGGTCATTTGGGCTGTACACGGAGCCAACCGTGAAGGCAACACCCCCCAGACGCATGCGATACACCAGAAGCCTCCCCTTCTGCTCGGCATGTTTATACAACACCTCACCCCTGAAGGAGCTGGCTAGAAGAATGGCTACCCCCGCAGTCTTAGTCGCAGCCGAGGAAAAGAGTTGCGTGGGGAACTTGGCAGAGCGCAACCTATGGCAATCTTTAGAAAGTAAATGGGTTTCCTGCAGGAGGCAGATATCCGCCTGCGACCCTTCTAGCAGGGAGAGGATCACCCTACGCTTCACAGGATTATTCAGACCCTTAACGTTAAGGGTCACTACTTTCAGGGACGGCATCGCTCCCAGGGAAGCAAAGCGCTATGCAGCAAGCGAGGGATCAGCGGAGGGGGCGCGCGGGGCAGGGGCGCAGGGAAGGCCAGAGTCGGCTTCGCATGTGTTCGGACAATATCGGACGGGACCCCCCCCCCCCAACACCAAACCAGCTCTTGAACCCCCCAAAACCAACCCATGGCAACCAGCCAAAACCAAAAACAAGAAAAAACACCCCATTGTCTCAGTCTAGCCCAAGTGGGCGAGTCTGTAGAAACCAGTCAAGTGGACGTCCAGCCACACACCTCCAACCTCTCCCCCCCAACCCCCAGCCCCAACCCAGCATCGCAGAAGCTAAGAGTCTCTCCCCCCGGAGTAAAATTAGGCCGTTTGGGCCACGCCATTAGATTCAGGCAAGTTCCTGGCCGCAGTCCTCAGGGCCTCCGCCATATCCGCCCTGATGGTAGGGGAGTCAGGGCGACTCGCCGTCGCCGACGATTGGCGCCTCCTCGATCTCCGTCGGCCCCGCCGCTCGGAGCGCCTCCATGCGGGTGTCGCCCCTTCTTCCTCTGTAGCTGTGAGTCCCAGCACCCCACAGACATCTTGTAAGGAGCGCAGCTGATGTAGCACCCCATTCCATCGGAAGATAAGACGGAAGGGGTGACCCCAGGAGTAGGCCGTCTCATGCTCTCGCAGAAAGTCCGTAGCGATGCGGAAAGACCTGCGCTTCTGCAGTGTGATGGCGGACAGGTCTTGATAGAGCGCCACAGGTCGTTCTCGGAAGGACAGCGGCTGCTTCCTGCGGGCCTCCGTCATGATGCGCTCCTTCAGGGGGAAATCCGGCAGGAATGCCAGGATATCAGGTGGGGGTGCCGATGACTGGCGCTGGCGGCCCACCCTGTGTGCTCTGTCGATGCGGATCGGGAAGTCCGCTCCTTCTCCCAAGATGTCGCGGAACAGGTCCTGCAGATAGGCCACTAGGTCCGCACCCTCATCCGCGGACGGCACGCCTCGCACCCGGATGTTATTCCGCCTGGACCTGTTCTCGAGGTCCTCAGAGTGGGCCTGGAGCTCGACACACTGCTCCCGTAGGCGGAGAACGTCCTGCTGGAGATGAACTATCTCTTCATCGCGACGTTGGGCCGCCGTTTCCACAGTGTCGACCCGCTCGCCCAGGCCTTCGATTTCCCTACGCACTTCACGGACCTCTCCGGCCACCTCGGTCTTGAGAGTCTGGAATTCCTCCTTGAGGGAGCTGAATAAGTCCTCCATGAAGGACCTCGTGACCGGTGGTTCGCCTCCGACGGTGTCTGTTGAGGCCCGGGAGGACCCCGGGGACGGCTGCGCCCTGTCTCGCAGTTGCTGGGCCCTGCCGAGCATGTCCGGCAGAGTGCGATCTCCCCGTGCCGCGCCTCGTCTCCCAGCCATCCTGGCCTCCGTGGTGGGTGAAGCCTAGAGCTGGCCGCTGCAAATGTACTCAGCCGCTCGTGGGCACCAGATGTGAAAACCTCGCCGAGGACAAGGGTAGTGCGTCACAGGCGACAAAATGGCGGCACGGGCCAGGGCGAGACGACTACCGAGCCAGTCAGGGCGATAATCAAGGTTCAGGTCGGAGGCCCTCAGCCGCATGCTTCCAGGGAGGGCGGTAGATGCATAGGCACCAAGATGAACCGAGCGCCCGTATGACAAGGGCGCGGGTGGGGGCCACCAGTACCAGCTCCTCAACGACAAGATGGCGGGATGGCGGAACCTAGGGGGCAGCCCAGGCCAGCAAGTCTATGGGCGACCCTCAAGCAGCCATGGGTCGGGAAAGTGCGAAACCAGTGTCCCTCAGCTTCACCAGCTAGTACGCCCGGCTCGGCACCGCACAAACTCCAACGTCCCTCGCTTCCAGGCTCGGGGTCCGCAAGGCGTCACACACCGACACCCATGGCAGGGGGGTAGATCGCCGACGCAGGTCTGGGGTCTGTCGTCCAGCGATGACTCTGGCCACCAGGGCGCCGGCCAGGAAGCCTCCGCACTCCACGGAGTCCGTCGAGTCCGTTCCCTCGTGATCCCCAGCTTTCAGCACTCGGCCCAGCCGAGGCGCGCGGACAGCGCCGCACTACGCTCCGCCTCCAGGCCCTTCTCCTCGGGGCGATCCAGGCTCCACTCCTCGAATCGAGCGTTGAATAAACTTTTCGGGGACTTCCCCCGGGGCAACAGAAGGCAAAGTGGTATCAAAATGTGCCCCAAGAACTCCGGCACAGTTCTCTCGCCCGCAGTGCAGCCGCGGGGGGAGAGAAGCGCAGGAATCGGGGCTCGAGCTGAGCCGGGCCGGAGGAGCTACGGGAGGAAGCGTCCGCTCACCCCGCCATCTTGGCCACGCCCCCTTGGCTTTTATTTAACCTCATATGTGATGACACGCACATTGTGGTGTCTCTGCTGATAGGCAAGGAATCAGAGAAGGGCAAGAGGTTTCATGACTGTATGAGATCAGTTAGGATATGGATGACACAGAACTGCTTGAAATTGAATTCAAGCCAAACCGAGTTCATCGTCTTTGGCTACAATGCCAACTTCTGGGCTCCCGATTGTGGCCGGAAGAACTAGGCACCCTTCCAAAGTCTGATAGGAAAGCAAAACATTTGGGAGTAATAGTTGATGGCAAGCTGACTTTCAAGGTTCAGATAAATGCAGCCACCTTCCAGTCTTTCAGAATGATTAGGAAAATAATAACTTTTCTACCCGAGGATGGCCAATGCATAGTGATAACATCCCTTATTTTATCAAAGTTGGATTATTGCAATGGCCTTTATCTTAACATTCAAAAGCAACACATGAATAAACTGCAATTATTGCAAAATGCGGCAGCCATATTGCTTACTGGCATGCTGAAATTCATATGTTACAAAAGAAATTAAAAAGGTTCACTGGCTGCCAGTAAGGCAACAGGTGCAATTCAAATCCCTTTGTACCGCCTTCAAAGCCCTTCATGGAGTAGGACCAGGCCATCTTAAACATCGATTTAACTGGTATGTTCCAAAAAGAACTCTTTGCTCCTTAGGAGCAAAGATGGTGTCAGTACCTCTCTTTAAGGAAGTCAACTGGGGAGGGAGAAGTTTTGTCACCTGTACTGCTAGGGCCTGGAACTAATTCCCCTTCCACGTTAGAGCTGCTCCTGATTTGATGTTGTTTAGAAAGGCACCAAAAACATGCCTTTTTAACAATTAGGGACTATATGCCATCCTGGGATCTGATAGTCTAAACTAGCGCCAGGACACCCCCAGGGTAACCGTCACGCTTTAAAAAACATAAATAAGAGAACCTTTACTAGGTGCGGTCATCTAGCATTCTAGCAGCCCATTTAGTGCTATTTCTTAATGCAAAATACGTCTTCGTATCAATTTTGGATGCAAGAGGGCATTTTTTTTACTAAGAAATAGTACTAAATGCAGAATCACTCTTCTCACGTAATTCAAGCACAATCTTGTGGCATTCTTATGTAATTTTGTGTAATTATGCTACACAGAATTATGCTAGTTACATCTGCCATTAGTTGTAAGGAATGGTCCCGATCATAGTGGATGATCATCCATTTCCTACAACAATCTGTAGGTTTTGAAAATATTTTACAACCATCTGTATATGCCTGTAGAAGCTGCCACTTCCATGGGATGCCATTTCACCAAAATGCTTGGGAAAGCGGAGATGACTTCACCCAACATTTAACACTCAGGCTTTGGAAGTGCTTGCGCCTCACCTGAGACAGGAACAGGTTCTCCTTAGCTTTAGGGGAAAGCTAAAAACCTGGTTGTTTTAACAATAGGCAAGCCATACCTGTAGCCGCTTCCAATTGCCCTGTCAATAGGGTTAAGAAGCGCGGGGAAACTCTTAGGAGTAGCCGCGCGCTTTACAAATACCATATAACATAACATCGCACAATTCACTACTTGGGTCACAGGGCCCCTCAGAATTCTTCCATTTGCTGCTGAGTGGCTAGGCGAAGGACAAGGTATGTAAACTATAGAAATTAAACAGTTGTAGGAGCCATATTTACACTTTCTTCTTACCACTGCCTTTTTCCCCAAGATTAGTGGTGGAAATGGAAGTGCCAGTGGCAAAAAAGCCCAAGTTGGGTCGCAAGTGCTTCCCCAGTGAGCCCTAAGGAAAATCCACGGCACTGCCCTGCAAGGCTTTAAAAATGAAAACATGCAGGTATTGGCCAATCCTGAAGGCAGAGTGCTTGGTTTTGTGCGAGAGGGTGCCCATGCATGAGCAGGACCCCTCTGCAGCTTTCGGAATCACTTCTCTGTAGCTGTTCTGTGATGCAGCCAGATCATATACTCTAAGTGCATTATACCCTTGCGGTTAATGCCAACTTTGGAATGGCTGCATGGAAACATGTCGTGTTTGGTGTCGAACACTTTGGAATCCTACCCCCCCCGCAAGTTCTGGTGGCGGGGGTAGAATTCCACCCTTCTAGAGGGAGAAGACATGTACATACTTACTTAACCGGTAATAGTTTTAAAGAGCCCTGGCATCACAAAATGGATGCTGCAGCCACAGACACAAGTCTGACCTCCTACCCACAGCTCTCATGAGTGACGTGGAATCGGATTCCCTGGACACCTTGTACATTTGCTAGTGCATCAACTTCCCAAGCTTTCTTGAAGTTAAAGCCCCAAGTACCATTTGCACTGAAGATTGTGGGCCTACACTCCAAGAGTGTTCCGTGGGCCCGCTTCTCGCATTTCCGCTTGAGGCTCCCTCGCAATCCCTGGTCCATCGAATGGTGGGTGCCCATGAAGGTAACCCTGTTTCTTGGGCTTTTCTGATTGTTTCAGATGTTCCCTGACTCCCCCTCAAAGGGTGAGTGTCTCAGACCTTGTTGGTCTGCACAAAGCCAATCTTTGCTTTCTGTGTGGGTTGCTTTTGCAGAGTCTTGTTGTGTCCAATCCGGAAACCAACACCGCAACACTCAACATCCTTTGTGGTACAGCTCGAATCCAGCTCCTGGTTGTCATCGACGCCTCCTGGTCCTCGTAGCGGAAGAGTCAATTTTATTTATTTATTTCTGAGTTTGTATAGCGCCTGGTTACACTGTCAGTGTGTCCCCGCGCTGTCAGAAGAACTAGTTGCTCAGTCAGTAAGACAAAGACGGGGCTATTCTTTAGGAAAGAGGAATGTTTTAAGTTTCCTGCGGAAGATGAGCTCCGATGTTTCCAATCTTAGGCTCAGGGGAAGAGAGTTCCATTTATGTGCCGCCAAAGAGCGGAAGGATCTCCCCCCCATTCTGGCTCTCTTGTGTCTGGGGACAGCGAGGAGGCCTGCTCCTAGTGAGCGGAGTTGTCTGGTTGGCGTGTAGGGGCAGAGGAGGTTCCGAAGGAAGGCAGTCAAGCTTCACCTTCTTCACCTGAAATCACCAGACATTGGTTGGCATCTTCTCATCGCCTTCCTAGTCACTGGCTAGTGACCCAGACTCTTTCTCCTAGCCTTTCAGGTTCTTCCCGACTCCGATCCAGCCTTGGATCCATCAGACTACTTTCCACTTGGTCGCCTGCAGCACTTTTTCGCAGCTCGCCAATAAAAACGTTGACGAAACCCAACATCAAAAGACACCTATGCACCCGGCTTCCCTAGGTGAGGTAACTCGAGTTCTCCGGTGCTCCCATAGGCATTGACTCTAGAACTGCCTAGTTCTAAAGGGGTTTACTTTCCCCATAGAAGTTAATGGTGATTCGCGGCTGTGTTTAGACATTGCACGCGTCCCCCATGGGTCTCATGTCTCACTACCTTGGGGGGTTCCTGGTGGCCCCAGCGGTTCTAAAAGCTCTAGGCCTTGTATCTATGTCCGTCGTAGTTCTTATACAACTTTCTTAGTATATGGTTTGTGACTCCCCTAGGGCTAATCATATATTGTGCTAATTTACTGTGCGCTCAATAAGTTTACTGAATGTACTTTTGCCTCTGGCCTCATAAAGAGACTAGAGGGATGTGTTTAGAATAAATACATATATTTTATAAATATACCTGGTGTGGTTCTCCTTTCATTTGTTCATTCATGAGATTATAGACTGGTAAAACAAGCTACTTTACATTCCTTCAAGACTAAGCCTGAAGGCTGCTCTCCACAGCTACCACTAGGATAGCTTTCTATATAGGTTGTCTTTACACCTACCATCAATAAGGGTTGCTTGGACTGGTGCAAAGTGCCCACTAGAATAGTGGGCAGCATATGCATATGACAGGCCAACTTCTCACAATTGCCCCCCAGCATGGGCACTGAAGAACACTTCACGTGATAGGAAAAATCCCACCATCACTGAAGAAGGAAGTCAGACCTAAAGCTCCTCTATTTATGTATGTCTATATGTGAGTATTATTAATTTATTATTGGCAGTAGTTACCAGGGCCAACCCCTGGGGTAATTAGCCTCTACAGACCCCTCTTGTCTCAGGGCACTTCAGTCCTCATTTCTCGCTGCGCTGCATTTGCTGATACAGGCTCAGGTGGGGGCAAAGCCAATCTACCACAGGCTGAAAAGTGCTTTCTGCAATCCTGCAGTAGGGGAGTTACCAGAGCCAGCTGCTGGTGTGATATGCGTCTACAGATATCTCTTGCTTCAGGCAACTTCATCCTCTATTACTCACCAAGCCAGGAGGCGTGTTTGCGGATGCAGATACCACAAGCTGAAACGTGCTTTCTGCAATCCCACAGTGCGGGAGTTACCAGAGCCAGCTGCAGGGGTGATAGGCCTCTATGGACTCCTCTTATCTTAGGGGACCTCAGCTCCCATCACTAGCCAGACAAGGATGTGCGTTTGCAGATACAGGCTCAGGAGGGGGAGGAAGCCATCTACCACATGCTTTGGCTTCTCATCCTCTAAAATCCCGGCGATTTTATCCAACTGCACACTTTTGGCCTCAGGGACTGTCCCTCTTGCTGCTACTTGACTAAGAGCCATGGGCAAGTGTAAACTGGTTGGAGGGAAGGACAGCGCAACTACCAAACCCCAAATCGATACAACATTGGACTCATTCCTGGCCTGGGCAGTGAGCGTAGTTGCCAAGGAAACGGATCTGGCCTGTCCCTCGATATGGGGGTGGGGGCATAGATTTCTCTCCTCAAGTGAGAGACCATTGCTGTTGGGTTCCCCTGAGGTGGCCTTAATGTTATTGCAGATCACCCACCCCTGAAACTACCAGGCAAGCTTCCTTGCCAACCATGGGTAGGGTACCATCCTCGGATGTGCCTATGAACACTAGTCCGTGCGAACCGTAAGCCAGAAAGAAAAGATAAACCAAGGAACGGCCAGCCACTGGTCTCTTTAAGAAGCAATGGTCCCCCTCCCATTCCTCTACCAGCTCACGTAAACCAATAGGCCAGAGTCTACTTCAGGCTGAGTTTTGCCAATGTGCAACATTCCGTCCATCACCTTGTGTGTTTCGCTGTTCGCCCTATGTGGGAAGGGTATGCCCAGACGTGGGTCCCATGCTCACTACGCCACTGGAGTCAAGCTATCCTGGCTGATGACAGCTGATAGCCAGAAACCGGTCCTAGGATGCTTGATTCCGGTAAAGGGAAGACATGGCTTTACAGTTCGGGCTGGACTGTTCCCATGAGGCACAGGATCAATACTGATTTGCATATGGCCATGTCTGTACTGGGGTGGCGTGGTGAGCAAAATAATGATGGATTAAACCCAGATCTGTGACTGGGTGTGAATGTTTTGCCAATGTGCAACATGCTGTCCATCACCTTGTGTGTTTTGAGTTTCTCCAATGACCAGTTAGCGAAAGAGATGGGGTGTCAAATTTACTTTGAGAGAATGCTATGGTTCAAGTGAAATCCAGTGTGACGTCTTCAATGCACCCTGGAAGAGGCCTTTCAGGAAATAGCTTCTAAGTCAAATATTGTTTTGGCACCTCCAGCACCAATGCAAACCCATGGCCAAGTATCCTCCAATGCTGGGGTCAGACAAATCAAAAGTAATTGTGATGTAGAACAGGGATCCTTGATGACTGGCGAGTCAGCCTCCCCCACTGCAAACTGATCTACTTCAGCCCTGGGGGCAGGGTCCTTACCCATAATAGGCTGTTTTACAGCTGGCTAGGGGAAAAATGGCAAGTTGGGGTTAATTGTGTAAATAGATCTCCCTCGCTACCAGTCACACTTGACCCTTCCAACTGATTGGTCCCTATGTGGCAGTCTTGTTTGAAGAATTGCCACTACCCTCCGATAGGGAAGATATCATACCTGGACTTGAAGAACAAAGTTTGCCATTGGCCTGCACAGAACACTGACTTTTATTTCTGAGTATAATGATATACTGCTGGTGAAGAGAATCGGGTGGATTAGCCAATCAGCTAAATCCTTAGAAGGGGGTTATGTGGTAATAAAGTGCAGGCACCCTGCATGCCTCTTCGCTTGATTAAATCTGGTTGCAGGGCTGACAACCTAGGAGTAGCTGCTGGTGTTGTCCCCCATGGCTATTTCTACAGACCCAATCCCCCTAGTTAGTCGAGTGGAAGAAGGATTCCACAACACACATCTGATGTAGAAAGGGACTTTTTTTGCTCCAGGCCAAAATAGATATTCACTATTCTCAGACTAGGAAGTGTACTGCAAACTCTCTCTCTCTCTCTTTGGTCCAGTTCAGGTCGACTGACTTGGAAGGGGCTATGGAAGTAGAAACTCATATCGATGTGCCTTTCTCCCTGAAGTTGATGGCCCCCTCCATCTAGTCCATGATGCTCATAAGTCTTTTGGCAATAAGTCACATTCCGTCTCAGTTGATGTCCCTCGATTTCCCTTGATTGTTGTCCCTAGTATGTCTTCTAGTAGTATCTCCTCAACTAATGCCATAATCCACACCAAGCTCCTCTCTTGGAATCTCGCGGGCATTATGAATAAACTTGCTTGCACAGAAAGGTGAAATCTTGGGGAATAATTAGATTTTTATATGTTCCAGGAGACCTGGGCTGTTACTCTTCAATTTTAATCTTGGTTTGTTAGTTTTGATCGACAAGCTCTCTCATCTGGAAAGACCGGCCATCAGGGGGCCTTGTAACCTGGGTTAAAACCACCCTGGCTTGTACATCTAAAGTAACTGATCTTGTTTCACCTGATGTATAGTGTGTTTTGCAATTTCCCTCTGAAGTTTTGTTATGTTTGTATAATGTGTATTGCTGAGATGAAGGCCATAAGGCCAACCTAGCAATTGTTGATCTAGTCGATGCTCATTTGCCATCCCTCCCTGTTGGCTTTTTTAGAGTAGTGGAGAGAGTTGTAAGGAGAAGTGTGTTCATTTTTTTGGAGGAGGAGCAAAGCGCAAGGCAGAGACCGCGGAGGCCGCTGAGCAGCAACAGCTGAGAGTGTTCGCAGAGAGCCGAACCGAAAGCCGGGTGTGGGACGCCGGGAGCCAGGGAAACAGGGACCGGGAGTCACAGCCACAGCCAGCAACCGGCAGTTAGCAACTGACTCCGCGGGTTCCCCGCTAGTTCCCCCAACAGCACTGGGCCATACCACATCGCTCCGGGGCCACACCACTCCGCTCCCGCAGCCGAGGCAGCGGCAGGGAGGCAAGGAGGAGCAGCGGCCCGTCAGCGCCAACATTACCTAAAGTCCGAGAGAGTCAGAGGAAGTCGGTGGTGGCACTGGGGATAGAGTGCCGAGCCGAGAGCCTCCGGGACCTGACATTGTGAGAAACTGAGGAAACGTAGGAATGGCGCAGAGATACCTGCAAGCCTGAGGGGCGAGGACCAAGCCGTGCTGTGCTGTGTTGGTAGCAGCTGGGAGTGAAAGTCGGGTGAGCGGTGGCGGCTGATTCGAGAGCGGCTGATTGAGAGCTGTGTCCTTCTGACCTACCAGTTGCTAGAGCGAGCTGATCAAAGAGAAGAGGCGGCGGCAGCCATGTCAGCAGAGGTGCCGCGGCAAGTCTAGGTGGGACTTTGCTCTACCCAGCACCTAACACCTGGCCCCCGTTCCCCCGAGCGGTGAGGGCGAGCTTCGTTCACGGGTGAAAGTGCTTGTGTCATAGTGCTGTGGTTGCCGCGATTGTAGGCGTCGGCGAGTGGAGGCGAAAGTGAAGGCAGGGGTCGCGAGTGCCTCGGGCGGTGCCGGCGCTGCAAACACCGTGGAAGAAGAGAATAGCCTTCAAGAGCGCCGCAGGAGATCAGGAGCTGCAACGAGTTGCTGGGGGGGGCGCGAGTGCCGTAAGTACTGTGGGTGCCACAAGTGTCGTCTTGCCATGCCTTGGTAACCCTACCCCGACCTCAGATTATCTCCTGACATCACTTTTCTAATGCTGACAGTTGTGACCGGTGACTCGGGAGCGGAGAAAAGCTTAGATTTGATAACGAGCCATTAACAGCCTTCTTAAAGTAAAATATCAGTTTAAAAAGCCTACTAACAACTATACAGCATACAGCAAACCTCCATCTCCTCAGAAGTCATTCACCACTTATTGATTAAAATTGGATAAAAAATAATTGGATGATTGGATGATTGGACTGGAGTAACGGGTTCCGGTTAGTAGGAGGAGGAGCTTGTGAGTGGCAGTAGCAGCGGTGTGGAGTGTAGCGGGCTCATCAAGAAATATCTTCGCCCGTAATCGGTTTCTCCGCAACCCGCAATCCGCAACCCCTGTAAATACGTTAAACCCCCCCACCCCCCGTTGCAGCAGCGGAAGCTTGGCGGGTGCTTTCCCAGCGGTCCGCGGACCGCGTCGGGTGAAGTGCGACCCGAGGCAAGCCTGCGGTGCTTGGCCAGCAGGCTGCGGTCCACGTCGGGTGAAGAGAGACCCGAGAGACCTCATTCCTCGCTCGCCTTCTCAGTGCTATCCGCTCTGTGCTATGTTGTGCTGCGGCAGGTGATTTGCCTTGATCACCTCAGTTCTGCAGTGGATCTGTGTCAGTGGTTCTGCAGTGGTTTGCATCAGTTCTATATCTTCTTTTTGATCGTCCGTCTGTGGATTGGGATTGTGGACCTGTGGACCTTGGATTTTGCTCCTTGAACCTTGAACTTAGACTTTGGTGTCTCAGGCGTCCTAGCCTTGACTGTTTTGGACACTGGGAGTAACTATTGACTAATCTCAGATACAATCTTGATATAAGTCCTGTATAATATTTAGGGTGGTGTGTGTTGGTTTTATTTTTAATCTCAGAGTGGTCACTTCGACCCGAGAAATCTTCCACGGCCATCATAGTCACCATAGCCCCAGTTGCCAGACGGGGGTCGGCGTGGGGCACTGATTGGACTACCGCTGAATCGCCCAGGCCTCGGGTAAGGTGTCATGTGAGGAGCCGTGGGGGTCTTCGGAGGTATCTGGGTGCTATCTGAGGAATACTCTGTGTCGGATATAATGCCACGTAAAATCTGTCCTGAGGCAGTATTTCTCTTCTTTCAGTTATTATTCAGTTATCCTTTTTCTTGGAGTGAATGAATTGCTCTCTCCTGTTAGCCTTGTCACATCTTTAGCTGAAGGAACCTCAAGTTTAAGTGGTGATAACCTCTTTTGCCATGGTAAAACAGCATTCCCAGTCTAAAGTAAAATCTGTAAACCCTCTAGAAGCCATTAACCAGAGTGATAAGAGTGACAAGAATTCGTGGTGTCCCCCAAAACCTCAAAAATTAATCCGTAGACGTAGAATTGGTGCTCATCTATCTCTTTTAAAATCATACCCATCAATTACATCAATGTTCTCTAAAAAGGGAAGAAGGTTTAAGAGCGCAACAGCGTAAAACAACGAAGATCTTGGAGCTGTGGGAAATGAGGATAATTCAATGGAGGTGATAATGGACTCCGAAATAATAGCTGAGAATGAAGTAGATCGCCATTTAATAAGACCAGAAGCACTCTTTCCTGTAATAATGATACAGAAACCTAATGGGGACGTAGGCAATGTAGCACCCCCTTCTATGGTAAGTGAAGCTGTTGTGTCATATCAAGAAGGGGTGGAGAAAAATTCCGGTTTGGAGATGGAATTGGCCCTATCTAGTAAAGAGGTGATAGTTCCCAAGCAGAGTAAGGGCGGCGAAAGTGAGGACGTCACCCTTCTTTCTCCACTAGCAGATTTGATAACCCTTTTTGAAAAAGTACATGACAATGTAAGTGTATCTCAAAGGAGTTTACCAGACTGCTCATCATCAATAAAAAGAAGCGATTTTTCTCCAAAAAGTGGACGTCAAAGTCCATAGTGAACTTAATGGACAGGCAAAATCAGAAGCCCTCACTCTTCCGGATATTGCCATTCAACTGGAAAAGAAAGCAGAATGACTTAAGCAGTTAGAAATATCGGGTGCTCAATGTCTGGTTATAGACCCCCATCCGAATAAGGAAATATTGTCTCCCCAAGCAGAACACACTTACACATGCCAATTATGTATAGCAGTACTCCTACTAAATTCTCTTTGACATCAGATTTTCATGATTTAACGATGCCCCGTGATATCCAGGTAGAGAATTCCGTGTTTTCATTGTCAAAAAAAGAGATTGCAGGATCAGGGGGGCTAATGTATACATTCACTAAATTGGATTTTTTTTCAGCTGCAATTCTGTCCCTGCTGGAGAAGAGTGCCTCTAACTCGGATCATATCCTCAAAGTCTTAACGCCCATTTTGGGAGGGGTTTTAGATCTTAAACAACATGCCAAGTATGTACGAAGTGTTCCTCCCCTATACTTAATAATATTTGTCAAATTAATGGCAGTATTCATGACGCTGCTAATGGCCTAGGGTTAGAGGAACCGAATAATCAGTTGGTGGACGTTGGATGTTTGATGCCTGGAAGAAATCTAAGTCCAAGCCCATCCCAAACTACTGTTAATGACTCTACAACAGTCCCCACTGAGGGGAAAAGTGTAAATGTAAAAGTCTCTCCAGTGATAGATGCAGTGCGTGTTTTCCCAATCTTTAACATGAGCAAGTGCAAAAAACCGAAACCTCATGAATCATCTGAAATAATTTCGAGGACTTTGCCTGGAGAACCAACAGCAGACCAGAACCAACCGGTCAAGTGTATCTGATAAAGGTGCATTGCTGCAAGGTCAAAGATTCAGGTTGCTATTTCTCTGATCTTTTCCTCAGCAGCAAATCTGTTTGAACAGGACATCTCAAAGAAGGTATCTACCTCGTGGAGTCCTGTTGGTCACAGATTGCAGCTTTTGCATGCTGGAAGAACCCAAGCTCCAAAAAAGCAACTATGTCTGAAGATAGAAATCTTTTCCGGTCTAAGGCGCCAAAAGTATCCAGCAGGCGAGGGATGCAAATTTTGAATTTCTCCCAATCTGGGTTTTCCCACCAAATGTCAATGGCTTCACCGGTACTTTGTCTGATGAGTATTCATCCTCGTGGTACCCACTTCCATTTCGGAGACTAAGGCAGAAGGTAAAAGTTCTGACCTGGTCGAACCTGGTCTCTGTATCCGATCCATGCTCCATCGCCGTCAGTGTAAACATTTGACTTTGGCTCGGTCTATGCGACCAGATACCCACTGTTGGCAGATTGACACTAAAACGAACTTCAAACTTCAAAAATTCATATCTGTGGTTCCTCTTATTGTATTTTTGCATTTTTGTAAATTGAGTGGGATTTTTATTGTGTTGCATTTTCTACTTTTTAACAGTTTTTTTTACTGAAAACATGTTCTACACATTTCTCTTAGGTTAAGCTGGTCTGTTCTGCGCTACAGCTACCAAGGGATGAACCCTGTTTAAATTGTTGAGACCTAACTGGTCCTAGTTTATAATTGTGATATTATTACAAGGTGAGGACTCGCATCCTCTCCAACTAAAAACCCATATTGCTCTCATTTGAAATGATAATTGCTCAATATAGTGAAATATATGGTTTACTATTCAATAAAAACCATGAACACAGAAACAGACAATCAGACAAATTAGCATAACCACACATTGAAAAATATAAGAACATAATATAAACAGAAGCTAAAGAGTATCTTCCAGACCGTTGCAACAGATGATGAAGAGAAGGCTTGAGCCTTGGCATTAAAGAGTATCTTCCAGACCGTTGCAACAGATGATGAAGAGAAGGCTTGAGCCTTGGCATAAAAATGTTAATTTGTTTCTACTAGTATAACCACAGATGGACACGGTGTGCCACTTCCCAACTATCTAAACAACATAACCATTTCATTTTAAAACCTGATAATAGTTGGCACAATCAGGCTACATTGCAAACTAAAATGCATCACTACTTAACAGGACAATCTTTGTAACAGGAGGTAAAACTCAGCCAGCTTAACACAAAGGGGTGGGAGCAATGTGCCTAGGGATACCTCTCCCCCAGCGTAACAGCAAGTCTTAAAAACCTGAAAGGTAACCATAAATGTATTGTGCTTTGAAGTGCATAGTGAGTAAAAATTGCCACCAATTCCCCTTCTGGGCCCAAGAGGCCCAGGTTCTCTTATACTCCATGCTCTGACATGGACAGAAAGGTACCAATCCAGTTATCAGGGTCCTTCGGCCTCCAAGCACTGAGAGGCGGGTGAATTTTCAAAGCACCCTAGTGAAGCGGGATAGAGGCCGTAATATATCTCTCATGCCTAATAGACCCTCTAGCAGCCCCTGTTTCAGGGGCCCTCTATGCACTCGCCAATCCAGTTGAATCGTTCCAGTCTTAGGGGTGGTCCTTTGTAGGCTGCACTGGGCGCTGACCTGGAGGTGGGGGCACTGACCACACAGGATGCTGTGTTTATTATAATAATATTAACAATAGCAATAATAATACAGACACTTCGAAAGGGCAACAGCTACCTCAAACAGAGGTGTCCCTGTGCTAAGCAAATGGTAGTACAGTGTTGGACAATTCAGATCAGGCCCACAGGCCCTCTCTCTGCCCTAAAGAGCCAGGTTTTTACAGTTTTCCTGAAGAGGGACTCTTTCTATGGTTCAGAAATTACACGGCAGAAAGTTCCACAGTTTTGCTGCGCCGAGCGTAAAAGATCTGCCCCCCCATTCTTACCTTTTTGAAACGGGGGATGCACAGTACATTTTGCAAATTGGACCTCAAGGGTCTGGACTGTTGATAACCATGTAATCTGTTTTTTAATTATCTAGGGCAGTTGCCATCCAAGACACGGTATGCCAACGTCAAGGCCTTAAATTTAATTCTTTTTTAGACTGGGAGCCAATGAAGCGCTTTTAGATGCGGAGAGATGTGCCCGCCTGATTAGTCTCGCATCCGCATTTTGTACCGTCTGCAGGCGCTTAATCAAGTAATCAGGCTGACCCAGGTAGAGGCCATTTGCATAGTCCAGCCTGGATGTCACTAAGGCATGTACTATGCTTTTCCAGCATTCCTCTGGCAGAAGATGTAGAAATTTCTTCAAGTTTCTCAGTTGACAGAAGCAGGTCACAGTCACCGGACGTATCTGAGCTGAAAACGAAAGGAAAGCCTCCCACTTCACACCCAGATTTTGTATACAATCAGCCGGTAAAGGTGGGGCGCCCATTTCGATGGGCCACCAGAGGTCCGGGGCTGGACGTGGGCCTTACCCTAAGAACAGCACCTCTGTCTTTACTGCGTTGAGCTTGAGTTTGTTGCTGTTCATCCACAACGCAATATCTTTCAGGCACCCCTTGACGCTTTCAAAGGTGACCTCGTCTGCTCTTTAAGCATGAAAACCAACTGGGTATCATCCACATAGGAGATCTCTTTTATCCCCCAGTTGGCTATCAAGGTGAACAGAGGAGCCAGATAAACATTAAACAGGAGAGGGCTTAGGGATCACCCCTGAGGGACTTCGCACCAGAGCTATTTTGGCTTGGATAGAAATGGCTGGAGCGCAACCTTCTGGGTGCGCTTAGCCAGGTAGGATTTCAACCACACCCGAGCGCTGCCTCCAGTGCCAATCACCTGAAGTCTCTCAGCTAGCAAGGTGTGGTCGACTGTATTGTAAGCAGCAGACAGATCCAGGAGCACCAAAATCGCGGATGCCCCTGAATCTGCTGCCTGTCCAACTTGCTCCGCCCCTTCCAGGATGGTTATCTCCGTACTATACCCGACCTGAAACCCGATTGGGTGTCATGCAAGATGCCCTCCCTCTCAATAAAGCTGGAAAGTTGCCTCTGCACCAGTTTTTCCAGCATCATTGCTGGTGCAGGTAGGAAAGAGATGGGCCTATAATTGGTCCGATCCCCAGGATCCCTGTTCGGCTGTTTGCTTAGCGGGAGGAGAGTAGCATGTTTCCAGATATCTGGAAAAGGGATTGTCATCAGGGAGGAGTTCCAGATGCGTGTCCGAATGAGACGACAGGGAGTGAACCAACACATGCCAGGGTTTGGGGGGACAAGGATCATTAGGTGCCCGCGACTTGCAGCTCGCAATTTCTGCCATAGCGTATTGTTGGGAGATGCAGGAAAATGCCATAAAGGATGGCTCTGTAACTCTAGTTACCTTCCGGTCACATTTCTCCATCACCGCCGAACCTGAGAAAGATTTATACACTTCGTGGATTTTATTGTCGAAGAAGACGGAGATACTTTCACACAAGGAAAAAGAAGGTTGCACAGTGGACTCCATAGCCCTGGGTTAAAGAAAGGAATTGACAACTTTGAACACCTCCTTGGTTGAGTTGTCAACCTTATAAATGCAATCAGCCAAGTACTGTCTTCTAGCTACCCTATTCAGGCTGTGGAGTTCTTTGAGAGCAATTCGATAGATGTTCTTGGCAGACTCACTGTAGCCTGGCCTCCACTTCCATTCCAGCCGTTTACAGCTGTTCTTGGCCAACCTAAGTGCCTCCATGAACCACGGGGCAGATTGGGAGAGCCTGGATGATCTGGCAGCTTTGGCAGGAGCTGCGGCCTCCACAGCTGTCGCAATCCACAATAACATAGGATTTAAAAGCACCTGCTGCAGAGTTCCTTGTTTGTCCAGCTTTAAGGCAGCAAAAACAATGCCATGAAAACTCTTGCGATTGATGTTCCTGCTAGAGAGAGAGATCGAGTTTTGTCTAGTGTCAGTTTTGACTCTTTTTAAAGTAGCGCACAGGGTTAATATGCCTACTTCAATGAACAGACTTGTATTTTATGTGGATAGCTGAGTGGATTATTAAAGCCAGCCTTTTGCAGCACATTAAAATAAATTATCTGTATTTGAGAGAGGGGCTATGGAGGTGTACCAGGAACTTTTGTCAGGTGGCAGTGAGGAAATCCAAGGAGAAGGTCACAATGGGAGGGGAAGCGCCAAAAAAAAGATTGTTGCACCTGGTGCCACCAGCACTGACGCGGGCACTGGCACCAACAAAATATGCAACATAATATTTCAAGCACGCCGAGACTCCATGACCACTGACTTGCTGGTTCTTATTCCTAGGGAAGAAAATTATTTGCATAGCTGGGTCTTTTGGTGCACATGTAGATGTGGGCAGAGGACATGCAACAATGTTTCCTCTGCCAGAGGTGATATAGACAACACCTCTAATCCTACAGTTGTCCCCCGACAAGCCTCTTGGGTGCATAATCCAGAGTAGTAAACTGCCCTAATCTCATCACCATGAATTTCCTCTTGATGTTTACAGAGTAGGCAAACCTCGAAATCGGGCCGATCATGTTGGACGCTGTAGGAATTTAACACCAGCCAGCCATATGTGTGCTTGGCTAGGGTCATTTGTCCTCCAACTGGCTTTTCAGCCAGATACATTTATTCATAGTTTTCTTACAAATGTGATCTCTTGAATCCGAATCCCATAGTTCATTGAGAGAAAGGCTTACCATACTAACGTACAAGTACTTTTAAAGCAGCCTTTTCCTCTTTGTAGGTTAATTTCAGCCCATAAGCCATTAGTTGCGCCTCCTTTGATAAGGCAGAGGAGCATCGCAACACTGCTTTTAGAGCAGAGAAAGATAAAAAAATAAAATGATAATGTTATTTTCATTTTATTTTTCGTTACTGCTGGGCTGCGTTAGGGCGGGCATGTGGCTCCGGGAGAAGTGGTTTGTGTACATGTAAGTGTGCATGACTTCTTGCCCGGCCATCTTGGGCCGGCCAATCATTAATGCACACTTTGCATATTACCCAACAGGCTGTAATGCACAGCCTGCTCGGGAATATGCACAGGCTCCCTGTCCTCATCTGAGCCCCGATCTATGGTGCGCAGACCAATCACAATGCTGCATTGAAGCATTATGATTGGCTTTGGGGAGCCCGTGTGCCAGGGTGGTTTCTGCTGCTTCTTCTGGACTGAAGTTAGGAATAGAAGAGGAGACAAGGAGAGGTGGCAGAAAAGGTAAGTGGATGTTTAAAAATATATTTCAATCCCCCACCATCCCCGCCACCGCCGTTCCCTACCAGTAAGCCATCAACCATAGAGTCTTTTGGGGTATTTCTCATTTTGTAAAAATATTTTAGGAAGGCCAACTGTCTGGCTAGAAGTTGTTTTACCAGGGTAAACTGGAGTCTGACTTGGGCAGGTGAAGGCAACCTTGGAAGCTAGAAAACTTTTTTGTGGATCTTGGTTATAAGTTTATCCAAGAGGTTTACACCGTGACCCAGCAATATCTTGCTTTCATACTATAGAGTCAGGATCAGTTTTGATTTGATCACTTTAATGAGAGACTGGAGATTGTGACTCTAGAGGCTTTTCGCTAGGGTTAAAAAGGCAACATTTACGGCAGTGGCTTTCCCTTTAATAGGTTCGTTTTGTGTGGCAAAAGAGGTATTTAATTTCAGCACAACACCCACATATTTGTATGTAGTTGTTTATGCCTTCTTAAAATTAATTTCTAGCAGATTGTTGTCCATGTACTCTGCGAGCCAATTAATCATTCTTTGTAACCCAATTTGTGTGTTACTAAGTAAAAGCAAGTCATCTGCCTAGAAGATGTTAGACATAAGCAGACAACTGAAGCTCAGGCATTGGACACCAACTCATCAAGGGCAGATGAGAGATCAGACCTGTGCAGGTTAAACAAAATGGCACTTCACTGAACAGGTGAATCCCATCCCTAACCTTGATCCTGATCCATGTCATAGTATTTAATAACCTTATTGCCTTCAGCAAGGTTTGTGTGATCCCCCAGTGCAGTAATATTTCCCAGTAATCTGCTATGTGGGATGCGGTTGAAGGCCACCTGGAAGTCCACAAAACACAAGCAGTGATGTGTGGGTATCACTTGCGCTTTTCATAATCAGGCCCACTGCCATCAGGTTGAATAGGGTCCCTTGATTCTATGTGAATCTGGTCTGATTCAAGGGCAGTCTTCCAGCTTCTAGTACCCACTCAGTCAGACCCTGTAGCAGCAGGAAAGAAAAGTATTTAAGGTCCACATCTAACAATGCTATCAAACTATAGCAATTTTGGGAGGATGCTAACCTAACTTTGAAGGTGGGGTGAATGATTGCACCTCGCTAGGTTTTTTTTTCCTCAATTTGTACAGTTAGAATTAAAACCACTATTTCCTAGATGATTGTGATCTGTATTTTGATAATCCAATTGTTAAAACAAAAACATATATATCATAACTTGTCATATAGGTTACCTTCACTTCTACTGCAAGTCAAATTTGTATTCTTAAATCGATTTCATTTCTATAAAGCTGCATAATTACAGTTACCTACCTAAAGCTTTTGGAAATGTATCTATTAAATTTGCTGATTAGTTCACAGTAGTACCAATACATTTTCTCACAACAATCTGTCTTCCATCTTCAAACCTTGTGCAAATTTGGCGAGAGTAAACTTGGAGAATTAAATCATGTCCAGTATTCAATTCCCATGATGTGCAATAGCAGTCATCAGTCACAAATTCAGTTAAAGACTAACATTGAATCCCTTGAGATGGAATTATATTAAATCTACGGCTGTTGAAGTTAGTGAGGAATTAAAAGTATTTGGAATCACCCTAGTTTTGAAATGGTCAATTAGATAACGTTGTTTTGAGTTTCATAATGACCGTCCTTTCTAGTTTTCCATATACCTGCCAAACATAGTAATTTTAACTTAAGAAGAGTGTTTCATTAAGAAGTATGTGCACAAAGGACACCAAAAAAATGTGGTTGAAAGTTCTACATATACCGTGATGAGAACTTTAATGTTACTGCTTGTATGACACAAGGGCAGTCATGACCAGGATTAAGGTAGTGATGCTGCCCACGGATGTGATGAAGATGGCAACAGGGCGATCCTCAGCTATTAGGAGGAATCGGAGTGACGGACACATCAATGTACTATTCACCAACGATTTATAACAGCCTGGCTTACGTCCCCCGGTGTTACTGTGCTTCTTTGACAGAGACTCAGAGGTGAGCAGTGTGGAAGGTATTTGTTTTGCAGATAAGATAGCATGACTACCAAGATACTGGCAGCATGGATGGGGGCAACGGTGCTTCTGGCAAGGCACTACTTCACTGAATTTGGCACAGTGTTAGTGGTGAGCCAAAAGCTCTGGCCTCTAAGAAGGCAAAGGACAACCTGGACAAGTTATATACCTTATTAGGAGCATTAATCAGGGTTGAGGGCTTCAGCTGGAAAGAGTGCATGCGATGGGAGGAGACGGCAGTGGCTGTAGAGTGCAGTATGTTCAAAAAGCTGGGAGCTTGCACACATGCTCTTTTGTTATATAAAGAACGCCCCAAGCTCTGTGTCACCACAGTAATGAACATGGATCGCCTGCCAAGCACATATTCTGAACATTGTAAATCTTTGCAAAGCCAGTTGAATGAGGTGGATCCACCTTCTAAATTAACCTCCAGGTCTGTAAACAAAGGACTACAAGATCAGACTGTATATGAGGAGAATGTGTTTCTCGAAAGGGCCAATAATAATCTACCCACCATTTCAGGGCTGGTCGGGACAATTTAAAAACTGATGGGGCAATCAGCACTGCTCCAGACAAATAAGGCCTATTGTATATTGAATCTGCAAATGTAATGAGGAGAATACATTTGATGGCATGGTGACAGTGTAGTTGAACATGTGGCAACTTAAATCTCATGTACTTAAAACCAAATACCAAAAAGTGTATTAAATGCAGGCGGAGCTTTTTCACAACATTTTTATGCCAGGGGTGTAAATTAGAGCTGAAAGAGCGATACACTTATACTTATACATTTACCCACTTACAAACAGAAGAACTCAGATTGAACAATGGAGAGTAACTGAAATTAAGGAAGCCATACACTGCAAGTCAAACAAGGCATTAGGACCCAATGTGATCACCTTGGAATTTTAGAAACCACTACAGAGACTCTCTAGATCTGTATCAAAGTTATTAATTACCTTGACAGAGTGGGAAAGGGACAAACATTTCACTAACTCAGAAACCAGGAAAGGATTCCAGAGAATGTAAGTTATAAGAGTTACAGCACCTGTTATTATCCATTCAACAATCTTCAGTAGGATTCTTGTATCAAGCCTAGACCAGCATCTGATAACGCTGGGTGATTCGAGCCTATCAATGTTTGTAAAGGATATCAAAACTCCGTATAATGTAAGGAGGACACAATACACAGGCTACACAGAAACAGAGCCTGGCGGTCCTCAATCTTAGGTTCTGATAAAGTGTGTTTAGGGGTCCATCAATTATTTGCCACGAAAGACTGGGGTTCTGGGAAATAGGATCAGGTCAAAGAATGAAAAATCTGGGAAGTGGAAGGAGACGGTCTCCCTCTTTTCTTCTTCTTTTTGCTCTAGAAATAGATTCTCTAAAGACTATTGTAAGAAAAAGCCCTGAAATTGGAGGTATGTATCCCTTTCAGAGGCATGCAGCATAAAACTGGCTTACTTTCAAGTGACGTGTTACTGACTTCAACCAAACCAGGGTACTTTTTGGGGCACTGATTGAGAAATGAGAATACTTAAATAAAATTTTAGGCTTTCAACAGAAGTCAACTTCAAGCTGGCAGAATTCAGGGTTTGTTATTTTCAGGCTGCCTTACATTTAATGGAAACAAAAGTTCTTAAGAACCTAATCATAAATCTAATTAGCTCGATATAGACTATCCTAAAAGCACTTGGAAGGGAGGGGTGCAGACAGACACTGACCAATTTTTATTGTGGAACAGGACGCTTTATTGAAACAGGTGCACATCACAACATATCCTGGCCAACCGCCCTACAAAACTAAGACCTTACTATACATCCGTTGAACTAGCCCTTATCCCACCCCTACGATCCCAACTGAATATACCCATCCTGCAGCTAACTCATTAACTGTATTGCATTTCAACATTTCATTGTTCAATTCCCCTTCATCCTAGGAGTATCATTATGAACCTGTAAGTAAACATATGTCCTAAACTGAGCCTTTAATTACCTGACTACCTTCCCCTTTCACATGGTTCTCCAACAGGCAACGCCAAACAACTCCTGCAAACTCCTGTCAAACATTTCATGCCCCCCGGAGCACCTCTTTCAAGCGACACCGTACATAACCCTCGCCCCTGCGCACCAGTCTCAACCACTGCCTTCAAAAACCCTAGGCATTGTTTAACCCCCCTCTGAAGCCCTAACTAAAGGGATGGGAGGGAGGGACAAAATTACCTCCACATACAGGCTACCAGCCACCAGTTCACCAAAATCTAAAATGGTGTTTGGTAGCACAAAACCAACCTGTAAATGTATGTGCTGGGCTATATTTAGGCCCTCCCTTTCTGCCGGGGGGGGGGGGGGGCAGACTTCCCTGCGGTCCTCTGTATATAGTGACTGTCCCGTAAATATTAAAATGGTGAAATCGAATTCTATAGTGCTTTGGGTGATTGGCAACAGACACGATGAATCCACATGTTTGAAAATTGTTGATGCTAACTCTACATCTATTCCGCAGAACATATCTTATTCATACAGACAATCAGGATTGTTTCATCTGGGGAGGTAGTAGGATTATGTTGGCTCCAAAATCTAGTTGAGAACAAGGACATTGGGTCTTCAGCAAAAAATCATTTAGTTTTAACATAAGAAAATGGCAAAAGCTATGAAGTAAACCAAGTATGAAACCTAGAATAGAACGAGCATTGGCAAAGCGAGTCGGTCTGTGCTTATTAAGGTATAAGTGTCCTTTGTTGTAATATTTCTACTGTGCGTCTGAGAGACACAGGGATTTGTCAACCATGGATGAGGTCATGAAATTTTGTGTTGGGATCATATAAGTCTATGATATGGGCTCTGGAACATTGTGGAATGTGTTCACAATAGTCTGTGGGATGGGACCAATACTCAAATGTCCAGCACGCTAACCGTCCTTCCCTTAGACGGTGACTATTGCTCTACATTTTTGTCACACTATGATTACGGCTATGTGCCAAATCATACATTTGCAAAGTAAGAAAACCCTGTGCTTTTTTACCACAAAGTTGAACTCAAGTCTGCAAAAACGTTACGGTGTCTAGGATTATGGTGGATAGGATGTGAGTGAAGTATCCATGTGCTAGTGTTACTTTCTTCACTGCAGTGCTTCATTTAAGTCAGTGGTTGCAGCTGGTCTAATGAAGATCTTTTTATGGACTGCAAATAGTTTTTCATTCATTTGACTTTGACCCAGAACAAGAGCGAGAAAGGCAGAAAAGGAAGAAAGACGAAGGAAGAGAATGACCCCAAAAAAAATTTAAGGGATGAAAAATTACCTGCAGGAATGAGATAACAGTGCAGGAAGTGTGTGGTTGTGGATGAAAGAGTCATGAGATGGAATAAAGACAAGACCGCCTTGGTATTCTGAACCTCCAACATTTCACAGCTCCTGCCTTGGGCATCTGAGAAAAGCTTGGACATGGCATATATTATTTTCCAAATTAAGTACATGATCAGACAGCTTGAAATGAGAAACCATTAACACCTATACACAGCGTCAAATGATAGGCACAAACTCAAATGTGAAATAAAATCCTTAAATACCATTCTCCTCAGAATTCTGAGTAAACTACTGTTCCTTCTTCCAGAAGACAGCCTCAGGACAGCGGTCACAACGCTCCTTTTGTCTTGATTGGCCTACTGTAATGGTCCCTACTTGAAAATTCAAAAGACACATTTTAAACAGGCTCCAAATCATCCAAAATGCGGCAGCTAGGCTGGTGAGGGGGACACCCAGGTTTGTGTCCGTCAAGGAGGGACTTCTACATCTCCACTGTCTCCCAGTATTGCACCACAATATACTGGAACAATCTACCATTTCACCTGAGAAATGGAAACCAGCTCCTCTCCTTTAGGAAGGGGTTGAAAACCTGGCTGCTTACTGCATAGTCATTTTTCCCTAGCAACCAATTAGGCAGTGCTCAGCGCCAGGACACCCTAGGGTATCAGTTGCGCATTAGAAAGTTTATTAACATAACATAACATTCACAACGTTAGATTACCAGACATAACCACAGACCGACCAGGCACAACCAACATATGTAGAGCTCCAGATATGCAGTCAGAGCTGCCGATTCAAGAGCTGGGAATATCTGGGTTCGAGTCTCAGTGCAACATCCTGTGATTCTGGGCAAATCATTGAATCTCCCTGTGCTCATTGCCAGCGCATGGATACCCTAACAGGTGATAAGCTGCGCTATATAAATCTATACATAAATCTGTAAACTATGACAAGCAGTGGGTTAGGCACAAGTTCCATTGTAACCACTCCAAATGCAAGTATGGATTTAAATGCATTACACTTTCTTACCCCTATTTAGTAATAGTCTCAAAAGGCCATACAGTTCACACACTGGTAGGGCTTGGCTACAAATAACCAGTGCAGGCTCACCAGGTGCATGTACAGCATCCGTTTCTCAGTGCAGTTTAACCATTCGGATGCCAGTGCTGCCTCTTCAAACTACGGTTTAGACTAAAATGCTCAGTGGAACCTCAGTGCAATCTCTCCACAAGCAGGTATGGCATCAAGTACCCAGGGCAGCCTTCCAGTATGAAGGCTTGTTCAAAATCCCAGCTGCATCCTCGCCCAATTATAGCTAAAAGCCAAGTAGCCCCGTGCAGGCTCAGAAGGATCTTATAATGCGTAAAAAAACATGGATACTTCACAATACAAAACTACAGTGACTAGTATCCAGTGCATCCCCTTTTATGAGATAATATCAAATTCCCAATGAGCTTCAACTGATTCCCCTTCTATTATCGACCCTCATCTCGAGACCAGGATATGCATGCTGGAGGCAAGCAGCAGACACAGAGGAAACCCTCAACCCTGGTTTGATGAATCCGTAAGGACCATCAAACAGTAATGCCTTACACAAGAGTGAAAATTGTGCTTAGAATATAAGGTAGAGGAGAGGGAAAAACATAAAATCTGCTTAGGAAGTTAACAAAAAATCAATTCTTGCTGCCAAATCAAAATACTACCCAGAACAAATAAAAACAGCCAACGACTTAAATACAACCCTTTTTCAAACTATAGAAGTCTTACTACCCCCACAGTAATTAATATAGCAGTCAATAACCAAGATGTTTGTGAATCCTTAGCCTGTTTTTCCAGGAAAAAGTTATGAATATCTATACAAGAGCACCACGCCTTCATTGCCCTCACATAGTCCAGAATAACACATTTTTTCTCTTTTTACAATTTAGTTTAATGTACAGCATAATTTTTAATACAGTTTTAAAACGTTTTTAAGATTGCTCTTCTGTATGTGCCAAAAGAAACTAAAATAAGTATAAAATGTATAGGATGAATTTTAAATTTAATATGAATGAATTTTTTAAAAAGGTGTAAATTAATTGTTTTGTTATTGCAATGATTGTACCATGACCTTTTATGATATTAAGTTATCGAATAAAGTACATTTGACTGACTGACTATCTATAAACTTTTCTGCAGCAGCTGCTATGATAATAGTTCTACAAAAGTAAGAACCAAGTCAGTCACTTTCGGACATTTCACGCCACCTTCGGGGGCACAGATTGCAGAACTCGTCCCAAAGATTAATGCAGGGTCTCCCCTCCACCCATGCCCCCCGAAGATTGTCCACCCGGTACCAGAAGTTATAGCACTTTATCTATCTGTTATCTGCTCTACCATGTTTGCCAGGAAGTGGGGAAAACCCTGGTGTTAATCAGCCTTAGAGCTTCCTCTCGTAAAGAAGCTGAATCTTAATATTCTGGACCCAAAAAGCTGTCGACTAATAGCTCGACTTCCTTACCCAGCCAAACTAGCAGAAAAATTAATGAATCTTCAACTTTGCTCCTTTTTTGAGGATAATCCTTTTTTGGATGATACGCAGTTGGGTTTTAGAGAAAATCAGTAACAAAACTATTTTGATTACAGCTACGAAGGAAATCAGAACATCCCTTGATAGAGATCCTTATCCTGCGGGATCTTTCGTCGACCACGAGTGTCACTGGGAGAATTTAACTCCGATCCATACTTCAAAGCAGTCTGACTTCTCGTCTTCTGTCTAGCCCTTAATGCCTTGACAGCCTTACTCAATGCTACTGAGAGATTAGAAGGGCAAAAAGTGAGGTACCTCGCTGATCCCGGACAACATTCTTATTTGGGTGCTTCCCTATGACCTCTACATCACTCGTGTCAAGATAGCATTCATGAATATTAAAGGTTTGATGCTACACATTGGGATCATCACCCGATGAGCATGGTCCGCATTCTAAAATCATTTGATGCTGCGTCATGGACAACCATTTGAAAACATTTTAGATGCACATGTGGATTAGAAAACAGACACTTCTATACTACTTTTTCTTTCCTCTGCTTACATCATACCCTTACAGTACTATCATGTAGGGGAACTCCTGAGCCAGATGTAATATCAATGGAGGACAAATTACAATTAAACAGTAGTAAACAGAGTCATTTGTCTGGCAACTATTGAAGAACTGTGGGATGCAGGATGGAAAGGCTTACGGAATATGTTCATGAGTTCCCCACTCCAGCATATGGTGATGTCTCTGTCCATCTTCCTATATTCAGCATGCTGTCAGAGCACCCTGAAGCCTTGCAGGCCTGTCAGACATGTTTTCAATCTATTCAACAATTTTCTGTTAAGCCAGCCAGGGGTTTCGCTGAGAAGCCAAACCACAAACATGTTTGCCTTCTTTCATACTGAGAAAGGAATATGTGAAAATCACCAAATCCCTGCCAGATTTTCGGGGTAACCATGTTCAGCACATATCCTTACAATTAATATAAATGGATTTAATAATTACTTTTTCTTTGGACATTATTATATGAGCCCTGTCCTATTGTGACTTAGATGGGCACCCCTGGCACAGACAGAATTCACATATAAATACGTGTATGTAAAATAGGAACTGAAACTTAACTAAACGTACCATTTCTATAAACACTATGTAGTGTCCTATAAAAAAAGGATAGATTTGTCCACTAATACAAGAACCTAGTTAATAAAAAATCCTCTTCCTAAATGCTTGACCCGTATTCTTCGTGTTTTTACTTATAGCAGAGCCTCTCTCAGGACACCATTTTCTTTTTACTTTGATACAATGATTCTCTACAAACGCTCAAAACTAAATTTCCTATGAGGGCAGCTTTCGTTTAAAAGCATCGATGCGTGTTATTTTCCATGACACTCAGAACTGTTAGTATAATGCAAATGCCACCTTACACAACATGTTGCGACTAAAAAAACACGTATTAAGTCAAAGCTGGGAAAGTTGAGCAACACTCCATTTATGCCGCAATGGCTTCAATTGCCCCGGTCCGAGTCTGTCAGGGTGACAAAATACCACGAGATGGCCCTGGGTGCAAGAGCTGGGAGCAAGCCACGCTAGCAGGTGTCATATAATCGATTTATTTGTATAAGGTCGTTAAAAGAAACAATCCTGTGCGTTCTTCAACGAGGACCAAGAGCACTAACACGAAATAAAGGAAGTGACGTTGTGACATTGCAGATCTTCACCTAACTACTACAGATGGAAATCGAATTACGAATTAAAACAGCATTCTGTAGCAAATACTTGTATTTAATTAAACTTTAAAATAATACCCCTTATCGAGAATCTTGCAACCTTTTCTACAAAAATGCACGCAGAGATCTGTTTGATATTATGGTTTGTGTATTTCATGCATTTTCTTACAGACTGCATGGAGCATGCCTCGTTATTTCCATGAAACCAAACTCCATTGTCGAGTTCATGTTTTTTTTCCATTCATTTACTTACATGTTATTTGCATTCGTGAAGTTGGCAATACTTTCAATGTACGAAGAAGTTAAAACAGATACTAGCAATGTCCCCAGAGTTCAATCTAAAATAACTATTTCACACAGTGTTGAACAGTGACATTTCCCCCTGAAAACAAAGCAGTTCACCATTTAAAAGGGAAGTGCTAAAAACTAAATTCAGCTTTTTTTTTAATGAGTTGGTCAATTACAACAGTGAAAACAGACTAACCTTTAAGGAAGACGTCCTCTTCATTTGCTGATGACATCTTTTCAAACGATATTTTGCCACCTTTCTGGTCGGAGGTTTTTGTTGCAGTGTTCAAATACCTCCCAGACTGTTTTTTAAGTGTTGGAGAATGTAAACTCTGCTCGCTCTCTACTTCCTGTTACAAGACATAAAGGGGATGTTAGTTGAAAGCTATCAGTAGGAAACAGATGTGGTTTTCCTGGGGTATCAATTACAAAAGCCGTACCTTCCCCATGCAAAACGGTACATTGTGTTATTATGTTATGACAGTACCCTATAGATAGCCCGGAACTTGTGCATCTGAGAGGCAGCAACAGCATTTCTTCTACATTTTATTTTCTAAGAGTATTCATTTCAAAACTAATACTGGAGTTTATAGTCGAAAGAAAAAATGGTGAAATAGACCAGAGACTAAATAACATTTCATATCGCTTGACAAGAAAATATTACCAATATATTATTCCTTCATCATGCAAACTAGTTATTTTCTTGAAACCAGGGACAGATCTGCACAAACCCAGACACTCAATTACCATTGGCAACTAGGATCCTGCAGGCCAATTTTCGTTTATTTTCTCAGAGGCAAAAAAAGTTAGCAAGCATTGGCAAAGCCAATAGATCTTGCCTTTGAAAGCTATTGGATTTGTAAACGTTTCTTAGCCATGCTATAAAAGTATTTTGGGTGCATTAGTGGTGAATGCATCATAGTAATTTTGTATTTTTATTTTAGCTATGCTGCACAAAAGCCACACTGCTCTACAGCATGGCGACAAACCGTTGAAAAAGTCAGCAATACCAATGCTGTACAGCAGGAAAAAAGGCAATGGCAGAATCAAAAGTCTCAAAGGCAAGACATACTGGCTTTGACAATGCTTGTTAGGTCTCGTCACAATACTCTGTGATTCTGAGCAAATCAGTGAATCTTCCCCAAGCATGAAATCGAAAAAAATATGACATCTGGTAAAAATAAAAATGATCACATAAACAAGCAATAGCATTCATGTCTTAGTGAAAATACATTTGGAAGCAGATAACTTCTGTAGTCACAATAAAAGCAGATAATATCTGTTGTCACAAACATCCATTTCAAAGGAGAAAAGAGCCTCTATGAAGTGTGTGTGCATTGTAAAACATAGCTACTAATGGCAAGGGGTTCAACAAGGATAAAAGGGAAAAATAAAAATAAAAGTTGTGCTTCAATCCCAGCTAAATGAGTGGAAAGACAGCAATCAACCTGAAGCAATTAGTACTAGGTCCATGCTCCAGCTGAAAGAAGAGGAAGTAAAGCCATCCTGGGCTTGGCAAACAGAAGAGAGCAAATAAGAATGACAATGAATCCAGCAAATGTTAAGCAACGGACGTGCTGCTAGCCCCTTGCTATACAATCTCTCTGGCAAGGGAGAGAGCATGCAGCACATGCCCTGTCGCGCACAAGACCTAAAAAGGGGTGTGGGGATTAAAAACGACGTGCTTGCACCTAAAACAAAAGCTACTGAACTAAGTTATCCCAGTCTTGGTATGAAAGTAGAACTTCAGTCAAAAGGAGCGATTCAGTTGTTGTGGTGCAAATCCAATCCATAGTTTTTGAGAAGATACCATTAAGAAAATTCAACGGGTGGACTTGAAACAGTTAACATTTTATTTTATAGCTTAGCTTTCATTTTCAGTGGGTGTATGACTTGGTTCATGGACTAAAAATGTTAAAGCATACAGCTTGTAGCTCTCATTGACCACGTATTGATCCACAGCCAAAGCTGCAGATCCAACAATGATTAGCTTGGAAATTAATCATGTGGCTGTCATTACAGAATGTGGGTGAAAGTCCCTGTGTCCTCAAAAAAACAAAAAAAAAGTAAAAGCCACTTAAGGGGGTGGGTAAACAGACCATAAACCCCAGGCTAAAGTGGGTTCACCCTCAAAGGGTTACCCTAAAAAGCAACAAATGCAAAAAAAAAATGAATGTGCGACAGTTTGCAATAACATGTCAGCAGGGCTGAAGAGCTGGTTGGGTTGAGGCAGGGTCAAGTGCAGGGCAGAGGACAGAAGGGCGATCGTGCTGAGAACCTCAGAGGGCTGCAGCCAGTTCAGCGCAGGCAATAGAGGGGCATGGGGGAGGCACAAAGGCAGCCACATTGCGGCTTGGGGAAGCCCCCTGTGAAATTGTGCTCAGGGAGAAGGCGGTGGGGCAATTCCACCCCGGAAATTGTTTGCTTCATGCTTTCTTTTGCAAATCTCCCTTCATTTGGCTATTAAAGTGGCAGACCCTCTGCACTGTAAACATCTGCTATGATGGTCAGTACTACCAACCAACATTTTACACTTCCAGTGAGATGTGGTTTACGCAATAATAATTTCATCATTTACAAGTGAGACAAATAATCCAGGTGCTTAAAATTCTAAACCAGATTGTCATCTCTCTCTTCTAGCAGGTCTGACTTCCAGCCATTATGACCATAAGGAAATTGTGCTCAGGCAAAGTAAGTGTCAACAGGGTCTGTAAGAAAACGAAATCTAACCCCCACTGTGGAGTAAATCAAGTCACATGGAAGATTTAGAGAGCTAGGCTCCCATATCAACTTACTTCTCAAAAGCAAAAATATAGTAGGTACCCCAAGAGAGGTCTCCTGGTTTTGGATGCACAACCAACAAAACAATGAAGTAGCATCTAAAAGTGTCTAGTCAAGGAGCGAATAATTAAGTCTGTTCTCCCTCTACACTTGGTGTATGCTTGCGGAAAGAAGGTCTTTCACCCAATGGAGGCTCAGACTAATATCTTAAATATTCCTTCAATTGTGGTTGCACTGACAGAGCAAACTGTTCTGAGATCTCAGTCTATTACTGACTACACTTTACTAGGTGCAAATATGGACCGTCTTGAAGTAATTGGTATAGCGACGATTGACACCCCCTAGAAGATACAACATTGAAGTTTCTAGTTGATCAAATCAAGCTAAATCTCTCTAATATTACTCACAGCCAGTTTCTCATTCATTGTTGGAACACTCACTAAAACTAGATCTGGGCTGTCAAGCTTCATGTAATCTTCCGAGAGATTGCGTTCAAGTTTGAGTAATTCTTTTTTTTGTTGTTGTTTTAAATACTCTGGAACCAAAATACATTAATACTTTACATTTCATAGTTTCAATTAAATTCATTTTATACAAATATAGATCATGACTTATAAAACCATACAAACACATATTGTAAAGCAATTCTCTAGAGTGGTTAGTATCACTTGACAGTTAGGAAAGTTCATGGAACCTAAAAATCCATCTAAAAGATTGAGTACTTAAAGATCTCACCAATTTACAGGGTAAAAATATATACACCAGATTATCAAATCAGGATTGCTGCCTTATATTGAGGGCAGAACACATTACATTTAAAATACTGTATCTGTTCCAGCTGAGCATCAAACCCACTCCCTCCCTCACACTGGTGTCCGACCCTGAATATTCTCTCTCCACCTCGCTAAGGTTGCCCAGAATAACAGCCCCAGCTTCCTCGTCTTCCTTCCTCGACTTTTATAAAGAGTAGACTCCTTTTTGTGGAGCCCTAGTAGACGGGCTAGCCACATTTGAAAGGTAGGAGGTTCGGCATCCTTCCACCCTGATGCTAAGAGAATCCTGAGGACTGCTACAGATATAAATAGGAAGTATTCTTCCTCCTTTCCTAGACCCAGACAGTTATCGTGTCCCAGTATCATCAGGGTAGGGGATAGGTTGATCTTGTGCCCTAGCAGCCCCTCCCAAAACATTACCATCTCTTTTTTAATTGATAGTAACCTCTCGCATTCGTGGAACATGTGGATCAGGGTGGCTGGACCTTCGCCGCACCTTGGGCACCTATCCTCTCTTTTACCCCACTTAAACAATTTGGCGGGTGTAAAATAGACATTAAATAAGGTTTTATAATGTTGTGCTTTTAAGTTGGTAGAGTAAAAGATTCTGTCAGCTAAATGTAGTGCTTTATACACGTCAGCATCGGGATCATTTAATTGTGCTACCCATACAGATTCGGTTTTCTCGAAATCATCCTATATCTTTTGTAACCAGGTGCCATAGATGTTCTTGATCCTTCTGCCACTCCCTTCAATTTGATCCTTCTGCCACTCCCTGCGATTTGCTCTAATAGATTAATTTTACCCCCTGGATGTACCAATGGCCTGCGACCTGCTACATTTTTCTGAATTTGTATATTTTTTAAAACCCTGACCAGCTGGGATCCCATACTTCTGTTGTATCACGCCAAATGGGAGTATCTGATCTCCTTCAAATATATCACCTACCGTTTTTATGCCGCACTGTTCCCATACCCTACCCATCATATCGTAGATTGTATGCGGTAAGGCATGTGGTCTCCAAAGTGGTGTATAAAAGTTTATTTTCGGAATTAGCATAGCTTATTGTATTTTCTTCCATACATCCCAGGCACTAAACATTACCTTGAACCACACCTTTTTATAGTAGCACCCATCTATTTTACGCAGCAGCAACCCTCTGGCCTCTCTACCCTCATAAGCTCAAAAATCGACGGGAGGGTGTTAAAACCTGCCTGCTCGACAGCTTCCCTGCTAGCTGGGACAAGTAATACTGCCATCTGGCACAGTAGGCATGCCCATTAATAAAATCTAATATTCGGAAGCGCCAGCCCTCCCCTTGCCTGAGGGAGAGACCGATACTTCAAAGAGCGCCTAACTTTTCCATACTGCCAAATGAAATTTGTGAATGTAGCCTCAATTGTTTTCAAAATATATTCATCAATCAGAAGAGGGATAGACTGGAATAAATACAAAATTTGGAGAAACATGGTCATTTTTAAAACATTTCCCCTCCCAATACTAGATTCAAACCGTCAATCCTTTTAAGATCAGCGGAGATGGTCTTCACCACCGGGTCGAAATTAATCTTTACTATTGTGTTAACTGCTGAGCTAATTTGCACCCTGAGATAGACGGCCCTCTCCGTACGCATAGGGTCGCTCATACTTATGCTATTTGTGCAAACTATCAGGGTCTTACTTTCATTCAGCAGATATCCCGATTTCTGCCCAAATTCCCTGGCAATCTGGGTAGCTGCACTGACAGCGCTTATCGGGTCCGTTGTTAGGATAGCCAGATCGTCTGCATAGGCTAGCAATTTAGATTCAAAGCCGTTAGTCGAAATAGGCTTGATATCTTGACACCCCAGCAGTCTTTGTCAAGGGATCAATGTATAGGGTACACAATATTGGTGAACAAGGGCACCCCTGTCTCATCGCTCTGGAAATATGGATATTATCCGAACTGCCCCCATCAGTTGAATTTGTGCCTTTGGGTCGAGTACATTGCCTTGATTGCCCTGATAATTCTAGGCCCAAACCCTTTTTGCTCCAACATCCCCCATAAATACGTCCAAGCCACACGATCAAAGGTTTTTTCTGCACTGAGGAGGATCATGGCCATCCGGCCCTCTCTGGCAGCCTGTACATAACAACATGATGGTCCGCCTTATATGTTCAGTCGTCCCACGTCCTAGGATAAACCCATTCTGCCAAGGATGAGGTCAGACCGTAATGACCCTCCCCAACCTCTTAGCTAAGTTTTGTACCCGTGTTTATGACTGATATTGGTCTATACGATGCGGGGTTATCTGATGGTTGGCCTTTTTTATGGAACACTGTTTGTTTCTTTCAAGGTTTCTGGTATTTTACTGTTATATTGTATTCCTGTAAATAGATCTAACAATATAGGAGCAATTACGGTTTGAATACACCTGTAAACTTCCACGGGGATACTATCAGGGCCCGCTGCCTTTCCTGCTGGTAATTCCTGTAGAGCTTCATTTACTTCCTCCAGCGAGAATCTAGTTCCTCTTTTTCCTGGTTGTCTAACTGTCGGCCTACACCCTCCTCCTCCGACCTAGGCAGTTCTACTTGGTACTCTTCTTCATGAAGCAGCTGATAATAGTCCTTGAAGACCTTTAGTAGATCCATGGGCTCTGTATATAATTGATCATCCTGCCGGATCTCTGTAATTGGGTGTCTGGTGCTTTCCTGCCTAATTCGAAGTGCTAAAAGAGTCCCTGCTTGGTCCCCCATTTCATAGTATTTACTCCGGTGTGCTTGGTATTCATCTGCTGCTTTCTGTGCTAACCATTTATTTAGCTCTGATTTTATGGCCAAGATCCTATGATGTGCCTCTACCGTCTCCTCCCCCTGAACTATAGCGGATGTATGTTCTACTGCATTTATTAATTCTCTTAATAACCTATCATTTTCGATCCGGGCCTCTTTCCTTAGCCTAGCAACAAAGCTCATTGTTTCCCCTCTAAAGTCTGCTTTAAAAGCGTCCCATACTGAGTTTCGGCTGGCACTGTACTGGATGTTATCTAAAAAATCCTGCGTCCACTTCAAGTGCTCTCTATATGTCTTATTGACCAGTATCTTCCTGTCAATAGTCCATTTAGAGTAAATCTTTTTGGGCAAATCACCCTCAATATGTAAAACTAATGGATTATGGTCAGAGATCACTTTTGGGAGTTTTTCAATCCCCACTTTGCTAATCCATGTAGCTGATGCTAAAAAGTAATCAACTTTAGTCTATTTTTTGTGTGGGCAGGAGAAATACGTATAACCTGCCTTGTTTGGTTGCTTGTTTCCCGAAACGTCCACCAACCCATGGCCATCGATAAGGGAGATCAAGGCTCTGCATACTTTGGGCTTCCGCCCCATATAACTAGTCTTATTGCATAAATCCACTGCCATATTAGAATTGCCGCATACAATCAGCGGACTAGGCCATGCTGCGAGTTCTGTTTCCAAATGTTCAAAAACTATGGGGTCATCTTGATTTGAACCGTATATTGAACATATAGTGAACCCAATTCCTAGTTTCACCACCACCCACCGGCCTAAGGCATCTACTAATTTACGCTTAGCCCCACCTAGAGCCATTTTCCCAAATATGGCCATACCCCGAATGGTGGAAGTTTGGGATGTGCATACCAGCAGGTTGAACCCTTTCATATTTCGAAGGTTTCTTTTCCTCCATGGAAAATACGTTCTTGTAGACATACCAGATCAAAGTGGAAGAAGAGGCAGAGGCTGGGGGAATTTGTTAGAATGAACCAATCATTTAAGCCCCATACATTTATTTTACATATATTACATTTCCCCATTCTTTTTTGTTTCCTTGTAGCCTCTGCTTTCACTACAGCATTTTTGTGATTCTGTTTGTAAACATTTCGCCTGACTTTCTAAGTGGTTCCTAGTATTAGTTTTCTCCCTGTGACCCACCCCCTTTCACCCACCATCTCCCCCTCTTCTCCCTTCGCTCCCCCTGGCCACTCTCGCCCACCTCCCCAACTCTACCCATCCCCCCTCCCGACTATCTTCCCCCACCACTACCCCAGAGAAGCGCTCAGACCTTAGTCTGAGCATAAGATGTGCGCAGCATATGTAACAAAGCAGAGGTTGTTCCTACCCTTAGGGCCAGTTCCCCCACAAGGCCCGATTACTTTAAGGAGCTAAACATAACTACGCTTGGTTTACTTAAAACAGTGTTACACACCCGTGTCTATTTAGCTGTCCCTAATTCCCCATTTTTTTCCCGGCTTTCTCTCTTCTTTTTTTTACATATTCTAAGGCACCGTATACATTGAATCACACTTATTTTATCTTTTATTTGTCAATGCCATCAAGAAAGTCTTGCTTTAATTTCCGACGTAAAATAGCGCGTCTGCCCATCATGAATCACCTTGAGCTGTGCTGGATTAATCAGATATATTTGAATGATTTTGTCCTGAAAATGCTTTATCATCTGCCTTCATCTCCACTGTCTCTCCACAGTGGTGTGACAAAAGTCCAGGCGAACAAAAAATGACACCTCGCATGGTCTTTTGGACTCCGGTCTGGCCTTCTCCGAAATTATCTGGGGTAGTAAAAAGTTGCCAAAGTACACAAGTATCGCACCCGGCTTGGCTCCTTCTTTCATCTGATATCTAGACCTGAACGGAGTGCAAAGGGCTCTTTGTACTTTCACTGCCCAGTTCTATTCTGACAGTTCCGGGAACAATGACTTTAGCAGACGGTTTTCAAAGTCCTCCTGCTTCCACTGGATGTCTTTGATCTGTGCTCTTCAGTCCAAGTTGCTGCACCAGACAAAACTGCCTCTGTGGTGACGATTCTTGCCTCAAGGTCATTCATTCCCCTATATTGACGCAGGATTTCAACAGTTTCCTGACCACTCCTTGCATTTTTCGCATTGCTGACTGGGCTTTCCTGCTGTCCTGGTGAGTCTCCTCCCTCTGCCACAATATTGCCTGATAGATAACTTCCAGCGTTGGAGGGGCCAGACTGACATCAGTGGGCATCGCCCCGGTTGAGTGGCCAACCAGCTATGTTGCAGATGTATAGTCCCATTTAAGATCTTTCCTGTTGCGACGTTGTACACTTGAGCGTGGACTTATTTTTTTAGCTGTTAGGGCTTAGTTTTGTCACTTTCTTCAGAGTCTGATTCTATATTGCTTGCCTCAGATGAAGTACTAAAGCCATCTTCAGACTACTCGGCTCCCTCCGATACTGAAAAAAAACTGTTGCTTGGCTCTCTGACCCTCTCCCCCTTACTGTTCTTGTCACCTACTCCAGAGCCAGCTGCTAGGTTGTGTCTTGGTTCAGGCACCCTGGTGCCATTCTAGTTAACCCCTTCCCCTAGGCACTCTCATACCTCCTGACAAAGACCTGCTTCTTTAAGAAGAGAATCAAAGTGATCTGGGTTAAAGTTCTTGGTCCCTTGAAGCTCAGGTAGTTCAAATGGTTCACCTTCTTTTGTCATTTCTTCACCCTGTACCTGTCACTCCCCAGGTATATTTTCCTTACTGCCACCCCCTGCTAATGAGGACGCATTATTTCCTAAAGTTTGTGGGTGCCTGTCATCATTAAACGCCTTCAGTGAAACAGTACCTGTTAACTGCACGGGGGTCGTCCAGACTCTTACTCTGGGTGTGCTCCAGTCCTTGTTTCTACTTTTCCCCACTGCTTGCTCCTGGCTGTGCCTCCTTCGTTTGCTAAAAATAGCTCCGCGATGGATGGGCCGGCAGGACGTGGTTTCCCTGCTCCCCGGCCCCTTCCTTCCTTCGCCGCTGGAAACTTACTGCTGGAGATCTGCGGCTGCAAGCGCAGCCCAAGTCCAGCTGTCTGGTCCGACTGGCTTTGAGTCATCCTCTGCAGCGTATCCTCCGCGTATCTGGCAATTTCCTGCTCTGGAGGCTCCAGTGCTCGCTGATCTTTTCGGTCCCATCTTCGGTCTGCTTGCAAACATGCTTCGGTCTAAGCAGGATAGGTGCCTTGCTACGGCTTGTCTCCAGATCGACAAGCAAAGATCAATCCACTCGGCCCAGGCACTACAGCACAGCTCTGAGCTCTCTTTATTGGCGGGACTTTAAACGTTGTTTAAACAGTGTTCATTTTCAACGCACCATAGGGGTTCACTCAAGGTGATTCAGCCAGTATATCACTGGTGCTGCTAACGCCCTCCTAAGCAGCGCCATCTTGCCTCCGTTTAATTGTGTCCAAGTTTGAGTCATTCCAATTTTTGAAGTGAATCGTTAGTTAAATTTTAGAACTGTTCGAGAAATTAGCATCAAATTCCTGCCATGTTCGAGACCTTATCCTCAATTTGTCATGGTCTATCAACAAGAAACGTTGTGCCAACAAATGGCAGTGCTAATGAAGTCCATGACGGTAGTGGCACAGGCAAAGCAAAAAATTTTCTCTGTGACAGCTACCTTGAACCAGTACCAATGGGCTAGGTTCTCCCTTGCCAGCTGCTAAGTTGCCTCTTACCACCTGCATGTCTATTCCTGCTCACACTGGAAAGCAAACAGTTCCTTTAGAGGCTCCAGAGGAGACTGGGAGAAAGAGGATAAATAGGAAGAAAAAGAATTAATTACAACAGAATATTCTCCCTAAAATCCTTGTTCAAAGAGTCCAAATGAAATAATTTTGAGTCGAAACCAGAAGCAACCATACCTTTATTTCCTATACTTCAGAAGAAGATGTCAACTGTGGCAATAAAAGATGTCTGATAAAGAAGAAAAATGCAGTATAACACCAGAGCCTCCTAGTTTAGTCACCTCTTCAACTAAAATGGGTAAAAAGTCTCAACTCTTGAAAAGGAACAGGAGAACTCAACAAACAAGCAAATGGGGTGCCAGGAAAATTCAATTTGCTGCTGTCTCTACAGAGTTGGACTCAAGAGCTGCCAATCCAGTGGGCCATGTGTGCCCCTGGATTCGGTCAATACATTTCCCCCTCAATCAGTCAGCAGCCACATGGGGTAATCGCAAGACAACTTCACAATTCACTAAGACTTCCAACACCAATACCGGAGAAGTAGCTGAGGATTTGTTGGATCAGAGGAAAGTTATTACTGGAGGATTGAATCCTTGTGCAAGCTCATTTAAGCCACCTTTAATAACATATTAAAAAAACTCTCCTCTTTCAAATTATCCTACCCAAAGTAAGGCCACGAGAAACTGCCCCACTAGCCCATTAGTGAACACTTTTTCACATTAGACTTTTTCTGTTAAATGAGAAAGGCAGGGCAGTGAGCAGATCTTTCTTGTAAAGCTGCTTTGAGAAAAATTGGCATACTGGCATTAGTAAAAAGCAGTCATATTCAGTCTGTTTATATCCTGCAGTCTCATTTGGGAGACAGTCTACTTGGAGATTATAGACAACACTGTAAAGCAAAAAGTCACAATTTTCCATGACAGAGGCATAAATGTTGCTCCTTTGCTCTTTCCTGGTAATAACTCCTTGTTTCAATTCAATTCAATTAGTCTTTATTCGATAACTCCAATCATAAAAGACACAGTACAACATAAAAGTGTCATCTAAAATAATAAACACCGCCCTAAGAGCATACATTACTCATTGGATTTAATATCAACATTATCGAAAAATCCTGACTATTGTGAACTAAATAATAATATATTATATTTAATAAAAACATAAACCAATTAATACAATTCAAACAGGGGAGCCTTCTTTTCGGGGGCACAATCAAGCAAGACACGTGGAATTCCCAAACCAGCCTCCAGGTTTTTCTGTCTCAAAGCCCAGAACCAGCTTAGAAATCTTGTCATAGAGAACAATATCTGAGCGGGTATTAGATACCAGAATCTGAAATGCTGTCATACATGATCTGGTACCAAAATTAGAACACAGCAGCTTAAGCCACCTGCGATAGGAACACTTGTAAGCTGGGCACACAAACCGTACATGGGTTACCTACTCTTCCTTTGATGGGCACGAAGGGCAATTGATATCTGTAGCCTTATTCCATTTAGCAGTGAAAGATCTTAGGGGAAGGGTACCTACTCTAAATTGGTGGTATCGTTTTCTGTCACCAGATTTGGTGATCAAATTCCAGTAGTCCTCTAATTCCGTAAGAAGTTTATCCTCCATGAAGAGACCTGTGAGCGAGGTACTGCTTACTATCGACATGGTCTTTCTTGAAATTATGGCCCAGTAGAATTCTTTATACTCATTTTTGCTGGGAAATGAATTCCCTATTGGATCTTCCCACAAGTGGCGGAGCCCCATATTATTCCAGTTACTCTTGATCTTCTGCAACCATTTAATCTATGAGGAATGGGCGGCTTGTCTAATGTACATAAGGGCATTGGCGTAAGACGTCAATTCTGGAGTGGTCCAGATCCTCCTCCAATAGGCTAAGGGTCTGAATCCTGCAACTTCATCAGTAGAAAGACAGTCTAAGTCCAACAACAGGGGCTCGATGGGGGTGGATTGAGGCAGGGAGGTCAGTGACCTCAAGAGCTTATTTTGCGCAGTGACTAGGGATAATAGATTTTCAGACCCCTATAGTTCTGCGCCATATATTATAGAAGCTCTGACCTTCCCGTTGTAAATCGATAAAGCTGGCCCCACCGGTTTAGTACTAGAAAGTCTATATTCCTTAAGTAGGGCTCCTGCTAGCTGGTTGTGTCTAAGAACTAGGACATTAACTGTGGAGTCCAGTTCATCCTCCTACCCATAGTCACACCCAAATAAGTAAAGGTGTCAGTTTGCTCCAAAGGCACTTCGTTCATTAAAACTCTGCTTTTAATAGGTTTGTATTGATGCAGCACCATGAACTTGGTTTTAGCAACATTTTCTACAAGTTCATAATTGTTGCATAATTCTGTAAATCTGCCAGAGGCACGTTGCAGACCAGATTGATTTTTAGGTAAAATTAAAGTGTCGTCTACAAACATTAATAGAGGGCCCCTTTAACCGGCAAGGGATGGTGCATCTGTTGGAAAGTTAGTGTAATATGAAATGACCTTATTAATAAGCAGGGAGAATAGGGTAAGGTCAAGGACACACCCTTACCGCACCCCCTTATTTACAGGGAAGTGGTCAGTTAATTCACCCTGCTGTCCCCAACTAACTTGGGCATAGTTTGCCTCATGCAGTCTAATAACAAAGCTTAATATTTCTAGGGGCATCCCTGCCTCCCTTAGGACTTCCCATAGCTTGTGACGAGGGACCAAGTCAAATGCTGATTTTAAATCAACAAATGCTGCGCAGAGGGTACTCCCCGCAAGAATGACTGTACTCCAGAATATCAGCATGAATCTGAAGACTTGGTCAATAGTACTGAAGTGGGGTCAAAAACCTGCTTGGTATGTAGATAGTACATCCTGATCCACTATCCATTCATTGATTCTACCTAGGACAAGTCTAGCAACTATTTTCTGAAGTGTGTCAATTAGGCTTATTGGCCTATAGTTGGTAAGATTGGCACGGTCACCCTTTTTATTATATATGGGAATGATTTCAGCACCACGCCAAGTATCTGGAATCTGCGCGCCCCTAGCAATAGCATTTATAATGACAAAAATATACTCAGTCCAATTCCTCCTGTCGGCTTTAAAAATATTGGCTGGGGTACAGTCCGTGCCTGGAGCCCTACCTGATGGAACCCCTTACAGGACCTGTTCTATCTCCCTTTTATCAAACATTAGAACACCCTCTGTGATGACCTCAGGATAAACAGTTAAGCCACTCTGAGAAGAAGCAAATTGGGCCTGATAGTGTTTCACCCACAATTCAGGAGATATGTGGTTCACTGGAGTGGGCCCAATCGCACCACTGCCCTACTTTACTAATTGCCAGAATGTGGTCCAATTTTTCTCATTACTAGCATTAGCTATGGACTCCCACCTGTCCTCATCAAAATCTTTCTTTGCCTTTAGCTGCGCTCTTTTTTTTTATAGTTCACCCTTGCTAATTGGACTTCTTGGGAAGTTTCAACCCTAATGACATCCGTAAGTTGTTTGAATGCGGCTCTACAAGCCTCATTATACCATTTGGACGATTTTTTTTATAGTGTGCCTAAATGGTCGCTTATTTATTAAGAACAAGGATTTCAGTTTGACAAATAGGTCTTCATGCGCTTTCTTATGGGCCATAAAGAGTTATCAGAAGGATCTAGCGAGCCCAGTAATAGTATTGTTTCATCTACTATAGCCTTAATCTGTGTTTCCGAGACCTCATATTCAGAAACCTTAGCCCATTTCAGCTGACAGAAATCATGAGACATGATCACTTCGCCCACTGCTATTTCCATTTCTGCCCCTATGAGGTCCAAACCCTTCCCAAACAAAGTAAGTACCAACGGATCATGGTCACTCTCAGGTCTTTGGTATACGTGCATGTCCACAAGTCTGGGCCAAAGCTCTAAACTAATAAGAATTTAGTATATTCTACTGCTTCTAGACCCATTGGAAAAAGTGTTAATGCCTTCCATATCGGAGGGGGATCTTCCGTTTAAATCCCTTAACCCCCGCCCGAGGGACATGCTTCAATAATCATATCCAGGTGGACGATGGTTGGTGACGCTTTCCCTCCCACATTCCCTCTCGCAAATACGTTGAAAAATATAAAGTCAATCTCTCCTTCAACAAGTACTTTGATAGCAAGAATATCTGGGCTGTCTATTGGCAGTTCCTCTACTTGGAACGATGTCTGTTGCTTGGCCCAAATAATCAATCCCCCACTAGGTCTCCCCCGTCTATTAGCAATTGCTGCCTTGCCAAAAGCCAGATAGCCTGCACGATGGATCGTATCTACTGACCATGTCTCTTGAAGGGCAATTCGATCATACCCCTCGATGGAACATGACAAATCAGATGACAAGGTCTCTGGCAAAAGACCAGCAATATTCTAGGACAGGAGGGAGAGTTGGGGGAAGTGTTACCCATGGGTTCTGCAGCACAAAGTGCGGATTCCAAGCCAACCAAACTCTTGGCTGGTGTTCGTTGGTGTCTCTTCCTTATACTGTGGGGGAGTAGGTGGACTGTCATAGTATGCATCCCTAACAGAAATGGTGGAAAGGAGTCAATCGCACTGCTCTAGATCAGATAATGGGAAGTAACTATTAGTCAGGGGGACCTCTATTGGTCTATTTGCTTGGCTCTGTGGAGCTCGATATTGCCTACTTTCCCAGTGGGAATTCAGCACATTCGGTGGATAGGGCCCAGATCTATAGAAAAACCCTAACTGTAAAATAAACACCTTATCCATGTATTTGCCTTCCATCCCTCACAAATTATCCAATAAAAATCTAGTTATGTGCACGTTATTGAAATTAACAATTACATAGTCACCATTTCCTTCCTTCCTCGAAAAACCAATCCACTGGGTTCGTCTGGCCATGATCATGTGCTTATCCCTACCCTCCTCCCAGATCCCAACATCCTTTAGATGGTTGGTGTGCCAATGCAGAGCTTTTAACATAAGTTGATCAGTCATTTAGGTCTGCATTGCCCGTAGCGGTGGAACATTTGCTAGAACAACCACTAGGGGGAGTGCTGCCGGGGGAAGATCAAGATTCATAGACTTAGGTTGCACATTATTTGGTCCTAGACCTCCAGGTCGTTGTGTGTAGGTAGATAGGCTTAGTTGGCTGTCGGGGAGGCAGGTATCACAGCTGGGGTCCTTGGTTGGAGTGGTTCCTACCTCCACTCTGCCAGCACCGGAAGGGCTTAGAATCGATTGGGAAAACTCGCTCGACAAATTCCCTGGTGCTGCATCGCAATTATCCTTAAGGATAGGGTTTTTCTGAGCTACTGCTGCTAAACCTATATGTGGGCCAAAAGCAGATGGTTTGGTTACTTGTCGGCTTGGTGGCTTAGGTTTAGCTGTGACCTGGGCTGATACTAAATTAGCTGAATGGTTAGTTATGGTCACAGATGTAGACTTGAGGTGAGCTGAAAGACCCTCAAGAGCTAAAAGATTTTGCCTGGGATTCAACATTAGCAAGTCGGTCTTCGATCCAGGTTAATCTATAGTTAATGGGAGATAATAAGGTTGACAGAAGATTTTCCAGTCTTCTCAACATTTCCTCTTTGGAATTCGCTCAGTGGCCACCATAGCCACAAGGTCGAAATCCGGGGGAATCAGAGCTTGATTGCTTCTTGTGATTTGCTCACCTACTTAAGCGTGTCGTTTTGTTTTTGTTAATTCTAGGCGCTTTCGCAGTTGGGCTCTGGGGGCCACCACCTCTCTTCCTTTTGGCTGCAGGGTCAGGAATAGATTTATTAGTGATTTTTTTTTTTTTGCGAAGATCTAGCTGAAGATTTTAAAGGAACACTAGTAGCAGTATTTATTGCGGCTACTGGAGATTTTACTGTGTTCTCCGACGAGCCTATTGGTGTAGACAAAGAACCGCTGTCTTCTTTGGTAATCATAGCCGTGGTTGAAGTTACGACAGAAAAGGCTGGAGAGAGTATTGAGGCAATTAAACCTAAAGACTATATTTTCGTTAATTGCGGGTCCAAGGACAAACTGCGCTCAGTTAGCGCTACCTCCTTTTCAAGCACGGTAGTTGCCCTTATTATGAACTGATCTAATGTCCCCGCTACGCTGCCACTATTGGGTGCGTCTAGCCTCTTTCCGTCACGCTTACTCATCATTAATGTTGGTGTCAGTGTTTAGCCCAGTAATTAACAAGGGTTTGCAAGATACAATGAAGGGGATAATAGGTTTGGCAAAACTAACCTTGGTGTGTGAGGAGGTTAGAGGGGGGGCCCGGCCGGTCTCTGAAAGGCTCAGACGGGCCCGCCCTTGGCCCGGGCTTTGCCAGGTGCGCTGCATGCGTTACGCGAAGCGGGAGCGGCGAGTTGCTAAGTAGGCTTCAGACGAATCAGGGCAAGTAGGCTCAGGTACGGGCTCACTCCACACGCCCCCTGGGACTTTCAGTTCCAGCCAAAAATAAAGCGTCCACCTCAAAAGACTGGTGATGCGGCTCCTGACAAGCACCAGTGAACCTGCTCCGTGCCGTGGATGATGTGGGAAACCAGCGTCTACCCAAAATGGCTGTTTCAAGTGCAGAGGGGCTTTGTGCAGAAAATAGGGGCAGGCAGGTCAGAGCACGTCCATTCAAGCCACACAGGATCCAGCAGTACTCAAGAGCCGGAATCCATGCAGCCTCCAAGCAGCCACCTCAGAAGCACAAGCGTCCTCAAAGTTGGTGTAGTGAAGCATTCAGTGCAGACGGGCGAGGGGCACCACGCTGCAGAACAATGGTGGCCCCAACGTTGATCAGGCTTAAGAACGCCAGTTACACCTGCAGCCCTGCCGTCAATAGTGCGATGGGGGAGATGCGCTATCACAATGCCCCCAACCTCCGCAGCTTCGGCAACCTGGACCCCAGCCCCCGCAGCTAACCAGCAATCATGCGCGTATCGGAGCCCCCCGGCACAGTGCCACGCCCAACAAGCAGCTCCACCGGCAAACAGGAGCCACCGCCGGAGCTCCGGTCCGTCCGTCTCCGCCGCGCTCCAGCCCAGCCGAAAGCAGAGCACTGCCCTGCATCCGCAGGCCCCGACAGAAGCAGCGGGTGTCCAGTGGAGCGGCTCCGGACGTCCTCTCAGCCAGCACGTCCTCGCGGCCTCGGTCCGGAGTCACAAGTCTGACTGCGTGGGACAGATCCGGTGGATCGCCGCAATCTTGGGAGCGGGTGACTCCTCGGCTCCATGAATACCCATGTCTCAGCCAAATGGTTTACCCCAGAACTGAACCAGGAAAAATCTGCATGAATGAAACTCGAAAGACAATGGAGACGCAATAAATCAGTCCAACTAAAACAACAATATAAAGCTGCCCTGGCAGCATACCATCGAAATCTTAAAGTTGCACGGTGTGTGTTCATCGCAAATCAAATCGAGCACTCCAATAACTCCACAAAGGCCCTCTTTGATATAGTAAAGGACTTTGTGGAACCCTCGGTGTGTAAACAACCTGCCATTGAGACAAAGGATCTATGTGACTCACTGGCTGAGTTTTTCTATAAGAAAATCGAAAAAATCTACGAGAACTTCTCCATAGAGAACCTGGCTAGTTTTTCGGATATAGATAACTCAATTGCTGACACCATAGGGCCCAGGTGTTCTCTTGAACACTTTGAACCTTTTACGTTATCTGAAATCCAAACAGCGCTTACATCTGCCAAATCCGGGTCACCAATAGACCTTTGTCCACCCAAAATAATGTCGCTCTTATCCCACATTCTGTCCCCCTCAGTACAAAAGATCTTTAAATTTATCTATTAGGGAAGGAGTAATTCCGAGACCTTGTAAGGAAGCCCTTGTGCGCCCCATTTTAAAAAAAACCTTCGGCCGACCCGTCAGAGCTGGGCAATTACCGGCCTATCTCCTTGCTTCCTCCTTTGGGCAAAATATTGGAAAGCCTGATCAATAAGCAACTAAACAGCTACCTGGAGGAAAGTAGGATTCTGGATGCATCCCAGTCCGCCTTCCGCCAAGGATTCAGCACAGAAACGGCCCTCCTATCTGTGACGGATTCTTTGAGAACAAAACTGGACACGGGCGGCTCAGCAATCCTGATTCTGCTGGACCTCTCCGCGGCCTTTGATACCATCTCCCATTCCAGGCTCGCGGAGAGGCTAAGCGCCTGTGGCATTCTGGGACTGGCTCATAAATGGCTCCGGAACTTCTTGGCAGATCGCTCCCAAACGGTCATTTTGGGCCCCCACCAATCTGAAAGAACATCACTGGATAAGGGCATCCCCCAGGGCTCCTGCCTTAGCCCTACGCTTTTTAATATCTATTTGGCCCCTTTGGCTAAGGTGGTGGAAGCACTGGGGTTTGATACTATATCGTACGCTGATGATACCCCGCTGCCTTTTAACATTGGCTAAGTCCCAGAAGCTGACAGACTCCGCTTTGCTAGGGGAATCTCTGCAATTTCCAACTGGCTGACCAACAACTGCTTACAGTTAAATCCAAGCAAGACGGAAGTCATGCTTCTGGGGAAGGCCGAAGCTGTCTGGACAAATGATTGGTGGCCACCTAAACACGGCCCACCTCCAATTCCGAAGCCTTGTGTCAACAATTTGGGCATCAAATTAAATCAGTCCTTGTCCATGCAAGATCAGGTAGCTGCAATATCAGGGGCTTGTTATTATAGATTAAGACTACTACGGAAGATCCTGCTGTTCATCCCCTTAGAACATCGCATATTATTAACTCAGGCCGTGGTGATGAGCCGCATGGACTACGCGAACGCCCTGTTAGCCGAAGTGGGAGCTACGGCTCTGAAAAAACTACAGGTGATTCAGAACACGGCGGCCAGGCTGGTTCTGAATATGCCGGCTGGCACCTCCTCTCAACCACTGCTGAGACAGCTACACTGGCTTCTAATCAAGCAGAGAGCCTTTTTTAAAATCTGCTGCCTTACCTTCCGTGCACTTCAGGGTCAGGGTCCAGAATATCTCCAGAATAAATTGGAAAGCTATGTGCCAACTCGCTGCTTAAGATCCTGTACACAGTAGCTGCTTCTTGTGCCCCGTATCAGATGCCAGCGATCCTGGGGCATGGCTTTCTCTTATATCGTCCCCAAATACTGGAATAGTCTTCCACTCTCCTTATGAGAAATTCCCTCCTAACTCGTTTTTAGGAAACATTTAAAAGCTCTCCTGTATTAAATTTGTCCTCTTACTGTCCTACCTCAGAGGTGAGTTCGAGTAAAGCGCCGAGATGCCCCCAGGTGATTCGAGCGCGAAACAAAAGCGAATAACATAACATAACAACATACGAGCTTAGCGGATATTTGAATGGAGGCAGGAGGAAAGTTATGTGTTAAAAGCTCGGAGCTTCACAACATCCTGTCAAATGCCAGAGAAGACTAACATAACAAAAATCTTGAGTAACATACCACCTTGTGTCATAAATCTGTTTTAGGTAAAGATGGTGCCACTGGTATGAACTCAAAGCCACCCACCCAAGGAACCTCTTACTCTATTGAAAGCACAGAACACTGTAATCACTGTAGCCCTTACCAGAAGACTGGTAACCATCTCCTCCCATGGAGGATTTGCTTTCAGTTCCTCTGTCAGAGGAGTCCCACAATTGGCACTGGTTGGCCAAATCATTAAACTATAACCAACTGCTATCCTATCAATTTGGTTGCCAACCCTAACACAGTTTTTGTGTCATCTCCTGGAACATGGGCGACAATACAATGATAGAAAATAAATTGGCATTTCTTTCTAGCCTGTAGCATTAGTCGTGTTCAGGCAACATGGAGTTCTGGCATCAATTTAGATACATATTTTGCAATTAACTTGCCTGCCTCCTCCTCGACTACAGGGCATGCGAGTGGGGGGAATGTTGATACTTTTACACACTGAGCATGCTTCGAAATACTCTAGTTTCTTGCATTCTTTACATTTGGACCAAGGTATAAGATGTACAGGGTATCTGTCTCAATCACCTGCTGTACATATGTTTCTACTGATAAATGTCCACCTGGTCTAAAGAATAACTTGTTGGCAAAAAATGTGTTGCTCTAATTGTAGTTGTTATTCGCCACAATTTTTAAACAGTCATGAGCAGGGAGTGGTTGCTCCTTTCTGGAAAGGCAGTATTATTGTGCCCCTTTTTTTGAAAAGGCAGATAAAGCAACTCCTAACAGTTATCACCAAATAGCGCTCCTCGATGCAATGGGAAAGATGATTGCTAAAAGCTTTCTGGAGCATCCACAAGGATGGGATGTCAATCCGATGGTTCGCCCTAGAGAACAAGTCGGCCTTTGGGCCAAATTGTAGTACTCTGGATAATATTACAATTATCCAGGCTTCACAGAAAACTACATGAAAACAAGCAGGCAATTGATATATGCATCCATTATTGACAGGTCGCTGGACCCAACTTTTGGAGGAAGTTTTCCAACCTGGGAATCCCTCAATTCCTGTTCCACTTAATGGCCCTGCACTCATCTGCTTGGTGTCAAGTTATTTTGGGAGGAAATCAGAGTCTCTCAACACATTTTAACAAAAATTGGTGAAAACAAAACTTTCCTAGCCCCTTTATTATTGTCCCTGTGGGTTTCCAAACTACCAGAGGCTCTTTCTTCATATAATGGAGACCCTCCCAAAGTAGAGGGTGAGGAAATATCCCTTTGTGCTAGGACCTGACTGTAGACTGTTTTTGAATAGAATTGGGGATTCCAACTATTTTAAGCGGGACAGATTTAAGTTTATCAAGGACATACTATATATATGGCGTGACATTTCCACTAAATATTTTCTGCATATGCCTACAGATACACCTAAACTGTAAAGTATACACCGTTGACATCAAGTGACTAGATAAAAGCTTATTGACAACTCTGCATGAGGTACACAACCTCTTCGATACGACGGCATCGTCAACTGTCCCCCAAAGAATACTCCCACGCATACATTCCAACAATGACAACCCACACATTCTCACAATGATGTAGATACATTCCATACAATGGAATGCATCAACACCACACATCCCCTCCTATATAAAACAAACAAAGAGCAACTATATACAATGTACTTCTACTATTAATACAATAAAAATTAGGACAGCACAAAATCTCTGAACTTTTGAGGAGTATGAATGACTCTTCCCATTCTTCCTACTCTTCTCGAGTCTGTTCCAGCCTGTTCTTCTATTCCAGGAGACACATCTATGGTTTCCTGCTGACCCATAGTTTGTTCTAGCTCTACTTCATCTTCAACCTCATCCTCTCATAACCAATCATCCACATCTTAGTTGAGATGACCGTGGTTTCCCACACATCCCTTTTTTGTGTTTTTTCAAAGTTTTTACATTTGGCAATACAACTCATATGCCAAACGCGATATTCACTTAATCTAGCAGAATTTCTCAAACATTCTACTACCTTTAATGATTTAAAAAACACACTTTCTCCTTTAGCTACTTTACCAGGTTTCTTTGTTTTCACCCAATCTCCCACATTTAGATCTTCCATTCTAGTAACAATCCTTTTTCTTGTATACTTGTTGTGCCTTAATGATGTTTTTCTTCACAATCTTTGGTGACCATTCAATATCCTTAGTACTATCCATCCACCCTATATTATCTTTTGTGAAAGGTTCCCTTCCACCTCATTAAAACAAAGGGACTATGACCTGTCAGAGATGGTGTTAAATGATAACCTCAAAGCTTTTTTTTAATCTCCACCTCCCAATTTTTCTTGCTATCGCAAGCTATTTGACTAGTGCCTTTGATGACTCGATTAAATCGTTCCACTGCACCATTTCCAGAGGGATGATGCACAGAAGTTTTAGCATGAAATATGCCATTCTTTTTTTTAAAAAATTCTACTTTTTGAGCAGTAAAATGTGTGCCATTATCACTTATTCTTTTTGGCAATCCTCACCATCACTTAAAAATGTAACTACGGTATCAGCATCAGCTTTTTCAACAACTTCTAATTCAAACCATTTGCTAAAATAGTCAATTAAAACAATGATAAATGTATTCTCTCCATTCCTAGTTTGCACTGGACCAACAAAATCTATCGCTAGAAAATCCCACACCAACACTCAATGAGCATCAACTGTGGTCTCAAAGTCCTTAAACTTTTATCTGAATCTGCACAGTCCTTACACTCTCACAATCCTTTCAACCTCAATGTCTACTCCTGGCCACCGATATGAACATTTTACTCTCTTCTTCGTTCTTACAATTCCAAAATGTCTTTCATGACATCGCTCAATTATTTTTTTCCTTAAGCCAGTAGGTGGTACTATCCTTCCTCCCCTACTAATAAATCCAGCCTCAACACTCAATTCATTCCTCACTTCCCAAAAACTCCTTTCCTCTACTGCATCAGGTTTCCTTTCTCCCCATCCTTTCAAAATCTTTTCATTTATTTTTCCCAACAGCTCATCTTTCTCATATTCTAAAATCCAATCTTTCCTGTCAATAGATTCCATACGTTCATCTTCAACTATAGCAACTTGATAATCATCCCAAATACTCTTCAAGACTTCCTTAATAGGTAACGGAATCCTACTCAAACAATCTGCAATCTTATTTTGCACCCCAGGAACACACCTTATCCTGTAATTAAAATATTGCAGCCTCATTGACAGTCTTGCTATCCTTGCTGATGCTTTCACCATTCCACCTGTAGTCAACAAATTCACTAAAGGTTTGTGGTCCGTTCTCACATCAAATTCATTACCCGACAAGAATACCCTAAAATGTTCCATTCCTCACACACAACCAAGGGTTTCCCTTTCAATTACTGAATATAATTATTCCGTTGGTGTTAGACTCCTTGAGGCAAAACCTATTACTACCTCCCTATTCCCTTTTTCACATTGTGTCAATACTGCACTCAAACCTCTTCCACTAGCATCTACTGTTAAACACTTCTCAACTCTGGATCAAATCCCTTTATGTGTGTCGCATTACAAATGTCCCTTTTTAAAGTCTCAAAAATGTCTTTACATGCACTATTCCACACAAATTTACTTCTTTGTTTAAGTAACGGTCCTAAATTATACGATTTCTCAGCAAAATTTCGTACAAATTTGAAATAGTACTCCGCAAGTCCTAGAAATAAACGAAGTTCCTCCTTGTTCCTCGGTTCTGGTGCCTCTTTCACAGCTTCAACTAATTCCTTTTTTGGGAAGAATCCATCCTTTCCTATGTTATGACCTAAATATGCAACCTTGTCTTTGGCAGACTTACATTTTTCATACTCGGCTGTCAATCCTCTTGTCCAAAAAACATTAAATACATCTTCCACTCTTTGATCATGCACTTCTCTGTTGTCTCCCATTATTAGAATGTCATCTTGGAAACATAATACTCCAGGAATATCCTTCAAAATGTCACTCATTAATTTTTGAAAAACCGCTGCCGCGGAAGCTAATCCGAACGGCATCCTGATGTATTGAAAACATCCAAAAGGAGTTATAAAAGTTGTTATCTTCCTGCTTTCTTTATGCAATTGTATCTGATGATAAGCAGATGACAAATCCACAGTAGAGAACCATTTCATACCTTTCGTTTTAGACAATAACTCATTAATCTTTGGTAAAGGATATTTATCAACTTGGATTTCCCGGTTCACATCCCTCAAATCCACACACATCCTAATTTTTCCATTCGATTTCCTTGCCACAACAATCTGAGACATCCATTCTGATGATTCTATTCTCTCAATCACTCCTGCTGTTTCCAATCTAAGTATTTATTTTTCCAATTCCTTCCTCACAACAAAAGGTTCATTCCTGACCTTAAAATTTACTGGTTCACATTCTCCTTAAGCTTAATTCTGTTTAAACCCCTTCAGCATACCAATTTTCCCCAAGAACACATCTTTAAAATTGTCACTTATATTCTTACTCAAATCATCATCATCATTGAGTAGAAGTACTTGCTCCTTGCTATTAGGGTTTAAAATTATCTTCAAGCTTCCCTGATCTTTCCAGCCTAAAACACTCAGACCATATTCTGCAACATACATCCTTCCCTCTGCTTTCCGTCCTTTAAACTCAAATGTGACATCTCTACATCTTACCATAGGTATACTCTCACCAGTAAAACTGGTTGGGTTTACATCACAAACATTAAGTTCCTCACCAATTTCTTGTATACATTTATCATTCCACATTTCTAAATTAACAATACTGTAAGGCAACCCGGAGTCTGCCACTAACACTACCTTCCCTCCAGCCACCACAATTTCACACAATGGTTTATTCTTCCCCTTTACTCTTTACATCTAAAATTGCATCATTAATCATGAAAATCTCATCATCCTCTTCTGAGAGTTCTTCCTATGTTTCATTTCCCTTTCCTTTTTCATTAACATATTTAACTCTTGTTGTTTTATCTTTCCTATTTCATGCACGTGCATAATGCCCTATCAAACCACAAACAGCACATTTTTGATCTCTAGCTCTACACAGTTTGCTATTAGCTAAATGATTATAGTGTCCACATCTATAACAAGCCAGATTTTTAACTTCCTTAATTTTCTCTCTCAAAATTTGTATTATTCAGTTTTCCCACTTTTCTCACCACAAACTTCTTCCTTCTCTTTTCCTTTCTCTTCGTCTAATGCTGCTTTAGCACATCTCACAGATACTTCTGCTTTTCTCACCACCGCAAGTACCTTGTTCAATGTGCCATCACCCAAAGTCCACAATCTTTCCTGTACTCTTTTATTGTTAACATAATAATTTGAACCCTTATCAGTTCCTCCTCTATTTGCCCAAATCGACATTGCTCTGCCATTTTTCCTAAAGCACTCAGATAATCATCAATCTACTCATTCTGATATTGTTTCCTCCTGAAAAAAATCTATCAATCACAGTCGGTGCATAATATTTTTCTAGGTCTTCCAAAGCATTGGCATAAACATCCACTTAATCTTCTCCTCTTTCTTCTGCATTTGATGATATTGTCTAATCCCTTCTGGTCCTAGTGAATGCAATAATATGCCTTTTTTTATTAACGGTGTCATGCTATCATTGTTTGTAGTGACCATATAAATAATGAAATAAACTTTCCATTCTTGCCATTTAATGCGTGGTTCCCCAGGTTCTGCTAAGAATGGAATTGGCGGCGTCAGTGTAAAACTTTGTGCTGCACACATTTTCAAATCCTCGTCTCTTCAATGAAGAATGACTATTTTTAAATGTTACTTCAGTGTTGAAAAATAGTATACTTTTCTTTTTCAAAGGTGATAATATCTCCGAAATGCAAATCAATTATGTTCAAACTTGAAATTCTAACAAATTTAAGTAACTTCAAAGCAGAATTCTTTTCACTCCTTCACTGCGCGCTTTAACCCCAATGCGCTCCTCTTAATAACTGACTTCTTGCGTCGCTGTCAGACTCACCATTAACCACCGCTTGCTGAAAGGTATTATTTCCCTCATCCCGCTTGCATAAACAACTTCATTTCTTGTGCGCTCCACTAAATAAACTATGCGCCGCTGTCCCACTCACCATAAATCACCACTTGCTGAAAGTTTTTTTTTTCCTTCTTACCGCTTACACGAATAGCCACATAAACCCAAACCCAAGAGTCTAGGCCCACTACGGGGTTGAGCATCTAGCGCATCTTTACGATCATAATGGATTTCCTACATTCTATGGGCTTCAAGCGTCCTTTGATCTCCCCATTGTTTCTTCTTTAAATACTCACAGATTAGGGACTTTTTCATGATTGGAGCCGGTCACTGTCATTGTAAATTTACTGCCAATCTACTCACCTGCTTGCATAAGGCACCAAAGAAGTCATTAAGGGGAGAGGATGTAGCCTTACAGCTATAGTGGTCCACCTCCAAGCTGGGGAACCGGGTTTGAGTCTCTGCACTGACGCTCAACAGCCTGTGATTCTGGGCAAATCACTTAATCTCCCCGTTCCTAACAGAAATGAATCTGTCCATCTGTAACGAAACTGGAGTTCATGTAACGCGCTCTGATACCAGATATCTTCGGTTCTAGTTTGCGCTATATAAAACTCTTTAAAGATGAATTAGCAATGTCGCCAAGGTTTTTGTCAGTACAGGGGTAATGATAGTCCTGGTCTTGCTGCAAAGTGGAGTAAGGCTCTGTCTGACAAATTATTACCCTCAGAAATTCTTCCTGCTTTAGAGACTGTTAAGGAGTTTGGTGCGTCCATTAACTTAAAATTGCAGCAATTAAAAACTATATGTATGCTAAATTTCACTCCAGATAGAATTACAAAGTGGGCAGGGAAATGTAGGGTGGATAAGACCAAGCGTCCCAAATGTGGCTGCATGGCAGCAGATATTTTTAATATGTCTGCTGCTTGCCTGATCCTGCTGGAATTCTGGGCAGGTGCGATTCAGCTTTCTAGATTGTGTATCGTCCATGACACACAGTTCACATATAAGAAGATCAAGTTAAGTTATAGAGTGGAAGCCGATCTCGGACTGAAACAAATGCTATCTATAATCATTGGGCCGGCTTGGATTTCTCCCTCGCGTCCTAAGAATGGTGGGCAATTATGCGGCAAAAAGATGAGTTGGAACTGACATTGGCTAAATCAAGGGGGTCTTGATCTATTAAGAAGTTGGATCGTATCCTGGTTAGATTCAGCTTGTCTCTACACATTGGTGCCAACTATCCAAGCCACTCGAATCCACCCCACTCCAATTCCCCAATCCACTCCGATCCACTACAATCCTCCAATCCAAGCCACTACAAACCACCATACTCCAATCCAAGCCACTCCAAACCACCCTACTTCAATCCCCCAATCCAAGCCACTCCAAACCACCCTACTCCAATCCCCCAATCCAAGCCACTCCAAACCACCCTACTCCAATCCCCCAATCCAAGCCACTCCAATCCACAATCCAACCCTCCCCACCCCAATCCAACCCTCCCCACCCCACCCCACTCCAATCCAATCCAACCCTCCCCACCCCAATCCAATCCAACCCTCCCCACCCCACTCCAATCCAACCCTCCCCACCCCACTCCAATCCAACCCTCCCCACCCCACTCCAATCCAACCCTCCCCACCCCACTCCAATCCAACCCTCCCCACCCCTCCCCGCTCCAACCCTCCCAATCCAATCCAACCCTCCCCACCCCTCCCCGCTCCAACCCTCCCAATCCAATCCAATCCTCCCCACTCCAATCCAATCCTCCCCACTCCAATCCAATCCTCCCCACTCCAATCCAATCCTCCCCACTCCAATCCAATCCTCCCCACTCCACTCCAATCCAATCCTCCCCACTCCACTCCAATCCAATCCTCCCCACTCCAATCCAATCCAATCCTCCCCACTCCAATCCAATCCAATCCTCCCCACTCCAATCCAATCCAATCCTCCCCACTCCAATCCAATCCTCCCCACTCCAATCCAATCCTCCCCACTCCAATCCAATCCTCCCCACTCCAATCCAATCCTCCCCACTCCAATCCAATCCTCCCCACTCCAATCCAATCCTCCCCACTCCAATCCAATCCTCCCCACTCCAATCCTCCCCACTCCAATCCAATCCTCCCCACTCCAATCCAATCCTCCCCACTCCAATCCAATCCTCCCCAATCCAATCCTCCCCAATCCAATCCTCCCCAATCCAATCCTCCCCAATCCAATCCTCCCCAGTCCAATCCTCCCCACTCCAATCCAATCCAATCCTCCCCACTCCAATCCTCCCCACTCCAATCCAATCCTCCCCACTCCAATCCAATCCAATCCTCCCCACTCCAATCCAATCCAATCCTCCCCACTCCAATCCAATCCAATCCTCCCCACTCCAATCCAATCCAATCCTCCCCACTCCAATCCAATCCAATCCTCCCCACTCCAATCCAATCCAATCCAATCCTCCCCACTCCAATCCAATCCACACCCCACTCTAATCCAATCCACTCCAATCCACCCATCCCACTCCTAACAATTCACTCCAATGCAGTCACCCCTCTGCAGCCTAATCATCTAACCCACCATAAAGCACCACACTCCAATCTAATCTATCACCAATCACCCCTATCAAATTTGATACATCCGACACCAATCCAATCTACACAGTCCAATTACCACAACTCCTATCCACTTCACTGCACCCCACTCCAATCCCATCCCCCCAATCCAGTAGACCCTCCTGATTCTAGTTCACTCAACCCAATCAATTCCTCCAATCCCAATCCACCCATCCCACTTCAACCCACCCCACTGCATGCCAATCCACCCTATTCCACTCCAATCCACCCCACTCTAATCCATCCCATTCCAGTCTACACTCCAGTCCACCCCAGTCCAATCTGCCCATATCCAATCCGCCCCATTCTAATCCAACCCACCCCAATCCAACCCACCCCATTCCAATCCAATCTATCCAATCCATCCCAGTTCAATCCAATCCAATCCCATCCATTCCATTCCACCCCAATGCAATCCATCCCATCCCAATTAAATCTACACACTCCAATAAACCCACTCCACCCACTCCACCCCAATCCACCCCCTCCAATCCACCCCTCTCCAATCAAAACCACCCACCCCATTCAATCCACTCCACCCCAATCAACTCCCTCCAATCTATTCCTCTAATCCAGCCCAAGCCACCTCCTCCAATCTAGTCCACCACAATCCACCCCTCTCCAATCCGATCCACTTCACTACAAACCACCAAACTACAATGTAATCCACTGCACCCCAATCCATACCACTCTAATCCAATCCACCCCACTCCAATCCACCCTACCCATGTACCACATGGCTAAAACACATTGCCAAAGCCAATAGCATTCCCATAGCGGATACCTGGACTTTGCCAATACTGGTTGTTTTTACTACATATTTATTGGCAGGCTACACTGCTATTCAACACTGTTCTTGACTTTGTTATTCGTTCTCAAAATTATTTTTGAATAGATTGGAGGGAGTTGATTCCTGTAAGCTCCTGCTCCTTCCCGCCCACCGCTACCCCGATCAGCATGTACTGAACTCGGTCTGCGCTAACTCAAAGGTGAACCAAAGATACTTTAAGGGAGCATTTTGTCTGGTCTCGGTTTAACACCGCTAGTACATAGTGGGAGCTTACTTTATGCATGAACCAAAGTCTCTAGACCATCTTCACTCCTGCCCCGACAGCTGGACTTCGCGGATATACTTTAATTTTTTTACATACACGTGTATTCTTGTTTGTTTCACATTTTAAATGATATAAAATGGATTCTTAGACCTTTATGGAAATTCATCAACTAGCTAAAAGTAATTCAGCTGGTTTCCAAAATGTACCCTGCAAACTTATTTTCTGCTTTAATTAAGTGTATTGAACTACTAAGTGGTCATAAACTAATGAACAGGTTCCGGGACCAATCCAATTGTGTTCGGCCACCCAAAGAGGTGATGACGTCACAAAAAACGATTGATATACGAACCCACACTGTTTATACAAGGTTTCATGAATAGTTTATTTTTCTAATACTTAAAGATGTTCTCTTGGGAGAATACTTAAGTCAGGTAATGACCTTTCTTCATCAATGTGTCACTAAAATCAATGCCCCTAACCGAGGACATGATTTATGGGGCGGCGTCTGGCAGTGTGCTACTCTCTGTATGTCACAGAATTAGCTGTAGGATTTCTGCTCGAGTTGTACACGGATTCTGTTCAGTGGCAGCCAGCGTCCTTCCAAAATATTACATTTTAAGATCGAAACCTAGCTAATTTTATTCTAATGGTTCAGATCTGCAAAGGAGGACTAGCATGGCGAATGCTATTTTCTTCCGTGTGTGGCAATAGCTCAGTGTATTCGAAGGAGAGGTGGATGAGCCCTTGAAGGTTCGCGCTTGACTCGAGCCAGATGCAAAGCTCTGGGTCAGCTTGCAGTTCTCTTAGGCACTACTTGAGCCCACAACGAGCCAAGCCTGGCCCCCTGTGATAGAGTCCACGTTGTCCCAGCACTCCATGCTTCCTGCTGGCAAGCCGGTCATACGGTCCCCACCTTCCCACGCGCCTTCAGGTGTTAATGGTAGACTAGACATACAAAAGGAAAGCGGTGTCGACAGACTGCCCAAACGCCTGAGGCGTGTGTTTAACCTGTGCAGAGACAAACGTCAACACCAATAATGAAAAATCATGGAAGTCCTCCAAGTTGAGGGCTCAGTGGGTGTCATGGCCGTTGTCTTGCTTGAAGAATAGAAAATTCCAGCAGGATCAATTCTGCTTTTCAACTTGGAAGTGGGTGAAAGGTGAAAAAAACTATGCGACTGATTTGCACCCATGCAGCCAGCACGCTGCAGGAGGGTTAGATTTTGATTACCTTCTAACTAGCTCCAGTATCGCACCCTACTAGGCCAGAGGAACTGACTTGGATGAAAGCAGGGAGATTTTGAATTTTTATCTACCTTTACCTCCACCCTGTCAGGCCTTGCCAGTGTGCACATTGTCAGTGATCAGAACAAGAACTCACAGGCATAAGAAATGCGGACCTCTGCAGAGAGCTGGTCACAGCAGCACAGTGAAATAGGATTTAACCTGCCAGCCTTTCCTTAGTAACAAATCCCTCTTCACAAGGTTATTCAAAACTATTAGAATTTTGCATTTGATTGCCATCCTGACAGGGGCATAATACAGGCCTTCAGCCGCTGAGGCGAGGTGTTTGGGGCAACCATTCAGGTGGCCTCCATGCAGACCAACCCATACGAATATTTGTGAGATGCTGGAGACTTGGTGTGGGCGCTTATCACAAATTGCAGTGGGGGCATCATTTTGCATTAGGCCACTGCCTCTCGATGGCGGAATACAGGGGCATGGTGGTTAGGAGGAGTGAGGACGACTGTGCTGAACTCATTACCCAGAGGGCAAAGCGTGCTGCAGCATCAAAGGCCGGCAAGGCACTGTGGACTCCGCCCTCACCAACCTTCCTCCTAGTTGTTCTATGCTATGTTATGCTGTTGGCGCGGTCTACTCATGCTGTATTGTATACTATGTAGCTGCTGCTGTCTACGCTTACGTTATCTAGCTGCTGTCTATGCGGTCATGGTGTGAATCATGAAACTGCTGCTGTATATCTCATGTAGTTGCCTATGTTATGTAACTGATCTTCAAAATATGGTATGTAGCAGATACATGTAACGTAAAGTAGCTGCTGTCTGTTACATAATATGTAACTGCTGCCTGTTCTGTTGTGTGGATCCTGTCTTATGTACTTTTGAACAGTTTTTTATTGTCGTGTGGATGCTGCGTCTAGTGGTTCATAAAATTCAGGGCTCCCACGACGCTTTTTTTTGGGTTGGCTCAGCTCGTGCGCAGGCTCTTAGAGCCAAGCCGGACTCCCTGACTTGGCTCTTCCCTTTTATTCCCTGGTCCGTCCACCTCTAATTTGAAGAAAAACGCTTTAATCCAGTTAACGAGACCGAACTGGAAATGTATAGGAAATGCTGACTGAAATTTACTTCTGCAACCGGAGAGCTGCTCACGGCCGGGCTTTGCTCCGCTGTGCGCTTGTGCTGGGCGGCATCATCGTTGTGGTCAGAGGAGGGCCGGGCTTTGCTCCGCTGGTGGCCTGGCCGGGCTTGGCTCCGCAGGGTCACGAAGAAACCACAACTCCCAGCAGCCCCTTGCGGCAAGGAAGCCGCTGACGCCCTCAAAACCAGGAAGTGCCTGGGGGCATAAAGGAACACCGGCCCCCTCGTCCCGCGGGGCGGGCGCGCCCGGGAGAAGCCCGGGACAAGGGCGGACCATCTGCGGCCGTCAGAGGCCAGAGGAGGCTGGGCTGGGCCACGGACTTTTGCTCCTTGTATTTGGTCTATGGACATAGAGTAAGCCCTACTTTTTTAATCATTGATTTATGTTTGTTTTAATAACTTGGTCTTATTGTCCTGATAGTTCTTTTTACCATAATCAGGCTTGACTCTTGCTACCTCATATACCCTAAAATTTGCATCTGTAGGGCCTCATTATGTCTAAGCTCAGGTCGGCTAAACCTGTGGCAGCAAATGAGGTCCGGACAATGGATAATTATCTTGTTAAGGTTGTAAGCAAAATTAATAAAGACAAGAGATTATCACTAGGGAGGGGTAGTCCAGATAGTTCACCTGTAAAGCTGAGTGCACCTTCCACACTGTTGCCTCATATAGACAGTGGTTTGCCCGCTGCAAATAATGATGACATAATTAATGACGATTCCATTATAACGCCAGCAGAGGAGCGGGAAATTGTAACTGAAACTACCCCTAGTCAGAGATCATCACCCTCCCCAAGGCCCTCTCCACCTCAAACACCTGTACGGAGGATAGTGCGTGCTTGCAGGAAGGCACCTGTCAAAAGGGTGGTGGGTAGGAAGACTAAAAAGACAGGCCCAACACCACAGAATAGGGAAGATAGCCCCGAGCCTGCAAATTCAGTGGGTGGGAGCACTTTACATCCAGCCCACATTGAACTCTTGGTTTCCATTATGGAGACTAAACTAAAGGCATTGATTAGACTCCTGGAGGAAAAGATAGATTTAGTTGCCAGTGAGGTCTCTAGACTTGGTAGTCTTATAGATTCCTACATGACCCGGCTCCCTACTCAGATGAGTCCTCAAACTGGCCTACAAGGTCATTCGGGTAATACTGCAGAGGGACCTGTTGGCCTAGTATCAGTTAGCTCTAGGGATAATGGCCTAGGGGTTACTGCTCAGGCGCCCACAGTTGTACATGCACCGAACATCTCTACTGCAAACCCACTAGTAGTGGCAACATCTATAGTACAAACACCAGCACAGCCCTAAGTAGCACTAAATGGTACCCAAAATAACCTAGCAGGGGGAGATACGGCCGGGCGAAGTAGGATCAGGAGGAAGAACTCTGTCAACCTCCCACCGGAGTGTGTTCCATACACGGTGGTTTTAACAAATGTACCTGAGGTTGACTCCTGCCTAACAGACCCTAGGCTAGAAACACATGCAGCCTTAAAAAATAAAACCCTTGCTTGGTTGAATAGGAATTGTGGCTTTCCGTATGCCTTTTCTAACGATATAATATCTACACGCAGAGTTAGTTGGATTGGCAATGGTAGGAAAAATACAAGTGGGGACTGTATTATTATAAATTTTAAACATCCGCAACACGTTGCAACTGTCCTCCTTAGAGCTGCCTTCCTACCAAACCTTGATAACTCAGTATGTGCTAGACCTCTTGGTTTTTTCTATAATCATCTGGACAACTCCCAACATCGAGTGCCTAACCAAAGGTATCTTGCACATGGGCATGGGAGGGGAATGACTTGTTGTGGGTCGAATGCTCCTTTAAATGTACCCCTGCAACACATTAGAGCGGACTCTTACTGTTATCAGGTGGCAAACTGGCAGTTTGATCACAGTTTACCTCTCTATAATCGTTTTTCTGCCCTGTCATCATTAGAGGAAAACGATTGACTGCCTGTTGTTCCGGAGAACTCTAGTCATACATTAACTCCGTCTTTTAAAATTGCTACTTGGAGCATTGCTGGCTTGAAGAACAAAATTGGGAATGACGATTGGCTACAGACATTAAAATCCTATGATATCATTGCCCTACAAGAGACTTGGGACCAAACAAATAGTTTTTCTTTGGATGGATTTTGCCATTTTTTCAACCCAGCCAGTAGTAGTGTGGCAGGAAGATCTAAGGGGGGTCTGTTAACCCTTTTCAAATTGGACATAAAAGGAACACTAACTCAATGTTCTTCGGACTCAGAAAACTGTCTGATTGTTGAACTATCTATTCAGGATAAAACCAAGATTATGTTTGTTCATTTTTATAATTCACAGGCAAATGAGCATACCAGTCAAAACTTGGAACTATTGGATACATTTTTGTCAACGTACAGTACTAATGTAAATGCCTTTGAATTGATATTACTAGGGGACTTCAACATTCACCCATGTACACTACCCTGCATTATTCATGATGCTGATGGTCCCCCCCTCTCCACACCTGTCCATCTGGAACATACTAGGCGAGGAGAGTTCCTCGAAACATTTCTTGCAAGATGGAACCTACATGAATCAGGATGTGGGGATGGGAAAGATAGGTCCCCTACTTTCAAGGGTAAAGACGTGGGCACTATTATAGATTATATTTTTGTGTCTTCTTATTTCTTAAATAATGTGACAAAATACTATACAGAAGTGTCAGTTTTTAGCGATCATAACCCTGTTTTAATTGAAATGATGCATTCGGATTTAATTTCTTTAAAATCAGTAAAAGTTAGAGGGGGACAAAATGTTATGGTAAAAGATCAAAATCGTAGGCTGAAATGGACAAAAATAGTCCCTGAAACTTTTCTTCAAGAGGTCTTGTCCAAAGTGGAGGATGAAGTTGCAATATGCTTATCGAATAGAATAGAATGTAAGGATGTTATAGCAGCATTTGATAATATCTGTATTGAAATTAACCAAAGTCTGCAGAAAAAAAATCGAGGCAGCCCCCGCTACAGGGAAAAAGATGGTTCGATAGGAAATGCTCAAAAGCGCATGGCGTGCTATTAAAAACTCTGAAAGCCATCCCTAAGAACCGCGCAGATATCGCTAATGCTAGGATTGCTTATAAAAAAACTATCCTGGAAAGGAAGATGGGCCTAAAAGACAACGCTTTGGCCCAACTTCTTGAACCAGAAACTTTAAATGATAGTGGCCTTTTTTTGAAAATTATAATCCAGCCACTCTTTTCGGATGAAGAAAATACCCCCCTAGAGGCAAATATTCCAGATGAGGGCTGGATTGAACATTTTAGCCAAATTTACTCGGAAGCTAGCAGTGCCACCACTTCTATTCCTATCACAGAAGCTGAGGAAATCCCACCATTTACCCCTGTGGATGCCGTCATTTTTGTTGCCACAGAAGTGGAAAAGGCGATAGATATGACCTTAAAAAAATAAGGCACTGGGTCCCGATGGGGTACCAGGGGATGTCTTTAAAAGTGCCCCGAAATTTTGGTCTAAGGTCTTATGCAATGTTTTTAATGCTCTTTCATCTGTTAAAATCCCGGATTCCTGGAAAAAATCCATCATTATACCGGTCTTTAAAAAAAGGTAACAGGCAAGACCCATCCTGTTACAGACCCATTTCATTGATAGATTCGTCGGTGAAAATACTGGGCCGGGTTATTTTATCAAAACTGAATGATTGGTTAATAAAAAACAGGGTCCTATCAAACGTTCAGTATGGCTTTAGATCAAAAAGGAGCACAATAGATCAAGGACTTAATTTGCACTTGTTGGTAGAAAAGTATACAAGGGCTAAAGAGGGGTCCATGTACTTAGGTTTCATGGATCTCTCGTCAGCCTTTGATCTGGTAAACCGCGCTAAATTATGGAGAATTCTGCTTGAGATAGGATTAGATAGGGCACTTGTTTGCCTTTTAGCAGATTTACACACTGACCTAATAGCCTCGGTCAGAGTTACCCAGGAGGGGCGTTGCACGACCCACTTTAAATCAGAAAGGGGGGTTAGGCAGGGGTGTATTTTGGCCCCTCTTTTATTTAGTCTACATAAATGCCCTGGAACCAGCACTTAGAGAGGCATACATTGACATCCCACGTATAGGAGAACTGGGAATCCCGGTTCTCCTATACGCGGATGACGCCGTCCTGCTCTCGCGCACTGGTGTCGGTCTCCAAAGACTCCTAGATGCCTTTGAGGACTTCATGGGGTCATTGGACCTAAAAATTAATATAAAAAAGTCTCAAATAATGATACTGGGTAAGGGTACAAAAAATAAGCTCACAAAAACATTTACTTGTGGCAAACAAGAGCTTTGTAGGGTTGCCACTTTCCCTTATCTAGGTATCACTTTTGATGACAGAGGCACATGGGGCCCCCAGATAAAAAAATAGGAACATCTCCCTTGCCAGATCTTCTTCTGCATTGCAGGGCTTTTCAAAAAATTTGGGAGCAAGGCCAGTAGCAACTCTTTTAAAAATTTATAAAGCTAAATGTCTTGCCGTTGCTACATATGGAAGCGCTATATGGGGCTACTGTTCCATGGAAAATTTACAGATTACTGAGAACACATTTTTAAGAGCTGTTCTCTCTGTACCACAGTCCTCCTCAACATATATAGTTCACACTGAACTTGGTTTAGGTTATATTTCAGACCTGATTAAAGTGGCTCCTGTTCTGGCTTGGTTAAAGACATGGCTGAACCAAGAAATTCCCCTTAATCATATTATTCTAAAAGACTGCTTGCAACTGGACAGAGTAAATAAAATCCAGTGGCTAGCCTACATTAAGAACTGTCTTGCTAAAGTGGGGAGACCAGATCTCTTTTCTTCCCCGGCCTCTATAACTGTTAAAGATATTGAGCTTATTAAAGGCCTGATGGGAGAAGATTTAAGGCTGGAAAGGGAACAAGTAGAGCTCGAAAAACCAACAGTGCGGACTAGTATTATTCTGAGCACTCATGCTGGACCAGAATCATACTTAATTACTGTAAATCAACCTTTTCATCGCTTTCTTTTGACGCGTTTTCGGTTCAATTTGATACATTTAACTCTCGGACATTTCTCAACTTGGAGTACTCCCGAAAATTCTATGCCGTGTACCTGGGACAATTTTTCAATCCAGAACACTCTACATTTCTTAATGTTCTGTGATCACTACAAGGCACCAAGAAGGAAATACTTGATCCCTATCTTAAAGGAGGCAGGTTTTATGCAGGTTAGGCCAGCGCTCCTGTTCCTACAGTTATTACAGACCCCCAGGATTATGTTCCATGTTGCGAGTTTTCGAGTAGGGGCTGTTAGGATCAAGAAAAGGATGTTGCCCGATAATATAACAAATATGACCCCATAAGTGATGAAATTAAATACTGGTCACAGGAAAATGTTTTACAACATGAATTAATATCCTGAAATGCAATATGTATATATGGTTTTAACTTACTGACCTCTTTTTAAAACTTAAAAAATTTTTTTTTTGAGTCTGTTATATGATAATGTGTTTCTTATCTTTTTTCCTTTTGTATAAAACTAGAGAATGTAAATTAATCAAGATCTGATCATGTATAATTATGTGTTGTCTGTATAAGACTGTATTTTTGCCTATGTCTTTTTATGATATTAATTTATCGAAAATAAAGTATTTTGACTGACTGACTACTAGCAATCTTTCCAAAAAACCCTTATTGATTAATTACTTACGGGGTTGAGCCTCTCGTTTATATAACTTATGACTTTTAGTCTGAAACAACACAGTGTCTATGCTACTCTAGTGGGAGGATTTCTTTGCAGGAACAGTGCAACAGATAGTCTTTTGGGAGCCAAGATACGGCGGGACAATGATTGCCTCTGGGGGAAGTGAAGGTCGCAGACTGGTCCTCCCACGGTGTGCTTAGCACAATGACATTGGAGGCAGGGCAGGATAGGTAGATGTAAGGGGAAGGGGAGGGATAATTAGTTTCTATAAAGGCTTTTTTTGGCCTGAGAGGTAGGGGAGGGGTTCATGATGCACAGAAATTGTGTTTCCCGTAGGGTGTGTGAGCGGCCTGGGGAGGCGTAAGGTGGTAACTTGGATGGTTGGACAGTCGCTACTTACAGATGGCTAAGTCTACCAACGGCAGAAATGTGCATGGAACCTGGTATTGCCCAGAAACAGGAATGAGGTGATCTGGTGTGGGAATAGCAGGATGAGATGGGGGTAAGCTGTTGCCATTTTTAGCGATCATGGTAACAAAATGGGGGTTGTCTAGACATGCTTGTTGTATATATAGGTGAACACAAGCTGGCCAGCAATCAAGGCTAACTCTACGGCAATCCATGCAACAGGACTTGGTATGACAGAAACAGCGATTGGCAGGGTCTTACCTGGTATGGACTGAATTTGTGCCCCATAGGCAGTGGAGGAGACTGATAGTTCATGACTCCACCGACAAGGCCATGAGGTACCTCATTTACGAGATGGTGTGCTATTTGGCAGTGGACATTAAGGTGGTGGCACGTGGGGGCACCAAGGAAGCACCCTGCCTTTCGTTTGGATGGGGTTCAACTCTCTCTCATGGGCATCGCTCACTATATCTTGGAATTTATGGATTTGGGTTGGGCGCTTTGGGATGGGGGTAATTTGGTGCACTGGAAGTGGATATTGAGTTACTGTGTTGCAGTATTTTCGAGAGGGAGCAGAAAAAAGCCCTCCGGGGTATCCGTGGTTAGCGGGATTTTGGGGGGTGCAAAGTCCCATGCGGGTAGAGCCACCCCTTGGGGGCAGGCAGAGGATGGTAGCACAGGTAAAGAAGACTGTGACCTGATCAAGAAATTGCGCACAAAGAGTTTCCCTGGAGGGTGTTTGGCTGTGGGAGTGAAGGAGAGACTGGGTATAAGGAAGGAGGTTAGTGTGTGGAAGGGGGAAGTATGAAGCAAGGCATGAGGGATTGGGGTTGATAGATTGTGTGAGGTGAAAATGGTTTGAGGAGTAGTGGGAGTGTCTTATTTTGATGCTTTGATGTTACTGTTTAAGGTTAATAAAGTTAAATAATGGTTTGCAATTGTGTCCTAATAAATGGCCTCTTATGCTAAGATTACGCACATGACGTGTGTTTACTGCGTGATGATACCCTCACGAAGACCTGAAAGAAGGGTGGGCAAATATAAAAGGAGTTTTTAGAGGAATATATAGGTCGACTTAAAAGTGGAACGGAATCCAGTAGTGGAGACAGGCAGCATGTGCAACAAATTAGGAGGTGGAAGAGAATGCTCCTAAATCAAGAGCTAAAGTCATCCCAAAAATATATCATGAATAGATTAAACACTTCTGCTTCTACTTTGTCGTCAACATTATTTGTGGCAAATTACTAGGATGCATATTTTCCATCACTAAAAACATCAATGAAGGGGGAAAGAGAAGCTGTGATTCATTCAGCTTCCAATGATTAGTACAATATTTAAAAAGGGGCAGAATGGACCACTTGTCCTGTAACCAGGGTCTTCGTTAGCATGGGGAGCAATCATTGTAAAAAACCCTCATATACGTACACCGACAAACAGCAGTATATCTTGGTTCTCCACCTCAGTGTACCGTAACAGCATGATCATAGGGTCTTTTTCTTTGTCAATATGCTGACCTCCGCATGGAGAAAGACCAACTGGTTTGACAGTAGTGGCCAGGAATGAAAAAAGAGGGTGTGCTTGTGCTCTGGTATGTGAAATCAAATGCCCTACATCACTTATCTTGTGTGTTTTATTGATGAGATTGTGAAGTGGGAAATTAAAAACGCAGTCGTGCACGTATAGACACAGTTACCGGTCTATTGCACTGGTGATGGTCAACAGGTTTCAGCCTCGTGGGACTTCTAGAGGCTTTCGTCAGGACCGGGGTATGTTTAAGAGCACATTCTGGCTCTTAATAAAGGGGGGGGGGGGTTTACTCACCACCCTTGAAGTCGGAGGTCAGATCTGCAGTATCTGTACCAGGAAGTTAAAGTGTATATATAATCAAGTTCTAGTTTCAAAACTGTTTGAATTAAGGTGGTTCTATGCTGGAACAGTAACATTACTAAAATCTCTAAGACTCCATATTCGGGCTGAGATAAAAAGAGTCCTTGTGGAACATCAAGTGAACTTAGACTAGAGTAGGTTAAAGGAAGAAAGTAGGTGAGTAATATAGAGGAACACGTGGGTGATGCTCGAATAATCGGTTGTTTTGAAAGTGTCTCGTTGGGCTAGAATATTCATGCCTTAATCTGTAGTAATGTGTCAACAACTGTCTATGACCGTGAAGCGGTCATTGGTCTAGTGCGGTGCTCACTGTGAGAATAATGATGGCATCCATTCCCTCATTCAACCACTACGGTGGTTGACAAATTGTAGCAGATTAGCGGCTTAGTTTTGGTGACATATCTCGAGCGTGTAAGCAGATGTGCATTAAGTGACGTGTGGCGTTCGGTTTCGGAAATAACCCCAATAACCTATGAAGTATTGTGATGTGTAAAAAACCGCTCTCCTATCAAGCCGTCGCGATGGTTAATAAAGTGTGACATTTTTATCACAAGTGGTGGCACAGTTAGCAAGGAGTTTTTTGGCTGATTATCAGTGACATTTAAGTAGCAATGCGACGGCATAGTTAACCCAGTAACGCAAAGTGCACAATGTGGCGTTTGGGCTAGGAAGCGACCTTCATAGCTCTTGAATCAATGATGCGACAAATCCTTGTTACCTTAAGAAATTATGTGTGCGGCTTCCTCGGGATACCAGCGAGCTATGGGAAACCAATTTGCTGTTACGTTACGTTAAAAATATTTGTACCGCGCACGTTCACCAACGGTTTCATGGCGCTCTTGACAAAATACAGTGACCAGTGAGGAGGAGTTACTCAAATGCTGACTGGAATAACAGTTTTTAACAGTCTGCGGAAGCAGTCGTAGCTGGGGCAGAGACGAAGTGCAATTGGAAGGGAATTCCAAGTGGAGGGGGCCAGGACAGAGAAACTCAGGCCTCCATGCTTTTTTCGTCTGCATTTGGGAACCACGAGGTAATTGAAAGCTGTTAAGCGGAGAGCTCTGTGGGGGATGTAGCGTGTCAGGCAAGATGAGATAAAGGTGGGGGCTGAATCAGAGAGGGCCTTGAAAATGGTACAGCCAAGCTTGAAGGTACAGCATTTGGAAACAGGAAGCCAGTGAAGGCTACGAAGAAGGGGGGTAACGTGCTGATGTTTGGGCTGGCGGAAAATCAGGTGGGCAGCCTGATTCTGCACCAGCTGCAGCCGGTGGAGGTGGAATGCGGGAATACCCGCATACAGAGTGTTGGCATAGTCGCGTCTGGAGGTGATAAGAGCGATGATGACTAGGGTCAGGGCATCTCTGGTGAGAAACCTACTGATTTTGCGGATCCGCCTTAGATGAAAAAAACAGGATGAGGTGACTGAATTGATTTGTGGTCTCATCGAGACGTCTTCGGAGATTATCACCCCCAAACTCTTCACAGTGCTCACTGGAATGGGTGCCGACCCAAGGGATGTAGGCCAAAAAGAGATATTCCACTGATTAGTGGAGCCCCCCACGAGAACTAGCTCTGTTTTGTGCGGTTCAATTTCAATTGGCTGTGAAACATCCACTATGCGATGGCCAGCATGGTGGACTGAAAATTAAAACAGGAGGAAGGAGAGGAATCAATGGGAAAAATTAACTGAAGATCGTCAGCGTAGTTGAAAATTGTGACCGGGGTATTACGGAGGGAAGCTAAGAGGGGTTGCAAATACAAATTAAATAGTAAGGGTGATAGCACAGAGCCCTGAGGGACCCCGCAAGTTAAAGATGAATAGGGTGCAGAAAAGGTGGACAGATGGACTGCCTGAGATCGATGGTCAAGGAAAGATCTAAGCCAATCGAGGGCCACCCCTTGGATGCCAGCATTGTTGACACGGTCGATCAAGATAGCATGATCGACCGTGTCGAATGCTGCCGACAGGTCTAAAAGGACAAGGGCCTGAGAGATGTTTTTGTCGGCACCTTTCCTGAGGGCATCCATGACGGCTACTATGACCGCCTCGGTGGAATGGAGGGGTCTAAAGCCAGCTTGTTGGGTATCCAAGCACTGGCCACTTGGATGGATACGCACTGCCTTAAATTGAACGGATCCAAGACGGAAGTCTTGGTGGTAGGCGGTGATCAAAGACACTGGACATGCGATTGGTGGCCAAACTGCCTAGGCGATATGCCAACACCATGCACTGAAGCAAAAAACTTAGGGATATGGATGGATCCCACACTCTCCTATGAGACACACATCAACCGTCTAGTAGGCAAGTGCTTTGGAGTCCTAAAAACTCTCAATAAAACCTTAGATCTCCTTCCTTTAGAGGCCAGGCGCACTATGACCCAGGCACTAATCACTTCACGCCTCGATTACGGGAATGTCCTGCTCTTTGGAGCTTCTAGTAAAAGCATAGGACGACTGCAGGTACTGCAAAATGCTGCAGCTCGCCTAGTGCTTAGACTCCCACGAAGGGCTAACTCTAAAGCCACCCTGGATGCCCTCCACTGGCTCCCAGTGAAAAAAAGAATAAAATACAAAGCACTTCTCATATGCCATCAGATTATCTGGAACAAAGCCCCCGGATATCTGTCAGGTCTGGTTACCAGATACGAACCGCGCAGATCACTAAGATCTAGCGATACGGGCACCCTTGTGACCCACCGCTACAGGAGAGAAAAAATGGGAGGCCGGTCCTTCAGAGTGACGGCAGCCACAGCATGGAACAAACTTCCAATCCATCTCCGCCTAGAGCCTTCAGAAAATATTTTCAGACGAAAACTCAAAACTTTTCTTTTTTCCTTATAGCCCACCACTGCCCTTTTTGCCTCGCTCTGTCCACTCCCCCTTATGAGTTTATGCCTCTCTTTTTTAGCGTGGGGACACGCCGAGATGGCGTATTTTTTCATGCGCTCTACAAATGTCATTATTATTAGGATTTCTCGATAAAGGAGCTCAGGCAGCGGGTGACATAAGTCTCCAGGATCTTTCCTAAGTAGGGGAGGAGGGAAATCGGTCTGTAATTACTTAGGATTGTGGGGTCCGCATTGTTTTTTTTAGGATAGGTAGAACGGCTGCCTGTTTGAAAGAACGAGGGACTTTCCCAGTAGCTAAGGAGTTGTTGAGCAAGGCTAGTGGGGGGCCCGGACAAGCCAGGAAGGCTTCCCTCAGGATCTGCGGGGGACAGCAGTCATTAGGGGAGCCGGAACTGACTTTGTGGAGCAATGAAGAAAATTCTTTTAGTGAGATTGGCGGAAACTATCAAACGACTAGTGTTCATGGGGGGGAGGGGTGGAGGTAGAGGGGATGAGGGGGAAGGGATATTATTTTTAATGGTTGTGATTTTGTCGATAAAATAAGAATTTAGAGAATCACACAAGATTTGGGTTGGCTGGGGTTGAGGTGTGACCCTGTAAGGCAGGGAGAGCTCGTTGACAATGGAGAAGATGGTTTTGTTGTTGGAGTCCATTATCTTTTGGGAAAAGTAGGCGGTTTTAGCTGCCAAAATCGATTTCTTGTAGGACTGTAGGGAATCTACATAGACGAGTCTGAGCTGAGGATCGTAGTTGCGCCTCCAACGGCGCTCAGCTTGTCGGAGAGCGAGTTTGTCCGCTTTAAGTTGGTCAGAAAACCACCGCTGAGCGTCATGGGGGCGCTTGGCTTTAATTGTTTTGAAAGGGGCAACTTTGTCGCATGCAAGAAGGAACCATTCTTCGAGGTGAGCAGCCTGATCAGCTACCGAGATCGAAGGAGTGGGAGTGGTGGAGGCCAATAAGGCATGAAAATCAGCCAGATTTGCTTTTTTCCAATTACGAGCAGAAAGATTCTTAACAGGGGGGGGCAAGAGGTAAGAAGATGAAGGAGAAAGGATATGGAGCAGTGGTCGGACCAGGAACAGGGAAGTACAGCAGGAGGGGAGATATCGAGATTGGACGTCCAGACTTGGTCCAGGATGTGGCCCTTGTGGTGGGTAGGAGTGTGAACGTGCTGGTGAAAGTTCATGCTAGTTAAAAGGTCAGTAAATTCTGTAGAGGAGTGGCTTTCGCGGGAATCAGATGGCCACTAGTTAAAATCGCCAATGATCATGATATTGGCGTGATTGATCGAGAGTTGAGAGATGTAATCGCCGAATAGTTGGGGGAAGAGAGGCATGTATTCAGGGGGCCTGTAGGCGAGAACACAGACAAAGGTGGACTTAACTGAGGAAAATTTAAGAGAGAGGCAGTCAGTTTTAGGAATAGATATCACAGTAAGCTCTGAGAATTTATGTTCAGAACGAATGATGGCCGCCACCCCCCCGCCAGTCTTCCCGGCAGGCCGGTTGGCTTGCATGATATAGTATCCCGTAGGCATTGCTGCAAGGATGTCGGGGGCTGAGTCCTCAGTAATCCACGTTTCAGCTAGGAGGAGAATATCAATAGTGCTCTGGTGTAATAGTTGAAATATCTCTAACTGATGGCGTATTAAGGAGCGGGTATTGAGATAGTACACTAGTAGGGAAGCGGATTTCTGAGGCGGGGAAGGGGAAGGGGCTGGGGAGGAATCGTGAGGGGTTTCTAGTGTAGGGGTATCAGAAGAGACAAGAATACCGCATTCCTGAGCCGCCCTGGTAGTGCGGGCAGGAATAGGCCCTGAGGAGTTAAGTCTTTGGAGGTCGGTGGAGGAGTAAGTGTGGAAATGGGCATTACGACGGGGCCCTGGGCCTGGTCGGCCGCGGACGGGCGCAGACGGGCTTGACTTATGCGCGACTTCGGCGCAAAGTCGGCGCTCCCGCTGCGCTCGTCCGCTGCGCTTCCTCCTTACCGCCATAAGTACTCGAGGTGAGGGAGCACTAGACCGCTAACCTGCGATGATTAGGTGCAGGGCGGAAGTGGTGTCACGAGCAGGAAGTGACGCTCCTCAAGCTGACCCTCTGCACGAACGGCACAGAGCCGGGGCGGAACGGGGCCACGAGCGAATGAAAGTGCAGGTGAGAAAGATCTGAGAGAAGTCACAGGGTAAATGCGCAAAACAGGGTTAAAAAGCTTTTTCAAACATGCTATTTAAATCAGCAAATTTTAAAACACAGCAGCATCCACTGCAACACACATCCGCAGCCTAGATCGCCGCGTTTGTCAATGGGCGGGAGCTGGAAGCGAGGACTAAATACTAAACAGGCTCGGCAGCACTAGACCGCTAACCTGCGATGATTAGGTGCAGGGCGGAAGTGGTGTCACGAGCAGGAAGTGACGCTCCTCAAGCTGACCCTCCGCACAAACGGCACAGAGCCGGGGCGGAACGGGGCCACGAGCGAATGAAAGTGCAGGTGAGAAAGATCTGTTGGAAGAGAAGCGGGTTAGTTACTGCCTACTTACATCTTACCGCCTCGTGGAAAACCCCTCATGGAGGCTTACCAGTTCCTTCAAAGTCATGGCTTGTTCTTGCTCTATGCGCGGTGCCCCGAATGATGCGTGTAGTTCCTACCTAAATACAGCATGCCTCGCAGAGCAGCGTATGTGCTGCTCATGCTCCATCTAAAAAATGGAAAAGTATATGGTACTTTGTCCATATATGACCCTGAAACGTTTCCAGCTCTATTTTCTGTCCAGAAAAAAGCTCCTGGTCGATCTAAAATTAACAAATACACTTTCAATGGAGAAAATGCATCAAAGTAGGGAAAAGTTTAAAGTTAGTTTTTGCTTCTATACCTTCCTTGATCTTGTCTCTTCCTTAAAGCTTTTTTAGAATGGCTTTTTTACCTTTATATTTTCTTGGCAAAGAGAAAAGTGAACCATTTTCTCTCCTCACAATTCCATGCTCGGCAATCAGAGAGCAAAGACCTGGGAAGGCAATTACTCAGTAACATTAGAAACAGGCGAAATAGGCTCCTCAGAACTGTTCTGGGATATCAAGGCAATGCCTAAAAGCACGTTACTGGAAACAGGATGAGCTATCTTTGATGGAAGACATTTTTCTTTAAATCCTGCCATTTGTTCACTAAAAGAAAAAAAATGATTGTTTAAATAGTTATGCAGCCAGAATGCTGGGATGCGACGTTTGGAACTGGAGTTATAATAAAGCACTCTGAACTCCACTGTTAGAAGAATTAGTTAACTCTAAGATATGCATTAATTTATCCTTTTCTTTATACTCCTCACTTGTGATTTTAATTGTGGAGAAACAGAGGACCTTTAGGTACCTTATTTTAAGATGATGTTTGTTGATGAACCATTAATCCTTATTTAACACTTAAGAATCTAAAGTGGGCTTGGAAAGCAAGATTTTGAAAAGAAAATACTATGTATATAGGCAGAAAGCAGCAGACTTTAGTGATCGATAATTTATGTCCAGCAAATTTGTTTTGAACCAGTCAAGTTTCAGAAAAATGTGAAAGTCACATTTTATTGCAGATATAGTACATCTCTGACTGACTTTTGTACAAAAGGGCTTTTTCAGATGATTTTTTTTTGCCTTTTGGAGACAACAATGAAGAAAACCGGTTATCTAAGAAAGGAAGTAGAGGTTTGAGTCTTGAGCGAACTCCAAAAGTAAGGTTTTACTCAGCGTTGAAGTCAGGGTGGGTACTATCCTGGCAGCAGGCACTTTATGAATCAGGAAGGCACTTAGTGCAGTGTCAGTAGCTATGAGGAGCGTTACAGCGGTAAACAGCCTTTACAACTAAACTTTTACAACGCACTACCATTACGACGCAACCATTACAACACAAACCATTACAAAAGAATTGTGCTGGGGGGCGCTCTAGGATAGGGAATAGATTTAATTTACTATCCAACACCTTCCCTACTATCCACGGGGACTGGAGTTGGAATAGTAAATTAAACTATTCACTATCCAGCACCCCAAAGCGCTATGCGTTGTAATGGTATGCGTTGTAAAAACTGCGTTGTAACAGCATGCGTGGTAAAAGCATGCATTTTAACGTCATACATCCGTTACAGCCTTATAATAATATTGCATGGGTTATGAGAAAAAAATAGGAATCAACTCGAAATATGTATATTAGTATAAGCACACTTAAGTACAAAGAAAAGGCATTCGCAAAAGTAATCCTTTACTAGAAAGTAGATCTGTTGTGCGAGTTATGCCAGAAGCTAAATGAAGAAGAAGAGCCAGAATGCACGAGAAGAACAGGTTAGAACTTCCATGACTGCATCTGCATGCTCACCTCCCCAGCAGAGACAACATTGTGTGGTGGGATGAATACTGCACACACAATAGGAGGCTGGCTCCATTAAAGACAAGGAAGAGCTTAGCTTCATTTCCATACAATAAAGTTCTTTCAGGAGTCCCAGGTGGTGTTAGTTTGCCCAGTGCTCAAAAGTATTTAAGGAGTTTGCTTTCTCTGATCAGTTAAGCCCTCAAGTTTCCATGAACTTCTCTGAATTTATTCAACTATCTATATGCATGCCTGGATAGACGTTTCAAAACTTAAGACTTTGTGCTCTGGGAATATTTGTTCATACAACAAGAACTCTACAATTATTCATGGTTAGAAAATAATTAAGTACCAAACTCCTTTTGCATCTATAATTTATGTACTTGATTATCTGTTACAAGTTAAATCAAGTCAAGTCAGAAATTTGAATAGCGCGCTACTCACCCAGAGGGTCTCAAGGCGCTTAAGGGAGAGGGGTTCGCTACTGATCGAACAGCCAGGTCTTGAGTTGCTTTCTGAAGGAGAGGTGGTTCTGTGTAAGACGGAGGTGGGTGGGGAGGGAGTTCCAGGTCTTGGCCGCTAAGTAGGAGAAGGATCTTCCTCCCATGGTGGCTCTTCGGATGCGTGGAATCGCAGCGAGGGCTTGGTTGGATGATCGTTGTTGGCGGGTGGGGGTGTAAAAGGTCAGGCGAGTGTTGAGGTATCTGGGTCCTAGGTCGTGGAGGGCCTTGTGTGCGTGGGGAAGGAGACGGAACGTGATTCTCTTGTTGACGGGGAGCCAGTGCAGGTCTCTCAGGTGGCTGGATATGTGGTTGTGGTGTGGTATGTCTAGGATGAGTCTAGCGGAGGCGTTCTGAATGCGTTGAAGTCTTTTCTGTAATTTGGCTGTGGTTCCGGCGTAGAGGGTGTTTCCGTAGGCCAGTTGGCTTGTGACAAGTGCTTGGGTGATAGTCTTCCTTGTTTCGGTGGGGATCCATCGGAAGATCTTTCGGAGCATGCGTAGGATGTTAAAACATGATGATGAGACGGCGTTGACTTGTCTGATCATCGAGAGGGAGGAGTCTAGGATGAATCACAAGTTGCGAGCATGGTCCGTTGGTTTGGGTGCGCGGCCTAGGGCCGGGTGCCACCATGAGTCGTCCCAGGCAGAGGGAGATGATCCTAGGATGAGGACTTCCGTCTTGTCTGAATTCAGTTTTAGACGGCTGTTCTTCATCCACTCGGCTACGTCTTACATCCCTTCGTGTAGGTTGGTTTTGGAGATGGTTGGGTCCTTGGTGAGGGAGAGGATCAGCTGGGTGTCGTCTGCATAGGAGATGAGGTTGTGTTGGCGTGCGATGGATGCGAGGGGACTCATGTAGACGTTTAAGAGGTTGGGGCTGAGCGATGATCCTTGTGGTACGCCGCATATGACTTTGGTGGCCTCTGATCTGAAAGGGGGGAGGCGGACTCTCTGGGTTCTTCCGATGAGGAACGAGATGATCCAATCCAAGGCCTTATCTTGTATCCCAACGTTCTTGAGGCGTTGTACAAGGTTGCGGTGGCAGACTCTGTCGAACGCTGCGGAGAGGTCCAGGAGGATGAGGGCCACTGTTTCCCTGTTGTCGAGCAGTGCCCGGATGTCGTCTGTGGCTGCGATGAGGGCGGTCTCGGTGCTGTGGTTGGCTCGGAAACCGGACTGTGAGGGGTCGAGGAAATTGTTAGACTCAAGGAAGGCGGCAAGCTGACTGTTGATGGTCTTCTCTATGACTTTGGCGGGGAATGGGAGGAGGGAGATGGGGCGGTAGTTCTTAAGCTCGGTGGGGTCTGCTGTAAGTTTCTTCAGGAGGGCACTGAGTTCGGCATGTTTCCAGCTTTCCGGGAAGGTAGAGGTGTTGAAGGAGCAGTTGATGTCCCGGAGTTGGGGGGCGATAATGGAGTCGGCCTTGTTGAAGATGTGATGAGGGCATGGGTCGGTTGGCGATCCGGAGTGGATGGAGTTCATCGTGCGGATGGTGTCTTCGGTGCTGATCGGGGTCCAGGCGCGAAGGGTGGTGGTGGGGGGCTTCGGTTCTGTGGTTGGGGGAGTGGTCAGGTCCCCGAAGCTGTTATGTATGTCAGCGATCTTGCTGTGAAAGAATGAGGCTAGAGAGTCGCAGAGGTCTTGAGAGGGAGTGATGTCGTTGTTGCCGGCGCTGGGATTGGTGAGCTCTTTGACAATGCTGAAGAGTTCCTTGCTGTTGTGGGCGTTGTTGTCTAGTCGATCCTTGAATGCTGATTTTTTGGTGGTGCGGATCAGCTGGTGGTGTTTGCGGGTGGCGTTCTTGAGGGCGGTCATGTTGTCTGTGGTTGGGTTTCTTCGCCAGGCTTTCTCAAAGGTGCGGCAGTTCTGTTTGGAGTTCTTGAGGTCGTCGTTGAACCAAGAGGCTTTTTTGCTTCCTGGCTTGTTGGGAGGGTTTTTCAAGGGTGCTAGTTCGTCAGCGCAGTGGGTGATCAATTGTGCGAGATTGATGGCTGCTTGATTCGTGTCCGTTGGTCCTGCGGGAGGGTTTTGGTTCAGAGATGTGATGAGCTGGTTGGTGGTAATTTTGTTCCAGCTTCTACGAGGAACTTGTTGCGGGTGGTGGTGGGTCGTGGTCTTTCTGAAGCTGAAGTGGACGCAGCTGTGGTCTGTCTAGTGGAGTCCTGTGGCGTGATTGAAGGAGATGTGCTTGCTGGAGGAGAAGATTGGGTCGAGTGTGTGTCCTACATAGTGGGTGGGGGTGTTTACTAGTTGTTTGAGTCAGAGATTGGCGAGGTTGTCCAGCAGGGTGGAGGTGTTGTTGTCGTTGTTATGCTCCAGGTGGAAGTTGAGGTCCCTAAGGAGAATATAGTCATCGGAGGGGAGGGCGTGTGGTGCTGACGAAGTCAGCGATGTCTTCGCTGGATTGTATGCGGGCTCCTGGGGGTCTGTAAATGAGGGTGCCTCTGAGTGTGGTCTTGGGGTCGGTGTGTATCTGGAAGTGAAGGTGTTCTGCGGCTGTGAGGGTGTCATCGGAGCTGGTCGTGATGCGGATGGTGTTCTTGTGAACGATGGCGATGCCTCCTCCTGTTTTGTTGATGCGGTCTCTTCGGATCTTGTATCCATCCGGGATTGCTATGGCGATGTTGGGCGCTGATGAGGCGTTCATCCATGTTTCCGTGAGAAAGGCGACGTCCGGAGTTGTGGTGTCGAGTAGGTTCCATAGTTCAATGGCGTGTTTGTGGATCGAGCGGGTGTTGAGCAGGATGCACTTCAGGCGGTTGTTGTTTGAGCTCTGTTTGGCATTATTGGTTGTAGTGTGGGTCCTGATGCAGCAGAACGTGCAGGATTGGCAGGTGAAGGGTCCATGGGTACGTCCTGGGGCGGCTCGTGGCAGTCAGGGAGTTGGCCGGTGTTGAGTGCAGTGAGGGTGGCAGCGTCGTATGTTAAGCGGGAAGGGTGGATTTTGCGGGGGCCAGGGGGTCTGGCGCTTGGCACGGTCCAGGCGCGGACGGGCGTAGACTGGCTTACCTTTGGCGCACCTTCGGCGCGCATGGGGCGCGTCCGCTGCGCATGAACGCTGCGCGTTTGCCACTCTGCCATAAGTGGAGAGTGGAGGGGGGCGGGCGAGGGAGGAGCAGCTGGGAGGCGGGAGCGGGATGGTGAGTGGGGAGGGGATCGGTTCGGGGATGCTGGAGGGAGAGTGGGTGGGGCTGCGGCAGGCAACGGGGAGGAGAGACGGGCTAAGGGCACAACAGCACAACAATGATACAGGCACAACAATGATGCAGGCACAAGGGGGTCGCTGGCACAAACCAAAACTAACGCGATAAATTAAGCCACAAAATGCAGGAGATACGATACCAGGCGCGGGGGAGCAGAGTGGCACAGAATGCAGGGGATACGATACCAGGCAGCAGAATGGCACAGAATGCAGGAGATCCAGGCACAATGCAACAGGGCACACCAAGGAGGGGATACGATATCAGGCATGTGACTTTGGAGGCCAAGATGGCGGATGCTCTCTAAAGGAGCTCCACGTCTCAACCTTCTTTAATCTTGCATTTCTTCAACATATCAGCTGAAATAGGAATCAGCGGCAAGGTGTCACTGCCCTACAGTTAGCACCGAACCTGCATTGATCGACTTTTAAGCTCTCAGGCCAACCGTGAACTCTCATGCGGATACCTGCGTGACCAGTCCATGCTGCCTGGGCAGGGAGGCTGTGCGTGGCACTTCTTCCTCCTTGGCGAGCGTTACCGCCCTGGCATCAGGTAGGGTGATGGGCCTGCTGTCTCACACTCCTCCCGGCACCCCTTGAGCCGGTCTCCCTGCAACTATACTTCACCAATTACCATGGGTGCCTGTGCCTCCAATGTGCTGGATGCAGCCTGAGAGTGATCTGGTCGGCACCGGGGGATGTAATGAGGGATCTCTCTCATCCTCCACTCCGCCGTGCCAGCCTCAAAGTGATCAGGGGCCTCCACCGCCGAGGTCCCTGTTGCTTGAGTTGGGCGCTGTGTTGTAGCACAAATCAAATCACCCCCATTGCACTGCTTAGCGGTTATGAGGAGTTTATAGGGCTAGACCGCTTTTTAACTGGAATGCTATAGCACAATATTTGCCCGTGATCCCCACTCCGGTGCTGAACGCAGAAGCATGCGCTTGCAGCTCCGTAGAAGAGCGAACGCTGAACGGAATACCAGCCGCCATATCAAAACTGTGCTCTGGGAAGACTCTAGGGCCCAATGGTATCCCGGCAGAGTTCTATAAACAATATGTGAGCCTTCTCGGGCCCCATTTGTTAAACTTGTTCCTGGAAGTATAGGAATCGGGGGAACTTCCCCTGAATCTTTGGAGAGTCACTATTGTGGTACTCCCTAAAGACAGGCAACTAATGGACTAAATGCGATTCCTACAACCTTATCTCTCTGCTTAACGACACGTCAAGACAAAACTACTGGCCACTGGACTACTACAGATTATTACCACCCTGATACATTGAGATCAGTCGGGATTTATGTCTGGCCAATCAACACCTTAACCTATGACGCACACATAATTTGCTAAACACTGAACAGACAGAAATACCGCATGTCTTTCTCTCCTTAGACGCAGAGAAGGCATTTGATCTAGTCCATTGTCACTGCACAACTGAAATTTGGCTTTGGCCCCCAATTCAAAAAGTAGGTGGTGGTGTTCTACCAGAGTGTGGCCATGACGGATAGAGCCAATGGACAGAAGTCTGATGAATTACCGATAAGCAGGGGAACCAGGCGGGAATGTCCCATATCACCGCTTTTGTTCACCCTAACTGTAGAGTCTCTGGCATGTTCAGTGTGGTTGCGCCCTGGAGTTGAAGGGTTCTGCCACTCTACTACGGATGAACAGGTAGAATAAATATTATTATATGCAGACGATATACTCTTATACATAACTAGCCCAGTGATTACTATCCCAGTGCTCTTTGTGCCCCGTAGTCCCCCAACAACACTCAGGCTATAATATTAACTGGGATATTATAGTGCTATATGCTCTGCAAGGCTTACAGAAAACATTGCCACTAACACAATAGCTTTGGTTGGCCGAAGATAGTTTCAAATACTTGGGGATATTTGTCATATCACAAATGGAGCTCTGCTCTACTTGTAACGTCGAGAGGATGTTGTCAGACTTTCAAGCCAATGTTGTAAGGTGAAGGGACCTGCTTCTCACCATGATGAGGCGGGCAACCCTATTCAAAATGATTACATTCCCCAAGTTATTATATGCGCTACAGAATGCCTACTACCCAGTCTTCCAGTCAGCATTTACCAAGATCAATGGTGACCAGAGGACCTTGTTGTAGGATGAGCGACACCCAAGAATATTTTTCAAAACACTGCAGAGTATTCAATACAAAGAGAATTATTGGGCAGCTCACCTGATAAATAGAAATAACTGGATCTACGCCCCACAGGGTCAACCAACATTTAGGTTTCAGCGTGCTCTGCTAGAGCACAGAACCCACCTACACTATCTTTATGGAGGGAAGGGCGCTCGGGCACTGCCAATGGCAATTCAGGTTGCACTGGAAGCCCGAGGCAAAGCCACAAAGACATTTGGCTGGGCCCACAGGAACACTAGGGAATCACCTCTATCGCAGAGGACTTGGATGCGGGAGATAGCAAAACTGCAAGGTTTTGGTGGGATACCATAGATATCTCCAAGGGGGGTGGTATGGTCAAAAAGGAGGACATTATGCCCTTCTCCTCATTATAAAATACCAACAACCACCAACACAATTTCTAAAATATGGGCAGCTGAAACATGCTTGGTGCACAGAGGGGGTGGAACATATAGAGGTAGCCGAATACACCCCCCTTCAGGGACTAATTTTAATGGATGAACTACAAAGGGGAACAATTTCTGCCACGTACAGAATGACCCATAATAATATGCAGTATTCCCTGGGGCAGTTACGTGGAAGATGGCAGCAGGATGTGGGGGAACTTGAAGAAATAGACTGGGGGGTGGCGCTGATGCACCCACACAAGACTGCCATCAAGTTGCGCCTGATGCAACTCAAAATCCTCCACAGGGTTTAAGATCATAGCAGGCTGCATACTATGGGGAGAGCGTCTGCAACCGACCTGCGTGTGGTGTGTTGACGCTATAGGGTCCTTCATTCACACGCTCAAGGAGTGATCCTGTATACAAACATACCGGAAAGCGATTATCCAGGAACTCTCGTATTCTTGAGGTTTCACTTCCACTTGTTTGTTCTTTTGGGAATCCCAAGTGAAGTTGAGGTCCCACGTTTTCTTTTCAGTACTCTTGCCTTTGTAGTAGCCAAGAGAGATGTGGCCAGGTACTGTGTAGCGTCTAGAGGTACCCTCCATACAAGAATGGAGATGGGGGATGGGCCTCTATAGGGCAGCAGAAAAGGTGACACAGTGGTAGAGGCTGTCCCCGCAAGTTTGACCAGATCTGGGGGTGGCGGAGAGCTTACTATGCGCAGGGGTCCACAGTGGGAAGCCATGATATGACACCAGGTCTGACTGACAGTTAGAAGCAAATGACACGAGGATGTCTTGCGCTGTTTATTGCGCACTATTTTCTAACTACGATAGATCTGTGTGTCTTAAGATTGTATTAAGCATATTAAAGTGACATTGTATACTATTAATAGCTCTATTTGGATAATAAGATTTGTGCTTGTATTGCCTTCGTTGGTTTGTGCATCCTTTTGAAAAATGAAAATAAAAACATAGTCTAAGGAGTAAATCTAATATTTTCTTTTTAACTATCTTTTGGACACGTTTTTACCCTTGGAGCTATATTATTCAATGATCAAATATGTGCTGCAGTAGTTATTACACTTTTAGTGCTTTTATAATACTTTAACTTCGACCATTATGTTCATAATTGATTAAAAATTCACTGCTATTCGAGTCGCCATTTCCTTTGGTCTTCCAATATACGAAATCTTGCGCCTCATCTGTGCTGCTCATTGGGTTACTGTGGCAGCTTTCCCACAGCAGGTATAAACAACGCTGGCCACTTATCGCCTACATGCTGTGCCTGGGCATCTGTGGCTTTGTCTGATCCTATGACAGTTTTGCCTAATCATATGATTCTTGTTTTTGCACAACTGCTAGCTGCACCTTGCTGTAGTTACGAATGCCTAATCAAATGCGCTTGTAATTGTGTGCGGAGCTGTCATTTGGCATGTGAGGATATAATTATTTGGTACAGTGCCTGTTCTTTTAAGGATGTGCTTGGTATATAAAACTATGCCTAGCTGGGCATTTGAGACAGTAATTGGACACATGAGGACTGTTTTTGGCATATAACCGCTGAACACATGGCGTATCGTGGATGAACCCTTAGCGCTCTAGTAAATGCATCAATATTAATTGAAATCGAATTTTGGCTCCTTGGCTAATTAATTTGGTACTTGATGAATCTTGACGTTTTTGTAGCTTCAGTGATGTGACCGTCTTGGATTTCTTTAGGGTCAAAGCTCAAATTACAGCCCTCTCTGTGAATGTCGGTCAATTGATTTCCAGGTTTCAAAGTGGCCAAACAGATGCTTTAGGCGTATGGTAGTAATGCATTAGAAAAAAAGTATTATCTGTGACTTCTCTGACAAGTTTCAAGTCCATGCCGTTTTCCATACAACGGATGGCTGCAGAAAGTTATGGGGACGAGGCAATCCAAAGTGTTGATAGACCAATGTTTTATTTCATATTGTCTTATTGGCCTAGCTTCCAACCCATGTACTCCTCTTCAGTTAACTCATCAGGCTGTAGTCGGTTTCATTTTCCTCTAATGCTACGTTGACCAACATTCACTTTAGCCTTCTCTCAATACTTTAAACTAAAAGCATATTGTAATCAAAAGTTAGTCTTGCTATGGATTCTATATGTCTCTGCTTTATTGTCTCTTTCTACCCTTATCACCTTTCACTCCACTCATCTTTGCAAATGCTCCTGACCTGTCCCGTCCCTCCCTAAGTATGACTCGTACCGGAGACTTCAGATTCGGTCCCAGATAACACTCAAGCTACACTCTTTAAAACTTTTAAATCCTGGTTAAGAAACATACTTCCCAAGCCCCTCCCTCCTGTGTCTCATGCATGTTTATGGAGGTATTTTACAACTCCTCTCTGCCCTCTGTTCATTAAGTTTGCAAAGTGCTTGATTGAGAATGCTTCAATTGAGAAATTGTTTGAGTGAACAAAGTATGGCCTACATGAGCATCATGGGTCACTCGGTCCCTCTTCCCTCTCCCTGAAGCACCTATGATGTCACACACCTATGATGTCACACACCCATGATGTCACACACCCATGATGTCACACACCCATGATGTCACACACCCATGATGTCACACACCCAGAAGGATAGGATTTCATTGTAGCAAGTGGCATTATGCAAGTAAATGTTTTGCGTTTAGGTTGCTAAATGATTGGACCTAGAAAGTTTGCATTGTGTCATTTCCCACCCTACCCAAGTGGAAGCTACCACATATTCTTGGCATTCAAGGTCTTAAAAAATGGCTAGTTTACCCTGGAGAAACGACTTGGCAATAAGGTGAAATTAATTATCCATCTTTGCATTTCCAGTATAGAGTGGCTGTCGGGCAGACTGTTGGAGATTAACGCTTATGCGGTTTCTAAACTAAAACGATCCCGAATGGTGTGGCTTGATTGTATTACTACTAAAGATGATTGTTTACAAATGCATCGCAATTTTGGCTATTTTCATCTGGGAAGTTAGCCATCTTCGTTTTTTTTCCCCATCAGTTTCAACTTGTGGGAAAGAAATAGCATGTATAAGTTAATAAACGAAAATATAATGATAAAATATTCAAAGTGTGTCTACTTTGCAACCATCAAACAGAATTGCCTCAGACACTTCTTGGAGGAAAAACTAGGACAGATGGATCAGATAAAATAAAAGTCCTAACATCAAAACAAACACACAAAGTGAAAGCTAACTCCTACTTATTCAGCTGAACCATGTGGTTGAAACAGTTTCACGAGGGGTGTGCACGCCCACCAAGCAACCAGATGTATAGGAGGCAGGGGAGTAACAAAGGCTCTGAGCAAGGGTGCCCCAACCCTTTTTTGGGCCCCAAAACCTACTAGGGTCCAACATTCATCCAAAGGCCAATGTTACGCTGTAAAATATGTGAGTCTATGGGGCAGTGCTTTAAATGGGCCGGTACTGCCCCAGTACGGAGTGCCAGCACTTTTTTAATTTGAGCGGGACAGTACCGGCACTTCTCACGCATGATATAATACTTTTAATTGGAGAGTACCAGCACTTCTCGGAAACATGTAGATACACTGGTACATAGTACCTGCACTTCTATTTTTCCATTTCAGGAACTGCTCATGGAGCCCTCACAAAATTTCTGCAGGGGGCCCTCATAATTTTGTGTTACGTGCTGAAAGGAGGAACACCATTGAAGGTATGAAAAATCAGGTCAGTGGCTTCCTGTTTTACATTCTACAGTATGGTCAGTCAGGCTTGTGTGTGTCTTTTGAGGCATTTCAAGCCTGAACTAGGGCCATTTCCGATAAAAGGGGTAAGCGATTAATCCAACAAACAAGATATCTGGGGACCCGGACTTCAATATTTTGCTGCAGTGTTCAACTAGGATAAACTCAAAGACGAACCTTAAGCATCTTCTACTTTGTTATGTGTCCCTCGTGAGACCCAAGAATGCTATTGATAAAGAACTGGGTAAAGTTGTTTGTGTTTTGAAGGCTGGACTAGGCTTTAGTAGAGGAGCTTTTGCCAGATACATCTATTACTGGATCCTGAGGCTGTTAAGCAAACGCTAAAAGCGAAGGGGGAATTTTACCAATGACCCAACTCGGATTCTTGCTGTTGCCCTCGCAGTGAATATTTCTACGAGCAAAGAAAGTTTAACTTGCATGTGCGATTGAATATCACCTTCTCATCTACAAAACAGTATCAGTTTTAGAAATCCTGTCAAAAAGGCTCATGTACCTGCAAAGCACTGGTACCATTTTACTGGTTGTCGAAAACTAAAAGCATTGTATTTAATTATACATTTCGAAATATGTGTTTATGGGAGATTTGTGATTATACAATCTAGAACTTTAACAAAAGGTGAGTGGGGGTGCACGGATCAGTGGAGCAAGCATTTACAGAACCTTGCAGACAGTCGCAAAGATCAGGGCTGGTCAACGCAACCACCAATAAGCACCTTTATGGACCATTAATGAAGCAATTGGAAACATTAGCTAACTTACTGCTACTTGAGCGGTGGCAGTGGCGACAACCTCAAGGAGAAAGCTGTGACACCTGAGAGAGCGCAAACTGAACGAATTGTAGCAGTACATCACACTTACATGCAGTAGGCACAATCATGAAGAGAAATGCCATGAGTGCTAACATTATATTCACCTATATTCCGAAATGTGTAGTTAATCTAGAGATTTTATGTAGAAGTGGAACTAATGCAGAAATGTGTGAACATGTATAACCTTATTAGACGTGATTGATCCTGAATCCATGTCGTGTAGCTGCTAAAAAATGAAGGAATGACATGCTGCAAACACAGAATCCAGTAGGCCTCAGGGCCAGAGCTGAAAGGGTTGGGAAAGGTATTCATTTGCACGATGTGGATTGCACTAAATGATATTTAGTAGTTATGTATGCAATAGGTTTATATTATATAGATGTGTTTATATAATCATAAAGCAGACTATTAACATGATATTGATTAATGAAGGATTTGAAGAATATAATCACTATGAGAAATGTTGTAGGCCTGAAATGTTTAGCCATGCTTGATTTACACGTATTAGTATGAGCCAAGTGCGCCGAGACGGAATGTTGCAAACTTCTGTTAGAAGTTTATGAGAATTGGGATCCTGGCTGCAGATGTCTGTCTACAAATGGGAAGGGGGATCCAATTATACGCGGAATGAATAGAAGGTTGTTCAGGGAAATGAACCAGACATGGAGGAGGGTTTAGGAATGTTTGAGGGGTATCAGCGGGCCGGAGAAGAGTCTGAGAAGCAAGGTCAACTCTAACGCACGAGGCCCCAATGAAGAACACCATGGAAAAAGCCAGAAGCGACATCACGTGAGGGGCGTCTCTCGAGGGGCGTCTCAAATGAGATTGTGTTTTTGTATTAGGGACAGCACCCCTGGGTGGAGTTAGAGCAGACGTCTGAGGACCCTTTAGAGAGCGGATGGGTAGGCAGAGAGGGGTCATGACCGGCGATTATAGGTTTTCATCTAGAGACTAAGAGTGGGTGATCTCCCTAGGGAGTCATTCACCGCTGACACCTTTTGGTAGGTTGGGATTCTGTTAAGTAGGGATACCATCCAGAGCAGGGTAGGGACAGCCTAACCTGACCCTTTTACTCCGCCTGTAAATGATTGAGAGATCACAATACGTGTCTATGCTTGCAGCTCTATTAATATTGGAGCTAGTTTTGGTAGTTTTCTTTGCTCGCCTGAGGGTTTTCAGAGAGCACATGTATGTAATCGTACCCATGTATCTGGTGAATATTATGCTGAGATGCTTGTACTTACAACTCACCCTAACTTTATAATAAATCCTTGAAAGCTAGAAGTTGTTTGTGGTTCTTCCGAGCGGAGTCCATTATTGATTGAACTAACCTGGTAAGAGATGCACCTTCTTTCCTCAAAGACAGGCAACAAAGGTTCAGTCGACCAGAACGGGGTTTAGATCAAAGGTGATAAGATAGCGATCAAAATCCCGCCCCCGCAGTTGGTAGCTATAGAGGATGGTTGCCTTCTTGAGGAAGGTGACCTAGGCCAGGTTAGATTACCCCAAGGTCCCTAGAGATCGATGATCGGAAGAACCGCCCGCCGAAGAAGGTCCGGATGACGTGAGACAGAAAAGCAGCAGTATCGGTCGAGAGTGAGTATAAAGGGTCATGCGTGTTAGATTGCGGTGTTTTTGTGCTGTATCTATGTTGTAATGTCTGGCGGAGTTGAATGCCTGTAGAGTGACTGTGGAACAGGTTGTGAGCGCGCGCAACCGGTGAAAATCTTAAGTTCAGGGAGAGCTTAAGTGGTTCGGGTGTATCGGACATCCAGAGTAATTGTCAACCAGAGTGGAGGGGGTCATGAGGTACCATTGATCGCCCGCAGGACCGTGATAGGGGGAACGTAAGAGTGAGTGTGTGAGTAACGGACGCTGGTCGGAAGTTACTGTGTGTAAGCAACCTATCAGAGAGACGGAGGACGTTTCGTCAATTGGTATGACAATTACAGATAGACTGTGGACGTACAGTCAAGAGAAGTGACGGCTTGGTCGGAAGTAGTCATTTTTCGGCGTATGAATGGGACGCATGCATGACCGGGAGACGAGCTGAGAAAGGAGGGGTGCTGCTGCAAAGCGGAGACGAATGACGTCAGGAAGTGCCGCGCTGGGATTGGCCGGCCGGAGCAAGACCGCGCTGTGATAGGCCAGCTAGCAAAGCCGCGCTAGGATTGGTGGATTGACATCAGGAAGTAAACAGAATAGTGAGGCTGGAAATTGTGCGTATAATCATGAAGTGTTTTAAATGGTTAAGAGCGGCGTTTAAAAGAGAGAGGCGGAGATCTTATGAAGGGGAAGAAGCCCCGCCGGAGGGTACGCCGGCTTATTATATGGCGGCAAATGTTGGGCTCCATACAATAATGTGGATATCAGAGTGGAGTAAGATTACAGAGGGAAATGAGGAACTGACGTTTCCAAAGTATGGGACGTTCAGATTAGAGGTGCTACACAGATTGAAAGCAGTCATGACCTCAATGAGACCTATGCCTAGACCGACTCAGTTCGAAGCTCTCAATGCATGGATTAGGGCAGCGCACGAGAGGAACCTGAATAGACGACAGGAAAGGGTGAAACGATCGGTAAGAGCAGTGCAGGATGCCAAATGGGATGCGGATGCTAAAAGATGGAGAGTGCATAACATTGAAGTGAATAAACTGTACCCAGTGTTAGAAATGCCAGGGAACAAAAGTCCATTAGAAGAAGATGAAGAGAGCGAGACAGAGGATAGCCTGATAAATAGGTTACTGACAGATAGGCCACCCCCGTATCACAAAGAAACAGGAAAAGACGAGACAGGAGAGGGGGGGGGGGCCAGCATAGGGGAGAATGGACCGCTTCCCATTACTGATTGGGATCCCACTGCAAAGAAGGACCTGCCCCAACCTAGTCCGGTGCAGCAGGTGGTCGGAAGGTTTGTGGTACAACGGGTGCCGGAAACGGAGTGTGCCACATCTTACGCACTACCAGATGCCCTGCAAGTACCTGTTACTATAGGCCCTATAGTATCGATTTATGACCCAGAAAGAGCTAGAGGGGAGGAACAGGTACGGAGGGACAGGGAAAGAGCAGGGATGGCAAGGAGGAACGATACGATCAACTCCCCAAGTCAGTTGCCAAGACCGAGAGAGTGGAGCACCCCAGTAAATACAGCAGTAGATCAGATAGGGGATCCGGGGGGCCCTAGATGGCCGGAGGATCTGAGGGGATCAGGACGAAAATCCTTCCAGGAGCTAAATGAGTACATGAGGAAGTGGGACGAGGCCGTAGAGGCTCACAAGAGCATCATAACAGCGGAAGCTGGTAGGGAAAGCCAGGATAGCAGGACCCGGACTCACTGTGGGGCTGGTGAAAGCAGTCCAGAGTGGGACGGGAAGGAACAGGACAGGAGAGGGGACACTTGCCCTATCAGAAGGAGAGGGAGGTCAGACCTGGAAAACAGGGGCCCGAGTGTGGGGGGGTGTCTCGCGCAATACACAGTGAAGGAGACCGGAGGACGCAGGAGTATAGAAACAGTTTCAAGTGCACCCACTATGTGTCTGGGAATAGTGGACAGAACGGGAGTTGCGAGAGGTCTCGCCAAGACCCCTGTGATTACGGACAGGAACGCAGTCCAGGGGATATGGGGAACCGGGAAGGATCTTACCAGATATTGAGTGACACTAGAATACGAGAGAATGAGGGCAGGGTAGAGAACCACGGAGAACCTTGCCATGAAGGAAGGGGAGCCAAAGAGAATGGACAAAATGGGATAGGGGGAAACAGGCCTGTGTTTCATCACCTCCCCAGGTAGGATGGCCGAGCGTGGGATTTAGAGAGATGGGAGGAAGGTAGGACTCTCCTTAACTCTCCGGAGCCCAAGCGTAGGGCTCGGAGTTGGGATGGCAGAGAGGCCAGTGAACCCCCTTCGAAAGACATACTGCGAGCAGAGATAAAAGCCAAGAGACTCGATGTCGCCAGCTTAAAGTCAGATCTGGATGACATGGTAGATGGTACCTTGCCTCTAGAAAGAATGGAGATGTATGAGCAGGATGAAATACTGTTCATGGCAAAGGACATCACCCGGAAGGCGAGAACAATCCATGAGAAATTAGTTGAACTAGCAGGCAAATATATGGTGGACCTGTCGCGGACTAAAGCGTTACAGGGTAACCACAGGCTACATTACTCAGATCGAGACTTAGATGAGAGAAGAACAATAGGATTGAAAACGCACATAAGGGAACTGATCACGGGAATAAGGACGTGGAGGGCACTAGATAAGTGGGAGGAAAGGTGGTCCAAGAAGGGGACCGTCAGGAGAAGCATGCTTGGTATGACACCAGGAGGATTACAAAGAGTAGAGGCATACCCTTTGCGTGAGGTTGCAAATGGGAACTATGTGCATGTGCCATGGAGTAGGGGGGACTTAGCAGCCTTTACTAACTCTTTCCCAAAATTAAGGGAGAACCCCGTCGAGTGGTATAAGCAAGTGGAGAGATTCGTGAAAATCTCCAAGGTACTGTGGATAGATTTGAATACACTATTTGATATAGTGGTACCAGGAGACTTGTGGACCGCATGTAAGGTTAGCGCCGAGTGGCCCACAGCAGAACCAGAAAGGGATGCAAAGACTAATGGGCCGTCCGAGACAGTAATGGTAAAATACGAGAGAGTGATGACTTGGCTGAAGGACAAGGTGCCAATGCAGGACATAGATTGGGTCAAAATAGATCGAACTAGACAAGAACCCAAAGAGACCGTTCATGAATATTACGAGAGATTGCTGAAAGCGTTTAAACAATATAGCGGGTTGGATGTAATGGACCCGAAAGACATTGGGCAGTTCGTGTCTAAGTTTGTCCTGGGTCTAAGACCGGATATTAGCTTAATGATTCAGCAACACTTAATTTGTTGGCAAAATAAACCTTTAGATGAAATCCTGAGATATGCCAGGTACTGCTGTGATGAGATAGACTCCAAGGCAAAGAAGTTAAAAGAAAAACTGATGGTGGTGCAGATGCAGGCAGCTGGTAAGGGTGGACAGCAGCAACAGCAGCAGGGAACAGGAACTGGGGGTAAGAAACAGTATGGCCAGAGCAAGGGCAATGAGGAGAACTCCACCTTTAGACCAAGGGTGGATATAGCCGCATTGAAGAAAACGACTCGATGCCACCAGTGTAACGAGGTGGGGCATTGGAAACGCGAGTGTCCCTACAACGTTGAAATTGGAGAACAGGAGGTAGAGGAGGAAGAGGTTCAGAGGACTCCGGCGAGAGGGGTTATACCCTACCAAGGGAAGGTGCTCAAAGGGGGGACCCCACCCCCACGAGCCCAGTTCCCCCAGCCACCCAGAGTAGGGACCATGGGTAAGACATATAGACAGATGCCTCTGTTTGTAGGAGGGGAAGAATGCTATTACATTGATCCACTAACAGGACAGAGAGTAGAAAGAGAAGATTGTACCCTCGGGCAGCCTTAGATGTGGACCAAAGGGGACCCTACGTAGAGGCCGAAGTGGCAGGGTGCCCCACGACCTTCCTAGTGGACACAGGAGCCACCCGATCCACGATAAGATCAGCCGCAGTACCAGGCCCGCCCATGTCTGGAGAGACTATACAAGTGGTGGGGGTCGCAAACAGGAGAATGACTAGCCAATTGACAGAACCAGTGCAGGTGAAAATAGGGAAATACAGCGATGAGCATCAGTTTGTGGTTTGCGATTCTAGTCCTGTATGTCTGTTAGGAAGAGACCTTTTGTGCAAATTAAATTGTACAATATATTGTACACCTCAAGGGGTGGAGGTGTTGACCAATGATGACGATGCGGACTTCAAAGTCGCAAATTCAAGAATATGTGTGGAGTTGTATCCCACTTTGACCGTGGATGAGCTCCCATGGGATCTGAGAGAGACCGTAGCACCAGAAGTGTGGGATTTCACTGGGGAAGAGATCGGACTGGTCAAGTGAGTGGACCCAGTGAAAATAGTAGTGAAACCGCACGCCGAGTTTCCAAGAACACCCCAATATAAATTGACTCCAGAAACGATTGCAGGCATAAAACCAGTGATCGAGTCCATGATTAAGCAGGGAATACTGAAGGAAATCGTGGGTAGTCCATGTAACTCCCCGATCATGGGTTTGCAGAAACCAAATGGGAAATTCCGGATAGTGCAGGACCTCCGGAAGATTAATAACATAGTTGTCTCATGTTGTCCAGTGGTACCGAATCCATCCGTGATATTGTTTCAGATACCGTTCCAAGCTGAATGGTTCACTGTGATTGATCTTTGCCAGGCTTTCTTTTCGATCCCATTGGATGAGGATAGCCATTTCCTTTTCGCTTTTAAGCTGGAAAATCGCGTATTAACATGGTGTCGTATCCCTCAGAGGTATACAGAAAGCCCATCGATCTTTAACCAGCTATTGAAGAAGAATCTTGAAAGTCTGGTACTGCCCCAGAAGTCAGTTCTGGTCCAGTACATAGACGATCTCCTTGTGGCGTCAGAGACAGAGGAAGCTTGCAGGGAGGATTCCATTGCTTTGCTAAATCACCTAGCTGTAAATGGGCACAAGGTGTCCCCGGGAAAATTGCAGTACTGCCTGACAGAAGTGCAGTACTTGGGGCACAGAATAGAGAAGGGTAAACGAAAAGTGTCACCAGACAGAATAGAGGCGATCATGAAAATGAATGCGCCAAAGACACAGAGAGAAGTCAGGATGTTTCTAGGGATGGTGGGTTATTGCCGACAGTGGATCGCAAACTTTTCACTGAAAGCAAAACCCTTGCAAAAACTGACGCACAAGGAGGTGAGTGATCCGGTACCATGGGACAAGGACTGTTTGATGGCGTTCCTGCAGCTGAGAGAGGACCTGTGTCGTGCTCCTGCTCTGGGAATGCCTGATTACGATAAACCATTCTTGCTTTACTGTTGTGAGAGAGAGGGTTGTGCGTTATCTGTGTTGGTCCAAATTCATGGGAATGCCCGTAGACCAGTTGCCTATTTCTCGGCTACGTTAGACCCAGTAGCCGCAGCGTTGCCCGGATGTCTCAAATCCGTTGCTGCAACAGGTGTCAGTATCGAGCGTTGCGAGAACATCGTGATGGGGCACCCGTTAGAGGTGTACGTGCCCCACTCGGTTGAACTGTTGATGACCAGGACCAAAACACAGCATCTGACCAACAGCAGGCTCACGCGCTATGAGCAAGTCATTCTTGCTGCAGAGAACGTGACCCTCAAGAGATGCTCTGTTTTGAACCCTGCTACCTTGATGCCTCTCCCAAGTGATATCGATGATGATGAATGTACAGACCATGATTGCCTCGATGTGACTGAACTATGCACCAAACCGAGACCCGACATCGTGGATGAGCCACTGACTGACCCCGATGAAATTTTCTTTGTTGATGGCTCATGTGTAAGAGACGAAGTTGGGCAGTTGAGAGCAGCTTACACTGTTTGTACAATTTCTGGAATTGTGGAAGCTGGATGCCTGGAAGGAGTACACTCCGCTCAGGTAGCCGAGATTATTGCATTAACACGTGCCTGCCTGGCAAGCAACCAAATTCGAGTCACCATATACACCGACAGCCAATACGGTTACGGGGTAGTTCATGATTACGGGCAGTTATGGTCTCAGAGAGGTTACATGACGTCTTCAGGCTCTCCCATTCGAAATGGAGAGTTTGTGCGTCTACTGTTAGAAGCTTTGCAATGTCCAGCAGGGATTGCGGTTGTAAAATGTACCGCTCATACTCGAAATATGGACTTCGTGTCACAAGGCAATAGATATGCCGACGAAGTTGCGAGGTACTGCGCGGAGCAAGGGTACTCTTTCACAGAGGTGGAAGTGGGTGGAATAAATGTAAGAACTGAATTAGCCATGATATTGGAAACTGTCGACACTTGGGATGAGCTGAAGTGCATGCAAGATAACGCGCCCGATTTTGAAAAGCAAACATGGGAAAAGGCAGGATGTGTGGTGGGTGAGGCTCACTTCTGGGTCTCGGCAGACGGAAGGGCAGTGTTACCCAATGAGCTGGTGAGCCCAATGGCTAGACAGATCCATGGTCCAGTACACTTAGGGAGAGACGCTATGATGAGAGTATTCAGACAAACGTGGTACAACCCTAAATTCAGAGTAGCAGCTGAAGCGGTGTGCCAACGTTGTGTGACCTGTCAGCAGCTGAATGTAGGAAAAAGAACACCAGTCGCACTGAGCCACATAGGGAGGTCTGGAGGTCCATTCAATCGAATGCAGTTAGATTTCATTGAAATGCCAAGGTGCAACCGCCTCCGTTATGTTTTGGTGGTGGTTTGCGCATTTTCCAGATGGGTCGAGGCATACCCTACACGCAGGTGTGACACCCTCACAGTAGCTAAGTTACTGCTTAGGGAACTCATCCCTAGATTCGGGGTGCCGGCCTCTTTGGAATCAGATAGGGGAACGCATTTCAACAGCGAGCTTGTGAAGATGATTTGTGCGGCCCTAAACATAGATCAGAAATTGCATTGTAGTTACCGACCAGAAGCATCAGGGATCGTGGAGCAGATAAATAGCACTATTAAGGCTCGAATTGCAAAGATGTGTTCATCAACGTCCCTGAGTTGGCCTGATGCTCTGCCATTGGTCCTTATGAGCCTCCGTAGTACCCCAGACAGAAGAACGGGATTGTCGCCTCACGAGGTGTTAATGGGGAGAGCAATGAGGCTGCCATCTGTACCAACTGCTGCATTGTTAAACATCACAGATGATATGATCCTGGACTATTGTAAGGGGCTGTCTGACGCCATTCATTCTGTGTCCCTTCAGGTGCAGGCTGCCGAAGTTCCGTCGTGCCAGGATCCGTGCCATGACCTGTGCCCTGGTGATTGGGTACTTGTGCGAAAGCACGTGAGAAGAAGCTGCCTGGATGTTCGCTGGCGAGGACCCTACCAGATCATCCTGATCACGAACACCGCAGTGAAGGTGGGAGGCCTGCCCAATTGGATCCACGCGTCGCATACGCGGAGGGTTCCAGCACCTCTGGAAGAAACAGCTCCTCTCTCGGATGGAAGTCCAGTTGTGGACCGAGAAGCCATAGAGGGGGCTAGCCAAGCTGTAGAGGTGCCAGAAGAAGCAGGGAACAAGTCTGATCAGCCCGAGGACGGTCAGTACAACAGCGAAACAGACGACGCTACTGAAGGAGAAAGTAGCTGGGAGTACGAATCAGATACTGACCCGGCTGAAAGAGAGCGAGAACAAAGCAGGAGGACAAGGAGCAGGAGGGTAAGACGTGGAGAAGCCAGCTGGCCTCAAAGAAGGAGTTCAAGCCTGAGGTCGACTCCAGAGAGAACCCTCCCTCCAATATCCGAAGATTCAGACCAGGAAGAAGGTGCTCAGGGCTCTGAAGCACCGGATCTAAGAAGATCAAGAAGAGTACGTGTGCCCAGCAGAAGATACGCCACTCCTGAGTGGACATATCTGGCGACAAATGTCTTTGGAGCGGGAGACAGGGAGGATACGAGCGGTGGTGGTGTCCAGCTCTGAGCCCATCATCACGGTGGAAGTACAGCTGTTAGTACCCGGAGTCGAAGTAGAAGGGTCACTAACTTTCACACTCCCCAGCCCTCCCCGCCTCAGCAAGTTAAAGCACATGTTTTTCACAGAATTGCAATTCCCTGACTTTGGAACAAAGATAACAAGCCATGAAGAGCACACTCTTCGCCTGGAAATACTGAACTATGCCGTCCAAGCCGCAGGCCCAAGCCTGATTGTGGATGCTTAAAGACTTTTGTAAATAATTAAGAAGAAGAAGATTACCTAGCGCCTAGGAAGCAGAAATTCTTAGGGACCTTCCCATAAGTTGACGGAGAAGGGCTAGGGTTGTCTGTGTTGAAGCTTTAAAAAAGACTTTTGCAAAGGAGTTGCCAGCTTCCAGTTGTGGGGTTCTAAAGACTGAAGGAACAAAAGAGACTGTAAAGGGACGAGAAGAAAAGAGCTTTGTGTTGAAATAAGGAAGAGAATCCTACAGTCTGATGAAATGGAGGCGGGCACCCCGAGTCATAGGGCCAAATGTATAATAGGCACACTAATAGTAGGAGTGATACTTCTGATAGCTTTAGTCGTCACAGTTTCATATGTAGTGGGACATGAGAGGGAGGCAAGGGTATCAGATGAGAAGTCTGTAGTGACACCAAAACCCACTGTTGCTGGTGAGAAAGGAGAAAACATACAGGAAAAGGCGTTATTAGCAGCAGAAGCCCGCAGATTACATATGGATGAGTCCCAAGGTGACTTTAGGTCAAACGCTTATGCTAAACTTCTGTATGAATACGTGGATGCCATGGAGGTTAAGGACTGCTATGTTTGCATGCAGTTGCCGGCGTCTGTAGATGAAGGCATTAGATACCATCACCTCCCGCTGACATATGGCATTACATGTAGCTTATTGCTTAGTATATTTTATGGGAGAGATAGTTTTGAATACTATTTATCCAATTATGATTCAGTGTTACCAGAAGTCCCAAATTACAAACGAATGAATAAATGGGACTACTGGAAGAGTGAAGACAGATTGGCCAAGTTCTTCATTCCTTGGACTACCTTAGATACTTCACATGCCCGCAGAAATAATTTGACATGCAAGGTGTCAGAGGTCGAGAAGAAGTTTATAGGGCAGGTGGATGATCGATACAGAAGGCAGAAGATTTTGAAAAAATCAGGACAATGGAAAACAGATTGGACCGAGGAAGAGAAGGCACACAAGAGAAAGGGTAGTAGTGGTCCAATAGCTTTGGATAAAGCGCAGAGAGGAAAGTTATGTCTTCACAGAGCCAAAACGTATTATGAAAATGTATACGTAGGAGAAGTCAGTTGTGAGCATGCTTTCAATTTAGAATATTATACAAAAGATTTCTTGAAAGGAATGCAAGTGATTCCAAATGTATATTTTGTGTGTGGAAGGAATGCTTACGTGAGACTGCCTGACAACTGGTATGGCTCGTGTTATTTAGCAATTATCTTCCCCAAAATATATCATGCCCAAGACTTAGAGATCATCGAGGGCAAGGCTTCAGTAAGGGGGAGAAGAGACCTGGGAGATGCAGAAATGGTTGGAGATGTATTCGGAGCCGTATTTCCTCTTTTAGGACTGATCCTCAATGATGTCAAAATTAGACGACTGGCAACAGTCGTAGACAGGTTGTCTGCTAGCACAGCAAGGTCCTTAATGCTGGTGGAAGGAGAGATGCAATCGATAAGGGCCATGGTACTCCAAAACCGTCTTGCATTAGACGTCCTGCTAGCAAAGGAGGGCGGAGTCTGTAAGGCTTTGAAGGTCCAGGAATGTTGTACTTACATTCCAGACAATTCAAAGCCCCTGGAGAAAGTTATCATGAATATAACTAATATCCACAAGGAGATCGAAGACCTGAGTAGAGAAAATGTTTGGGAAAAGGTGGGCCATGGAATGGGTGACGTTGGAGGTTGGTTCGCCAACTTGGGAAAGAGCTTCGTATGGTATGTGCTGAAACCTATCATCATAATATTGATCTGTGTGATCATGTTGTGGGGATTGGTGAGGGCATACAAATGGTATAGATCAAAGAGATTGGAGAGAGCCCAGAGAGAGCAGCTACAGAGATTAGCTGCAATACAAGACAATCAGTATAGGAGCCTGAGGGCTCTAGAAACACAGAAGCGAGGAACACTGGCAATTAGTTCAGTTTAAATGTTGGTGATGACCCCTATAGGTCATCAAAGGGGGGAACTGAGAGAGTGCAAACTGAACGAATTGTAGCAGTACATCACACTTACATGCAGTAGGCACAATCATGAAGAGAAATGCCATGAGTGCTAACATTATATTCACCTATATTCCGAAATGTGTAGTTAATCTAGAGATTTTATGTAGAAGTGGAACTAATGCAGAAATGTGTGAACATGTATAACCTTATTAGACGTGATTGATCCTGAATCCATGTCGTGTAGCTGCTAAAAAATGAAGGAATGACATGCTGCAAACACAGAATCCAGTAGGCCTCAGGGCCAGAGCTGAAAGGGTTGGGAAAGGTATTCATTTGCACGATGTGGATTGCACTAAATGATATTTAGTAGTTATGTATGCAATAGGTTTATATTATATAGAGGTGTTTATATAATCATAAAGCAGACTATTAACATGATATTGATTAATGAAGGATTTGAAGAATATAATCACTATGAGAAATGTTGTAGGCCTGAAATGTTTAGCCATGCTTGATTTACACGTATTAGTATGAGCCAAGTGCGCCGAGACGGAATGTTGCAAACTTCTGTTAGAAGTTTATGAGAATTGGGATCCTGGCTGCAGATGTCTGTCTACAAATGGGAAGGGGGATCCAATTATACGCGGAATGAATAGAAGGTTGTTCAGGGAAATGAACCAGACATGGAGGAGGGTTTAGGAATGTTTGAGGGGTATCAGCGGGCCGGAGAAGAGTCTGAGAAGCAAGGTCAACTCTAACGCACGAGGCCCCAATGAAGAACACCATGGAAAAAGCCAGAAGCGACATCACGTGAGGGGCGTCTCTCGAGGGGCGTCTCAAATGAGATTGTGTTTTTGTATTAGGGACAGCACCCCTGGGTGGAGTTAGAGCAGACGTCTGAGGACCCTTTAGAGAGCGGATGGGTAGGCAGAGAGGGGTCATGACCGGCGATTATAGGTTTTCATCTAGAGACTAAGAGTGGGTGATCTCCCTAGGGAGTCATTCACCGCTGACACCTTTTGGTAGGTTGGGATTCTGTTAAGTAGGGATACCATCCAGAGCAGGGTAGGGACAGCCTAACCTGACCCTTTTACTCCGCCTGTAAATGATTGAGAGATCACAATACGTGTCTATGCTTGCAGCTCTATTATTATTGGAGCTAGTTTTGGTAGTTTTCTTTGCTCGCCTGAGGGTTTTCAGAGAGCACATGTATGTAATCGTACCCATGTATCTGGTGAATATTATGCTGAGATGCTTGTACTTACAACTCACCCTAACTTTATAATAAATCCTTGAAAGCTAGAAGTTGTTTGTGGTTCTTCCGAGCGGAGTCCATTATTGATTGAACTAACCTGGTAAGAGATGCACCTTCTTTCCTCAAAGACAGGCAACAAAGGTTCAGTCGACCAGAACGGGGTTTAGATCAAAGGTGATTAGATAGCGATCAAAATCCCGCCCCCGCACACCTCACCTACATTGCCTGGCTTGGGCCAATTTCTGCCCTAACTACTGCTCCAGCTAACAGCTCGCAAGGAGAGCAGGCCTGAGTAACTTCATGCTTCTGGCACAAGAGTTTTATTGGTCAGAAATCAGAGGTCGAATGTAGAAGTACACTACAAAAGAACAAAAGAGGGACCCTGGAATCAGATACTCTGAGAGGCTGGCAGGGAAAATGCAAATACAAGAACAAAACCTCTCACTACAATTTATTTATATGCTGGTACTATATCCTACATTAGTACAAACAAAGACATTGTCCCACACACAGAAGTTTATAGAAAAAAAAATCATTTTTTTATTGGTTTATACAGTTTTCTAGTAGATTAAAGAATTATGATACAGTCAAGAAAATCATTATACATCTACTCCATATATGTTCGCTATGTACAAATTATGACAGTATACATATACCCCCACAAAACAAATCTTTCACGCATACCAGTACAGCCAACCCATTCACAAAACTCCTATGGACCAACAGTCTCACCAGTTTTATCACACTCAACAACATGAACAAGTCAAAACAAATATAAAGACGAAAAAAAAATCATAAAATATATATACAGAAAAGAAAAGTCCTTTTTAACAACAAAGAAGAGCTCCGATGCGCGTTTCGGAAAGGAACTCTGGGTCCTGGATTCCTTCGTCAGAGCGCATTAATTTATTATTTTCCAGTCTGAAAGTCTTTATCTTGACTTAATGGTATACTGTTTTCAATCCAAATTAATGGTCTCAGGGGGGTACAATCTGAAGTCACAGTCGCGCTCTGAACAATCGTCCTATTATATCAGGTTATGGTTGAAAGGGGAATCTATGAAGTATAAATATTCATATCTTCTGGAAGTATGACTACACTCCACAGTTCTGAGGGTCACGATTTGCTATAGTCCACTATATATCAACTCGAAATCGGGTGTTCGTCCAGTTATAAATATCACCTCTCACAGGTTTGTTGGATACTCCTCGATGACGTTCTCGGTGCCATGAAGTAATCCCTTCACAAAGTGCTGTAACCTTGGAAGGGTTTATTCCCACACTCGTTCAGTAACGGCGATCCATATATCCTACATGCGTAATGTCAGGAAATCGGAATGTAGAAGTACACACAGGATAAGTCAAAAGAGCTCCTAGCTTCGAATACCCAGCATCCATCAGCTTGGCCTAGGTGTGAAAGAGGATTTAAGGAGCCAACTGGAAGGCCCTGGATGTCTGTTCAGATTGCTTTCTCCTCAATGACTCCTCTATTAGTTGGCAAAACTCATCAAAACCCTTCAAACATAGGCTGGTTGGCCTTTTCATTATGCCTGTGATCTGGTCGGCCGAATCCCGCCTGTCTTTGCACCTTTGCCCCATTCACGTCATCCGCTCTATAAAGATTAACATGAGTCACCAGAGCAAAACCTAGCATTTATTTATTTTTATTTATTTCTTTTTTATTTGTAGTGTTTTATATAGCGCGAACAAGACCCGTGGGTATCAGAGCGCTTAACATAGGTGGTAGGTTACAGATTGAAAATATCATAGCATTATACAGAGCAAACATATATGAGGTAGATATGTGGCTGAGAGGGGGTGATTACATCTATACATTCCTAACGCATGTGCAATTAGCATTAAGAGGTGAGTAATGCTTAGTATGTGTCAAGGACAATATAGACAAACAAATTTGAGGTAGGGGTTATATAATATTGCCTGTGCGATGCCGTTATAAGATCACAGACATGAGGTAGGGTTATATAGTTCAGGTTGTGAGATACATTTATGGGATCATATATACATGAGGTAGCTATTAGGGTACAGCCAAGGCTTGTACGTGGAGACAGTCAATTGTCAGTTAATTATCTTCGAAATCTTCGTAACGAGGACCATCGTTCTTCTGACATAAATGTTTATACCAGCGATCAGTGGGCTTCTCTATGCGGGGTATTTACTCATCATGTGGCTCTTCAATTCCCGTTTGAATGTTATAATATTTCGGATCTTCCTTATGCTTGGGGGGAGTGAGTTCCAAACTCTGGGGGCGGCTCCAGAGAACGCTTGGTCATAGGTCTTTTTCTTTCGGAAAAAGGCTGGACGCAATAGCAGCTCCTGGACACTTCTAGTTGGTCTGTTACCTCCCGATAGCTTAATTTTCTTTGCTAGATATCTTGGTGTGTTGAAGTGAACCGCTTTGTGGGTAATACATGTCATCTTCATTTGTATTCTGGCCTCGTAAGGTAGCCAGTTTAGTGCGATCAGGTGAGGAGATATGTGATCAAATTTCTTCGATCCAGAGATGAGTCTTGCCGCTGTGTTGAGACAAGCTTTTAGTGGTGCTGTGGATGTTTTTGGTAGGCCAGCCAGCGTGGTGCAGCCGTATTTGATCCTCGCGATAACTAAGGATTGGATAGCCAGTTTTAGATCCGCCTCTGAGATGAATGGTTTTAGTTTTCTTAAGTAGTTCAAGTGGAAGCGGGCGCTCTTAGCCATTGAATTAATGTGGGCTTTCATGTCGAGGTTCTCATCTAACGTGATACCTAGTGATTTAGCTGAGTTGACTAGTGTTGGGGAGCAGTTTAGCGCAGTCACCAATTTGGTCCATTCTTTTACTTCAGACTTGTTCCTTGGAGGTGAAATTAGCAGGAATTCTGTTTTATGGGCATTTAGTTTCAGATGATTAGACGTTAACCATTGCAAGGCCCTCTTTAGGGTCTCGTTCATTGGATCAATGTCATCAAGGGAGGCGATCTTTATGTATATTTGTGTGTCGTCTGCATACATGTGATATGATATCTGTGATTTTCGAAGAATGTCCGTGAGAGGTTCTACATACAAGTTAAATAGATCTGGGGATAACGTTGAGCCTTGCGGGACCCCAATTGCGTTAGGGCAGGGAGCTAAGATTTCTTGGTTGACCATGAATCGTTGTGTTCTGTTTTGTAGGAAAGAGTTGAACCATTTCAACACGTTTCCGGACAATCCCATCCTGTCCTGTAGCCTGGACAATAGTGCTTCGTGATTTACTGTGTCAATTGCCGATGACAGGTCCAGGAGAATCAGTAGGCATGCTTGATTTTGGTCTAGGGCTTGTAGTGCATCATCGACAATATGCAGGATCGCTGTTTCCGTGCTATGCCCTGTTCTGAATCCCGATTGGCAGTCATCAAGTAATGAGAACTTGGAGATATGTTGACTCAGTTGGCCTTGCACGCATTTCTCAATAAGTTTGGCCAGTAAAGGGATGTTGGTTACTGGGCGATAGTTATTCGGGTCTGTTGCATCCGCTGTCGGTTTTTTTATGATGGGCACTACTTGACCTGTTTTTTAGGCAATCAGGGAGGGTCCCTTGTGCTAGTGAGGCGTTTATTATTTTGGTCCATATTGGAACCACAATGTGGCTGATTCCTCTTACACATTTTGCCGGTAGAGGGTCCTGGTAGTGGTTGTTCGGTCTGAATTCAGCTAGCGTTTTGGCGATCTTTTCCTGGTCGTATAATTCAAATGTGTCCCACTGTGCCTTATTTTTTGTCTTAATACACTCTGTTGTCATGTTGACCTCGTTCTTTGGCAAAGGTTGGGTCGGAAGGTTGGCCGCGGCGCTTGCGAGGTCAACTTCTAGCAGTTTGGTTTTCTCCGTGAAAAATGTGGAGAATTCCTCACAGCTTAAGGGCGTTTTTGAGTTCTCGTGGACCGTTTTGGATAGTTTATTTGACTGTTGCTTTAAGATCTCGAAGAGTTTTCGTGGTCTGTTTGTGGCTTCTTCCAGCTCTGCTCTTATAAATTCTTTTTTGGACTGGATTATCTTTTTGTTATACTGGTTTCTGGTTTTTCTGAGGGCTTTCAGTTCGGGGGAGGAAGGATGTTGTCTCCATTTTCTTTCGGCCATTCTCAGTTTGCGCCTGTATTCGTTCAGTGCCTCATTAAACCAAGGATTTTTTGGCTTCTCCGTGACTCTTTTCTGTTTTCGAGGCATGGTGTCATTGACGATATTTCCGATTGAGGTTATGTAGTGTTCCGTCAATTCATTTACGTTCTCCATGTTGTTAGGTGGCTTTAGGTCTCTCTCACAGCTTTCAACCAATAGTTTAATATTAGCCTCTTTTGTATCTCGGATCGATTTATTGAGTTTGGGAGGTTGCACGGTCCTGCCCTTTTTCACTGTAGGAATCGCGAATGATATGGCGTAGTGGTCAGACCAATCACACGGGTCAATAGCGAGGACAGATATCTCTTTGTTTCTTGAAATAATCCAGTCTAAGGTCGCTCCTTGCGAGTGAGTCGGTTGGGTGCATGCTTGTGTGAGGTTTAGCTCCCCAAGGAAGTCTTTAAGAGAGTTAACCAGTTTGTCATTGCCGTCATCCCAGTGGAGCATTGGGCCAAAAAACACACACGTTTTTAAACAAAGATCAGAAATCTCTGATGCTGCCACTGAGAATCCCCATTTGATTTTTACAGAATCAGAGGGAGAGCCAGGAAACAAATAAAGGGCTCTTTACAACTCTAATAATCCAAATAGTCCTAACACTCCTACTACACCAACAGAGGCAATGCCTCTGGCTAGCTCCTTAATTGGGAGACTAAAGAACACATGTACCAAACCCTCTGAATCAGGAGCAAGACCCAAATGGGCCCAGTTGAACATCACAGTCAATGCATGTGCCGTGCGTTGGCACTGTACTTTGGGATTTTCATCGGTCACGACGTCGTGATAACTCTAGGGGGAGATATTTGTTGCTACAAACTTCCTTTTTGGAGAATAACTTCTTTTTGAGGATATGTAAATCATTGTATTGTGGATTTTTGTCGTTTTGGTCTTGTTTGGTTTAGATAAAGATTACTTATTTTTCTAAAGTGGTGGGGTGTCCATATGTAGTGTTTCACTGGGTTACTGTATATATGCACAAATGCTTTACACACCGCCTCTGAGATAAGCCTGCCTGCTCGTGCCAAGCTACCAAGGGGGTGAGCAGGGGTTATTTCCAATGTGTATCCCTCTTACCGTGACTAGGAAGAATGGTCCCTACTTGGGAAAAGATTTTTTTATATTCCACCACAGACATCATTGAGTTTCTAAAGCCAACAAACAGAGAAATACAACATTTTATCATTCATATTTTAGTATGACAGAGGCATAGATTTAAAGACAAGTTGAAAACTAAAATGAGTTATAAAATTCCAAAAAAGCAATCCAAATGAACAAATCTGTATGGTCAAGGAACAGATGTGAGACTTTGAGATTCTTGCATGATTAATGACAAATTTAGTCAGTTAACACTGAATGTTCATCCTTTTCAGATATAGAAGTCATCTTCAACAGTCACAATCACAATATCGATACAAAGAACCTCCGGCTGCCAGTAAAGCCAGCCAGAGACAACCAAAAACCAAGGATAAAACCACCTTCACCAAGGTATGTACAATTTATACTCATGTGAAAAGAGTCTGAACAGGCATGAGATAATTTCTGCCTAGCTAGACTCATCAAAACCAAGATAAAGAAAGTGTGGTACAGAAAAAAATATATGTCTCAATCCCACAACAATGACAGGGTACCAATTACCAAAAAACAACTTTCCCTGTGGAGACTATCAATTTACCACAAGACTCGATTGACTATGGCAACGACACAGGCACAACATAGAGAGTACACATGGATACTGAACACAAATTGCCGGCTGCAGATCGCAAATTGTAGAGTAATCACATGTACCCATAGTTAGCCATATCATGTCTGCTAATCAGATCATCCATAACAACATCCAACTCTTATTGATAGAATGAAAGCAACCTATCTACTGTGTGCAAAACCTCAAAACTCACCCCAACAAAAAATCTGGGTTGAAAGCCCTAACGTCTTCCACTCCACAGCATCTCAATAAAGAAATAAAATAGGTTTTAAAACATGTTGTTGAACAACATATGGAAAATCGTTGGCCTTGGGATAGCCAGGAGAATCCAGAATGAGTGTACCAAGGGTCTCTAGTGAGACAACAGACATTTCCAACTCACGACATGATAACATAATACAGAGGAAACCACCAGGTTGAAATCCTTAACATTCTCAAATATAACAAACTTGGGCAAAAAGTGGGTGTGCTATTTCCTATCCCTTAAAATCTAATCACGAACAAACATCCAGCATAATACCGGAAGTCAAAATGGAAAGACCACCTAGAACTCACCCTATTGTTTCGAGATGGAGCATAATGCACTTACACTCCTATTTAGACACACTTCTAACAAGCGGAACACAACACATTCTCAACAGAGGTAATATAATGAAAATAAATAGGTTGCTACCCTGATTGCACTGCACAACCTCAAATAATCTGGCAAGCATTAATGTTGCCCCATCTTATATGTCACAAAGTAAAGAAGCAACTGGACTTTGTTGCATAACAATTGGCATATAAAATCTTGGGCTATGCAGATGAGTGGGAATCCCGCAGTACAAAAGGGGAACAAGGTTAGAGCGGAACCATACCAGTCTATTCTCTTGCAAGGTAGGAACATGCAACTATTTGCCCTTCACTCAATCAGCACTTAAAGCAACCAGAGACCCCCTAATCTCTTTTCCAAATAAGAATTATTTTTCTCAACTTCCACTTGTCCCAATAATGCAGCATCGTCACATGGAGGTCAGTCTTAGCAAGTGGTCAACAAGTAGTAAAAGACGCTCTCAAAATCAATGACCGGTTATTAGAAATTGGTTGACTGGGGTATGAGCCCCGGTCAAGCAACAAACACAATCCAAGTCAGGGTAGGAGGCACGCAAATCCCAAATTAACCTGTGCTCACATTCTGGTAGCTTGGCACAGAGCAGTCAGGCTAAACTTAATAATAAAACGTTATGCACCTGTTACAACGCATTTTTTACAACGCGATACTGTTACAACGCATCTATTACAACGCAGATACTGTTACAACTCATGTTTTTACAACGCATTTTTTTACAACGCAGGTACCTTTACAACGCATACCATTACAACGTAAGTATTGGTAAGTATATAATTATATTTTAAATGTTATATGTTTGGGGTAAAGGGGTATTTTTAGGGTTTAGGGTCAGTTTTGGGTTTTAGGGTAAAGGGGTATTTTTAGGGTTCAGGGTCAGTTTTTAGTTTTTGGGTAAAGGGGTATTTTTAGGGTTCAGGGTCAGTTTTCAGTTTTTGGGTAAAGGGGTATTTTTAGGGTTCAGGGTCAGTTTTTAGTTTTTGGGTAAAGGGGTATTTTTAGGGTTCAGGGTCAGTTTTCAGTTTTTGGGTAAAGGGGTATTTTTAGGGTTCAGGGTCAGTTTTTAGTTTTTGGGTAAAGGGGTATTTTTAGGGTTCAGGGTCAGTTTTCAGTTTTTGGGTAAAGGGGTATTTTTAGGGTTCAGGGTCAGTTTTTAGTTGTGGGTAAAGGGGTATTTTTAGGGTTCAGGGTCAGTTTTCAGTTTTTGGGTAAAGGGGTATTTTTAGGGTTCCGGGTCAGTTTTTAGTTTTTGGGTAAAGGGGTATTTTTAGGGTTCAGGGTCAGTTTTTAGTTTTTGGGTAAAGGGGTATTTTTAGGGTTCAGGGTCAGTTTTCAGTTTTTGGGTAAAGGGGTATTTTTAGGGTTCAGGGTCAGTTTTTAGTTTTTGGGTAAAGGGGCATTTTTAGGGTTCAGGGTCAGTTTTCAGTTTTTGGGTAAAGGGGTATTTTTAGGGTTCAGGGTCAGTTTAGTTTTTGGGTAAAGGGGTATTTTTAGGGTTCAGGGTCAGTTTTTAGTTTTTGGGTAAAGGGGTATTTTTAGGGTTCAGGGTCAGATTTAAGTTTTTGGGGTACAGGGGTAAAAATAAATTAAAATTAATTTTAAATTAAATTAATTAATTGAAATTAAATTAAATTAAATTACATTAAATTATTTTTGGGGTTGAGGGTCAGTTTTGAGTTTTTGGGGTACAGGGGTACAGGGTAAAAATAAAGTAAAATTAATTTTATTTTATTAAAATATTTAATTAAATTAATTAATTGGAATTACATTAAATTAAATTACTTTAATTTATTTTTGGGGTTGAGGGTCAGTTTTGAGTTTTTGGGGTACAGGGGTACAGGGTAAAAATAAAGTAAAATTAATTTTAAATTAAATTAATTAATTGAAATTAAATTATTTAATTTAATTTAAATTAAATTAAATTACATTAAATTATATTTTAGAAAATTAATTTACGATTATAATATTAATATTAATATATACTTACCAATACTTACGTTGTAATGGTATGCGTTGTAAAGGTACCTGCGTTGTAAAAAAATGCGTTGTAAATACATGAGTTGTTACAGTATCCGCGTTGTAAAAGATGCGTTGTAACGGTATGCGTTGTTACAGTCCGCGTTGTAACATCATATATCCTAATAAAACAGTGAAAGTACCACACAAAAAGATCCCCCACAAGGTTTAGAAACACAGATTATATTTTAATGCACAAAAAGACCAAAATGACAAAAACTCCAAGCAGGAAAACTGAAGATATTCATTTTTAAAGTTTAGGTTAAAATACTGCTAAAAAGAACAAAGTTCCAACAAGTGATATCTGGTTGCGCCACCCCTGTACAAATTCACAAGTTCAGGCTGATCCTGATGGAGCACAGGCTGGCTTCAGGGACAGGGTTAGGCCAGCTGAACAAAGTATCCTAAATCCTGGTTGTGGAGCCCTGTGTGGATCCAAGGTAGCGAACCATCTAACAGCCAAAGAGATGCATCGGTTCTGAGGTACGGCAAAGCTGCGGTACGAGGTCCTGTGTGTCACCGTCGAGGATCCCATTTATGGGGATTGCGATGCGAAGTCTGGGTGTTGAGGATGTGGTGCCCTTTTTCTGGGGAAAGGACACAGTCTACTCAGGTGTAAGTGAGGTTGGGTCCAGCTCCTCCCAACCATTCTGCCAGGGCGCCCCATCAAGTCACACATAGGCTCCCATTGTGTGTGGCTCTCTAGAGGGAATACACAGAACCCAGCCCTTTGTGTGGGGACAGGACACAGTCTGCTCAGGTGTGAGGTTGGGTCCAGCTCCTCCAGCCCATACTGCCAGGATAGCCCATCAAGTCACACCTAAGCTCTGACTATCTGTGGCTGTCCATGGCAAATACACAAAGCCCAGCTGTCACCCACCCCAGACAGGTGATCAGAGGCATGCAGCAGAATGGCTAAAGTAAGAAAATAGTGGGCAAGTGGGGGTGTATGGTGCACTTCAGAAATTAAACGACAATCTTAGCATACTATATCAAAATTTCAAGAAAACTAAACACTGATAGTGTGCTACGCAGAGATCTGTGGGCTGCCCGTCCCACATAAAAATGCATGAAAAGAAACTCAACCACAACATTTGCTTGAAACCCTGCGTGCACAACGGAATATATATATATATATATATATATATATATATATATATATATATATATATAAACATTTCAATTCTTAGCAATTGTTTTCAAACGAAAAATTTGCAATTTTCACCCAAAAATATTCATACCATAATTGGTTTCAAACAAATGACATCTTTGTTGAAAGAAAGTTTTTTACATGTGATACTTAATGCATATTACAATGATTCCTGTGATCATATAACATACAGATTGTAACAAGGTGTCCAATTTCCATGTTTTACAAATCCAATATAACGCGTTGTAGAAGTGCAGGTCAAGGATGTGCATCCCAATGCATTTCGGCACCAAATGTCCCTTTTTTGGGGGCCATTGAATGCACAACTGTAAATTCACTTGTAAACAGCACTACAACAGAGGGAAAATTCCTAGATGGTGGAGAGGAATTAGCAGCACAACAAACTGGTGTACAGTATGACAAAATGTGAAGAGAAGATACCGGATTGAAGTCAATCTGAGGATCTGAGGTTTTTAAAAAAACAGCAATCAAAGCGTGAAGCGCTGTATCGGCTCAACAAGGTTTGGAGAAAGGTAATACCTTGTTGAGCAGATGCAGCACTTCACTGTTGTAGTGTTGTATACAAGTGAATTTACAGTAGTGTATTCAAGAAAATGCCAACTATCTAAAAGTGACATTTTCAGAACTGTATTTTAAAATTCAACATCATCAGGTTGAATTTTAAATTAGGATTCCAGAGACACTAGACTAAAAGGGTTAATCTCTTCCTAATTGGAAAATGGACTTCTAAACAGTAATAAAGTAATCCCAATGTTATCCTAGGGGAGAGATTGGGCTTGTGTTAGTGAAACCAATTATAGGTTTTTCACTACTAAATCATGTAAAACTTAAAAGTATGTGTCCTTTTTACATACATTGCAGCCTGCCTTATGGGCTATCAAGGGCCTATTTTAAGGGTGCAATATGTATTGAAAAGAAAGGTTTTGGCCTAACAAAATGTTTAACTTTCAGGTCAACATGGCAGTTTAAAACTGCACACACAGGTTATGCAATGGTAGACCAGAGATCTGTTTAGAGGACGACTTCAGAGGTTGGCACAATCAGTGCTGCTGGCCCAATGGTATAAGTTTAGTTACAGGCTTTCGGCACATGTAGTGCACTCTACTAGGGACTTATAGGTAAATTAAATATGCCAATATTGCATATGCCTATCAAGCCATATTTAGGGAAGTGAGCATAAGCACTTTAACAATGGTCAGTAGTCCTAAGGACAAAAATGTTATTAATTCAGCAGAATTTGAGATAAGTAGGCAAAACGTTTGCGGGCAGACCACCCTCTTGTATTTTTGATGCTGTGCTGTATTTCATTTTTGCTGGCTTAGATAGTTTGAGCACTTTGCCACTCCTGGTGAGTGTCAAAGTGCAAGTGCTGCCTGTGTAAATTGTCATTAAAATTGGTTCTCCTGATTGGCATATTTGATTTACTGGCAAGTCCCTAGTAAAATGCACTGAAGTGTGCCAGGGCCTGTAAATAAAATGCTACTAATAGACCTGCAGCACTGATTGTGCCACCCACATGAGTAGCCCTGAAAAGGTATCTCAGACCTGCTACTGCAGTGTGTGCACAGTTTTAAACTGCCATGTCGACTTGGGAGGTGCAACCTTTTCCAGACCCAAACCTTACCTTTTCTCACATGCAAGACACCCCTATGGTAGGTCCAATGTACCCCATGGGCAGTGTGCAGTGTATGTGAAATTATGGACATGTACTGGTGTGTGTAACATGTCCTGATAATGAAATACTACAAATTTCGTTTTTCACTATTGAAAGGCTATCTGCCCCATAGGAAAGAAGGGGAGCTACTTTGTAACATCTTACAAGCATAACTTCCCATTAGGACAAGATGGAGAAATAAAGTTTAGGCTCTCTGAACTCAGAATTTAACAACATCTTCTAGTAAGATGTTTTTTGAAATATGTGTTTGAAAATGGCACTTTAGAAAATAGGCATTTTCTTGTTTAACTAATCTGAGTGCCTCTGCCTTTTTGTGGATTGACTGTTTGGTTTTGGAGTGTCAGGGGCTGGGGATGTGCATTCACTGTAGACAGCCTCTTGGGATCTGTGTGAGGGGGAGATCGAGGTGTGCTTGACCCTTCCTGAATGACTCAGAGCTGAGCTGAATAGGGCTTGGCCGCATTTAGCGTACTGGGAAGAGATTTCCTTGCACCCGAATAGGGCTATTTTCCCTTGCACCATGCTGTCCCCAACCCCTGTGGTCATGCTGCACCAGTGAGGACAGAACTGCATTGTACTGGGCACAGAGACCCTTGCACAAAAAGAACAAAGACATAAAGGGGTATAAGTAATAGACCTTAAACACCAGAACTATTGATCACTTCTGGACTCAAGAGGAACCTTTGCCAAGGAGAAGAGTTGGAGAGCTGTATGAAGAGTTACTGCCCCTTAGCTGTGTGGGGTTGGCCTGCAGTTGCTGCTTCTGCAAAGAAAAAGGACAAAGACGGGAAATTTGCCGTGAACTTGCTACATGCTTTATTTTTGCAATAACTGTTCTAAAGTCATGTCTTTTACCTGTATGTTGGATTTTTGTCATTTTGGTCTTTTTGAGAATAGATAGAGGTAACTTATTTTTCTAAACTGCGGTGGTGTCCATTGTGGTGTTATCACTGTATTGCGGTGTGTTTTGAGTACAAATACTTTAAACATTTATTTTTGTTATAAGCTTGTCTGCTCGTGCCGAGCTACCCAGGAGGTGAGCAGGGGTTATCTAAAGTGTGCATCCCCCTTACCCTGACTAGAAGCAAGGGTCTCTATTTGGACAAAGGTACCTACCGCTGCCCACTAGAGGCCCCTATTTCTAACAACATCCAATTGAGTCCTATGGCTGCCAGCCCTAGGATCCAACCACATCTACTAACTTCTCAAAATCAGTCTCTGGGGAAATCGCTCAGGATGCTGAGTTAGTATTTAGCTTTCCTTAGAAACAAGCTGATGGACAAAAACTGTCTGACATAACTAAGCAAGGCTTTTGCTGCTTCTAAGAAACCTGGGCAATGGAGCCCACTGATCTAAATGGTTATAAAGACTACAATACTCCAGCCACAAAACAAATGAAAGGCAGACAAAGAGGCCTCACAACATGGGTATCTACTCTTTTTCCAACTAATGCATATATCACTTTTTTCCACAATGAACACCAACAGTATTCAGCATCTACAAATAATAGAGCCCAATTGGCTGCTAGATATTCTAAACATACATCTCTCGACAGACAGAGCTAAGGACAACTCCCAGCTTATCAGCATCCCATATTAATAGGGAGAAACCGACAACAAGGAGAAGCTAATGATTGAGACCCTAGGGGGATAAAAGGGCTACCCGTGGAAAATGAATTTTTCTTAGTCTGCGGTGGCTTAAATACAAAGCTGCACCCAAATACTACCTTGAACAGTCTGTCTAAGAAGATAGCACCTGGGGCATTCCAGCACTAGCTCATCTTAGCTGCAAGGATTTAAAGAAATGAAATCACTATGTACAACTTTAATGTCATTTGTCCTCTGCCCATTAAATGGCTGTTCTTCCCCCAACCCCCGGAGACACCCCGGCTGATAGTACATATAGATTGGTTGACAGTGAAAGCATGACAGCATACATCATACTGAACCTAGAGGTTTCAAGCTCGATTATAGATATGTTAGTGTAGCGCAGACTCAAAAGCGATCATAAGCTGCTGTAATTGTTGCTCCACCAGACAAAAATGGGCCTAGGGGCCATAAGAATAACAGTAAATATTACTATGGCTGTCACTATGGAACCAAATAAGAAAAAAATAATCCATGTCAATTTGCTTCCCAAATTGATTGAGAAAGTAATAATCAATGAGACCAGCTATAGTCAGTTCTTTCAATAATAAATGTCAAAACAAATCTGCAATCTATAATCTGGAACCTCTTTTGGAGGTTACAGCCCGCATGTGGCAGGCGAGAAGAAACATACACTGTAGCCCCTAGAATGACAAGGTCCTGTTTGATGTGTATGAGAATAAGCTAGCCCTGTGGTCTCCTGTCTTACTGTCTGTATTCAATTTTATATGGCTTCAATATGGCTTCATAAGGATGTACCACCTTCTTGGGGGTCCTATTCAAGGACGGGACAGAGAAATAATCCTGCCAACTACCATCCATCTCCTAATTGGACAATGTAGGAAAATCTTTGGTAAACTCTTTTTATCCTGGTTGGAAACATGGGTGGATACTCACCGAATCGTGACACATCCTAGAGCAGGCTTCTAAAAATGCCAGATACAATCAATAAGGTAACATGGTTAAGTTTAATATGATCTAAATATGCCACAATGTAAAACACATCACCATACCTGTGTTTTTATCTTTTTAAAAACAACTTTCGACCGGGTCAACAGACCTATACTGTGAAACAAACTAACGCTTTATGGCATTCCGGTAAAACTCCTTAACATCTTGACTCTGCACTGATAACACAGCCAGGTTAAAATAGGACCCTAAAGGAGAATACAGATATGCCTTTGATTTACTAGCTGGAGTTAGTCAAGACTTTGTCCTTGCCCTTGCATTATTTAAGCTATACTTAAATAAAATGGGCAAAAGTTCTAACCGCCTGGAATATGGACGTCTCTAAGCTGGGTGAAAATCAAATTCCAATGTTGCTCTTTGCAGGTGACATAGTGCTCGTAGCATGAACAAAAATTGCCATGCATCGCCCCCTCAATGGATATGAGACTTTTAGGAAAAGCAAAAAAATAACTTAACAACCAAAAGGCAAAGTTTATTATACTTATGTCAAGGTTCCAGCTGAAATCCACCTCCAAAATGTATGGCATGGGTATCGAGAGAGTCTACTCCTATGACTTCTTGGATTGCGTTTACACACTAAACTCTATTGGGCAAAGCAACTGACTAACAGCAACTCCACTTTAAGACATTATGTTGGAGCAGTACAAAGATTCTCAATAAGTGTGGAAACAGATTACTCGGAACAGCTATCACTGCATTCAATATGAAAGCTAAAGCAGCTAACCCATATGGCACCCAGAATTAGGGACATAAAAACTTGCAAAAGACTGAGAATAATTTTCAATGACATCTGCATCACCTTGGTCTGGGCACACCAGTGAGGGCAGTGCATGAGGAATTAGGTATTCAAAAAAATCGAATACCTTATTGCTCTCTAACCTAGCCTATATTGGGCCCTCCTTTGGACAAATACCAACTTTACAGCATATGTCAGAGCCATGATGGGCCTGCGTTGGAACCAAAGCTATAAATCTCTCTCTTTCTTCAGGCAAATTGCAAAATCTCTGACAGAAATTGGCTGCCAGGAGTTATGGTTAAATCCAAAGTGTATGTCTGAATCAACCATCCAGAGAATCAATATCAATACTGACCGTTTGTATGGGAGAGGGATCCATCTAGTAAAGGTACTCTGATATCTCAATTTCTGATAATCAATTACTGATCTGTAGATGAACCTTATCTTTAATAAACTTTATTTAGCATTTTCCAAAAGACAAAAGTGATGCAATGAATTCAATAACAATTCAACATATGCATGAGTACATAGTTAGACACAGTTAAGGACATGAGGTTGAATGTACATAAAAAAAAGTAGGTTTTGCTCGGCCCGACTCAATTATCCCATCATTCTCATTAGCTATCAACACCTCATTGACATTCCTGTTAGCCCTGTATCTTGTCACAAAATAACATTTGAACTTGGGAAACTGCATATCATATTAATGACTTAAGCGGTGTGTTTCCTGCGTTCATTTACCCAACGCCTGTTGGGACAATACCTTGCTCCTGTTGGGTGGGGGGATCTGGTTGCTTTGAGGCTAGGAAGAATCCGAAAGGACTCCCTATATCTTTAGATCTTGAGGAGGGAGGGGCAGTGTTGGCATACAACTCACTCTTCATAGAACAGGATGCCAAGTTATGGAGCCAGCTCCTAATATTAGGAGTATGCCTGCTTCCGGAGTGTATGGCGACTTCTCTCTTAGCCATCAATAAACAGATAGCAACAAACCTACGGACTTCTTGAGGAAATTTGATTACATAACCTAGTAAGTCAATCACTGGTAGAGGTACTATCGGTATCTTTATCATACTGCTTAGTGTCTTGTGGATGCCTGTCCAGAAGGAATGTATGCCTGGGCATGCCCATGCAAGGTGAGCAAAGTCGGCGTGTGGTGAGTGGCATCTCTGACAACAATGAGGCCTAGTGGGGTCCATCCTGTGTGCTTTATTTGGGGTGATGTACATCCTGCGCCAAAACTTGAAATGGATCAGTTTGTGACGGCTGTTAATGGAAACAGTGGTCATGACTGCACAACAGGCTCCCCATTGTTCGTCTCTTATGGGGTTGCCCAGGTCCGCCTCCCTGGCGCTGCGTATCTTGTCGTCGTTTACTGGAATGATGTCAGCACACGCCTTGTAGAGCTGGGATACGATATGGACCCCTTTACTACTGTCTATCACTATCGGGAGGGGGTGGGGGGCGGGGGGGAGATGCAGGTCCTAGTGGATATTCCAGAAGCTTTGCCCGCGACACAGAGCGCAGTCTCATTAGACCAAATCTGTCCATAAATGTGATGTCAGGGACTCGTCATCAGGGTAAAAAATGAGCCCCCCCTGGATATAAATCACCCATTTTGTCAATGTTAAATTTAGTGCAAGTTTTTTGTACTAACTTTTCGCCAGTAATGGGTAACCATTTGGCGTTAGGTAGTGGGAGGGCTGAGGATTAGAGTGTCTGAGTGTTTGTGATGCGTTCCAGTTTAGTTCAGGCCCAACTGGTGGTTGAGACCGGCTGAATGTCTTTGGGGCCTATAGGTATCCCCGTGGGCAGTACGGTAGTCAAGGTGTCGGGGAGAACAAAATCTGCTTCCGGTCGCAGGAAGGGGATCCTAGCATCCGGGTGGTACCATGTTTGCGAAAAACTGCATTGTGCCGCCAAGTAATATATTGCAAATCTGGGACACCATACCCTTCTCTGTTGCAGGGAAGTGTCATGATCTGCCAGCGCACCCTGGGCTTTCTTATGCCACACACCAGCTTGAGTAGGTGAGCGAAGTGTGCTAAAAAATCTATTTGTGAGTGGGATCGGAACATTCTGGAATAGATATACAAATTTCAGCAGTAAATTCATCTTTATGAGGGCAACCCGTCCCGCCATGAATAGAGGAAGCTTAACCCATGTGTCTATTTCCATCTCTAGTTTGGAGATTGCCACACCATAGTTACACCGAATGATCTGGTCCGACTTGAGGTGTATATGCACACCCAGATATTTCCCTGAATCTGAACACCACTACTAAGGGAACTCCAGGTCCCAGTGGACTGTGCTAACTGTGAGGGGAAGGATCACTGATTTGTGCCAATTTATACCCAGTCCAGAAATAGTGCAGAATCTGAGTATTTCCTGAATAAGGGGGTCTAAGTTTACCTGGGGATTACGGACATATAATATTGTGTCTGCATATAATAAAACTAGTAGCGGGCCTGTGGTAAATTGTAAACCTCTGTGTAGGTGCTTTTCTTGAAAATGTCTTATCAGGGTGTCCATTGCCAAAATAATAGATGAACCTTATCTTGACCATATATGTCCAACAGAATAAAGAACGTTGTATATTAAAGTCAGAATAGGAACACTTCAAATACTTGCAAACCCGATCTCGAAGAACCGTCAAATGATTCTAATGAATGGAACTGTTCCTTCAGGGGCTCTGAAACACCTTGTTTTTATGATGAAAATCCGAGATTAAGCAAAACCATTAAGGTCACATCTATCAAACACAATATTCTAAATTGTAAACAGTCTCTTTTATTCTGCTACAGTACTGACTCAAAAGATATTTTCCAGCCTCTGGCATTTCAATTCACATTAACATGGACAGCATGGAAGGTGACGAGAGCCCAAGTAAAAATCAATGAGCACATAATCTAAACAGACTTTGTTAAAAATGACTCCCCTTTATCTGTGGACCAAAATCATTATTTGTAGTTTAGCCTTTCATTTGTTGACTAATTTTAATTGGACCAGCTGTACTACCTTAATGCACTTTGCCAGATTTTCACTTTTTACCTGTTAAATGTTCATTTTTATAAAATGTTTTAAATGCTTGCATTATAAACCTTTTTATTACTTGGAATTAAATATAGTTAAGTGAATTATGCCATACGCTTGTTCAGTTTGATTTTCTGGGGATTTATCGTTCACATTTTTATCAATTTGAGCAAATAAGGTGTTTTGTTTCACTTTTGATAAGCGACGAGATTTGTTTCACGGTCAATGTAACTAAAATACATACATGTACAGTACCAGTGGGACGGACAGGCCATGTTCTACATTTCAGTTTCGAAACCAGCATTCCGTAAACATTTGGATTCTAAATATTTGACAAAGACATTCACTGCTTTGCATTTGTATTTGCAGATGAAGCGGAGGTATCTACTTCTTATTCATCTTGAGAGCTCAAAAATGACATTAGAACTTGTAAAAGCCAAAGTAATAATTATTCCCGCCCATTAAATACAACACAATACTGACCAGAATCTCTCCTGATACAGGTTCATTGAATTCTAATCCTGCACCCAAACTGGGGCGACATACTAAAAGCTGAACATATTAGGCCTTTATGATTAGAACAAAGGTAACTTGGAGAGTTGATAACCAACAGAAGGTCCTCTCTTGCAGCTCCACTTGGCACTCTGAGCATAAATCAACATTGTAAAGATTTTTGATTGTTTCCTAACCATCCTACTAATTCTTTTATCCATAACTTTAAGTACAACCTTTTTATGTACGGTATGTATTTCAATGTAATTATTAATTATAACCTTATTATCCTATCCCTTAACTTAACTCACATTCTAAGCTTCATTTAATTAATTTGAATAATTCAATTAAATGAACTGTGGTAACTTGTTTTCCTAATCCTTTTCCCAATTCTATCTATAACCTAACTATTTTTTAAACTTATTTTATATTTTACTCTTAACCTACCCCTAAAACATATCTGAAATGTTTACGCTCAAATTATTATTTACAAGTAAATTTAATTTGAGTCTAGCCTTATATTCACCCGCACAAATTAAATACATTTCATTCAGTCTTCTATGATTTCACTTAACTAAAATAAAAGTTAGAAATAGCAATAGAAAGCAATAATATCTATTGCTTTCTTTATTTTACAGTTCTTATTGAGCAGTACTATCGAACAAGTGGAAGCATCAGAGATCTCAGAGATGAACTGCAGTCAAGCTAGACAATGCTTGAGAAAGTTGCCAGGATTGTCAACACGCTTTAGGTGGATCTTGTTGTCTTTAAAATACATATGGCACCCAATCTTATAGGAGTCCAGAATAATGCCATTATGGTCCCTTTAGCAGTTAAACAAGATGGGGAACAAAGCGGAAACTTGAGGACTGTTGCAATGGATGTCAAAGGTTCTTTATAGGAAATGACCTTGAGGAGTACAGTTATGTGGAAAGGAGGTGAACCAATACAGGTCAGTCTGTCAAAGAGCACCTTGTGATCGATGGTCTAAAGGGTGACCTATAGATGAAGTAGTACCAGTGCATAAAAGAGGCCTTGCTGCTTGGCTTAGGGAAGTTCTTATCTGATGTTTAACAGAGTAGATTATGTGCCTCTTTTAGGCCTGAATCCAATTAGAAGTCACTGAGGAGGTCATTGATCTCCAGGTGTGAAGGAAATTGATGTGATCAACCATTGTGAGTACCCTAGCAATAGAGGGGAGGTCAGAGATTGGTCAGTAATGGTGAAGCATAATAGGATCCATTGTGTACTTCTTTAAGGCAGGGGCTATGATGGCATGCTTGGAGGGCTGAGGATATTCTAGTTTGCTAAGGAGCCGTTTATAAATGTGTCCAAGATCAGTGATAGTGTCTTGAGGCTGAGATAGATGACCTTGTGTTGTACATAAAGAAGTTCTTGAGTCAGGTATAAGACAAGCTGGATTTAATAAAGGTTAGTTCCAAGTTCCAATTTCAAGTAAAAGAGTTAAGAAGACAATAACCCCACCAGGAATGGCCTCCCTGCCACTCAGCCTGCCTGCCATCAACTGCCAGTACACACACCAGCCAGGCACCCAAGATTCTATGATGACATCAGGCATTCCAAGACCCACACCAGCTGGGCAGCAGGGAAGTCACCAAAGCTAAGTATAACACCTTGGCATTGGACAGGTCTCAAAACAGATAACTCTCCAAAGAATGTCAGGGTGTTTCAGACTTGGGATTCTGTGACAGTCTCAAATTCACTGAGGATGCCACCGCATACTTGGTGGGTAGAAGGATAATTGTGCACTAGAAGTGTTCAACTGAATTGGTGGCTTGCTCCTGCAGGGAGCATTGTTAGTGAAAAATGTCATGGAATTATTACAAAAGTCAGCAGATAGGGCAGGCGTGCTATAATAGGCACTTTCCAATATCCGTTATTTGTCCTGAAATATCCCAGAGAACTACTTGCATCTTATCCTTCTTGATGTAAGTAACATACTTCAGTACGCAATAAAATAAAATGAATATGTAGACATTAGTTGATCAAAAAGTTCTCATTGCGTGGGTACAAATTTGCCTTACATTTACATCCCTGGAAATTATATATATATATATCTAGAGAGAGCGATGAAGATATATAAATATACAGAGCATGTCATAGAGAAAGAGTTATTAAGATCGATTGAGAGAGCAGACTGTGAGAAGCATAAACTTAGTCAGAGAAGATGTCTAGCACAACAATGTTGCAGCCATAAGGCTGTAAGGGGGGGGGGGGGGGGTCTACCTTCCTCTTTATCTCTTCAAGCCTCCTTTCATTGTGGTCCTGGCTGGCCATGTGAATTTTCTGGCCTTCGTAATGAGCAGAAGCCCCTAGGAAGATTAGCGTTCTGGGGAAGCTTAGGCCATTCATGCAGGTGTTTTAGCTGTGAGGATGAGGCCAAGGTCTCTCCCTCACTGACCCAGTGGCGTAGTTACACCTTTTGCCACCCATGGCAGCCCCTGCGTGTGCCACCCCATGGCAGCTGCATGCAAGGGGGGTGCTGGCGCTTCCTGGATTTGCTGCCCGCAACAGCCACAGGTAAGAGCAGGGGGGGGGGGGGACAGCCACCTCCAAAACTCGTGCCACCCGGGGCAGACTGCACCGCCCTTGCTACACCACTCCACTGATCTCAGTGTCCATATCAAATTTTCACACCTACTCAGTCCTCAACTTTCTGGGATTTGAGGTACATTTTCTCATCGGTTTAGAAAAGACCATCATCTGGATTCCATAAGCATTTGGAGCTACTGTGGACTTAAATTATTTAAAAGATATCATTGATGTGAGTTTTGGGCATTGTAGAGAGGAGATTTTGCCTAAAGCCATATATCTGGGATAATGGTTGGAAGGGTTGTGGTCTGGCAGTGCCACGGAAAGCTCTCACGAGTACGGGATTTTGGGAGCAAATTCGCTGTTGTGACGATTGTTACAATAATTCAGTTTGGTTGTGATTGTGCCACAGTGAGGACACATATGGGTATTGTTCATTTTTAGATCTCCGTTACAGCTTTAGCTGTCTGTTGACCGGACCTATAGTTTCATATGTTGGTAGTGTAGGCTTTAGGTCACTTTCTTGATAATGAATGGATCTTCAACTAGTTGTCTCTTCCTGATCTGATGGCTTTCCTCGCTGTTTTTGTGTTTTTCCTGCCCTTGAGCATTGCAGCCACTCAGTATTCGGGCTGGTTGATTTGTATCCTCCCATTAATGGCAATATTTGTATTAAGAGAACTATTTTTCTTCCCCTTTAGGCACTCAGGAGTACATGTGTTTTCTTGCGGTCTCTTCCACATTTGCAGCTCATCATCCCTTGTGTCCATTGCTGTCCCCATCCCACTTGTTTTATAAAATATCACCGACCTGCCTACTCTTTCATCATCCCACACTACTATTTCCTGGGCACTCCCTTCCCTGCCCTTCTCTCAATTAATTAATTGTTTTTATTAAACAAGCATCAGCAATAAAAGCAATACAGAGCATTGGTGTCTCAAGAAACAAAACATTTGTAGAGGGCAAGGTGATCAAGGTCAAATACAAATACATGATTATTGGGGAAGAGGGTACTTAAAAAACTGCATTTCTGGGTGGTACACAGATTTCACCTCTGTATAAGTTCCACAGACCCCACACGGCAGCCCATTTTCGGGGACGGCCCCTTGCCACATACACAGATTTTTCCCGAAACATACACCAGTCTAAACTAGTTTTCCAGACTTCGAGAGTGGGGGGTTGTTCTGATCCCCATTGTTGTGCGATATTTCTCTTTGCAAGCAGGTAGCTTAATGTGACCCACCGTGTCTGTGCTGTGTTAAGGTCAGTCGGTTCCCATATATTAAGAAGGCACCTCCTGGCGTCGGAGAGCAAAGAGGTCCCTAAACCCTCATGTATGGTACTATGAATCTTACTCCAATACTCAGCAACATGTTGACATTCCCTGATGATATGTAAAAACGTACAACTGAGGCCACATTTACGTTGACAAGTCAGATTCGGAGAGTCCCATCAACACCAGACGGGGCCCCGTTACATAAATCCTGTGTAATATTTTTAACTGTACAAGTCGGAGCCTCGCAGAAATAGCTACCGCTCTAGGGGATGAAATCGCCGACTGCCAATCCTCGTCATCCAGTTCTATGCCATCTCGAACCCACTTAACCCTGAGGTCGCCCCGCAGATCCGCTATCTGATTGATTAACTTTTCATAGGTCAGGGCAATGATTTTTTCAGGAAGGTGACCGTCTAATATCCTATCCTCGAGTGGGGAGGAGTCAGGAGGGTCAGCGCCTTCGGGCAGAGCTGCTCGCAGCGCATATCGAATTTGAGCATATCGAAAGTACTTGGAGCCTGCCAGTTTAAATTCCTTTTGCAAGTCCTCAAATGTCTACACCTTTCCCTTACTCCAAATGTCCTTAACCACTGAAATACCGATCATGTCCCATTTATCAAACCCTCTTGTTTTCCAGAGTTTGCCAAGACGGTCCGAATCAAATAGTGGAGTCGCTAGAGTCAGTCTATTGCTCCAACCTAGTGAGCGTGTGGCATCATGCCAAATCCGAACCGCATGATCGGTTGGACCCGACAAGTCTAGTTTGGAGGAATGAGAATATAGAGCCCTGTTATAATTGTTGTTTGGCAATAACCATCTGTCCATGGCGTAGCCCGGGTCCAATGCGGGGCCATAGGTATCGTGGTTAATCGCAGCCAGCTGAGAGGCCCAATAATATCGCTTGATGTCCAGGAGGGCGATCTCCACATCATACCAAGACAAGGTTAACTTCGCTAATGCAATACGGGGTCTACCCTCCCAGAGCAAACTACGTTGCAATCCCTCCACCTCTCGGAAGTAGGCAGCCAGAACCACATCCAGGGAGTTCTGAAGAGCATACAGGAACAGAGGCAGGGCCATCATTTTAAAGAGCACCGCTCGCCCCAGCAGTGAGAGCGGGAGTTTCCTCCAGTTAGCAATGTCTCCCCTAAGTCTTTGCAAGGGTGGCATGAGATTCATTGTGTATCGGACGGTCGGGTCAAGAGATATGTAAATCCCCAAGTATTTAAATGCCCTTGTGCTTAGCTGGATAGGGCAATCACGTGGAGGAATCGGGGGATCCCCCTTGAGAACAAACAGCACTGATTTAACCCAATTTATGGAGATATCTGAGTTTCTACCAAAAGACGCCAGAACGTCACAGACAACGGCTAAGGACGCCCGAGGAGTGGTCAGATAAAGCAATATGTCATCTGCGTATAATGATACCCGGTCTTCCCACTCTGGGGACCACCGTATGCCGCGGATAGATGGGTCCCAGCACAGCCAAGCTGCCAAGGAGAAAAGGAGAGGAGAAAGAGGGCAACCCTGTTGGGTGCCACGACCAAACGGAAAAACAGAGGAGACTCGGTTGTTGACAACAATCTGCGCCAGTGGCTCAGAATACAACAAGCACACCCAAGATATAAACTCAGGGCCGAATCCGAACTTTGCTAAGACTGCCCACAAATATGGCCATTCGATCGTGTCGAACGCCATGGTGGCGTCGAGAGAAGCAATCACCTCAGGTTCCTGGAGGGTGTGAGCTCTTGCTATGACTCCATGCAGTCTACGTAGATTCAGCACAGTGTTTCTATGCGGTAGGAACCCCGATTGGTCAGCGTGAATAAGTCCGCTCACCACCTCAACCAGCCTATTAGATAGGAGTTTAGCCAAGATTTTAGGCTCTGCAGTGAGATCGGTCTATAGGAGGCGCAGGCAGTTTTAGGCTTACCCACCTTCTGGATCACCACCACCGTGGCGATTCTCTGGTCCAAGAGTAGGGTACCGCGGGCTTCAGTAAACATGCTGTTGAGATATGGGGCAAGCTTGTCAGGTCTGAGCTTATAAAGTTCAATAGGAAATCCATTAGGCCCCAACGCTTTCCCTGATTTTAAAGAGCGAATAGCTTGGGCTATTTCATTGGGGCTAAAGGCACTATCCATGAATTCGCGGTCCTCACCGGACAGGCATGGAAGTTGTATGTCTCTAAGCAACAAATGTGAATCTTCCTCCGGTCTATCTGAAACCGAGGTATAAACCTTTTGAAAATGTGTTGCAAAGCTATCGACTATGGCCTGCGTATCTGTAAATGTAACACCATCATCTGTGACAATCTCAGGGACTACCCGAGAGGCCCAGTCTTTTTTATCCAGCCAGGCAATGAGTTTCCCCGCCTTGTCCCCGAGGTCATAGATTCTACCCTGTTGTTCCCTACCAAGCGCCTTTGCCCTGTCCGTAACCAAAGATCGATAATCATACTGTTTAAGGCTTAGCAGATGTAAACCAGCCTGTGTCACCCCATCCTCTAACTCCTCCTCCAACCGCTTTATTTCGTTTTCGATAGCAGCCACCTCCCTATTCCTCACTATATCTCGGTGACACTGCGGTTCTGACAACCCAAGTCCCCTAGTTCTTCTACGGCGGTTTCCACACCTTATCAGCTTCAGGGGGGACACTGCAAACCCAGGATAAGTATGTCAGGATAGTTGCGGGCTCAACGACCTCAGAGCTCCGAGACTACGCGGCCATCTCAGTTCGGTCTTGGCCACGCCCCCCTAATTAATGTTTTTAATGAACATCTTTGCTCCTGACATGTATTGTGAGGCATCCATCTTGAATTGCTTTTTTTTAAATCCATTCCAAACTGCCGGTCAGCAAATTCACATGCATACGCATAAAGCAGTGACCAAAGTAATGGGTATTGTATCATTTTTAACAAAACCAATCAAAGATGTCTGCCACAGATGCACGTGCATATGCTGTGGTCATCTTCAAAAGGGTTTGGTAAAATATTAGAATGGGGGGCAGGGCATACAACCGACTAAGATGGCCGTACCCTGAGCTAGCTCCTCTGGCTGACCGTGTGTCACCCCCAGGGAACATCCGTTAAAATCCGTTGTTCATCGTGCTTGCCATCTCTGCAGCTGAGAAGAGGCACAGGAATACTCGTAAAGCCATCCACGGCAGTCTGAAGGGGCCGGAAGAGACATTAAGGACTGGAGGCTGGCAGCAGACATGGCCTGAGATGGAGCCGATAGGGGCCGAACCCTCCACGTAGAATGTGAAGAGGAAACCAGTGATGGCTGAGACCGCAGTGCCCGCCCAGATTCAGCCTGGATATGCTAGACAGAGCAGGCGACTCCTGCAGTGATCAGGAAGACCGAAGATGCTGGTGTATATGGGTGAGAGGTGGTGCCGGGTGGAGAGGGATAGCCTCCAGCTACTTGAACTCTATGGAGCCAAGCACAACTCTAACAAAGAGAGGGGCAAGCCTGCTCAGCATGCCTACATTCCTAAAGGGACTGCCACAAAAGCCCCCCGCTCCACCAGCCAAACAAGCTGGGACAAAAACTGGCAGTGACAAGGGCAGGAAATGGTACGCACCAAGGGTCCCCACCCAGGTCAGTCAAATTAAATAGATAAATACACTGTTGCAATGGGACAGCCAGGGGAAGTAGAAGGGATGTATGGGGACTCCTCGGCCATGGAGGGGAGAGACTCCACACTAGAGCTCTCTCTGAAAGACCTTATGAAGGTCATAAGGGAACTCCGGGGCACTCTTGAACAAAAACTAGACACGGTCACTGAGTAAGTGAACCTGTTTTGCGTGGACTTTTGCAAAATGGCAGATAAGGTTTTCATGGCCGAAACAAACATAGGGGGCAAGCAAAGTAAGAGTAAGCGACTGGAGTAACTGCCTAACAAAGCAGCATACAGACCTGAAGGCCCACATTGAAGACCAGGAGGTAAGGGGCAGATGCAACAACATCCGCATGGGGGTGGTACCTGTGGGGTGTGGAGGGTCAATCAGCTGTTCTTTTTCTTGAGGATCTTATCCTCCATATCCTACAGTTCAAGCACCTATCAAACTATTTTTCAGTTGAACAAGCACACCAAGCTCTGGGACTGCAGCGGCACCCAGGCCCCCCCTTCGCACTATTATAGCCCAAATACTGAATTTCAGGGACCGCAATGAAATTTTACGAGGGGGCACGGTCTCACAAAGACCTACAGTATGAAAACGCAACAATACAATTTTTTCCAGACTTCACTCTCCAGGTGCAACACCAAAGAAGATCATTTGATACGGTCAAGAAAGCCCTTGGTGATAAAAAGCTTAATACATGATGTTATTCCCAACCGAACTCAATGTCCTGGTGGATGGGAAAAAAAATCTTCACGTCACCGGAAGAAAACTGGGATTGGCTAGAAGATTGCTGGATGGGGAAAGAATCAGAAGGCAGCAAACGCACTGAATGACAGACACCTGGAGATACGCAGCCAGACTCCTTCAACCAGCCAGCTCGACCAAGCAAAAGAGCGGGACGAAAGTTGATCGATGGCTCACAGAGCGTTCCTTTTTTTGTGCCTCTGACAAAGATGGTGCCTAGCCCGGGGTAACTGGAATAGAGTTGGACTGGTACATCTATGCTTGTCCCTTGGTGGCAGTTTGACCAGTTTACATGATGAATGGGGGTCACCATGATACAAGTGGGTTAACCACTATTCGATAATTTTAAGTTGGCAACAAAATTCAAGTTCAGAAATTTGTATAGCGCACTACTCACCCAGAGGGTCTCAAGGCGCTTGAGGAGGGGGGGGGGGGTGCATTACTTATCAAAAATCCAAGTTTTTAGTTGCTTTCTGAAGGAGAGGTGGTTTTGTGTAAGGCGGAGGTGGGTGGGGAGAGAATTCCAGGTTTTTGCCGCTAAGTAGGAGAAGGATCTACCCCCTATGGTGGATTTATGGATGCACAGAATATCGGCAAGGGCTTGGTTGGACGATCGTAGATGGCGGGTGGGGGTGTAAAAGGACAGTCGTGTGTTGAGGCATTCGGGTCCTGGGTCGTAAAGGGCTTTGTGTGCGTGGGTGAGGAGACTAAACATTATTCTCTTGTTGACGGGAAGCCAGTGGAGGTCTTTCAGGTGACCGGAAATGTGAGCTTGGCAGGGGATGTCTAGGATGAGTCTGGCTGAGGCGTTTTGGATGCGTTGGAGTTTTTTCTGTAGTTTGGCTGTGGTTCTGGCGTAAAGGGTATTTCCGTAATCCAGGCGGCTTGTGACCAGTGCGTGGGTGACCGTCTTTCTTGTTTCGGTGGGGATCCAGCGGAAGATTTTTTTGAGCATGCGTAGGATGTTGAAACATGATGGTGAGACGACGTTGACTTGTCTGGTCATCGAGAGGGAGGAGTCCAGGATGAAGCCCAGGTTACGTGCGTGATCCGTGGGTATGGGTGCGGTTCCCCGGGCCGGTGGCCACCATGAGTCGTCCCAGGCAGAGGGGGATGAACCAAGGATGAGGACTTCCGTCTTGTCCGCGTTTAGTTTTAAACGGCTCTTCTTCATCCACTGGGCTACTTCTTTCAATCCGTCGTGTAAGTTGGTTTTGGCGGTGTTTGGGTCTTTGGTGAGTGAAAGGATCAGCTGGGTGTCGTCTGCATAGGAGATGATGTTGAGGTTGTGTTGGCGCGCGATGGATGCGAGGGGACTCATGTATACGTTGAAGAGGGTGGAACTCAGTGATGATCCTTGTGGTACGCCACAGATGACTTCGGTGGCCTCTGATTTGAAAGGGGGGAGGCGGACTCTTTGTGTTCTTCTGGTGAGGAATGAGATGATCCAGTCTAATGCTTTTCCTTGTATTCCGACGTTGTTGAGGCGTTGTATGAGGGTGCTATGACGGACTGTGTCAAAGGCTGCGGAGAAGTCAAGTAGGATGAGGGCCGCTGTTTCTCCGTTGTCCAGTAGAGTTCGAATGTCGTCTGTTGCTGCGATGAGGGCAGTCTCGGTGCTGTGTTTGGCTCGGAAGCCGGACTGAGATGGGTCGAGGGATTTGTTGGATTCAAGGAAGGCGGCGAGCTGATTATTGACTGCCTTCTCAATGACTTTGGCAGGAAATGGGAGGAGCGAGATGGGGCGGTAGTTCTTAAGTTCAGTGGGGTCTGTTGTGGGTTTCTTCAGAAGGGCACTGAGTTCGGAATGTTTCCAGCTTTCCGGGAAGGTGGCGGAGTTGAAGGAGCAGTTGATGACGTCGCGGAGATGGGGTGCGATAATGGAGTCTGCTTTGTTGAAAATGTGGTGGGGACATGGGTCGGTTGGTGATCATGAATGGATAGAGTTCATAAGGCGGATGGTGTCTTCAGTGGTGATTGGGTTCCAGGTGCTAAGGTTGTTAGAGTGTGGTTTTGGTTCGGAGGTGGGTGGAGTGGACAGGTCTTCGGACTGGTTTTCAAAGCTGTTATGTATGCCGACGATTTTGTTGTGGAAGAATGATGATAGAGAGTCGCAAAGGTGTTGGGAGGGAGTGATGTCGTTGGTGCCGGTGGTGGGGTTGGTAAATTCTTTGACGATGTTGAATAGTTCCTTGCTGTTTTGGGCGTTATCAAGTCGATCCTTGAATGCTGATTTCTTGGTGGAACTGATCAGCTGGTGGTGTTTGCGGGTGGCGTTCTTGAAGGTGGCCAGGTTGTCCGTGGTTGGGTTTTTTCTCCAGGCTTTCTCGAGGGTACGACAGAACTTCTTGGATTTCTTGAGGTCATCGTTGAACCAGGGGGCTTTTTTGCTACCTTGTTTGATTTGATGGTTTTTCAAGGGTGCTAGTTCGTCGGCGCTGTGGGTGATCCATTGTGTGAGGTTGGTGGCTGCTTGGTTTGGGTCCGATGATATGGCAGGAGGGTTTTGGTGAAGCGAAGTGAAGAGGTGGTCGGTGGTAATTTTGTTCCAGTTTCTTCGGGGAATAGGTTGTGGGGGGTTGAGGGTTGTGGTTTTTTTGTAGTTGAAGTGAACGCAGCTGTGGTCCGTCCAATGGAGAGCTGTGGTGTGATCAAAGGAGATGTGCTTGCTGGAAGTGAAGATTGGGTCGAGCGTGTGTCCGACATAGTGGGTGGGGGTAGTGACAAGTTGTTCGAGTCAGAGGTTGGCCAGGTTGGCCAGGAGGGTGGTGGTGTTGCTGTCATTTTTCTTTTCCAGGTGGAAGTTGAGGTCTCCCAGTAGGATGTAGTTCTCGGATGGGAGGGCATGTGGGGTGATGAAGTCAACGATGTCTTCGCTGAATTGTGTGCGGGGTCCTGGTGGCCTGTAGATGAGGGTGCCTCTGAGTGTGGTCTTGGGGTCGGTGTGGATCTGGAAGTGAAGGTGTTCGGCAGATGTGAGGTTATCGTCGGGACTGGTCGTGATGCGGATGGTGTTCTTATGGACAATGGCGATTCCTCCTCCTGTTTGGTTGATGCGGTCCTTTCGGATGATTTTGTAGCCGTCCGGGATGGCTATGGCGATGTCAGGCGCTGATGAGGCGTTCATCCAGGTTTCTGTAAGGAAGGCGACGTCCGGCGATGTAGTGTCGAGTAGGTTCCAGAGTTCGATGGAGTGTCTGTGTACCGAGCGGGTGTTGAGCAGGATGCACTTTAGGTGGTTAGTGTCGGAGCTCTGTTTGGAGATTGTGGATTTGGTGTGGGTCTTGGTGCAGTCGAACTTGCAGGAGTGGCAGGCGAAGGGTCCATGGGTGTGTCCTGGGGCAGCTTGGTAGCAGTCTTTGAGACGGCCGGGGTTGAGTGCTGAGAGGGTTGCGGCGTCATATGTTATGCGGGTGGAGTGGGTTTTGCGAGGACCAGGGGGTCTGGCACTGGGCACGGTCCAGGCGGGACGTGCGTAGACGGGCTTACCTTTGGCGCACCTTCGGCGCCCATAGGGCACGACTGCTGCGTGTGAACGCTGCGCGCAAAGGCATCTGTCATATGTGGATAGTGGAGGGGCGAGGGAAGAGCAGCTGGGAGGCGGGAGCGGGGTGGAGAGCCGGGCAGGGAGGCACAACAACAAACAACAAAATGGATGGCTGCGAGCCAAAAGCAAAAGAGGATTGGGGCACAAACTTAAAAGCGCGATCAAATTGGCAATGGCACCGGCACAATCAGGCACAAGAGATATAATCAGGCAAAGGCAGCACAGCACAGTACAATGATCGTGAAAGCACACTTTCGCAGTATAGCGCTTTGATACAAATATAATGAGCAGTCAGGCACTACTAATTTTGGGAGCAATGCGAGCTAGCAAGTATTAATCTGGCAGTCTGGCGCTACGATACCAATCAGCAAGTAGAGCTGGGAGCAGCGTGAGGAGCGACCGCTTCCGATCAGATCAGGACGGTCACAGCGCTACAACAGGAGAGCGGAGCCTGGCACCTCCCATTTGCTCAATGCACAGTTTTGGGCGACAGGCACTCTGCAGGTTGGAAAGTGGGGGGGGGGGGTTCACTCATTAAGCAGGATGCAGGGAGGTGGGATTTTTAGGGTTTAATTGATTATTTTGATTGGTTGTACAATTATGCTCATCTGTTACAGACAATGCATAGTTTGAACACTCAATGTTGACTCGAGGGGTGGGAAAATCGTGACAAACTGACAAATGTTCATGGAGGTGACAAAACAAGCGACTCTACGCATATGAACAGGGAAAGTAAATGGACTGGAGATAGGATCAAATGCACCTTAGTCCTACCATATATAAAACATCACCTCCCCAACAATGTCCTACTGCAAGAGACGTACCTGAAAGGAAATCACTACAAAGCCTTAAACCAATTTGGTAACAAATTGCAGGCCACTTAGGATATTCAACCAGATCCTACAGGGCGGGCATCCTAGTTAGGAAACTCTTGCCATTCACTGTAGGGAAAATATGGTGGGAAACCCTGGGATGTCACATTGCACTGACTGGCCTATGGGAGGGTTGATCAGTAAACCTCTGCTCCTTATACATTCCACCCAAACTCCACATGGTTATCCGGCTACAAATTAAGGCTCTATTCCTGGAGCTGCCCCTCTGGATCCTCCTAGTGGGGGGGAAAACGTGAATGAGGTAATGGACCCAGCATTGGACCGGCTGGGCTTGGTGAGAGGCCAAGCAGGGGAGGAGGGGGGGCAACTCTCCCGGACTTTGCCTTGGCATAGGTCTGATAGATCTGTGGAGAACCCAGAACCCACTTCTAAAGCAATATGCTTACTACTCAGCTCCACATGGGTCCTTCTCATGCCTGGATTGTTTCTTTACTCGACATGACCAAGTTGGGAGCTTCTGGGATTCCAAGCACCTGGCTCGAGGAATATTAGATCTCTCTCCATTAGGGGTACTACTTGGCAGGCCGACCCTTCACAAGAATAGCTAGCCAGACTTGATCCCTGGTGCTTGAGAGACAGACTTTAGAGACAAACTGAACTCCTTTCTCTTCCCTTGTCCGCTCCTCTTCCCACCCCCTCTCAATCCCTTCATTTTCTCACTCCCCCTCTCTTCACCCCCTCTCTCTCCTAACTTTTAATATTTACGTTCCACTTAATTTCATCTCTGTTTCTTTGCCCCCTTAGCCCTGTTGAATGCATTATCATACTGTAACTCTTTTTCGCTTAATTGTTAATTTTATCTCATTATGTTCAACATCCTTGTAAAGCGTTCTGATACTCTTGGGTCCAGTAGCGCTATATAAAACCTTTGAAATAAATAAATAAATAAATCCTTTGGGAGGTATTTAAGACAGTAATACGAGGTCAGACTCAGGCTCTAATAGGTGAGAAGAGAAAGGAGACCCAGGTTGCAAGCAGCAATATTATACAGGATATCCATATTCTGGTCAACGGAATGGCCTAGACCTGTGCCCTGGCCACACAGCGACGCCTGTACTACGTCGGTGACCAGGCCTATAAACTATTGTCGTGTTTGGAAAAGAGAGCTAGGGACAGGTCTTGGGTGGTGGGGTTTAGAGATTGAGGGGAGCCTTACAAATAACAAGCTCTGCGATCGCAGACACCTTTGCTTCCTACTGTGCAAGCCTCTACACTTCAATTAGCAAGATGTCAAATACTGACTGCGAGGAGCTTGTGAGTGAGTTCACTCTCCCGATGCGCTCAGGTGATGCAAAGGACAGTCTTGAAGCGGAACTGCCCGAGGAAGAGATGGCAGTGGCCCTTGGTTCCCTGTAGTCTGAGAAGGCAGCAGGACTAACTGTCTTCCGGGTGAGTTATACAAAGGGCTATCGAGCAAAATTGCAGGGCTACTGCTGGATATTTAGGGCAGCAGTGGAGGCTTAATCCCTACCAGAAGATTAACTCACGGCCACAATAGTGGTTATTCATAAAACTGGCAAACAGACTGATCTCCCTCCTGAACGGGGAGGTGATAGCCATGGGGGCTAGACTTAGTGGTCCTTCCTGAAATCATTCATGCAGACCGGCTTCATGCCACGTAGGAGCAAAAGGTTCAATTTACTCAGACTCTATACATGACAAGTGAGCCCTCAACACAAAAGACCACACTGATGGCCCTGGATGACTCCATGGCATTTGATAATATAGAAAGGCCCTTACCTCTTTGCCATCGTAACTAGACTAGGAATTGGTCTGAAACTCTGTTCATGGGTCAATTTGCTCTACCAGGCCCTACTGGCTAGGGTGCGGGTCAATGGAGCTCGGTCTCAGGTCTTTCCGTTGGGCAGGGGTACCAGACAGATGCCCATTGTCACCCCTGCTCGTTGCCTTGGCCCTTGAGCCACTGGCAGTTTGGATACGTGGTGACCCACTGAAATGGGGCATTCTAACGTCGGATGGATGGGCAGAACGCATCTCCATATATGCAGATGACATGGTCGTATTTTTTCTGACCGTACACCTCCATTGCGCACATCCTACATATCTTTGAACTATTCGGGAGCTATGCAGGCTACAAGATAAACTGGGACAAATCACTAGTACTTACCCTATCAGGCCCCACACCGAGACTCGCAACAAAGTGTGTTGCACCAATAGTGACCAATGGCTTCAAATACATTGGGATCCTTGTAACCCGGTACCAGCACTTATTTATGCAACAAAACCTCATCCCACAGCTGCAGTGCCTCGATGCAGACGCGGAGCACTGGTGCACCCTTCCCCTATCATTAATGGGAAGAGCGGCATTATACAAAACAATGGTCCTTCCAAGACTCTTGTATGCCCTACAAAACTCGCTTTATCTGGTCCCACCCACCTTTTTATAGTATATCGCTAAGAACTACAGTCACTACTCTGGCAGGGGAGGGCCCCTTATAGCTCTGCGCAAGTTGCAAAGAGAGATCTATGGCAACGGGCTGGCAATCCCGGATGTTAAAAATGTCAACTCCTGATGGTTCATGATTGGGTATATGAAGACTGGGGAGACTGGCTTACAGGGTTGACAGAGCAGCTATGCCAGCCGGTAATCATGAAGCCATCCTAGACGGTCGCAAGAGGAAAAATGTGCTACCAACACATACAGAGACAGTGGTAAGGAGCTGGACTGAAGCCAGTCGATATCTGGGATGGCACAATAGATTGATGGCCATAACATCTCTCTAGAATAATGACCAGCTGAGGGAAGTGTCCGGACTGTAGGGCTTTACACAGTGGGCAAAGATAGAAATCTAGTATCTGGAAGATGTATGGAGAAACGAGTTGCTACTCCCCTTTGGGGTCAAGAATATAGCTTATCCCCCACAAAGACTTCCCCTGCTACTTCCAACACGGACACGCCCTCAGGAAGCATATCTGAGCAAGCATGCACCTCTGACTTTTCTCCCCTAGAGGACAGATTGTTGACTGACCCCATCCAGAAAAGGGAATATCGGTGGTATCTACCGAAAACGGATGAACTCCTCCCCGGACTCCATGGGACAACTCAGATGCACTTGAACTGATGACGTAGTTGTCCCTGGACGATGAAAATGGATAGAGACCTTGCAAAGTCCCTGAGACATAACAATCCAAACTAGATTTCGGCCAATACAGCTTAAAGTCCTGCATCGTTCCTACTACCCACAAACCTTGCTGCACAGATTGAAGGTGGTGGAGACACCCCCAATGTGCAAGAGGATGTGCACAGGAAGGGTCCTTTTACCATATCCTCTGGGAGTGCCCTGTGATCCACAGGTATTGGCGGGACGTGACTGGTGTAATGGCTGGGGCACTGGGGGTGAGGGTACCTATGAACGCAAAGTGGTTGATTTTGCTGATCCAGGGAGAGGAAAAGTGGCCACGACATACTAAGATTTGGCTGGCACTAGCGACAGGGGTGGCCAAAATAACTATAGCAAGGAAATGAGGGCCTCACATCCCCTTTTAGTGGTGGAGGGGGAAGCTGATGTGGATTAGTGCCAGATGGTAGAAATGATTTATAAAGCAAGAGGGTGCCCCAGAAAATGGGAGAAAATATGTTCCCCATGGAGGAACAACAGAGGAACAACGTTAGGGTCATGACCTACCAAGGACAGCAAACGCGACACTGCATAGCAAAATAGATGTGCAAGGGCAGTCTTGAACCCCCACGAATTGGGGAATTGCGATGGAGGACAAAGATTCTTTTACTAGCCATGTTAGACCACTCCTATACAAAGATAACACTCTATAATGTAAGATTGTGTTTGTATTGAACTTTCAGCTGGCACACTGTATGATGAGCTTGTTTTACAAAAAAATATTTTTTTTTTAATGCATTTGAAGAGTGCGCGCATGATGACACTTTGGATGTGCACGCATCAATGGTGGCAATCTTTGATGCATGTTTAATATTTTAACAAACCCAGTCAAACCCAGCAACCATAGTTGCACACACATACACGATGACCATCAATTACAAAAAGCCTTCGCAAAGCAAACAGGTTTCACAACAAAACCTTTTTTATTGGCAGGGCTGGTTAGTGTTGTGTCTATATGGCATTTTTATACACAAATATTTTAAAACTTGAGAGGAGGTGGTGGTGAAAATTAAAGACGACTACTGCTTTGAATAAACCCAAGGTTGCATGTTTGACCTTTGCGTGCACATTAAGGACTTAATGCTAAATGGGAGCCTCAGAGATTCATGCTGAAAAGATTTACTGTGCTAAAATTCAATTACACACAAGTAATCTGCAAAAGTCCGTAGACATCAGCTTTCTTGCTGCTTGCTAACCCTGCATCCAATGTAATTCTGCATTTTACGTCCATTCGCAGCAATTGTGTAAAGAGAAGCTTAGATCTCATCACCCAAACTCTCTCTCACACTACAAACTGATTTGTCTCTGAAAAAGACTTCCACAAATACTCTTTTTTAAGTCAGAGACATCATTTAAATCGAAAAATCCCATTTTATCTGCAATGCATTGCATAGAGAAGACGTTAATGGTTTTTATAAAGGTCACTCGTTCCTGGAGATACTATTGAGCCATATTTAAAATAAAGTTTGATGTTGGCAGCATTTATCATGTTTTTCGCTTACATTTCCAAACTTTTCTCAAAACACTGTGCGATAGTTTTGTGGAAATTTATTCTGCGAGAAGTAAAGGCCCAGCAGTAAATCACGCCCTTTTGCCACCCTGGCAAGGGAAAACACGGCCAGCTTGAAGTTGTCAGCATTTTAATGGTATGATTGATGAGAAACTGCGAGGCGCAGGGGCTGTCCACCTGTCGTGAAGGTTCTGATAATCTCTCAGCGAAAAATATTATCTGCATAGTCTGTCACTAATCAGCAAGAAATATCTCGTAATGTGATTTGCTTAGTAGCTTCTCCTATCAGAACTGAACATCCTGTTCTGCCGCGCGACACATTCGCACAACTTTCTTGGGTTTACTCGCCAGGTTTCAACAATAACACAGAACTGTGATTGCAACATAAATTCTTTCCTTTCCGTTTTTGAGATATCTGTTTATTACTTACAGTTACGAAGCGTCACTAACCAGGATCTAGGCAACTGTATCTAGCTTTTGAATGCAAAAGCAGAAAAAAGCTTTGTTAATGCAAATATGGTTTCAGACATTCGCATTCACTCAGAAATAAAGGACATGTTGTAAATAGGATGTACTTTCCTAGAAACGGGGCTGTCAACATCCTTTGATGTTCCAAGGGTCTGCATATTGCATTTATTATTTGAAGCCGGAACGCGCCCTATCCTTTAACGCTGGCAAAGATAAAGATTCCAATTTCACAGTTCTCCCGGTTGTTAAAAGTCATTTAGATAGTGGCTTTCTGCAAGTTATCAGTCCTGTGGTCACCCACAGGTCATTTACCGCAAAACGAAACACTGCAAAAACAAGCCAAGTGTCCCTACGGCCATTATTTTCCTTGTCAGTCGAGCAAATATTATAAGCTAAACAGTTTTATCGAATACTGAATTGAAAGCAACTACCTAGCTCCGCAAGACGGTTCTGCTCTTGAGGGAGGGCCGAGGTCCCTGCAAGGGACCCCCCATGGGAGGGCAAACCCCGTAGTAGGGCGCAGGGAACCGAGGACAGCCCGTGGGCGGGAAGGGGCGGGGGAGGCTGGGTCATGCCAGGTCTAGCCCACTCCCCTTTTCCTGGGAGGTCTTAAGGGAGCTCCTCCCGCCCGGCGCCCTCTTTGCTGCTGCCCCCCTTGCCACTATCACGGTCACCAGGCTGTCCCCTCGCCAGCCTCAGGCCCGCTAGCCCCCCTTCTAGGCCCGCTCCCTCTCCCCTCCATCCCGACGTCGGACGCGAGGCCGCGTTTCCAGCTCCATTGAGGTAAGCGGACGCCCGATGCCTCCCCCAGGGGCCCCGTCCTTGGGCGAAACCCAGGTTGTACAGGGGCCCGGTGGTTGAGACCACGGGAAGGCATGGGTCCGTGTGTTATGTCGGGCTAGGGGGGACTAGAATGCGCGGGAGTCGGGAAGTGTGGGGGGCATGGCCAGGGCACAGGTCGAGTTCACGGAAGGTCGGGGACGGCCTTGCGGGCATACCGTTAACGGGATGCGAACAGCAGGGGTAAATCGACTCGCCGACAACTCTTGCGCGAGTTCCAGGCCGTCTTCGGCCAGCCGATCGTGATGGGGGGCGGGCCACGGGTCATGGGACTGCCTTTGTGTGCGCGGCGCGAAGTGGGGGATGGACTGCACGGCCAGCTGCTTGTGCGGCCGGTTGACGAGCAGTATCAAAAGCCCGCCTATAATCCCCCTCCACGCTGCCCCGGGTTTTCAAACAAATTGGCCAACTCCATCTACCCGTGGCATTAGGCACAGAGAGACTCACACCAACCACCCCCCCCCCTCCCCCGCAGGTCGCCATCTTTTGCGGCCTTAGTGGGGGATGGATTGCACGGCCAGCTGCTTGTGCGGCCGGGGGGGGTTGACCAGCAGCATCAAAAAAGCCCGCCAAAATTCCCCTCAACGCGGCCACGGGCTTTCAAACAAAGTCGTCACCAATTCCCCCTTCACCCGTGGCATTCAGAACAGAGAGACTCACCCCTACCCCACCTCCCCCGCAGGTCGCTATATTTTACGGCTTTCAAAGCGCGGTGCATCGGGATCAGCGCGGGTGCGGCGCAGCGCGCTCCCTCCAACCCCAAACGCTCACCGGGTGCATGGGGATCGGCGGATGCCTCTGGTCCTTTATGCGGGGCCCTTCAAATTACAGCCAGCGGCTCCTGTTTTCCGTGGGCCAATCCAAGAATCGATATCGGGCAGCTGCGGAACGGAGCACCCCCACCCTCCTTCCGCAAACACTCACCGGCTTCGGGGTGATCGGCGTATGCTTCAACCCCCTCTCTGCGGGGCCCCTCAACGTGGCGGACCCCTCGTTTCGGGGGGGATCCTCGTGGAGGCCAGATCTCCTCCTCGGCGCGTGGGGAAGCCCTCAATGTCGGGCCAATCCCTGCGCGGTACAGGAATGACGAAATGGAGTTTCGTCGGTCAGAAGGCCAATGAGCTGCCGCGTTGCTTGCTTCGGGCCGCCATTGGCGGCGCGGCCCTGGGTAAAGAGGCGGGTGCAGCGCCACACAGCCTGTTAGTTAAGGTAGATGCGAGGTGGGCACTCGCTAGGGCTGCCATAAACAGAGGGGCATCCTCAAGCGAGTTTACCAATTTGTACATTAATACAAACAAAAAAGTGAAGCGCCCCCTAGGTTGCATATTGCGTTGTGTACATTCTCATGGTTTAAGTGTATTTAAGCCACAAACAGAGTGGCATCCGCAAGCGAGTTTAATATTTGTACATTAATGCAAACAAGAAGTGAAGCGCCCCCCCCTTGTATGTCACAGGCAGTGATTACAGCTGCCGAGGTGGCATATTGCGTTGTGTAACATTGTCATATTTTCAATGTATTTATGAGTGACAATCAAGCGTTTATATTAATAGCAGTAGTACGCCCACTGCGGCGCCGTCCAGCCCGAAGGCTGCTTTAAACCGAGGCAAAAACAAGAGAAAGGGACGGGCTTAACTTAGCAGGAGGGCCTGGCAGTGATAAATAAATGCCGAATTACTGAGTATTTGAACTTAAAGAGCTTGTTTAGGCGGGTCGGTACGAGATGGCATGGAAGGATTGATGCATAACGTGACGACAAAATTTTATCTGTTATGAAGAACTAAGTTATAGGCTTATATTTAGGGAGCATGTGTATGTTAAAGTTCTTCCCCCGCTGATTATATAATTTCGTATTACTAATTTTAGGCATTTAAGGATTACTTCATAAACGTGACGATTGCACAGCACCGCCCCTGCACGAGGAAGGTAAGATCACAAGAAGGGGGTTGGCCAATCTAAGGGGACATGGTCTACGCAGCCTAGGGGGCCAGTGTTCATGGTCTGGTCCCCCTAGGGGGAGGTTAGAAGCAGTGGGCGGGGCTGGGGACCCAGGTGGGGCAGGGCCCTGCAAGGTCCCCCCACCCCGTGGGTGGCTAATAAGGGGTTGGGAATAACCCCAAAAATTTTGTTATATGAATCCATACAGGAGCGCATCTCGACGGGCGTCGCCACGACAAACCCCCACGGGAAGAGTGGTCTTGGAGTACTAAGGACACTCAGCGCCCTCTACCCCCACATCCCCCCCCAAAACCACGTGGCTGACAATCCTGTGGAAAGTAAGTAAAGATAGGAAAAGGATGCAATTAAGGAGTATAGAGAAGGTTGCATATAGTGTAAGATCAGTAGTCACGACGTTTTTTCCTTTCAGGAGGTGAGACCGAACAGGATAAGATGTCAGGAACGGGACAAGGTTGTGCAGGAACAGGTTTCGCAGTCACGGAGGCGCAGGCGGCGCATGCGGCGCTCTTCCTGCAGCTAGTCGAGACAAATGGAGTTGCTTGGGCCACTAACTTGCTTAAGGCCAACCCGGGGAACCCTTGTGTGAATAATGACATTTTAACAGTCAATGAAGAGGATACGACTAGTGTGGGCAATGTGAGAGCGTCAAAAAGGGTTAAGGTACCCACGAACAAAGACTTTCCGCCTCCCGCTAAAAAGAAGGGGAGTGTTGCTCCCACAGGAAGGGTCGTTCAGGAGGATTTGAACGGGCCAAGCTTGCCGCCTAGGGGCCAGGAATTGCCTGGTACATCTAACGGGCCCGCTAACGCCCAGCCAGCAATGGAGTACGCTACCAGAAGCGAGCTGGGTAAGATGATGTCCACATTAGAGATATTCATGAAAGAAATGAGGGAAAGTGTGAGGCCGGGAAGTAATGTAGAGGTCAGACCTTCCAATGTTTGGGCAAACGGAACTCCTGCTCCTGGCACACTGGGAGTGACAGGGGGAAGGCAGGAGGGGACTGATTTATCCATCATGGCAGATGTGCTTCCGGCGTCAGGGACAACACCATCAGCACCCCCCCCCGCTCCGCTCCCTGTACCTTTAGCTTCGCCAGCAACGCCCAGCCCCCCTGCACCGCAGCCTATGCCCTCGGTGCCCCCACCACCTGCTTTGCCAATCCTCCCCCCCCCAAACTCGACAGGGCCTACTCCAGCATTGCCTGCCCCTTCCCCGTTGCTGCCTAGCGAGGAAGAGTTACAATTCGACGCCCCTTTGCTATCAGGTCGATCGTGCCTATCCTGGGAGGTGCCACAAGCAGCGAAAGAATTAATTTGGAAGAGAGAGTTTATTGACATTTTCTCTCTACTCATGCTGGGTCAACAAGGGGCGGATGTGCGCAAGGCAGGGCTCAAGGAGGAAGAGAAAAAAGTGAGGTTTCAGACATGGCCAGAGAAAAACATTGATAACTGGCTGGAAGCGTTTGCCATCCTACATTCAGTGATTGTAGAAAAGTTTAGTGACCACGGACCAGGGCTAGTACAGTACGGGAGGCTCATCCACAATGAAGCAAAGAAGTGGGGAGGAGTAGGTTGGCTCGATTACGACAGGGAATTTAGGAAGAAAATGTCCAGATGTCCCAATATGCGGTGGGATCATAAGGAGGTGCAGCTTTGGATGGACCATATGGGGTCCAGGGCACTGCAAGGGGTTGCAACAAAGGGCAAGGCGCAGGAACCACAGGCAGGGTCTTCAGACAAGAGCTCTTCTGGGGCGCATTACGAACAGAGGACGCCGCCCTTTCGTGGGAGCCAGAGAGGGAGAGGTCAGAAGAAAGGAGGCGGGAAGTCTTCGCCAGGGTCATGCAGGTTGTTCAACGGGGGCTATTGCCATTGGGGTACCTCGTGCAAATTCACCCACACATGTAGCAATTGTGGAGGGCAACACCAAATGGGGTCTTGTAGAACAAGCAAAAGTCAAAAGCCAGGTAGCTACCAGGGAGGGAGAGGGAGAGGTGGGTCCTGGCAAAACAAGTAACCCACCCACACCCCACTTAACGACGGCCCCCCCAACCCTGCTACCCCCCTCTCCATCTAATACTCAGAAAATGAACATGCCTGGCCCACTTGGTATCCCCCTGGGGTGCCTTGCAGCCCCCCCGGAGCGAGGCGCAGTTAAGGGCCCCTCGCCGATAGTGTTGGAGCGAATGTTGCCACTGTTAAACAAATACCCTAACAGAATTGACAGGACATTGCTCTTGGGGGGTTTTGCAGAAGGATTTGTCATACCATTTGTAGGAGTGCCGGTCGCCAGGGAGGCAGATAATTTGAAATCCGCAAGAGATAAACCCGAAGTAGTGAGAGCCAAGGTAAGCAAGGAACTCGAGCTGGGGAGGGTGGCTGGCCCTTTCACCTACCCACCACTGGACAACTTTGTGGTGTCACCACTAGGGATAGTACCAAAAAAGGACCCAGGAGCCTTCAGGCTGATCCATCACCTGTCCTACCCCGAGGGAGAATCAGTAAATGACAATCTTGAAGAGGGGGTTTGCTCTGTCTCGTATTGTTCATTTGACGTGGCCATGGACCTCGTGCGAAGAGCTGGGAAGGGTGCATGGCTGGCGAAAGCGGACATTGAGTCTGCCTTCCGTCTGCTGCCGGTTCATCCGCTTTCCCAGAACTTACTGGGCTTCAAGCTGGGCAATGAATACTACTACGACAGATGCATGCCCATGGGCTGCTCTATTTCTTGCGCCTTTTTCGAAGCATTCAGCACCTTCTTGCAATGGGTTCTGCAGGACATTGAAGGGGTACAGGGCGTAACTCATTACCTGGATGACTTCCTGTTTGTGGGTAGGCCAGGGACAACGGAATGTGCGGAGGCACTGGCTAAATTCCAAAGAATGACTGAGCATCTTGGCGTGCCCCTGGCCCCTGGGAAGACAGTGGGACCTGCGCAAGCGTTAGTTTTCTTGGGCATCCTGATTGACACTGCGTCAGGCGAGGCGAGGCTACCGGCAGACAAGGTCCTGGAGCTAGCAGCACAGATAAAAAGGGTGCTAGGGCAGGACAAAGTGACATTAGAAGACATTCAGAGCCTGCACGGGAGATTGAGCTTCGCCACGAAAGTCATTCCGGCAGGTAGGGCGTTTGCGCGCAGGTTGGCCAGGACAGCAGCTAAGATAAAACGCAAGCACCACCAGGTGAGGTTGAGTTTTGGGGTCAAGGAGGACCTTAAGGTGTGGGGGGAATTCCTTGAGCACTTTAATGGTTCAGTGATATGGAGGGCCCCCTGGACCAGCAGCCAGGAGCTGACGCTGTTTACCGACGCGTCAGGCAGGGAGGGGTTTGGGGCAATCCTTGACAAGGAGTGGTGTGCGGCGGGGTGGCCCAATGCTTGGAGGAAGAAGAAGATAACCTCCAACATAACAGTGTTGGAACTATTCCCAGTAGTTGTTGCTTTCCACCTCTGGCCTGCCTTGCTGTCCGCGAAAAGAGTGGTGCTATGGTCAGATAACATGGCGGTGGTCCAAGCCATCAACACCCAGTCAGCGTCCTGTGCTCTTGTGTTATGTCTACTCAGGGAACTGGTCAAGGTCTGTCTTTTTAACAATGTGGAATGCAAAGCTAAACACATCCCTGGGGTCCAAAACACGGCTGCTGACGCTCTCTCACGTTTCCATTGGCAGCGGTTCAGAGAGGCGTGGCCGCGAGCGAGGGAGGAGATGACACCTTTCCCGGCGCGACTTTGGCACCTGCTGCAGTGGCGCAGCGCATCAGAGAATTAGGAGAGTTGTCTCTGGCGCCGAGAACAATGAGAAGATACCAAACCTGTGTTAGAACATTCTGCGAAATTATGGGCCCATGGGAGCAGGACGCCTCAAGACTAGGGGACCAAGTGCAGGCTTTCATGGTTTGGGCGAAGGACGAGGGCAAGAGTCACTCTTGGATGGCAGGGCACTTAGCAGCCATAGGGCACCATGCTCGCCTGCTAGGTCAGAGGGACCCGACCATGTATTTTCCAACTAGGGCGGCACTCAAGGGGTGGGCCAGAGTGATGCCGAAATCTATCGATCAGAGGACCCCCATAGATTATGACACGTTAAAGAACATGATAGACGCCTTGTCCATAGTCACCCATAACTCCTTTGAGGAAGCTCTCTTTGCAGTTACATTTAGCCTTGCTTTCTTTGGAGCATTTAGGATCAGCGAGCTAGTAGCTCGGTCCAAAAATGAGTCCTCCCCCAGGGCAATCTCGATCCGGGACGTACGCGCAACAGCTGAGTCAGCCGAGATCTTTTTGCAAATATCCAAAACAGACCAGTCAGGTAAAGGTAGGACAATTACTTTACAGCGCTTGGGTAATGACAAGTACTGCCCTGTGGCCCTGCTGAACAAGTTCCTGTCAAGCCGCCCGCATGCAGATGGGCTGCTGCTCATCCACGCTGACTGTTCCCCAGTAACAAAGTACCAGGTGGACCATGTAATGCAAGGGTGCTTGTTCAGGGCAGGGTACACCTCAAATGGCGCAAAGTTCAGCTCACATTCATTCAGGATAGGAGCGGCCACCACAGCCTTTAGGGTGGGCCTCCCGGCCGATGCAATAAAAAGAGTAGGGCGCTGGGATTCCAACTGTTACAGGAGGTATGTTAGACCATTGAGTGTGATACGCCCGTTGACCAGACCCGTGGTCTAGGACTTGTAATTTGTATATACCCCGCGAACGGGGACAAGAAGCGATATTATGTGCCACAATTAGATGTGAATTGGAGTGTTGTGTTTGGATTGCTGTGCTTTACTTTTAATAAACATCAATATCAACACACTGTGTTTTATTGCAGGGGCAGAGGTGTGGGTGATGGGGCACTCTTATGTCACCAGACTGGCGAGATGGGTGAGGGCCAACACCTGGAAACATGGCTTTACCAACACAAACATATTATGGTTCGGCATCCCTGGAATGCGCTGGGCAGCACTATTAGGGACGCTGCGGGGAATCTTGAAGGAGCACAGGCGAAAGCCAAACAGCTTAGTGGTGCATCTGGGGGGGAATGATCTGGTGGCTTTAGGCAAAAGGCGTTTATTGGACACAATGAGGAAGGACTTAAGCACCTTGAGCGGCGAATTAGGACAGTGCAGCATATACTGGTCAGAGATATCACCCAGGCCCATATGGCACGGGGCAGTATCACATGGGGCCCTGGAAGTCACTCGCAGGCGAGTCAATGCAGCAATGCGGAAATTCAGCGAACAAATAGGGGTAGGTTTCATTAGGCATGGCTTGCTGCACGCCAAGTCCATCGGGTGCTGGGAATCTGATGGGGTCCACCTGTCCAAAGTTGGTATGGCGATCTTTCTACTAGACCTGGGTGAAGCGCTAGAGTTAGCCGGGTGTAGATAGAGGAAGACTAATGCTAGGTAGTGGGGGCCCTGGGCGCAGCGGTCGCCACGCCCAAGGCTGTGGATAAAGTGCAAGGCGACCCCCCCACACATGCAGAACAGGCGCAGGAACAGGACCTGAAGCCCCAGTGCAAGGCACAACTGAGTCATATGTAAGCCGAGGGGCCCTTCTCGGGGACTTGGTTCAACGGCACCCCGTTAGTCCTTAGGGCGGTTGTAAGCCTGAACAACCGGGGGTTTGCTAATAAATGCCCCGCCTGGATGGGCAAGGTGTGAGTTGACTCTCCCTTGTCTGGAGGGCGGGGTAGGTGGACGGTAGGTCCACCGGGGGGAGGCTGGTGCCTCCCGGAATCGACACCTGGCCAGGGCCAGGGTGTCTGCGGTATTGGCTCATCTTCAGGCGCCCTGCAACAAGGGGTTGCGGGGCCAGGGGGGGTCGCCTGTCAGTTAACCCACTCTGTTATTTGGACCGCAAATAAACCTGCAACTTCTTACTCCCAAACTTCGTGTCTGTGTATCATTTGGGTGGTGAGGGTTGTGGGACGAGGTGTACCGATGCAACTACTATGAGGGAGGCCCGAGGTCCCTGCAAGGGACCCCCCATGGGAGGGCAAACCCCGTAGTAGGGCGCAGGGAACCGAGGACAGCCCGTGGGCGGGAAGGGGCGGGGGAGGCGGGTCATGCCAGGTCTAGCCCACTCCCCTTTTCCTGGGAGGTCTTAAGGGAGCTCCTCCCGCCCGGCGCCCTCTTTGCTGCTGCCCCCCTTGCCACTATCACGGTCACCAGGCTGTCCCCTCGCCAGCCTCAGGCCCGCTAGCCCCCCTTCTAGGCCCGCTCCCTCTCCCCTCCATCCCGACGTCGGACGCGAGGCCCGCGGTTTCCAGCTCCCCTCCCTACCGCTCACCCGCTGGAAGGGGGGAAGTGGGAGGGGAACATATTAATGTTGTATTTATGTTTTCTAGGTTGCAGGAGGTGTTACAAGGGATCCCCCCACACATGCAGAACAGGCGCAGGAACAGGACCTGAAGCCCCAGTGCAAGGCACAACTGAGTCATATGTAAGCCGAGGGGCCCTTCTCGGGGACTTGGTTCAACGGCACCCCGTTAGTCCTTAGGGCGGTTGTAAGCCTGAACAACCGGGGGTTTGCTAATAAATGCCCCGCCTGGATGGGCAAGGTGTGAGTTGACTCTCCCTTGTCTGGAGGGCGGGGTAGGTGGACGGTAGGTCCACCGGGGGGAGGCTGGTGCCTCCCGGAATCGACACCTGGCCAGGGGCAGGGTGTCTGCGGTATTGGCTCATCTTCAGGCGCCCTGCAACAAGGGATAAACCTGCAACTTCTTACTCCCAAACTTCGTGTCTGTGTATCATTTGGGTGGTGAGGGTTGTGGGACGAGGTGTACCGATGCAACTACTATGATCAATACTGCAGGGTGAGGAGTGTGGTGCATTGCGGCCCCCGGGGGAAGTGAGGTCGACAGACCAGTCTTCCCCTGGGGATTTCGCGCGAGACTTAGGACAGGCAGGAGTGAGGCTAGGGGGTGGGTTTAAGGGGTGGGGGGATAGGAGATTATTTAAGGGGACATGAGAGGAAGTCTTTCCTCTTCCTGTCCCCAGTGCCTCAGGAAATAGTTTTGAGATTTGTTGCTTGTACATTGAGGTTAGCAACGTAGTGAAGGGTTTGTGAGCTGAACGCTGCTGGTGCCACGGTGTGCGTTCACTGCTTCTACAGTTCCGTTAGGCACGAGCTTTTCTCGACGAGGTCGGGAGTGCACCGGAAGGCGGGGCATGACGACTCCCGACGCTGAGGCAGTCTGTGCTGCCTTGCTGGTGCTCGGCCGGGCTGGGAGGGCCGACCTCCTCCAGCCCGGCATGTTGGACCCGGCGTGGTTCGGGATGATCTGCATGCAGAAGTCCGCGTCTGCGGGGGAATACTGCGGCTGTGGTAGCGTGTCTTGATGAGCCGCCACCAGCTCGCACAGGTATGTCAGGAGGGGGGGGGGGGGGGGGGGGTGGAAAAAGGCAGCAAGAGGCCCCCAAGCGCGGCGGGCGGGGGCTGAGCCTCCCCACGCGTACTGAGGAGGTGCTTGTGGTGCCAGGTGTGGCGGGAGGCCTGGGGGAGGGGAATGGAGCAACGCTCAAGCAACATGCTGCTGCAGTAGTCGGCCCACTCACGCTGGCTTATTGGCCGGTGGGCTGGGCATGAAGGACCATCTGGAGGCATCTGGGAGGGCAGTTAGGATAGTGGGGAGGAAGATCAGGGTGTCAATGAGGAGGCAGTTGGGGAGGAGTTTGCCCTCCTCTTGTCTGAGGGGAGAGTCAGGGGTAGAGGAGGGGGGGCCATCAGGGGAGCAGCCTGTAGACCGCTCCGGTGGGAGAAAGGGCCTAGTCAGGGCACAGGTGTCAAAAGGAAAAGGCCCCTTGAAGGTGCAGCAGCAGATGGGGGAGCCTCCGAACGGGTGCCCCCTAGCACCCCCAAAGGGGAAGGGACTACTAGGGGAGCCAGTTCATTCGAGCACATGGTATGCCAGGTGGGAGCACATGGCCGAGGAAGAGAGGATCCGTGACCAGCATCTTATCATTGAGGAGTCACAGAGCGCGTGGCAGCGCATATGTGCGGCCAGGGAGGCGAAGGCGGGTGGGGTGCTCGGAGGCAAAGGGGCCCTGGCACCAGCGCGTGGGGTTGGAGCAGGTAGAGGAAGAGGTAAGGGGACCCCTGGGTCCCGGGGTGAGTGGGTCTGGGTAGAGGGGGCAGGGACTGCTTTGGCGGTGCTGAGACCTGGTGGCACTGGGGCCTTACCGGGCGCAGACGGCTCAGGGGGGGTGGGTGTAGGCCAGCAGTGGGCGCTGGCAGAGGCAGGGGTGGGCCAGCGGGGTGCAAAACGGCCTCCAAACGCCGGGACGAAGCAGCAGGGGGGTCCGCAGCAGCCTGCCCTCCACCGAGGGAGCGGGCAGCAGCGATGGTGGAGTGCGAGTTTGTGCCAGGAGTGAAAGGGAAAGGTGCAAAGAGAGTGGTGAGTGAGGTGCTGTGAGTTGTGGCAGTGGAGGTGGATGATGAGCAATTGGATTATGAGGATGAGGAGTTGGAAGAGGGCGGGGTGCATGATGAGGAGAGTTGGGTGAGGGGCAGAACGTCAGCAGGCAAGTTTGGTGTTTTCCAGGATGCACAGGACGGTGCTGGTTGGGTCGCCAAGGGGAGTCAGAAGCCGGCGGACGCACGGTGGACGGAGCGGGACGTCTCAGTAACTTTCTCAGGTGAGGGGGCCTGGTGGGACGCATGGGACGAAGGTCCCCGAGGGAGGTGCAAGAAGGCCTGCCGGTCGGTGGGTGTGGGGGATGGATCTGTGCGGGATGTGGGTCTCTCGGGCGGGACGGGGCCCCTTCCGAAGGATGGTAAAAAGCAGGTCGCAACGGCCAGCGTGCAGACGGACAAGTCAGACCACCAGGGGGGGGGAGGAGGACGGTGTGGGAAAATTGCGGAAAAAATTGCCTTATATGGGTTTGGCGATGCCACTCGGGTCTCACTTGTCGGAGAAGACAAAGGCCAAGATTTGGAAGCATGAGTATGTGGATGTGTTCAAACTGTTACATAGGGAGATTCAGGCGAAGGAAGGTTCAAAGGAGGAGGAATGGGAGCTGACCAGGCAGCCGAGGGTGCAGGGTACTATGGAGAATTGGACTTTGGCGTTCTTGATCTATGCAAGTATCTATTGTGAGAAGCATGCGGACAGGGCAATAGCTTTGTTTAAGTATATGGATGTGATCAGGAAGGCACAGTTGCATTTTGGGGGATTTGCCTGGCTGAGCTATGACGAGGAGTTTAGGGCGCGGATAAGTGTTAATCCAGATAAGCCGTGGGGGGATATTGATCAGGAGCTCTGGGTGCAATGGATGTCCTCTACCCAGGCGGCGGCGTCTACACATACTGCCAGTGATCTCCCGGTTGCATATCGGCTGTTTCAGCCGTGTCCCGCCCAATCTGGGGCGGGTGGTCAGGGAGCTTCCGGGGGGGTCAGGGAGTCAGGCAACATGGACTGGAGCAGCGGGACAACAGTACAAGCCTGGGAACACTGGGGCATGCTGGAACTTTAATAACGGTTTCTGCACATGACACACCTGTATGTTTAAACACAAGTGTTCCAAGTGTGGGGGACGTCACCTGGTCACGCAATGCCTTACGCTTGCCACACCCTCAGAGCAGTGGAAGTTTACTAAAGGCAGGGGACAAACTGGGCCAAAGGGCCCGTACTCCGGTTAAGGTGGAGGCCATGGGTCCATGGCTCTCTCGGTATCCTGATAGAGAGGCTGCGTTGAAGCTGCATTGGGGTTTTGTGGAAGGATTTCGGATTGGTTATCAGGGTCCTCGGGAGAGGCGTTGGGCTGAGAACTTGCGCTCCGCTAAGGAATTGCCGGAGGTGGCGGCGTGCAAATTGTAGAAGCAAGTGTTGGAAGGCAGGATTGCTGGCCCATTGGATGCGTGGCCGATGTTGGATCTCATCCTTTCGCCGTAGGGGGTGGTTCCCAAGAAAGAGCAGGGGGAGTTCAGACTGATCCACCATTTGTCTTGGCCGGAAGGGAGTTCGGTGAACGATTTGATTGCGGAGGAAGATTCCAGGGTGTTGTATGCATCGGTGGATGATGCCATCGTGTTGGTGAGGGCCTGCGGGAGGGGGGGGGGGGAAGAGTTGGCTAAATGTGATTTCAAGTCAGCCTTTCGCCTCCTCCCCTTTCACCCGGCGGATTTCTCCTTGTTGGGCATGCAGATTGATGGAGCCATCTTTGTGGACATGGTGCTGCCGATGGGCTGTGCGATTTCATGTGCGCTTTTTGAAACTTTCAGTTATTTTTTGCAGTGGGCCTTTGATGATAGGAGTGAGCACCGGCTGGTGTCGCACTATCTGGATGATTTTCTGTTTGTTGGGAAGGGTCTGACAGGAGAGTAAGGTGTGGCTCTGGGACAGTTCCAGTTGTTGCAACAGGACTTTGGGGTACCGTTGGCACCGGAGAAGACGGCGGGATCTAGTTGTTGTTTGACGTTTTTTGAGAATCGAGTTGGATTCGGTGGCATGGCAGGGGTGGTTGCCGGGGCAGAAGGTGGCGGGTATGCAGGTTGTTCTGAATCAGGTGATTGGAGTCCGCAAGATGGATTTGAGGTCTGTTCAGCGCCTTTTGGGTTTGCTGAATTTTGCTTGCCGGGTGGTGAGGGCAGGAAGGACGTTTTGTATGCGCCTCGGCATGGCCATGTCTGGGGCGGTACTCCCTCACCACAGGGTCAGGGTCACGATAGGAGTCTGGTCAGACTTGCATGTGTGGCTGGTGTTCTTGGAGGAAGTCAATGGTGTGTCCTTGGATTTTTCGCATGACCAGATGGTCTGTTAGGTACAGCTTTACTCTGATGTGGCGGGTGCAGCAGGTTTCGGGGTTTTCTGGAACAGGCGTTGGTGTGCAGAGCAGTGGCTGGCTCATTGGTTGCGGCAGGGCAGGAGCATTGCCTTTCTGGAGTTTTTCCCATTGTTGGTGGCGTTGCTGGTTTGGGGGCCTGAGTTTCGGAACCGGTCGGTTTTGTTCCATGTTGACTGTGGTGGACCTTGTGAACAATCAGAAAGCGAAGGACCTGCGAGTGTTGCGCTTGCTGCGAAGTTTCATGCTGCTTTGCTTGCGTTTTAATGTACTGTGCCGCGCGCAACATGTGCCTGGGGCGAGTAATGAAATCGCGGATGCATTATCTCGTTCGCAGTGGCAGCGTTTCAGGAAGCTGGTGCCGGGAGCAGAGGCTTGCAAGACCAAGGTGCCGGAGGGTATCTGGGCCTGGAGGGAGAGTGGTGGGTTTGGTGGAAAAATCGATAGCTGAATACACGTGGCGCTCGTACAGGTTGGCATGGTCTGAGTTTGGAGCCTTGCTGGGTTGGAGCAGGGATGAGTGGAGGATGCACAAGGGTGCCTGTGAACAGGGGGTGGTGCGTTTTGTGTTGGATTGCATGGACAGGAAGCTGTGACAGACTACGATAGCTGGCAAGCAGGCTGGCATTTCTTTTTACAGCATGGTTTACTTGGGTTTTGATCTAGCCAGAGCGGATCTGTTAAATCGTATGTTGAAGGGTTGGGGTCGCGTGAGGGCCGAGTGTGGGGGAAGGGGGGGGGGGAGTTGCCTCATGAGGCGATAACGTTTGATTTGCTGGGAAGAGTACTGGGTGAGTTATCAGATTGTTGCTATGAAGGTGGTGAGGTGGCATTGTTCCATTTGTGTATGATTTGGATGTTCTTTGGAGCATTTCGGGTGTCTGAATTGTTGGGAGTGTGTGGGGCCCCGGGAAGATTGTTTGAGGATGTGCGAGTGGATGGGGCACGGCTGGGCATATGGTTAGGGTGTTCGAAGACTGACCAAACAGGGCGAGGCAAATGGGTGTGGCTCAAGGAGAGTGGATGTGCGGACCTGTGCCCGGTGCGTGAGTGGAAAGGGTTTGGGGGTCGAGTGCAGAGGTCGGTGGGGGAGATTTTCGTGCATGCTTCACAGAGGCGTTTGCCGTCTTTGCGAAGGGTCGGCAGGGATCCAGCATGCTTTGGCACGCACTGGTTTCGGATTGGGGCAGCTACGGCGGCAGCAGGTTTAGGTTGGTCGTGGGAGGAAATTAGAAGGATTGGGCATTGGAGGTCTCCCTATGCGAACGCTATGTGCGCGAATGAAGGGAGCCAGCGTGTGGGGTTAGGCAGGGCTGCTGCAGTTGTTTAGTGGAATTTTGTTTTGCTGTGGTGCTAATCTCATTTTCTTTGTAGGTTGCGTTCAGGGGCCAGGGTCCAAGACGGTTACCTGGATTGTGAAACACTCCTTTGTGCATTGGGCCTCAAAATACGCGGACATACAGGTGTATGATCGTAGCCTTGGCCTGCGGAGCAATCATCATGAGGTCCATTGGTGGGGTAAGAGCGGGATGCGATGGGGCGATTTGTTGCCTTGGCTGATGAAGGTGTCGCAGCTGGACTGCCTGGACATGATTGTTATCCATCTGGGGGAAAATGACTTGGTAAAGCAGTCAGGAGCGTCCTTGTTACATCTGATGCCGCGGGATTTGGAGGCAATGAGGAGCCATCTGGCTGGTGCCTGTATTGTTTGGACTAAGTTTGTACCATGAAGAATCTGGAGGGGGGCACCTAAGCCTGCAGCCATTGAAAGGGCAAGACGGAAATTGAATAGCGCAATGAGACTTTTTTGTGCTGACCACGGGATCAAAGTGCTTGCTCACGTAGGGCTCCGGCTGGAGGAGCCCCATCTCTTTCGGGACAATGGAGTGCACCGTTCGTACATGGGAAATGCTTATTATCTAATGGAAATGCGGGATACTATCAGTCTGTTGTGGAATGAGTCTATCTGGTGTAGGCAAGAGTGAGTACGAAAGGTGGACGTTTGGTGGGGCAGGTAACCGCCCTCCGTGGGTTCCCTGGGTGGCAGGACTTGGGAGGGGTGGGGAGTCCATGACAGACAGTATCACCCTTCCATGGAGAGGGTTACAGGTGCTGGATGGGGGGGGGGGGGGGGGTGGTTGACGGGAGTGCGATGGCTGGAGATGCTGGAGGAGTTTGAAAGTGACGGGGTGAAGTGAATGGTATACGTGAAGAGGTCGTGGTGTGAATTGGGAGTGAGTATGGGAGTACTTGAGTGGATGATGGTTGAAAGGCAGGATGTTGGGGGATTTTTAACTGTCAGGGGGGTTATGTTGAATTTGGTTGTCATACCTGTCCTAAATGGCCTTTTAGGCTAAACTAATGCGGTTATTGCGCAAATCTGCATTGTTGGTTATGGGGTTTACGACTGCGTGGGTGTTATGTTACAGGAGGACACTCTTAGTTTTAAAGACATGCATTGCTTAGTGTCGCTTTCAGTGCCTGAAAGAAACAGACTTGAGCTAGGGCACTGTCATATGAATCATGCATGCCTGATGCAGTAGGGTAACGAAACTTGACAACCCCCTCCCCACAAGGTACATGGAGGGTCCCACCTCTGGACTCAACCTGGAGCTTTCAGGCCAGTGTAATCTGCTAAGAGGGCCCCCTAGAGCTCGGGGACTGTGGCAGCCTATGTTATGTTATCTTTATGCACTGGCCTGATGCCGGATCATGGAATCCGTAGTGTACGTTCCATTCCCACACATATATGTAAAGTGGTAAAAAGTCTCTGAAAGACAAATTTGCTAGCCAAGCATTAACCTATTACTAACAGGTAATTAGCTCGCACTTATTTCTGTTACACGGTGAGGCCCCTGTGCCTCGTAGACACACCCCCTACCCATATAAAATATTCACGCCCCCCCTCACATCTCCTGTGCGTACCAAGCCACCATAAACACAGTGGCCTGACTACTGGGAGGAAGGGCAGTAATGGAAATAAGCGAGAGTAGTACTCTGTATAATGCAATTACCGGTAAGCAATAGCGTTACCTCCTCGCCCCTATTGCTTATTTCCATTACACAGTGAGACATACCAAGCCAAAACAAAAACCAGGACAACTGCACAATTTTCTGCTCAACCAGAACCAAAACATTCACATTTTGTTGTCAAACAAACAAGCAAAGAAAGCCCAGTTACAATCAGGGACGGCTCCTCCGTTATTGTGGTGGACCATCGCCCCGCCACCCCCCCCTCTGCCATCCTGCTGGAAGCCATGAGAGGCAAAGTACAAACATAAAATGATAATAAAACATTTTTATTATTGTATTTGTAGCCCTGAAGGCTGCAATGGAGGGGCGTAGTCTCCGATCCGGACACTACAGCACCCTGGAGAAGGGGGGGGGGGGGGGAAGAGCAGTGGTCACTGCCCTCTGGGCCCGCCAAACCGCAATGCACACTTCGCCTTTCTCCACCTAGCTGCGTTGTACAGCTGGGTGGAGAAACCAACACAGGCTCCCAGTCGATGTCTGAGCGCTGAACCGAGGCGCTCAGACCAAGCCTAGCACTGCCCACATGCTGGGCGTGAGCAGGGCTGGGATTGGGAACTGGGAGCCTGTGCAGTGTGCAGCATGTTCCTGACAAGGACGCAAGGATCGTGACCAAGGCAGCAGCCGTCGGAGCAGGTAAGTTTTATTTTTTTAATGTATACTTATTTGGTTTTTTTCTTTTCCCCCTCTGCCACCCCACTACTTTTTAGTACGAGTGGCCGATACTGTTTACAATACAGAGGACAAAAATTTTGATATAAAAATCTCCCCCCACTTCCGGACCCTAAACTACCAGTTAGTGATACATAAAGGTGTTCGGAGTGGCCCAATTTGCATCCCTTCAAATCTCAGTTAAAGAAGCACCCTGAATCTCTGTCAGGAATGCCAACATCCCTCTGGTCAAGCTCTATGGGAGCCTCAGGCGAGACGGGAGACCAAACTGCTTGAAGGCCAAAGTCACCGAAGACTTGATATATCTACAAAAAAGTTTAAAAAGCAGGCTTCAAACCCTTTTTAGCAACACCAAAATTAACAAGCAGAGGACACAAGCCGGAAATCCGGAACTCTGGACAGGTAAATCAGAACGGCATGCTGAATATGTGGGGCATGCCACTCAACCTCCTCCAGAGACTGAGAAACAGGAAAGAATCCAGGAGGATGACTTCCTGATGCAAATAAAAAGTGGACTTTATCTTCAGCACAAACCCAGGCCCAGACCGCAGAACAAGCAGATCTTTAAAAATCGGACGAAAAGGAGCGCTTCAAGACAAAGAACCTAACGCCTCAAGGCGCCTAGCAGAGGCAATCTCCACTAAGAAAAAAACTTTCAGAGTCAATAGCTGGAGATCCACCGACTCCAGAGGCTAAAAGGGAGGCTATTTCAATGCCGGCAGCACAATGAGGAGATCCTAGGAAGGACAAATTAGTACAGGTGGAATCTGCAAAATCCCAAACCACTTAAAGAGTTCAACTACCAACCCCAAAGAGTCGGAAAGATTACCCAGGGAGCACGGAAAGCACTAATGGCAGCCAACTGACCCTTTAAAGAGGAAACATTTAAACCAAGAGCAAACACATCCTGAAGGAACTCTAGAATCTGAGCAAGAGGAGCACGCAAAGGTCTACAATCATGGTCTATACTCCATTTTCCAAACAGCCCAATGGCAAGCATAGGAAGTCCGAGTAGACAGTCTTCTACAGGCCTAAATTGAAAGTGCCACAGAATCAGACACCCCCTGCGCTCTCAACCCTTCCCATTCAAGTGCCAGACCGTCAACCAGAACATGCTCAGGGACTCCAAGGAAAGAACTGGGAACATCAGAGGAGAAAGAATCAGCAGGAACACCCACTCCTCGCCCACCATCTTCACTACTAGATGAAACCAGGATGAGTGGACCCATAGCGGAGCAACCAGGATCAACCAATTCCCCTCTCTCCAAACCCGAAGAAGAAACCGCTGTAAGAGAAGGAATTGGGTAAAACACATAATCTCCTTGGCCATGTACAAGACATCACCTCTATGGCCCAAGCCCCAACTCCCTGCCATTTAAACAGAACTGGGGAAGAAGAGAATTCTGGGCTGAAGCAAAAATATCCAGAAAGGGGTCCCCTCCCATCTAATGCAAATCTGGTTAAAGATATGTGATACCAGAATAATCCTAGGAGGATGGAATTACCCTGCTCAACTCATCTTCAAGCACATTGAGACACCCCTGAATCTACACAGGCTTTAAAGAAAGAAGGGTCTACTGTGCCCAAGAAAAAAACAGATCTGGGATTACTGATAAAGACAAGGCTCTCACCCCCCTGCCAATTGATTGAGATAGGCTTTGGCGGTAAGCATGGGCGAATTTTGCGGATCTCGCGTTCGCGAATTTTGCGGATTTGCGGATTCGCAATCCGCAAAATCCGCGAATTCCCGCGGATTTTTATTTTTTTTTGTGTTCGCCCGTGTTTCTGCCAGTTCGCGAGGGTTTTTACAATTTCGCAATTTGCGAACTTACCTGTCGGGTCGCAAGTTTTGCGAACTTGTTGTTTCTACATGTCTAGCCTGTTTGGGACACTCTTCTTCATCACTGCCACTCTCTGTCACCACTGCCACTCTCTGACTACTCATGCCACCCTCTGGCCCACCCATGCCACCCTCTGTTTCATCACCACACCCTCTGGTTGTCCAGTGTACATTATTTTCGGCAAAGCAAAGCACACCTTCCCTGCCTCAAGTGACCTGAATTAATTTGGGGCTGATTAATGTGTCACAGAATATTTTTTTAGCTGGCACCTGCTTCCTTAGTGCGCCCTGATTAGTGATCTTTTGCACTTGCTAAGTGCTTTCATTGTTGCAAAATTAGTTACAACACCTGCCCTGCCCCAACTGACAATAATGAATTAGGGGCTAATTAATGTGTCACTGAAAGAATTTAAAGTTCCAGCCTGGCACCTGCTTGTCTGCTCCTTTAGCTGTAAATCAGGACCTTTGTGGCATACAGTTAAGGTCAGAGCAGGGTCACACAATAGTTGCAAGCAGGCAACCGAATTCTGGAGGGCCCCCTCAGGAAGCAATACAAAGAATCGTTACACAAATCATGAGGTTGACCTTTTGCACCTGCTCATTGCTTTTGCTTTTGCTGAAATCGTTTTGCGGTTTTTTTCGCGCTATTCGCGGGGCGCGGCGTCGTGCGAAACCGACCGCGGAAGCCGCCAATTCGTGCGAATGAGCATTTTATTTTTTTGCGGCTTGTTGTTTCGCGAGTTTTTTTGCAGTATTCGCGAGCCGCTTGCAGCGCAACACGCGAATTTACCCCAAGGTCGAGTACGGGCGCGGCCATTTTGTTTGCGTGACGTATTTCCGTTTCCGCCCGCTATGTATAATCTCGCGCAGTAAGCGCATTGCGAGTAGAGGTTCGCACGAGATCGCGCGGGAAATCTAGAGGTTCGCACGAGATCGCGAGGAAAATCTCGCGCGAACTGACTTTCGCGCTCGGAAACGGGCGCCGGCCATCTTGTTTTTCATTCATTTCCTGTGTCTGGGCATGGTGTTTAATCCTCTTGATATCTTTCCCATCCTTTGCTTGTTTTCAGTTTTTTTTTTACGATTTTGCTTCTTATCTATCCCTCTCTTTTCCTAGCTGTATATTTTTGTCTTTTCTGCTATTTTTCTTTACTTTTAAACTACTTTTGTAAACTCTTTTCTTTTCTTCTTCCCTATCCTATTCTTTCTTAATTTTCTACTTCTTCCTACCTTACCTGCCCAGACCATGGTCAAGCCAGGCGCCGTGAAGCTGCCCAGGCACTTGAGGGCCGCAGCGGCGGCGGGGAGTAGTGCTGGACCCAGTGGCAGGACAGCAGGCGTGAGATCGAGGGGGGAGCAGGTGACGCGCCGGGAGATATTCAGCCCGGAGGAAGTGGGCGCGCTGGTCTACTTCGTCCAGCGCCGCCTGCCCAGGACCATCGCGGGAGGCGGCAGGATCGCGGCCGGCGGCTACAACATGCGGGAGCGCCGGAAGCGGTGGGAGAAGGTGTGCTGGGCCATATCCCACCTCTACGGGGTCCAGCGCACCTACAGCCAGGTCACCCATCGCTGGACGGACCTCCTGGACCGCGAGCGCGACCTGCTGGACCAGCTCGGCTTGGAGATCCCCGGGCTTGGTGAGTAGTAGTAGCCATTGGCATTTAATCACTCACTACTATGATGTTTTCTCCTGCTCTGTGTTGTTGTATTGCAAATATTTGTTTTTTACATGGAGCAAGCCAATAATGCCGCTGATGACGATTACATTGTAGTTAAATTATATTTCAAAATCTTCTGTGCATTTCAGGTGCACTGCTCTCCTTCTCAGTGGGGTTGCTACTATGCTTATTTGTTTTCTATTTCGTGGTCTCATTGGCCTGAGTAACTATTATGTATGAGTGTACTTAACAGAACTGCGTAATGCTAGACACTAGGGGGCAGATTACATTTACAAGCCCCTTGCGCCACGTTTACGTTGCCTTGCGTGACGCAACAGCGGCGTAAACGTGCCGCATCCCTGCAAGTCATTTACAGCATGACGCATCTAGGGAGATGCGTCACGTTATAAAGCCATGGGCCTGCACCACAATGGGTGCGTTCCTAGTACGCAGGGTGGGCGGTCCAGCGGCTGTGCGCCTCGCAAAATTGCCTGCGTGAAATCTACAAGATTTAACGCAGGCACTTCTGCGACGCTGCTACGTCAATTCAATTCCTTATGTCTGCTCGAAGCAGGCGAAAGGACTGACACAGCATGTAAAGTATTGGGTGGCCCTGAGCATTACTGGAGTTGCATTGCGTTGGCGACGTGACTCCAGCGATGCGCCGCTCTTACGTGACGAGATGCGTCACGCAAGTGCCTACCCTTGCGCCAGGGCGCGCCGCATTGTAAATGAGGCACATCTGCCGTGTCGCAAGGGTAGTTTTGCGTGACGCATTTGATCTGGCGCATCTCTGGAGATGCGCCAGAACGCGTAAGTAAGTATGCCCCTAAGGGGCAGAATTGCAATTACCGTCGCATCCCTGCAAAGTAGCAGGGATGCGCCATTAATTGTGCGGCCCGCTACCACCACCAAACATGGTGCGCCGTATTTGCAATGCGGCGCCCCATGGGCCCAAAACGTCACCGAAGCTTTACTGCTGGAGTTGCGTCGCAACGATGGCGCAGCTCCATCAATGCTCTGGGGTACCCTATCTCCCCAATGCTGGGTCAAGCCGTACGTCTGCTTCAAGCAGGTGCAGGGTTTGTGTGACGCATCATTGTCCTAAAGGTGACTGATTGATATTTTGTAGATTTCCCTCAGCCACTATTAGGATGTGTTCCAGCGCAGGAATGCCCTCCCTTGCGCCGGAACGCCCCCTGATGGCGCAGGGCTTTATAACGGGATGCATCTCCCAAATGCGTCACGTTGTTATAATATTATACGCCGCACCATGGCGCCCTTTTTTGTTTAGCTGCTGCGTCACAAAAGTCACGCAAGAACGGCGCAAAAGAGCCGCAAGGGCTTAAATCTGCCCCTTCCTTTGTAACCCTGACAATAAGAAAAATAGTGGCGGTGGATTGATAGTTTGACTATTTAAATGACTGGTAATGTAGCAGGCAACTGTTAGTGTTGTCACTGATCTGACTGAAATCACAATGGAGTTTGTCTGTCACTTTGCGTCTTGCCTGCGGACTGCTGCCTGCCAGTCCTAGGTGAACGTTTCAGTACTTTGTTTAGTGAGTTACGTGACTTTCGAAGTCACAGGTCCGCAAATAAATAAAAAGTAACCATAATCAATATAATTTCGCGGAAATATTTTGTTATTGTTCTTTTGAAATGTTTGATTTGGTTGACATTGACAAGCAACAATCATCCATGTTTTCTGTTCTTTCTTTCATGTTGTACGTCAGCTCCCCCCAGGGGCGAGAGGAGGACACAGGAGCAGCAGGCGGCGGATGCTGTTCAACAGGGCCAGGATCGGGCAGGCGAGGGCTCCTCTGCTGGCCCCAGTAAGTTTTCATTTTAGACTAGTACCTATTTTTCCTAGCGTTCCTCATTTGAATTTTTTCAAAATTGTCTTTGCTCTTCTTGTAGACTGTATCTAAATTCTTATCCTGCCTCTACTATGACTCCCTGTGGTATTACTAGATTATTCTTATTAGTCTGTCTGTGTAGCTAACTAAGATTGCACGGTTGGCGAAACTCCCATGATTCTAGTCAGCAATAGCTCTATCAACTTAGTGCAGTCCTCTGGGATTGTCCATAATGTCTTTTGAAGTGTTCTATCTGGACTCATGCTTGCAAAAATTGCAAAACCTTTCGCTCAGTCACTCTAGTCTGGAGGACCAAAAAACACAGATTGTATTTAAATTTAAAAGCTTTATTAAAAGTAAACACATTTATTAAAATGAAGTCATAATAAAACTAAACGTTTAACTGATAATGGAAAAGTGGTTAGTGCTGACGATTAATTGAAGACATTTCTTGTGGTCGAGCCGAGCTCTCACCAGGTTTCAACTTGATCTTGTTGTTAGAAGTCCATCTTCTGTCTGTGTGGAGAAAAATGGTGCGTGTTAAAAAATCAGCCTTCATCAGTTGTGCCAAAAGTGCAGCAAGACAACCTTCCCTGGAAAAAGGGACATTTTTTTTAACTTTAACGTAGACAGTCACAAATTACATTGTTTTCACATGTCTTCATTCCTAGACCAAATACTAGTGACTAGTGAGTGCTTTATTCTAAGATTCTTAAATGTACTTTGTAGGTGGAACATCTGGTGGCGGGGCCAGTGTGGTGGTGGTGCTCGACACGGAGGCGGAGGGCAGTTCATCAGGGGAGGAGGCGGCGGCGGCGGCTGTGAGAGTTGAGACGGTGGTGGCGGCCAGAGGTAAGCTCTTATATATTCCTTACTTATTGAGATTGAAGACTAGCTGGGAAGGCAAGAATATGAGATGCATGGCTGGGTGAATGATGAAGCAATGATGGGTGGAAGGACAACAGCCTGGGTGGGTGACACAGAAACTGTATGTGTCCATATACCTGGATCATGCTACTATCTGACTCTTAGATAGCATATGTGTATCTAGAGCAGGGGTACTCATAGTACGGCCCGCGGGCCGGTGGTGGCCCGGCAAGCCTTCCTTGGCGGTGCGCAGACCTTGCAGACAATCACTGCTCCCCCGGCCCCCACAGAGCAGAGGCTTTTTTGTATTTCACCTGTTAGCGCCCCTGCATCTCCACTCTGACAATCACTGCTCCCCCGGCCCCCACAGAGCAGAGTGGAGATGCAAGGCCACAAAGAGGTGAAATAGAACAAAGCCTCTGCTCTGTGGGGCCGGGCAAGCAGTGATTGTCAGGGTGGAGAAGCAGGGGCGCTAAAACAAACAAAGCCTCAATAATATGTTAATGGTCTTTTAAAGACCTGTTAAGTACTTTGGTGTTGTTGTCTGTGTGTGCGCGTTGAGGAAGCGGTCTCAACCCGGGCTGAAGGCTGACACAGATAGACACACACACAGTGAGATGACAGAGGGAGAGGGAGGGCAGGAGGGAGAGAGAGATGGAGGGAGGGCAGGAGGGACAGCAGGAGGGAGAGAGATGTATGTAAATGCTGGGTCTGGTGGCTCAGTGGATGAGGGCATCTGCTGCAGGGACCTGTGTGCAACCTCATGGTCACAAGTTATCGTTTTGCTTTAGCCCCGCCCCCTCTGACTCCGCCCCCACCAGTGCGGCCCTCGGCCCCAAACTACACTGTAAATGTAGCCCCTGAGAGAAAGTTTGTGAGTACCCATGATCTAGAGAGAGTAGATGGTCAGTGGATGAACTAAGTGTAACTTTGAAGAGCATGTAACACTGCACCCGCACGTCCGTTCCAGTGTAGGAAAGGCAAGGAAAAGAACTTTTAATTTTGTCCAAATACTACCATAAATAGTAGCAGTAGTTTGTATTGCAAGCACTGCATAGATCCGGTTATTATGGTGGCCACTCCCTACCTCTCTTAATAAGTTTAGTAGTACTCAGTCATTCATGTGTGGATGTATCACTGCCTGTCACTCAATAAAAAGCAAAGCACCTAAAGTCATCCCATATATAAGCAAAAACATCCCATGTGAAGTGATAGATAATCAGATTATTTATCTTCTTCAATTTTCCATTTCTAGTACTCATTTCCACTGTAGGGTGAAAGTTAAATTAATTAAGCAGTAGCCCTTGAGTTGTAACAGAGTATTCTCAGTGCCACCCGTAATAGAAAAGTAAGAGATTCACCACCTGCATGTACTGGACGGGTACAGTAACGCAACGGCAACGCAAGTCTAGGTCACTCCTCATGGCGTGCGTCTCTTTTTCTCGGGTGCAAGTTTACCGCGCTGGCATTATGCCGGCTTGCAGAAAATAACGTACCAATTTTCCAAAACAAGAGACAAGAAGAAGAATAAGACTGGTGTACTTTCATAGTCGACTCCAATGGAAGTCCACAGTGCTCATAGAATTTGTTCCTTAAACTCCCACTAATGTTAGAGCAAGGATGAAGAAGTGTGAGGTTAGATAGATACTGGCCTCAATAGTTATGTAATGCGCTTGCAAGTTGCTAGTTGTACTGCAGCACACATTTCTGCTGAATGATTGAGTTAATCTTAAAGAGCATTGGTTACAGACTATGTCTTTCTTTCTTCATATAGGTTCTCCTTCCAAACGAACAAGGAGGAAGGAGCTGGCTAGAGCGGCCCGGCAACGGAGAATCGAGGCCACTGTTGCGGAATATCGGCGGCTGGTGGCCCTGGAGGACGAGGAAAGTGTGCGGTCGACAACAACGACAACGTCGTCTGCATCGGCCTCCGTGGCCCCACCGGCTGCCACCCAGCACAGTGGTCCACCGAGACTGAGCCGGGCTGCCAAAGGCAAACGCCACCGCCGAGCAGCAAGGCCAACAGCTGCTTCTCACAGGCCTTGCACCTGCAAGGCAGTGAAGGCACGCCTGCGCCGCACTACCCTGATGGTGTCCCGCCTTCAGCAGGAGCTCGCCTTGCTCCGCGAGGAGCATGATGCCCTGGCCCAAAAAGTTAACAGCATCCACCCATAGTGTCCCTTGCCCCTTTTTTAGAGACTTTTGGGGGGTGGGAATTGGGAGTTGGGTTTTTGGGGACTTTTGAAGGACAATCGTTGGGGTTAGGGAGGGTCTTGCGGGAGATTATTTTGTTAGGGATATAAATATACTTTTTCAAACTTTATCTGAGCATACCTGTTTTTTACTGCTTGCCTGGTGGGTGGGGGTTTAACGTTGACTGTTTTCCTGAAAGTTTAGTTCCATTTTCTTCCTTTAAGTGTAAATGCCCAAATGTTTTCAACACTAAGTGCCTCTCACAGACTAAGTGAAGTGAATCCAAGAGTCCTAGGACTTTAGTAGTACTACCTTCAGTCTCTCGTCTCTCGTACTAATACTCCATTATACCCCCAAACCACCAAACGCTTATCTTACCTGTAATTTGTGTTTGAAAGTAGGGCTAGGCCCAGGGCTGGCTCCACGGGAAACACCGAATAACGTTGGCAATCTTGGTCGGATAAAATTTCCTCATAGCGGTGCTACTAGTGGTGTGACACAGTGGCAGTTGCATGCCTATGAAAAAAAAGAAAATGAAATCTGGTTTGTCCTCCTGAGCAATTCAACGGTACAACTGAGAATATAGCAGGTGACAGAAGTACAGTAGAGCAGTGCCACATTGTAGCCTAACAAATGGTAAAGTATAACTACTAATTCGGTTGAAGTTCTTTCACATTAGCAATGGTTCTTTGTCAAGCAGAGTAAGAATATATCATCGACAACTGTGGAAAGAAAGAATGCGACAGTACAGGGCCTGTGTGGAATTATTGATAACTATATTCAACATAAGGTCTCTGTAGCCAGATACCCGAGAGCCTTGCTGGTCACTATAAATCCATTCACAACAACACTCAATGGGGTTGGTCTGGAAGGTGTCACGTTTACTCCCCGTGATCCAGTCGATGCAAATATGGTTCCACCTCCAAATGTCACCAACACCCAGAAGTGTAAACACAGGGTGTTCGAGGCATTAGGCGAGGGAGAAAAATAACAAACTAAAATAAAAAATGTGGGATGGGTAAAGGTAGGGTCAGCAGGGAAAGGATACCTGTAAGAGAAGACAAGACAGGCATCAGTGAAGTGATGTCCTAACATACAAGGGTACTCTCATATAGTCTCACTAAATAGTCTGCAAGTCTCCCGCCTACTCATGGGAAATGTAGTTTCATAGTACGGTAGGCGCTTAGGGGCTGCGTAACCTGACAGAAGGTATAGTAGATAGAAAAGGAGAAATTGCTTTTTTTCTAGGTGTCCCCTCACTCACCAGGGTTGCCCCTTGGTGACATGCTTCATCATTGGGGCCATCCCAGTCCTCTACGGCCTGGGGCGTGCTGCGACTTGCGAATTACGTAGGAGCACTTACAAATGACTATGTGTGGTGCAGATAGTGGAGTGGACTAAGTGATGTGTTAAGGGATCAATGTAGAAGCCGAGAGAGAGCAAAGAAATGCAGTCACAGTCAGAGAAAAAGGCAAGGGATACTGTATCTATGTGGTTGTAGTGGTCCTGTTGGAAGTGGTAAGTAAGTTGCCCGCAGAAAAAAAATCCTCCTATTAGCGGCACTCCTCCATTGCAGCCGACGCTTCGTCCACCGATGTTGGTCACCAGAAGACACCCTGTCCACTGCCTGCCTGATGCTGAATTGTGGCTCGCTACTGTGAAGCCTGACTCCATCCTTTTTTCCCCATTGCAGAGACTGAAACCCGGCCTGTAATTATTCAACGAAAAACAGGAAGTGATATAATATTACAACACCACTGATAAATAAATATAAGGTATGTAGGCTGTGGAGTGCAAAAAGTCACAATTTGTTTTTCCTAGTAGACAGACAGTACAATGTTTTTGAAAGTGCGTACTCTGAGTCACCTTTTGAAGGATAAATAAGTATGGGCAAATTAATGTAGCGGATCTTGCCCCTCAAGCTAGGTGTACTGTAAACTGTGTTTTAGAACAAAAATAGATCTTCCTAGCAGTGCTCCCACCCAAAAAACGAGGCCTAGCAGAAAACTGGAGACAAAACTTACTTTGAAAGTAAAAGTAGGCCGAAGTACCCTAATTACCCATTACCCCCCGTGGATTGCATTCAAACCACTTGCAAGCAACCAAGCAAAAGTAGCCATAGCCAGCATCGCTCCAAGACTCGAAATCCCCCCCACTCAAACACATGCAATAGAAATACTGCTAACCCTAACGAACCCTAAGTTAAGAATAGTGGCAAAGGCTTTCTTTAACTATGCCAAATCCCCCCTTTCCCACCATGGATTTTCTTCAAATGACTTGCAACCAAAATTACACATTCTCACGAGTGCTCTAAGACCCCAGAACTCAGTTTGAAAAATCTAGAACACCCCGATACACATGCAATCCTGCTGCTAGGGCTAACCCTAACGAACCCTAAGTTACAAAAAGTGCCAAAACTAAAGGCTTTTCCGCGCGGATTTTGTCCCAACCACTTCTACCCGGTATTAGACCTTCCCAGGAATGCCCCAAGACCCGGCAACCCACCCGCCAAGAAGCATAACACCCCCAAACAGGCCAAAAGCAAAATCTCATACTTGCAATATTTCTGGGCCTTCGGTCCAAACGCGCTGCGTAGCTAGGCCATAAGTCGGGGTTGGCACGACGGATTTCCTGAAAAGCAAATGCAATCAAGATTAGAGTGTCCCAGCAGTGCTCCCAGACCACGAAACTCACCCAGAAACACCAGGAAGCCCCCCAAACAGGCCCCCGAAAACGCTACATAGAGCAAAATGTCAGAAATAGCCCAAAAAAAAATCGGCCTGGATTTAGTCCCAACCACTTCTACCCGGTATTAGACCTTCCCAGGAATGCCCCAAGACCCGGCAACCCACCCGCCAAGAAGTATAACACCCCCAAACAGGCCAAAAGCAAACTCTCATACTTGCAATATTTCTGGGCCTTCGGTCCAAACGCGCTGCGTAGCTGGGCCATAAGTCGGGGTTGGCACGACGGATTTCCTGAAAAGCAAATGCAATCAAGATTAGAGTGTCCCAGCAATGCTCCCAGACCACGAAACTCACCCACAAACAGACGGAACCCCCCCTAAGAGCACCTCAAAGGCAAGCAAGTCATCAAAAACACAAAAAATTTTCCGCCTGGGATTTGGTCCAAAACACTTTTATCCGGTATTAGAGCTTCCCAGCAATGGCCCCAGAGCCGTCAACCCAGGAGAAAACGAGTAGAAGACCCCCAAACAGCCAAAGAGCAAAAGTACAAAAATGGGGACTTAGTCAATTTTTCACAAATTTCCCAAATCACTCCGCGCGCGCTCTGCAGCTAGGCCCTAAGTCCCCTCTGCCACCATGGATTTGCTTCAAACCTCTTGCAAAGTAAAGTAGATATAGCCAGCAGTGCTCCCAGACCACGAAACTCACCCAGAAACACCAGGAAGCCCCCCAAACAGGCCCCCGAAAACGCTACATAGAGCAAAATGTCAGAAATAGCCCAAAAAAAAATCGGCCTGGATTTAGTCCCAACCACTTCTACCCGGTATTAGACCTTCCCAGGAATGCCCCAAGACCCGGCAACCCACCCGCCAAGAAGCATAACACCCCCAAACAGGCCAAAAGCAAAATCTCATACTTGCAATATTTCTGGGCCTTCGGTCCAAACGCGCTGCGTAGCTAGGCCATAAGTCGGGGTTGGCACGACGGATTTCCTGAAAAGCAAATGCAATCAAGATTAGAGTGTCCCAGCAGTGCTCCCAGACCACGAAACTCACCCAGAAACACCAGGAAGCCCCCCAAACAGGCCCCCGAAAACGCTACGTAGAGCAAAATGTCAGAAATAGCCCAAAAAAAAATCGGCCTGGATTTAGTCCCAACCACTTCTACCCGGTATTAGACCTTCCCAGGAATGCCCCAAGACCCGGCAACCCACCCGCCAAGAAGTATAACACCCCCAAACAGGCCAAAAGCAAACTCTCATACTTGCAATATTTCTGGGCCTTCGGTCCAAACGCGCTGCGTAGCTGGGCCATAAGCCGGGGTTGGCACGACGGATTTCCTGAAAAGCAAATGCAATCAAGATTAGAGTGTCCCAGCAATGCTCCCAGACCACGAAACTCACCCACAAACAGACGGAACCCCCCCTAAGAGCACCTCAAAGGCAAGCAAGTCATCAAAAACACAAAAAATTTTCCGCCTGGGATTTGGTCCAAAACACTTTTATCCGGTATTAGAGCTTCCCAGCAATGGCCCCAGAGCCGTCAACCCAGGAGAAAACGAGTAGAAGACCCCCAAACAGCCAAAGAGCAAAAGTACAAAAATGGGGACTTAGTCAATTTTTCACAAATTTCCCAAATCACTCCGCGCGCGCTCTGCAGCTAGGCCCTAAGTCCCCTCTGCCACCATGGATTTGCTTCAAACCTCTTGCAAAGTAAAGTAGATATAGCCAGCAGTGCTCCCAGACCACGAAACTCACCCAGAAACACCAGGAAGCCCCCCAAACAGGCCCCCGAAAACGCTACATAGAGCAAAATGTCAGAAATAGCCCAAAAAAAAATCGGCCTGGATTTAGTCCCAACCACTTCTACCCGGTATTAGACCTTCCCAGGAATGCCCCAAGACCCGGCAACCCACCCGCCAAGAAGCATAACACCCCCAAACAGGCCAAAAGCAAAATCTCATACTTGCAATATTTCTGGGCCTTCGGTCCAAACGCGCTGCGTAGCTAGGCCATAAGTCGGGGTTGGCACGACGGATTTCCTGAAAAGCAAATGCAATCAAGATTAGAGTGTCCCAGCAGTGCTCCCAGACCACGAAACTCACCCAGAAACACCAGGAAGCCCCCCAAACAGGCCCCCGAAAACGCTACATAGAGCAAAATGTCAGAAATAGCCCAAAAAAAAAATCGGCCTGGATTTAGTCCCAACCACTTCTACCCGGTATTAGACCTTCCCAGGAATGCCCCAAGACCCGGCAACCCACCCGCCAAGAAGTATAACACCCCCAAACAGGCCAAAAGCAAACTCTCATACTTGCAATATTTCTGGGCCTTCGGTCCAAACGCGCTGCGTAGCTAGGCCATAAGTCGGGGTTGGCACGACGGATTTCCTGAAAAGCAAATGCAATCAAGATTAGAGTGTCCCAGCAATGCTCTCAGACCATGAAACTCACCCACAAACAGACGGAACCCCCCCTAAGAGCACCTCAAAGGCAAGCAAGTCATCAAAAACACAAAAAAAATTCCGCCTCGGATTTGGCACAAACCACTTTTAGTGCTTCCCAGCAATGGCCTCAGACCCGTCAACTCACCTGCAAAGAGGTAGAACAACACCCCAACAAGTGCTGAGTCTTTCTTCATTGGGCGTAAACCAGCCCTCTGCTTTGATGGAAATAGGAGTCTGGAGGAGGAGGATAGAGGAGCATGTTCTTCTGAACTTGTGAACCTGAGGAATGCAGACTGCGGCACCTTCAAATAAATTAGCAAACAAGTGAAGACAGTTCTGCTGATGGGCTTGTCTTTGTGATTATCTGATTAAAGTTTGAATTATATTAACTGTGCACAACAAAGAAAGACAGACACAGGAATAAAAGTGAATAAGGATGAAAAAGAAAGTTATTGATTCGTTGTCTCATTTTCAGGGCTCGAAGTCGGAATCACGGTCCAGGAATAAGAATAAGGCTTCGTCATCATACTCTGCGAATTCAGCCCGGGTGAGGTCAGTGCCACCTGACAGAGTAGAAATTCCCTCATCTATGGTGCTGGCCACCTCCTCTTCATCCGGCACGCTCTCTCGTACTCTTATATCTGGTGGTATGAGGTGCTGATTCATCTTGATCATTGTTAACCTCTCCACATTTTTGGGCGAGAGGCGGCTCCGTTTGGGAGTTACAATCCCACCAGCCGCACTGAAAACCCGTTCAGAAGACACACTTGCGAGTGGGCAAGACAAGTAGTTTAAAGCCAGGTTGGTGAGCTGTGGCCACAATTCTTTTTTCCCATGCCAATACGCCAATGGGTCAGAATTAACATAGACCTCTGTGGAGTCATTCAGATAGTCCTTCACCATCGACTCAAGGTCCTCCTCCAAGGTTCCTCCACTTTGCGTAGCTCTTGCTGTGCCTCTGACCTTTTGAGAACCAAACCCACGCAGAGCTAGCCAATCCTCTTCAGCCTCCAATGTTTCTGCTGTCTTTCGTGCAGATGATGCGGTTGCCGGTGTCTTTAACGGCTGAGAGGTCACTTGTGCCACAGCCACAGGTGCAGAAGTGGATTGTTTTGACTGGGGATGGCCTGCTGATGTACTGCCATTTCCTTCAATTTCCAGCCGTTCTGTTTCAAACTTCTTGGCTGACAAGGCTAGCCAACGTTTGTACTTTGTAACATCTTCATCAGCAAAAGGAAAGAATGCTCTGCCTGCCAGCGCCTTTTTGTAGCGTGGATCCAGAATAGTAGCACAAATGTAATGCTGTTCTGAGTGGATCTTTTGAAGACGTTCATCACCTTGTAGGAGCTCTAATAATTTCTCAGCCAGAAGCAAAGAGTCTTTCTTTTTGTCATCTTTTCGAAACACAGAACACACCTCCTTCAGTTGGTCCTCCAGCATGTACAACAATGGGATAGCTTTTCCCAAATTAGAGTCCTCCTTGCTGACTGCACGTGTGAAGACCTCAAAAGGACGAAGCATGCGTGTTAGGCTTTCAACTATGTTCCATTGCGGCCCACCCATCCTCAGCTCCTCTATACCCTCTTTCAAGAAATATTGATCGAGTTGCGTATACTGCTCATACAGACGCTCAAGCATGTAGAAGGTTGAGTTCCAACGTGTTACCACCTCCTGGATGAGTGCTTTCACTGGCATTTGACTTTGATATAGCATGCTCCTCAGCTGCTTGCGGGCCTTAAAAGAATGCCTGAAATGCTTGCAAATTTTTCGGCAGTTCTCCAATACACTGTACGCTGCACTGCGTTTATTACCCAAGAATTTTTGGACAACCAGGTTTATACAGTGCGCCAAACACGGCACTCTGAAATAGTAACCGTCCCTCATGGCCTTAACTATATTGGAGCCATTGTCTGTGGAAACATAACCAACCTTGCGTTTTAGTGGGGACAGACAGTTAAGGACCTTTGTGTTAAAGACATCCAAAATGTTTTCTGCTGTGTGACGTTTCTCCAAACCAAACATGGCTAGTGTTGCATGTTTCCGAGCACCTTTAAAAACAATGTTAGTGTCAACACCTGAGTTTAGCTTTGCTTTAGCCCCTGAAAAAGAGACCCAGTGTGCAGTGATGCACATGTAATCAGCGCCTGCGCCACTGGTCCACATGTCTGTTGTCAGATGTATAGTGTGAACAGCACTCTTCTGCAAAGCTGCCCCAATCACCTTCAGAACATCTTCATGTAGTGCTGGAACCGCAACTCGGGCAAAATAGAACCGGCTAGGAACCTTCCATTTAGGGCAGAGCGCTGTCACTAATTCTAGAAAACCAACCCCTTCTACAAAAGAAAAAGGGAGAAGGTCCAGAGCTAGCATTTTAGCCAGCTTAGTGTTATACAGACGGGTCATTGGGTGGTTGCGTTCATATTGCGCTTCTGTAAACAACATCTTTTTAATGTTGCCCTGGACCAATGATTTACGGGATGATGATGATCTCTTCGACCCAGTTACGCTCGCTGATGAACTTTTCCGCATTGATGTCTCACTCTCTCCCACACTCTTAGTGTGGCTCCCATGGGGTGTGCTGCTGACATGGGAACTGGGTGTAAGTGAAGTGTTTGAATCGTCTTCTACCTCCTCGTCATCAGCAGATGACAAATCAACGTTTTCATTACGTGCAATTCCGGCTTTCTTGACCGCCTCTAGGTGCGGAAACCATTCGACAGGGTGCCTTCTCTCAAGATGACCTCTCTGGCCTCCGGTACCATAGTTAGAACCAAGCTTACCACGACTAAATCGAAGCTTACAAAGGCTACAAATGGCTACGTTTTCCTTTTTTGGGCAAACACTAAAGAAGTCCCAAACTGGAGACTTGAAATGTCTTCGGGGGCCGGAGGAGGCGGCGATACTGGTGGTGGTGGTCCTGCTGCTAATGACAGATGAAGTGGAGGATGTGGATTGCCGAACTTCAGTACGTTTTGCACTTTCACCACCACGAATTGAGGTCGAGGACGAGGTGGGTACCTTCTTGCGAAGAAATATGGAAGCGGTAGGTTTTGGTGTACTACTTAACTCCAAATCTAATGATTCCATTTCCATTGCCTCCTCGCCGACATCATCATCACGCTCAGCAGCTTCTCGGGATAGGGTCAAAATGTCTCTTTGCTGCATGCCCGGTGGGGCTGCAGTGACCTTTGTGATGACTGGCTCGTCGTCATCGTGAGAGGCTTCATCACCAGCAGTATCTGTCACTTCTTGTTGAGCCTCATCACACTCCATAGGTTTGAGTTTTTGGACGACCTTCCTTTTACGCTTAGGTACCGGTGGCAGATCATGGTGTGCCTCTGCCTCACTGTCAGACCGCAGTTGTGGTGGTTCCCAAGACAGATCACTTGCACCAGAACGAGGTGGGCTTGAAGAAGATGTAGACACCCCCCTTGATCTTTTCCTTGCTAGGGATGTGGAAGACAATGAATGATCATCAGGAGGAGTGGCTTCCAATGATACCTCAGCTTCATTGTCGATTTCCAAATGTGCCCCTACTTCGGGAGGAACAACTATTGTGGGCACTTGTGAACGTCCATGCACCTTTGCTTGCGCATCTCCTTTTGCTGCCTCTCCTTCCACATGTACTTGGGCGTGTACTTGCACATGGTGTTGTTGTTGCGGCTGTGGTTGTTCAACACTTGTCAGATGAGTTACAACAACCTGTGTTGATTCAGGGACATTGCTGCTACTTTCTTGCGATGAGCCAACATCACTGGTCGATGGTGATTGGAGAAGTACACTGACTGCCTCTGAAGCACTCAAGGGCTTTGACTTAAGTTGGCGTGGTGGTGGAGGCACTGAACCCAATGGAGCAGGGGTGCTGCTCTCAGGTTGGTCCCCAGCAGATCCTGCTGCTGCAGGCGTACTTTTTTTTTTGCTCCCAAAAAAAGTGGCGGGTGGCACACCAGCCTCCTTGGTAACTTGCTTCTTCTGCTCCTTACTAGCAACTTTCTTGCTAGAGGAGCTACGGAGAACTTTCTTTGGGGCCATCTTCTTCAGAGCAGGTCAGACAGCAGGCCGCAGTTGCACGAATTGTAGAGTTGTCTGAGGCCAGACGTGACGTCGCGTGACGTTATGCTGCACACACACACCGCTGCAGGACTTCTTCCTGGCACTGGTGGTTCTCTTGAGTCTTGTGCACCTAAAAAAAATGGAAGACAGAGGAACATCAGTTCAGTTATAGAGCACAAAAAAATCGAAAAACACTGCAAAATCAGCACAATCCCAATCCATCCATGCCCTCCATAATGTTTAAATTCAAGACAACCCACAGAAAGACTAGGCCCATGCAAGACTCACTACCCCTGGGCATAAATAAAGGTTGAAAAGTAGGCAAAATGGTTGGAGGCCTAACAACAAAGCCTGCATTCAAAATGGCCACTTGCCTGCCAAGCACATGGCCAGTGCCTGTAGCTGCACTCAAAATGGCCACCAGCCACATGGCATGTCCCTCCCCATGAACACACCCAAAAATCGAAAAACACTGCAAAATCAGCACAATCCCATTCAATCCATGGCCTCCATGATGTTTAAATTCAAGACAACCCACAGAAATACTAGGCCCATGCTAGACTCAAATACCCCTGGTGAAAAGGCCACAAGTACAGGCCCAAAAATCGAAAAACACTGCAAAATCAGCACAATCCTATTCCATCCATGGCCTCCATGATGTTTAAATTCAAGACAGCCCACAGAAAGACTAGGCCCATGCTAGACTCAAATACCCCTGGTGAAAAGGCCACAAGTACAGGCCCAAAAATCGAAAAACACTGCAAAATCAGCACAATCCTATTCCATCCATGGCCTCCATGATGTTTAAATTCAAGACAGCCCACAGAAAGACTAGGCCCATGCTAGACTCAAATACCCCTGGTGAAAAGGCCACAAGTACAGGCCCAAAAATCGAAAAACACTGCAAAATCAGCACAATCCTATTCCATCCATGGCCTCCATGATGTTTAAATTCAAGACAGCCCACAGAAAGACTAGGCCCATGCTAGACTCAAATACCCCTGGTGAAAAGGCCACAAGTACAGGCCCAAAAATCGAAAAACACTGCAAAATCAGCACAATCCTATTCCATCCATGGCCTCCATGATGTTTAAATTCAAGACAGCCCACAGAAAGACTAGGCCCATGCTAGACTCAAATACCCCTGGTGAAAAGGCCACAAGTACAGGCCCAAAAATCGAAAAACACTGCAAAATCAGCACAATCCTATTCCATCCATGGCCTCCATGATGTTTAAATTCAAGACAGCCCACAGAAAGACTAGGCCCATGCTAGACTCAAATACCCCTGGTGAAAAGGCCCCAACAACAGGTCAAAAATCGAAAAACACAAAATTTTACAAAAAAAAAAATCGAAAAACACAGAAAAATCAGCACAATCCCAATTCATCTATGGCCTCCATGATGTTTAAATTCAAGACAACCCACAGAAATACTAGGCCCATGCAAGACTCACTACCCCTGGCATAAATAAAGGTTGAAAAGTAGGCAAAATGGTTGGAGGCCTAACAACAAAGCCTGCATTCAAAATGGCCACTTGCCTGCCAGCACATGGCCAGTGCCTGTAGCTGCACTCAAAATGGCCACCAGCCACATGGCATGTCCCTCCCCATGAACACCCCCAAAAATCGAAAAACACTGCAAAATCAGCACAATCCCATTCCATCCATGGCCTCCATGATGTTTAAATTCAAGACAACCCACAGAAATACTAGGCCCATGCAAGACTCACTACCCCTGGCATAAATAAAGGTTGAAAAGTAGGCAAAATGGTTGGAGGCCTAACAACAAAGCCTGCATTCAAAATGGCCACTTGCCTGCCAGCACATGGCCAGTGCCTGTAGCTGCACTCAAAATGGCCACCAGCCACATGGCATGTCCCTCCCCATGAACACCCCCAAAAATCGAAAAACACTGCAAAATCAGCACAATCCCATTCCATCCATGGCCTCCATGATGTTTAAATTCAAGACAGCCCACAGAAAGACTAGGCCCATGCACCACTCACTACCCCTGGTCAAGGCCCCAACAACAGGTCAAAAATCGAAAAACACAAAATTTTACAAAAAAAAAAAAAAAAATCGAAAAACACAGAAAAATCAGCACAATCCCAATTCATCTATGGCCTCCATGATGTTTAAATTCAAGACAACCCACAGAAAGAATCAGTCCACCCACCACTGAGTACCCCTGGGAAAAGGCCCCAAAACAGCCCAAAAATCGAAAATCCCAAAATTTTAGTTGCAGCAACTGTAATGCCCCAAACAAACTTACTTGTAAAATTTCTAATCCAACAGTGATCCAAAGAAAGTCAAAAAGGCCTCAAATCCAAAGATCCAGCAGCATCCACAAAAGGTAATCCTTCCAGGTCCACATCCGAATGAAAAGTGACCAGGAGATGGACAAAGCACTGGGAGGAGCCTGCTGAACAGGAACAGGAAGTTGAAGACTATGGGGCACTTCCTTCCTCCCACCCCCCTGCCCCCCTCCCCAAAATGGACTCCTCGCTAAAAAAGTGCAGGCAAATGTCAAACTAAGGAGTTATTCACATAAAAATCATCATTTCTAGAAGGTTTATGCTGCTTGCTGGTGGATTTCTTGTGCAGAATTGCAAATTTATATTTTCGCGCGCCGCATCTCAAATCTCGCAATTGCGAAGTACCGCGAGACGTGATCTCGTCGTACTCGCGTTGACAAACTATCGCTGGCAAGCCGCGATGACGTAATCGCGCTCGCCAATTCCCGCGGGATCACACAGCAAGATCCAAAATGGCGCAGCACTCGCAAACTATCGAAAAAAACAACTCGGCAAACGATGATAAACGCCGCGCGCCGCAAAAATTGTATCACCAACGCCGCGCGCCGCCAAAAAAATCCGCTGCGTGCGAATTTGCGGATTTTGCGGGAAATCCGCAAATCTCGCGGATTGCGGATTTCCCGAAAATCCGCAAAATCCGCGAGCGGAACGGATTTTCCGCCCACGCTTATTTGGCGGTCATATTGTCCATATTTAACAACTCTGGCCGCCCCCGACCAAGATCTGAAAAATGCTGAAGAGTCTCTACTACACTGCCTGAAGCTCCCTCCACTTGGCGTAGAGGCAAGCCTGAAGTGGAGATCAGAACTCCCCAGCCAAGCTCCCCAACCTGTCTCACTGGCATCAGTAGTTATGACCACTAGATCCACCTGACACAGAGTAATGCCCTTCTCCAGGTTCCCTTGCTGCAGCCGCCAACCCAGCTCTTGAGAATTAACCTTGGTCATGAGCACCACATGAGTCAGAACCTGTGATTGCAAATGTAAGTACGCTAAAAGAAAAGGCGTCAGGTTTAAATGCCACCTTGCGCAAGGAACCACAGAGAAGCCACCATATCCCCTTGAACCCTCAAACAGTGGGACCGAGGAGGATGAGACATTGTCATTAGCTCCAAGATATGGGGTTAACATTCAAGGCTCGGGCAACAACACTTTCCCTTCCACAGTCCAGAACATGCCCCAATGAATGTCTGACCCTGGGTCAGAACCAGATTGGACTTTTTCAAATTGATAAGAAACCCATGATCCTCTAATACCTGCAAAACCATCTGAACATGAATTTCTGCTTGCAGAAAGCAAGGAGCTACCACAATCCATTCGTCCAGATAAAACTGAACTGCTTTTCCTCAGAGATGAAGGCCTACCAAGGGAGCCAGTACCTTGTCATCAGTGATGTTAATGAACACGTCACGCGCAGCGGGCACGCCGATTGTGCGCCGAAGGCGTGCCAAAGGCAAGCCCGTCTGCGCTTGGACTGCGCCCAGCGCCTTGACCCCTGGCCCCCGCCGATCCAAGACTACCCGACAGACCTACGACGCCGTCACCCTCAACGCACTCAATGCCAGCCGGAACCCTGCCTGCTACCGAGCCACCCCGAAACGCACCCACGGACGCTTCGCCTGCCAAGCCTGCCAATTGACTTGCCTCCGGACCTGCACCACCCCCGCCAAGTCGAGCACCAGCAGCAACCACCTGAAGTGCATCCTGCTGAACACCCGCTCCGTCCACAGGCACGCCGTAGAACTCTGGGACCTGCTCGACACGACTGCACCGGACGTCGCCTTCCTCACCGAAACCTGGATGAACACCTCCTCAGCGCCCGGCATCGCTATAGCCATCCCGGACGGATACAAGATCACCCGGAAGGACCGCATCAACCAGACGGGAGGAGGCATCGCCATCGTACACATGAACACCATCCGCATCTCGACTAACACTGACGAAACCTTCACCGCCGCTGAACACCTACACTTCCAGACACACACTGACCCCAAGACCACCCTCCGAGGCACCCTCATCTACAGACCACCGGGACCACGCACACAATTCAGCGAAGACATCGCAGACTTCATCAGCCCTCACGCCCTGCCCTCCGCCGACTACATCCTCCTAGGGGACCTCAACTTCCACCTGGAAAACAACAACGACAGAAACACCACCGCCCTGCTGGACAACCTCGCCAACCTCGGACTCAAGCAACTGGTGAATAATCCCACCCACTACGCCGGCCACACGCTTGACCCAGTCTTCTCATCCAGCCAGCACATCTCCTTCAGCCACGCCACAGGACTCCACTGTACGGACCAAAGCTGCGTCCACTTCAGCTTCAGGAAAACTGCGACCCACCACCACCCGCAACAGGTTCCCCGCCGGAGCAGGAGCAATATCACCGCCGAGCAGCTCACCGCCTCCCTCAGCCAGAACACACCCACCAACACAGCGGACCCAAACGAAGCAGCCAGCAACCTCGCCAAGTGGCTGACCGCCTGCGCCGACGACCTCGCTCCACTAAAGAACCCTCCCAGCAGAACCGGTAGCAAGGAAACCCCCTGGTTCACCAACGAACTCAAGGATTCCAAGAAGAACTGCTGCAACCTCGAGAAAGCCTGGCGGCTCGACCAGACCACAAGCAACAGGACCGCCCTCAAGCACGCCACCCGCAAACACCACCAGCTGATCCGCGCCACCAAGAAGTCGGCACTCAAAGAACGACTGGACAACAGCGCACACAACAGCAAGAAACTCTTCAGCATCGTCAAAGATTTCTCCAACCCCAACGCCGGAAACAATGACTCCCTCGCAAGACCTCATGCGACTCGCTCGCCTCGTTCTTCCACAGCAAGATCGCACACATACACAACAGCTTCCACGCACCCTACCGCCGAACCAATGCCCGCCACCACCACCCTCTGCAACTGGACCCCGATCAACACCGAAGACACCACCCGCACGGATGACCAACCGACCCCTGCCCACACCACGTCTTCAACAAAGCTGACGCCATCATCGCACCCCATCTCCGGGACTTCATCAACTCCTCCTTCCACACCGCAACCTTCCCGGAGAGCTGGAAGCATGCCGAATTCACCGCCCTCCTGAAGAAACCAACGGTGGACCCCACCAACCTCAAGAACTACCGCCCCATCTCGCTCCTTCCCTTTCCGGCCAAAGTAATCGAGAAGACTGTCAACAGACAGCTGGCCACCTTTCTCAAGACAAATGGATCCCTCGACCCCTCGCAGTCCGGGTTTCGGGCCAACCACAGCACCGAGACCGCCCTAATTGCAGCCACCGACGACATCAGAACCCTGATAGACAACGGGGAAACAGCGGCCCTCATCCTCTTGGACCTCTCTGCGGCGTTCGACACAGTCTGCCACCGCACCCTAGTGAAGCGCCTCAGCAACATCGGAATCCGAGAGAAAGCACTGGAGTGGATCATCTCGTTCCTCGCCGGAAGAAACCAGAGGGTCCGCCTCCCCCCGTTCAGATCCGAGGCCACCGAGCCCAACCCTCTTCAACGTCTACATGAGCCCCCTCGCAGCCATCGCACGCCAACAAGGCCTCAAAGTCATCTCCTACGCAGACGACACCCAGCTGATCCTCTCCCTCACCAACGACCCCACCAGCGCCAGAGCCAACCTACACGAAGGGATGAAAAACGTGGCCGACTGGATGAGAAGCAGCCGCCTTTAACTGAACTCAGACAAGACGGAAGTCCTCATCCTGGTATCATCACCCTCCACCTGGGACGAATCCTGGTGGCCCCCAGCCCTGGGCACCGCTCCCAAACCAACGGACCACGCACGCAACTTGGGCTTCATTCTGGACTCCTCCCTGTCAATGACCAGACAAGTCAACGCCGTCTCTTCCTCGTGCTTCAACACCCTGCGCATGCTCTGCAAGATCTTCAGATGGATCCACACCGAAACCAGGAAGACCGTCACCCAGGCACTCGTCACCAGCCGACTGGACTACGGGAACACCCTCTACGCCGGAACCACAGCCAAACTTAAAAAAAGACTCCAGCGCTTCCAGAAAGCCTCTGCACGACTCATCCTGGACATCCCCCGACACAGCCACATCACCGGACACCTGAAGGACCTGCACGGGCTCCCCGTCAGCAAGAGAATCACATTCAGACTCCTGTCCCACGCACACAAGGCTCTCCACGACCTGGGCCCCAAGTACCTCATCGACCGCATGACCTTCTACATGCCCACCCGCCAGCTACGATCAACCAGCCACGCCCTTGCCACCGTACCACGCATCCGCAGAGCCACCGCCGGAAGATCCTTCTTATACCTGGCAGCCAAGACCTGGAACTCCCTCCCCACCCACCTTCGGCGAACCCAGGACCATCTCTCCTTCAGGAAACAGCTCAAGACCTGGCTGTTCGGGCAGTAACGTACCCCCCCAGCGCCTTGAGACCCTCCCGGGTGAGTAGCGCGCTTTATAAATGCCGTGATTGATTGATTGATTGATGTCATGAGTGATGAAGTATGTGAGAACATAAGCAGTGTATTGCTGGGGCGAGAGTTATATTTGGATCACTAACTATAAAGGCTGAATTTCTCTGGTTTCGTTCTAGTGAAACCTGAGCCTAACTAGAACATCCCTGTAACCTTTGTTTTTTTCAGTGAATTTCTATGGTTTTTATACACCGATTCCTAACTATAAAGTCCTTGTAACCTTTGTTTTTTGAGTAAATTCCTATTTTTTTTTTTTAACAAGTAGTTGCGTTTGCAGAGTGGTGGAGAAAAAAGAGCTGGGCCTCCTTCACAGCGGGATTCCTGAGAGCTATTTGGACTTACAGGAGGTACCAGGAGGGCTTCTTGGCCCCCCAAGGTCCCTCAGGAGTACTGTGAACTTCATCTCCCAACCAGTAGTGCACCACAAGCTGTGTTCGCAGATTGGTGGAGAAAGGGGCTGTGGCCTCCGAACACTTCTAATCTCCAATAAGTCTCACAAGCCTGTCTGCGGCCGTCCGCGCCGGACCATCGCCAGAACCCCTGCACATTTTTCTGTGGATCCGATCAGGTATATGCATGAGGAGCTCCTGACTTTGGAAATCAATTGCCCTTCTCTACCTTGGGCCCCCCAGGATAGCTCCTTTAAATGTAAGTTTTGTACAATTCAACTGCCACTGGAGGAGTCGGTCTTCTGTCCTTCAGACTATACAGAGTTCAAGTTCCTCAGTTTGAATTGTCGGTCACTTGTGAAACATCATGCCGAGGTGTTTGATCTTCTTGCCGATGAGTCTCCGGATGTTCTATTCTTAATGGAGACCTGTCTTACTCAAGATTCGGAGGTGGAGCCCTGGTTGGCTCTCCCTCAAGGCTATGTGTTGAAGACTGTAAACAGAGGGGGTGGTAGAGGGGGCGATATTGCAGTGATGGTTAAGGATGCTTATACCTGCAGTTTTAGTAAGGAAAAGATAGTGGACTGTGAAAGTGCATTATTTAAAATCATGTTGAACCACAACTTCACTATGTCCGGCCTCTTCCTCTACTGGCCCCCAGGTCCCGCCAGCATGTTCAGAGAAGACCTTTTGAATAAAGTAGCATTATACGCAATCAGGGCTGTGAATGTTACTATCCTTGGGGATCTAAATCTCCATCTTGAGATTTGTGGGAAGGCCAGGATCTCCAGTTTTCTGTCTGACCTAGAGGCTTAACAGTTGGCGCAGTGTGACCTTGAGTACATGCATGTGGCATGTCATCTACTGGACCCCATATTCTTCAATTTAAGTCCTCTAAAAGTTTATACCCCGGTCCTTCTGGCTTGGACAGACCACTTCTTGGTCTCGTTCTCGCTGCAGCTACAGGGAAAAGGTGACCTGATTGGCCCCACCTTAGTTTTTAAACACCCCTGGCATAAATTGGACTTGCGTCTTTTCTCTGCCTGCCTGTCCAGTCACAGGCCTCAGTTACCTCCAGACGTGGAGCTGGCAAATTTGCGTTTCCACGAGTGGTTGACGCTAGGCTTGGATAGCTGTATCCTAGCAAAATTGGGGGGGGGGAGTAGAGGGGGGAGGAGTTGTGGGCCATCCAACCCTTGGTTTAATGATTCATTAACCACAGCTACAAAAGAGCTGCAATCAGCTTGAACATGCTTGGAGACGCTCGTACGACGCGGTTGCAAAAAGGGAATATCAGGCCATCAAGCAGTACCACAAGCTTATACGGAGAGCACAAGCGGAATACGTGGCCAATAAAATCTTAGCTAGCACTAACCCCGCTAAGACTATCTTCTCCCTGCTCAAGGGTATGAAGAGCGTGGGTGCAACTGGGGTTTCTCCTAGCTCCTCGAACAATCAGTTTAATGAGCTGGCTCGGTACTTTGTGAACAGAGTTGAGATGTACCTTGGTCAGTATACCGTGGCCCTGTCTGTTGAGGTGGAGGCACCCGGGGCTATTGGTCCTACGGTGGGAAATAGCCTGTCATCTTTTCTGCCCCTGTCACCCATGGAATTAGAGTCCCTTTGTCTTAAAATCAAATCTGGTTCGCAGGCCGACCCTTTGACACCTGCCCATTTTTGCCAGTTTCACTCTTATCTCTTCCTTGGCTATTGACCTGGTTAACCTGTCCTGTCGTCAGTATGCATACCTGGGGTGTGGAAGCATGATACAGTTATTCCGCTGCATAAAAAACCTTCCTTGGATCCTGCTGAGTCAGGCAATTATTGCCCTATTTCCCAGCTGCCTTTTCTGGCGAAGCTGGTGGAATCGCACGTGAATTCCATTCTTTCCAAGTATATCGATCAGAATGCCATCCTGGGCCCATCACAGCACGGCTTCCGAGCGCGTCACAGCACTTAGTCCACTTTGCTAGTAGTGATGGAAGCAATCTGGGATAGCTTGGATGTCAGTGATTCAGCTGCCTTGGTCCTTTTGGACTGGAGTGTCGCATTTGATACCGTTGCTCACACAACATCGTTAAAACGCCTTCAGGAAATTGGTATCAGGGATGTGACTTGGACTGGTTTCAGTCTTTTTTTGGAGGGGAGGTCCTTTCAAGTCTCCATGCCACCTTTTCATTCACAGGAGGTTGCTCTGCATCAGGGGGTGCAGCAGGCCTCATTGTTGAGCCCCCTATTGTTCAACATCTATGTTAGACCCCTGGCTGAGGTAGCAAAAGGTAGAGGGCTGTCATTGGTGTCGTATGCCGAAGACACCCAACTGGTGATCGCTTTCTCCAAGAAATGTGGTACCAACCTGGACAAGTTTAAAGAGGACCTTTTAGTGGTCGATGACTGGTTGGCGGTAAACTGCTTGCAGTTGAACACTAGTAAGTTTGAGATCTTACTGTTTTGAAAGGATCGGGAGCTGTGGTCCGAGCAGCGTTGGACGGATCGTCTTAAACCCCCCCTGCCCAAGGATGCTGTAATGAAACGGGGTGCGTGGATCGACAACGACCTGACTTTTGACACTCAATCGAAAGCTGTGGTAGGGGCTTGTTTTGGGCTTTTGCTTGGCTTGAAACCGTTGCTGGATTTTTTTCCTCCCAAGGTGTGGCAAACCATTGTTCAGGCGTCAATCCTGTCCAGACTGGACCATGGTAATTTCCTCTACTTGGGCACTAACAAGGCCAGTATTAAGTGCCTGCAGAGGGTACAGAATGCAGTGGCTTGTCTTTTGGTGGCACTTCCGAAATCCTGCTCTGTTGCGCAGGTGCTCCCTAAAAACTTAATTGGTTGCTTTTTGAAAAGCGCATTCAGTTTAAGGCTCTTTGCGTGTCACACAAGATCTTGCATCTTCAGGCACCTTTGGGGCTGTCCAACTTGTTAGAGTTTTATGTGCCACAGCGCCCTCGGCGATCCACTGATCAAGCATTGGTCTGCATTCCTCAAGTCTGTAAAGCCAGAGCTGGTGGACGTTTGTTTCGCAGTCTGGCGTCGAAACTCTGGAATTCGCTCCCTGCCTCCATCAGAGCAATCCAGAATCACCTGGCTTTTCGTAAAGCCATTAAGACCTGGCTTTTCCCCGTTCTCCCTGTTTAACTCTGCATTTTCTCTCCTGGTTTATGTCTTTGGTGGCACTGGGACGCCTCATCGCTTGGGCAGCCATGCGCAGTACAAATCCGACTAAAAATAATAATAATTGCTAATGGTATGGGTAGTTGCCCCCCAGGGATGTCCTTAGGGGTCAACTACCCTTCCCATAACCTCTTGTAAGTCCCAAACAGGAGTATTGCAGAGACCTTGTTGGAGGCCATACCCCCTTTCTCCACCACCCTACAAACGTGCCTCTGGGCACACTACTAGTAGAGAGATAAAGTCTGTTTGGCTATTAAGGGTCCTTGGGAGCCAATTATCCCGTGTGTTACCTCAAGCAAATCCCACACTGTTGGATTGATGAGGTCCCAAGAGGCCATGCCCCCTTTCTCTACACTCTTCAAACTGCGCCTCATGGTGCACCGCCTCAAGGGGATGAAGTCCACTTTAGTTCTGAGGCCGTGAGAAGGCAAGGAGACCTCACCCCCCACCAGCAGTGGGCTGAGAGGTGCGTTTGCCAAGTGGTGGAGAAAAGGGGCATGGCCTCTGACCACCTCTCAACAATCCCACTGTGTTAGGGCTAACTAGAGTGAACAGGAGGTCTTTTTGGACTCTAAGGACCCTCAATAGCCAAGGGAGCTGTCATCTCACCATGCCATAACAAAGTACAATGTCCCAGAGGTAGCCACCCCAGGATATTGCTGCCCTGAGGGTTGGAAGCCTCCAGGGATATCTAGGGCTCCAGAAAGGGTGTTGGGGGCGATATGCCCCCCCCCCTCCAATGTTAACTTTAGCCCAGGGGAGGTGGTGCTCTCCATGGTCAGAGGGCCGAAATTGACCCCCTTCAATATTGTGTTTGTGCCCTTTGTTCCTTGGGGAGGTGGCGATCCTGAGGGCTGCAGGAAAGGCCTTAGGGACTCCCTCCCTTTTCTTTGTTTTTTAATAATGTATGTGCTCCGGGTAGATGGCAGATGTGACAAGGAACACATGGCATTGAGGCTACCATTGAAGCCCAACTGCTGCAGTTTAACCCTGCAGTGTGACTTGTTAAAATGGCTTTTGTTTAAAGTAAAAACCTCCTTTTATAATATTGGTAAGTCACTCCTAGGTAGGTTTTGTGGTCCACAAAGTAGGGTGCACTGTATTTAAAAGTGGGACATATAGAAAATTAATGTTAACATGCCCCTACAGTGAAAAGGCCCAAAAAGCCATTCACTGCAGCAGGCTTAGCTGTCCTATCTAGATAACCGGAGTACAGATTAAAATATTAATACTGCTAACCGTGGATAGGGAACAGCTAAAAACAGAGAATTAAACCGCTATTTTTATTGACTATTAAAAAATCCAAGTCAATTGTGACATCAGATTTTTAATAAATATTAAAGGAAAGTAACTTTTAGAAATTTACCATTTACCTGCCACAGCTTTCAGGAGGCTAAGTTGCATTACCTCTCCATCTGTTGCCAGCCAGTTCTCAGCTTTGAATGGGTTGTGAAATTCTTCCCAGTAGCGCGCACTGGGCAGAGCTTCCTCCTACAAGCTCAATATAATAGGACTTCTGTCTCTGGGTTTGTTGACGGTACAGTGCCTGCTTCAAACCAGATTAGTGTAAGATGCGTAAGGACACTAGGTTTACCAAAGCACACCTTCCACACAAATCAGGCAACAAGTTTAGCATGTCCGACAGATTTTCGCCATCTTGAAAATATGACACATAGCATTTTGCATCTGTTTGCAGTAAAACAAACAGGAAGTCCTGCAGAAGTTGACAGGTCAGGGCCTGGGAACCTTTACTCAATTGACCAGTGAGGAACTAGGAGTGTCTTATGGAGTCTCCCACCCATAGGCTGGAGAAGCCTACAAAGCTGGACCCTCACCTAGCCTTCCTTAGAACACTGTTAGACTTGTGGAAGAATACTAGGTGGACTTTACCTGCATCACTTGGCATCTGTGATCTGTGAGAAGGACCTGAGGATGATGGGCCTCTTTCCACTCATAGATCTTCAAGCATCATTAGACTTTCGCCTGGGTGGCACAAGGCAAACAAAAGAGTTGAAAATGATATTACTGTAAAGTAGCCCAGCTGAACAGTGGCAACTGGGCTGGCCTTTGCCCTTTGCCTGACAGCCAGAGAGCCTAAGTAGAGCTACCAAGAACTGGGCACTAAAGGAAGCTTGGGAACTTTTTCAAAACATCTGCTCAAGAGCGTCGAGGGGACTGAGCACAAACTTACAATTCCATTGTGGCAGATCGAATTTTAGGTTTGTCCCACATATAGCAGAGCTTTTCCTCAGAAAAGTCACAAAGTCCCTTTTTAGATTTGCTTTTAGAAACATTTAGGTGCCATTTTGCTTATCAAATGTTTCTCTAGTGTTATAAATTGTAGTGGTATTGTGTTGCATGTTTGACATTTTAACACTTTGGGTACTTCTAAGTGCTTTACATATTTTCTCTAACTTAAGCATGTCTGTGCGACCGCTGAACTTCCCCTTAGGCGAGGTCGCCCCACGCTACACTGCCTCCTGACTCCTGACCTTCTTCCTGGATTGCGCCTGATTGCCGCAGCTCTTCGTGGGAGACCCAGCCTCCGCTGAGCCACCCACCTCCGCTTTTCCCGCCGATTCCGGCGGGTTTCTTTTTCCGCCGCTGCCCCCTGCGGCGCGGCCCCGCCCCCCCTCCTGCCCATTTGCCGCCCCGCGGACCCTCCCTCCCGGCTCCCTACTTATGACGCCCCCTCAGCGAGCGCGCAGCGGGAGCACCGTATGTGCACCGAGAGTGCGCCAAAGGTAAGCCCGTCTGAGCCCGTCCGCGCCTGGACCGAGCCCAGTGCCAGGACCCCTGGCCCCCACCGATGCAAGACGACCCAACAGACCTACGATGTCGCTGCCCTCAACGTACTCAATGCCGGCCGGACCCCCACCTGCTACCGGGCCGCCCCGAAACACATTCACGGACCCTTCACCTGCAGAACCTGCAAGTTCACCTGCCTCCGAACCTGCACCGCGCCCGCCAATCCGAGCACCAGCAGTAACCTCAAGTGCATCCTTCTCAACACCCGCTCCGTCCACAGACACGCCGTGGAACTCTGGAACCTCCTCGACACAACATCACCAGACATCGCCTTCCTCACGGAAACCTGGATGAACGTCTCCTTAGCCCCCGACATCGCTATCACCATCCCGGACAGGTCCAAGATCATCAGGAGGGCCCGCGTAAACCAGACCGGAGGAGGCATCGCCATCGTCCACAAGAACACCATCTGCATCACGACCGACTCCACGACACCTTCGCCGCCGCCGAGCACCTCCACTTCCAGATTCACACCAACCCAAAGACGACCCTCAGAGGAACCCTCATCTACAGACCCCCGGGACCACGCACACAATTCAGCGAAGACATCACAGACTTCATCAGCCCACACGCTGTCCCCTCCGCCGACTACATCCTCCTAGGGGACCTCAACTTCCACCTGCAGAACAACAAGGACCACAACACCGCCGCCCTGCTGGACAACCTCGCCAACCTCAGACTCAAGCAAATGGTCAACACCCCCACCCACTATGCCGGCCATACGCTTGATCCCGTCTTCTCATCCAGCAAGCACATCACCTTCAGCCACTCCACCAGACTCCACTGGACCGACCACAGCTGCGTCCACTTCAGCTTCAGAAAAACCACAACCCACCACCACCAGCAACAGGTTCCTCACAGGAGCTGGAGCAAGATCACCGCCGACCAGCTCACCACCTCCCTCAGCCAGAACCCACCTGCCAGCACAACGGACCCCAACGAAGCAGCCCGCAACTTCACGTAGTGGCTGACCGCCTGCACCGACGACCTCGCACCACTGAAGAACCCTCCCAGCAGACCCAGAAGCAAGAAGGCCCCCTGGTTCACTGACGAACTCAAGGACTCCAAGAAGACCTGCCGCACCCTCGAGAAAGCCTGGCTCCTCGACCAGACCACCGACAACATGACCGCCCTCAAACACGCCACCCACAAGCACCACCAGCTCATCCGCACCACCAAGAAGAAATCACTGAAGGAGCGACTGGACAACAACGCCCACGGCAGCAAGGAACTCTTCAGCATCGTCAAGGAGTACTCCAACCCCAGCACCGGCAACAACGACATCACTCCTTCACAAGATCTCTGCGACTCTCTCGTCTCGTTCTTCCACCGCAAGATTGCAGACATCCACAACAGTTTCGGCGCTCCATCCACGCACTCAACCGTCAAACCAAGGCACCCCACTGCCACCCTCCGAACACTGGACCACGGTGACCACCGAAGATACAGCCCGCACGATGAACACCATCCACTCCGGATCTCCAACCGACCCCTGTCCCCACCACATCTTCAGCAAGGCCGACTCCACCATCGCACCCCAACTCCGGGACATCATCAACACCTCCTTCAACACCGCCACCTTCTCGGAGAGCTGGAAGCATGCCGAGCTCAGAGCCCTACTGAAGAAACCAACAGAGGACCCCACTGACTTCAAAAACTTCTGCCCCATCTCGCTCCTCCCTTTTCCTGCCAAAGTCAGAGAAGATCGTCAACAGACAGCTTGCCGCCTTCCTCGAGACGGAAGGATCCCTCGACCCCCTCGCAGTCCGGTTTCAGAGCCAACCATAGCACCGAGACCGCCCTCATCGCAGCCACCGACGACATCCGAGCCCTGCTCGACGATGGGGAAACAGCGGCACTCATCCTCCTGGACCTCTCTGCAGCGTTCGACACTGTCTGCCACCGCACCGAAGTCCAATGCCTCAGCAACATCGGCATCCAAGAGAAGGCACTGGAGTGGGTCCTCTCGTTCTTCGCCGGAAGAACCCAGAGAGTCCGCCTCCCCCCATTTCAAAACGAGGCCACCGAAGTCATCTGCGGCGTCCCGCAAGGATCATCACTCAGCCCCACCCTCTTCAACGTCCACATGAGACGTCTTGCTGTGATCGCACGCCAAGACAACCTCAACATCATCTCCTACGCCGACGACACCCAGCTGATCCTCTCCCTCACCAGAGACCCCGACACCGCCAGAACCAGCCTACACGAAGGGATGAAAGACGTCGCCGAATGGATGAAGAACAGCCGCCTGAAACTGAACTCAAAGAAGACGGAAGTCCTCATCCTGGGACCATCGCCCTCCGCCTGGGACGACTCCTGGTGGCCCCCAGCCCTGGGCACCGCTCCCAAGCCAACAGACCACGCACGCAACCTGGGCTTCATCCTGGACCCCTCCCTCTAGATGACCAGACAAGTCAACGCAGCCTCCTCATCATGCTTCCACACCCTTCGCATGCTTCGAGAGATCTTCCGATGGATCCCGACCGAAACCAGGAAGACCGTCACCCAGGCCCTCGTCACCACCCGACTGGACTACGGAAACACCCTCTACACCGGAACCACAGCCAAGCTACAGAATAGACTCCAACGCATCCAGAACGCCTCCGCCCGACTCATCCTGGACATCCCCCGACACAGCCACATCTCCAGCCACCTGAAGGACCTGCACTGGCTCCCCGCCAACAAGAGGATCACGTTCAGGCTCCTCACCCACGTACACAAGTCTCTCCATGACCTGGGCCCCAAGTACCTAAACGACCGCCTGACCTTCTACACGCCCACCTGCCAGCTACGGTCTACTAGCCTCGCCCTCGCCGCCGTACCACGCATCGGAAGAGCCACCGCCGGAGGCAGATCCTTCTCCTACCTGCCGGCCAAGACATGGAACTCACTCCCCATCCACCTTCGGCTGACCCAGGACCACCTCGCCTTCAGGAGACAACTCAGGACCTGGCTGTTCGAGCAGTAGCGGACCCCTTCCCCCAAGCGCCTTGAGACCCTTCCGGGTGAGTAGTGCGCTATACAAGTGTTATGATTGATTGATTGATTGTGCCAAAGCTAACGGGGTTGAGCTTAGGTTTAATTACTGAAATATATCACTGGAACTAGAAAGATGGTGACTAATACTTGTGGTGGACACATATCCACTCAATAAACCACTGTTGGACTTGGCCCTTTTTGCAGGGTCATCCCTAAAAAATGTTGCCTTTGTCCTAGCCTTCTTTCTGACATTGTGTTGGTGGTTTTAGGAGTATGTGCACTCAGTGTAAACTACGTGTGCTCTCTGTGTTAAATATGGTAAGGATTGGTCTACACCTATTTGGCTTATTTAATTTACCTGTCAGTCCTTTGTAAAGTGGTATCTCATATACCCAGGGCTATTACATTAAATACTACTGGTGGGCTTGCAGTGCTACCCACCAAAGTAGCCTTTCAAACCTACCCCAGGCCTCTGCCATGGTAGGACCTGTGCAGTGTGCACGCAGTGTCACGGTCACTGTGGGGCGGCACCTAAAGTGTGTACCATGTCTGTGACCCCCCCTTTTACTACAAGTCAGTCACCCCTAAGGTAGGCCCTAGCTAACTCTATGGACAGGGTGCATTGTAGATAGAAGGTAGGACATGTACCTTAAGTGTGTGACATGTCCTGGTAGTAATAAACATCCATTTTGGTTTCTCACTGCTGTGAGGCTGCCCTCCCATAGAAATGCATTGGGGGATTCATTGATACGTATTTCTGTGGTAATTTCTGGTATCAGAGGAGCAGCGTGGTCAAGTTTGGATGTTTGGAATAATAATAATAAATGCTGCGCAATGGTGTGCGCAGATTTATTATCACTATTTTAGAAATGCCAATTTGAGAAGTTGGCATTTCTGTGTGCTATGTGTCTGCCTGCTTGTAGTGTATGAAATGTCTGGCTCTGGAGTGACAGGGGCTGGTGAGGTCAGTGAGGCTCCAGGGAGGGCAGGGTGAGTCAGTGCTAGGCTGAATACGGGGAACTGCATTTGGAGTAGGAGGCGGAGTAGTCCTCGTTCCTGAATAGGTCTGTGCCTGCCTGGGTGAATGCTGGCACTGGTCCACTTTGGTGTGTCTGATGACGAGCCCCCACCTGGCAATAGAGAAGCAGAGCCCTGTAAACAGAGTGCTCCAAAACCACCCAGAACCAGCTAAGGCAAGTTCCCACAAACCCTGTGCCAGGGCAGACAATGAAAAGTGTGTTTTAATATTGGGGCTGTGACCCCATGAAAATGTTGTGCTTTGCTTGTGGCTGGGGACTTGTTGCTGTTGGGCCCCAGGAGAAACCCCCACGAAGGACTACCTTGCTGCTGGAGGGTCCTGTGAGCTGACCTGCCTGGGCCCAGCCTTTGCCCTGGAACTGTGGGGGCCTCAGCGCCTCATGGGCGCTCGATTTACTTTGTCAGGAGAGTGCTGGAGCTCTGCATCGCTGAGCTGCGACTTGTTTGGAGGGAATCCCAATGTGGGGATTCCTCCTCATGGATGCCTGGGATGCGGAGCCCAACCCGCGTACTTTGCAATTGACTGGCGGGAGCCCACCCTGCATTGTGTGCTCCTAGCAGCAGGAGCCCTCCCTGTATGGTGGGTGCATCGATAGAGCGGGAGCCTGACCCGCAGTGCCGCTACAGAGGAGAGCTGGATCCCACCCCGCATTGTGGTGAGCTTAGAAGATGGCAGGTGCCCACCCTGCATTTTTGTGGTTAATTAAGGCGGGAGCCTACCCTGCATCAGTGTCCTTTAATGTGGGAGCCCACCCCACACTTCGACGCGGAGTGAGGAGCCACCGAGAAGAGATCGGCAAATCCGGAAGTCTGGCAGATTGCCTGATGTAAGGTGGGGCCTGTGAAGGGAAGCGTGAGGAATGACTCATGGTGGGTGGGGCTCGAGTCCCGGAAAGAGAGAGCCCCGCGTGTCCACCCACACTGAGAGGAGAGCCTCAATTTGGGACAGGAACCGTGAGCTGGCGACCGCTCCAGACATTCACTCTTGGGACCATTGGGGTGTATGGGGCCCAGGGGTGTCCCTATCCAGAAGACGTGCCGCACTGTTGTTCTCTGCTGCGGGAGAGCTGGAAGTCAGGCACGCTCGCCTAACCGGGGGCAGAGTTTCCCCAGCAGAGCAGAAGCCGGCTTGGGTCACTTTCACTGATGCGCGGCCGCCACATCAAGGCTGTTCCTCTAAGAAGACAGAGGAGTAATGCCCTGGCCTTGGGGAGAAGAGCAGAGTCCGGAATGGAGAAGAAGGACCGGTGCCTCGTGGGTGACCATTGACTACTCCAAGTTCCCTCCGTAGCAGCCCTGGTGAGTGGGGGATGTTGGGATCATTGGAAATGCAGATTGAGGGCACCGAGAGGAGCCCAGTGAACGGGGGGTCTCTAAGCATAATGTTGCCAGGGTTTGCCTTCTGCTGCTTCCAGCTGCACTACAAGAGTGTGGAAAGCTGCACCGAAGGGGCAATATTGTTTTTAAGTCCCGGAGTGGGACTTCAAAAGCACTGTTAGTGCCAGTGCTTGTGCATCTTTCCCAGCTGCACCGCGAGAGCATGGGCAGCTGCAACGTGGAGTCAATTCTTTTGAGATAAGGAGGAAGGGGGTGAGGTACACACCACGCCCCGGTGCGCACTGTCTTCACTGTGTTGGCAGCATAAGGGCCATTTGAGAAGCCCCAATTCAAGCCCTGACATTTTGGACAGAGGGCAAGGGGGTCAGTATTGGTAGGGCGCAAGGCCCTAATGGGACGCCCAATGTGTGTATGCCTATGGTTAGGCATAAGTTGTTTCATGCCATGTGTTGAGGTAGGCATGTGTTTATGTTAGGTTGATTATGTCTAATGTGTTCATGCCTACAGATATTGCATGGTGTATTTATTCTGTGAGATTTATTGCATAATGTGTTTATGCTTGGGATGGCTAATGTCATGCTATGATATTTTAGGGTGATGCCTATTGTGTAATGCGTTTATGCTAATAAGGTTTGGGTCTAATGTGTTTTATGCCTAATGTGAAATGCGGAGGTCATTCAATCAAAGCATTTTTATAGCGTGCTACTCACCCGGGGGGTCTCAAGGCGCTTGGGAAGTGGGGGTCGCTACTGCTCGAACAGCCAGGTCTTGAGCTGCTTCCTGAAGGCGAGATGGTCTTGGGTCAGGCGGAGGTGGGTGGGAGTTCCATGTCTTGGCGGCCAGGTAGGGGAAGGACTTTCCTCCTGCGGTAGCTCTGCGATGCGGGGGACGGCAGCGAGGGCGTGGTTGGTCGATCGAAGCTCGCTTGTGGGAGTGTAGAAGTTGAGGCGGTCATTGAGGTATCTTGGGCCTTTGTTGTGTAGGGCTTTGTGTGCGTGGGTGAGGAGTCAGAACGTGATTCTCTTGTTGACCGGGAGCCAGTGCAGGTCTCTCAGGTGTCCGGAGATGTGGCTGTGTCGAGGGATGTCCAGGATGAGTCTTGCTGAGGCGTTCTGGATCCGCTGGAGTCTCTTCTGGAGTTTAGCAGTGGTTCTGGCGTAGAGGGAGTTGCCGTAGTCCAGTCGGCTGGTGACGAGGGCCTGGGTGACCGTCTTCCTGGTCTCGGTGGGAATCCACCGGAAGATCTTCCGTAGCATGCGCAGGATGTTGAAGCATGACTAGGAGACGGCGTGGCCTTGTCTGGTCATGGAGAGGGAGGAGTCCAGGATGAAGCCCAGGTTGCGTGCGTGGTCTGTTGGTTTGGGTGTGCTGCCCAGGGCGGGGGGCCACCAGGAGTCGTCCCAGGCGGAGGGTGACGATCGGAGGATGAGGACTTCCGTCTTGTCCGAGTTCAGTTTAAGGAGGCTATTCCTCATCCACTCGGCTGAGTCATTATTGTGCTAGTAGTTACTGGTTCCGATTTACATTTGCTACTTGTGCTTTGTGATAGTTCTGACAGTGGCCCGATTGGCCCTGTCCTAAATATTGCCTAATGCCAGTTGGCACAGTGTACATTGTGTGGTTATGATCTAATGTGTTTATGATAATACAAAGGCTATTTCTTATATAACCTTGTGTGGAGTTTCTTTTGTGGTGTGCCTAGTGTGTTGCTGCTGTGTGTGTGTTGCACAAATGCTTTACACATTGTCTCTGGGATAAGCCTGACTGCTCATGCCAAGCTACCAAGGGGTGAGCAGGGGTTATCTTAGGTGTGCAACTCCCTTGCCCGGACTAGATTGGTGGTTTATGCCTGGCTTCGGCATATTCCCTAGCCAACCAGAAATCCCAGATCTTACAATAACTTTCTCACAATATTGAACACCCGAGGTTAAATATTGTAAAAGGCTGCAGCCCATAATCTCAATGCTTGCATCCCTAAGAGTGAGATAGTCAAACAATCAATCAATCTTTATTCGTATATGCGTTATCCATGAACGTGCAAACATTACTCGTAATCACATACATAGTCCATCATCAATAAAATATTAAAAATAAAACTCAATAAAACTAGTCAATTAAAATATTACTAAGTTATCCATGTCTTCGATATCATCTTCAATATTAAAGTGACAATGTGCAAAGTGCAAATGTTTCACAAAGGAGCAACTAGGAATGGGAAAATCATTAAATTTCAGAAAAGTTACAATTAGCAGCGTTGAGTAAAAGTGCAAGTGTGCATAGTGCGAAATATAGATAAAAACAATACAAAGTCCAAGGGTATATATGGTACAACCTAATCCAGCAATCATCAGTTCATAGGAAGAACGTGAGCGGATGGCCATTTTCAAGAAAGTGCACACTCGATATGTTATGTCATCATCTTTAAGCTGGAGAATAATTTTATATGCAACCTTAAAATCCGTTGTTCCCTTTGCCCTGAAAAATGGACTCAATAACTGCATACTATAATTTTGATAAAAAGAGCAAAAAAACAAAAAATATAACACTGTTTCCCTAAGTTGCCACATGGACAAACCAAATTCTCAATGTTAGGTTGATAGCCTATGGAGAAGCACAACAGATACTTTATTGAGCCCGATCTAAGAGGAAAAAGAAGACTTCGCTCCCAACGAGTAATGTCTCGTAAGAGATAACTAATGGGAGAGCATGAGAGGGATCCGCCCTCACCGGTCATTAAAATATATTGTTTCACAGATGCTTCGACTGATTCCTGAGCAGGTCTCGCGTCCCGACAATATTTATATAAAACTTTACGGATGGTCTTTCCAACAATTCCATCTAGTTTCTCAGGGTTATTAAAAATATGGCCTAGATTGCCCGCAGTCAGATTTGCTCGTACATGGGCCAGCCAAGGGATATCACCGCCCTTATCACATTTTAGGCAATCAGCCAGAATCTCCCTAGTTAATACGGCTGCTGGATTTTTCCAAACCTTTAGCCAAAACAAGACGGGCGGGACCTAATGTAATCCTCCAAATATGGCATTCCTAACTCATTATGGCATACAAAGGTGGACAATTAAATTGGTAGGCCCAAAAGTCTCCTAAAAAATCTATTTTCTTCGGCCTGGGCACTTTTCAAATTTATAGGGCCCCAAATTTTGGCCCCAGAGGTCATGATTGGTACACATTGTGTCCTATAGATTTTAAGTAGGGACAATACTACCTCAATTCTTTTTGGTTGTGGGAGAATTATTACAGAATTTATGGCTCTTAAAAATGTAGTCCGTCCATAAGCCAAATGTGGGGTCCAAGACCCATTATCAGAGAATTGTAACCACAAATAAGGGAAAGTGTGAGTGCATTTCAAAGAATCAGGGCCCAAGGTGATAGTATTAATACAACGTTTCTTAGGGCCACTGCACACATTAAGAAATCTTATTTAATGTGCTAAGGTTCAAATTATTCATAAAAACTACAAATCCCCCAACTGAAATTCTCAAAGCATTAGGTGTACAACCCATTAAAACAGCATCATCTGCATATAGTAAGACGGGCAGTTTGTTACCATTAATTATGGGGCCATCAGTGGTTTGGTTAGACAAGACATTATGAAGTTCATTAATGTATCAAATAAATAAGAGTGGGGGGAGAACGCACCCTTATCTAATGCCTCTCCCAACCACTATGTCTCCCGACACTGCCCCATCCATACTTATCCTTACCCGGGCCCTTAAGTCCCTATGCAGATATGCTAAAAAATACACCAAATCTTTATCTTACTCATAATCTAAAAGGCATTGCCAAAGCCTGGATCTATTAACAAAATAAAAAGCGGACGAGAGGTCCATAAATGCCAGGTAAAGAGGACTGTGTCTGGCGATGGTGTATTTCCCTATACTTAAATTGAGATTCAAGCACTGTTCCACAGTACCAAGATGACTACGAAAACCCAGCTGGCATTTATTGATTATATTTTCTTCCTCTGCCCAAGTTCTGATCTTGTTAAATAGAACTCTCCCCAATATTTTAAGGGTGTTATCGATTAGGGAAATGGGTCTATAACAACTTGGGTTAGATCTATCTCCTTTTTTAAAAATGGGGATAATTACAGATGTGGACCATGTATTTGGGATTTTTGTTGTGATTAAGTTATTAAAAACGTTAAGTAGCAAGGGGGCCCAGAACTCTGGCCTTGATTTTATAAGATCAATGAGCAGCCCGTCCGGGCCTGGGGCTTTATTTCCCGCACTCTGGAATATTGCTTCTTCAACCTCAAAGACATTTGAATTTGAGTAGGCATAACATTTTCCAAAATATCTTCACATTGGGGCGAGGAAGCATATATTTGAGAAATGAGCGACCCACGCTTCGCTAGTTATGTTGCAACTTAAGGCGGTAGATGTATTCCCGAAACCTCTCAAGGACTTAGTGGCTGACCAAAAGTTGTTTGTATTATTAAGTTTAGCAGCACAGGCCAGGTTATTACAATGCTCTTTTAAGACCACGTCTCGCCTTAGTTTTATTACACTTTTATAATTGTGCCTTAAAATTCTAACAAGAGTAGGATCTCTAGGGGAAACTGATAAAGCTGCTCTAAGAGCCCTATTAGACCTAGAACAGATATTATCGTACCACCTGGGGTCCGATTTAGGTAGGGCTGCCGGTCTTGAGATCATTTCTTTAATACCTGCACATATTAGAGTAAAAGCAGACACGGTCTCTGGGTTGGGTTCAGCCAAAGCGAGACAAGTCTCACAGAGAGATGGATATGTTTTTACCATCTTCTGGAAGACCTCCCTGCAATCCATACCCTTCCATTTAACTCTAAAGCTATCAGTTGAGAGTCCTATGTTTCCTGCTCCCAATTCCCTTCTAGTGTTGGGTTGCGGGGCTACCATTAACAAGACTGAAATGGGATTATGGTCTCCAAAAGTGGATGCACTAACCTCTGCCTCAACTAAGTAGTCTTCTAGTGATGGAGATATGAAGACCTAATCTATAGTTCAGGCTCCTCCTAAACCTCTGTAGGTGGGTAGTGGATTGTCGATAGTGTTTACAGCTGATATATCCATCACGTTTAAAAGACTGCTACTTGATAGGTGGTCTATTAGCTCATATCCTCTCGTACATGGGTTGGATGAAATGAGCTAGGAAGAACTCCCAATAATTCCTTTCCCTACCTTAGCATTAAAGTCACCACCCAGACATGTCCCTGCCAGTTTGTACTTTCCCAGTGTGTTATCCAAATCCTGAATCAAGTTCAAAAGATGAAAAAAAAATTTACATTAGGTGTAGTTGATAATCATTATTATAAAAATTAATGAAGCAAATAGAAGCCCCCTGTGTATAAATCAAAACTTTAAAGTTAACATTCTCGCTGGGAGTTAATTTTCCTCTACTACCGGAGGCGATGCTGACCCATATTGATAGGCCACCTGGAGATCTGCCATGTTTAGGATTAGGGGGTAAAATATTGAAACACTCATACCCTTCGAGATATAGCTCTTTAGTTACCCAGGTTTCTTGAAACAGAAGCATGTCAAATTTGTTTATCATATTTGCCCATGCTTCTATATTTAATTTTGAGGCCAAACCTGCCACATTCCAACTCAGCACCCTCAATATGGAGTCAGAATGATCAATTGATGGGATTGTTTCCACCCCGGGGCTGGTATTAGAAGTCTCCATGGTTACCGTGTAGGCCAGTCCAGTAGATTGAGTTTTGGATAAAGGTCAATCAAGGGTGTCTAAGTCAGAAATAGCCGAAAATCTTTTTACCGATTGATAAAGAGGGCTGAGAAGTGGACACTGTATAGGTGGTGGTTTATAGAAAAAGCCAAGGGGTAATGCACAGATGTTTGTAGAAAAAGGGAGTTGGTCTGTTTAACTGCTAATATGGATTCAAAGGTCCTAGGCCGGGAAAAATGAATAACAATGCAATCACCCCTAATAGTTTTCGCTGCGGGTCCCAACCAGCCTACCCTTCGTACCATTAAGATTGAAGAGTGAGATAGTATTTAGCTCAGCAATTAGTAAAGAAGAAGAGCTTCACAGTGTGGACAAGAGCTACATTTTTAAACTGTCAAAATAAGTAGAGGCTGCATTATTGTTTGCACATCACAAAGTTTGAGAAGAACATTCTTGGTAACCCTAATATGATGCTTAGTAAAATCTAAACAAGATGCACACTAGAGAAAGAGCAAGTAAAAACACTTTATGAACAAAATGCATTTGCCTGGTGTTCAGAAAACATTACACGTTATGATTCAGAAAGAACCTCTTTAGAAGGAGAATGCTGAAAACATTGAAAAATACAAATCTCAGTGGGGAACAGCACATATAGACAGATTTTACATGTTTGTACAGCTGTGCTATTGCTCAAGGTAAAGCGATCTTACAAGTTCAAATGAAAGATGGATTTATTAATACTGTAAACTGGGGTTTCAAAAGGTAGTAGTGATTATCAATCAAACAATTTTTATGATATATATATCTATGTGAACATCTGTTAGCCAAAAATAAACATATTTCCCAAACAAATGCTTTTGATTTTTGTTATACAAATATGCCCAAAACCAGTTTTTCAATTTTTGGAACAAACATTTGGTGCTCAAAATATATCCTTTCAATGAAGTACTCTCATGGACTACTACGACACTTGCTTCCCCATGTATCACCATTCACATTTGTGGGTACTCAAAATAGGTAAATAATGACATTTATAATTATGGAGCCCTTTGAAAATCTAGTGTGCCTCCTTAATCAAGAATGTCCACAATAGGCCAGTTCTTACCACTATTATACCAGGGGTAGGATTGCTCCACGGGTGGGCACCATCATTTCATGGATGCCTACAATAAGCCAGGAACTACCAGCATTTAATTTAATAGCTTATAAAGTGCATGTATCACCCCCAAAGGGGTATCCCCCAACTGAGGCAGTACGATGCCAGGGCTACAGACTATAAAACCACAAAGAGTTCAGTTTTCAGGTGTTTCCTGAAGTGCAGATGATCACAACTTCGAAGTGTATGGGGTAATGGATTCCAAAGCCGTGGGGCCATATAAAAAAAGGCTTTGTCTCCTGAGCAGGATTTCTTCACACGTGGAATAGTAAGGCGATCTTTCATTCCGTAATGTAAAACTCTGCCCGGTTGATGGGGAACAAGTTTCTGAACTAAGTAAATAGGTCCTTTGCCATTTAAGGCTTTGTGGAAAATGCAGCAGACTTTGAATATAATTCTCTGGCGGATGGGTAACCAGTGGAGTTGTTGGAGGGAAGCCGTTCTAGGAGGAATATTCGTGACAAGCCGCGCCGCCGTATTCTGAATGACCTGTAATTCATTCAACAATTATTTGTTGACCGCAGCCAAAAGCGTATTGCATTAGTCCGGGCTAATAACCAGTGCCTGAAATAAGGTAGAGGAAGGCAGGAGAAGACCGTGCAACAAATGGGACATGTGAAAACAGGCCCAAAGGTAGCCCAACTTGATTCTGCATAGACAGTGTCTGATCTAAGTACAAACCTACATTTTTAACCACTCACCATCGTAGAGATGGACCACCCTGATTGACAACCTCGGAAACTCATCAGAACATCCACCCACTCCACCGGCCACCGGCCCATCTTCTCCGCAAGCCCCCACGTCTCCTTTAACCACACCACCGAGCTCCACTGGACCTACCACCGCTGCATCCACTTCACCTTCCGGAAACCCACCACGCACCACCGCCCCCAACAGACACAGCGCTGCTGCTGGAGCAAAGTCACCAAAGACCAGCTTTCCACCACCCTCGCCTTGAACCCACCCCCTGACCCGACCGACCCGACGCCGCTGCTCACAACCTCAGACAGTGGGTCAGAGACTGCGCCAACACACTCCCCCCACTCAAGAAGCCCTCCAACACACACATCAGCAAGAAAGCCAGCGGGTTCAACGAAGCCCTCTAGGCCTCCAAGCGAACCTGCCAAAAACTTTTAAAAAAACAGGATCCGTGAACGAACAGCAGAAAGCTAAGCAGCCCACAAGAACGCCACCCGCAGACACCACCACCTCATCAGATCGGCCAAAAGAATCTCCTTCAAAAACCGCCTAGACAACAACGTACACAACAGCAAAGAGCTCCTCAACATCGTAAAGGAACTCCCCAACCCCAGCTCCAACACCAACGACATCCCACAGTCACAAGACCTGTGCGACTCGCTGGCCACCTTCTTCTATCGCAAGATTGCAGACATCCTCGACAGCTTCAAGGCCATGACCACCCTGGCAACCACTGAGACCCCTACTCCCACGACCGCCTACTCTCCTGGACTAAGATCATTGACAACAACACCATCAAGATCATGAACACCGTCCACTCTGGATCCCTGACAGACCCTTGCCCAGACCACAAAGCCAGCAGCACCATCGCATCCCATCTGTGGAAAACCATCAACATCTCCTTTGAGACAGTGACCTTCCCGGAGAGCTGGAAGCACGCAGAGATCAACACCTTTCTCAAGAAACCCAAGGTGGACCCCTAGGACCTCATGAACTTCCGGCCCATCTCCCTATTCCTGTTCCCGGCGTGGGTCATCGAAAAAGCTGTCAAACAACTGACCAGCTTCCTCGAGGAGAACAGCATCCTGGACCCATCCCAGTCCGGGTTCCGCAGCAACCACAACACCGAAACTGCCCTCATCGCCATCAGCGATGACATCAGGATCCTGATAGACAACGGAGAAACAGCGGCCCTCAACCTCCTGAACCTTACAGCCGCCTTCGACACGGTCTGCCATTGCACACTACGAACACGCCTCTATGACGCCTCTACGACGCCTGAATCCAGAAGAATAATAAACAACAGACTCTATAAGCCCTAAAGATTTATAAACTGTGAAAAATACCAAAACGGTCTTTACAATAAAGCCAAAAACATTTGTATTTTATAATCTATTTGATTACATTTTGGAAATAATTTCTTATTTGTCTGTATATATTGTATACATAGTGTGGTGTGAAAGCAGTATGACTGATGGTATGAATGAAATTATGCTTATTTGTTCGTTCTAATTTTCTACTTGTAAATATATAATTGAATATATGCTATTTGTTGTTATGTTGTACATAAGGGCTTAAAAAAACGAACTTGGTTTAAAAAAAAAATTCCGGAGTTAAAAATGAAATGAGTTAAATCAAAATAAAATAAACAAACAACACTTTGTGATTCAAATGAACATCTGTTTCAGTTCTGATGTTTAGCCAAAAATAGGGCAGGTAATTCATTAGCAGCACGTGCATCTTCTGTTGTTTATTATTAGCTTGTGGCAAGCTGTGCTGTTGGGAGCCCAAACCCAGTAGTTGTTCTGAATACAGAAGAAGGCCTTAGACTGGATATCCTCCTTCCTCCCTGGCAGAACACAGAGCGTCCGCCCCCCCCCCTTCCTCTCCAAAGCCACAGAGGTCATCTGCGGCATACCCCAAGGCTCATCCATTAGCCCTAGGCTGTTCAACATTCACATGGCACTGCTCGCCCGCATCACACGACGGGACGACCTCACCATCACATCCTACACGATGACACCCAGCTGACCCTTTCCCTCACCAAGGACCCTCACACCACCAAAACCAACCTCCACGAAGAAATGAAGGTAGTCGCCGACTGGATGAGGAACCGCCTACTGAAGCTGAACTCTGACAAGATGGAGGTCCTCATCTTTGGATCCACGCCCTCGGCCTGGAACGACTCCTGGTGGCTGACGGCACTAGGAAGACCCCCAACACCCACCAACCTCGCACGCAACCTAGGGGTCATCCTCGACTGAAAAGAGAAAGACGGTCACCCATGGCCCTCTCAGTAGTAGACTGGACTACAAAAACGCCTTCTATGCAGGAACCTCGGCCAAACTCCTGAGTCGGCTCCAATGCATCCAGAACACCTCCGCACGCTTGAGCCGCGACATCCCTCGCCACAGCCACGTCACACACCACCTGAGAGACCTGCACTGGCTCCCTGTCAACAAGAGGATAACCTTCAAAATCATCACCCATGCACACAAGGCACTCCACAACACCGGACCAGCATACCTCAACAGCTGACTCAGCCTCTACACCCCCACCTGCCAGCTACACTCAGCAGACCGCGCCCTCGCCACCGTTCTCTGCATCCAAGAAGTGACCGCCGGCAGCAGATCATTCTCCCACCTTCTGACCTTCAGAAGACTTCTCAAGACCTAGTATTCGAACAGTAGCGCCTCTACCCCCCCCCCCCCCCCCAGCACCTTGAGACCCTCCCGGGTATGTAGTGCGTCTACAAATGCTTGATTGATTTTTTGATTGATTGATTGATTGATGGGAGCAGTGCCTAAGTCTGTGGGCCAATCCATGGACCAGACTTTCCAGCACTTAGCTGGGGGTAATTGTTCATCATCGATGTGGAAATAGCTTTTATGCCCTATGAAAAACAAGATTTTGTGGTTGCGGAACTTTTATTGACGATCAAAGCAGCTGGGTATTGTCAGCATAGGAAATGGGGCAGAAACCAAATTCCCTAACAATCTTTGCAAGTGGGGGCTACATATATATTGAACAATGTGGGGCTTAAACCGGGGCCTGGGGTACTCCCTTGGAAAGGTCCATCACACGGGACCGGAAGGAACCTAAATTAATGAGCTGCATGCTGTCAGTCAGGAAGCTCGTAAACACTTTGTCTTGGCAGATTTTAACATTTCCTCCACTGTGTGTACTTTTAGAGGGGTACAGCTGTCCAGTGCTTAATTTGTAAAATATTAAGTGCCAGGGCTCTGACCGGGAGGCCACTGCAGCTTGCACCTCCCATCGCCCTTGTCATTGCAGCCAAAATAACTATTAATCATCTCTCGCATGTAAATGCGACAGTTTAGATTATTCCAGGTCTCCGAAGCTAGAGGGATGGCTGGGGAGGCACGTATTTGCAATTTATTTTAATGTATGTTGTATTCCTAAACAACTGTTGTTCTGCTCATCTCTAAATTAGATGAGCAGCGCCACCAAGTGGTAGACTTTTCTATGAATGGTGTTGACAATTAGGTGCCGGTGCTTAGCACCAGAAAGCCCCGGCTCGAATTAAGCACTGCAGCGGTCTAACAAGAGTACCTTGTTAGATAATATGGGGGGGGGAGAGAGGGGGATTCAATAGTGCTATTAATGGTTCCAGTAAATGTGGCATAAATAGAATGTATTTTATCTTCCAAGTGGTTAGCGATAGCATCTCATAATCCTTGAGAGGGAAGGGTGGTTTCATTAGCTACAGTGGGATTGGTAAAGGATTTAAGAATGTTGTACATCTCTTCGGTAGAATTTGCTGCCTGACTAACTTGGGAGGCAATACGTGCTTTCACACTTTTTTAATGTTTTTTTGTGATAGAGAGATAATGTGTCTTTATAGATTTCTCTCGCCATCTGATTCTGAGATGAACTCCAACGTCTCTCCAACCATTTATATTCTTAATAATCTTTACCTAGCCTTGGGGACTTCAATGTCTCATCTGTTTGGAGTAGGTTCATACTTTTTAAAGGGGCAATATAATTAATAGCAGATGTTAAAGCCCAGTGATGGTGCTCCAGAATTATCCCCTTGCTTCACTCTCAAAGGAGCACGGAATCTTCCCTTAAAAGCCTCCGGCGTAATTTTGTACCTTTGTATCTTAAATCTTTGTGGGGTAGTGTTCTTAGAAGAATCCATAAGGGTTCTAGATATCTGGAAATCAATTATAGCGTGGTCTGACCACACTACCTGGCAAGGAGCCATAGACTATAGTTTAGGATGATTTGCTAGAATTAAATCAATGTGTGGCCAACAGAGTGCGTAGGGCCTACATTAGACTTTTTAGACCTAAAGAGGCAAGATCTGTGCCACTTCCCCATTGGAACAGTTTTCGCTGTGTATATTGAAATCCCATTATAGGACAACATTTTTGAGGAGATCACATGGATGGCAATTGAGTCCAACAGTTTCAGGGTAAAGTCTTGCAAAGGTCCTGGGGGTGGTACACCAACACACCTTTCCAGCATTCCTGTGGTGAGAATTCAATTTTAAAGATACAAATCTCTATTTTGTCCTTAGTCCAGGCTACAATCATAGGTACTTTTAATGACGCTTTGTAAATTATTGCAATAGCACCACCCATACTACCGTCTTTATCAACCCATAAAATTCCATGGTATTCAGGGAGGGCCAAAGTGATAGTGGGTGTGGAGGCAGTTTGAGCCAGGTCTCAATAAAAAGGCCCAGATCAGGAGTTTTCAAAGACTATAGATCCCATATTGCAATAGCGTGTTTCGGCAGGGATCTAACATTGAAGAGGATCACTTCCATTCTAGTGTGAATACCGGGAGCACGTTAGAGACTAAGAGTAATTGTTGTCTCAGCAACTGGGATAGGCTGTATCTTGCAGGGAGCTGCAGTTAAACCTACCTCCAGACCCTGATAAAGGCTATGGTAATGGCAATAGGGGCAGGAAAAGGACTTCCTCCAAGGAGGGAACTTTACAACACCTGACCGCAGAGTTCCCTGGTATAGAAAAACGAATATGTTCCTCCCCAGATTATACATATCTTAGTATATTAGAAGAACTTGTGGACAAAGAGACAGGGGTCCTGGCGATGTCCAGGTGCGGACCGGCGCAGACTGGCTTGCCTTTGGCGCGCATTCAGTGAGCCAGTGGTGCACATTTGTGCATACGCGCTACCATGCGGTGTAAATAACGAGCATAGGAGTGCTACCTCCCGTGACCTCCACTAACCAGGAAGTTACTCCGCTCACTCTCGCCAGCTCCCTCTACACTAAGGGAAAATCCCTGGTGGAACAGGGAGCATGCGAGAAGGCAGAGTGTAGACTCATAGGAGAGCAATCCTAACGTCCAAAACGAGTAGCACGTAAAAGTAAGTACCTGAGAACTAAAAATGCGCTGTATAAAAAAATCACAAGTGCCTGATGGCTAAACTAACATTGAAATTACAATCACAACTGATAAAAACAAGAATTAAGACTGAGTCAGTGTTATACCAAAGGTAGGCAGTGGGAGAACTGCCAACTTTATGCCAACTATTCTCAGCATTACATCAGAGATAGAAATACCAAGGATGATTACCACCATACACGGATACAGCATGTATGCCACACAGTACCACCAATAGGCCAAGACAAATGTGTCAGCAGAGGGCCCTATACTGTAATGGATACTCAGAACATACTAAAGTTGATCACAGGAGGACCAGCATTTCTCCATTTTGTTCATGGATACCCTCAATAAGACAACAAATACCACAATAGGATATGGGCAGTATTTGGTATGGGTAGGCATATTCATGCCAAACATACCAATACACTAGAGTCAAAACAGACACACAGAATGCACATCAAACCACCCTGAAGACTGGTTTTTAACTTACCTACAATTCACCCAATGAGCAAGACATCTATTGCTTTGACTCTCTCTCGCATTTATCAATGTTAAACATTTACTCCACAGCTACCAGGCTATCTTCAGATCAGACTGCTGCTGCATGGAGACTGCTACCTTACACATCGGCAAAAATGCCCATTTGACCGTGGATGAACAAGAGTGCAGATATTGCTGGATTGCTCAGTTGCCCTTGACATAGACAGTTGCCCTGGACACAGAACTTTCGACTCACAAGCGCACCCTCGAATGTCTAATGAAATTCACCCTAAATGGCCTTCAATGGTTCTCCTCCTATTTTTCCAACTGACAAGACTTTGTTCACATTTGCACCTCCAGGTCGCAAGAGATACCTATCACCTGCAGAGTACCACAGGCTTTCATAGTGTGCCCCGACATCTTGAAACTCTACGTGGAGCTTCTTGGTGCTCTACTCACAGATAACAGGTTAAATGTGCTCATGATACACCAATCTACTAGAAAGTATCGTCTGCTTTAAACATCCAATGTATCACCACTGTCTGTGCATCACCCAACGGTGGATGTCCTGCATCTACCTGAAGCTCAACCCAAGCAGGACAACAATCCTGTTATTTGCCCAGAGCAACAAACTAGAAACAGTACAAACCTGCTTCAGTGGTGTTAACCTTGTTGCCATTGAACTCCAGCTTTTAGTGAATGCCAAATCACTTGAATTCAACCTGGACACCAACCTCACCCTCAAAGAATGTGTTAGCTAGAAACAAAAACAGCCTGGTACCAGCTCTCTCCTATAAAGAAAGTGAAACAATTTCTTCCAGAAAGTGACTTGAGAACTGTTGTTCAAGCACTCATTCTTGCTTCAGGATGTTGCTAACATCCGGATTCCTAGCCTCCGAACTCCATGCGGTCACATCTTAAGGGCATCCTACATTCTGCAGCATTTCTCTTCCAGGATTTGAAGAAATATGATTACATCCCATCCCTTCTGAAGAAACACCAGCTGCACCTTTTATTTGTCCCGGGCCATCTTCAAAACCGGTGGCATCATTTACAAAGCCATCATGACTTGCACCCCCGCTTATCTTGCTCACAAGCTAACCAGCTCTAGTGAATCTTGGTATATCTACACAAGTCTACCATCAAACTGCAGACTAAGAAGCGTAAACAAAATATAAAATCCAAGGCAGCAGGCCAACATTCCCTTATGCATCAGGACCACCACAAAGCTGCTTCAATTTAGGAAAAAGTTTAAGATAACTTCTTTAACAAACACTACCTCATAATGCATTAACAGTCCATAAACCAGCTACCTCCCCAATTGACTCCCTGTCACCATTGCTGTGAGATAGCAGGCTCTGTCACTTGTCATGTGATTGACCATGCAAGTTCAGGTTCGATGCTGAGCTGCAAGTTAAACACTGAACCTGGCACTGGTGAAAGAGTATTGATGGACACCACTATTGAAGAGATGGGAGTCATTTGTAAAGGCCATTGACTCCAAAAGAGCACTAGTTATTAACCTACCAACACAAAAGAACAAGCATGTTTGCTTGGTGGAGGATAGGTTACCAGCCAATCAGGCATGACCAGTTTCTATTTTTTTACTGCTGTAATTTATGCAATCTAGAACTATGCATGCTGCACAGTTCCAGACTTTAGGAGCAGCAATAGCCAAAAAAGAAGCTTGGTGGTGCACAAACACTCACGAGTGAGTCACCCTGATATTAACTACATGCTGAAAGTGTTCACACACTCAGCTTCACCAATATGCAAGGGCATCTGCAGTGATCTCACTCATCTTTTTACCATCAGAGAGCTCCTAGGTATGTCCCATATCAAGTCCCTCATACCCTTCTACTAGCTGCAGTAGGTATAGAGTATGGCCAAAAGATAGCAAACAAGTCTAATCAAGCTCTGTTTGTTTTTCTGTCTCTTGGGCCAGGAAGGTACAGTTAGATATGCCAATAGCCACACCAGGAGTATCTAAGAAACTCTGTTATAAAAAACTATTTTCTAGCAATCCTCTTTTGTTGCCATTCAGCAACGTGATACATGTTAACTGTAAAGTCTGTAATTTAATTAACACTGGTGAAACCTTTTCTTTGGCTTCTATTTTACAATTAAAGCACAACTCCAGTTCATTATGAGGTGTATTGTTATTATGCGTGGAGACTTGTGTATGCACATGTGTACAAGTGCCAGTATGCATCTGTTGCTCTGTTTGTTATGCTATGTTAATCCAGTCTGTAAAGCGCACGGTTACCCGGAAGGTGTCCTGGCGCTGGTAGCATAATTCTTCTGAGAGCGCGGGCAGACCAAGAAGATGAGATAAATAGCCATGTTTTTAGTTATTTCCTAAAAACAAGAAGGTTAGTGGAGTTCCTCCGATTCCAAGGGAGGGCATTCCACGTTTGTCTGAATGCATATGGATGTTTATATCATTTATAATTTGCACAATTTTATGTTACACAAATCAAGCAACATTTCGGGAAAGAAGAAAGCAGGTCATCCTGCACGCTTTAGTTGCTTCTGGGACTGGTTTGAAAAGTAAATGTTTCCTGAAGACTGCTTCAGACAGAAAATTTATTGCGGGAGACATTTTACTGCAAACCAGTTCCTTGCTGGTATCTCAAATAACTTCAGAATGTTAGGTATGCCCTCATGTTTCCTTTTCACTCAAGATACCTACAGCATTTAACAAAATTGACATATAATTTTACATAATTTTCTTGACATTTCCAGGAATTAGGTTTTTTAAATGACACAATTTCACACATCTCTCCACAAAATAACAGGCAGCTATTAGAATAAATACATATACAAGTAAAACAAACCAGTCCTATTGGTTTTACTAATGCTTATTTTTGTTTGTTTCTCAAAAAGAAAGATGAGCGATTAGGAAACTTTTGTTTTTTTAAGAGTGATGGAACCAGAGTTATGAATTTTGTAAGTATTTAGTACAATCGAGTGTCTAAAAGATCAAATCGTCAACCACGGGTATCTGGTAATGAGAAACCAGGGCAAAATCAAATGTTAAGGCTGACCACGATGGAGTGAGGGTTGGATACACCAGGTGGATTGGGACTGGTCTTGATTTACATTTGGACTTTGAAGGTTTCCAAAAGAAAAGTGCAGGAGAAGGTAGATTTCAGTGGAGCAAGGCATCAGTTTGTGCCAGAGGAAGCATCATCATCAGGAGCCCCTGGAAAAGGTCTCGATGAAGCTATCAAGAATAGTACCAAAAAGCTCTGAGCAGGAATAGCTGGGTTTCAGGCAGAGGAAATGATCAGGTAAGTGAACAACTTTTTGCAAGTCAAAAACGTCCAGCGACATAGCTGCAAGTCGTACCTGACGAGGGCTCCATGAGGTCAGATAGGATTGCTCAGAGGTCCAGCTGAACAGAATTGGCTACTACAGAGAAGAACGTCTATCACTAAGTCAGGCTGAACGGTGATGCTTCTTTGAGTGATATGGTTGGCAAGTAGGCCCCAGTCTTATGTCGGCTCTCATGGTAATTTTTGGTGAAAAGTTTTATAAGCGCCAATCTTTAAGGTTAGGCAGGAGCAGCACCTCTAGCACCGATTCCAAGGGTAAAAGCCTTGGAGGGACCCACTTGGGGGGGTTAGGGCTCAATCCAGCAGAGACCAGGTGCAAGGTTCATGGTCTCTGGAGCTTTTTATGTCCCGGTAGCTCGCACAGGAGGCCAGCCACCTAGCCCTTGGAGTCACTCTGGTAGACATGGTTTCAAGCTAGCAGTAGGGAAGTCCTCTAAGGAATAAGGCAGGCCTCAAGCAGCAGGGGAGTTCTTTGGTAGTCCAGCCAATCCTTCTGAAGTCTTCCACAGGTCCAGGAGTATACTGAAGAGTTGTTCTGAGGGCCCAATATTCATACCTGGTGCCAGTCTTTGAAGTGATAGGACATCCTGGCTACCCCCACATCTGTTTCTAGAAAGGTTTTCCCTCCCCTGCGAAGGCACCAAGAAGTCTGGGTTGATAAAAGACTAGTGTCAGGGTCCGTTGTGTGTGCTGTAAGCAAGCCTTTTGAAATGTAACTGGGGCAGGAAACCAATCCAGTCTTCCACCATCCTGGCAAAATAATCCTTCCTGCAAACACCTAGTCAACCTCTGTCTCACTGTCTGGGAGGAATACAGAAAGTCCAGCAGCTGAGCTATTCACAGTCATGTGACCCAAGACACTGTCAGCAGGCACCAAATAGTTCGGGAAACAAAATGTCAACTTACAAAAAGTGGTATTTTCAGAATTGTGACTTCAAATCCGACCTTGCCATTTAAGAGGATTTGAAATTACAATTCATTTGATTCCAATCCAAACGTAGTTTTACCTGCTCCTGATTAGAGGTCAGCCCTTATTAAATATAATACGGTGACCCATTGTTCTCCAATGAGAGAGACATGCTTTACAGTAGTGACAAAGGGCCTTAAGGACATGTCCTATGGGCTTTTAAGGCCTATTCTAGAGGTGACATGTATTTCAAAAGGAAGGTTTAGGCCTTACAAAGGTTTTATATTCTGGCAGTTTTAAAACTGCCCTACAGGCTGCAGTGGGATACATTTTTTAAAGTGCTACTTAAGTGGTTGGCACAATGAGTGCTGCAGACCCAGTAGTAGTGATCCAGCAGCTTACCAGCAATAGGTAGTCCAATACCATATACTCACCTGGGCCCATACACACATTCACAACAACCTGGCAATAACTGCTGGGGTCATGTTGTTATGGATTTCTTACCACATCAAGATTAGTTACCTCTGGTTCTGAAATAATCTTTCACTGATCAAATAGTTCTTTCCTCTGGTCAATTGACCATTAGTTGAACTAATTGATGGTGAAATGACAAATCCACTTACGTGCAATATTAAATGATCACAGATTCGTATGTATTTTAAATCTTTATTTAATAATAATTTCATGTGAACCACTTCCAAAGTACAGAACAGTCTGTCTATTCATTAGGAAGGAAGATTCAATAAACCAATTATCAAATGTATTCATTTATACTACGCAATGACTATGCATGGAAAGGAGAGGATAGAGAGAAGGGCAGAGGCACATAAACAGACATAATTATAGTTACCAAGTATGGTGTGAAAACCAACCCCCTGACTAAGGAGCTGGGAAGGGTACCCAAGGAAAGATCTGCCGACCAAAGGCTTCAGGACAGGAATCAGAACAAGACAGATGACCTCACCGATGCTTGCATAGCACCCCTCTCTGGCACACTCTTCCTCGTCAAAATTCTTCCACAATCATCATCTAAATGAATTAGCTTAAGGCATATTGTTCTGGTCTCCATGATGGACTCTGGAGACCATCACGTCCATCCTGGAGGGGGCTAATCTGGAGTCAATAACACCGGTCCCTTTTATCATGGCCCTGGCAAGGATCACCATGAAAGAATTTCTTCAAATTTGAAAACACCATATACCTTCAGACCTCTGGGACCAGCATGGGGAGCATTTTCGCTCCCAGCCTGGCGAATTTGTACGTTCATGTCTTTGAACAGGAACAGGTGCTTACTAACACGAATCCCTTCAGACCACACATCCAATGGTGGAAACGCTACGTAGATGATATCCTCGTAGTGTGGAGAGGTAATCAAGAGTCTATTGTACAGACCCCCCAGGATATAGCGGCATGGATTAGCAAATTGGAAATGGAAATTTAGCGGCAATTTTGCGGCATTTTATGTGGCCATTTTTCCTACAACAAACACAGATATCTTAGTTTTTTTAGTTACTTAACAACATGAAGCTATGTATATTTGGTTTCTTTACAATGTAGACACTTTGGGGCAGATTTAAAAGCCCCTTGCGCTGCTTTTACGCCGCCGTTGCGTCACTTTTGTGACGGCGTGCAGGGTATTTACTACGTGACGCATCTCCCAGATGCGTCACGTTGCAAAGCCTTGCACCAGAAGAGGCGTACCATTGCAGGTCAGTTTGTGTCTTGCAATAGCCTTAGAGCTTGGTGCCACTGTACCTGCTGCACTAATGATGGCTATACCCATCGCCCCTTTTATTAGTAAGCACGTTAAATAGTACAGTGTATTTTGAGCACGACCTGATATCCCACCGGATGCCCGTTCGACAGACCTAAACACTAGAGAAAGAGCAGTCAAAACCGCCAAGTGGTCACTTGTTAAACAGAAGCGAACTTGTAGTTTCGTTGCAAAATGTCAGCCTGCAAATCGTCTCAGATTTAAAAGCGGGGACTGATTGAAGTTGACACCCATGACATGGGGCCACTTGACGCCCGTGTTAAATTTCTCGCCTCTAGAATTTTTCCCATGGCTCACTACCAGGGGGAAATGGTGTGCAATAGGTGAGCTCAACCCTCTGACTTCATCCCTTGTCCAGCGCGCCTCTGCAGATACCCCGTCCCGTGTGCGCCTCAGCTCTCTCGGCTGAGTGGTTCTGTCTGTTTATCTTGAGGGACAGGCATCTCTGCACGGCGCTCCGTCTCCAAGCCAGCGAATAGGGTGACCAACTGGCATTGGTGCAAATTCAGGACGGTGAGTGTAAAAATTCAGGACAAAGGGTCAAAATTCAGGAAACAAATTCAGGACAGGAGCTCAAAATTCAGGACAAAATTTCAGGACAATAGGTACGTTTTACAGACACATCAGAGGTCGCGCAATAGTATATAAGTAAGCCCAGCCATTTCCAAACATATTCAACCGTTTGCAAACCTATCCATCATGTATCCTTCCATCTATCATTTCACTCATCCATCCCTTCATCCATCCCCTCATCCATCCTTTCACTCATCTCCATTATCCATCCACCCTTTCACCCTATCCATCTGTACACTTATCCATCCACTCTTCATCCCATCCATTCATTCACTCATCCATTCAGCCATTTACCCTTTCACCAATCCAGCCATCCTTTCACTTACAAATCCTTCCACCCATCCACTATTTTAGTCATCCATCCATCCTCCCTTTCTCTCTCCATCGACCCTTTCACTTAGCCATCCTTCCTTCCATCCATCCATCCTTTCACCCACCCATCATCCATCCATCCATCCATCCATCTGTCCTTCCCCTCATCATCCATTCTTCCCCTCATCACCCATCCATCCTTCTCCTCATCCATCCATCCTTCCCCTCCATCCATCCATCCATCCATCCATCCATCCATCCTTCTCCTCATCCATCCATCCATCCATCCTTCTCCTCATCCATCCATCCATCCTTCCCCTCCATCCATCCATCCATCCATCTCCTCATCCATCCATCCATCCATCCATCCTTCCCCTCCATCCATCCTTCCCCTCCATCCATCCATCCTTCCCCTCATCCATCCTTCCCCTCATCCATCCATCCTTCCCCTCCATCCATCCATCCTTCACCTCATCCATCCATCCTTCCCCTCATCCATCATCCAGCTACCCTTCCATTTCTTTATTTTCTTAAATTATAGACTGCATGTTTGAAGAACCGAGGTTTGCTTACAATTTAGTGACAGTAATTACGCTCTGTGAAGAGAACCACGTGCTGCCTCGGTGTAATCTGGCCGAGTCTCGGATGTTTGGGGCCCTGGGTAGAAATGGAATGTGTGAGCCCCCCTCTAAATAGCAGAGACATGACACATTGCCTCGTACAGGAATTCAGACGCAGTGCGCTTGCCGCCCCAGAGCTCGAGAGACAACCCTCCAATCTCACCTCTCCCCAGCCCCTCTTCCATCTGCTGGCGCGTGCTGCCCTCCTGGGACCCTGTGACCTCTGCGGCAGGCCCCTCTCGGGCTCTCCGTGGCTGGATAGCTGAACCTGTCTGCTCCTTAACAAGCACGTGCGAGGTGGGATCAATGGGGCGCAGGCTAGCCACTGAAAGGTGCTTTTATCTGATAATTAGCATCAACTTGGAGACAAATTGATTGTTGGCTCGGGGTAACAAGAGGGAAATGGCAGTCGCGGATTCCACCATCAGGCAGGGCTGTTTGCATGTGAATAGATGTCGCTGCTCCTGAACCTGCAGCCCCTCCCTCTCAGTCACCTTCGAAGCACCTCTTAGCAGGTCATCAAGGGCTGGAGGTGTGAGGGTTGCAATCCCGCTGTGCCTCTCCAATGCTGCTGATAAAGCAGACCCCCCAGGATATAGCGAAAAATGCCGCGATTTCTACAAAAATGCCGATTTCGCGGGCATTTTTGTAAAAATCGCGGCATTTTTTAAAAAGTGCCGATTTCGCGGCAAATCGCGAAATTGCGATATCCTGGAGGGTCTGATTGTATCGTTCCACCAATGGCTGAACAAACGCAATCAGTTCCTGAATTTCACTGTAGAGTCGAGCAAAGAAAGAATATCCTTTTTGGATCTTTCCATCTATGCAACTCCAACAGGACTTGAAACTGAGCTATATAGAAAACCTATGGTCAGAAACTCCTTGCTCCTCTATGGAAGCCAACATCCAAAAGCTCTGAGGGACAACCTGCCCTATGGGCAATTTTTACGAGTGCAGTGCAACTGCTCAACCTCAGAGACCTTCAATAAACACGCTGGAAGGCTCTCCAATCAACTACTGGCACAAGACTATCCCAAAAAATTGGTCAGGAGTTCTTGGAAGAGAGCGGCGAACAACCATCGTGACGCCATCCTAGAGATACCAATAGATAAGCCCCCTTTGGATCACTTAACCTTAGTGACTACGTTTAACTCCAAGTCTAACCAGTTCCAACGCATTGTGAGACATCACTGGAGAGTTCTCAACTGTGGAAACAACAAGATTGAACAACCCCTCTTTGCATTTAAGAGGTCCAGCAGTCCAAGGGACCGATTGATACATACTCGTCCCAGAGAAACCCCTAAGAGAGCGATAGGTACACTCTGGGTTTCAGCAGCAGTAACCGGACATTATCCCTGCGGGACTTGTTCGGTATGCCGACAAACATCGAAGACCACCCAGATTGACATAGAAAGAGACCGTCCCTGGGTTCTGAAGAGTTTCTTGAACTGTAATAGCCAACAACTGATTTACTTGATCACCTGTCCTTGCTCAGCACAATATGTAGGTATGACCACGCGTAAGGTTCGGACAAGGATGTTAGAGCACAAAAGCGTGGTCAGGTGCAAAAAGAGGGTATCCAAACTTACAAAATATTTCATTGAACAGCATCACAGTGAAACTGACTTCACCTGGACTGTTTTGGAAAAGCCTTTCATACCCTCTCACATTTCTGACGTTTCCAAATACCTGTTCATCAGGGAACAAAAATGGATTTTCAAATTATCCTCAGACACCCGGGGTCTGAACGATGAAATACCCTGGACCATGCTAGAAACGAGATAAAATGAATATCCCTCTATATCTCTTCTGACTTATTTACATGTTTGTTCAAATATAGGGATATCAGCCAAATACATACTCCTTTCTGAGTTCAAGCCCTTCTCTAGATAGGGGTGAGCCTGAATACACTCCACTCCTGGGGGTTTTACTGTTTTATTGCTTCACCCTATATTGCACTAACAGTTCTTTTCATTCAAGGTCCGTTCGAAGCCAATTATGAGTTACATAATTTTGTAGTCCGAAATGCTCTCGCCCGATCACGTTAGTTCCGTGATCTGGCAATATTGCTGACAGTATGATTTTTCCTTTCCCAACGAGAGTCAGATAAAGATCTATTGCTCTATAAAGTCTTATCACAGAGGTTCATTGTCTCGTTTTTCCACTCACGAACTACAGCCTTTCTAATTGTGAGGTCATTCAGTAGTTCTTTGAACTCTAGCGGGATCACGCTAACTTCGTGATCTCGCTACGTGTCTTGTTTCCATTACTTCACCATAGACAACTTAAGAGGCAACAGAACCCCTTATTTAACACCATAGCATCAGATCAGACAATAATGAGTTCTCTCCAATCTGACATTTTTTTGTCCGAAATGCTCTCGCTCGATCACGTTAGTTCCTCCATCTGGCAATATTGCTGACAGCATGATTTTCCTTTGTAAGGCTACGTGCCTCCTAACGAGAGGCAGGTAAAGATCTATGGCTCTAAAAAATTTTATCACAGGTTCATCGCCTCGTTTTTTACTCACAAACTACAGCCTCTCTAATTGTGAGGTCATTCAGTAGTTCTTTGTACTCTCGCAAGATCACGCTAACTTCGTGATCTCGCTACGTGTCTTGTTTCCAGTGCTTCACTGTAGACAACGTAAGAGGCAACAGAACCCCTTATTTAATACAATAGTAAAAGATCAGACAATGAGGGCTCGCTTTTCTCGCGGAGGGATTACTAGTTCCTCTCACTCGCGAGTCAACATCCCGTGGTCATAACACCACCGCGTTTACAATTAGCGCCATGTTTGTAGTTCCTACGCGGCGTTTACGATCCTCCTAATGAGGGGTCTCATTAGTTTATAATACAAACAAGAAGGCTTTTTCGAAATTCGAACATCCTGATTGGCTACGAGTTTCTTTTAATTCGTGCAGAATGGGTAAACCAGAAGGCTTTTCTTGAATTAGCAACACTCTGATAGGTTGCGATTTTGCCTTTCAACTGGAGTCCGATTGGACACACAGGTAATTAAGGTACCTGCCATGCCCTTTAAAAGACAGCCTCCGCCCCTCAATCGTTGCCTCCCCCAACCTTCGGAATCGCCTGAGGTAACGACGGAGAGGTAAGGAGATACTGTTCTTGGACATGGGTTTAACCATTCTTCACTTTCTGAATGAGCTGCTTGCTAGACTAGAGGGCTGTGGGTGAGCCTTCTGTTGAGTCTTTGGTTTTTAAAGGTCTCAAAGAGTGGGATATGATAGGTACCCTTTGACAGTGGAGAGGAGTAGAGTCACCCCTCTTCCCTCATAGTGAGTTGCCTGTTTCCATACTCTTGTAGAGCGTGGCCTCCCTTATCCTGAGCTTGGTCCAGGCGAGGTGAGGTATTATCCCCTGCCATTATGGGTGAGTAAGGCATTTGTTCCTTGTAAGTAATAAATCTCTTAACTGTTTTCTAGTGGCATGACCTGTTGCACTCATACCATTTTGCTCCTTTTTCCTGTAGGTGAATGATACACCATTTGGCATGGAGGAATAGAAAACACATATCCTTTATGTTTTTGATTTAGTCACAGTTTAATTGGGTTTTCCATTGTGTAGCATGCACCAGCAGTAGCATAAATATTTATAAGAACAGAGGCCCTGAAGAAAGCCTTGGGAGGTCCTTTCCCCCGTCATGGCAGAAACAGGTCGGCCCCACTAGCAGTTATTTGTTTACACTGTTTTGTGGCGCTGTTCTGCGTTTTTAATCAGAAAAAGACTTGCACTGCACTCTATCCCATTGGGTGATCAAAACACATGGTCTACGGGCAATTGTAGGCTTTGATCCCAGTCCTACAGGTGGGTCTAGAAGCAGTCTCAGTGATCAAGAGACACGCTAGCCCAACCAGTGGATGACCAGATGATAAAATTTGATCACCTACAAGACTTTGATGGGAATCCATCTCTGGACCTTGGGTTACACCTACTTTTGCAAGGGTTCGGATGCGCTGAGTCAGCTATGAGATACAACGTGATTTGGTTATTCAGTATACTTTTGTAGCTTTTAGCCTTATGAACTTTGAGCACCTCTTTGACTCCTTTTAGACCCCCAGGCTTTTGTGTGTTTAAAACAGTTTGACAGACCATACAAAGGATAACAGGCCTAACAAACTGAAAATGTGACGAGAGAAGTCTATTTTTTTTAATTATTTTCCCCTATTTGTGCGTGTGTGATTGGTCAATGGGCATGACTATACTTGCCAAGTTGCAAAGCCGGTTCTGGAAACTTAGTTTATAAAAATATACAATCTGAAACTTAAGGTCAAAAGAATTAATCATCTGCCAGGGGCATAAGTCTGATAATTAAGCTGTAACTATCGTTTTCCAATATCCTGTCTGTAAGCAGAACCCCGGGTGGACGGTTAATCATGCGCTGTTCCTTTTCCTTTACGCTGCAGTCATCTTGAATTCGGAAAACTGTAGCTATGATTTATTTGCTTACAATATGGGTCCGGCTCCATCACTGTACTTTAGATTACATTTAAAACTTATATACAAGGGTTTTTGCAAATTCTGGGGTATGCCAAGAATAGGGCAGAGAAAATGGAGTGTGTTGTCCTAAAACAGGAAATTAAAGTGTAATCGGCCACTCTCAACCCACAAAGTTCCTCCTTTACTAGGCATAAAGAGCAAAAGGGGCTAGAGGACGCCCAGCTAAATTTTAAACTGAAGCTGGAAAAGAAGCGTAGGGATAGGTAGCAAGCCAAGAGTAAGGATCTCTTTGAATACAGAGAGAGAGCAAGAGCACTACTAGCTTGGAAATCAAGATCAGAGAGGCCAAGGAATGATATTAAGGAGTTAATTATAAACTCGCTGGGTGACAGCTCTAAAAATGCAGGGGAGATGCAAGGTCATCTGGTCTTTCCTTTTTTCTGAATTACATATGAAGAAGATTACTCCAGACCTGGATGGTGTTGGGGTGGCTGCAGGACAGGGATCTCCAGGGTATTAAGGAGACCGGAAGGGAGTCTTTTCAAGCACAAATTAAGGAGGCTGAATTTTGGAAGCATTTGATTTGGACTAAGAGGGGAAAAGCTGCAGGACCGGAGGTTATTCCCCTGAATCTATATAGTATACTAAAGAAGGTGGTGTTTCCGTTCTGGGGGAAACTGTTTAATTCCATCTATCCTGAAAATTCCCAGATCCCACAATTATGGAGGGCAGCTACACTATTGCGGATTTTGAAGCCAGCTAAAGATCCCAAGAAGGCAGACTCTGATCGGCCAATTTCTATTTTAAATGCGGATTACAAGGATTTTGCCAGTATTTTGGCAGGTAGGGTGGCTAAGTTGGCTACCCAACTAACTCACATAGATCAGAAAGGGTTTGTCCCTAAGCACCAGATCCATGATCTTACCCAGCAATTAACGAGATGCATTGATCTGGCTATGGCTCACTTGATTCCATTGGCTGTTGCCACAACAGATGCTGCCAAGGCCTTTGACTGGATCTGTTGGGCGTATTTTTGGGAGGTCTCGGCAGTATTAGGGTTTAGTCACTGTTTTATTCTGACTCTTCAGAGAATGTATGCAAGCTCATCGGTGTGAATTTTATTAAATGGAGAGTTGCAGGAATACTCTGTACATATTTCAGGGTGGGTGGCAAAGGAGATTGATCTGCTCCTTATTAGGTGGTGAAACTTGCCACTATTGATGTATGGGCGGGTGAGTTGGATTACAATCTTGATTTTACCTAAATTGACCTATCTTTTTAATTGTATCCCACTCAAGTTTCCTAAAAAAAAGAGATAGAAAAATACAGAGGAAAATAACTGGTTTTATCTGGGCTTCTGAGGGAGCTATGCTCTCTTGTAAAAAATTGAGGAGGAGTTTGAATAAAGGGGGTCTGGCATTACTCGACTTAAATATTTATTGTATGGTCTTCCAACTTAAGAACTGTAGGATGCTTTTTGGGACACAGGATCATTCAACTCTGGGGTTGGATTCTATCAGAACTGCCAACAGGGCTGGGATCCATGGGCTTTCTATACAAATTTGGGGCACCAAAGTTTTTTTTTTTTTTTTTTAAATCGGTCTGAAAGTTTTAAAGGCAGCAATTAGCCTTTGGTACAGGATCATGAAGATCCTGGTCATTAGGTACTATTCGGATTCCTCCCCAGTTTGGAATTCTCTGGGCACCCCACAATGACTGCTGGATGGGTAGAGTCTTCCTTTAATTTTCTTTATTTTTTTGTTCGGGTTTATCCCAATTTTGCTCTCTACACCTGGATTTGCGCTGCGATCAGGCAGTTTGTTTTTTTGTGTGGAGGCTGCGCGGGTCGCTGGGCTACCGCAAAGACCCAGGTAGGATTTTCAATTCTGCAATTATGGCGCCCAAGAACGTGAGCAGCAATGTAGGAAAAGGGCCAGGGACACGAGAGGCTTCTGCTGCTACAGGGGCCACAGTTGTAACCAGCGGGGGAGCGCCTGCATTAACTGATACAACTGACATACCTAATGCTATGGTGGTAGTCATTGACCCCCCCTCAGAATCTGTACTGATTTCAGTAAGGAGTAACACAGCCACTGTTGCAGCAGGAGATATGAAATTGGCGCAAGCACAACCAGACAAAGGGGCCTCCGTGTCTTCCCCCACTTTGGTTCAAACAGAAGGCGAAACCGGGGGCAAGGCGAAAATACCAGGCATGTTAAAAAAAAAGACCCAGAAGCCTAAAGGCAAGATTATTGTTGGGGATAAGACGAGCATTAAAGAAGGTACCACTTTGCCTCCTAAGAATAATGACAATGTTCACTGTGATCCTGCTTTAGATAAAAATGGATTGCCTTTAGTAGTAGTTTCCTCAACTGTTACACCTCGGGCAGGAAGTGGGAATGCTAATGCAAGTAACATTGTTAGCAAGGTGTCATCAGGGACTGCCTCAAATCTTATATCCCAGCCCAGAAGTTCCCTTGCTCATGCTAATGCTAATATTGATATTGATAAGTATACCACAATAGAGGGGGTCAGGGGAGCCCGCTCTAGGGAGAATATGACACCTTCTGGCAGATCTGAGGCTGTATCTGCACTTCAAGAGGGGAAATCTACAACAGCCGTAGATCTTAATGGGGATACAAATTTGTTTAGTGCCGGGCTTACGAGCGAAGTAACCATTGGGGTGGACTCTGGGGACTCTGTCGGCCAATTTTATTCAATGTCCGACCTTTCTAATCCATCAGACGTTGAGAGCACAGAAGGGGATTGGCCAGATGATAAAAGTTTAACAAGTTCCGCTCTTTTAGAGGATGAAGATGGCAGCATATCAGCGATAGGTGGGGGAAGCACAGTAAGGTCAGAGAAGACGGGGCGATACCTGGCACCCTCTCTAGAGGGCATCCTGAGAATGAAAGGTCTCCCATACTGGGTCCTTTTTCTATTGAACTTGAGTCAGCTGCTCTGGCCACAATCGAATCAGGGAGTAAACCTTCTGCCACCTTTGAGGAGTGTGGGGATACGGAGATCACTCTAGCCACTATTTATCATGTGGTGATGCTTCATCGGGAGGAGACAAGAGCAGAAACCTTGCGAATGCAAGGAGCAGTTCGAAAGCTCCAAAGTACTGTACGCAAAGTGGTTAAAACTTCTAAGGAGATGTCTGCTCGAATTGACGAGGCGGAAGTCAGAATCTCCGCGGTGGAGGATGAGATGGTCAAACAGAAAGCAGAACTTTCTTCTTTGTGTGCTCTTAGATATGACATCAATTGGAAGCTTGTTGACCTCGAAAATCGGTCAAGAAAGAAAAACTTGCGTGTCCTTGGTATCCCTGAAGGAATGGAAGGCAGTGACGTTAGACAATTTATTCAGGAGCTGTTCACAGAAGCCTTGCCTGAGCTGACTTAATGGAGATGGGAGGTTGAGCTACTAGTGCATCGATTCCCCGTTCACAAACGAAACAGCACTATGCAATCAGATGGGAAACCCAGAGCTATATTAATTTGTTAAAATAATTTTTGGGTGCGTGAACCTCTATATGATTTAGCCAGGCTGGATCGTAAAAGAAAGGGTAAGGGGATAGATTTTTTTTGTACGCCCTAACTACTCTCAGGCTACTGTCCAACAGAGGTGGCACTTGAGACAACTCATACCCTTGTTTCAAGCTAAGGGAGCCCAGGCATATTTTCCGAACCCCTCAAAAGTTAAAAAAGATTTATGAGGAGAATACACAGTTTTTTGTCTGTGATATTTCTGCTAAACATTTTTTAGGAACAATTTAGGGTAAATAACATTGTGTGGTATTAAGAGTATAGGAATTATGTGGTTGTGTTTTCTTTTTTATTTTCTCCGGACCTCAGCCAATGAAGGAGGGGTAGGTCGGGGGAGAGCAATTAGCCTTTCTCTCCATCACTAATGAGGACTATTCAGTCCCATTGCCTCATTTGGGTGTTTTTTTTGGGTGGGTGAGGGTGGGCTTTTGGGTAGGAAGGGTGGGGAGGGTTGGGGGGTGTGTGGGGCAAGGAATAGTAGAAAAGCGGCTCTAAATGCAAGATACAACCAAAATGTATTGAATAAAAAATGTAAAAGTATATATCTTTGTTCAAAAACTTTGAGTAGCAATGTTGCTCAAATTTATGAATTAGCTCTGTTAAGAAATTTTGCTTATGAGAATGGCTAGAATACGCTTTTGCTCTTGGAATAGTTGTGGACTAAATAAGAAAAAAAAAGAGGAATTATGGCTCAATTACTTAGATCTATGAGAGTTGATTTAGTATGTGTACAGGAGACCCATATTCCTTGGAATAATAGAAGTTGGCTAAAAGACCTGGGTTTGGAGATAGTCGGATGTACTAGACAAGGTAGTAGGACAAGGGGGGTAGTTGTTCTTAAAAGATTTGGCTGGGGTAAATGTAAGCGTGTAAAAGAAGATGCCTTCGGTCGCTGGGTTATTACAGAGCTGTGTGTGGAAGGTTCCTCATGGACAATATGCACATTTTATGGCCCCAACCTAGATGATCCAGCTATGTTGAATCATCTTAGTATTGAGCTGGCGACCAGCCGTCTCCCTTAATTTTATGTGGGGATTTTAATCTTCACTTGGAAGGGAAGGTGGATATATCTAGTGATTATGTGTATCAAGGGAAGAAAAATGAAGGGTGTAAGGTGACTAGAGAGTTAATTAAAGAGTTTGGTGTATGCGATGTTGGCCATGCAAAAGGGATGGGAACCCCAGGAAGTACTTTTTTTTCTATCCCTCACCAAAAACATTTTCGCCTAGACTATTTCTTTATTACTATTGGTCTAGTTAATAATGCCAAGTTTGATATATTGCCTAAAATAATTGGTGATCACAATCCGTTTATTTTAGAGTTAGAAGCTAACTTTGCTTCTTCCCTGAGTACCTGGACTTTTGAGCGCAAATTGCTACTTGACACACAATATATTGAAGATATGGGGAGATGGATTGCTGTTTTTTTTTTAATTAATCACGGCTCCGCCTCTATCCCTATGGTGTGGGATGCTTTTAAGTCCGGGGTACGAGGAGAAACCAAGTTTCTCAATCAATAAACAACGAAAAATGTGTGAAACATTTGCAGCGGAGTTGAAAAAACTCTGGAATATACAAATCTTGCTTATGTCAGTGATAACCACTGGACAAGATACTGACTTAATTATGAGGGACTTAATTTCTCAGAAGACGAACCTTTATCAGAATTTTGCTACTAAGTTAGCTGCAAAAAATGCAATTTATAGGGCAGAGATGTATGAGGTGGGTGAGAATTCAGAGAGTATATTGGCAAAAAGGCTTCACCAGAGAGAAGCGATGAATAGGATAGACAGTACACAGGATAATACAGGATGAATATATGATAAACCGGTAGAAGTATTGGAGGTCTTCCGCCAATTTTATAGTAAGCTGTATGCCGAGGAGGAGATAAGTGGGGGCAGAGATACTTTACTAGATTTTAGGGCAGATATGGACATTTCCTCACTAACAACTGATGAGAGGGATGAATTGGATACTGCTATTATCTGGGATGAAGTTGAAGCTGCCCTGACAGCATTGGCTGTTGGTAAGGCATCCCTCTAGAATTTAAGGTATTTCGGTCTTTACTCAAGGAAGAACTTTTGGCAGTTACCTTGGAAGGCCAAAAGGGGAATGCACCACCGTCTTGACGAGATTCTATAATCACTGTTTTTGTTAAAGAAGATAAACTACCTCTGATGCCCTCGTCATTTAGGCCAATATCACTTATAAATGCAGATAGCAAACTATATTCTAAAATTTTAGCGACTCGGATGTCAGGTATAATTAGGCCATTAGTCTCTAAGTATCAGCATGGATTTATACCTGAGCAAGATACTGCAGATCATGTCCGCCGATTGATTGCACTTATAGATTAGGCTCAAGCCACTAATTCTTTGATGGGGATAACCCTGTTGGATACCGAAAAGGCATTCAACAGGATTTCCTGGTCCTATTTGTGGGACATGTTAGAATTGAAGGGATTTGGCCCTGGAATATTACTTGCTTTGAAGGCTCTTTATCAATCACCATCAGCCTGTATCCGGGTGGGTGGCTTAAAATCTACTCCGCTTTCAATTCTTCGCGGGACACGGCAAGGGTGTCTGTGCTCCCCACTTTTATTTGCTTTATATATAGACCTTTTTTTGAATAAGTTGAATAAAGCTGAAAGTATCAAACATATCTCTGTAAGTCACACAAATTACCGGGCTCTCGCTTATGCGGACAATATTGTCGTTGTTACCAGTGACATAAGTACTGCACTGCCCGTTATAAATGAACTGGCCACTCGGTTTGGCTCATTTTCGGGGTACAGGTTGAATTTCTCGAAAACCCAAATTCTCTATGTTGGAAATAATCCTCCGGCTAATATAACCATTGTTCCAGAGGTTACTTCCTTAGGTATTAAGATCTCACTTCCGGTCTGCAATATTCTTGAAGTAAATATGAATGTGGTCTTGTCAAAAGTCAACACAACTAGAGAGTTTAGATCATCTGCACTTATCTGTGTATAGAAGAGCGAATGTCTTAAAAATGTTAGTATTGCTAATTTATTTTTACATGTTTCGTACAATTCATATTACATTTCCCATTACATTTTTTAAGAGACTAGAAAGGATCTCGTCTAGATTTCTGTGGGGTTATAAGAGGCAACGAAGAGCATATAAAAAGTTAGTGCTGCCGAAAGAGCGAGGTGGCTGGGGTATACAGTACTTTTTATATTCTTATGTGGCTGCAGCATTGCAATATATCAGTCCGTTAGTAGTGGGGGACAGAGCTCAAATTTTGCCATGCCATGCCCTTTCTATTTTTGAATTCGGTATGGATGAAACATTCAAGGGCTGCTTGGATTCAATAATTGAACCTAGCTATTTCAAAAAAACAAGATGCAAATCTCAGAATGCAGCTTACTTGGTATGGAAATTGACCAAACGCCTGATGGGGATTCCAAAGGTAAATATGTATACTCCTTTTACTGCATCGGAGATATTACCATATATTTTTCGAGATCAAATAGCTAGTAGGTGGATGTGTAAGGGGATTTCCTGTTTTGGCGATCTGTTACGAGAGGGTCAAATAGCGTTGTTTAGTGAGCTGCAAAAGAAGTATGGCTTAGCAAGGCATGATTTTTTTAAGTTTCTTCAGATTCGTAGTTTTTTGCAGTCTTTGGCGCCAGGACTAGAACATCAATTGAGGAAATTTTCCCTTGTTGAAAGTATGGGGAAAAAGGCCTCTATTGGGCAATATTTTTCTTTTCTTGTTAAAGCTTTACCAGATGATCTTGAGTCGCCAGCTTATTTGGGCAACTAAGTTAGGTGTCGAAGAAGTCAATATTGCTGAATCATTGAGATTAGTAAATCTGGTACTTTTGACAGGGAGGATGTGTGCGCAGCATTATATAGTTATATTTGATTTGTACTATACCCCAAAAACAGTATCTAAATGGAGCTCCACAGTTCGGATTAAATGTAATAGATGTGGTCAATATGCTGCTGATGACATACATATGTTTTTTTGTGCCCTAAGCTATCTGTATGATTTTCTTCAATTGAGCAATTTTTAAGTCTGATAATGGGGGTACCAGTAACTATAACTGGTGAATTAGTTATGATTGGTGTCAGCTCAGAAGTATCCATCCAACTTAGATCGGATAGTATGAAATATTTTGTATTCATATGTATGGCCGTGATACGTGCATGTATAAGAAATGATTGGATCAATCCGGATCCGACCTCTTTTTCAGCTGGCGTGCTCGTTTATTGGCAATGTATAATTTAGAAATTGCCATATACAAAACTAAAGGGAGAGAAAGAAGGGCTATGGGAGTGAAGATTTGGACATCTGTCGCTGATTGGATTTAAGCAGCACTGTATTTGCTTTGATTTTTCTCTGTTGCTGATTGGGCGTCAATTCATGGCAATGTATGTATCATTTTGTATTAATATGTGCTTTGCTCTTTCTACATTCCTTTCTTAAAAAATTGGGATAAAACCTAATAAAAAAAAAGGAGTCTTCCTTTAAGGGAGGCCAGGATAACAAGCTGGGGGGATCATTTTACAGTGCAAGGGCTTTTACCTTAGGATGTACTTAAGGCAAAGACTGGGGCCCGATTCACAGAGCTAACTTGGGACATCATCCTAAACTTGCTGCTATTTACTCAAGGCACTTACTCATCTGAAGCGTGAAAGCTTCTAGTCAGCGGAAGAACCTGGGTCTCAGGAGGTGCCTTCCTCCACTACCACTGCATACTTCGAGTGGTGCCCCATGTAAAATCCATAATTATCCTGCTTGCCTAAACCTATCAAGCCCTTTCACCTCTCCAACCTCAGTCCTGCCTTCAGATGCCTGACCTTAATATGGCGGACCTACCTGCAATTAACCACCACCAAACTGGCCTCCACCCATCCCCTACTCCCCCCACAGGACTGCAGCAGAGAGAGAAGCCCCTCCAACCCACCCCCTTCTCCCTCCACAGGACTACAGCAAAGAGAGAAGCCCTTCAACCGCACTGGACTACATGGTCTGGCTCTGCGAGCTCACACCAGCCAAACTGATGTCAATTTTGTAATGTTTTTGAAACCTCATGTACAGTGCTCCGATACCTTCGGGTCTAGCCACCGCTACGTAAATCTCATAACCATAACACCCACCTACCTTTTAACCAATAGCTCCTCAGGACCGGTCATCATTTTTGTCGTGGCTAATTTTTCGTTAATTGAAAAGTAAGAGGGATATACTTTGGGTCGATTTTTCCCTTCGTCTTTCTGTCATATCTTCCCCATACCCGGTTACCCCACCCCGTACCCCTTAACGTTTCCTCTGACCTCGTCCTTAAAGATCTCTATATGCTCACCCTGCAACCGATGTAACCTATAACTGATGTAATCTTGGAACAATAGGGATATCATGTAAAAAGCTTAGATACCTTCGGGTCTAAGCTATTTTAATCCTGAATGCTGAGACTTGAGCACAATGGCTGATGCCCAGTGGAGCTGCTAGACAGCAAAAGAGGAGATTGGCCCTAGTTTCCCCCTCGACCGTCACCTACCCAGCCGGACATTGGGCACAGTTCTTCCTAGTCTCCCTGCTATGGCCCCTTACTCTCCTTCTCCCTACGAATCCTCTCAACCTCGTTGTTTGTTTATTGTACCTTACTACGCCAATACTCTATGGTAACTGATGTAACTTGTAATGCAAGGTTCCTCTGGTAAAGAGCTCGGATACCTCCGGGTCTAGCCAGCGCTATATATAATCTTTCTATATTTACCTTGTATGTAATGCAACAATCCTCTGGTTAAGTGCTCTGATAACTCTGGGTCTAGCCAGCACTATATAAACTCAAAACTGGTTCCCCTAATGGCTGAAACCAGAGCAACATGGCTGCTGTCCGGTGGAGCTCCTAGACAGCTATTGAGGAGATAGGCCCTGGTTTCCCCCTGACCGCCACCTACCCAGCCGGACATTGGGCACAGTTCCTCCTTATCTGCCCACTGACTCCTTCCTTCCCTTCCTCCTACACATTCTTGCAACATTATTTTTGTGTACTGTACCTTTCTATGCTCTCGTAACTGATGTAACTTATTGTAACAATCCTAAATGTAAAGCGCTCCGATACCCTCTTGGGTCAAGTTTGCGCTATATAAAACGATATCAATAAATAAATCATTGCTCCTTGTGCTGCTTTTACTATTACAAGTAAGGAGTTAAAAATGTCAACATACAAAAAAGATTTGGGCGAAAACCTCTGACATTTGCCATCTATGAACGTGCCCATGTGTTGTCAGTGCCTTTACATACACCCCTATGTGAGCACTGTGAAAATTAGCACCTGTACCGGTCTTTTAACATTTGTGTCTATACAAGTGTTGTCGTTCAGTGGTGGCTAGTAGGGAACGGGAGTGGTGGACGTTGAAAAATATTATTTTTAAAACACGTACCTTTTCCGCAGTCTCTTTTCGCCTCCACTTCTCTTCTCTTCCTGAATCTGAGTCTGGAAGAAGCAGACGCACACAGACTCCCCCAAGCCAATCACAACGCTGCAATACAGTGTTGTGATTGGTGTGAGTGCTGTGGTTCGGCACTCAGACAGGAACGGGGAGCATCTGCATGTTCCCCACCAGGCTGTGCATTACAGTCATGGTGAATATGAAAAGTGCACATGACTGTTTGGCCGGCCCAAGATGGCCCGCCACACCGTAATGCGCTCTTAAGTGCATGTACCAATCCTCCTCCCTGTGCCCCCAACCCCCGCCCTAACCAAAGCCTGCAGCAACGAAAAATAAAATAACGTTATTTTATTTTTCCACTGCTCTGTGGCAATGCTTCTCCGCCTTCGCGGAGGAGCCGTCCCGGTTGTCGATGTAGATCACTGGTTTCATACTCCATTTGTGTGTGCAAGGATGTCTGCATCGACATTGGTCCTTGTGTGCTTGGTGGCTTGCAAATATCTGTGTGCGCTTCTTCCACTGCACACTGTGTGTCCGCGTGTACATGCAGTAATTAAAGGTCAAATCTGCTGGCTTTGTGACTGCTCGGTTAAGAAAGGGAAAGGACGTCGGACATTCGGGAAGCAATTAACCATCTAAATGACGATACTGCATCCAGCGAAAAGACCATTCGCAAAAATCAGCAATTGTGTCATCGGATATTGAGAGATGCTTCAAGCTGTGTTTAATCTGCCATAGGCAGAGGATAATTACTAATCAAGACACTTGAGAGAGATGGACACTTACACACAAAGTGCACTATAAATGTGATTTAATGGGTCTTAAATGACCCACGGAAGAGCATCCATAACTGTGGTACAACAATGTCTGACAAAGAAAACTAATTAAACCCATGAAGTTCTGAGAAATTGATCATTTCGGTTTATAGAACGCAGAGGTCACTTCCTTGACTTGAATGTACAAGTAGTGCACATTACAGACCAAGTGCCATCCTTAAAAATTGTAAGAACACATCTAGGCCTGCTCAGAGCTGCTCAGAGCTGCTCTTCAAAAGAAAGAAATCCACGATCAGAAATCACAGTTTGAATCATGCAGTGAGTGAGTGTGGTCACACATTTTGATTAAAAGAGGAGAGTAATGGCTGGTGCTATGAAGGCGCTCTTCCTGCCCCTGAGGTCTGTCTGGCAGCATTTTGTACGACTGCTGATAAACAGTATCTCTAGTGGTATTCGTTTAGATCTTCTATGTAAAGTCAAATGTGCCACTTACTTCATGATGACTGGACTGGGGGCTATAAGAAGATGGCTGGCTTGCCACAGTGTCTGCACACCGCGCGCTGTGCCGATATGGTCTCGTGATGGGTAAAGCACCACCCTATTATGGCAAGGGTGAGCTACAGCACAATCCAAATGAAGTTCTGTAACAATTGTAAAACGTGAATATAAACTGAGAACATTTAGAATCAGACATAGTGAAAAGATTGTACAACACTATAGCGAAATTCAAATGAGGAGGGCAAAGGCCCTAACTAGCAATCATCTGAATGAGGCACAAAATGAAAGCCAGTCTACGAAATACTGAGACAAAACAGCATCTGGTCACACGCTGTACAGGAAGTTATATGCGAGTCAAGGGAGCGATGTTAAAGAAAGCTACAAATAAAGGCTCACTGAAAATATGGGGCAAATGAAGTGTCTGTCTCCTGGGTGTGGACTCATCTCACTCATAAGTGTGCCAACGAGGGAATGAGGTTGGAAAGTGAATTCTCCCTTTTCCTTAAAATTACTTTTACAAAATAAAGTAACAAACTATTATAATACTCATTAAACAAGTAGAATTTAATAGAAGATACACATTTTTAGATAAATCAAATGTCTTTCTCAGCATGAATTTTCTGAAGAAGACTATTTAACAAGGATATACGTTTTGAAATGTTATTGATTCAAATGACAGGCACCAGAGAAGCATTCCGGAGGTCACCACAACTCATGCGACAGATTGTACATCTAATAGCAGAAGTTATTAGGGACAAGTGGATAAAAAACGGAGCATATGGACTTCCTTTGAGATTTACATTGCCTTCTCATCCTCCTCGCCCCACTCGTACCTTTAAAAGTCCATCATCACAATGACAAAAACGTCCAGAGGCAGGGAGGGATTGTAAGTATTCACCCTCTTCTTTGTCCCTTTTCTTACACAATGAGGATATGCTCAAGTGTAGGGCATTCTCATCAAAGACATACATTGAGAAAATAAAACCAGATGCAGTGACACATATAACGTTAATGATAACACTAGGGTGTGCTAAATGTAACCATTACTCCAGTTGTCCAAATCCACTACTTACAAACAACTGACAGGCTGCTTTACACCAAATACTTGAAACAGATCGTAGCTCATTACATTGAGAGACATTAAGCATATATTTGGAAATAAATGTGGAAGGAGAAACTCGGGTAATAGTAGAACAAACATCTATCATTGAAACCCCTGTCCATTCTGCTCATGAGGCAGCCATGCCCTTAGTGGAATGGACGTGTAAAGTGCCTAAAAATTCTTTGTCAGCAAGCTTATACGCCAAAGAAATAACCGATTTGGTACACCTTGCCAAAGTTGCTTTGAGGATTTGCAAACTCTTCCTCCAGCACCAAAAACGACAAACTATGAGATGGTCTGAAATCAGCTGCTTGTCTCAGATAAATCCTAAGGGCTTTTGCAACATGTAAGAGGAACACTGAGTTGTCTGAATAAGAATTTTCAGTCAAGGAATGGAAAATAATTTCCTGGTTCTCATGACAGGAGGAATTTACTCTAGGGTGGAAATTAGGACAGTGATAAAACTGCTCTATTCTCAATTTTTTTTTTTAAATGTGGGTTGCAGAACTTAGGGAACCCAGTTTGGGTAGAAAACAATTCTTTGCCTTTGGCCTTAGCAATTCAAGTATGTAAAAAGAAAAGCCTGGATACTAAGACTTCGATGGTAGGGACACTTCCCAATGGGTCCCTGAAAGCTTTGACAGCTGCCCACTGGAGCCATTAAGTTGAAAGTGACAAAGCCATCTTGAAGGAATCAAAGTATATTCTCAGTAGGACTATGCAAAGAGGACATTTACTTTGGTATACACCACTATCAAAGGAAGCCCAATAATAATTTTGAGCTTTCATCCCTTCTTGGAAATTGTGCCTGGCGATGTTGGGTTCCTTGGTGAGGAAGAGGATGAGCAGGGCGCCGTCGGCGTAGGAAACAATGTTAAGTCTGTGGTTTCGTACAATGGTTACGAGGGGGGCCATGTAGACGTTAATGAGTGAGTATCCCCTCTCCCCACACAAAACACAAGATATTGTGGGTGTAAGGAATTCAGTTACCAGTTAAGGAGGGTAAGTACCCACCTCAAGTAGTAATCCCAATCCTGGTCAAGGTGAGCCATAAAAGTCACTAAATAAATCTGATCTCAATCCCTTAGTGGCTATGGCACAGAGCAAACTGGCTTAACTTAGAGGCAATGTGTAAAGTATTTATGCAGTACTTCAATAGCAATGCAGTTCAGATACAAAACAATACTAATCCAAAACACAAATTGAAAAAAAGACTAAAATGTAACAAACAAAATGGCAAAAAATAAAATAAAGGGAACCAGAGTTAGGATTTTTTTAAAAAGTTTGAAGTATAAATAGTGCCAAGAAGCACAGTGTGTCAATAATAGTCAAGGGTTGTAGTAGAAGAGGAGCTAGTTGCAATTTGACACGGACTGCGATGGGGCGTGGGTTAATTACACCAACCAGGTTCATCCTGGGCAAAAGGTTTTACCTTCTGACTCAGTCATTTAAGTCCGAATGCACTACAGGTTTACATTACATATGTAAAGCCCTCAAGGACATCAAGAGGGGGTTGGTATTTAGAGACCTACTGGGTGTCAGGTAGGTAGAAGCCAACAGCAGGATCCAATCCAGTTGCCAATTGTCAGCTGGGAAGTTGCAGGAATGCCCTCTGGCAGCTTTTGCATCCCAGTAGCTTGAATAGGAGTTTATCCTTATGTCCCTTGGAGTCCACTTCTCTGTCCAGGGTTCAAGAAGTACCATCTGCGTGAATACACTGGATACATATTTGCCCAGCAACATACCATTAGGGCTCACCTTAAAATAAAAAATGAAAACGACCCCTCTCTTTCCTGTCCCATTAGCTCTCAGGGACCAATTATGCAAGGCTTTTTATTTATATTTTGAATTTATTCAATTTTCATTTCCCTAGTGTACAAACTAGACAGCTCAATACCCCTAACCACTACAAGATGGCCTCCATCAACTGCATTACTTCATACCAAAAACTCTGCTACTACCTATCAAACTTCTTCACAGCAAAATCACAAATATCTACAACAAATTCACACAGCAACAGACCCCAGGGGTGCATCGAAAACCTATCCATCGCCAACCATGACGGCCACCGGACAGAATGGAAAACTCTCACCAGAGAAGATGCAGTGACAATCATGCAAACCATCATCTAAGGAGCCCCAACAGTCCCATGCCCCCAACATATCTACAACCTTTAAGCATCCCCCATCAGCACTGCCTTCACCCATGTCATCAACGCTTCCATCGCATTTGTCACACTCCCAGAAGACTGGAACCATACAGCGGTCAACGTCCTCCTCTCGAAGTGGTTGGCTGACCTGAGACAACTGAGCAACGTCTACCCTATCTCCATGCTTCGATACCTAGCCAAAGTGATAGAGAAGCCATCCAGAAACACCTCATAACCCACCTCAAACATCACCACCTACTGGCCTACAATCTGGTTTCAGGAAGAAAGACACCACCTAAACACTCATCGCAGCCACCCATGACATCTGGACCTTCGTGGACTGAGGAGAAACAGTGGACCTCATCCTGCTTGACCCCTCAGTGACATTCAACGCGGTCTCCCACAACACACTTCAGAAGTCTCCATGAGCTCGGCACAGAAGGACCTGCTTTTCATGGGATCTGCTCTTTCCTCACTGGAAAAACCCAAAATGTCAGACTACCACCTTTCACATCAGAGACTGAGAGTCTGACATGGGGAGTCACCCGGATATTGTCTGTCAACCCCAACATGTTCAGGGTTTACATTACTCTGCTTGTCAATATCTGATCCAAAGGTATCACCCTCATCTCCATATCAATAACACCCAGCACATCCTCTCACAGAGGAACAAGACAACCACCACTAGAGCCAACTTTACCAGTTGCATGACCATGGTAGCAGAATAGATGAGAACCAACTGCTTGAAGCTCAACTCTGACAAGACAGAAGTACTGGTGTTTGAAAACAGCACAGCCCCATGCGACTTCACCTGGTGGCCGACAGAGCTAGGACCCACACCCACTCATCATGCAAGAAATCTTGGGATAATCCTGGATGACAAGCTCATCATGATGGCACAAGTAAATGCAGTGAGTACTGCCTGCTTTCACATCTTACGTATGCTAACAAAGATATACTGGCTGCCACAGAACACCAAATTCACAGTCACGCAAACACTCATTACAAGCAGACTTGAATATGACAAAACACACTCTACACTGGAATCTCCAAGCAGCTCTTAACACACTTCAGACCATCCAGAACACTGCTGCAAAACATAACAAGCACAAGAAGTTTTAAACTCTTGTCCCAATACTTATTTTGATTTGATTTAAAAGAACTGTACTGCACTAGGCAACACCAATGGGCAGTCCAGCATTATAGGTAAAGCTAAGAGCAAAATTATCTATTTTGTCAGACACCTTCCAGTTGGACATGTCAATAACCATTTTTTGAGCATTCATTTAAATTTGTAGAGGGTATATTGATTTCTTGTAACCAAAGGTAGCCGATTCCAAGCCTTGAGCATGCAATAATAAAACGTATTGCTCCCATTCTTACCATTTCCTTCTTAGAATGAAAGTGGTTTAATAAACCAAAATTCCTTAAAGAATATCTGCACCTGTATCCGGGCAGTGATAACCAAAGAAAATTATCTATTGATACATCAAATCATTGATTCATCTTATAACTTAAAGGTGAGATTAGCGATGAATTAACAAAATGATTCATGCACGGAGGTGATGGGTTAACTGTTCTCATATGGTGTTATCATCACAAAACTAAATTAAATGTGGTAATGTGTGCACATTCTGTGCTCACTAGATTGATTTGCTAAGGGTTTTAAACGCACTATTGTTTTTCCACCAACATAAATAGGACTTCTCTTGGAGGTACTGTTTAATGTACATGAAAAAGTGATTTAAAATACTACAATTGTGTGATTCAAGTGAGGTTGTTCTTAAGTAATTAGGGTTAATCACATATAGGATATAATCCCCCTCCCCCCCCAAAAAAATCGAACAATGTTTGTACATATCTTGTTATATGGACGATGGGAGTACACAGTCTAAAAGATATGTATATATATATATATATATGTATTTTTCTGCAGCCTTGAAAAAGTCTTGCGGGCGAAACGCGAGTCGGCTGCTGCTGTTTCAACTAGCATTGATTTGAAAATAAAGCATACAGATCTGATTGAAGAGTGTGATTGGACTACTTCCTCTGACTGGAATTCTGGGAAATTGGACCACGTTGTGAAGGGACTGGAGTATAGACATAATGATTGGGTGTGCTCAGGTGTAGTGTACAAAATATTTGGCCAGGGTTTTTTTAATCTGTGGACTGACTGACATCCTACTGGGTGGGTGCTTGACACCTTTAAGAGCACCTTTCACCTAGTTCATTCAGAGTTAAGGATTCTCTCTTGAATTGAGACAGTAAGTTGATGTGCGGATCGAATTGGGCAAACCCACAATCTGTGTTTTAAAATATATAATACAATATAATACAATATAATTCAACAAAAAAATAGACAAAGGTCGGTTTTTTAAATGTTGTTTTAAAGATAAATGGTGGCTAAAATTTTAACTAACGTTTCTAAAGGACTCCAGAGGAGGTGCAGCTGCACCCATGGAACATGGCCACCATGCTTTTGATTAACAAACTCCAAGGCCATCCAATAAATCTGTGTTGCCCGTATTTAGTTGAAGAATATTAGGTTTCTTCCACTCTACTACAACCCTCATGTAAACCTGAAACCACTGTTGAAATGAGCCATATTGATCGTCTAGGCAAAAAATGTGCTGTTTATCTTGAGAAAGTGGGTTATTAATTTGGTTGAGCGTGATCATACCAACTTGCACAAGCATGCCAGAACGCCGTGGGCACTGCCTTTTTGATACCGATTTCAAGTAACTGATTGGGCTTCAAAAGATTTCCACAAATTCTCGGTCACCTCTGTGACATTTCTATCTCAGAATCATACCTTAAGCCATCTGTGAGGATGCCACCAAAAGCGAAATTATATAATTTATGGTCATGCCAGGTTGACCACCTCAAAATATTAAATCCTATTTTACTGTTGCTGTGGACCACTTCCCTAAATCCATCACCAACAAAATCCTAAAAGATAATAAAATGCACTCAAGATGACTATCAAATCAATAACACTTTATTCGATATCTTGAGTAAGAAATCATAAAAGCACATAAAAACACAGCTCAGTTGTCATTCATAAAATAGCTTACTATTAAAATTAAGATATATACAATGTAAAACAATTGATTTTGTGTATGGTCTGAGGTCCTTTCACTTAATCCTACTTAATTCGAGTCACATGATAATTGTTTTCCTACATTTAAAAAAAAAAAAAACATAAGAACATAATAATAGAGGTAATAACAAATTCACCCTCTAAAGATTATAACGCCAGGAGTGTGGGTGGCATTGCCTGAAACCAAGTGATTTTAAAATTGGTAAAATCCTCTGCCTTCGCTAAGGTAAGTAAAATTTACACAAAAACAGTACATGCAATGTTGACCATAACACCACATCATCGCACTGGCATTTACGCAAAGAACTTGACCAATCATCCCGTTCTGGGAAACTGAGTGTTCGATGTATGATACCCAGTCTAAAACGGGTTAACAAAAACCTATAGTAGTCACTTAAGACAAACCTAACATAAGGTTGCATACAAAATGTAGTTAAAATGAGGTAATGTGCCTGGACGGTTGACTTTAACATTTCAGTAGTGTTTCTCTTTTCGTCCAGCAAATGCAGACAACTACTTTTAAGATATTTTTCCAGTTAATGTGCTCTTGGTGTTAGGGTCATTATAGAACTCTGGCTATTTAAGCAAAGGGGTTTGGTGTAGTCTGCCAGGAACTCTTGGTGGTAGTCCTAATGTAGGGAAGGCACTACCCACATATCAGTTAAGAAAACAGTGAAACTTTGTAATTTAAATTGTCAAAAATTAGAAATTGAATACATGAATATATTTTTCTTACTGTACATATAAGAAGTGAAGTTTCATGGTGAATTTAACGAAGCAGATTGGTTAGCGTGAAGACGAATGCCTATTATGTTCAAAAGTAATATTGTCCTTATAATGGTTTGTAGTTGACTATAGTCATTTATAACCAGCATCAAAAAAGTCACTATATCTGTCCTTGCAAGACTGCAATATTTTCCTTACTTCTTTCTTTTTCCCCACAAAGATATACAATAGACATTAGAAGTCTAGAAGTAATAACATGTAAAACTTCTACCATACAAAGGTGGCGTGCATGTGTTTACTTCAGTCTTTTTTTGCAAAGAATTACTTTCCAAAAATAAATAAATAAATAAATAAATAAAAAGTATGAAAAGATAGCGGAAATGAAATGAAAGCAGTGAATGGTCTACCATTCTGGCCACTGAAGTAGACTACTTTAAAAGAAGAGGCACACACATGCCAAAGTAAAATGCCATCACTCACTGTGAAGAGAGCAAATGGCTATTGCCCTATTCCTTATTTTGGGATGGACTGAAGCAAAATGTAAATGACGACTAGGCCAATGGATGATATAAGGCCCTCTATGTCTGTTGGTGTAGGTGCCTCCTATATACTACACAGAGGCAGTCGCAGTTTCCATAGGAAGAGCGTTTGTTTCACCACAAATGTTTCCACTGTTGACAAACTTTCACAAAACTCCCCTCCAAAACATTTTCTGAAAAAATTCGTCCACCCTAGCTATTCCTGTAAAGTTTCAGGGTGATCTGTCACGTGGGCCGAGAAAAAGAAGTCCCATAGGAAATTTTTAAAGCAGCTACAGAAATGGCTGATGGATTTATACCAAATTTGGCCAAAAGTTCGAAGCTTTTTGTTATTTGGTGTACATCCGTTCTACCATTTGAGAAATTTGAGTTTAAATAGCTGCTACAGATGGTCATGAAAGGATTAAAAATATAATGAAATTCGGACAGTTTGTGAGGCAGTAGTGTGAATTAAAAAAATTGGGGCCTGTGATTAGTTGAAGGAGATTTTTGACCCATAGGCCTTTTTGGTACTGCAGGACCGGTACAACTCTAGTCGTACCAAGAGATCTGACTGGCTGCAACTCAGAGAAAAATGCAGCAGCTGCCAATACAGGGCCAGGGACTCGGTCCCTGTGTCCTGAAGTAAAACAAAATAACGTATTACAGGTGAAAGGTACCATGATCCTGCAGCACATGTTGGAGGAGTTGGCAAGATCCTTTCATTGAACAAAATTTTTTTTTAAACTTTCTTCTGAAAGTACCAACAACTACTGTAAAACTCAGTGTGGCCCTCCCGGGGGAAGTTGCAAGCTTCATTGGGTGAAGCTTGCACGTTTCTGTGGCATCATGGGTGAAGCTTGAGCAGCAGTACTACTGTGCTACGATGTTTTTTTGTAAAATGTGATGTGAGGGGAGCCCATGGGGGATTTAACATCCACCGGGAGGATGGCACAGAGTTGGGTCAGAGGCCTGTGCATATCCCTCTGCGGTGCACGTAGGAACATGCACAGCAGGGTGTTGGCCACCTTTGGTGTATGGGTGCCTGGCTTGTTGTGGTCACTGTTTTTAGGTCTCGCCTGTGCCAATGCGCTTGCACATTGCTCCGGCGAGATTATATTAAGCGGAAAAGAAAAGTCTACCAAAACGGCTGCGGATCGCATACAGTTCATGTGATCTATGAGCGTGCACACCATCGCCAGCCACATAACACACCACCATTTGTCTGTGCCTCGGCATCAGACTTCAAAGGCAGCCGCTCCCCCACACCCCTGCCACAGCAATGCCGAGAGCTTGTTTCTGGACGAAAATGAAAGCCTACTGTGCTTGTTTGCAGTAGCCTTGCTCCTCAAATGCTGTTGCTGTGTTGCCATCTCTCTAGGGACACTGTTTGAAAACACTTGCCTTGCTAGCTGCAATGCTACATCCGCTATGCTTTGCCTCTAGACACGTTGATCCCTTGCAGACTGTGCTGACTCTGCCTCTCCCGATTCTGAAACTGACCAACGCAGTGACCACACAGTCTCTTCTCTCTGTCTTATGTCTGCCCTGCCACCATTTACTTCGGACCCTCACCCTCACACCCCCTCACCCCCTCAAACCCCCTCAACCCCATCACCCTCACCCTCCCTCACTCACCCACACACCCTCACTCACCCACACACCCTCACTCACCCACACACCCTCACTCACCCACACACCCCCTCACCCTCACACCGTCACTCACCCTCACTCACCCTCACACCCCCACCCTCATTCACCATCACAACCTCACACCCCCACCCTCACACCCTCACCCCCTCACACCCACACGCCACATCACACAGGTACACCACCACATCACTCGGGGACACCACCACATCACTCGGGGACACCACCACATCACTCGGGGACACCACCACATCATTTGGGGACAACAAACAGGGACACCACCACATCACTCAGGGGCACCACTCGAGGACACAACCACATCACTCAGGGACACCACCACATCACTCAGGGACACCACCACATCACTCGGGGACACCACCACATCACTCGGGGACACCACCATATCACTCGGGGACACCACCACATCATTCGGGGACACCACTCGGGGACACCACCACATCACTCGGGGACACCACTCAGGGACACCACCACATCACTCAGGGGCATCACTCGGGGACACCGCCACATCTCTCGGGGACACCGCCACATCTCTCGGGGACACCGCCACATCTCTCGGGGACACCGCCACATCACTCTGGGACAGCAACACATTACTCTGGGACACCACCACATCACTAATACACCACCACATCACTCAACCCAACTACATCATCACTCAGCACCACAACAGCACTGTCCTTGCTTGCTACCAACAAGCATTGCCATAGCCAATAGGACTCGCATTAGGAAAGTGTAAGCTATTGGCTTTGTGAATAACAATGCTATTTATTTATATATTTTCAAAGCCAACACATATTAAAAAAAAAATTGTCATTTACAATACCAATAGCTCACACTTTCCTAATGCGAGACCTATTGCTTTGCGAGACCTATTGCATTGCAAATTCTTGCTTTATTTGTTTACTGAGACTTCAAAAGAACAAATACAGGCATGAGAACGTATATTTGCATGTAGGTCACATTTCTGAGAACACACATAGGATAAATCATGTAAGTCTAAATGGACCATATTACACCTGGAGGATGGAGGGCCACTCAGCAGAATGGGGAGAAATGAAATAGTATGGAGAAGCTGTGTGGATACAATATGCAGCTCTCGTCACTGCTCTTCCCTAATATCACAACGTTTAACCAGGTTGATGAGCCGGCTGGTCTAAGTGGAGCCATCTGCAAACTTTGGGCTCAACACTGTGTGCCACCCTATGCAATCCTGCTCTGGTGCCTTATGTGCCACAATATGCGTGGGGTAAAGCCAGCAGCATACAAACTGCACCTGTGCACACCAATAGTAAAGATCCATATCCAGGGCTCCCAGCTCACTCTGCTTGAATGGAAGTGCCAGCACCTCCTATGCAATGCAGGAGTATTTATCACAAGTGTCACAAGGTTGGAGCTGAGTCGTTTGCAGATGACTGATGTCAGCAAAAGAGGCAAATTTATGAATATGTTGAGGATTTGAGAAATGATACCATCTTTATGATGGCAAGCCTACCTGTCAGGGATAGAGGCAATTTACACTAGCTAGCCACTTGCTCCTCCAACAAAGCCATGAGTGGACTGTAATTGCACCTTTATCGAAACATGGTCCCTTATACCCAGTCACTGCCACTTGTGGGGACACCTAGAGGCAGGACAGGTACCCCTCATGGGGCACTCATACGCTGGCACGAAGTAGGCTTAGATACATTGGGTGACCTTTAGGTAGATGTCACTCTGATGCCTTTCGAGACACGGATGATGGAATACGACCTACCTGCAGGACAATTCATTTTACACAATTTGATTAGGAGATCCCTTACAGGTGCATGGGATACATCACCACTGAACCAGAAACACATATTTTGTTGCAATACTTACATGTTATGGGTAAAGGGTTACACATTGTACATTGGTTAGTGAGGCATTACTCAGTCACACAATTAACCCATGATGGACCGCCGAGAACGGTGGGAAACAGATGAGGGACAACTATGGACGGATAAAGAATGGGATGGAATGCTAACTACATCCACAAATATACCGAGAAGCTCGAAGTTCAAACTTATACAAACATATATAACACAGAGGGCATACCTTTCACCTGACAAAATAAACAGATACTTTCATACCACCACTTCGACGTGTCCACGTTGCCTACAAGTAGATGCGGACCTCCTGCATATGCTATGGTCCTGCGCCTCTCTAGGCACCTATTGGCAAAGAGTCACCACAGCGCTCACGACATGTACGGACGCGTCATTAACATAAACATGGGAAGTATGGAAATTGGGCCTTTATCCCAGATCTAAGAAAAATCAGGTCACCTCTAGATTTATTGATTTAGGATTAATCGTAGCAAAGTGGCTAGTAACCAAATGATGTAAACATACTGTCCCCACTGCTGCTGCCAGTTGAAACAAGTAACTTTCAGTGTGGGCACAAGCAGAGAGCAATCACTGCATACAGAGCAAATAGCTGGACTACGTAAATACCCAATAGCGCAATACTGGGACAGCATACTCACGGAATTCACCAATGAGAAGAGGGAAGACAATGATACTCCTTCACAGGAAAATGATTCGAGAGGTGAAGACACAAATGTACAGGTATGTCATACTCCGAATTCAGGATAAGATCTAAGTTTACACTAGACCATGGTCTGCACCTATGGAATGAGAGGGACGCCAAGGGAGCTGTCACAGTATCTGCCAATATGAGTCACTTGTGGCATGAGAGATAGTAACCCTTCCAGGGAGGCATTGGGACAGACACACATATGCTACAAATACATTGACCCAGATGGCACTTTTAGTTAGAGTGTTTAAGAAATGAAATCTTGTTTTGCATTTTCCATTGGCCCCAATGGCATATTCTGATGTAGACCTCCACAAATTCTCTAGCAGGGCACCAGGATAAAGAACAAATACCACAGCTGGCGAAATATACATCATGAGCAGCTGAAAGACCCAGAGATGCAATCATTCGGACATCGATACACGACAGAGTACAGTGCACATTATACATAATTGTTTCTACTGATATGTGGAACGAACATTAGATTCAATAAGAATTGTATATGTGATAACACTGCAAATCTTTAATAAATAATGTGCATTGAAATGTCCCTTCATCTATGTATGCATGTAGTTCACGATGGTACTGAAAAAGTTTGAAAAATGCAACCAACACCCTTCTCTTTCCTCTACCATAACACAAAAAGTGTGGTGATGTGCAGTGTATGTGTTGTGCGTTTAAACTCTTGAAACAAACCAGTCTAAGCCAAACACTCTTACCTCTACTTCATTCCCTTCTACACACAACATACACTCTGCTCAAACACATCACCAACCCCTCTCCCTTACAACTTCCTCTCACAAACACTATACAACCAAATCCATTGCATGAAACAAATACACCAGCACCCCTTTTCACTACTCCTCAAAAACAACACATCACACACTCCAGCACAACAAGATCTTCAAAGCGCAACACCTCATAATACTCACAAAATATAAACATAAATCCACCTTTCAAACCACACAAAGGAACAAACTCCAATGCCAAGCTTTCTCTCTTCCACCACACCTAACACAGATACAGCAACAGAGCAACTCTTTTCTAACTGCCTCTCATCCATTGGACAATATAGAACCTTACTACATGACCCACATGCTGCACTCCCCGAATCATACACCTTCTGCCCTAAACACACGCAGACAATATAAGCAATGTTCCACACCTCACAAGAGCCATCAGATTGTCCACAAACCCACACACATCACTGGACATATCCTTGAAGTCATTTTTGCCAATACCGAACTAGTTAACTCTCAAACTATAATTCCAGTCACACGGTCAGACCACCACTTGCTTGCTTTCCAACATAAAACAACACGAAGTGACTCACCTACAACTACCTTACATCCATTCACCTATCGGCAGTGGAACAAACTCAATTTGGAACACTTCGAAGCACCTCATGTGCTATAATTATGTAGATGACACGCAAATACTCCTTCAACTGGAATGCCTCAAGACATTGGAAAATCCCTAATTTTTCAGTTGGCTCAGAGCCGTGGATCAGTGGATGATTTGGAGCCATCTCAAATTGAATGCTTTCAAAACGGAAATAGGCATGTCAGGCGATTGGAAACATTATGACCTGCTTGCCACCTGGCCTGATTAACTGGGAACACCTCCTAAAGTATCGAAGGAAGTAAGAAACCTTGGAATGACCATGGACTCGAAGCTGTTGGTGAATGCCCAAGTGGAGAAATTAGCGAGATCAAGCTTTGTCACTATGAAAACGCTGCAACACATTTTCCCTCATTTGGGATTTCCACACAAAGTCCAAGCTACCATCTCCCTTGTTCTGTCCAAACTTGATTACACCAATAGCCTCTACCATGGATCACCTTTAACAACCATGAAAAGACAATGGATTCAGAACTCGGCTGCCAGACTACTCTTGCATTTCAAACTGCGAGACCACCTCTCAACTGCCTTGAAAGCCCTGCATTGGTTACCAGAAGATTCACATTCAATCAATCAATCAGGGATTGTAAGCACGCTACTCCCCTGTGAGGGTCTCAAGGCGCTAAATTCGTTATTCTAATTTAGCATTTTCAATGCACTACCCTATTTCTCAGCCTATTCTCTCAATATTTCTTCTAGCCCAACTTTGCGACTCATCTCAAAATTATTTCTACTACTCCTTCTAATGCCCTACCCTATCCCTCACCCTATAAATCTATCAATATATCCTCTACATCCACTCTCATTTATCCCAAACCCCCAACCACTACTTTGATCCCCAAAATAACCCTTTCTAGACTCTCTCCTACTCTACCCCTGATTGCATCATCTGACACCTTTTACTATACCGATCCCCAAAACAAACCTTTCTAAACTCTTCTCTGATTGTTCCCCTCCAAAAGTGCTTTTTACTCATCCAAAAGCCTCCTCCTACTGCTATGACCTAAAAAAAACAAATCCTTCACTCTTCTATCCCTCCACTATCCTTTTCAATCAAAATAACAGACTAACATGTTCAATTCTCAAATTCCATATTACACTATACTAATTCATCACTGATCCTTAATGGGTTCCAGAGTAGTGTGCTAATCGCCAATAAAGCATTTCAACACCCCCATCAGGTTACAAGCGCTATATTAATGCACACCTTTTCCCTTTTCTACCCCTCTCCAACCCTTCTCAATCTAAATAACTGACTAACATATCCACCACTCAAATTAATTTCATGTTTTACCATACTAATTCAACACTAATCCTTATGGGTTCCAGAGAAGCGTGCTACTCGCCAAAAATGAGCTTCAAAACCCCATCAGGGGTAGCAAGCACTATTTAAATACAAACATCTTTCCCTCTTCTATTGCGCCACCTACCCTTCTCCATCCAAATAACTGAATACCATATCCACCACTCAAATGACTTCATATTTCACTATAATAATTTTCAACACTAGTCCTTTATGGGTTCTGGAGTAGTGTGATACTCTCTAGAAAAGCGCTTCAACACCCATCAAGGGTAAGAGGTACTATATGAATGCAAACCTTTCTTCCCCTTCTGTCCCTACGCTATCCTTCTCACTCCTAATAACTGACTAATATCCACCACTCAAATTACTTTAATATTTCACCATACTAATTCACCACTAATCATTTTATGGGTTTCCAGAGTAGAGTGCTTGAACACCCCATCAGGGGTAACACGAGCTATATAAATACAAATATGTTTTCTCTATCCTTTCGAATCCAAATAACTGACTAACCTATCCACCACTTACTATTTACTTGCATGTTTCACTATACTAATTCAACTATGGATCCTCTATGGGTCCCGGAGTAGCGTGCTACTCGCCGAAAAAGCACTTTGAAGCCTCGTCAGGGGTAATAGGCACTGTACAAATGCAATTCCAATACAATAAAGCTATTTAAAAAAAATGAGGGGACTGTAATTATCCTTCTAGAGATCACTTGCAATTCCTACTAAGCCACATCCCCAGATATCCAAGTGACTCTGTGGCTCATCCAAGTAGGTACACTGAGGTGAATATTGTTGTCTCATCCATTAGAGGAATTAAAATGAATTTGGACAAATTTATATGGATTCCGGACAGACCCCAATCTATTGAACTTGCAGATGAGTTGTTCTAAATGATCTCACAGCTGTCTGACAAACAAGATCACATTGTTTGCATACATTGATACAACAAACCTGCACTGCATGAATCCCAGCACTCTATGGGAGTGGTGCTGTCTTAGTTCCGCTGCCAGCGGCTCCATAGCAATGGTAAATTGAATTGTCGACCTCTGACAACCTGGAGGTGTTACAGCATCGGTAATGAGAAGAAGAGCATTAGGGCTCTTTTATAGTAATCCAATCAGATGGATGAATTTTGGGCTGAGAATTAATTGTGATGGAGTGAACAAGTAGGGCCACTGGAAGAAATCCAATGCCTCTGCTACAGTGCATACCATAAACTCTAACCTTGATGACGATGGTAGTCTTCCTTGATAACACAAAGAAGGTGGGCAAATTATGAGCCGTCGATCTCCCAGGCACAAATCTCCCCTGGCCTGACAATAAGTGGCAAGAGGGGTAGCAGGTTAAATACAATCAACTTAGCGAGTATCTTATTGTCAAGGTTGATCATCGACAAGGGACAATAGGACTCACATTCCCGAAGGTTCTGGTCAGGCTTGCGTATCATGAAAATCAAAGCTTCTCACAGGGAGGGGGGCACGGTGCAGACCCAGAGAGGTTCCTCATACATCGCAAGAAGGTGAGGAACAAGACCGGAGCATATTCTTTACAGAAGGCAGTCGTGAGACATCTCCAGGACGTTGTCTCCAAGTAGCGCAGCAATGACCTGTAGAAGCGCTTCCGCCGTGAATGGTTCATCAAAATATTGCCTATGTCCCTTTTCAAGCCAGAGCAACTTCACTAAGTCTAGATAATCACTAAGGGGTCACAGATTGTGAGGTGGCATGAAGAGAAGGACGCGGTCATCTCCCCTTGTATGGCAGTCCTGGCAACATGGACTTGATTCATATCCTCTTGTTGTTCAGTGATATAGTCACTGTCTAAAGGCCTGCGTGTAAGATTAGCTAGCTTCTTGGTTGCTCTGGCACCCTCCTCGTATCTCATGTAAGTAAAGAGGCATACGTACAAATGTCTCACATCACACTTCACTGCTAGGGTGGCCAACTTTGAAGCTGGGGAACCAGGTTAGAGTCTGGCGGGAGGCTGAAACATCCTCCGATTCCGGGCAAATTACTTAATCTGCCCCTGCCTAAAAATAAATGTATCTGTCTCGAATGCAACTGGTGCTCAATTTAAAGCATGATGATACCTTTTGTCAAGTTTGCACTATACTAAACTGTTAAAAAAAAAAAAGCCACATGCCGCACCGGAAGTACTGAATGAATATTTCTTTCTGGTTCCAGGACCAAACTCGCTCTTGCATAATTTTCACGTATCGATTTTTGTGAGACCACCTTCTCTCCTGCGGGTATAGAGAATAACTCCCACATCGACTGAAGAATGGGTCTCTTCTCTGCTTCTACTGTTGAGGCTCCTGATGTTCACCTTGTCTCTCCCTGATGCCATAAATATTTGCCATAGTAGCCAATCCCACCAAAAATGAGAAACAAAAAGAAAGCCAGAATGCTCTAGACAAAGTCATATTCTGTAATGAAAGTCATGAGGTAGAATCTAATTCCAGATAAAGACATTGCAAGCAACCAATCAGAAATAGTTTCTGCGATTCAACAATGCTTCAGTGCCACTACGAGGTACTGCAGTTTTGCAACACAAAAAATTCAGAAATCTCACAAAGACGGCAACACATCTTGCTTATTTATGCCCGTGAGGAAACGTCTAGGATCACAGTTTAAATGATAGTAAACACAACGTTCTATATAACTTTGGGTCCCGGTGTACTCCTGTATGACCTGGAACAGGCAGTAAAACCCGCACAGGATTCCTGCAGGAGTACAACAATACCTTATGGGATGCAAAAAATAAAAAAGGAATACAAATAAAGATAGTCATTTGATAGGCCACTTTAGAAATACTGCTCCAAAAAGAAGCCCACACCATTTGAATCCTTTCAAATCATGTTCCTGATTATTACTGGATTTGTGTTTAAAAAGACAGATTGCTGTAAAAGCAATCCAAAGCTGCAATGGCCTCAGACAAGCGGAGTCCAGGAAACACTAAGAACATCATCCGCAAGGCCTCTGAGAAATGCAGCATCTGGAGTTAACATTACTATTGTTCCATTCACTTCTGCAGTGGCGTAATAAAACTTGAGGGGGCCCCCCTGCAAAGTACATGGAGGCCCCCCCCCCCCATTCTCTGCACCAGTCAAGAGCTCTCAGGCCAGCGACCCACCAATACTGCAGGAGCTCACCCCAGCCATAAAAAAAGGATTCTGGCTCCTCCATTGGTCATATCCGCCCTTTCATCGGGTGATTTAAATACATCAGTATATACTGCTGCTGCTCCCTCCAGCAAAGATTCACAACACTGCCTCCAGCTGGTCCACCAAACACATCCTCCTACTTGATGACCCACCTTCAAGCGAAGCCCGCTCAGTTGGCCACCTCCAAACACAGACCCCTGCCTTTGTGCCTGCTACTAACGCATCCATTAACTCTACCCTAAAAACCATAAGGAAGGTTCTTGACCTCCTTCCTATGTCAGCACGGAAAACACTGGTACACGCCCTTGTGACATCACGCCTAGACTACGGCAACCTACTTTACCTGGGTACCACCTGCAAAGCCATGAATCGCCTTCAGGTAATACAGAACGCGGCAGCCCGTCTCATCCTAAAAATCCCTAAACGATCAGAAACCAAAGCCGCTCTCAAAACCCTCCACTGGTTGCCAGTAAGAAGCAGAGTGGAATTCAAAGCCCTCTGTACATGCCACCGCATCCTGGCTAAGAAATCTCCTATTCCACTCCAGAACTTAGTGACAAGGTATACACCTGCACGCGAGCTGCGCTCCTCATATGAGGGCCTACTTCAGGTTCCTAGGGTAAAAAGAACCCGTATGGGCGGACGCTCTTTCCGCTATCTGGCAGCGAAAAGCTGGAATTCCCTCCCTCTCCATCTCCGTCTGGATCCATCCGAATCCAGCTTCCGCAAGAACCTAAAAACACACCTGTTCTCCAGATAACGGATCACTGGTCTCCACCTCGCTCAGAGTTCTTCAGTTGCAGCGCGGGGACACGCTTTGGCGTAACCAAGCGCTTTATAAGCTACCCTTATTATTATTATTATTACTCCCACCCCTACTAAACCCGCAGTTATGCTTTTCCATCCACCTTTAAAATCACCACTGTGAACCTGTGACTGCCGCCCACTGCTCACCAGTCCACCACCAACAGAAAGACTGATGGCCGGTCCCCATATAACCACTGCCTACCAGTAAAGACGGAGCCTTTCAGCTGCTGCCCTCCCCAATGCCACTGTGGTAGTTTAAAACATGTTCAACAATCTCTTCAACTGACCACCCCAAAACAGTTCTTCCTGTTAGCCACTACAGCATCAAAGCCGTTCCTGCTACTTTTCATCCTCTGCATGATGCACACAATATTATTAAATGTACAAAGGGTCCGTTTTTTTGTTTCCTTACACCAATATTAATTTACACTATGTACCCTATCAAACCATTACACCTATCAAAGGCAAACCGCATTCCATGTGTAGCACCAGTCAGAAATCACCCCAAGGACAACCACCCGCGAGAATGCGTAATTCAACCTACAGTGGCAACATAGCATTTCCGCACCCACTGGCAGCCCCCCAGCTAAGTCTGCGACTGCACAGTGACCATCAATACCGGCAACATCTAAAACGCATTTCCACTTCCTTTCAAAGGCAGATCCGGATACATATACCTATGACTTCTGGGTGGCATCTATCACAGACCACAGCATTCTTTGTCTCCCTATGACTAACCGAATGCTTTCGGTGAACACTTCTCTCCCCCCTTCCTTACTAATACCTAATGGAGGATAAAAAAAATAAAATATAGTACTTTCTTATGCAAATAGTGTATCAAGCACTTGCTGCCTGAAGTCCTCACCAGATCCACATGTATCAATATTCTGCTATCACACCATCCGGTCAACCCTATTATCTGGGGATGTTTTTTATCCCTTCTGTGATCTGGGAAAAGCAATACCTTGCACGAAACAAGTCCCTTTAAAACCTTTGTTACTTATACAGGCTCGCAAAGCACTTACAGGTAACTCATTCTGGGAGTGGAATTACTGCTTAGAAGTGTGGATGTTAATTCTGAGACATAGTATGACTTTTTGCATATCTGCCAGACACTTTTTCTTCCCTGCATGCGCACACCATGCAACAATACAATTTAGTTTAACAAATTGTTCAGAATTGTATCGGAAGGTAAAGAAACAGCCCATAATATTTTTACAAAGAAAAATAGACAAACGTCCACTTTATACCCCATTACATAATTACCTTAGAGTGCACAGCTTGTCCAAATCGACGCCACCTAATTCAGCTCTGCCAAGTACCACGCATAGGGTGTTGGTCTAACGCATTTCAGTGTGGTGATCCGCATCACCGCACTCAAATGCAAACATCATGCATAACAGCATTGCGCCTCCTCGGGTGCCAGTGCTGCTAATCAATGCTAGTGTAGTATTGTTTTCATTTGACCACCGTCTGCTTTCTGGTGCTTTCCCTGTCTCCTAAACGCGATGCGGTACATTTCGTTATGCCGTACAGCTGCCTGTGTGGTAGTCCTGTAATGAATGTCCCTTTTCTATGCCCACAACATTTTGCCGTATTTCTGTAGTGTGTCCATAAAGTTGTGTCTCGCAAGGATTTGTTGCAGGCACGCGCCATGCACCGGCAGCTCTACGATGTCAGCCATTTTGAGTGCGATATATGCAAGGAGTGGTTCCTGACGGGAGCTAGGTGCTTGAGAAGTTCACCGGAGCTCTGGAGTGTGTGATGTTTCGACCCGGGATAACCTCTGCCTCCCTGCGGGGAGAGATGTGCAAAAATGGCTGCACTGCATAGAGGAGAAGGGATTTAAGATTCCAACACGATGACACCACAGTGCCAAAGTGCCCAATTTCATTGCTGTTTTGATGTTGGGGAATAGAAAGAACGATGATGAGTAAGTATTCAAGGAATAACATGCGGGAGTCTGTTTCCAGGCTGATTCCTACTTGTTTTATTCTAAAACTTTCACATGGCGGTAAAGCTACTTTCAGCAGCAGACATACCGGAATGAAAAACAAAATCGTTAATTGTTAAGGTCTCGTAACTCCTGTGACCTAGGTGTATTGGTAACTCTTAACCGTGTCAGAGCGTTGATTTCTTCAGATGCAAGATAGATATATAGCTACAATGGTTAGGGGTGTTAAATTGAGAAATTGCTAAATGTGTGACAATACAATGTCACCTAGGTACAGTAACACTTTTGGAAACCATTGATACCGCACAATACACTCTCGCAGTGCATAGACATAACCTCCCCTCCCCTTACTGCCATGAATTATTGCTCCTCAGAGGGTTAGCAGCTCCAGTCATCTCTCGTAATTCCACCGGTTACTGTGGTCAGTCACCTCGCAGCCATACAATGTCTGTTGGCCCTCCTGCGGTCATCAATGCTCCTATTTTTACTAGAATTCATCGAGAGGCATGCTCTAACAGTCTACTATATTGCCTCATCCAGCCTCTCATGTTCGGGCCTCTGCCTGCTGGTCACAGGCCCAATTTATACCCACACAGAAGAGGGCTCAGGTCCCCCTCCATCCAGCAGGTGTTGTATTAATGCACCTACAGACCTTCCTATGCAGACGAGCCAATTGCGCCGAGGGTCTAGGTGCCTACCATGGCACAGAGAGCTGTGGCCCAACTAATATGGGAGCATCAGAGGCACCACTGCTTCAGGCTCGGATCTCCCATTTTCACACTCCTGGCTAAATGGATGAAACACTACAGACCAGGGCAGACTAGACCACATAGTCCTAAAACATGTTTGATCCCAGTTGCACCCTACCTCAGACAAAAGATCACGGTGGAGGTACTAGAGGGTAGGTCACGAGCTCCTATTGTGATTTTTGCATCCCAAAAACGTACTGATTACTCAGATGAAAGCAGCTCTTTTTGGAAGATTTAATTTCTACGCAGAGTAACCAGACATTCTGGGAGGCCTATTTGGACATAGAATAAACTGCCAATTTTAAAGTGCTGGAGTAAGTGTACCCTGGAGCAGGCAAACCTCTGATTTCTGCAGAGAACATTCTATGTATTTATTTTGTAGAGTTACACTAACACGTAGCTGATGGAAAACTGCTTGGCGCATGCAAGTTTGGAAAGACACCTGGCAGGCTGGTCACCATGAGGGTGCAGAGGAATACACCTCCATTAGAGCACATTTTCACGCTGATTCACTCATAGATGTCAAGGTTTCCGATGGGTAAGTGTGATGTTTTCATAATTAACTGTAATAATGGGTGACGTTCACACATTCTGACTCTGCTCAGTTTTCAGTAGCCTGCTGTTAGTGCACTTTAGTTCAGTGAATTTCTTAGAGTTTCTATTTGCTCAAATGGGCGTAATTTCAAATATTTATAGGTTTTCCTCCTTCAGTGCTTGATTTTGCTCAAGAGAACGTGTCACTCCTTGTCGTTAAAGTGTCACTCATAATTACACTGAAATTATGAAAGTTACACATTGCTATTTGAAACCTTGGCAGCTATGCAAAGTCTACCACACACAGCACATTTGAACATCTCATAATTCCATGCCACAAAATTCACCTATAAATAATTACCCCTACAACATTCCATACCACAGAATTACAATCCTAAAAATTACCAAACACATATTTCCACTTCACTCCATACCACATAATTCCACATCACATAACATTCCACACAACTTAATACCACTCCAAACCACATAATTACACTCCACACAACACAATCCAACTACACACAAGTACACTTCAACCTATATAATTATACTTCACACAACATATTTACACTCCACTCCAAAACACATAATTACCCTCCACAAAAGACAACTCTGCAACATGCTGCATAATTCCACTCTGCACAATTATACACTAAACCATGCCACATAATTCCACATGTCACAATTCATCCCCACACATTCATCACACAACATAATTACACTCCACATAATACCACTCAGCACCACATAAATTTACCTCCACATAATTATGCTCTACTCCATATTGCATAAATACACTCCACATAAATCCAGTCTATACCATGTAGCAACATTCCACGTAGCTACACTTCACGCCATGCCTCATAATACCACTCAACATAATTCACTCAACAGCACACACTTCCACATCACAAAAATTCAACTCTACACATTTTCATTCCACACCACATAATTCAACAAACTACATAATTCAAACCAACAACACACCACAAACATCCATTCTACACCACAAACATCCATTCTACACCACAACATTCCACATCATGCTACAATATTTAACAGCACACCACATAGGTAAACTCCACTGCATACCACTCCACAACACAAAATACCATTCCAGATAATCTCACTCCAAGACACACAATCCCACTCCAAGATATACAATCCCACTCCAAGACACACAATCCCATTACACATAATTCCAGTACACTCAATACCACACAATTACTATCCACATAATTACACTGCACACTATGCCACATTATTTCACTACACAGATCCAATCCACACAACTAACAATCCAATCCAAACCACATACGATTGCATATATGCAAATGCATATATTGCAAAACCATTTATTGCAAATGCTTGTTTACCTTCCAATGTGTCCCAGCAGTTCCTGTTCCTGGAGCTGCAATCCTTCTCCTTCCCCCGCTCTCCTCTGTGCTGCATCCTGCGCTCTCTGGGGCCCCCACCCAGATTTGTTTTCTGGGCCTGGCTGTGACTGAAGAGAAACAATGTAACGTGTTACTTTGTTTCTCTTCAGTCCTGGGTCAGCGCGAAGCTCAAAGCAGGCTGCCCACTGCTGAAGCTGCTTTAGAGAAATCCTCTCTCTCACAGCACTCTACCGAAGAGCTGAGGGGCCCCCGCTTCACCTACTGAAGACTGCCCCCCCGCACCTCGGGGGCATTTGTCACACCCCTGGTGAAACAAGAACCAAGGCTTGTAAAGTAGTCATTGGTGTGGTAGATTTTTGCACTTTCATTCAACAAAACAATATGTGCACTGGAGGTTAAGAGCACTTTGTGCAAACAGGTGCTGCTTAGATGAAGGCCTGGACAATATAGTTCATGGGAAACAATGGGATGTGGAAGCGATTGAAGGGGATGCTATCCAACAGCATAGCTTATGCTGGCATGTTGAAGAGGAGATCAGTTAAAGGAGAAGAGACTTCTCTTCAGGAAGTGCTGCACGAGGAATGGGCAAAAAATGATGACAATATGCAGTATTTTGGATTATACTGCAAGCAGTCACAAGGTGATTCCCAGGGGTGATTGCAATAAAGAAAATGGGGGCTGTTTGGCCCTGCACCCTGAAATTCATTAGGCCCTGGGGACCCCATCCCTGGGGCTGTATGTCTTAAATGGGAAGGTTTCATGTGGCCCCTCCCAGTATGTTTGCTTCAAAGGAGAAGGAGGCTATTATTGACCTGGGGACCCCATTTCCCAGAGCCACATATTTTCAAGTGTACGGCGGCCACGAGGTCCCAGTCTCTGACCTAAAATAAGATAAATGGCTCTGAGGGAGGAGTCCCCAGGTCCTAAAGAGGGCTTGAGGGGAGGGGATCTGTGTTGCTTCCTTCCTAAGCCTATTAAGGCCCTGTTGACTCCATCCTCCAGAGCAGTACATATACATTGAAAGCTAAGGGTTGCCATTCGCCTCCCCTTCCTGATCCTATTATGGCCATGGGGACCCCATCTCCCAAGGCTATACTTTAAGGAAAGGGTGTCACAGTGTTCCCTGCGCTTCAGCCAGTGTAAGCCCTGGGAAACCCATCTCCTAGGGCAGTATTTTTATTTTAAAGTGGAGGGGGAGGGGGCACATGGCCCCCTCCCAGAGTCTAACCAGGCCTTGGGCACCCCATCACCCAGGGCCTTGTCTTTTTATTTTAAATAGGTGTGAGGCCATGGGGAGCCCATCTCCAGAGACAAAGTTATTTAATAAGGGGGGGGATCTGTTGTAATCAAATCTAGGCCTCTGGTGTAATTTTCCCGATTCATGCCCTTATATAGGTATACTTTATGATATCCTTATATAGCCATAGAAATCACTACCCTATTTGGTCTAAACGATACAGCCCAAATATGGCATGGCTACTTCCACTAGGTTCCGAGAATTAACAACGATTTCTTGAAAAAACACACCTTCAGCAGCTAGGAACTTCCCCCTGCTTGAATGTTACGTTCTCCAAGAACCCCTGGCATTTTCCAAGAATTTTGCCTTTGAGTGACAATATTAAGTCCAAACATGCGCCAAACTCGCCACCTTCAAAGTATAAATATGCTCAGGTTTGCCCAGTCAAACACACAGTGGTTTGGAGCAGATAGACTATCTACTTGCCCGACGCCCTGCAGCAGCAAGTGCCGAAGGACGCAGAAAGACGCTGTCTTTTCACTTGCCGAGAAATCCAGCTCCAGTGTTTCCAGGCTACCCTTGCGGGTATCTGGGAAATCGAGTTCTGAGAGAGAGAGATACAAGACCTCCTTCATTCTAAAACCAAGATACGGAGCGGATTAGACCTTTTAGAGAATTCTTGGAATAGATTCCTGGCAGAGAACAACTAAACTTAGGCTACTCCTCACTTACTTCCTCCCTTGTACTAGACTCAGGTTAGGTACACCGGGGTAGGTGTATTTTAGAAGCACAGTTGAGTACTTTTAGTCATTATTTATTACTGTATGTATTTTATACGTTTTATGCACTTTATGGCCTAGAAAACATATCATGCTTTTACAGTACTACTTTATAATACTGTACGTATTATATACATTGTACTTCATAACCAGTACTAGCAGCCCGTCCCGACGTTGTCCAGGTATGAATTTCTGCTGGCCAGTAGTATATTGTTTTGTAGGATTTCGTTTTGACATCTGTGACAGGCCTGTGAAACGCTCCGATTCACAGTGCACTGCTGATGCACTTAAGAGTGCGCGTTCAGTAGTGTGTGAACTCTAGTTTCCCTACTTTATTTTTCCTTGCAATATTATATAGCGCCAACTCGACAACATGGCATGAGCACAATTTACATTACAGAAGAACACATTCATTTGTGGTAGGCACAGGGAGACAAAGCGATTTGCCTGGAATCACAGGATGTTGAGCTGATGTCGAGATTCGAACGTAGCTCCCCAGCTCTAAAGTTCGCAATTCTAAAACTTGTGGCGGGAGGTGTGTCTAAAACTGTATGTCGGTGCTGGCCATCAATGAGAGAGACCTGGGCATTTTTCAAATCGGTGGTGAAAAAATATGAGTATGTTGTTGGAGATTTGGGCCGCCGTGCCACTAATGTACTTACCGGGGGAGGGTAAACACCCATTATTCCGCAACTTTCTTTCCGTATACCATCACTCCGCATACTCCATTAGGAAAGTACCTTGACTCCGCAATGCCATTATAACGCATGGCATTACATTTTATATGCTTTTACCATGCATACATTTACAAAGAAATTTGTTGTAAATGCATGAATGGTAAAAGCAGGTTTTATTTTTAATGTTTGGATAAGGTAAGTATGGGTATAGGGTATATGTTTTGGGGTACTGAGGTATATGTTTTGGGGTGTTTGGGTATTTTAGAGGTTCAGATATAGTTTTGGGTTATGCGGTACAGGGGTAGTTTTAGGGTTTAGGGATAGGTATGTGTTTTGGGGTACAGGGGTATTTTTAGGGTTCAAGGCTAGGTTTGGGTTTTGGGGTATAGGGGTATTTTTAGGGTACAGGGATAGGTTTGGGTTTTGGGGTACAGGGGTATTTTAAGGGTTCAGGGCTAGGCTTGGGTTTTGGGGTGCAGGGGTATTTTTAGGGTATTTTTAGGGTTCAAGGCTAGGTTTGGGTTTTGGGGTACAGGGATATTTTAGGGTTCAGGGGTAGATTTGGGTTTTGGGGTACAGGGTTATTTTTATGGTTCAGGGCTAGGTTTGGGTTTTGGGGTACAGGGGCATTTTAGGGTTTAGGGCTAGGTTGGATTTTGAGGTACAGGGTTATTTTTATGGTTCAGGGCTAGGTTTGGGTTTTGGGGTTTAGGGGTATTTTTAGGGTTCAGGGGTATTTTTAGGGTTCAGGGGTATTTTTGGGTTTTGAGGTACAGGGGTATTTATAGGGTTCAGGGCTCGGTTTGGGTTTTGGGGTACAGGAGTATTTTTATGGTTCAGGGCTAGGTTTGGGTTTTGGGGTTTAGGGGTATTTTTAGGGTTCAGGGGTATTTTTAGGGTCCAGGGGTATTTTTGGGTTTTGAGGTACAGGGGTATTAATAGGGTTCAGGGCTCGGTTTGGGTTTTGGGGTACAGGGGTATTTTTAGGGTTTAGGGATAGGTTTGGGTTTTGGGGTACAGGGTATATTTATAGTGTTAAGATGGGTTAGTGTTTAAGTGTGTGTTGGGGTATTTTAAGGAATAAGGGTTAGTTATGATTATGGGGTGCAGGGGTATTTAAAGGGAGCAGGGTGGACACCAGGAGCTGGAATGTACAGAACCTGGGAAGAAAAAGCAATGAAATATTGGAAACCACGCTCGTTTTTTTCCCCTAATACCGCACCCCGCACACGCCCATGCCCCCAGCACATGCCCACATCACACGATATGAGACATGGCATGAAGGGTGGAACGTACCACACGCCCCCAGCGTTTGTCACGCCCCCCAGCACACGCCCACAGCACAATGCAGACATGCCCACAAGGGACTACTTTGCTGGCACGGTTCTTTTACCTTTTAAATGTATATCATGGGCGTCTGCATAGCCTATGTCCTTCTGCTGCAACTGCCCATTCCAACGCTGTATTGGGTGTTGTAAAAGGTGCTGTGGTTCCGGAGATTACCCGGCTCAAAGGTTTAGTCTCTCTCTTTATTATATTAGTATAGATTACGATTGTAGCAGTTCATTTCCAATGCTTGAGAAAGAAGACTGTTCAATAAATACTTTTATTGGAAACGCCAGTCTCTCCATTTCTCTGCATCTCTGTTGAAACGAAGCATGCATGATTGACTGAGTAAAATAGTTATCTATTGTTTCCGCGACTCTAGAGATTTGATTTCTTATTCTTGGGAAACAAAGTTATGTTTATGCGGTTGTCGGAAACTAATCCCTTCTTGTGAATTCGAGAAAGTTTCTAGTGACCTCTGAGCTAGCTGGCACTCACTATTAAGTTTAATATATTTGGTAGAGACCTAGTAGACCTCAGTCCTACGTCTAAACTACAGTATATATTATTCCAATGCGAGAGCCTATTGGGAATATAGGAACTACACTACAGATCCATGTGGTCACCATCCCCAAGCCTTTTTCAGATCCAGGAACCTCATCCCCGGGCCTGCTTTAAAAACTATGAAGAGGATGGCACACCACCCTGTTCCTGAGCCGTGTTTGGCCCTGTGGACCCCACCTTTCAGGGCCCAAAGCATTTAATAAGGGGAAGGGGGCAAGTGGCTCCCAACCCTGAGCCTTTAAAAGGCCTTTGGCACCCAATTCCCCAGGACCCCTACTAAAATTAAATGTTAGGGGGGTCACGCAGTCCCCTTCCCTGATCCTTCTATAGCCCCAGTGACCCCAACCCCTGGGGCTAGCTTACTTGCTGTGTCCCAGGGAGCCCAACCCCAGACACAGCTGTTTACCAGCCTGCACAGGTGTTGGCAGAGAAACATTTGTTTGCTCCAGATTGGCAGGGGCATTTTTTGAAACTCCTGCCAAATGGGAGCAGACACAAAGTCTGCTCCTGCTGGCTGGGAGCAGACTTTTGATCCGTTTCCCTGCCTGCACTGTAGGCTCCTACAGCATGTGGAAGGCTGGCTAGGGCTGCCGGTTTTCCCCACTTCCACCAACATCTGCATGGTGGGTGCCTGGGTTGGCAACCACATTTTTTTTAAAAGGAGGCCTAGGGTCAGGCTGTTATGATGCTCAAAGTTCCCTCGGATTCGGTGTCTCTTTGGTGTCCTTCTGCATTATCTGCACACTTCTCAACACCGGCTGTGCTCTCATGTAGGGATATGCCTCCTGGGCCAAGGGTCAAGACCTGCCCTCTTTGGCTCCAAGGTGTATGGATTAAAGAGACAGTTGCTCAGAGATACCCTGTTAACAAACAAATACGTTGTTCTTCGTCCTGCATGGCAAGGCTGATAAAGGGGCTCAAGCAAGCATTCCCCCTCCTAACAGGGCCGTGCAGCATCACTCCCCTTAAATAAATCATCACCTTGGGGGATGCAGTCCCAAGGGCCTAATGAGGTTCCGGGAAGGGGTAATTAAATATTAGTACATTAAAAAAATTACTAGAAATTTACTGGAAAAAAAATAAAGGATACTCAATGTTGATACTCACTTGAGTCTGATTGAGAGCAACATTAAAGGGAATTTATTGGCAAGTCATGTGTTGGCACATCTTTGTAGCAGCAAACTTCTGATGAAGGGCAGAGCTTGAAACGCGTCAGGTGCTGCGGACGCAGGATGTGTGAAAGAGCTTCCCTGACCTTATGTACGCCTACTGTGAGTGCACCCTGCATGTGGCAACTTGTGAACGTTGATTATATATATATATATATATATATATATATATATATATATATATATATATATATATATATAACCAAACATACAGTTGCCTGCAAAGGAGAGGAACCCACGAGCAAGGTAAGAATTCAGCTTTAATTCTTTGTTGGAAGCAGCAGCGAAATGGATGCAAATACAGCAGCAGCATGAAAGGCCAGCCTGACGCGTTTTGTATGTCTACTTCCTCAGAGGCACGGACTTGAACTCAAAGGCAAACATTTTCTGGCATCTACACTGCAATTAAACCCCGCCTCAGTGGGCGTGGCCAGTCAAGTGGCCTGATGGTATATGTAGTGTCATCTCCTCCTTCAGTGAGTTTCCTGCCTTTGAGAACACTCGTCGTTGAAAATAAAACCACAGTGGGGTGTGCTGCACCACACCTCAAAGCGTAGCTGTCCATTACCTTCCAACAAAAGCCCCTCGCTCCCAATGTCGGTGGCGTTGTAAAGCGTCTCCGTGGAGGGCTGAAACAGCCCCAGGGCTAGCTCCGTGGCTCAGGCATGCCACTTCAAATCCAAGCATACAGTAACGACGAGTGTTCTCAAGGGCAGGCAACTCGCTGAAGGATGAGATGACACTACATATACCATGAGGCCACTTGACTGGCCACGCCCACTGAGGCAGGGGTTTAGATGCCAGAAAATGTTTGCCTTTGAGTTCAAGTGTGCCTCTGAGGATGTAGACATACAAAACGCGTCAGGCTGGACTTTCATGCTGCTGCTGTATTTACATCCATTTCGCTGCTGCTTCCAACAAAGAATTAAAGCTGACTTCTTACCTTGCTCGTGGGCTCCTCTCCTTTGCAGGCAACTGTATGTTTGGAGAATATATATATATATATATATATATATATATATATATATATATATATATATATATATTCACAGAAAAAACCATAGGTTATAGTGGATATATAGTTAGGAATTTGCATTTACAAAACCTTGAAAATTCAATGAAAAAACCATAGGTTATAGGCCATATATAGTTAGGAATTCGCATTTACAAAACCTTATTTTACTCGCATAAAACCATTGAAATTCCATATATAGTTAGAAGCGCTAACTATATATCGCGCACCCGCAATCCACTGCTGATGATGTCACATATTACATCATTCATGACATGGTCAGTGACATCACTGATGACATCACTGATGACATCTCAAATGACATCACTGATGACATCACTGATCACAACATCCAGTGATTGTATGTGTCTGTAAAGTTTAAATATGTTTCACATATTGAAGAATGAGTGGATGTATAAGTGTCTGGATGAAGAATTTAGTAGGTGCATGACTGACTGTATGAGTGAGTGATTAAATGTGTCTCACTGAGTGCATGGGTTAGTGACTAAACTGTCTTAATTTGTGCATCAGTATGTTTGTTGTTGTGTAAGCTGCTGCATGTGTTGATCAGTAGCTATAAGAGTGGCCATATGGGTTATTGATTGGTTGCCCAAGTATTTGAATGGGAGGCTGAGTGTGTGTGTGGGTGGCTGGGAGGTGCGTGACTCTTTGCATAGATGTGTAAGCAGTTGATTCACTAGGAGTATGAGTTCAAGAGTGCATGTGGAAACAGCTATATGGGCGGTTGACTGTGCATGGGTGTGTTGGTGAGTGAATGGATTTCTCATTGCTACATGTGCAAGTAAGTACGTATGTAAAACACAATACATGTGAGAGTTGAGATATATAAATAACTGAACATAAGAGCCAGTGAATGTGTGAGTGGCTGTATCGATCACTGTGAGCTTGTATCAGGGATTATATAAGAGAATAAATATGTGTTATTATATGTTTGAATAAGTAAGATGTGTATAACTTTATAGTTGAGGAAATGGAGGTGTGATTGATTCTTTGCATGACTGACTAGGTGTGTGAGTAACTCCATGGATGAGTGACAGTCTGTGAGTGTCTGTTTATACTGAGTGTATGTAAGGTTATATTAGAGTCTGAAGAGGTTCATTGTATTATCACATGAGTGATATGATCAGTGATGACAAATGAGATGTCATCAGTGATGTCATTTGAGTTGTCATCAGTGATGTCATCAGTGATGTCATTTGAGATGTCATCAGTGATGTCATTTGAGTTGTCATCAGTGATGTCATTTGAGATGTCATCAGTGATGTCATCAGTGATGTCACTGACCATGTCATGAATGATGTAATATGTGACATCATCAGCAGTGGATTGCGGGTGCGCGATATATAGTTAGCGCTTCTAACTATATATGGAATTTCAATGGTTTTATGCGAGTAAAATAAGGTTTTGTAAATGCGAATTCCTAACTATATATGGCCTATAACCTATGGTTTTTTCATTGAATTTTCAAGGTTTTGTAAATGCAAATTCCTAACTATATATCCACTATAACCTATGGTTTTTTCTGTGAATTTCATTGGTTTTTTAATAGCAAATATGAAAAGCTTTAAAATGTCAAGTACGTGATAGATAAAAACATTTTCGTATTTATGCACGCTGATGTGCTTTGAACGCTGCACCCCCCCCCTCCCCTCTTTTGCCTTAGTAGTACTCTCTCTTTGCAGATACTGAAGGGTAGTTAACGCAGGCCTTTACCCCCGTTGTAATCCGTCGTGCCTCCTTGTCTCTCCATTTGATTGATTGTTGTCCAAGCATTTACTGTTTTAGAATTGGTTCTCTTTGGATCATTCTCTATTTACAAACAAGCACAAAGGCGCAATACTCTGTTTAGTCTTTGCAGATAGTGAAAAATCGTGTAAAAAAATAAAAGTAATCGAGCAAAATCAGTAGGCCACTAATTGGATCTCTTTTTGACCTCGCTAAAATAGAAATATTAGGAACAACCCTTCATGAGAAATACGAAAATAGTGAGATGAACTGAGCTCCACACCATGAGGGCTGCAAGACAGCTCGGCTCCATCACCCATCCCGCACAAAATAACGACAAACCCTATGCAAATATTAAAAATGTAGACAACACACCAGCAAAGAAACAGGGTAAAACATTTTATTAAAAAACTATTTACATAACGTTGGTTTATAAGATGATGTCAGTAGTGGACCGATGTGTGAATAGAACGAAAACAGCACAAGGCTCCAAGATCCGGATGGCAAGCTCCTGGATGTTGGGTGCCATAGTTTAGAGTTCTGAATTTCAGCCTTTTTCAATGCCTGTGCTTTGTTGAATCAAAATGGCGGCTTGACACAAAGCTGACTCAAGCGTTGCTACTAATGCTATGCAGACCAAAACTGGTTTTCAGTTTGTACATTTTTCTAGATTTTTCAATCCAAGTTTGGTTGACTTTGTAGAACGATGGCTTCAGATTTTCAACATACGGTGTGGTGGCGCTGACTGGGAGGGGGCGCTTCGCTCCTGCCCCCTCCCCAAGTAAGATTTTCATACGTGAAAGTACGTTAATGGTTTTGGTCCCTGAGATGCTTCGATGTCACTACCATTCTCAAATAGCATAAGTTCTGGATGTTGGGTGCCATAGTTAAGAGTTCTGAGCAGTGCTTGTAACACTGTCTGAAGCTTATTTCCACCTACTGCAGCTTCACTATTCTCAAAGTAAGTGAGTGTCGTTTGTGGACCTGACTGCATTAGAAAACAATGTGATATGTTACCTTCCTAAACAGCTTGACGGAGGCCCCTGAGGGGCGGTGTGATGGCCATGGACTCGGAGAAGACGCTTGGCCCCGACACCCTCCCCAAGTCTTATAGCACTGGTGTAGCCTGAGATCGCCCCCGACATAGGCGGCCGGCTCCCGGGGTCCGGCGGAACTTTTTGCCTTTTGATGACTCTTCAATTCTGGACCTTGTCCCACAATCCGTTTGACCTGAAGACAAGCTGTAGTGGGGCGCCCCTTTATCGTTTTAGTTGCCATTCCGCCCGCTTTTGCTACACTGTGCCTCTTCCGCCATTCAGCTGTTTACCGCCCGCTCTTGCGACTACAGCGTCTCGCTCACCATGTAGTTGAGATGCGCCCGCTCTTGCGGTGCAGCGATAGGCGGCTGCCACAGGACTCTCAAAATGGCGGCCGGCTCTTCGGTTTTGGGCCTGGTCCACTAAAATGGCCCTGGGACACCTTGGAACTCGGACGCTTGTCTGCTAGGGCTTGGGTCCCATTCTCGAAAAGCGTCCCCTCAGCCGTGAAGATTCTACAAAAGTCTTGGGGGCCTCCGACTCCCGCAGGCTTCTGGTGGGGAGCGGCTGCCATGATTGCTCGTGGAATGGCCACGACGGAGCTACGAGATGGTAGTGGTCTCATGCTGACGCCAGCTTTAGTCTGAAACATCCAGAAACACTATAGACTACCAATTCGATCAGTTCCGGTAGCGCCCCAACATGAACCGGAAGAGAAGAACTTGCCCTCCCCTCTTTGACTGATGGTTCTTGTTGCCTGTCCCCTCTGTTGTCATTTAACAGAACTTTTTGGACTGCTGAAAGGGGTTGTGTTCTGAACGCTGGTTGGTGGAGACATTTAGACTATATTCTTGACCTACGTTGTCGCGTAATGCGTTTTATGACACGCCGCGTTAGCGCACCCGGAAGTGATCCGAGGCGCGGCGCGCAGCGCGTAACGTAAGCATAACAGGTCATGTGACTTGTTAATAAAACTTTTCATTGGTTCATTTTACTTTTGTTAATTTAATGATGAAAAGCTTGGTCATATGACCTAAAAATTACGCTTTTTATTATTTTCGAACAATATTTTTTTTTCAAACATATGTTATAATATTCCAGGCTAATGTACTTTCCCGGAAAATTTACAACTGTCTTGCAAGTAAAATATATTCCTTTTTCGAGAAAAAGGGCGTTTCTTCCTTCCATGACGGAGCCGTTGAGTAAAAGAGATTCGGCCTGCTGTCTTAGTCGCCGATACGCCTGATTATCAGATTCTTATCGATCACTTTATGTTGCAGACATGAAAAACACAACTGCCCTTGACCATTTATCTTTACTGCGTTCCTACATATTATACCTTTTATCCGTCATGTAATTGGACTGCTTTATTTCACTTGCCTTTTACTGATTCGAAAACAGTCACTAAAAGTAAAAACTTTACAAATGTAAATACTACTACCGTGTTTTGTTTTAAAAACCTTTATTGTGAAAATGTCAGTATACAAATACGGGCCTATAACCACGTGGGCCGGCCACGGAGCAAACTGAAATCGTATATGATGAGGAGACATTTACACTGTAGAAGAACGTAACGAGCGGGCCATTAGGTTGCAAGAACAAAGGTGTCTAACAGTTGCGGAATCGGTGGACGTACATTTTGTAATTAAAATACGACAGGGCCACTTACAATAACATTTTCTAGATATACATTTGCGGGCAAGGAGTTACGAGTCCCATTTATACCGGCGCCATTTTGGGCGAGGCCGGGCAGGCCCAAGATATAGTCAAAATGTCTCCACCAACCATCGGCCAGACCAGAACCCCTTTCGGCCCTTTATGCTACAAGATGGTGTCTTCCATTCAGAAAATATTGGTGGCAGCATTTTGAAAAGAAACAGAAACAGCCGTTCTCCTAGTGAGTTTCACATTGTTACATTTAGGAAGAATGTTGAAGAGTAGTATGTGGAAAATCTGAAGCCATTTTTCTACAAACTCTCAATCAGACTTGGATGGAAAAAAAAAACCTGAAGAATGTACAAACTGAAAACCAATTTTTGTCTGTATAGCACCAACAGTAACGCTTGAGTCAGCTTTGTGTCAAGCCGCCATTTTCATTCAATCAATAGCGTCCCCCTGCACACATTCAGGGACCTGGTCGTGTCTTCAGATGAAACGCATTGTAGGAAAAGAAGCAGAAAGGAAAAGGAAAAAAGTTCCGCCGGACCTCGGGAGCCGGCCGCCTATGTCATGTGCCACCTTTGGCCACACCAGGGCAATAGTGAAGCTGCAGCAGGTGCAAATAAGCTTCAGACAGTCCTACAAGCACTGCTCAGAAATCTCAACTGAGGCACTCAACATCCAGGACTTGCCATTCGGATCTTGGCGCCTTGTGCTGGTTCCGACCTATTCACACATCAGTCCACTACTGACATCACCTCATAAGCCAACGGGGCACCCCACGCCGACTTTCGGCGCAGCATTGTAGGATGGCCACACCAGTGCAGCCACTTGCTGGACACCACCTCGGTGCCATCCGGATCTCGGCGCGTTCGAGTCACTGTGCCGGAAGAGTGACCGGAACTCAGCTGAACACGCCGTCTTTCGGCGCAGCATTGTAGGATGGCCACACCAGTACGGCAATTTGCTGGACACCACCTCGGCGCCATCCGGATCTCGGCGCGTTCGAGTCACTGTACCGCAACAGTGACCGCAATTCAGCTGGACACGCCGTCTTTCGGCGCAGCATTGTAGGATGGCCACACCAGTGCGGCAATTTGCTGGACACCACCTCGGTGCCATCCGGATCTCGGCGCGTTCGAGTCACTGTACCGCAACAGTGACCGCAATTCAGCTGGACACGCCGTCTTTCGGCGCAGCATTGTAGGATGGCCACACCAGTGCGGCAATTTGCTGGACACCACCTCGGTACCATCCGGATCTCGGCCCGTTGTGCTGCCTTCGGCCTATTCGCACATCGGTCCGCTACTGACGCCGCCTCACGTGCCAACGGATTTTCTACGCTTTTTGTAGCCCTATGCCGCATAACAGGTCATGTGACTTGTTTATAAAACTTTTCATTGGTTCATTTTACTTTTGGTTTCCTAAAGATGGAAGGCTTGGTCATATGACCTAAAAATAACACTTTTCATTGGTTTAGAACATTTTTTTTTCCCCAAACGATGAAAGCCCCACCTTGTTTCTGGATCATTCAGACTGAAGCTGGCGTCAGCATGAGAACACCACCATCTCGTGGCTCCGTCGTGGTCATTCCGCGAGCAATCATGGCAGCCGCTCCCCACCGGAAGCCTGCGGGAGTCGGGGGCCCCCCAAGACTTTTATACAATCTTCACGGCTGAGGGGACGCTTTTCGAGAATGGAACCCAAGCCCTAGCAGGCAAGCGTCCGAGTTCCAAAGTGTCCCAGGGCCATTTCAGTGGACCAGGCCTAAAACCGAGGAGCTGTCCGCCATTTTAAGAGCCATGTGGCAGCCGCCTATCGCTGCACTGCAAGAGTGGGAGCAACTCAACAACATGGTGAGCGAGACGCTGTGGCCGCAAGAGCGAGCGCAACTCAGCTAGATGGCCGCCACCTGGGGAGGCCCGTTCACGCCGGCTCCCCCACGCCCCCCCCCCGGGCCGCCGCACGCCAATTTTCGGAGCAGCATTGTAGGATACCAAAACCAGTGCAGCAGTTTACTGGACATCACCTGGGTGCCTGTCGTACATGTTGTGTCAGCCATGTGACACTGGACACAGACCGCTACTGACGAGGCCTCCCCCCGCACCACCCGGGACGCCCCACGCTGTTTTTCTGTGCTGCATTGTAGGATCCCTAAACCAGTGCGGCACCCAGGCGACATCACCTGGGTGCCGTCCAGAACTCTGCACGTTGTGCTGCCTTGGGACTATTCGCACAACAGACCGCTACTGACGAGGCCTCCCCCCGCCCCACCCGGGACGCCCCACGCCAATTTTCGGAGCAGCATTGTAGGATCCCTAAACCAGTGCGGCACCCAGGCGACATCACCTGGGTGCCGTCCAGAACTCTGCACGTTGTGCTGCCTTGGGACTATTCGCACAAAAGACAGCTTCTAACCATTGTTGCTTTTTGTGTTGAGAAATGTTTAAATGTTTTTAGTTTTTGTTCCGTTCGTTAAAGTTAGTAGTTAATAAAGTTTTATAACCTTACTTTCTTGGAGTGTTATCTATTTTTTTTTTAAACGGGTGAATGGGGCCTTGAATCGGGTTATTGTCATGTGTGGACTTTGGAAGTGTGCTGCTGCAGGATCGGACATTTCAAACTCAAATGCACGTTCTTTTTCTTACCTTTCCGAAGCATGGAGCGCAATAGCAGGCAGAGAAAGGGTGATGCACGTGTTGAACACTGCCTGGCCTGGCAAGTTGCTGGCAGTGCCCCCCCGCCCGCTCCTGAAAGAGGGCGCACACACACACCGCCGCCCCGAGTACTTCACAAATCTTTAAAAGACCATGCGCTTGTTCATGAGGCTTAAATGGTTTATCACCTCTTCTAGAACCCCTGCATCGACCCTCTGACGTTTCATGGAAAAATTACCATGTAACACAATACCAAGCCCTGTCAGCTGAAACCCCCAAGGAATCGTGGGGCATATTATCAAGGGGGTTTATCTCCGCTTTTTTGGCTTTAAAAGCCATGAAAGCGGAGATAAAATTATTTCCCTATTACCAAGCTGTCGCTAACACCAGTTAGTGACAGCTAAAAGGAGATAGCGACCATCTTGGGCCCCGCTTTGCATGTCAGTGATACTTATCACTAATGACATGCAAAGTGGCGTGCCAAGATGTTAGCGACTGGAAACAGTCCCTAACATCGCTACCTTCTATTACCAACTTTTGGAGATATTCGCGCTAAGCGCGAATATCTCCAAAATCTAACACCTGCCCTGAGCAGTTCTTAGCCATGTTATCCAATGGGAGGTGGATAACATGGCTAAGAGCATTAGGTCGATAATACATGAATATCGCTGACTTTTCTGCGATAATAGCAAGGTTTATCTGCGATAAAAATCGCCGATGTGCGGCGATAATTTTTGTCTCTAAACAAGTTAGAGACAAAAATTATCGCTAGTTGTTCGTAATATGCCCCCGGGTTTTTGCTTGCAGAAATCGGGAGGCGGGAGACTAGCACTGAAATCAGTACTCACACGCCTGAATCAGGAGGATTGGCATGTCTGAATTCTCTACAGCTGGGGCCATAAACTACATCCGCAGGGTTAGGTGATAGCCTGGGACCAGCCTGGCATCTAAAATGGCTGCCGTGCACGACAAAATTGTGGCATTCGAAAAAAGGCAAGATGGCGCAGCCGCTGGAAGAGATGTATCAACATATATCAGCCTCCTCAGCCACCCTCAGGAAACATAGGGGATTAGGATACGTCTCCCGCACCCCCTTATACCTAGTACTTTAATTAACGAAGCACAAAATGGCGAATTCCCGTTTCGCTACCAGTTTGCGGCCCAGTTCGCGGCCCGTGAAGCGCTTCTACCGTGAAAAATCATTTTTTTTTTATTTTCCCCACGGGACCCTTTAATAACCCCAACAACATTCCTAGGGGGTCAAGAGGGGGATACCTTGCCCCCTTTCATTAAATTCCCCCTTAATTTTTCACCTTTTCTTCTCTCTCGATCCTACCGAGAGACAAGATGGCGGCCGCTCCGGACTGTCACGCAGCAAAAAAAAAAAAAAAGCTCACGCACAGCCGCTGGAAGAGATGTATCAACATATATCAGCCTCCTCAGCCACCCTCAGGAAACATAGGGGATTAGGATACGTCTCCCGCACCCACTTATAACTAGTAATTTAATTAACGAAGCACAAAATGGCGAATTCCCGTTTCGCTACCAGTTCGCGGCCGCGCTTCTACCGTGAAAAATCATTTTTTTTTATTTTCCCCACGGGACCCTTTAATAACCCCAACAACATTCCTAGGGGGTCAAGAGGGGGATACCTTGCCCCCATTCATTAAATTCCCCTTTCGTTTTCCACCTCTTCTTCTCTCTCGATCCTACCGAGAGACAAGATGGCGTCCGCTCCGGACTGTTTAGAATGTTGACAGACACCGGAGAGCCAATCAGCTTTCTGCGCGCAAAGTTCCGATAAGCGAAAAGTAAGCGGACCGGATCGCTGCCCAGAGCGCTGTTACAGATATATATCTTGGTTTGAACGTTAATTTCTCAAAAACTACTGGAGCACATATATTGAGACCTAGCAAAGGCACATCGGGCTAACAGTCCCTACAATTTTGCCAAGTTTCGTGCAAATCCATTCAGCCGTTCGAGCTAAAAGTGAGTCCAACCGCCCTATGGAAAACTCAATGCAAAAAACGCGTTTTGGGACCCCCCTTTTTTCTCAGCCCCCCCTTGACGAAACCCCACCAAATTTTCAGGGGCTGCTCAAACAAAATGTTTCATTTTCCTGAAAATTTCAGCCGATTCCGTCCACAAACGCCAAAGTTATTAGACATAGAATTTTCAAAAGTCCCATAGAGAAAAAATTCTAACTATATATACCTACTGGCGATAGCCAGTAGGTAATATATACATATATACATATATACATATACATATATATACACATACATACACACACACACACATTTTCACTTGTGTCTGGTCAAAACTACACTTCTCTGATGAACTCCAATAAGAGCGAAACATATGTGCCAAGATACGCTTTTATTCATTGTGTATGTTACCACTTCAAAACTGTAATACTATGACTGGTAACGGTAAAAGGCTTGTGTCATGTTTCTGCTTGGTGTGGATTGCACTAGCTAATCCGTTGTTCAAAGATTTTGCTGCAAAATGTTAAAAGCCTTTGTCACCTTTCCAGTTTGCGTAAATGGCAGTGTGCTAATCCAGTGCTTACAACTGCTTGAAAGGCAGACCTTTGAGGTGAGCAGATTTCGTGTCAGAGATAATGCTGACCTACCCATATGTAGGCATGTTTATCGCTATAGACAAGGCTATCTCTAGTTCAGACGCTACATGGAAAGTTGGTGACTGATACTTGGATTTTAATGAAATATCCATGGTTGCACCTATTTGATTAACATTTAACAAAAAGCAATATAAACACCTGTTCATTCTAATAGCTGACTTTTAAAAAATATATATATTTTTCTAAAATAAAATTCTCATTGTTTCAGTTAAACGAGAATTGCTTTAAAGAATATCTGGAAACCTTTCCAAGGCGATATATAAATAGAACTTTCTTTTGTAAGATGTGTCTCAAATCCAGTAACTGCAAAGGAGATAAAATAAGAACTTCCCTGGAACTGGAAGGATATTCGCCGAGGCGGCTGCTAGTTTCCTTCCTGTACCTCTTTTGCTATTACAGGGAAGACATTCAAGAACAAAGAGGCACTTATACAATTAAGTATGATATGCTAGATGAAGGCCTACACTGAGAAAGGGATGACTATCGTAAAAAAACATTATCTCGTTGTCTACTGTAGACATTCAAAGCACTTTGAACGTGATAAGATCAATGGGGTCAAAAGTCTCAAGTAAAATGAAGAAACGAAGAAAAGAAGTGTGCAACAATGTGCCAAGAATCACACAGCTTGTCAGGAGGAAAGTAAAAGACTGGATCTCTGTGGGGTAGAGAATAAAACCTAACTTTCAAACCAGTATCACAATGTTCCCAGTATAGTTTCTGTTCTTACACTGCAGCAAATGATTGAAACTGGTGTAGGGCAGCAGGCGCTTCTGGCTGGTTAATAGATAGAGTCCAAAAGTCTCGGAATACCCTCCTTTCATTCGAGTTTCAAGGAGAACAGCTTGTTCTGCATGCAGTCTTAGAGCAACGACTTCCATTTCACTATAATTCTCCATTATCCTAATAGGACACTAGGACAAGGTGTAACACACATCACTTACTAACCTGAAAGGGAAAGGAACTGAATGTGCAAGGTATAGCCTGCCTTCCAACCCACGACTTTAGCCAACTAAATACACTTTTTAGGTATGACTTGACGTTGGTCAGGAAAACTGCACCCACCATACGTTAGTAGACTGGCAAGATGGGTTTCTGCTGAACTGACTAGTTAAGCTACAATGACCTGTAAAGCTAAAAACTGTATTCGAAATATTTTATTTCATGTGTTCATAGAGTGTTGTATAAGAGCAAATAGGTGTACTGGAGCTTTACAACTATCAAAAGCAAAAGGTCTATTAGTCGTGAATCAACAAGGAAGGCGGCAAGCTGTGCATAAACATGCAACATGTCATTTGTGGCACCATTAGGCTGTCTGACAAGGGAAGCGAAAGACTATCCAGGTAAGTTTATCAACAAGAAAAACTTAAACTCTTCTTGACCACCAAACGAAATGGTTATAGCCGGATGAAGGGGAGATGTTAGATCCGAGTTCCAAGGGCATTTCCTGAAACGGAATGTATAAGACTAGATTTATTTTATTTGTAACAATGTAATTTATATATCGCATGTCTACTGCATGACGGCATATATGAGCATACAGAAACAAGCTGCATTTAATACAAGAATCATAGAACTCACGAAAAACAACCCATAAGTCAACAAAACAGCTGACCACTAAATAAATGTCAGTTAAAAGCCAAAAGTCAAGAAATATTCTTTTGAATTTGGCTGTAAAAAGTGTGTGTTGAATTGGGGTGGAGGCCAGTCAACAGTATATATGTTCCAAAGACTAACTCCAGTAATGCTTCGCATCAGACGTCCACATTTCTTAAATATTCTATAGACATCCTGTCAAACGTTTGAGATCAAGAACTGAACTGATTTCCATATAAGAACCAAGATTTTCAGAAGGCTCATATCCTTGCTACATAACCAAGAGAAATTAGAAAATCTGATAATCTATCACAGTAAATTAAGGCTCTACATTGTTCCAATTGGTCAGATTTGAATTGTCCGCAACTTGCATTCATAGCATCTAAATTAACAGACCAGCAATAGACGCCTACGGGCATACGTATGCGCTCTATAAATTGTATTAATAAATAAATAAAATAAATAGATTACTTTTTAAAAGACAACAATGTGATTTAGCAAGATTACATGAGTCTTGCCATAACGAGCCACTTTCAACAGACTGAATAAATGAAAGTGCCCAGCCTTAGACCCAGCAAAACTTTAATTATCAAAGGGATATCAAATAAGACACCTTCCAATATCTTAATGAATGGGCTGAATATGGCACATAACTAAACTCAGAAGGCTAAAGTTTAATACCGATCTGCCTATGACCCCACAGTGGAATTTATGACTGGCAGAACCTGCGGCATTTAAGGCGAAAAACACTTCTGACATTTTTGTGCTCTGCTGTCATGAGATAAACGGTTCTGAACAAAATAGGCGGGAATTGTAAGTTTGACAGTGAAAGGTGAGAGAGCTAGTTTTGTGGCAATTGCAAGATAAAATTCATAGATATTTTTCGATGTTAGGAGTGGGGAACATTGTGTTCAAATTTCTTTAAGTTTGATAAGAGTCAGCCAGCAGAGTGCAGAAAAAGCTAGAAGGGAGCTAAATATGTTATCTTGTGGTGCTTTAAGAACACAAATCTCAATCACTATGTCACAACCAGGGACTCAGCAGCCATTTCAAAGACATGCATGAGGATTAAAGGCTTATTTCTAGTCTCGCCTAAGCGGCGCATGAGCTGTCTCTCAAGACATGTTGTATCTATTGTATGATCAAAAATAATGGGACTACCCTATGTCCCTTAGAACCTGGGTGTATAATGTTACGATCTACAATGAGTTCTGCTGCAGATCTCAATTGATTTGTGTAATCGAAATGGTATCTAGACTATATCAACAATTTGTGTAGACCAATCTATGGTCTGGAGAATTAAGAAGACAATGTCCACAAAAGTGGAGTGTGGTCCTATACTTGACCAATATTTAACACTCCATAATACAAATTAAATAAAGTAATAAACAGACAACATGGCCATTACTTTTTGCATTTATTCATAGTCATATATCCAAATATTATACGTCGTCTTCTTCAGGTAAGGCTGTCACAATATTAACATAAACCAGACAACATGACTTAAGTTAAGTAGTGGCTTAACGTGCAAAAGTGCTTAGCAAAACAAAACAAAAGATGTACATAAAACACAAATACAGAAAATGTCCGTCCTTTTTGTATTGACTAGTACAACATCCATCCAATCATATCTTTTAATTCCATTTAGAGGATGGTTGACCCAGGACATGGACTGATAAAATAGACATTGACGTTTTAACCCTTTGTGTATGTGTTAGTTGCTGCATGTCAACGTGGATCTTCTTCAGGACTAGTGAAAGAAGGACACCCAAGCTATAGGAAATGCACAGCACAGGATTCGTCAGTATCCCATAGTTATATTGTAAATAAGGGTGAGTGTTTCCAAAATCACAACATTACCCGGTATGTATCCAAAGCTCACTCACTGGAGATAGAAACATCAGATTCCTCCAGATGAGGACATTTATATGTATGAAGTGACCATTCTGTAGGGAAAATCAAAGGTTCACTGTAAGGAGTGTAGAAAATTATACCTCATTAGAATCTCCAGACAAATCTGCAATGACTCTTCTCAAAATCAACTCATCCTGCGGCGCATAGAGAAGTCCATTTTAAGAAGAGTAATCGCAGAATTGTCTGGAGACTCTAAAAAAGGTATCATTTTCTACAATTCTCACGGTGAAACTTTGATTTTCACTACAGAACATTAACCTCTGCACCAGTAAAGCATCACCTCTGCACTTGTGCAGGACCACCCCACTAGTAGCACGGCCTACTTCAGCATCAGTGCAGGACTGCACAGCATCACTCAGGGCCACCACAACATCACCCAGCACCAACACAGCACCTCCTCAGCATCACTCAACACCCTCACAGCAGCACATCAGCATAGCACCACCTCCGCATCAGTCCACCACGATAAGCTCAGCACCAACTCAGCACCAGTGCAGCCCCACCAAAGCATCAGCGCAGCACCACCACAACACAGCACCACCTCTGCATCAGTACACCACCACAGCCACTCCTCAGCACCAGCCCAGCCCCACCTCAACAGCAATTCAGCGCCAACATAGCACCACTTCAGCATCGGTGCAGTATCACCTCAGCACAGTACCAATTAATCATCACTGAGCACCACCCGAGTGAGCACCAGTGCAACTCCACCCCCTCAGCATGACTCATCACCCAGCACCACCTCGGTATCACTAAGCATCACCTATGCACCATCACACCACTGCCACAGAATCACCCAAGTATTATTCAGCACCACCTGAGCATCAACTCCGCACCAGCAAACTACCACTCCAGCACCACCTTAGTCTTCCCTCGGAATCTGGTACCGGTCGATTCTCCTGTAGTGTTCGTCCGCTGCTAGTGTTGTAATTCAGGTACTATTTCCCAACCTCCATGGTCCTGTTGTTTATGCCCCCGATAACAAAAGTTATAACAAACAAGCATTTGACCAGGCAGGAAATATTTGCAAGTATTAAAAGGACAAAAAAAATAAGAAAACATTTTTATGTTGATTCTTTTTTTAATAGAGTTGTTTAGTGTTACATAATGTCTACTTGGTTATATATAGGGTAATAAAAATGCTTACCAATTTTTCATTATAACTTTTCAACATGCTGCACAGCAGCCACACTGCTCTACAACATGGCTTAAAGACATTACCAATGCCAATAGCTTTGGCTAAACACTTATAAGGTCCCCAAAAGTGAGACCTATTGGATATGCCAATGCTTTTTTGTCTATAGGAGCCATAGCAGATGTAGCACACTCTCGGAAAATCTTAAAACGAGCATCCATGTGGTGTTCATCATCGAGCACATAGCCCAGGAACCTTGCACTGTTAACTATTGCTTGAAAGTATATGGAGACTTAATAGCACCTGAGAAACACCAGGTAATATAACCACTGCAGCATTTATATTCACAAACCCTGCGCAAACAGTTGTTTGTGCTGTAATTGCAATGTACTGGAGCACCATCAATAAGGCCCTGAGATGGAAAACAAAGACTGAGCTTTGCGGATGGGTCACCTTGTTTTTTTGTTACAGCCTAGTTTTAACGTGCCGCCTGGAAGTGGGTGGGGCTTGCGGACGTAAGAGTACGTGACTTCTGTAACATAGTTACGTTAGGGTGCCATTTTGAATGGAAAGCCCTGCGGTGGTGGGAGAATTGGCGAAGTCCCGGGTCCTATGAGGGGGCCCGGGTGAAGAGTAGAGGCGGCATAGTGTGAATATGCTAAAGCGGGGTTTTCATGAGTGTAGGGAAACCCTCTGAGGGAAGTGCTGGTGTCGTGGAGAGGAAGAGCAGTCGAGTAAAGCTTTTTTGGGGGAGTAAAGTAGATGTATTACGCCAGTGCCTATTGTTAGTGTTGCCTTGTTTGTTAGAGTAGTTGTGTAAAGTGTAGGTAGCTTTTTAAGATTTGGATGAGGCAATGTGTGTTGTTGTTTATGATGTGTGTACATTTTTTGTGCGCTGACTGAGATACAGTTTGTGAGAACATGCTTTGTGAGTGTGTCTGCGAGTGTGTCTGATAGTGTGTGTGTGTGAGAGAGTGTTTTTAGTTTTGTTATGAATCTCCAGTAATAATTGGCGCACTGTGATGAGTAGTTGTGCTACTTAGAGTTTGTGATGCTGTCTGTGTGGCAGGAGTGTTACCTCCACCTGGAGATGTTGTGGCTATGTTTTTCTTTGGCTTGTACACTGACATTGAGTTACATAAAAAATAGAGCGCAGTATTGGGGTAGACGGATAGATTACGTAGTGTTTTTTAACAAACAAATAATCTAGCCTTCCCGGAGATTACATTGAAATAAATGTTTATTTTTACTGCTATTGCACCTTGTTGTTGGATATAGTTGTGAACGGTACAGAACATTATGCAGCTCTGCTATAAAGTGTTTTTTTTTTAATTATGTCTGAGCGAGATCCTGTTACAGTGCTACCGGCGCAAGTATATCTTTTGTGAGTACGTTAAAAAAAAAAAAAATCACAGAGTCCGGCTGGAGACATTTTTTTAATTAAGTTGATGTGTGAATGATATGCAAACAGTATCAGATGGGTAGGTTTTTTAAATAAAAATTGAGCATACGGTCTGAAGTATTTAGAAATCGCATCAGAGTGAAGACGTTAAGTAGGGAGGATGTGCGTGTCTAGCTTCTGCTCTACTGGTGCTGTGTCTAAAACATTAAATTAAAAGAGGTCTGTGTGTGTCTTGTGATCAACTGGCGGCTTGGCAATGTTTACAGCTAACACTTGCAAATGCAAAGGCATCAATCAATCCAGAAGGCTCTGTCTGCCTTCTGTCCCACTGGCGTCAGTTGTGTATAGCCTGTGAAGCGCTTGCGAATGTAGCATGCGAATCTAAGTGGCTTTAGCGACATGCTATGCTTTCAATGTTATATGTAAGTGTAATGTTTTAGCTGTGCATGTTTAAATCAAAGTTGGTTTGTCCTGGCACTTTTGCTTCTTGTTGCAGGATATACCTGTGAACGTTCTAAAACAAGCTCTCGGCACCTGCTTAGATTAAGCGCCCTGTGTTTTGTCCCAATACAGACTTTAGACATGTTATTTGATTTTTTTTGTATTTGTGCCTTCTTTTTTTGCATTCATGCCTTCGGAACATATATTTTGACGAAAAGTAAGTGGGCGAGAGATAGGGGAACATTAAAAGGATGCGTGTGAGTAGCAAATCTAGGGAAATAAAGTGTACTGCAGAGCTGTTTTTTTTTTTTAGAGTAGCGGAGAGGTGTTGTGTGTGACTGCTGTTTCCATGGCAACGCAAGTCTGCTTTCTGTTAAGAGTTGTCCCAACTGCGGGGAAGCGCCTGAGGACGTGTTTATAGTATGCAGATAACAAGTGGGGGTGGGGTAACATGGGATGAGGAAGATAATAGAAGTGATGGTGGTGGGGTTTGGGGGCAAGACAGAAGGGATGAGGAAGGTTAGAAAAATAAAAGGATTGTGAAGGGAAGTTTGGAAGAAAGAGGAACAGAGGGAGTTTTTTGGCATGGATACAGTAGGTCATGCTAATGAAAGAAGGGGGAAGAAAAAAGTGGCCATGGGGTGGAGGGGAGGCAAGTCTCCAGATGATATGCATACATCCTTTTTAAAGTTGTGACTTGGCTGAAATGACAGGCAAGGATGCTTGGTGTTCTTTTAGGAATGCATGTTTATATATTGTGCATTCATTTTTTGTTTTATTGGAATGTAGCAATGTGCGTTACTGCAGACACCAGCTCAAATTAAGCCCCCTGCAGGGGTGACGCTGGTCTACTTTCTGTTAACCCCCCCCTGTGCGTACTGAAAGACAGCTGTTTAAATTAACCTCTTGCAGGGGCCTATATTACGCGCCTGGTTTTGAGGGTGAAAAGTAGTGGTTGAGTACAATATGAAGGGAGATAAAGTTTCCTGCACATCACTCACAACAACATTTTAATATGAGTGTGTGGTGGTGCCTGATGATGTGAAAGGGCCTGGCTGAGAGGAAAGAGTAACAAATGGAATTTTATGGCATGGAATTGTGGCAGATACCGGGTTAAATTAAGTTTTCTGCACAGCAGTCACAACAAACAACATCCTTTGTGTTGTATTGAAAGCAGTTGGAATATAAGGGGTGGCGGGAATGAGAACAGACAGAAGAAAGGGGAACCGGAGAGATTTTCTTTTTTTTGAGAAAGGGAGAGGCTTAGGGGAAATAAGGGTTACTAGAGAAAGAAGAGGCAAAGGAGAGAGGAAGATGGTAAGAGCGTCTCTGTCACACGGCCTGGCGGCCGTGAAAGTGAAAGTACAGTCGGCCGACCGTGGGCAGTGAATAATTAGGGGAGGAGAAATGCCTGAGACAGAGCGCACGCTGGGGGATGCCTGTGGGAGGGAGGCAGATGGCTTTGATGTGCACGCGCTTTTCACAGGCACTGCATGGAATCGTCCGATGGTTAAGCTCTGGTTAAGCCCCAATATCTCTTGCCAGCAATGCGCAAGCGCATTAGCAGGCAAGACCTAAAAAACTATAATTTTCATCATTTTATACATTACAGAGACTCCAGTTCATATAAAGTGTGTGTCAATGTCATGACAAGGCAGACCCAACAGCCTGTTCTACGTTGGGGACTATCCCACTATGATGTTGGACAGCTCAACTTCTGATGAGCTTAGAAATATGTGGCATTAAGCAAAGGGTGTTCTTATGTAATTGCCATATGTCCCTCATTTCTTACAGGAATTTTGAACGTGCAGTTTAATCTTTGGTGTTTTGCACCCAGTCTTCCCAGGCTGCTTAACTGCTAACAATGGAGTGGTTGCTGACATTACTGAGGGAATCTAATAGTTGCAACTTCAAATTTCATGTCGCCCACATTTATGTGCTTCATTGCAAGTAAATTAGGTATTTAATTTAATGTATATTTCTTACCCCCTAAAAAGATATGACAATTCGTGTTGATAATGAAAACATTAATAAGCACACAATGTAACTATGAACATACCTATAAATGTCTCTGAGGTGGGGCAGCTGACAAACACAAGACACAGGCAGTATGCAAAATTATAATGGCTCTACACCTTTGATGTATGCTAACCTGCCCCAAAATGTGCTTCCATCTGGTCCTGAACTGGTAACATTTTTTGCATGGAGGTAACAGCCCCTCAGCCTCTCAATGAGATCAGCCGGCTGAAGCTGTGACAAACATTACAATTTCACAATTGTTTGCCCAGGCCTGTTGAAAGTACAATTGTATTCCATTATTCAAAGCCTTGGTGAAAATGAGGCTTGGGGTGGAGGCAATACCTGCTTTCGAAACCATACTTAGCTGGTGCTCAGGTGAATATGCTGCACCGCCTCCAATGTGCCTGCTCCATGTTAAGACTTTTACCAGATGCCAAACACCTTGTTGGAAAAGGTAGGGTCCTGCTGGGTGGAGTATGTGATACCTAATGGAAAGGTTGAAAATTCCCAGGTGCTGGAAGGAATTTTGCCTACTTCATGTGACATCAAGCTCCTGATGGATCTAGAAAATACTGAGGCCTGGAGACCAATGCTGTTATCCCAACACTATAAATTCTGTTCAAGTAATTATTTCCTTAAGTCCCAGAAACTGTGACCTTGATGCCCTCCTGGAGTGACAGCACCTCCAAAAGTCTCCCTCTGATATGCTGAACCAGTATTGTAGATTGAGCTGGCAGGAGACCGGAGGTAGTGTGGTGCAGAACTTCTAATGCCGACCACAGCGTAGCTCTTGGCCACTACTGATGAGGCCTTGGCCTCAAAGTAGCAGAGATTGCTCCAGTGACTCAAATAAGGCTCTTTCTTTACATGGCATCGCATAATCTGTTTTTGGCCACTATAGGTGTGGCAGGGTATACTCAGTCATGAGTCCCTTGCTCACTGCACCATCAGGATTCAAGCAAGCCGGGCCGACGACGGCTGAAATGCCAGAAACCGGTCCCCGGAAGCTTGTTTCCTTCCCAATATAAGAATGGCTTGGTAGTTTGGTTTGCCCTGTTCCCATCATGCACTGGGACAGGAACAGACTAATTTGCATGTAGCCGGGTTCTGAGCTGGGATGGCGCAGTGAGCTAAAAAACGGTGATGGATCAAGCCCTGATCTTTGGACTGGGTACGAGTGGTCTGCTTAATTCAGACACTCTGTTCATCACCACCCCCTTTTCTGAATCATCGCATAATCTAACGTCATGAATCCTTTACAGAAAGATTAACTGGCTGCCATCGCCAGGACTTGAAGCCTCGCCTTAAGAGGGAGCCTGTGACACCCAATGCAGAAGTGTTTGAATCGGAGTTACAGCTTATGCTTACGATAACCCTGTCAAATGTACACTGCCCCGCAGAAGGAACAGGCCCTGTTAAGCAACTTAAAAGTGCAGCTCATGGCAAAGCATGTTAAAAAACACAGGAAAACATAGTTTAACCTACCCCCTTACTTGCGCTTTACCCTAAGGGCCAAATTTGAACGGTGCCCGCCGCTCAGGAGAAGTTTGCGCCTTCTAATTCTTCAAAGAGCAGAAAACAAGATTTCATGACCCATTGTGGTGTACATGCACTTCTTTTACGCATCCTGGCCATGTATACTGACCCAGACAGTGACATCGGGAAACCGCACGAGGATAAGCAGCAATGGAGGCTGCACAGACATCACTCAGACTCAGCAGGACGGCACAAGCTGGGTCCCACGATCCCAGCGCTCCGATGTTGCTCCGAAGCCAGCCCTGGGAATGCATGCTATAGAAAACCCAATAACTACTTATAAAAACTGAGCCTAGTGACAGTAAAATAAAACAACTCCCGATGGGACCTGTACGCATCTACATCACTGCCGGCCTACTAACATATTGCAAGAGGAGCCGTAGAAATACACACCCCAGCCTGCATGCAGCAACACTGTGGTACAGCCAATTCATTGTATTAGCAGTGGCTGCCCCCGAAGGGGGCCTCGAGGGCCGGCGCTATAACGGCTGCCAGAGCCCCTAGGGAACGAATCCAGTTGGCGCTGGTTTGCGCCACCGGGCAGAATGCGCCGAACCCTGCTCCCTCCCCCCTTCCAAGGACAGAGGGAAGAGAGAAAGGGGGAAGGGGATATAAGGTGATGCTCCCCCCTGGGCAGCTCATCTTTGCATCAGGGAGCTGGGGGAACGGAACCGGCGGATTTTGAAGAGCTGCTAAACGGTGTAAGAAAGCCACTTTCCCCATCTACCGTCTTTCCACCATCGTGACCTAAGAAGTGACAATCAGAGGACGGCACGGCACCCGCCGGGCCATGGAAGGTTGGGGCAGAATGGACAGAGGCCCGAGGTGAAGAGATGCAGGCATGCCACCCAGCTCCCCATGCAGCGTTTGGAAAGGAAGAGGCTCTCCGCAGCCGGCGCCGACCACAGTGGCAAGGTACGGACTTAAGGAGCAAGGAGTGGCGGCGCTGCATGCTGGCCACCTTCTGTCTCCCAGTACCCTGCTACCCCCTCAAGTTTAATATCGTCGAGGGACACTTGTCTAAGCCGGCGAAAGTGCTTGGGGGCATCCGGAGGGGGGCAAAGCCAGCAGAGTGCAGCCGACATCAGCTGATAGAAGCAGGGCAGAAGGGCACAGAACAGCATGCAGGAGACAGCGGTAACTACAAGGCACCACTGCCCGGCGGGGTTCTGCCCGCTTGCTGCCCAACACACCGCCATGACCCAGGAAGCATGCAATCTCGTGCGGAGCCAGAGCCAGGCTGCGGAAAGAAATAAGGCTACGTACAAGGTGTGTATGGTGCTTAAAAAAAAAAAAAAGAGAAATATATACGTATTGATTGTGCTAGGAAAGTGCGCTATGGGTGCAAAGGACAGTGTTAGGTAGAACAACCCTGTTAAGGGTAGGGAGGGCGGTGGCAGTGTCTCCCCGACCCGCTGACGCCTCAGGTGAAGAACAACTACTGTGCTTGCAAGAATTGATTTTAAACTGATTTTAATACTGAAATGCTGATTTAATAGCGCCGATTTAGTTGGAGCCCTTGTAGTCTATTTTTGTAGTATAATAGCGCTACATGCCCCAGGGCTACATTTGCAGGCTAAAATAACCAAACTCACCATCTAAGGTAGCCTGTGCTCCATCAACCGTCCTGCCCGCCCTGGTCCGACTCGGCAACCAGTGCCGTTGAGCGGAGGGCGGGTCAGGCAGAGCCAGGTCACTTCCGCCTGCAGCGAGCGGTTAGCGCTCTAGTTGCTGCATGCTGAGGGGAATTTAGCCCCCTCGTTACAGTGAACGCGCAGCGGTCGCGCGCAGGGAAGCGCCTGAGGCGCGCCAGAGAGAAGCCCGTCTGCGACAGGACGGGACCAGGGGCCTCTCACTCTACGCTATTTACCATTACCACTATGGCCTCTACAAAGGACACACGCATCAGGTACACCCCACAATCCCTATTAGCTCTCCAACCTCAGGGACAACCGAGGTGTGCTTGCGATAACTGGCCATTTCCCGAGGGCCCGTTTTCTTGTCCTCTATGCAGATTCCAAGCTACTTCTAACTCCATTATTACTGGTTTCGCTAGGGCTAATGATACCATCACTAAAACGAACGGCTGGAAAAGCTTTCTTTTAAATGTTCGATCCTTTCCCCGACATCATGTTGAGATCTGGGATACTATCCAAAGTCACAAGCCTTAAATATGTTTCCTTACGGAAACTTGGCTGAAGCCTCACACTTTTCCATCCATAACTCTGGGTATCCCTCAAGGATATAAAATTTTAAGACCGGACCGCCCAATAAAAACTGGTGGAGGAATTGCCATCATTTTTAAAGAAAATCTCCATATTACGGTATTGGAACAAACTATTTTGCCTACTATGGAAATAATGATTTTTAAAATTAATATCAGAACTAAGGACCACTGGAAAGGTGCCTTAGTATATCGACCTCCGGGCCCCAATGCTGGCTTTTCACTTGCCTTAACCGAAATACTAGCCCCACACTTAAGAGCAAAAGAAAATTTTATCGTACTCAGAGATTTTAATTTTCATGCGGACGTAGCAGAAGACCCTGACACTAAACTCCTCCTAACCGACCTGGCTGTTTTAGGTCTTCACTTAAGAAACTGTGGCCCCACCCACAGAAAAGGCCATACATTGGATTTAATATTTACCAACCATCCCTTAATACACTGCCACCCACCCAAATCCATCAACTGGTCCGACCATAGCATGCTGGAATTTTCCTTTTTACAACTTGCTAAACCTTCTGATCCCCCTACTACTCTGAGCATTACAAAAAGATCATGGCATAAAATCACCCCGGACTCCTTTGAACAAGTCTGGAAAGAGCCAATCATCTCTGACTCTGACAACGTTGAATCGGCTCTATCCAAACTAAATAACACCCTTCTGGATACCATAAACTCTTTAGCTCCACAAAAGATTGTCAAAAAACCTTTGACCACCAAAAATGTAGGAAGCTGGAAAAACAATGGAGAAAGAATCACTCTCTCGCCAGCAAGGAACTTTATCAGCAGGCTATATCTACCTACTACAAAAACATTAAAAAGGCAAGAAAAACTTGCCTGCTGTCCCAGCTTGATGAAGCCGCCAACTCAACAAGAGAATTATATAAAATCCTCAGGACTTTTACCAAGCCCTTGGCTTGCGAAAGTCCTGACACTTTCTCACAAGAGTTGTGCAATAATATTTCCCAATTCTTTGAGGACAAAATCGACACTATCTATAATAAAATCCTGGCCAAACACCCCAATAATTCGGAAGACCCTAGTACTTTATGCAAAGAAACCCCCATAGAGATCTTTAAAGTCATTCCAGAAGTCACAGAGAGCGAAATACTTACACTGCTGAGCAACATGAAATCTGGCTCCCCTCATGATCTTCTCCCTGCTAGGCTAACCAATAACCTGAGCAGATCATTATGCCCAATCATTACAAAAATCCTCAATCTCTCTTTCAAAGAAGGTAAACTCCCGCAACAGTGGAAAGAGGCAGTTGTGAATCCGATACGCAAAAATACCACCTCTCCCTGGACGGAACTCTCCAACCTTCGCCCTATCTCTCTTTTGCCCCTCCTGATCAAGTTGGCTGAGAAATTTGTTAACACCCAGATCTCCAGTTTCATAGAAGCGACAGGGGGCCTGGACCAATCTCAATCTGGGTTCAGGCCCAACTACAGCACCGAATCTGCACTCCTCTCCGTGACCGACAACATCAAGATGTCACAGGATAGAGGAGGCTCGATGATTCTGGTGCTGTTAGACCTGTCAGCTGCTTTTGATACTGTATCACATAAAATCCTGTTGAACCGACTACAAGGAGTGGGCATTAGAGGTCAGGCGCTTGCATGGCTGGAAAGCTTCCTCTCTGGCCGCTCACAATCTGTCAGCCTGGGCCCCTATCATTCCATCTCCAGGGCGCTCACTAAGGGGGTGCCACAGGGCTCATGCCTAAGCCCCACATTATTTAATGTGTATATGGCCCCCTTGCTGAGATTGTGAGGAAGTATGGATTCACACCAGTGTGGTACGCCGACGACACTCAACTCCTCTACCCTTTCCATGCCCCTAACTCTAATGTTAGGGAAAACTTTGCGGAAGGTATGAGGGCCATCTCCAACTGGATGGCCTCCAATTACCTCCAGTGTAATGTCGGGAAGACAGAAGTGATGCTCTTTGGGAAAGCTAGCATGCTCTGGTCTCCCGACTGGTGGCCCCAAGATTTGGGACCTGTACCCTCCCCAAAACCAACCATCAAAAATCTGGGTGTGAAACTGGACCAAAACTTAACCCTAAAAGATCACGCAAATCTGATTGCAGGAGCCTGTTTTCACACCATTGGCCTACTTAGGCGAGTTTTTCCTCTTTTACCGGACACCTACAGAAAGACCCTGGTACAGGCCCTTGTAATAAGTCGCCTTGACTATTGCAATGGGCTTCTGATACAAGCCAATGAGGATGCCATCAATCGACTGCAGGTGGTCCAGAACACGGCGGCATGACTGATTCTGAATGCCCCCCCAAGAACATCTTCTGGACCCCTGTTGAGAGAACTACATTGGCTCCCAATACGCCAACGGGTTAAATTTAAGATCTGCTGTACTGTCCACAAATGTCTATTTGGAAACGGCCCCAACTACCTAGCCCAACTACTACAGCCTTACAAACCGGAACGAGATCTACGGTCAAGTAACCAACTCCTGCTTAAACCACCATTTATCAAAAAGACCAGACAAGGTGGCCGAGCCCTCTCCTCAGTGGGGCCGACTTTGTGGAATAACCTGCCCCTCAGCCTCAGACAGACCTCCAATCACCTTACATTTAGGAAAATGTTAAAAACTAATCTGTTTATGGAGATATAACTAATGGCTGTCCCCTCTTGCATTCTCAGGTTATCTGTAAAGTAGTTTTCGCCACCTGTTGTTGCAGTCAAAGCGCGGAGATAACCCAACCGGGCTCAATTCTTGCGCTATAGAAGCAAATAAATAAATAAATAAATAAAAAGAACACCTTCGTAAGCTGGGATGCTTTCCACACAGCCGGCACCTGAATGTCGAATAGCGCTCTATACTTAGAGCGCTTTCTAACCCGGTTAGCTACAGATCAGGCTGGGTTAGGAGGGTAGTGGTATATATTGTATAATGGACCAGTGTAAGCGCACATTTCAGGGCAGAGTGAGCACTGGCAAATACCTGCGTTTGCAGAAAACCAAGGCCAAGACATATTCTTTGGAAAGGGCGTAAAAGGAACATATCATATGGACTGAGGTCCGGATAGGTTAAAATATGTCTAAGAGTCTTGGAAAAGTGGAGCATCAAGACAATGCTCTGGCGGCCTTATTATTAAAGGTGCTTAAAAAATAAGATTGTGTTAGGAAACTGTGCTTCGGTTACAGTTGGATGACGGTCAAGAATTTTCTTGGGTTAAAAATGCCCGAGGTAGAGGGTTACGTTCAAAGGCCAAGCTGGTAGGCTTAGTCAGTGCATCACAGGTTTAAGGTGGAGCTAAGAGTTAGAACACCTGGGATTAGCGAGGGCCTGAAGGAATTGATCAGTTTATTTTATTTAGCATGAGACTTGAAATCTGCATAGCGGCCACCGTGACAGTCAGAAGGCAAATGTGAGCGTATCACAGCTTGGGATACTGCATAAGGGGCGCAGTGATTGTTAAATTCTGCATTATTACATAAAAGCTCTTGTGAATGCACAAGGCCCCGCAGCAGTGTAAGCCGCTTTCACCGTAGAACGGTCTCGCCACTGTATAAATGATCTAGTCAGACAGGACCTACTGCCTGTGGCTATAGGACATATTCCTGAAAAATGTATAACGTTGCCCGGAATGTCCTAAACCTCCCCTCAAATGTATGAAGGAAGGGTCGCCGTTTTAAATCGGGAATGACTGCACAATGGGCCGTGGTGTTTGTAAAAGGCTTCCGTAATTATGTAAAGAATCTCTAGTGCATCCAAAGGTATCGACACACACGCACACCCTGGTTTGGCCATAATTGGTGGTGCAAAGTAATATCAAGAAAACATTAGGTGCCTGAAGGACGGAATGGTCTGAAAACAGGCGAAGGAATAAATTAAAGGGCACTCTGAATATCAAACGCACCACCCCACTGATACAGGCTACAGTGTGGGTATAATTGCATTATTTCAATTAGCTGGGAGGGACGGGAAGTAGTTCAGCAGTTAGAGCTTCCAACTGGGCGCGGGGTACCAGTGTTCAATCCTCGGCATCGTCCCACTTACAAACCACCACCGGCTCCCACGAAGGGCAAATAAGCCCCCCTAAAGCACAGGCTTGAGTCCAGGGCAGGGAGGTTAGGCAATCACTTCATCCCCCCCACTCCTACCAAAGAATGAATGTGTCCTGGCGCAATAGGAATGGTGACCATATAGAGAGCCAATGCAGACGGAAAAGAGGAAATGGCCTAACGTGGGGACCTCATATTGGATTGTAGTCGCAGCATTGACGCTGAACACCCAGGGTTGCTGGGTGCATCACCTAACTCCCCTGATTATTCCGACATTTTAGTGGCCCCATCTGTAGCATACTACAGTGTGATCATAGTGGAACAGCGCAACCCCCACAGTAATTTGAAACTTGGTTGTGCTTATGGTTTAAGTAATGTGATCGGACTGAGGCGGTGGCACTACACGCCGTAAGCGCTTCGATGACTTGCCAAGGGCAGGAAGCGCTAGAGACATACAATTACAATAAGGATTAAGAAAATTCTACATGGAATTGCTACTTGGAAATCTAGATGGAAACAGATTTTATGTGAGGTTAGTGATCTGATAGAGGTGGTGACACTACTTGCCGAATGCGCTTCGGACTGGTCAGGGACAAGACGAGCTATGTAAATACAATTTCAATAACGATCAGGTAGATTCAACTTTGAAGTGGATTTTTATGTAGTGGGATTTTCAGGGAAGGGTGCAGGACTTCTGTGAATCAGGCCTAATATTATGGGCACAGCGATGCGATAGCGCTCCTTACCTTCGTAAGGCTTCGCAGCGCTTTCTCAATCTAGGTGCCCTCTGTATGATGCTCCCGCTGCTATGTTAACTAGTCCGGGCACCTGCTCATTACTGTACTGCGCGCTGATGCCCCCAGTGCCCGGTAGTTGTGCTACAAGTTACATCAAAATCACTCCCAATTATATATAAACAAATATGGACCTTTCCACAATTTTAAAGGGCTTCGAGATATAAAAGGAGAAACAAAACACACTGTCTTAGATTGTCCAGAGTCTGTAGAAATAAAATATAGATGCAGTCTTTTAAAAAACTTGAGCTAGTCTAAAGTTAAAGCAACGGCTGCAGCCATCATGTGATCGCTACCCAGTGTGATATCGGGGCTCAACGGGGGGCAGTCAGCATGGATTCTCCAGTTGAAGAGGGGGTTACGTGAGCTCTAATCTGGCGAGGTACAGATCGCACTCACCACCAACCTGGCATGAAAAGTTGGGTTCGGTCATGTATTCGGCAGGTAATATGGCAGCATTTCAGCTGCACATAGAGTGCTCCGACAGACCAAGGTCACCCCCCTTGTGCTCTCCCTGCAGCAGGGAATTTGAAACGATAAGCCTGGGGTACGATAAGTGAGTAAGAACGGAGAAGCTCGGGGCAACCACAGAGTAACCAAGTTTCCCTGGGGCCGAGCACCCTGAACAAATACGTAGGTAACATATGCTGTGCCCCCTCCCTCCAATCAAAGTAGGAATTACGTACAGTAGAGTGGCTGGTAGGTACAGAGATGGAGAGACAGGTGTCTTAAAAAAATAGGAGCAGGGCAGGTGTAAGACTGGGAAGTTAAGGGGGTGGAGTCGAAAGAGGCAGTGTCCTCCCCCCCAGGCGTGGTGGATCACCCCCGTCCTGGACATCAGGCTAGCACCCCAGTAGCAGTATGGGGGCACGGGGCTGCACAGGCCTGAGGGAAAGAGGCCAGCCATCCATTTGAGGCAGGGGATACGCAGACAGATGTCATAATAATCTCGTTCTCCTGCCCCCCCCCCCTTGCTCACAAGGATAGGCGGGTGCAAGATGAATACAGGCAATGGCTGAAGTGTGACAGAGCCCATAGAGGGACAGACGCCTGCATAAGATGGCGGGTTGTAGATACACCATGGCCAGGGTCAGGTCAGAGGCCCGTGAGGGGTGCCCATCCAAATTCGCAGGAACAGAGTAACCAGCACGGCCCTATGCCACCGGCAGCGCTTAACTCCAGTTTCAACCCCCGGAGTAAGAAATAATGACAGCAGAGTGGGTAGTGCGGCTGGACAGATACTAATCAGGGTACTGGTTTCACAGTGGTACTTACCAGGGGGAGCCTGACGGGAGCAGGTAATAAAATTGAGGATGTATATTATATATATATATATATATATATATATATATATATATATATATATATATATATATATATATATATATATATAATATATGAAATATTTGTAATTTAGCACATTCAATAATATGTATTTAACCTCGATAACCCATCCTAATTTGCACTTAATAATTTTGTTATATATTAATTTTAGAAAGTGTCGAATTATATATTTGATCATTATTATCTATTTCGATATATCGGCACATCAATACAATTAAATTGTGTGTTGTTTTTCATGTCCTTGTATTATACTACCAATGTCCCCCGAACAAATACGTTTTCAATGTTTATTTTTGATTTGTCCAATCAAAATTGAGTACTTGCACTTTAAATGGTTCACCCTCACTCACTATCGCTGTCATGTGAGCAAGGCACAGGGGTGCCGAAACATCATGAAACCGACAGGCGAATAAAAGATTGAACACTGTGAAATTGGTCCGTGCTTTGTGACCGCTACTGACGAGGCTCAGTGCAGCAAAAGCGGGCGGAAAACCGCTGAATGGCAAGTGAAACGCTAAAGGGGCGCCCCACTACAGCAGACGAGCCTCCACCTGGGGAGGCCCGTTCACGCCGCCTTGTCCCCCCCCCCCCCCCGGGGCGCCCTACGCCGTTTTTCTGAGCAGCATTGTAGGATACCAAAACCAGTGCAGCACCCAGGTGACATCACCTGGGTGCCGTCCAGAACTCAGCACGTTGTGCTGCCTTCGGACTATTCGCACAACAGACCGCTACTGACCATTGTTGCTTCTGTTTAAAAACATTTTTTTAACGTGTTTACTGTTTTTGTTGCGTTGTATATATTGATAAGATATTAAAGTGTTATAATCCTACTACTTTGATGGAGTGCTATATATTTTTAATGTGACACATAATTGTGAAGACTTTGATGTACAAAAAGGCATCCCTGGAATCTTCCGCTTCAGGCTCGGTCCCACACACCCTCACAGTGAGAATCCCCTCCCCAATCACAATACAGGATGGTTATCAGATAGTAGGAACGCGTGTGGTGTGACGGATCTCATCGGGTGGGGGCCTTGATCTACTGTAACTCCTTTGAAGAGGGGTGATTCTTTGCAGTCGAGGCCATAAACTACATCCGCAGGGCTAGGTGATAGCCTGGGACCGGCCTGGACAATCAGACACAGAGGAAGAGGAATGACAGAGGGTGCGGTAGTGAATAGGGTGAAAGGGTGGTGTCGGGCGGGCACAGGGTGTGATTCTCATGGATGTGCAGCGCAGATGGGGGGATGTTTATGGCCCATGCATAAGACAGAGAGCGAGGGTGACCAGTGCGTGGGGGAGATGCTTGTGAGGGTGGGGAGCCATGCTGAGGATCGGCGGCGTGCAGAGAGTGGGTCTGGTCAAGGCATCTAAAATGGCTGCCGTGCACGACAAAAGTGTGGCATTGAAAAAAAGCAAGATGGCGCAGACAATGTTTATCAATACAAATTAATTTATAACAATTATTTTTAACAATATATTTACTCGCAGTGTCAAAATGGCGGTCAACACTTCCTGATTTCCTTCGAATCGAACGTTAACAGACGTCACGCAGCAACAAAAAAAAAAACGCTCACGCGCAGCCACTGGAAGACAAGTATCAACATATATGAGCATCCTCAGTCACCCTCAGAAAACATAGGGGGTCAGGATAAGTCTCCCGTACCCCCTTATACCCATTTCTCACATTGTTTTTCCTCCATCTTGTAATTTAATTAAATCGAAACACAAAATGGCGAATTCCCGTTTCGCGTCCCAGTTCACTACCCGGTTCGCGAACCGGAAAGCGCTTCTACCGCAAAAAATCTATATTTTTTTATTTGCCCCACGGGACCCTTTAATAATCCCAACATCATTCCCAGGGGGTCAAGAGGGGTCTACCTTGCCCCCTTTCATTAAATTCCCCCTTTGTTTTTCTCCTCCTCTTGTCTCTCGATCCTACCGAGAAACAAGATGGCGGCTGCTCCGGACTGTTTAGAATGTTGACAGACACCGGAGAGCCAATCAGCTTCGCTACGCAAAGTTCCGTTACGCGAAAAGTTCGCGAACGGGAGCGCTATCCGGGACGCTGTCACAGATATATCTGTTTTTTAAAACGTTAATTTCTCAAAATCCACTGGAGCACACATATTGAGACCCAGCAAAGGCACATCGGGCTAACAGTCCCTACAATTTTGCCAAGTTTCGTGCAAATCCATTCAGCCGTTCGAGCTAAAAGTGAGGCCAAACGCCCTATGGAAAACTCAATGTTAAAAACGCGTTTTGGGACCCCTCTTTTTTCTCGGCCCCCCCTTGACGAAACCCCCACAAACTTTCAGGGGCTGCTCAGAAACAAAATGTGCCATTTTTCTGAAAATTTCAGCCGATTCCGTCCACAAATGCCAACGTTATTAGACATAGAATTTTCAAAAGTTCCATAGAGAAAAAATCCTAACTATATATACCTACTGGCGACCGCCAGTAGGTAATATATAGACTATTTCCTCCAAACGTATGTTCTAGGATTGAAATCTTATGTCAAGGACACAGGGGATTTCCTGTCAAGAATCAGCAACATACAGGTACGGGAGGGTGATTGGCTAATTGCCCTCGATGTTACATCCCTCTACACGAGTATTCGCCACTCTGATGGTGTGGCGGCTGTACAGTATTACTTGGGGAGGAGGGATGATAGATTTCATCAACACAATGTTATGCTGATTTCAATGTTGAACTTTTGCCTTAAACATAACATTTTTATGTATAACTGTCTGATTTATAGGCAACTGCAGGGAGTAGCTATGGGGGCCAGTTTCTCCCCAAGCTTCGCATGCCTTCACATGGGAGCTTGGGAGGAACTGGTCCTCCATCCTCGTTTCCAATATCAAATGAAGAACCATGTCATTAGTTGGCATAGGTTTATAGATGATTTGTTTGTTGTATGGAGGGGGGAGAAGGAGAAGGCATTGGAATTCATGGATTGTCTGAACGATAATGAATTCAATATCCATTTTACTGCTGAAATAAGTCAACAACAAGTACCCTTCTAGGACACTTTGGTATATACACGTAACAACAATTTGGAAATGAAATTGTACCGTAAAAGCACTGCGGGCAATACTACACTCTATGCAGGGAGCACACACCCAGGTCATCTTATCATGAGTATTCCGTATGGAGAGATGCTGCGTTTACGTAGATTGTGCAGCAATGATGAGGATCTAATGGCAGCTCAGGAAGCAAGCGCTATGAGATTTAGAGCAAGGGGATATAGTCAGAAAATCATTGATGAGGCAATAAACAAATCCAATAAACTAGATCGCCAATCCCTACTGAGTAAAAGCAACTTATCCACCAGCACTACCACTGAGAAAACAACTATTGATGCCAGCACTAGCCCAAGAGATGGTACATTCAGGATTATAATTGGCTACAGTTCCCACCATAAGGAGGTGAGGAAAATCATCAATAAAATCTGGTCCATTGTCTTACAAGACCCCATAATTGGACACAATCTTCCCAAACGGGTCAATATCACCTTCAGCAAGGCTCCCAATATGCGAGACAGACTAGTGGATACTGGACCAGAGGTCATTGCCAAAACAGTATGGTTTCAAAATAAGGGAGTATACCATAAATGCAAATCTTGCAAAGCTTGCACACATGGTATCAATCGTACAAGCTATCATGATGGTTTTTGTAATAAAGAAAACAAATTCATGAAAACCCTTACGTGCAAAACTGATTTTGCGGTATATGTTTTGGAGTGCTCGTGCCCACTGCAATATGTGGGCAGTACAAAGTTACCTGTACACAAACGCATACTACAACATTTACGGGCTATTTCAACACAGGACAATACTTATCCTGTTGCACGTCACTTTAAGACCCACCACAATAGTGATAATAAGGATCTTAGATACTTTGTGGTAGATTCTGTTTTGGCTAGCAGGAGGGGTGGTAACAGAGAGGCAAAATTAAGAAAACTTGAAACTAGATATATACTACAACTTAACAGCAAATACCCAGGAGGTTTAAATGTGACGCAAGACCTTTATACCTGCTTACATTAAGGGAAATGAGCTTTGAACCATGTAGACGTATAGGAAAGCCTTTTTATTCTATGCCCTGTGATAGTGAATGGTATATTATCAGGTTTAATTACAACTTTTTGTTGTTTTATTCAACAGTGCCCTTTGTGAACCTCCAAAACCGTGTTCAGCTCTGAAAACAACTACAAACATGTATTGTGAACTTATCCCCGGTATATCAACTGTTAAAAGCCAAAAACCTAAAATAAATATTGGAAAAGTATGGGCGATTGGCGATTTTGCAATAGTTGGGCTCCCTGAATTTATGAAGATCATTTCCCATAGGAATATGGATATGTATTGATATGCAGTGGTCTAATCTATGACAGTCTATGACGAAGCCTGATATGATCGGATGTATTCTTAATGAGAGATATATATATATAAAAACATTAGTTAACTGGGCTCAGTTAAATCTGTGTAAGGAATTGTCTGCAACGTAATCAGCAGTACTGAATATGAATAAGAAGAAAAAAAGAAATTGAGAAGAAAATGTTTTATCTCAGTATTAGTCACTTATTTTATTAGATGTGGGCACAATAGAATGTATTATGAAAAGCTAATATTCTGTTAGGTTGTTAGTGGTAGGATTAAATAGCACATTTGGATATAAATATCAAACAGCATGGTGTACAGATTGGGAAGGGCGTTTTGTGTATATAATGGTCTAGATGGGATGGAACGTGCGATCAAAGCTATAGGGGCTATTTAACTCTGTCCTAATGTAAATATATGAAATATTTGTAATTTAGCACTTTCAATAATATGTATTTAACCTTGATAACCCATCCATATTTGCACTTAATAATTTTGTGATATATAATTCGACACTTCCTAAAATTAATATATTTGATAATTATTATCTATTTGGATATATCGGCACATCAATACAATTGAATTGTGTGTTGTTTTTCATGCCCTTATATTATTCAACCAATGTCCCCCGAACAAATACGTTTTCCAAGTCTATTTTTGATTTGTCCAATCAAAATTGAGCACTTGCACTTTAAATGGTTTACATTCACTCACTATCGCTGTCATGTGAGCAAGACACAGGGGTGCCTAAACGTCATGAAACCGTGAAATTGGTCCATGCTTTGTGTATCTGTGCCAGCTGCAAGTGCGACGAGCTGAATATACTTGGGTCAGCAATATATTTCCACAGAAGATTGCCAGTTAAGGAGAAGCCCACTTGGGATTTTGTATTTTTGATTATCAAGGCCAGCAACACGGCAACTCACTGGAGGTAAACAATTTGAAACACTTCATGTCCCAGAAAGCCACTCGGGTGGCCACGCCTATGGAGGCGGAACTGACTATTGAATATAGGTGCTTCAAAGACTTTGTTGAAAGCCTTGTGCTGCATTTGTTTTTGCTGCTACTTCAATAAATATTGGCTGATGTTACCTACCCGTGCTGGGCCTTTCTCTACAGGCAACTCTTGGTTGAAATGTTTGGCGGCCCGCCTGAGCCGCGAAAGGAGCCTCGCTGCCATGCAGTCCCGCTGCGGCGCCACACGACGCTGCGGCACTCGGGACAGGTGATGCCGTTGGATTAGCATTATCAGCGGAACCAAGCTACATCAAGGACTCGACACCCACTTGGGATTTTGTATTTTTGATTATCAAGGTCAGCAACACAGCAACTCACTGGAGGTAAACAATTTGAAACACTTCATGTCCCAGAAAGCCACTCGGGTGGCCACGCCTATGGAGGCGGAACTGACTATTGAATATAGGTGCTTCAAAGACTGCCATGTTGCAAACCTTTCATCGCCCGGAGCCCCATGAGGAAGTGCTGTTTCCATGAAACGCGTTGGGCTGGAGCTGGACTTTGTTGAAATCCTTGTGCTGCATTGGTTTTTGCTGCTACTTCAGCCAATATTTATTGATGTTACCTACCTGTGCTGGCCGTTTCTCTACAGGCAAATATTGGTTGAAATATATATATATATATATATATATATATATATACACACACACACACACACACACTGTATCATGCCTCCGCAGGCGGTATCTGACTGGCTCACACTTTTTTGATTACATGTACGACCCATGGTGAGAGGACACAGTGCTGAAAGACTCTGAAAAAGACACGAGAGTGCCATGACAATACAGCAAGGACAGAGCAGATCTTTGTGGGAAGATTACCTTCAGAGCTTACCAGAAGTCAGTCTCCCAGGGACACAGCTAGAGGTTGGTAGCCTAGCATGCAAGATGAGTAATGGCATTGGCAGGCCCACAGAAAGAGCAGCGGGAGACGCAAAAGGACCACATACAGTAGGTGCAGCCACAGAAGACAGAAGCCTCCCTGGCGGTAACAAAAAGTGTATTGGTTTGGTTATGGAAACACACCAACAGGGCGGTGTATAAAAGGAGGGCCACTCACTTTGGGATTCTTCACGGCTGGACGAGTACGCCTGACAAAAGTTGGGGTAGCAAATTGACACAGCACTCGCAGCCCATCCCCCGCCAGACAGCAGGGCACAAAAGAGACTAGCAAGGTAGCGAGTTCGGGCCTAACTCCGGGGAAAGGCCACCCTCACCCGCAAAGGGGCATGGAAATCAACAGAGAACAATCTATGAGCTGTTAGGGTGATTTACGACCCTGAGAGGTGCAAATGAGAAAAAGACAAACCAGTGATTAATGGCCAGACGATGATTTATAGCCGATGATTTATGATGCCCATGCAAAATTATTTATGACAACAGAATGATGACAGATTTGTGACAGAATGATTTATGACAGCCCGATAATTTATGATGGATCAGGAAGAGTGACTTATGGCAACGAAATAATGTCCGGTTGGGGCTGAATGATTTATGACCCGATGAATTATGATTCATGAGCTATGATGCCCGATGACACAGAGTGATAATCAACTTGTGATATTGTATGATAATTTATTTATGGGCCTGGCCACTGGAAGGTGTCCAGGGGAGTGTACAAATATGATGCATGAAATGAGTAATAAAAACTGCGGCCAACAACCACCATAAAATACAATGACTGTCGGCTGTGTTCATAATGCAGGTACACAAGTATGGTACGGTTCCCGGAATGGGCGCAGTATGGATGTTATGGCAGAGGCTGCCCCTGAAGGGGGCCTCGAGGGCCAGAGCTATTCCTGCCGCCAGAGCCCCTAGGGAACGAATCTGGTTGGCACTGGTTTGCGCCACCTGGCGGAATGCGCTGAGGCCTGCTCCCTCCCCCTTCCAAGTATAAAGGGAGGAGAGAAAGGGGATATAAGGTGATGCTCCCCTTGGGCAGCTCATCTTTGCATCAGGGAGCTGGGGGAGTAGTGCCGGCAGATTTTGAAGCCCACCCACCCAGACCTCCAACAGCAGCGTCGCAGTGCTGACAGGAATGGAAAGAACTAACGGGACAAGGGTCGGCTATGGAGATACACCAAGTGGTGTTTTGGAGTAAGGCCACTTGCTTTGGGATGCCTCACACGGCTAAGTGAAGTGGTCTAACAGAAGGGGGCAGCAAACGGAGACTGCGATCGCAGCCCAGACCCCCGCCTGACGGCAGGGTACAAAAGTATCACACAAGATAGCGAGCTGTGACCTAACACCAGGGGAAGAAGCTGCTCCCACACGAAGTTAGAGCAGAGGGAGCGCAAACCCAACCAAAAAGGGCAGAAACAAAAGGTGTATTGGTCTAGTTATGGAAACACACCAACAACGTGGAGCGTGGAAGGAGGGCCACTCACTCTGTGATGCCGCACGGCTGGGTGAGTACACCTGACAAAAGTCGGGGTAGCAAACTGAGACGGCACTTGCAGCCCAGCCTCGCCAGCCGGCAGGGCACAAAAGAGACTAGCAAGGTAGTGAGTTGGGGCGTAACTCCAGGGAAAGGCTACCCCGCCACGCACAAAGGGGCGTGAGAAACAACAAATAACAATCTACGAGCAGTCAGGCTGATTTACGACCCTGCAAGATGCAAATGAGCAAAAGACAAACCCGTGATTCATGGCTGGACTTCTGATGCCCATGCAAAATGATTTATGACAACAGAATGATGACAGATGTGTGATAGAATGATTTATGACAGCCTGATGATTTATGACCATGATTTATGATGTCCGATGACACTGAGTGATAACCAACTTGTGATTATGTATGATAATTGATTTATGGTCCCAGCCACTGGAAGGTGTCCAGGGGAGTGTACAAATATGATGTATGAAATGAGTAATAAAAACTGCGGCCAACAACCACCACAAATACAAGGACTGTTGACTGTGTTCATAATGCAGTTACACAAGTATGGTACGGTTCCCGGAATGGGTGCAGTACAGATGTTATAGAGCTGTAATGCACATTCAACTTGAGCTTTGTTAGCTGGTTTAGAGAACCGGGGAATGGTCAAAAGGGCATAATTAGCACAAAAGCAGTAACGTGGAAAAACGTTCAACATCACAATCACGTATTGGCCATGGACCCCTATTCACTTCGAATTCACGACCCCACTTCAGACCACGATGATAATCAAGTGGTTCAAGAATTCCAGCAGGTTTTGGAAACCCCACCCAGACCTTCTCATGAAGACAATCCAAACAGTCGGGATAGCGATGACGTCTCCCTGTATGTGTGTGTAGGGGAGCGAACAAGGCACCAACTATACCTGTCCTCCTCAAGCGATCGAGCACAAAGGGGAAGCCGGACCCGAGCCACATATGAAAAGAAGCCTACATCCCTCCAGGGAAATGCCCTATGCATGGTACAGCCAGTCCGTCCATGCACAGGATGCATGGACGGTCAGGATATGAACCCGGTTTTCCAGTCGCCACAGCGAGCAGTTTAAGACCCAGACCAAGACATGGGGGCCGGCACATTTTTGCACCCAGCATACATATCAGTCAAGTAAATTCATTCTTCTATTTAAAATGGAAGTAAGCAGCTAGAGGCCAGGTCAGCCCAACATGAGGGAACAAACTGGACTTAAACATCTGACAACCGACAGCACATGCATGGGCATCCACAGAAATTTTTCCAGGGGGGGGGGGAGCTAACCTTGCAAACGAAGGAGCACGGCTAATGCTAATCAATAAGGGCCGGGCTAAAATGGATCGGGTAATGCTCAGGCCAAGCTGAGAAAAAAATGTGTGAATTCTGCATTTGAAACTGGACAACAATTAGAGCACACTTATGAACCCTAATATTACCCCCCTGGATCCTTAAAACACATACATTCCCTGATCCCTAAAGTTAGCCCCCTGGCACCCCATAACCCACCCTGACCCCTAAAATTGTCCCCCCCTCCTACCCCAAAACCCATAACTGCCCTGAACCCTAAAATGTCCCCCCTTGCAATCTAAAACCCATACCCACCCTGAACCCTAAAATTACCCCCCTAGTATCCCAAAACCGATACCCACCCTGAACCCTAAAATTACCCCTGCCCCCCAAAACTCATACCCGACCTGTACCCTAGCATTACCCCTGGCACCTCAAAACCCATATCCACTCTGAACCCTAACATTCCCCCTGGCACCCCAAAACCCATACCTGCCCTGAACGCTATAATTACCCCTGGCACCCCAAAACTCATACCCACCTTGAACCCTAAAATTATCACTGCCACCCTAAAACCCATACCACCCTGAACCCTAAAATTACCCGACTGGCATCCCAAAAGCTGAATGCTACGGGGCAGATTTACAAGCCCTTTGCATCACTTTTCCCGTGTTAAAAGTGACGCAAAAGTGGGTCAAGGGGCTTGTAAATCTGCTGCTACTAGCTTACACTATGTTTGCATATTCGGAGGGGACTATCCTCCTTGACGTTTCCATGCATGTAAGTCTAAAACTCGGTAACCTAGACATCCAGCCAGTAGGTAATGCTGATGATGCTGTAGAAAGCATTAAAGTTACTGGAACTTACTTAAAAACTGCTGCCTGCTCTTCTGATACTATTGAGAGGAGTCGGGCTGATCAGCACACAGCACTATGGTCCTGGCATCCAGCCCCTCCCAAAGGTCTCACTTTCTAGATGGGTGTGGGTCAAATGTCTCCTGGATTTTCCTTGCCTGGGCCTCCTCTGCTTCTTCATCAGTGCCCTTGGATGTAAAAAGGGCCAGATCCATGGCCCTGTTCACTATTTATCTGGTGAGCAGCGCGGTGGATGTATATTCCATACAAGTGCACAGACAGCAGGGTGAAAGGGATGGCAGTGCAGGTGACACTTTTCCTTTGTAAAGTAATTCCTGCTGGCTTCATAGCCTAGGGTGTGCTGTCTGTGCACTAGTATGGAATACACATCTATACAAGTGCACAGACAGCAAACCCTGGGCTATGATGCCAGCAGAAATTCCTATACAAAAGAAAAGCGTCTCCTGCACTGGCCATCCCTTTCCCACTGCTGTGCACTTCTTCCCACTCCCACCCCATGACGAGGAAGCAAGAAGTGGCGATTTGTCATTCTGAGGGGTTTTAATGTTATAAGAATGTGTGTGCCTGTCTGAAACAGCTTCCCGGCACAGCAGACACACACACACATACACACAGCAGCACCCGAGTACTTCACACAGGTCTTTAAAAGACCATTTACTTGGTAATGCCCCGGTTACTTACCGGTAATCTTCATTACTCTGAGTATAGTCTTCCTCGCCACATGACTTACAAAGTGAGCTTCAGCGCCACACCAGAACCCTCCAAAGCAAAAAGTCAGCCTCCCATGCCTCCCATCCCTTCCGAAGATGGCAGACCCATTACCACCTGACCTCTTTAAGAGGCTGGCCGGCCCAACCCATCAGCCTGAAACTACCAAGCACAAACATGAAGCCGATAGCCAGACAGGGAGGGAGGGATGGGAACTCATGTGGCAAGGAAGACTATACTCGGAGTAATGAAGATTACCGATAAGTAACCAGGGCATTACCTCCTCGTTAGTCTTCCTCGCCACATGACTTACAAAAGTGAGCACATACCAAAGCCAAGCGGCTTCATGGAACCACACAAGGAACCAACGGGACAGAAGGGGATGCCCAGGACGGGGGCAAACCCACAGAACAGATGAGCGGAAGGACCCCTCAAGAGAGGCAACCACGAGCAGGAAAAACCAGACCACTTCTCCAGCAGAACACCACAACGGACCCAACCGCAAGTGATGCCCCAGAGACAGAATGCTCTGGGCGGAACGACCACAGACAACCCCCGGGAGGGCAGAACACAGGGACACGTAGGCCAGGAGGACCCCCACCGCAGCCAGTGACAGAAGAGAACAGACACACTGAAAAAAAGGAAGCGCGGGAGCAACACCCCGACCGCACCTCGGACATCCCGGAAGGAGAGGGAGAGACCCACCGACAAGGAAAAAGAAGGCAAGGGAACCCGAGGAGAGCCAGGGAGGCAATCCAAGGCAGAAAACAGGAACCAGGGCGCAGGACCCGCCCATCCGGCAAGACCTGAGAAGGCAGGAGATCGAAGGAAAGACCCCAGCTTGACCATGTGGAGGGGGGAGCCAGAGGAACCTGCAGGCCCAAGGAGGAGCCAGGGGCACAGCCCTAGGCCTCCACAGAAAAACGGCTCTGCAGCAAGCGAGCCACCAAGGAAAACAGCTTGGCAAAAATAGGACAGCCGGAAGACCGCAGAGCAGCCCACCGATCCCCCAGAGCAGAGGGAAAGGACCACCCTAAAGAGGTCCTGCAACAGCCAAGCCCGCAGAAGGAGCCCGCGTAACACTGCCCCGAGGAGAGGAAAGCCTCGAAAAAATCCCAACCGGGACCAACACGAACAGGAGACCCCCAGGCGAAAGACGGAGCCTCCACCCTCCAGCTGAAGTAAGGAAAGCAAGCATCCACATCCACCCAGGCAAAAGGGCCAAACCCAACCCACAGAAGGATCATACCCAGACAAGAACACCCGGGGGACTATCCAAAACTAATGGGACAGCCAACCAAAGGAGGAGCCAGTGGCAGGGACCATCGGCATGGCAAACATAAACCTCCATTGAAGCTATCTCCAATGGAAGACCACTGAAACGCAAGAAAGCGAAACACTCAACGCAGAAGAGGAGAGGAACCTCCGGGCCGCAGCCTCCACCGACCCTCACATGGGAGACAATGCAAAATCAACCAAGGACAGCAAGCAGAACAACGATCCGAAGTCACCCCAGTATAGAGGTCCAAAACCACCTGCAACATACACACACCAGGGAAGCCAGAGCGGACCCAGATAAAACACCCCACCAGGATGCAACTGGCACCTCACCAGTAAAGGAGCGAGGGGGGCACACGATCAGAAGGGTAAAACAGGTCAGAGACCACAGAAGGAGGCGGCAGAAGTGAACACGCACCACAAGCATCCGCGTAGAAACGGCAGCGAGGAGGAGGGTGCAAGGGACGCCCAACAAGCTAAGGGGCAGGAGGGGGACGGGACACCACCGCCGCAGCCCCAGATACCAGGAACAGGAGCCGAAGCCAAAGAGAACCCAGAGACCCCCGAAGCAGCCCGAGAGCAAGGACCGCCCCCATCAGCCATGCAGGGGACCATAGGGACGCCACCCCAAAAACCCGGGAGTGAAGCAAATAACCAGTACAAACACGGCAAAACACATCTCGTCATAAAACGGAATGCTCACGAAAGAGCACACCAACCCAGAACAGGGGTCATGCAAAATCTGCCTGCAAAGCATCACACAACAGGCGTCTATGTAAAGCGCATGGCCACCTGCAGGTGTCCCGGCACCGAACAGATGCTCAGTGGAACCCAACTCAATGGTACACAGAGCATCGACCACTGTCGGAGGAAGAGCTGAGTGGACTTGCAGGGATCTGAAACTGTGACAATGAGGACCAACACAGGACCTTGCAGTGGTTGCCACAGACTACTGAGCCACCAGACCCGGTAAGTTGACAGCACTGGCAGACCCCAGACCCGGGATAGGCTGCGGAACCAGAGGCCCAGAACTTACCACCGAGCTACAGACCCCCGTTGAACATGAAGCACCCTAGGACACTAAGAAAGAAAAAGAACAAGCATTGGAAATGCAATAGGTCTCGCATTAGGAAAGTTTGAGCAATTGGTATTGTAAATGACACTTTTTTTATTTATGTGTTGGGTTTGAAAATAGCAAAAGTAATAGATTTGTCAGTTACAATGTCAATAGTTTTAACTTTCGCAAATGTGACACCTATAGCATTTCTAATGCAATGTGTGTTGTATTAACGTGACTTAGATGTATTGATATTGCAAATAACAATGGCTTTTAATTTTGTAAATAATTAATACTTAAATAAAATTTATTGTAATTTATAATTAGGGCTCCCGGTTTTCCGTTTAAACGGATTTTTACATATAAATACAGACGGAAAACAAGTTTTCCTTTATCTGTATTTATACATAAAAACGGGAAAATACTAGTACATTTTGCAGCGCTTCTCTGGGTCAAAAATGCAGTGCTTTTCCAGGGGCTCCGCTCTGCTCTCCCACTATCTGATTGCCGTGAAAAACATGTGACCAATAAAATACATTTATTTAACCCCGTCCCCTCTGCTCCCTACAGCCATCGAGGTCATGTTATTGTATTTTGGGTGATGTATCAGTGTGAAGACTGTATTCCGGCCCGATACTGGGTCAGAGCATGACCTCGGACGTCAGTGAATGGTCCATTAAGTAGCGAGCGTGGAATGCATTTTGCCAAAGAACAGCCCCTCCCCCCCTTCCTTCCTCACCTTTTGCAATGACCCACTTCGCAGTTCACTCATCTCCCACAGGCAGGAGGGAGGCCTTCTCTTGAGCACCGGTGAATAGTGAGAAAAGGGAGAAGCATCCAGACACCAACAAGGACAGGATAACACCCTGTACTTCGCATGATCTGCCTTCTCCCAGAACTGCGGCGCCCCTATTCCCTTCTGTGAACCCCGCCAACATCCGTGGCAACACCTTCCCACACTCCAACCCTTAACCCCTAGCGCCAGGGTTGAAAGGGGGAAACTAAGAATGTCAGCAGCTTTTTTTTTTTAAATCGCGCTGTTTCTGAATTCTCACAGGAGAAAGCACACAAACGAAAATGAAGGGGAGAGACCTAGCTTTGCACTCAAAGTCGGACTCCACCTAGGGCTGTCACCTTTCCAAGAGAAACATACCGGTCATTTATTGTTGCTTTAAGAGCCTGCAAAGGACGAGACGTGATACTAAATATGACTCTAAATAAAAACGTATGTATCCATTTGTAACAATCACTTGCCTGCTTTGTTTCACTTACTTATTATTAGTCATGGTTCATTAACACAGCAGTAGAACACATTTAAAATTAAAATAACTTCTATTTCCTGAAGTGTGTACAGATAAATGATAAAAAATACCGGCTTTTAGTAATTTTACATGTTTCTGTATAGGGCAGGACATCAAAATACTGATGGTGCTGGAAAAAAACTGTCAGGTGTGAGCCCGGGCTGAGACAGCTTCCGGGGCTTCACAGGTCTTTGAAAGACCATTTATGTGCTAATGATGCTTTGTTGTTCTAATTCACCCCTCCAGTAATAGAAAGAAGCCGCCCAGAGGTGCCAGGAGGCTGACGGTCTGACCCCAGACCTGCCTAATTGCAGCATATGCAGCCATTTCAAAACAAATGTAGGTGCCCTCGGGGAAGGGGGTGGGGGGCTGGAGTGACTGGTGTATGCAGTTTTGGGGCGGTAAAAGCAGGAATCGAACGCCAGCACCCCGTGGGGCGTCAAAGCCTATTCAATTAAACACGGTCTGGCACTGAGGGGCCACTTGCACCCTCTGTTATCTGAAGAGCACGTTTGTTGTGCAGGTAGCAGTAGCCCAACAGGTGAGGGTGGAAAGGTCACTGGTGCCAGAGCAAGCAGGGAGCGGTCCCTACTGTGCCATTGGAGGTTGCATAACTGAGGAGGAGGAGGGCAGCAGCTCGCCACAGGCCATGGGCCGTCAGTGACTGTGTCTGAGTAAAAGTATTTACATAACACCTGCCTGTGCCTCGGTCTGTGCCCTCCCCACTGTGGGTACGAACAGTAGCCTCACTCGACTATTACAGGTTTTAAAATACAAACAATAAATACATAACTAAGTAAAGCAAGACAGAGTAGTCGCAAAGTGTCCAGATTGGGTTTATTTACACTAAAACACATTAGCGCTACCTTACAGAGTTTGCCAGTGAAGCGCTACTTTTCTTTTCATGTTGTTAGCTTTTCAAGCAAAAACGCTCATTGATTTCTGAATAATGAGTGTAAAAGCGTTAAGTTGTATTCCCTATGAGTGTTTGCTTTTTTCCAGTATGTTTTTACTTTTTTTCAGGCAGCATATTACTGCAGTCTAGTGCATAATTTGTTTTGAATTGCTTCCAGGTGTTTATAGCGGGCACAATTGGGTTGCAGCTGAAGGCAATGTGAGTTTCTCTCAGTAGGGCAGTATGGTATTCAGTGGGGTAGAGGATGTGGCACTCTGCAGATGACAGAAACTGCAAGGCTCTGAGACAAATGGCTTGTGTGTACTTTGAAGCATATTTGGGACGTTCTGCAAATGGCAAAGTTTTCAGTTTAATGTATAGTGTTGACCAATAACAACCGAGCGGGCGCATGTGTGCATTGTCAATTTAAATAAAGGTGGAAAAATACTAGCTGTAGCGTCGTCTTTAGCTTGTGGCAAAAATAAATGTGGATAAATACAGAAAAAATGCCCAAAAAATAAATATGGATAAATACAGACGGAAATGGCAAAAAAATAAATACCATAAAACCGGGAGCCCTATTTATAATGGAAATAGCTTAAACGTTAGTAAATAACTTTTGTGAAGATTATGTTCAGTGTATTTTATTGTGACGAAAATCCAAGAACATTGCATTTGCACCTACACACACACACAGCCACCCACCCACACACACACACACACACACACACACACACACACACACACACACACATAGATGTGGTGGTGGTGGATCTGGGGGATGTGGTGGTGGTGGTGGATGTGGGGGTGGATGTGGGGGTGGAGGTGGTGGTGGATGTGGTGGTGGATGTGGTGGTGGATGTGGTGGTGGATGTGGTGGTGGATGTGGTGGTGGATGTGGTGGTGGATGTGGTGGTGGATGTGGTGGTGGATGTGGTGGTGGATGTGGTGGTGGATGTGGTGGTGGATGTGGTGGTGGTGGTGGGTGTGGTGGATGTGGCGGTGGATGTCATGGTGGATGTGGAGGTGATGGTGGATGTGGTGGTGGATGTGGTGGTGGATGTGGTGGTGGTGGTGGATGTGGTGGTGGATGTGGTGGTGGTGGTGGATGCGGTGGTGGATGCGGTGGTGGATGCGGTGGTGGATGCGGTGGTGGATGCGGTGGTGGTGGTGGATGCGGTGGTGGTGGTGGTGGATGGGGTGGTGGATGTGGCGGTGGAGGTGATGGTGGATGTGGTGGTGGTGGTGGTGATGGTGGATGTGGTGGTGGTGGTGGTGGTGATGGTGGATGCGGTGGTGGATGCGGTGGTGGTGGATACGGTGGTGGTGATGTGGCATGACATTTTTATTATATACAGAGGGGTACTTATTTTGTACCAATCACTGACCGATGTTAATGTAAGGGTTGTAGATGGTGGGTTGCGCATGCCTTGTTTTGGAATAGGGAGAGTTACCCGCTTTTTGGGACTGCGAGAATTGAGGTTATAGTGTGCTGGGACGAGGGGCACTCCTTAATACATTTTGGGTAGTTGTGTGTGTCTGGGTATGCCCTGAACTTTGCTGCCCCTCTGTATCTAGTGCTGCAGGTAACAGCCGCGGGCAGTGGCGACAAGTGCCCGTGTTAGTGAAAATACCAGTGCATCTCTGATATGGAGACCCAAGAAGATGACGGAATTGACTGTTAGTACTGAATTAGAATGGCTGCAGTTCCCAAATATTTAAATACTTGAAAGCAATGACAGGTCAAAAGTAATTAATCCCATTTTGATATAGAGGTGTACACTACGCTACCATAAGCATACTATGCAATATAAGCTAAAAGAGGGAGTTTTATAATTGCCGCCGGGATGAACAGGTCTCTTCTGTTCTGTCGACCATGACGGGCCTGGGACCTCCCAGGGCAGAGTCAGAGGCTGGGAATTTTAACAGGATTGATACGCAATGGGATATCTCCCTTAGACGCCAGGAGGAGACGGCCCACCACACGAGTCATCTTCCCAAAAATAGGATTAGAAAGGAAAAGCGACCATCTATCAATCACCAGAGAGGAACCTCGACCCCCTTCCCTGTTAGTCACCGGCTGCGCGCTCTCATGCGTAGATGCATTGATAACCGCTCGCGCCCGAGGCGCATGCCCTCTGGTGCAACATGAAAGAAAAGTCTTTGATGACATCATACTGCAATTTAAAAAAAACTGCGCTGTTCCTGCAGTTTTCAATCAGGTCATTGATGAATATATCAGGGCTCTTTTGAACAGAGCCTGAGATTTGCAAGAACTTACATTTGAACTGGGAAATAGAAAAGCCTGTTATCAGAGCTGCCAACATGTCACTGCATGCAAGTAAAAAAAAAACAAGGAGAAACACGAGAGACGGCCTGCGGCCGTCAAAGTGAAAGTACGAGGAGAAATGAAACACAGCAGGCAGGGGAGGGGGCAGAGCGGGGAGAGCGGCATGAGGGTGTGAAGCAGCAGGGGCCTGAAACGCAGACGCCTTTGATGTGGTAATGCGAGGCAAGCGGATGGTGGCATTGTGCACGCGCTTTCACATGCACTGCAAGAAATCGCCTGATCTCGGTAAGCTCTGTTTAAGCCGCTATATATTGAGCTCCCGCTCAATGCGCATGGAGATCGGTCGCTCGACCTAAAAATTGGCAGGACCGAACCCCAGTCCTGTGGAAGCCAGTGTCAACAGAGGTACAAGACACACCATGGAGCCATAGCTCCGTGGCCCGGAAGGGCCCAACCCTCGGCAAGCAGCGCACGGCTAAGGGGCCGCAACCCCGGGAACCTGATGAGCATGGACACCCAAAAGGGAAAACGAAAAGAAAAAAAACATAGTGGAGCCAATAGCAGAGCCAGGGAATCCACAGTACCAAAGCCGTCGCCCAACTGGGCACAAACAAGAGCGGACCACGCACAATCCCCAGAGAGCAGATGGCAACAGCAGGCCGAATACAGCCGCCTCCCCCCTCCACCCCCCCCAGTGTAAAGTGGAGAGACGGAAGAGACCCGAAAACAAAACCAATAACAGGGTCGCCTACCCCTTCCCAAGAGGAAAGAGGAGACAGGGAACCAGGAACTGGGCACTCAAACCCCGAGGGCAGGAGATAAAGACCGTAACATACATGCCTTCAGGCGCCCCGTAGTCTCAAACAAACACGCGACGCCACAGTGCTGCAAAAACGCCCAGCAAGCCCAGAGCGACACATAGCATGAACCCGACTCGAAGGAGCCAGGGAGCCTCACACGAGCACAGCCCGAAAAACACATGCACGGTGCCCCAGCACAGAGGCAGACTGTCCCAGCCAGAAGGACAAAATCCCCTTGAGAGCCACAAGCAGCAGGGAACAGGATAAAAAGCACAGCACGAATAGGGCAACCTAAGGATACCCCGAAAAAGTGGGTTCAGAACCCCGGCCCTGGAGAAGCCCGAGGCATTAGGACCATAGCTCCTTGGCAGACGTTGCATCCAAGAAATGGACGGAAGACCAAGTGGACCGCCAATATAGGAGTGTTGCCAAATACCAGGAACTAAAAACACTGAAACACCAGGAGTCAAACCGCTAGGAAAGAACCTGTGACTATGAGTGACGGCAAAAATAACCCCATCAGCGGCCCCGCCTTTTAAAATAACAGAAGGTGCCCAGAAAAACTAACTACAGGAGAAGGGTCAACTCCAAAAGCCGAGCCTATTTTAGTAAGGTGCACATTTTCCTTCCGGTGTCTCTAGCTACTTAACAGATGCTTATTGCTACCCAACGGCACTAGATGAAAAACTAAAATCGACCCACCGGGAATCGAACCTGTGATCAAGAGGTCAAACACAGGCTCCTGCAGTGGTGCATTAGTTCACTGTGCCACCAGGACAGACTCGGACTCTTAACTGGCCGAACACCGCAAATGACAGCGGCGAGCGTGAAACCGCTAGATCAGACCGAATACTGACAGCCCCAGAGAGTATAATCTCGAGAGTATGAGGCCAAAACAATAACCATCAGGCCAAAGAAATACCCAAATTACAATTGCCAACTGACACACACAAGGAACTCTACCGGCTGCCACATAACAGAGGGGGCCGGAGGCCGCGCCCCCAGGCTGAAAAATAAAACAGGCAGCCACCCCTACAGAAAGGCTGTCAAATGGCAGCGCCCAAACTCACAGCCACTCCCACGATGGAAGAACGCTACAGCGGTGGCGGGGGGTTAGCGCGAGGGCCGGAAGGCGGGGCAACCAGAAATGAGCCCGCTAGAGCAGGGCCACCCCCCGGCATCATACGGACCGCACCCAGTGCTCGTCGAGGCAAGAGAAGCCGCGCAAAACCGCAAAGGACAGCTGCCGCCCGCCAGTGCAGTCAAGGGAAGGTGGGCAGCGCGAAGGGTTCACGCAGCCTTCACCTGCCTCTCTGAGCCCGTGTAACCAAAGCAGGGCCAGGCAGGAACGGAATGGCCGAAAATAACACAGGGCAGCAGTCGCCCTACACGCAGAGCCACACAGCATGTCATTGCCAGCCCCTCTGAGCCCGTGAAGCAGGGCCAAGCAGGGACAGAAGTGCCGCCGCAGAAATGGAGACCGTGAGCAGCACAGGACTCCTACCTCCTTTGCCCCAGCGTGAGCAGGTCTCAGTGCACCGGCCGCCCGCCCCTCTGGGCTCAGGGGCGGGGGGTGGCTCGGAAAAGTCTTGTTCTTAGGCTTGCACGGGACGGACATCAGCGTTAGCTATACGCCACTAGGATAACAGGGTGGCTGCCGCTACTCTGTCTCGCCGCCCGCCTGCCCTGAAAAGAGAAAAGCGGGAGGCGCGGGATACAAAAAAGCTGTCTCAGACAATAGCGCAGTGCCTAGCAGCATGTCTACACCACCACCCCTGTCCCTCTGAGCCTGTGCTCTTGCAGGGGAAAACGAGAACGCAGACTCCTACTACCCAAGCCGGGACACGCTGTAAAACACTTGCGAAGGGAAAAAAATTCAAGCGAGTTTCGCCTTGAAGAGAGGAAAAGCAACCTGCGGGAAAACAGCAGGCGGCAAGGCACAAAACAGAGGAAGGAAGGCAGCGCCACCCCCACTGTACACCCCCCTGGAAATCCACGGCCCGCTAGAGCAGAGCCCAACCAACTCAACATAGGACCATGGGAAAGGGGGGGGGGGAATCCAAAATCCCAGGGTCCGCTAGAGCAGGACCTCCAATCCAAGGCACCACTTACCTGACGCATCGGGAGAGACTTGCGCAGAACTAAAAAAACAGGATGATGGGTTGGGCAGGCCCTCCTCTTATAGAGGTCAGGCGGTAATGGGTCGGCCATCTTGGGAAGGGATGGGAGGCATGGGAGGCTGACTTTTTGCTTTGGAGGGTTCTGGTGTGGAGCTGAAGCTCACTTTGTAAGCCATGTGGCGAGCAAGACTAACAAGGAGGTAATGAGGCTTTGTTGCGTTTTCGCTCCGACTTAGAGCCCCTGCATCTTCACTCTGCACATGGCTTTGGCTGGATGAATTAGTCCCCCCCTCCCAAAATTTGAGGGAGACGAGTTGACTTGATGTTTAAAAGAGGGGTGAACGAGGGATTGAAGATGTAGAGTGGTGACCGTGATGTGGCAGACATTTAATGCAGTTTCCTTCTCAAATGGGTTTATTGTACAAATCTAATTTGACAGACTCGCAGACAACAAATGCTGCTCCCTTCCCAGGGCCTCTGAAAGTTTTTTTTTGGAAGTTGGGTCGACAAACTGAAAGGGTTCTTTTCTTCCTTCATGTGGTGGTGATAAGTGGGTTGCAGGGCACCTGAACTTGGCTCCTCTGCCATTTGTAGCCCCCTGCTTCCATCTGAAAGCAGAGGATCACCGCCTCCCTACCCCCCCCCCAAACCACCGGCACCTGGATGGGTCACCGTGATGTCTAGGGTAACCAACTGGCATGGGTGCACATTCAGGACAGTGAGTGTAAAAATTCAGGACAAAGGGTCAAAATTCGGGACAAAAGGTAAGGTTTACAGACACATCAGAGAAGATTGAGCAATAGTATATAAGTAAGTAAATAGACAACCACTAAAGTACAAGTGAATATAAGTTTATATCAGGTTGAGACAATTGTGCACTTCGTGGTTTGTCAGTATAAGCTCAGCTGTAAGCAAATGTGCAGGTCTTTTTGTGGTAACAAAACCGCCCCCACCTTTCCAGCTCCCAGAGAAAACGCCTGATGCCCGGTCCGGCCAGTCTGGCCTTGATACCACCCTCCAATGGCGCCCCTCATCTTCACATAGACCCTCTCTCATGTGTATTCAATTTCTACTATAGTGCTACTCATCCCAAGTATGTTGGGCAGAGTTTTGGAGTGAGTTACAACACACACATTATAAAGAGACAATCACTCATATAAATGGGAAAATCAATGTGTAGTAAATGTTGCTTAAGATAATGGGGCTTACAATGTGTAATCCTACTTTCATCCATCATTCAGTCTTTCACCATTCATTCTGTCCTTCCATCTGTGTGCCCAACAATGTCCATATTCATCCATTTACAAACCTATCCATCATGTTTCCTTCCATCCATCATTTCCTGTATCTATCCCTTAATCCACCCTTTTACTCATCCATCATCCATCCATCCACCCTATCCATCCATACACTCAACCATCCACTCTTCCACCCATCCATTAACTCATCCATCCAGCCATTTACCCGTTCAGTCATCCATTTACCTATCCCCCTTCCTCTTTCAATTCCCCTTTCACTTAGCCATCCATCCTTCCACCCATCATCTACTCATCCACTCATGAATCCATTCATTGAACCCATCATTGAACCTATTATTCATCCATCGTTTCACTCATCCAGCCACCCTTTCACTCCTTCATTCATCGATCCATCCTTTTGTCCATCTACCCGCCCTTTCACTCACTCATTCAGCCTTACATCCACCCTTTCACTCATCCGTCCATCCATTCACCCTTTCACTTATCAATTCATCAATCCACCCTTTCACTTATCAATTCATCAATCCATCAATCCTTTCAGTCATACATCCACCCATTCACTTGCCCATCATCCACCCTTTCACTCATCCATCCATCATTTCACTCACCTACCCAGCCATTTATCCAGCCATCCCTTCACTTACTTACTCACTAACGTTTTCACATTAATTTTGCACATAGGCAATCTGAAAAAGTGGAATGGAATGAGTCATGGACGATGCACAGTGCCTTGACGTGGGGCGACTGTGACATGGTGTTGTTTCCAGAGCTTTAAGTGGGATGACCAAACTAAGGGGGGGTCTCTCCAAAAGGGTGTTTGATGTAATAACATGCGTGGCTTAAAACACATAAGCTAAAAATCTGTGCCTAATAGAATGTGCCGCCCGACTGGTATTTTTGTTGCTTCTGTCATTGCATCCAGATATATAATACAACAAGTAACGTTACACCTACAACAAGTCAGAACTATTGGCTTTGTCTACGATTGTTAGTTGCAAAAAATACAAAAAACAGCAACCATGGCTGCTATACTATAACTATAATCCTTTACTTTCAACTTCTTTCACCGCCTTCCTTTGGCTAACTGGATTCTCACCTAGCAGCAGCATGGGCGTACTTGCACTTCCATCTGACAGAATGCTCTGCCTGGACCGAGGCAGGAGGAGGCCACCAGTTCCTGGCCCCAGACCACTGCACGCTAGAAATCGCACCGGACATGGAGGGTAAATCCCAGGGGAAGGGGTCCCAGGGAACGGTGTGCGGAGATGGGCCTGAATGCGGAACTAAGGTAGCAACCCTCTTCCAGTGGGCGACTCAGAAAAATCTTTTAACAGCTTCAAGCATCTTACTTGGATTGTGCATTATACACCATCACAGACGAGCCCTCCATCCAGGTTAGAGTCCCTGCGTTGGGCAACATCCTTGGATTCGGGAAAATCACGTACTCCTCAGGCCTTAAAAATACAAATAATTAAAAATAATCTGTCCTTTTGTAACGTAATCTCAGGGTCATGTAAAGGGTTGCAAAACCCCTCGGGCCGAGGTCGCAAGATATAAAATTGCAACAAAAAAAATAGCAATAATCGAAATGCTCTTGGACGATTTCAGCATTATTATTATTATTTTTAATATGGACCCCCCCCCCCCCCCCCCATCTGCCGATGCTCTTATGAAAGCCACGTAGCTGTCTATTCACACGGATATCTTCGAAGGAAATACCGAAAAAAGCACAAAACAAAAGATGGGCCCAAGCAATGACAGCGATTCATTTTTTTTAATACATACTCATAAGAAAACCTAACAGAGTCAAACTGAAAAGTAAGCATAAACCACCCGTGAAGGCGTTTGTGATGATGACTGATATTCCAATATTTGTAATAAGCGCGCAGAACCCGACAGGACCAGCAGAAGTTCAAAGTGTAACAAATAATAACAGCTGATAAGGTACTATTTGCAATCTGTGTAGGAGGACACTGGAATCAGCATTAAAAGAATGGAAATACGCTTTGACTTAAAGCCAGAAAACCGAACCAATTTCGCTTGCACTTCCCTCCCTCTATAACTTCACCCTGCTGAAGATTTATGAAAAAAGAAATGCAATCTGACTAGAAAGCAACCGACAGATACCAAGAGGAGTCTGGTTCGATGCTCACTGAGGTGGAACGAGAAAAAAAAGACTATTATCCTCGTATTAAAAAGTAAATACATGTTCTATGTCAGTGCCTTACAAGAAATACGGAGATGCAAGTTACAATGTCCTAAAAGAAATATGGGTTACGGTTTTCAGGTGATTAAAGCTTAAGTTTCCAGGACACAGTCTAAGACGCTATTGAAAATCATGTACATGAAATTCTATGCCTGGGCGGAGAAGAGGTTTCAGAACAATAGAGATTAAGGGCACTGTTTAGGTGTTTTATTTCAAATGAAACCGATCTGCTGTGCAGGGATGACGAGGGACATTAGTACTCTGAAAAAAAAGTCCTGAATATTTTTCTTCATTTATGAAAAAACAAAAAGATTAAGTAAAAGATCACGAAAGGTGAGGGTTGTTTGTAGTTGCTGGAAGTAACTAGTGCACGCACAAAAATGTAAAACGTTTATGGAAAATTCGAAAGTAGTGAGTACTACGCAGTTTACATTAAAAAAAAATACGCTTTCGGAGACACAAACGATTTATAAAGTTAAAAATTATCCTCTCTGCAGCTTTTTTTGTGTTGTTTTATATACCGCGAACTAGACCGGAAGGTGTCAGCGCGCTTTACATGAGGACCAGTTTGTTACAGACGAACACATTGATTTTTGTCAGGCACTGGGAGATTAAGTGATTTGCCCAGAATGTTGAGCGTCCCGCCAAGACTCGCACCCCTTTCCCCAGCTCCGAGGCCGACCACCCTAGCCATTTGGCCACATTCTCTCCCCAACTTGAACTTGTCTTTTAATTCTTCAAAAACACTGGTTAAGTGGTTCAGTGAGTTAAACACTCCCTGTTGGACCGGTTGTTGCCGTGGTTCCCTCCTTACCTGCACCTGGACCCTTCTCTGCTACCGCAGCTCCTCGCCGGACCCGCTTCGCGGGTCCCGCTTCGCTGTGTGGTGCGAGACGCTTTGTCATCCAAGGGGCGCCGTTTCCTGATTGTGGACTTTGGACTGGGGAGAAAGAAAGAACAGGCAAGCTCAGGGCTGCGAGCGGACCCGCAGGGACTCTAACTTCCAGGAGTCCCTGCGTGCGGTCAACCCTCAACACCTGGGTCGCTCTCCCTGACTGCCACGCCCCCTGCCCCACATCTTCTGTTTAAAACTGCACTGCGATCCCGCTGCGCGGGAGGGCGCCGGGAGAAGCCCGGGACAAGGGCGGGACCGTCTGTGGCCGTTAGAGGCCGGAGTAGGCCGGGCTGGGCCTACCCCCTTGGTTCTGCCATTTGCCATCAAGTCCCTAAGTTGTTAAATTGCCACATAGCTTTATTACATTCTAAGATACCATGCCGTCTCCAGTAAGGGAAAGCACCCCCATAAGGCAGGCAGGAGCAAAAAACATGACCCTAGAGAATTACTTTCCCCGTGCGGGGGGAGACGGGTCAAGGAGAACACATTAAGTCGGCTCAGAGCTGAGCGGAGACGCTCTATAGATAACCTGAAAGGCAGACCTCTAGGAGATTATCCTCCCACACCTAGCGAAGACTTGACACTAATTGAAGATGTTCCGATCCTGCTTAGGGATGGCACAAAAACACCCCCAGTGGTACCTATGAGTTCAACCCCAGTGAGGAGCACAAGCTCAAGCAGGGGGACGATTGATTTAATTTCTCAACCTCCCCCAGCATCAAAGTCTAGGAAAGCCAAACCTAAACTAGCTGCAGCACAAGGGGTATTTGGCCCCCCCCCAAACAAACGTAGGAGGAAGTCGAGGGGTGCCCAGGTTAAAAACAAACCCAAGACCCCCCATTCTGATTTTGGGAAGTCATCTAAACGCACCATACCGACTGTGACAACGGTGGGTGACTAACATTCTAAACCCCCTGCACAGGACGGAGTGGCCCCCGCCCTGACTAAAGAGACGGCTAGTAACATTGTTAATGCCCCCCTCTCTGTTGCTCCGCTGGGTAATTTGGAATTCCTGCTTAGGTCACTTTTGTTACCTATTAGCGAAAGCATCAAAAAAGTGGAAATTAGACTAACCATTCTTGAGGCCACACTAAGTAGTATGAAAAATCCGGCCAATTCTCATGAAAAGGCTCTTAAACCTACTGCCACCCCAACAGCCCCAAAAAGTGTTACACATCTTGCTCCCTCACAGGTTGCTACAGCGGCCGCCCCACCACTAACCAGAAGATTAGCCCTGCCCCAAATAAGCCATCTAACCCTATAGGACCTATCCCCCCGCAAATGCTGTTCCCCCAGTACAGCCCACAGACAGTGTTGTACCTACTCCACTAATGAAGCTTCCCCCTAGGCCACGTAGACCCAACTTCCCACCAGAGGCGAATGACTTTACAGTAGTCATGGCGGGCGTTCCCCCACTAGAGGTAGGTGAAGCCGAGGATTTCTGTGCCCTAAAAAGCAGGGTGATTAAGTGGCTAAATCTGAATAGACCCTTACCCATACACTTAAGCAATGAGATCATAATGGTCAGAAGGGTGCCTTGGATAGGGAGAACACGTAAATCCATCATAGGGGATTGCATATTGGTGAGCTTCAGGGATGCTGGAACAGTTGCTCACTTTTGCCAGGGAAAGAATAGATCACAGGTGACAACAATTCAAACACTTCATGTGTCTTTCTTCTTTCCCCCCCATCCCAGCCCCTGTACACGGGACTCGTTCATATGACAACTGGGAAAGGGTGGGTCGAAGGGGTGTTCACCACGAGTTCAATCCCAGGCCATTATTTAGTCGGCCAGAGCCACCCTTCCACACATTCAATCGGTTCCACTGCCTGGATGGTCTTGAGGGGGTAGATTGACAAACAGATAACTGCATATGGGGTATAGGGGGTAGAGGGGATCTAAATGCTGAGTGGGAGAAGCACAGCTCTGAGGCAAAACCAAAGTCACCGAGTTGCGCCTGGAGTCAGGTGCTGGATGAACCTAGGGCTGTAAATATTGAATGTATAGGGGATGCACAGGGACCGGAATTGGAAATACAAGGGCGAGAATCACTAGGCGGGCCCCGGGGAGGAGGTGTCCAGGGGGGTGAGGCACTAAGAATTATCTCATGGAATATAGCTGGCCTGGCTGGAAAATTTAATAACAAAGAGTGGCTTGACTACATCAGAAAATTCCACGTAATTTGTCTGCAGGAGACCTGGGCCCAGGAGAATAATTTTCATCTGGAAGGGTATAAGTGTTTCTTTGTACCTGCTCAAAAATTAAGATCAGGGAGAGCCATGGGAGGTTTAGCTATTTATACAGATCTGAGCCTTCCGGGAAGTTACACTTGCCTTGATTGGAATTCCCATAGGATTCAGGCAGTCAGGTTCACTGGGAAAGGTCTTAGATTTGTTGCAGTAAATCTTTATAATAATGAGTTAGCGGGATCTAACACCTCTCTTGTCACTGAACTAGATAACAGGTTGGGCCAGGTCATAACAGGGCAAAAAAATGGGCATTCATATGGGTTGGTGGTTTTGGGAGATTATAACTGCCACTTGTGCCCGGTACTGGTCCAAACAATCACAGATTGGTCCCGATGCCCTATGGAGAAGGGACCGCATTTCTCTCATACGACATTGGGCTCAGCTTTTAGAACACACCATTAATATGGTAGGGATGCAGGAGGATGGCACACTCCCCCCTACATTTAAGGGTAGAGGATGCTCTTCCTTCATAGATTATGTTCTGGTTTCAAGGTCCTTACTTAATAAGACAACCAGCGTAGGGATTGAATGGAGTGGCTTTAGCGACCAAAACCCTCTTGTCTTGGAGCTGTTGTACATGGCGGGTCTAAGTATTAGAGCCCAACGCACCTTCACTGAGAGAGCAACAGACCAGGGCAGGAGATTAAAATGGGCTAAAATAGACAGGGAAAAGTTCTATAAGGGCCTGGTGGACGCAGGCAAACTTGCTATTAATGATTGTCTGGATACAGAAGTCCACGGACCGAGGATAATGGAGGCTTTCGACCAGATCGCTAATCTGGTCAATGGTTTACTAAAGACCAGTGTGCCACTCAAGAACAACGGGAACCCCCGATGGTTCGATAAAGAATGCTCCAAAGCTTTGAGGGAGCTGAAAAGCTGCCTTAAAACTAAACCAAGGGTCCCCCACAAAGTTAAGGAGTGCAGAGAAATTTATAAAAAGGAGATTAAGAGGAGGAAACTCGGCTTGCAGGCGGAAGCGTGGGCAGATTTACGAGAAGCGGGGGAAAGAAAGGACCTAGCAGGTTTCTGGAAAATAATCAATAACCCAACGTTCCAGGAAAAAGACACTCCGGATATAGGGGCCAATATTCTCCCAGAGCAGTGGGTCAACCATTATAGGGGCCTGTATAACCATGAGCCTGGCTCTACTGTAGACCTACCGGCAAATTCAATTGAGGCTCCATTGGTAGAATTCTCCATTAAGGAGATTATTGCAGGGATTGAGGGCCTGACCAAAAATAAAGCTCCGGGCCCTGACGGAATCCCCCCTGATTTGTTTCTGAGTAACATCGAACTCTGGGCTCCCCTAATGACAAGGGTTATAAATACCACTATTATCTATGGTCTGCCCCCGTCTTGGTCCACGGCAGTAATTGTGCCGATTTTCAAAATGGGCAACAGGGATGACCCAAAGTGCTATCGCCCAATCTCCCTGATGTGTCAGCAAAACTCTTGGGGAGGGCAATCCTTAATAGACTGTCCGAGTGGACCGAGGAAAAAAACATCTTCTCGGACACTCAATACGGATTTAGGGCAGGAAGGTCCACTAGTGACCAGTGCCTGAACCTTTATATGCTGACTACCAAGTATACCATGGCTAGTGATGAATCCATCTACATGGGTTTCATGGATCTGGCAGCAGCATTCGATCACGTCAATAGGGAAAAATTGTGGGGCATGATGCTTAGTATGGGGATAGAGAGTGGTTTAATTAATATATTGAGGGAATTGCATAGTGACACCACCGCCAAGGTCCGCTTTAATAGGGAGGGGGGACTGACTAGTTCTTTTCCCTGTATGAGTGGAGTCCGACAAGGCTGCATTCTTGCTCCCTTTTTGTTTTCCCTTTATATTAATAATTTGGAGCAGTTTCTGTTAGGTCTGAAGGTAGATTGCCCAAGGGTTGGGTCGCGTCATATTCCTGTTCTGCTTTATGCAGATGACGCGGTACTGATCGCACGCACACCAAGGAGCCTACAAACCCTGATTGACGGATTTGTTAGGTTCATGAGTGCCTTGGACCTTTCTGTAAATCTGAGTAAATCCTATGTGCTCCTGGCGGGGGAAAAAAACCACCTCTAAATTTACATACAAAATAGGGAGCCACATCGTGGAAGAGGTTAAAACGTTTCCCTACCTTGGTGTAACATTTGATGGTGCCCTGCGGTTTGATACCTTGGTGGAGGAACGTTGTGGTAAAACGATAGCATCTAATGGGGCAATTGCTAGCTATGGCAGGAGGCTAGGAAGATGGTCCACGGAACAGGTGCTAAACCTGTATAGCTCTGTATCATGCTCCAAGGTAATCTATGGGGCAGAAGTATGGGGCTTTGTCAATACCACTAGCATCCAACGAGAAGAAAATAAATATCTGAAATCACTCTTGAGGGTACCTCAAAGTACTGCTGGTTTGATTGCCCATAGGGAACTAGGGAGACCATATATAGAAGATCAGATAAAATTGAGGCCTAATATCGCTTGGATAAAAATTTGGGTCAATCCTGATGCGACACTTAGTAGAGAAATTTTATTGGACTGCCTAAAGAGGGACAAGTGTATGTGCATCCCCTGGCTCCTTTATGTGAAGAATACCCTAGAGGAGCTAGGTTTTGGGAACCTCTTTACTCATCCTGAAACTATTGTAGCCCAGAATAAACTGCATGTAGGGAGAATTTTCCTAGAGCGGAAAAACCTACGCAGAGATGAGGCTGAAGGGTGTAAAAAGACAGTGAGGGCCCATCACCTAGTGAAGAGCGTGGAAGGTATGGAGCCATACTTGTTCCTCATGTATAATGCACAGGATAGGTTCCTGATGTGCCTTTTCAGATTGAACCTACTCCCATTTATGTTGGCATCACCAGCAGGGTTTGCTACATCATTAGAACAGAAGGGGCCCTGCGGCTGCGACAACAGGTCTCCGCAGGACTCCCTTCACTTTGTTTTACTCTGCCCCTTTTACTCAATGCCCAGACGCAGATACCTTGTAAATATTTTGAAACAAGTTAACTTGGTTCACGCTAGGGAGGCACTAGTATTCTTACAGAAAGCTGAAGAACCCTTAATACTGTGTAGCATTATGAACTTTATTAAGGTAGCACTTCGTTTAAGGCTTACTAGAGGAGAAGACTGAAATGTTTTATTCTAACTTTTAAGTGTTAAATATAGCTATATTGTTGTATTTATGTTTTGTAAATTCACTGTACAAAGAACCCTGAAACGTTTAATGACTTTTTACTGTGTAAATATGAATGTGCTTTTATGGTGTTTTTTTAATCACCGAATAAAGTTTCTTTGACTTGACTTGACTTGAGTTAAACACTCATATCGAATATTTGATGTGATCTGATGGGCCTAAAGCAACATAACCTACTCTCCTTTACCTAGTGCTCCTTTTAGTGCACTGGGTTTTCTTACATCACAGATAAGAACTAGCATTGGCAAAGCCAATATTTCTGGCCTTTCGCATACCTATGGTACTTCAAATAATTACTAGCAGTCCATCTCAAGTCAGAAGCAATAGCCGAATGTCTTCAGCAAGGTTGTAGTACTGTATGGCGTTACTAGACGCCTGTTTGATGTGGGAATCTCTAGTTGGCACAGGTAGGTACTTGTGACAAATAGGGACCCTTGCCTCTAGTTAGGGTAAGGGGGTACACTCCTAAAATAACCCCTGCTCACCCCCTTGGTAGCCTGGCATGAGCAGACAGGCTTATCACAGAGGCAGGGTGTAAAGCATTTGTGATCACATGAATTAATCCTGTGGTAACACTACAGATAAGCACCTCACAAGTTGTATATTAAAAATAAGTATTCTTTATATAGACTTAACACAAGACCACACATGACAAAAATCCACAATACTATACTTAGAACGGTAGTTTTAGCTTAGTTCTGTTCAGTTCTTAAAATGTGACACTAAGTCAGCGTAATTTTCGATGCGTGACGCTTCCACAACAAACAGTGTTGCAGTGATGGAAATGTGGCAAAGTTCAGGTGCAAAGAAATAAAGACGTGAAGATGCGGCACGCTTCTCCGATGATGCGAGCGGCTTCCGCACAATGCGACAACTACAGCGGCGACATCCAAGATGCAACGGCAGCAGCAGCGATGGCGTTACGCTTCTCCCTCGTTGCAAAACACCTCTCGATGCGGTGCAATACGACAGCTACAGCCGTGACATCCACGATAAGGCGACGGCAACAGCGACCGCGTTACGCTTCTTCCTTGTTGCGCGTCACTTCTCTTGATGCTATGCAATACGACAGCTACAGCAGCGACATCCACAATGCGATGGCAGCAGCAACGACACGCTTCCTCTTCGTTGCGAGGCGCTTCTCTCAATGCAGTGCAATACGACAGCTACAGCTGCGACATGCAAGATGCGACAGCAGCAGCAACGGTGACACACTTCTTCCTCTTGAGTCGCGCTTCCAGCTCCCTGCGACACGCAGTCCCTCAGAAGGTCCAATACAGCAGCAGGCACTTCCTAAGGATCTATGGAGACCTGGGGTTTGAAGTCTGTTGTCCCTGAGACTTCAGCAGGAGGCAAGCTGTGTTCCAAGCCCTTGGGGATCCTTACAAGTTGAAAATAAAGTACACAAAGTTCCTTTCTCCTTCCTTTGGCAGCCAGGCAACCACTGCAGGCCAATCCCCCAAACAGCACTTCAGCTTAGGGATAGTCCCTCCTCAGTTTATTCAGGTTCCTCTCCTCAGTAAAGGTTTCTTCTTGTTTGTCCAAAAGTGATCTAATTTCTTAGGATCAGGGTCCCAATATTTATACCCCAAAATCCTTGGTCCTCTGAGGGCAGAGGGGCCTTTGCCCAGTCCAAACCAGTTCTGGAGCACTCTGTTGACAAGACTCATTCTTTCCTTTTACAGTACATGGCAGAAACATCAGACTCCCTACAGGAGGTGGAGCCAGCATTGTGGGAGGCAGTCACAGCCCTATTCAGGTCCTAGGTGCAACTCCTCCCACCCATCTAGATGCAGATCTCTCTATTCACCACTGGGCTGACTCGTTCGGTCTCCTGGAATCCCCCAGCCCTGTCACTCAAACTCCAGACAAGGAATACACAACCTAGCAGAGGCAGGCTTTGGATAATTAGACAAGAAAATACCTACTTTCTAAAAGTGGTATTTTCCAACCCAGAATGTTAAAACCAACTTCACTAAAATATGTTTTTTATCATTCTGAGTTTAGGCATACTAAACTTGAATTTCTACCATATTCCCTGAGTCAGTTAGGATTATAAAATGTATTAATCTAACTGCCCATTCTGGCCTATAGAGAACAGATAGCCTTGCAATTGTGAAAAATGAAAATGGCTAGAATTCACTATTAGGAAATGCCACACACACCAGGGCATGTCCTACCTTATACTTACAATGCACACTGCCCTTGGGCCTACCATAGGGGTGTCTGATATGAAGAAAAGGGAAGGTTTAGGGACTGGCAAGTGGGTGCACTTGCCCAGTCAGCAGGACGGTACCAGACTGCACACAGGCTCTGCGATGGCAGACCTTAGACACATTTTACAAGGCTGCTTCTGTGGGTGGCACAACCAGTGCTGTAAGCTCACCAGCAGAATTTGGATTTACTAGCCCTGGGCACACTCAGTGCACTATACTAGGGTATGACAAGTAAACTAAATCAGTCAATTATGGAATCACCAATTCATACATCTATTTACAATAGAGAGCACTTGCACTTTTGCACTGGACAGCAGTGACAGTGCCTAAAGCATCTAACACTAGCAAAAACACATGAGGCAACAGCAAAAATGGAAGGGAGACAAACAGCAATGGTGCCAGGTCTAACAACGCCTCTCTTGAGATAGAAGCAACTACTTAATATATCTAGCACAAATATGCAGTACTTGAATTGTTACTAGATGATCCTATTGAGTCAGATCCAGCTGCTAGAGGTCTTCATAAAGCTGGAGTACATGAAGACAATACTCGCTGTCCCGCTCCATTCAAAAGCAGTGGCTTCAAACATCCTTCACAAAGCTAAGGGGTGGAGTTGAATCAAATCATCTGTTTAAACATATATCTTCCGCCAGCCTGCCCCTTACCCGAGTGTGAACTATAGAATTGTTAATGATGTGCAAAAATTGTCACTGGATTATCCTGATGCTATTTTTGTTGTAGGGGGGAGTTACTGAGAAATCAACATTTAAAGAGTTTGTGGATTCCTTGAAGGAGCTGTTGTCCGCATTAAATATTCCCAAATGCATTTTCTGGCCAGTATCACAGAAGTCAATGTGAAGGATCTACCTTGCTTAGTTCAGCAGACCTCGATCAATGAAAACCACTAGTACTCAAAGTACGGCCCAGGGGAAGCATGCGTCCCTCCTGAGCTTCACATGAGATCCCCTGGTCAACAGCACCTCTGGGCTGCGGTTTACTCATCTCAACACTAACAATAAAAGATGCTAAATAAATAGGAAATCATTTATTTTAATGTTAATTTGTGTTAAAGTTAGGACATAACTTTGGAGTCCTCCACTGCTCAATTTTAGGAGCATTTTCATTTTTAGAGACATCTTGCAACAAAAGTGTAAAAATATAATGGCTTCTTCAAAATTCAAAAAGTGTATTAAACATGAAGAATCTTTTCACTTTAGTAAACCAGATTATATAATTGGATTAAGTATTATTATTTTAAAAGTGATAGTTTTCGAATATGAATTTAGAAACAATAATTCATCCCGCCACCCTGGGAATATTGCCAATAGTGAACTAAGAAACCAAGTCAGTTATGTGTACTCTTTAGCTGACTATGGTTCCTATTATAAATGAACAACATTATAGTTGATTAAATCAAATACAGGAGAAAGTTTTCCACAGTGTACACCCGTAAATCATTTATTTCGAGGTCCTCATTTGTGGTAATGAAAAAAACTAGGGAAAGTGAAACAAAGCAATTGCCTAGGATCACACAATCTGATACAGTGCGGCCACTGGGTTTAATCTGTGGTTTTCCAGTTTCACATTGTGCAACTCACCCACTAAAAGTATGTGATTCACTTCCCCTACACCCACCTTACTGCCAACTCCCCCCCGCTTGACTGCCACCCCGCGGTCATCAATGTGGCGCTCGGTCACATAACAGACCAAACTTACTGGCCCCATCAAAAATATTTGCATGTACCCATGATGTAAACGGGCAGTGTAATGGGGATTGTTAGACCTGGCATCTTTTGGCTTGCTTCCCCCGAGTTATTGCTTTCTGCCCTCCCGGTTTTAACTGGTATGATGTTTGTGCACTTTTTGCACTACTGATCAGTGGTAAAGCGGTGGTGCTCCTGTGGTAAATTGTGTTATGATTGGATGTGCGAGTTACTTGTCAGCCCACAGTAACGGGCACTGCGGGTGCCCGGGCTTGTGTGTCCACCGCTGCTCGTGGGCCTGCAGCATGGATTGTACCACCCAGTGACGTAGCCCGAAAAAGGTGTAAGTGAATGAAGCTTGGTATGCCTGAGCTCAGCGTCTAAAGACGCAGCCTTTAGCAAGGGTGCCGTTTTCATTCTGAATTCATAAAGGCCACTTTTAGAAAGTGGGTATTATTTTGCTCGGTCATCCCCTGTGCCTCTGCTGGAATGTGGATTGCTTGTTTTAGGGATGCCCGATGGCTGGGGAGCGGGGTGGCTCCCGATAGTCTAGGTAGGTCAGAAAAGGGCTAAATAGACCTGGGTTATGATGGGGGAAGAGGGAGGGAATCACCTTAAAGGGCCTGGTCTGCCTCTGACAAAGCCATCTCCACCTCCTGCCAGGAATTCATGCCAGAGAAAGTCCAACTGGTTGTGGCTGGACACAGACACCCTCTGCCTGAAAGATCAAAGGATTTTTAGATACAAATGCTGGGTCCCAGACCTCTGAATTTTAGAACTCATCTGGAACAAGAATACTGCCAAGAAGAAGCACTGGAAAAGCTGCAAAAAGAACAATTGCTTTGCGGGGTGCTTTGCTGGGCCTGGACTGGACTTTCCGCAACCAAATTGGTGAGAGTCTCCAAGGGTTTGAGGCCGAGCTTGCCCCCTGTTCAAGAAGTCTCAGGAACAGCAAAGACTTCAGGTTCATTGATCCGCAGCACAGGGGACTGTGGGTTTTATGCTGCAACCCTAAGAACGCCCGTCAACGACCTCTACAATGACCCTGCTGAACCAGTGTCCTGGTGTCACTGACAACGCCTGCTGACTCCATCTCCGACCCGCTGCTCGCACCGCTACCTGTGGGCACGGCACCCTGCACTGCCTTGCTTCATGCTGAAGCTTGGCCACCGCAGAGGGCCCCGCCAACACACTGCACCGCCACCCTGGTCTCACTGATGACACCTGCTGATACCATCACCGAGCCGCTGCTCGCACCGCGACCTGTGTGGACCGCATTTTGCACCGCCTTGCTACACAACAGCGCCGTGACCTTCCTGACGCTGCCACTTCCTGCCAAAATCGAAGCCTGCGCCGTGGTTTGGGGGCACCGCTCGTGAATTACACGAAGCACCACACTCATCCCACACCGCAGCCATGGCCTACAGACACTGGCGCCATTGATTCCCGCTAGTCTGCTGACGACAGCGCTTCAGCAACGACAACACCGCTGCTTGCACCGTGACCTGCTAGAACGTGACTAGCACAGCCTCCATCTCGCACCACGACCCTGGTCTCACCGACGACGCCATCGGATGTGACCACGAGCCGCTGCTCGCACCGCAACCTGGAGGCACTGCACGCCGCACCGCTGCGCTTCACACTGCAGCACCCATCGCCTGTTGGCGCCAGCGCTCAGGATCCCATCAGAAAGTAGCTCAACCTGCAACACGAGTGACTAACAGGGCCTCATTGCCCTGCATCTCTGAAAGGTACTGTTTGCGGGTTTTTCCGACACCGTAGTTGGCCTGCGCCCCCGCGTTAAGCCAGAACTGTTTTTGTATTTGTTGTTCACAACGCTGTTATACCTCGGACGGAGCTATCGACATTAAGGAACTATTTTTAGAAGCATATTTTGAGAAGTGAAGATTTGGAAGTTTAAGTATTGTGGATTTTTAAAAAAATCTTATTTGGTCCTATCTACAGTATATAAAAATGGTATATTTTTCCAAACTGGTGTGGTGTCCTTTTGTAGTGCGTACACTGTATTACTGTGGGTTATGTGCAAATACTTTACACACTGCTTCCAAGATAAGTCGGGCTGCTCGGGCCAGGCTACCAACGGGGTGAGCAGGGATTATTTTAGAAGTATAACTCGCTTATCCTGACTAGAGTGGTGGTTTCTACCACGCTTTGTCGCAAGTCTTAGCTAGCCATAAATCCTATTTCTAACATTGGTTGTCAGCGGTGAGGATAGTACTTGTGTTTGCACTTGACTTACAGTGATGGGTGTGCACTACTACCATATCACAGGCCATTGCGTGCCACATACTAGTCCTTTTTATTTTTTGACCTATTTTTTGATCTTGAAGTTTGAACTTGCTACTTTGTCATGCCGGAATCAAGAGCATCATCGGTTGCATCCCTGGAAATTGCCTCTGAGGAGGATAGGTTGGAACTCTACAATGTTAGGGAATTTAAATCCATTTGCAAGAGCCTAAACGTCCAAGTCAGAGGCCTCACTAGGAAGGAGGAGCTACAAAAGGAGCTGAGGGCCTGGGTAGTAGCCAGGAAATCAAGTGGGCAATCTGTCAATATTAGTGGCGAGGCTGAGGGGCCTATTCCAAGGGTGGATGTGCTTTTGGGAGGGGGAACCCTTCCAGCCAGGCATCAGTAGCCTCTACCCAGAGGAGCTGGAGGACAGGCAGGAAGCAAGGAAGTTAGAGTTGGAAAAACCCAGGCTAGAAATGGAGGAGAGGAAGATATTAGACCATGAACGAGGTCTTAAGGTGCTAGAGCCAAGAAGTAAGCCCGGCTCAGATGGTGGCAGCAACTCGTCAAGACAGGCACACAGAATTGTGCACATCCCTAAGAATGTGGGCAAGGATTTCAAGAAGGGGGATTGTAGTGTAGTTCCTATATTCCCAATAGGCTCTGCACATTGGAATAATATATCCTATAGATTTGACGTAGGACTTAGGTCGACTAGGTCTCTATCGAATATATTAAACTTAATTATGAGTGCCAGCTAGCTCAGAGGTCACAAGAAGGGATAAGTTTCGGACAACCGCCTAAACATGACAACTTTCTTTCCCCAAGAATCAAACTGATCTTCAGAGTCGTGGAAACAATGAATAGATATTTTACTCAGTCAATTATGCATGCTTCGTTTCATCAGAAATAGAGAGGCTGGCGTTTTCAATAAAAGGGTTTATTGAACAGTCTTCTTTCTCATGCAAGTAAAGTGAACTTCTACAATCGTAATACTGGTTGCAAAGTATAATGTGTACAGTAAGAAGAGTATAATAAAATAATACTGTAAAAGCATTGTATGGTTTCTAAACCATAGATAAATACATACCTAAATAACAAAGGCTAAAAAGTACTGAACTGTTGCTTCTAAAATATGCCTACCCCAATGTACCTAACCTAAGTCTAGTACGAGGGAAAAAGTAAGTGAGGTGTAGCATAGGTTTAGTTTTCTTTGCCAAGATTCTATCCAAGATTTCTCTTAGGGTCTAATCAGCTCCGTACCTTGGTTTTAGAATGAAGGAGGTCTGGTATCTCTGTCTCGGGACTGGATTTCCCAAGACCCCGCGAGGGGAGCTTGGAAACACTGGAGCTGAATTCTCGCCGGGAGAAATGCAGCCTCTTGATCAGTGCGTCAGCTGGAGGGTCAGCTTACTTCGGCACTTGCTGTATCGAGCTGCGTCGGGCAAGTAGATAGATAGTCGAGCTGTTCCGAACCACTGTGTGTTTGCTAGGGCAAGCGTAGGGATATTTGTACCTGGAAGGTGCCTAGTTTGACGTAAAGTCGGACATAATAACGTCATCAAAGAACCCCAAGGGAATGGTAGTTCTATGAAAACTCCATGAATTCTTGGACAAATCAATATTCCAGCAAGGGGATGTCCCAGACTGCTGAAGCTGACTTTTCCAAGAAATCGTTGTGGCTTTTTGGAACAAGTGGAAGTAGCCATGCCTGTATTTGGACTGCATGGGTTATGTCTAAATATGGTTATGATTTCTATGCCTATATAAGGGCAATGCAAATTGTACGTATATAAGGGCATGAATCGGGAAATTACGCTTGGATCCTAAAATGCTACACAACACCAACTCCACTTTATTATGTTCGATATTACTAAATTCTAAGCATTTATAAACATATCTAAAGCATTATGTGTAAATACCCCTCCCAAAATACATAAAATGCATTCAAAATGGTTGTACACGAAAGATGAGTATTTGTGCTGTACGCATTTTAAAAAGCAATATTTTCATTCAAATCATGTAGTGTGGAATTGGAAAAATGCTTATCAGAATGAGTCATGAAATAACATTTATGAAATGGTTCTTAAATACAGAAGAAAGATCGAGACCATTCCATGACAGAATATATAAACTGTTTAGGTTGTGGACAAGGTCAAATATTGTCTCTTGGAAGTGTTTCAAAGAATTCTTGTTCTCTAAGAATAGTTCTACTTTAAGCAGATTACTTTGTGCTAAAAAAAAAGGTCAATTTTGGAAAAAGTCAAATCGCAGAAAAATAGAATTCTTAAAGTTGGAAGTTTTGTTTTGAAAAGTGAAGGTCGAATACAGAGTCCCATAGAACGCTGTGTGCTAACTTCAAAAGTCATTCTCGTTGTTTGGAGAAAACATTAAATTCTCTAAGCTGGCAAAAAATAGTCTACCACAGTAGGTGAAAGTTGGACCACTTCATTAAGTAAACAGATAGCACAAAAATGTGAAGCATCGCCATCAGCGTTAGTCGAATTAGCAATGTTCGTGGGAGATAGGGATGGTTCCTGTGTCCCTGTCGATGCATGTATCTCACCGTCAGCAGATTGCGTCTGTGAGACCTCAATGAATGCCGTCATCAGGATGGGTAGCCGGTGGGGACAACACGCTACATGGGCCGTTACTGAACCAAGCAAAGTATCAACATACATTGGCAGTGCTGATGGAAGTGTTAGACGTCCAACACACATTCTTCTCCACATAGCAGGGATCGTAGAACAGGAAAGATGCAATCTTGCCAGATTGGTCGAAATGATAGAAACCATGTGGTATTCAGGTCTCTTAAACGAGCCAAACCCAAAATCTGTATCATGCGCTCAAAACACTTCATTGCCAGGAGTGTTCTCTATGGTAATCTGGGTGTCGCTGCTGACCGGACTTGCCATATCGGAGCAGAAGGAACAAGAATAGTATTCCTGCTACGAGTCCCAAAATGAGAGGCAGGCCGCCGAACACAGTGCACAAGGTTTGGAAAAATGCTGAGGACTGCTTCAAATGGTGCTAACAGTCCAGAAAAAAACTGTCTTAAATACATGTACAATACCACTGGTATCAGACATGTTTAAGATATTACCTAATATTTCTACGAAATGTAGGGGGCAGTTTGTGGATAAGAGGGCATACATCTCTGCTGAGGACCTTTCAACTTGTAGTTCATATGTCTCTTTGGACGAGGTCAGTGGCACAGTTTTTTTTAAAAGAATGGCTTTCATTCTGCTTAAAGTATCAATTCTAATAGAAGAGATGTTTAGTGAAGGCCGTAACGGCGACTCCCCATCTGTGTTAGCTTTAGGAAACAATACTTGCATACAACAAGGGACCCTGGCTGACAGTTACGAGATAGGCTATTCCTGGCAACATTCTACAGCAGCTGTGATCATTCAACATAATATAGCTTCCGTTAGAAAGCTGCCTAAAAATTGGACCTATCACTGCAGCTGGGAACCTTGCAGGTGGCAGGATAAGTTGGTCAAAGAACCAGTACAGGCTCCATTTAAATTAATACCCAGACATAAAAGTGTACCGTTTAGTGCGCTTTTACATTGTGTACCACTAAAATACTTATTTTACCCCACTCCAACATCTGTGTGTGTATGGTAATTCCCAGGTTGATTTTATGTATTCCTTATCCAACCTTTCATGCACGGCAACTGGTATATATTTCAAACAGTATTGAAAATTGAAAATTGTGACAGGCAGAGTGATTATCCTGTGCATCAGCCATTCTGTTGCAAGTTTTTCTGAAACAGTGAATGGTAATCTTTCCAGTTTTTCGATGCTCAGCACTGTATAATCTGCTCCTCTTTGTGCCAGAGTGATTTGTTTATCTGTAAGGTTAAATACAGAAAACAATGACATGGTGTTGATTAGACACCATGGCACATATCCAGAACTAAGATTTTGCAACGTCCAGCCTAAAAGCATTATAGAACGTAATTGTGACTGTCCATGCTGTAGCATGAGCAAGTCCTGTTCCATTATGTCTATGGCAGAGGATACTATGCTGTCCAAAAGAATAAATTCTGGATGACAGAGTCGTTAACCCATTGTCAACTACAGAGAGCTTGCTCTAAATGAATACTATCGATTTCTCGTATTCTTTCTGCATTCTCTGCGGCGTCGCTTTCCAAGCTTCATTATTAATGGCATATATACCTGCGCATATGAAACGTTTATGACGTCATTTTGCAGGACCTTGAAAGAAGTCCCTTAAATCAACGCCATCTTTAAGTAAAGTGTTGTTTAACCTCTGTAGGTGTGGACTTTTGTAGCCACTCAAGGCACAGTTTTCCTACACTGTATGTTGTTACTATCCCTGGATGTTGTCTCTGGACATATCTTGGATCTGGCCTAATTAATGTAAACCTTTGTGTCTTGTTCAGGAATCTATCTTGACAGTTATTCCTGTCTGTGGGCCAGATTAACCATTTTTTCCAATCAGGATCAGTTCTGTTTTTAAGTAAAATTGCTTTTACATCAACCCCTCCCTCTGAAGTGTTTTACTATCAGTTGCAGGTATAGACGGTTTGTTAAAATCTTATCTTGGCTAAACCAAGACAGAATGTCTGCTGCACAGTGTCGTTCAAAAACATTATTTGTTCAGGGATAATGCAGGCTCGAAATAAAGCTTCTATTCCCTGCACCTGCCAGTCTTTTGAGCCCCAGACAGTTTTCGTTTTTATGTTGTCACTCCAAAAGTCGAAACCTAATGAGGACAGCTGGGCATAAAAGGCTGCAGAATAAATTTGCTTAGTATTAGTCAACATACTTTTCATTCCTGTCTTATTAACATTTTTAAAGTAAAATGTTTCTGGATTTGAGACATTAACACAGGAGAAGTATGGACATTTTTCATAAAATGTTTTTGAGCTACCTTTTGGTGGCGTTGGACAATGTTCCCATTGATTGAAAGTATAAACATTTCTAGGGTTTGCAGATGTGTGCAAATAATGATGACCATAGTGATTATAACAGTACATTTGTTCATAATCTGATGAACCTTCTAAGTATTCATGTTTTGTAAATTTTGCAGACATCTCTAAGTCTGAAATCATATTATTAACTGTGTCAAAGTCCCAATCATCAGAAAATGTGCTGGGTGAAACAAAGTCACTCAAGGAAACCTTGAATTGATGTAGAATCTTCAACAGCTCTGCAGGGCCAAAGATGTCAATCAATTCTGTCCCATGCCATACAACCAGGTATAGGAATGGCTGTGATGTTCACTGATGTCAAGTCTCTTTGTTCACAATGAGATGATTTGTGTGGCTGGAGGAGCAAGTTGATGCTCTTACTTGCGGTGTCCATTTTACTATATCTTCCATTTATCCGCATTCCCAAAGTTAATACAAGAATTAGCCAAAGTAGGAGAAAAAGTATGCCTAGCACAATCCAAAATTCAATCCATGGTGAAACCAGATAAGTTTTTTCAAGTTGATGAAAAAGTTGTTGCTTGTTCTTTAAAAGCTTTATTTGCTGGCGTAGTTTCAGGCTCACTGGGATCCTCGCAAAACATATCAAAGGTAATGAAATAGCCAGAGGCAGTGCTGTCAATTGTAGGTATTGCATCAGGATTACTTGAAATCACAGGAGCTACTGGTTCACTTGTCATATTGGTATAGTCAGATGCTACATCATTGTAGACAGGAGTGTCTTGATGAACTGTTATTTGGGTCTTAAGAGGCACAAGTTCCATGGCTTTATTGTTTAGTCCTTCTTTTCTTACAGTAGATTCTTCAAAGGTGATGAGTCTCTCAGTTTGAACCTCTTGGATAGTAGCAAGATTTGGTCGTGTGCTACATCTTTGGATCCACTGGGCCTACTACTTATTATTGGCCACATGACGTGGTTTTACCAGGTCGATATATACAAACCCGTTATCCTTTCTTCCAGCAAAGGGCGGCAGTAACACTGTTCTTGATCTGTGGATTGCTAGCACAGCTACTGGTTCTCTATAAGAAGGCCCAAATTCCTTCTTATCCGCAATCTTTTCTCTGACTAGATCCCTAATCTTTGGAATCCAGGCAGGCCTTGCTAAGACGGGTGGTTCTCCTTCAGTGGTCGTTGGCTTCTGTAATGTGTTGCTTTGACTTCTCCTTGTTTCATTTAAATCCTGCAAAACAGCCAAACGGTCTTTGATATCAAAAGGTTTTTGTTCTACCACTGAAGTGTGACGATCAAGGTCCTGGACAAGCATTCTAGTACCAAAAATGATTTCGTATGGGGGGCTTCTACCCAGAGAATTTCTTGGCAGATTTAAACTATGTTGGACACTTATTAGATGTTTGTCCGACCCGTCACCTGAGCCTAAAACCCTAGCTGTTATAGATTGCTTTATGTACCGTTTTTTTCTTTCCACTACAGAATTTCCCACAGGATGGAATGCACTAGAATACCGCAATGCAACTCCCAGATTGGCCATGGCCTCCTTGTAAGTTTTGGAGGTAAATGCAGGTCCCTGGTCAGAATTTAGCGTGCCGACTGGGTATGTGCCGATAAAGACTCACAAATCTCTTATAACAGTTTGAGCGTCAGCCAAGCGCTGAGGCCATATCCAAATGAATCTTGTCCTAATATTTATGGGACCGCAATTATCCATAGGGACGTCTGCGTGTAGATAGTCTAATGCAGTCTAACAAAGGTGTCTGTACTGGACTGGCTACACTGTAGTCCTGTATCTGGTGGCGTTCTTTGCCGTGATCTCTGTTGCAGTCATGGCAATTAATTGCAAATTCATGAATGTGGGCATTCATCCCTGGCCACCAGTATGTCTCTTTTAATTCTAGTATGGGTTTAGAGATCCCTTGATGTATGAGACCCTCTCCCAAATGTGCTTCTTGTATCAAAGCTCCTCTACGTCTCTTGTTCGAAATTACTCTATCCCCTGCTCCAGGGACTTGAGCAAAAGGGACGGAGTTGGCATCAATTATGTATGAATATTCGAGTGGATATTTTAGAGGTAATGCTGCCTTTGCTTGTGGCATTGACAGCTAGCATTATTTCACCGTCTATTTTCATTTTAGAACGAGTGATTGCAGCTACGGAAGCAGTTTGCACAGCTGCATTTGTGGCTTCATCAGCCAATGAATTCCCTTCAACGTGAACGCCATCACGCTGATGACTCAGTGTTTGGATCACGTGAGTCTTTTGTAGTTCTTTCTGTAATTGAACTACTTGGTCCCAAAACAACTTTTGCTTGATTTTGCCACCTTTTGCATCTTTGAAACCGTTTTGAACCCAGTTCTGCAAGTATTCATTGTAAGATTGCAAGCAGTAATACGAATCGCAGACTGAGTGTGGGGAATTCGCGATCAGTGTTTTCAAGCACCATCTTGAAAGCCTGTAGTTCAGCTCGCTGAGCTGTACAGTCTCTGAGAGATTGTGTTTTTGTGACCATAGGTCGGAATTTACCATTGCGCCAGCGACCTTTAACAATCGCACGCGCAGCACTAGAAGCTGGTTTACCCCCAATTGCGGGTTGCGCTGATCCGTCTGCATAAATTATACATTCGTACTGTTCTAGAGGCAGAATCCCAGTTGGCAGAGGACATTCTTGTTCGTATTGTAGAAATTCTTGTGTTTTCAAATAGGGGTCAAAAACGTATTAAACATCTGCTGCAGCAAGAGAGTTAACCCATTGTATCCATCTTGGATGTAAAGCCTTTGCATTTGGAATGCTTGCTTTTGTCACTGCCTCTAAGGCAGGTACAGGAGTAATGATCATTATGCGTTCACCCTGCGCAAGAGCTCTCTTTTGCTACTGCAGTTTGAACTGTTGTCAGATTTTTTTCTGTAGAAGTAAATTTCATTTCAGCTTGTGTGTACAAGTGTGATTTATAAGCAATTGGTACTTTTTCACCTTCATTAAAAGTGAAGTACGTGAATCCACATCTTCCTGGGATTATATTTTGATAACAAGATTGCGTTCGTTTACGCATGCCTGTAAATGTGATGTTGCTAACATGTCTGTTTGCACGGAACGCAACATTTCTGTGTGTTTTTGAGTCCAATTAGTAGTTTTGAAATCCGGTTAGATTAATTTGTGGTGAGGTCTAACCCTTTCTGCGTAGTTTAGAATGTAAGTTCTTCCGAAGTTTTTCAGCGTTTTTGGAGGTTGAAGCAGCGCACAGTTTTCTAAAAAGTTGTCTTCCAGGCTTTTGCCTTCACTTGATAACTAGTATCCTAGAAAGAAGACGTTGAGATGGGCAATTTTTGATTTCTTAAAGTTGAATTTATACCCTTCAGAGGTGAATCCAAGTATAATGGTATTCACTCTGTTCAAGTGTCTGTTCAAGTCGTCATCTGTTAGATAGAGGTCATCGACATAAGATAATGCCTCATCATCATACATTTGTAGTAACTCTGTTGCTCTGGCTGAAAATAACCCTGGACTATTCTTGAATCCCTGGGGGAGACGACAGAAGTGACGTTGTGTCCCCATGATTGAGAAAGCGGTCAAGTTCCTGCTTTCGGGTGCAATGTTTTGAAAGAGGGAACCGTTAGAAATATCTAATGTTTTATATTTTTTGCGCACAATGTTATTCATCAGTGCTGCACTGTGTGCATTTTGTACTGCAAAAGTTTCGCAACAAGAGTTTAAATGTCTGTAGTCCAAAACTAGACAGTAGTATTGTCTGGTTTGGAGATAGGAAACAAAGCATTGTTCATTGACGAGGTGCATGTTTCAATCACCCCTTGATATTCATGTTGATCTTATATCTCCCTGACCTGTTTTTAGCTTCTTGCTTATCTGGATACTGCCACTGTGCAGTTGGTTGAGATTTTAGCTGGATGTTATGGTGAGGGGAATCCTCATCCCATATGATTTTTTTATAATACTGGAGCATGGGCTACAGCCCATTTTCTGGCACAGGTATATTTTAAGTGAATTGGAATATGATTAGAGAAGGCTGGCATAATGAGGTCTTCGCCATGTGGGCACTCCCTGACAAATTTTGGTGGCCAGTCTTTTTCAGCTAAAAGATTGTCATAACCCTTAGAGAGCTTCTTCCAAAAGAGTGCTCTTACTTTTCTAGTTATGTCCCCCTCCATCCGGAGCATTACTTCATATAACTTATGGTGTACACTAACCCTGGTATCAGCTGTTTCAACTTGAATGTACTCATTCAAGTCCGCTGTCTCCAGATGATCCTTCAAGATGTTACGAGCTACAGTGATTTCTGCTGCGCTGTCAAGCATTGTCTGGTCCCACTCCCTGTTCTGGAGTTGTGTCCTCAAGATCCTCGGCATGTCTGATCTTTAGACCGGCTACCTTCTTTTTGGTGAATTGGGTTTTCTTATTTTTTGGAATGTGTTGATCGTCATGCTTTCTTGCTTGTGCTCTGACCGTCCTCTTCTTTCTGATTTCTGTGAGGAAGTCTGAAAGGTACAAGAGGAACGTGTATCCATATCTTGATATCTATCTGGTTTTCTCAAATTATCCCTGTTCCTGAGGTAATACCTCTTTTCAGAGGGCTCATTTTGAGAAGACCTTCCTCGGGACTGAGAACACTTCTCATTAGAAGTTTGTTTAGTATTTTCCCACTTCTTTTTAGGAGTAGTGAGAGTCTTTTTAATAAATTTAATAAATGTTGTACCCGCCATGGTAGCTGCCCCACAGACCCCAGACACAGAAGATGAATTTGCCCAGTGAAGCTGGGATGCGAGAGCCCGAATAACACCAATGTGAATGCTGTAAGGAGTGCTCCATTGAGGTAGCCTGGGTAGGCTGCTCGTGTCGTAGAATATGGCTGGACTGGGACCTAAGGAAACAAAATTAAATTCCTTAAAAAGTATGAATCCCATAATTATATGTCTACAAGAAACGTGGTCTTGTAAAGAGTTTGAATGTGATGGCTATTTTGTATATTCGTGTTATGCAAAGCGATCGGAAAGGGGACATGCCAACGGGGGGTATCTATTCTGCTCAAAAACCTCAGCTGGAACCAGAAGGTTTTTCCTCACCCCTCAAACCTCTGTATATGTTTAAAGTGGCATGCTTGGGAGATTCTGACACGCCCACCTCCTTTCTTGTGGCAAACTTGTACGTACCACCTGGGAAAAATTGTGATCATCTTTTGCCCGTATTTTTCTCTTTTATTCAGGAAATAGCTACTAGGGAAGATTACCCCCTAGTGATAGTAGTGGGGGACTTAAATGCTAAAATTTCAAATTCTGCCTCTGAGATTTATGCCAACACTGATAAAGAGGAAATCTGGCACATCCCCGAGATCATATTACCAAATAAAGTAAAGACAGACAAGCGGGGGTTTCTCTTACTGGATAGTATTAGAAGTTTGGATCTTGTTATCTTAAATGGGAGAGTGCCCGCCGATAAAACAGCCCATTTCACCTTTCATTCTCAACATACTGAGAGCCTTTTAGATTGCGTGATTGTTTCCTACCAAATGTTTGGGGCTTGTGATAACTTTTTTGTTCGCCCGTCGGCATGGAGCGACCACTGTATAGTGGGTATGTCAGTGGATTTCGAGCTACCGACACTGGATTCCGGGAATGCCGGTCAGGGCTTGGCCACTTTTAATAAAGGAAATGGCCGATCCTTTTGGACACAAAAAAACACTGTTGAAGTAGGCTCTATTGTGAAGATGGTGTATGTCGAAAAGGAAGGTTTTACTTATTCCAATATCATTCTTTTTTGAGGCTCAAATGAAGAAGATCTGTAATTTAAGCTCCACATCTTCTGAACCCCTCTCATATAAACAGGATAGGTCTCAAATGATAACTTTAAAACAGGCAATTAACCATCTTGTTCGAAAACAGTACATACATTATCTCCTTGGCCAACAGCAGGAAATTAAATCGCCTCAAGCGAGCGAGAAGTCGCCTCATGCTCAGCGAAAAAAGAAAGGACATTGACACGAAGTGGATAGGGCTGAGGGAAGCCGCAAGGGCCAAGGACTTGAGAAAATATTGGCACTTGATCGCTGAATATTGTGATTCAAGGCAGAGAGCTACTCCGATACTGATTCCTGAAAAGGAATGGGTGGATTACATCTCTCTATTATATAGAAATAATAGCCCAGTTTCTCCCGTGTTGCCTGATGAGGTTAAACCAGTATCTGCTGTCTTTACTGAATTTGGTCCCCCACTAGGAAAGGAACTGATATTGTACATAAAGATGGCTAGAACTTCCGGCGCACAAGGGCCGGATGGTATCCCAATTGCATTAATCAAAAAGGAGCCAGAAGCATGGGGTGATTTTTTAGAGCCACTTTTTAAATATTGCTTTTCTATGGATAAAATCCCCCCCTCTTGGAAGGGGAGCGTTATAGTCCCCCTGTATAAAAAAAAAAAGGACCAAAAACGGTGCCAACTAGTTTTAGGCAGATTGCCCTCCTGGATGCCGCTGGCAAAATATTTGCAAAAAGCATATTATGCCACTTACAACAATGGGTCCATGACCAGGATATCCTTCCGCCGGAACAAGCCAGCTTTAGAAAGAACCATGGCACCTTAGATAATATAGCGGTTGTTCAGACAATTGTGGAGAAATATGTTTTTTCCCCCGAGGGATGCCAGTTTATACAGGTTTTATTGATTTCTCCACAGCGTTTGACAAGGTGGACCGCCAGACCCTGTGGAGAAAACTTGTCTCCCTCAGCAATCCAATCATCTCCTGGGTCTGATCATGGAATTGCATCCTGACACCTGGTGCCAGGTTCTAATGGGAGGCTCGCGGGGGTTAACATGCAAAATTAGTACGCATAATGGGCTTAAGCAGGGCTGTCTATAAGCATCACTTTTATTTTCACTGTACATTGTTGATCTCCCTGGCGCTTTGAACTTGGCGAAAGGGGATGCCCCCAAAATTGGTCGAATGTCAGTTGGGTCTTTATTGTACGCAGACTATGTTGAATTTTTCGATTTAACACCTATTGGCTTGCAACGCCGTCTGGACGTTTTAAATAAATATGCAGAGGTTCATTTTTTAAAAACTAACACAAAAAAAACAAGATCTTGCTTTTTGCAATAAGATGGGGCTCAGAATCAAGAGATGCTTTAGATGGATGCTTGGTTCTGAAAAAATGGAATTGGTGGACTCGTATGTATATTTAGGGAAAGTTTTTTCCAAAACAGGTCGAGATTTGGAACATACTAAACACTGCGTTGGTAAAGCCGTCCCCCAGGCAAGTCCATTAAATAGATTTTATAAAACCTGTGGGAGACGCCATTTTAGCCATGTCTTATCTGTTTTTAAGGTTAAAATCCCAACCTCATTAATATATGCTGCGGAGGTGGTGGACATGAGTCATGGCATATGTTTGACAAGGCAGAAGGACGAATTATGCAGCAAATCTGTAATTTAAATTCTTTGGCTGCCCCACATGCTCTTCGCCTTGAATTTGGATGAGTCTCGTCCTTTATTTTAGCCCAGGCAGCAGTTTTTAGGTGGGGTAACTCTTCTTGGGGGAAGAGGGTACTCTTAGGTCTGCTTTGAGAACAGAAATCTTTTGCAATCTAAAAGTACAATCCACGTTTTTTAGGTCTTTATGTGCAATTGACAGTTTCGGTCTTAGTTTAACTCCCGCTTCTAAAATGCCTAAATCTGGTTTGAAACAGTTCTTAAAGAAATTTAGATCCCTTATCAGTTTAGCCAGAGACATTGCTTTAAGTAAATCCAGGACCAGTAATGGGGCAGTCAGTGGGAGTACATTGGGGAATAAACCACAGCCTTATTTAACTTGGAATATCCCTCATGGGATTAGAAGGCGGATACTCCTACTGAGATTTAATCTGCTGCTTTAAGAGAAGTCACTGGCATCTGGGATAAAACACCTAGAGAGAAGAGAATCTGTGAACTGTGCCAGTTGCAAATCCAAGATCTTAATCAGGTTTGATTTGCATGTTCAAAGCTGCAAAGTGCCAGGCAAGTGTTTTTAAAACCAGTATTTATTAAATTTAATATTCACTCTGCTCAGGATGCACGTTCTCTGGTTTTGTCACCCCCGAATGAAATGGTTTGTTTTAAGATATACCAAATTCTTAGAACATTTTTGCCTATTTACTAGAATTTTGTTTAACAGTAGTACCCTGGTTCTGTTCCAATATCGACTGGTTGGCTATTTAATAGTTTCATGTATTCATTGTATCGTCTGCACATTACTTAGTATGTATATAAGAAATTTTATTGGCCGGTCATGTGATTATTTTACGTATATTAGCTTATTTGCACATTTCGCACTATGTTTGATATCATGGTATAGTAATGTATAATGAAGGAATTTTGTACTGTATGCAATGTCTGTCTTTTTAAATTGTCAGTGTGTTTTTGTGGACCTCCGGAGTTCCAAAACAAAATAAATATATTGAATTGAATTGAGAGTCTTTTTAATAAAGACCCTTTCAGTATTTTCTGTTAGTTTGGGTGGGAAATCAATAAAGCCCCAACTATCTCTACCTAGTTCTTCATAGGATTTTCCAATTATTTTGGCAAGTTCATATGGTTGCTCAGTTACATCAATTTCACTTATTTTTTGGCAGATCGCCACTGATGCTGCTTCACCTTTTATATTAGCTAAAATTATAGCTGAGACCTGTTTGAAATCTTTCAGTAATTTCATACCCAGATTTAAAGCAGGCTCTGCCCGTATTCATTTTGAAACTGTTTCAGGTCGTCTGGTATTACCCCCATAGATGGGACACCATGTGTTTTTGTGTAGATTGCAGCAAAGACTGTACCCAAAGTGTCACAGTCCTCCAGGTGTGGTGCAATCCCCATTGGTAAACAGATTGTTAAAATTCTGTGTTTCTCATGAGGTGTACTTTCAGGAAATACTGCCTCGAGTGGAGTAATTTTCGAGCTATCCAGAATGGAATTTGTTCCCTTTTTGCGGGTAATTTACCAATGACTGATTGTATAGTCTGTGGTGTGATTTTATTTGTGTTCCCCTGGTGCGTGGTTTGTTGTGGAATCCTTATAGGAGGTTGGACTGTTAGAGTCCGCATGACATATTGAACCAATTGTCTATGTATTTTTAAAAGTTGTTTTAGGTGAACTAATGCTCTTCACTTGACATTTCTTCAATGTCAGGATGTGGTGTATAGCTGGCTAGTACCCGTCATGTTGCTCCTGGTCTACCTAGTGGACCAAGCCTGGTAATGTGATTTTGATCTTGTAGGGCGCCTTTAAACCAGAACTGATGCTCTTGGTAGGTTAGTGGAAGTTCAATGTCCTCGAAAGGAATGTATTCCGTTGGATTATCCTCTACTTTGAGGAAGTGAAACACATGGGATACTGCATTTGCTTCAGAGAAGACTATCCAAGAATAGAATACCTCTGTCTGCCGATATTCGTGATCCTCTATGACAAAAATTACCCTACCACCTCTTGGTGATAGGCCATTTGTTATAAGCTTTATAGTGATGGCTTTCCTTAAGTTTTCCGGGATGATTATAGCATCCGGGTCGTTTTGTTGGAAACCTGTAACGTCTAAGTCTGGTTGGTTTGCAGTTGCTGCAGCTCTACCGGTTGCCTTGTTATCGCAGTTAAGCGACATTGTTTAATGAAAGTTTGCAGAGCAAGTTTCAAGGAAACCAAGATAAGGTGCACAATATTTTCGAACACTGTATCCTTCAACTTTAAACAAACCAAAAACGAATACATAGGATTTTCGTACCTACTTAGTTATGGTGAATATTTTATGCTTTTACCCACTCCAGATGTCTATTGGAGTATTTTACAGGAAAAAGGGGTCTCTATGAAAAGCACAACTGAGTTACTCTAGTATCTAGCGTTAAATTAGTGCCTTACCAAACGTTGGGCGTCATGTAGTGTAGTTTCTATATTCCCAATAGGCTCTGCGCATTGGAATAACATATCCTATAGATTTGACGTAGGAGTTAGGTCGACCAGGTCTCTATTGAATATATTATACTTAATTGTGAGTGCCAGGTAGGTCAGAGGTCACTAGAAACTTTCTCGAATTCACAAGAAGGGATTAGTTTCTGACAACCACATACACATGACAACTTTCTTTCCCCAAGAATCAAGCTGATCTTCAGAGTCGTGGAAACAATAGATAGATATTTTACTCAGTCAATCGTGCATGCTTCGTTTCATCAGATGTGCCGAGAAGTAGAGACGGGAGTTTTCAATAAAAGGGTTTATTGCACAGTCTTCTTTCTCATGCAGGTAAAGTGAACTGCTACAATCGTAATACTGGTTGCAAAGTATAATGCGTACAGTAAGAAGAGTATTATGAAATAATACTGTAAAAGCATTGCATGGTTTCTTAACCATAGATAAGGCTAAAAAGTACTCAACTGGTGCTTCTAAAATACGCCTATCCCAATGTACCTAACCTAAGTCTAGTACGAGGGAAAAATTAAGTGAGGTGTAGCATAGGTTTAGTTTTCTTTGCCAAGAATCTATCCAAGATTTCTCTTAGGGTCTAATCAGCTCTGTACATTGGTTTTAGAATGAAGGAGGTCTGGGATCTCTGTCTCGGGACTGGATTTTTCCAACACCCTGCGAGGGAAGCTTGGAAACACTGGAGCTGGATTCTTGCCGGGAGAAATGCAGCCTCTTGATCAGTGCGTCAGCTGGAGGGGCAGCTTTCTTGCTGTAGCGAGCTGCGTCGGGCAAGAAGATAGTCGAACTGCTCTGAACCACTGTGTTTGCTACAGCAAGCGTAGGCATATTAATACCTGGAAAGTGCCTAGTTTGACGTAAAGTCGGACATAATAACATCATCAAAGAACCCCAAGGGAATGGTAGTTCTTTGAAAACTCCATGAATTCTTGGACAAATCAATATTCAAGCAAGGGGATGACCCTGACTGCTGAGCAGAGTTTTCCAAGAAATTGTTGTGGCTTTTTGGAATGAGTGGAAGTAGCCATGCCTGTATTTGGACTGCATGGGTTATGTCTAAATATGGTTATGATTTCTATGCCTATATAAGGGCAAAGCGAATTGTACCTATATAAGGGCATGAATTGGTAAATTACGGTTGGATCCTAAAATGCTACACAACAGGATGACATACAAAAGGTGGTTTCAGGGGTATGAGGCAGCAATCTACATGAATGGGGTCCCTGAGGAGAATTGGGGAGCAGGATTGTGGCCTATCTTCCCTGAAGAAGCGAGGTTTACTTTAATAGCTTTGGGTAAAGGGTATCACATCACCTAGCCAGACATGAAGGACACCCTCCTCACTAAGTATGGTCTTACTCCTGAAAAGTACAGGGACCATTTTAGGTCCAGTAAGTAGTCCAATGCCAACACATGGTTAGAGTGTGTGGATGTGTTTTGCCGATCATTGGATGAGTAAAAGGCAGTAATGTGACAGAATATATGGGGCTGTAAAATTTGATTGCATTGGAGCACCTATCCAGTCTATGTTTTGCAGATCTGTGCCAGCACCTAGTTGATAGTAAGCTGACTGACCCCAGGAAGCTTGCTATGGAGGCGGACAGCTGGGTGAGTACCAGAGTCAACAAGAAAGCGTTTGGGGGAGACTCAGCCAAAGGTGGGCAGTGTCCCCAGCAGAAAGGTGGGGGGACAAGGGTAAAACACTGGAGTTCTCTGAAGGGCCCCAAAATAACACCCAGGGTAAAGGCTCCCATCCCCCTGAAGTTAAGAAGCAAGCGGTCTCAACCGGAAAGCCGGCTGAGACCGGCCTGCAGATGTTTCGCATGTGACCAGGTGGGGCACATGAAGGGGGACACCAGGTGCTCAAAGAGGACACAGCCACCCACCAATGGGCAGTCTAAAGTGTTGGCTAGCATAGAGCTTGGGGAGGAGGAGTAGTACCCACAGGAGGGTGGAGACCCCGCAGAAATGATCCTCGTCTCACTAGGGGACAGCGAGATGGTCCAAGGAGCCCAGGTACCCCCTAACACAAAGAAATAAAGCACCTGGGTGACCATCAACGGGAAAAGGGTAGAGGCTCTCAGGGATACTGGAGCCAGTGTGACCTCAGTTCGGTGAATGAATGAATGAATGTGAATTTGTATGGCGCTACTTAACCCGGAGGCACATGGTCCCTGAGATGCAGGTAGCCCCTGTGTCATTTCACCAGGTTATCGCAGTCGACAATTCAGAGCGCCAGTATCTAGTGGCGCAGGTTCCCTTCGAGTGGGGGGGTTTCAGGTCCCTGGAGGGTGGTTGTGAGCCCTTCCATGCCGGTCCATAGTCTGCTTGGTAACAACCTGGAGCAGTCCTTATCGAAGGATGTTGAGCTCAGGTCCCACTTGGAGATGTTGGGGTTGCCAGAGTGGGCATGCATATCCACTCGGTCGATGGCGGCCCAAGAGGGTGATCAGAGGGACCCGGAGCCTGAAACAGTGGCCCAGGTCCCTGCCAAGAGAAAGGGCAAGGGGCGCGGTAAACCGGCAGCTGAGACTCCCACGGCCTGGGAGGAGGTGGACCTATAGGGGGACGTCCCGGTGCCTACAGGGGAGCAGGTGGCCAAACTGGGGGACATCTGTGAGCTGACCCATTGGCAGCAAGAAGAGGGTCCCACCAGGGAGGAGTTATGCCGGGAGCAGAAAGAGAGCCCTTCTCTGGAGGGTCTGTGGCGGCAGGCCGCGGCCCAGGCGACTGGTGATTAGTGCGGATCACATTGGATCTATTGGGAGATCAGCCAGTGTGCTGGTGGAACCCCAGCGTTTCTGGACTTTCCTACTGGGTCTGGCTCAAGACGTGCCTTTGGCAGGACATTTGAGGCAGAACAAGATCTTTGACTGGCTCGTCAACCACTTTTTCTGGCCTCAAATGCGAAGTCAGTCGGATATCCAATGTCAGCCTTGCCAAACTTGCCAGGCGAGTGGCAAGAGTAGGAGGAAGGTCAAAGAGTCTCTCCAACCATTCCCCGTGGTGGGGACACACTTTCAAGGGTAGGAATGGACATCGTGGGGCCACTGGATCCCAAGATAGCCATGGGCAACAGGTACATCCTGGTCTTGGTGGATCATGTCACCAGGTTCCTGGAGGCAATCCCACTCAGGACAACAATGGCACCAGTGGTGAGCCGGGCGTTAATGGGGATCTTTTCCTGCATGGGGTTCCCCAGAGAGGTGGTTTCTGACAGGGGAACCAACTTCATATCAAAGTATATGACATCGCTGTGGAAGGAGTGTGGTGTTACATACAAGTTCACCACTCCTTACCACCCCGAAGGGAACGGTCTGGTAGAAAGGTTCAACTGGACTTTAAAGGGCATGATCTAGGGTCTCACTGAACCCATGAGGCATAAGTGGGACATCCTCTTACCATGCCTGCTCTTCGCGTACAGGGAGGTAACCCAGAAGTCTTTTGGGTTCAGCCCCTTCAAGCTTTTGAACGGTCAACCAGTGCGAGGGCCGCTCAGCTTGGTGAAGGAGGGCTGGGAGGCCGCTCCCAAGAAGAACCCCAGGATGTGATCAGCTTTGTGATGGCCTACCGCAAATAAACGGCCTGCTTCAGGAAACTCGCTCAGGCAAACCTCAAGGCCAGCCAGGAAGAAATCAGGAAGTGGCATGACCAGAATGCCACTCTGGTGGAGTTTCAACCTCGACCGAAAGTGTGAGTTATGGCCTCTGTGGAGCCTTGTGACTTGTAGGACAAGTGGATGGGGCCTTTTGAGGTGGTGAAGCGCAAAAGTGTGGTCACCTACCTGGTGGATTTGCAGGCTCCTCGAAACCCATTGCAGGTCCTCCACGTGAACCGCCTCAAACCCCACTTCGAGAGGTCCGAAGGGAGCATGCTCTTGGTGACAGACGACAGGGAGGAGGCAGAGAGTGACCCTCTCCCGGACCTCCTGTCTGCCCAAGAGGGGGATGGATCGGTGGATGGTGTGACCCTCACCCCGGTCCTTACCGCAACAGAGCGAGTGTCGCCAGTTGTTGGAGCAGTTTCCCCCCCTATTCTCCTTGACCCCTGGTGTCACTCACTGGTGTACCCACGACGTGGATAACCGGTGACAGCCCCCAGGTGAAACATAAGATTTAGCGGTTGGCTGATCGGGTCAAGGCCAGCATAAAAGAGGAGGTCTTGAAGATGTTGGCGTTGGGGATGGTTAAGCCGTCCAGCAGCCCCTGGGCCAGCCCCCTGGTCTTGGTCCCGAAGGCAACGACACCCGGTGCCACCCCGGTACTGCGGTTCTGTGTGGACTATTGGAGGCACAATGCCATCACGCGGCCTGACACACACCCCATCCCCCGAGCAGGTGAGCTTATCGATCTGTTGGGAGCGGCCAGATTCCGGAGTACGTTTGATTTAACGTCAGGGTAATGGTAGATCGCCCTAACCGAGGAGGCTAAAGAAAGATATGCATTCTCGACCCCGGACGGGCATTACCAGTTCCACATGATGCCCTTCAGCTTGAAGAATACCCCTGCCACATTTCAGACTTTGCCGCAAAAATAGAAGGCAGTCGGGAGGGATCAATCTCGAACTTCTTAAAGGATAAGGGACTATAAATTCCCCTACAATGGGAACGTAATTCTCATTAATTCTGTACTTTTTATATAATGATCACATGCCAAGTCATCATCAAGATTACCAATTTTATTTATAGCAATCTGTACTTCAAAGTAGTTTTTATGTAATACTATTAGTCATACAAAATACACACAATATACAATATAATAACACATTTAAAATGCATATATATACAATATAACGACAGGTTAAAACTATGAGTATAGAAGACAAACCTGTTGGTTTGAAACAGTTATTTGTCAAACTAGAAAGGCTCCGGAAAGCGGAACTCTCTAGATGGTGGGACCTGGCCACCCTAAGAAGTATATAGAATTAAAACAAATCCCCAGGGGCTTAAGTGTAATAATTTTCCCGACCTTTGAGGATCTTGATCCGGATCTCCTTAGTGAGTGGGAAAAACTCATATCTGGCTCTTCATTCGGAATGATTGACATTCTTATCCGACATGCAGAACGCAAAAGAGCCAAACTTTTGACTGAAATTGAGGCCATACAAGAGGAGATAAAGTCACTTAAATTACCAGAAAACACAGAAAAGAACTACAATGTTCTTAAAGGAATACTTAATGCTCACCAAATTTACATTAGAAATAAAAAATTCAGAAAACTGAAAAGAGACGAAAATGATTATCGTAATGGTAGGATTTTCACTTTCGCCAAAAAATTTGATGAAGTGAAGCCAAGAGCAGGTACAGCTTCCCTGGCAGAGAAGAGAGCTGACACCACTATGTCAGCAAGTAACTCTGATCTTTCTAGTTGTGCTAGTGGATTCAGTGAAACTAGAAGTGAGATCTCACCCAATAATACAACTCCTGATGTGTTTTATTAGAACTAGAACGGTTCCGCAAGGGAACCAAATCGACATACAGTCGAAAAAACACAGGAAACGAACCAGAAGAGGTGGGAGAAAGAACAGGAACAGACGACAGCAAAAGGGTGACAAGATCAGCCTCGCGTGTACAGAGAAAGTAGATGAAAATACCGATATCATTAACACTAGTCGAACTATTGCATGCTTTTCTGAACCCAATGATGTGTCCATAATTAATCTGTCTTCTATCACATTGAACAGTACAGAAGAAAATGTTTTAAAGAAGGGCCTGAATTTTTGTCCAATGACCAAACCTGATTTTGTTTCTTTACATGTTGATTTGTTCAAATTCACCAGAAGATTGATATTAAAAAAGTTTTCTAATGCAAACAAAAAATTGTCAACCATTCCTGTGTATAGTGTAGCTGAAAGTGGACAATCTATCCAAGATATAGAAAATGTACAAATGTTATTAGAACTTGATGACAGCATTGACAATCCACCAGGAATACATGACATTATGTTAGACTTGGGCATTGACGATAGCTTTACAACAAGCAGTGGTCTGAAAAACAAATCAATCTTTGTCCCACAACTTCCGCATGATAATCTGATTGACTGTTTTTTCAGAGAGGTAACGACAGAACTCTATAAATTAGAGAACAAATTCAAATGGTCATCTACTACACCATGTGACAATATAAGTACTCAGGAAAGGAGAGCCCTTAAACAACTATGTAGTTATGATAATATGGTTCTTAGAGAGGCTGATAAAGGAGGCAACATCGTCCTTATGGATAAAAATGACTATTGCTCTGAAATAGATAGACAACTTATGGACACTACATCCTACACTTGTATCACAGCTAATCCTACTTCTCAAGTCAATCTCTGTTTAGAGAAAATGTTAAAATATTGGCACAGCATGGGAGTGTTGTCTGATGCAGAACTTAAATATCTTTATAACCCTAATCCCATGGCAGCGTATATTTATATTCTTCCCAAAGTACATAAGAGCACTACTCAACCACAGGGAAGACCCATAATATCAGGAATTGGCTGTGTCACAGAACATATCTCTGAGTACATAGATATTACACTGCAACCTATTGTACGCAATCTACCCTCCTATATAGAGGACACTAAGGACCTCCTTAATAAACTAGAGGATCTGACATGGATGGATGATGCCCTACTGGTGACACTAGACGTTTGTGCCTTATACACCAGTATCCCAGTGGTCAAAGGTATGGAGGCCCTCACATATTTCTTAGCTAAACGTGATGCAACTTTATATTAAAATACTGAAATGATATTGGAATTCACCCGTTTTGCTCTCAATAACAACTACTTTGTCCACAACAAAAAATGGTTCCATCAACACTCAGGTGTAGCTATGGGGGCAAAATTTTCGCCCTCATTTGCCAACATATATATGGGATTCTTTGAAGAATTCCATATCTGGAAAAATGGTCCCCCTGAATTGTCGAATCACATTTTTTGGTGTCGATTTATAGACGACATTTTTTTAATTTGGGGAGGGGATGAAATATCGCTCAATCAGTTTGTCACGTACATCAATGACAACACATACAACCTAAGCTTCACTTCACACTACAGCAAAAGCAGTGTAGATTTTCTGGATATCACTCTGTTTGTGAACAATGATAAATTGGAAAGCAAATGGTTTCGCAAAAGTACCGCTTGCAATGCTGTGTTGCATGCAAGTAGTGCTCACCCATTGTCGCAAATCACAGCAATTCCATTTGCTGAAATGACCAGATTGCGTCGTAACTGCAGCCGTGAAACGGATTTTCAATATGAGATAAGTAATCTAAAAGAACGCTTTGCAGTGAGAGGATATGACAGGGCAATATTGGATAAGGCTCATGATCGTATTAACAAGGTGGCTAGATCTGAGACCTTGAAACAAAAACCCACGAAAAGGAACAAAAATAAAAAAACAAACACAGAGAAGGTAGCTTTTATTACTCAGTTTAATTCTCACAGTAATCAGGTGTATAAGAAAATTAATAAACATTGGAACATTCTCAGAATGGATCCAGACTTGGATTCCTATCTGACAAATAAACCCAGAATTGTGTACAAACGAGGACAAACTCTTAGGAATCGACTTAGTCCTTCTATAATTAAAGAACCTGTATTAACAGACAACACCAACATATGGTTTCCTAATAAACCTAAAGGTTTTTACAAATGCACCCAATGCTGTGTGTGTCAATTTGCTGAGGACAAAAAGAAAAGCTTTAAATATAACTCCCCTCATACTTACCAGATTAATCAATTCATAAACTGTAATACAAAATTCACTGTATACTGCATAGTGTGCCAGTGTGGCTTAATCTATGTTGGGAGCTCCACAAGACCTCTTAAAGAAAGAATACAAGAACACATACGAGCCATTCGCAATCATAACAGAAGTTATCCCCTGGCAGTTCATTATAATACTGTACATGCTGGTTCTGAAATCATTGCGATCAAATTTCATGGCATTACGGAGGTAAAAGCCAATCCTAGAGGAGGGGATAGAACAAGTACCTTGAGGAAATGTGAATCCCAATGGCTAATCAAACTACGAGCGGTTGACATGGGACTTAACATTGACCGTGAGCTTCACGTTTTCCTCAAAGAATAGATTGAACATACTCATCCTTCTGTATAATTATGTATTAACATTTATCCTGCTGTATTACATATGATGCTAAACTTCTAGATTTAAACATCTTAATGTCTCCTTTTCCTGGCGATGTGTATTACTACTATTAGAGCCCCACCCATTCTTTCTCTCACTGAAGCTGATTTTACTTACATATCATGATGTGACTATTATACATCACACAGTCTTTTTTACGTCTTTATAGACATTCTGGGAGCTTATTATGGCTGACGCTTGTGTCCAAGTAATTTATTGATTACTGAATCCTATACTCTTTGGTTAGTACTTTGTTCATGTTCCTCCCCGGGCGGATATTTCAATATGGATGCCACCTTTACTCAGCCAGTTGGCTCCGGTACGTAGTAGTCCTTCTTTTATTCCTCTGACCCGCTGGTCCACGTGTTTGGCGGCGGTTTCACTTTAGCGGCGACTGCATAAAATGCCGCTTGCAGAACTTTTGCGTTTCGCGCTTCAGAGACCGTTCGGTTGAGGATATGCGATAGCCCAACTTAGGGTAAGTGTACACGAGTGGTTAGTCAACGCAATACCGGTTGGTGAATACTGGATAGTCTGGTTACCTAATTATATTTTTTGTTATTTATCTTTTGTAGCGTATCAACTTATCATGGTTGTTAATTTCACTTCTGCTACAACTCCGGTCTGCACTCGTGTGTTCGTTTACTAGAACCTGACATTTACATAACATGCTGCCAATGACGACTTAATTGTGTAGCTAGGTGAGTTTCGCTTACATTAAGATGATGATTCTTTCCCCCTATAAGGTTGTGACACCATTATATCCGTGTGCCGTTTACAATTAGATTGTATATGTCTCTATTGACCTTTATCCACCGAGGCTGTTATTAATCTGATGCTGTATGTCATATTTGAAATTTCGTATTCCCTGGTTGTCTCGGAGTGGTATTGACTATTGTGTCCTTAAGGAATACTTGTGCTTGCCACTATTTATTGTTAAGTTCCATCAACAGCTGGGGTCTCCACCCACACAGTTCGTGTACTAGCACTTAGTTGCCCTTAATGATTGCGGGACAATGTGTGATATATTCGTCCTTCTCTTTCTCTTGTCAACAGCGTACGAGCTGGGTCATATTTGACCATCGTGATTGATACTTTGGACCGGAAGATTCTCACATGTTACATTAGTACCCTTACTTCTCACCGTTTTATTCACAAATCGGGTGAGTTAATTGATAGTGCTACCTTTTGATATATGGGTGCTCCATATTTCTATAACAGGTTTCTTTGATATTAGTTTATGTTATGGTGCTATTGCACACCCTTCATCACGGTATTTGCGTTAGCCTTGTACAATCCAGCTACTCTTTTTCAGACTTGATACGGTTGTGTTTTTTCAGAAACCTATCCCACATGTGTATTTTCAATCAAGTTATCATGCTACTCCCTACTTATACCCTTTGGTGACTGCCCTATTGTGGGATATATTATACAGGATACGTGTTTTGGACACATGCATTAGTCATTTGAGTTCCCTAATTTAGATTTTCTATTGTGCTTTATCTCCTCAGACAAATTAGTCCTTTCTACAATATCGGTCTACTTTGCCTACATTTGATGCCCATCTTACATTACAATTCGTCTTCTTTATGGTGGGTGCATCTATATATATTTTAAAGTTCAAAGAATGGATCATATGTGTTATTTGCTCAGCCCCATAGGGATTTCTTTCATCATAAAAGATATCCCGTGTTTGGTACTGGGAATGTTTTATGTCATTTTTGTAATTGTTGTTGACACTTTGTGACCTGCCATCATCTGAGGTTATGTTTTATCAGACTTAGGTTTACATGTCATGCTATATTAAGTTGTATATAGCTGAGGCAAGGTCAGTTTGTACATAACACCAATATATACATGTCTTTTTTAACCTGTTGTTATATTGTATATATATGTATTTTAAATGTGTTAATATATTGTATATGGTTTGTAATCTTTTCCAGCCTTGAAAAAGTCCTTGTGCAGGACGAAACACGTGTTGGTGATGTCTAATTTTGCTGGGAATATCTGTGTTTTGGAATTATAAGAATAAAGATTGAAGAAAACAAATAACAAGTGGACTATATCTTGGAACTCTATATCTGAATAATTGCCATTGAATGGCACCTTATCAAGTGTTTTTGTGCTTACTCTAACTATTAGAGTCTAATTTATTAGGGGCCTTTTACTTTTGCCCTAATTGTTATAATCACTGGCCCATAGGAGTGCTGTCAAAAGCTTCTCAATTTTGTTTGGATTCATGTGACACACTTTCAGTGTGTACAAACGGCATCTTTAGGTGGTAGGTGCCCTGAGTTTAAGCACCCTATTGATTACCTTTTTCCTCATGATGTGTACTTAACTTAGAAAAAATAATTGTTTTGCGTAGAGTGTGTGCGGACGTTTCCCTTTGGGAACACTACCACCCTTCCTCTTTTTGCTAATACAAAATACACACATATACACACACACACCTCTATTTCACAATCAAATACAAATATTATATGACAACAAACAATACTCTAATACAAAGTAAATCTTTTTTCACCCGAAAGATCACACTAAATCAATAGAGTGTCCCCCTATTAGATCAGGGAGTACACTAAGAGGAAGTCGTGTACTGACACAATCGGTTCTAGTAAGTTCTGAACCTAAATTCGAAGATTGTGTGCAACCAAAAAATTAGATCAGGTACAAAATATCATAGGACTACTCTTGTCTGAAATGGCATGTCGACGTGGGCGCGTTTCGGCCTCCAGGAATCTTGGCTTCCTCAGGAAAAGGGTGAATAAACAACTACTATCCCAATATTCACGGTGCATACAATGGCAACCAGGAACTCCACCAACTCTTCTCTAACAGACGAAAAAATCACAGTCTACCGACTTGCGCCCTACTGCAGAGGTCCACCAGCACCTCTTATACTTCTACAGTGCCCAGCAACTCTTTTGAAAGAGACAGACTCAAAAGTTGCACCCAGTTAACCAAATAAATATTTGTTCCTGCTGTGTACGTTTCAGACGTTGGTTAATCAGGTGTTGGCCGTGCTGGAGGAATTCAGCGCCGCACACCTGGACGACATAGCGGTGTTCAGTTCCACTTGGGACGAACACCTGCAACACCTCTGGGAAGTGTTGAGGGCGCTGCTGGCAGCAGGCCTCACGATTAAGGCCAGTAAGTGCCACATCGGAAAGGGGTCGGTGGTATACTTGGGACACCAAGTCGAGAACGGCCAGGTGGCACCCCTACAGCCAAGATAGATATCATTCTGGCTTGGGAGCCCCCCCCAAACCAAAACCGACGTGAGGGCCTTAGGACTCACCGGATACTACCGGAGGTTTGTTAAGAGATTTGGCACTATCGTGGCTCCCTTAACTGAGCTGACTTCCAAAAAGCAGCCAAAAAAGGTGTCCTGCCAGAGGGTGATTGATACCCTGAAGGCAGCCATGTGCATGGCCCGTGCTCAAGGCCCCTGACATCGCTTAAGAATTTGTTGTGCAGACTGACGTGCCAGAGAATGGAGAGGGAGCGGTGCTCTCACAAACTGAACGAAGAGGGCCTAGACCAGCCAGTAGTCTTCCTTACCAGGAGACTATTCCCCAGGGAGCAAAGGTGGAGTGCCATAGAAAGGGAAGTTTTCGCAGTGGTCTGGGCACTGAAGAAGCTGAGGCCCTATGTGTTTGGGACTCACTTCCAGGTTCAGACAGACCACAGGCCCCTCAGGTGGTTAATGCAGATGAGAGGGGGTGAATCTAAATCTGCTGATGTGGTCCAACTCGCTACAGGGAATGGACTTCACAGTGGAACACTGTCTTGGGACGGAACACGCCAACGCAGATGGCCTGTCCCGGTTCTAGCACCTTAGTGAGGAAAACTCTCAGGAGTGTGGGTAGTTCCCCCTACTATCATCTGGAGGGGACGTGTCTTAGACTTGGCATCTTTTGGCGTGTTTCCCCTGAGTTTTTGCTTTCTACCCTCCCAGTTTTGACTCAGTTTAGGCTGGTATGACGTTTGTGTGCTTTTCGCACTGCTGATCAGTGGTAAAGCGCTGGTGCTCCTGTGGTAAATTATTTTATGACTGGATGTACAAATTACTTGTCAGCCCCCAGTAATGAACACTGCGGGTGCCGGAGCTTGTGAGTCCACCGCTGCTCGTGGGCCTGCAGCACGGATTGTGCCACCCACATACGTATCCCAAAAAAGGTGTAAGTGAATAAAGTTTGGTATGCCTAAACTCAGTGTCTAAAGACACAGCCTTTAGCAACGGTGCCCTTTTCATTCTGAGTTCATAAAGGCCACTTTTAGAAAGTGGGTATTATTTGCTTGGTCATCAAGTGTGCCTCTGCTGGAATGTGAATTGCCGGTCTGGTTTTTGGGACGCCAGATGGCTGGGGAGAAGGGTGGCTCCCAATAGTCTAGGTAGATCAGGAAAGGGCTAAATAGACCTGGGTTACGATGGGGGAAGAGGGAGGGAATCTCCTTGCACCTCAAAGGGCCTGGTCTGCCTCGGACAAAGCCGACTTCACCTCCGCCAGGTATTCCTGCCAGTGAAGGTCCAACTGGTTCTGGTCGGACACAGACACCCTCTGCCTGAAAGATTAAAGGATTTTTAGATACAAATGCTGGGTCCCAGACTCCTGAATTTTAGAACTCATCTGGAACGAGAAGACTGCCAAGAAGAAGGGCCGGAGAAGCTGCGAAAGGAACAACTGCGAAGATGGGTGCTTTGCTGGGCTGACCTGCAGCGGCTGCTTCTGTCTTGGGCAGTGAAAGGCCTGGACTGGACTTCCTGCAACCAAATTGCTAAGACTCTCCAAGGGCTTGAGGTAGAGCTTGCCCCTTTGTTCACGAAGTCTCAGGAACAGCAAAAACTTCAGGTTCTTTGACCTGGAGCACTGGGGACTGTATGTTTTGTACTGCAACCCGAAGAATGCCCCTCAATGGCGTCTACGACGACCCTGCCGAACCAGTTACCTGAAGGCTGCACAGCCACACAGCGACCCTGGTCTCACCGATGACGCCTGCTGATGCCATCAATGAGCCGCTGCTCGCACCGCGGCCTGTGGGCACCGCACGCCATACCGCCTTGCTTCATGCCGAAGCTTGGGCACCGCTCACATGCCGCACCGCGACCCTGGTCTCACCAACTACGCCTGCTGATGCCATCACCGAGCTGCTGCCCACACCGCAACCTGTGGGCACCACACTTTGCACCGCCTCGCTACACGACGATGCTGTGGCCTTCCTGATGCCACCACTTCCTGCCAAAATAGATGCAGCTGCATGCACAGTGGTTCGGGCCACCGCTCGAGAGTAACACAACGCACTGCCCTCATCCCACACTGCAGCCTTGGCCTCATGACGCCGGTGCCATAAACTCCCGCTAGTCAGCCGGCAACAGAGCTTCAGGAACAACAACGCCGCTGCTTGCACCGGACCTACTAGCACGGCCTCCATCTTGCACCGCGAACCTATTCACATCCGATGCCGCCATCTGACTTCGCCAGCGAGTCGCTGCTCGCAACGCGACCTGGGGGCAGCGCACGCAGCACTGATACTCTTCACACCGCAGTACCCGACGCCTGTTGGTGCCAGCGCTCCGGATCCCATCAGAAAGGAGCTCGACCTGCAACGCTGGTGACTTCAAGGGCCCCATCGCCTTGCATCTCTGAAAGGTACGGTTAGCAGGTCTTCCCAACACCGTAATTGGCCTGTGACCCTGCGGTCAGCCAGAACTGGTTTTGGATTTGTTTTTCACGACGCGGTGATGGCCCCGATGGAGCGATCAACATTAAGGAACTATTTTTAGAAGCATATTTTGATAAGTGATGATTTGGAAGTGTAAGTATTGTGGATTTTCTTTTTTTTATTGTATTTGGTCTTGTCTAAAGTATATAAAAATTTAATATATTTCTGAACTGTGTGGTGTCTTTTTGTAGTGCGCACACTGTATAACTGTGGGTTACGTGCAAATGCTTTACACACTGCCTCTAAGATAAGCCAGACTGCTCATGCCAGGCTACTAAGGGGTAAGCAGGGGTTATTTTAGAGGTGTAACTACCCAATCCTGAGTAGAGTGGTGATTTCTGCCTCACTTTGGCACAAGTCTCAGCTAGCCAGAAATCCCATTTCTAACAATGATACACCTGCCATCAGAATCTTTAAATACAGTAACAGCTGTGTGCTTATTGTCTGTGTTTTTGTCCCAATTTACTAGTTTCATTGCATTACATTTTATTTTTGGTTTTTAAGAGTTCTTGATTAAGGGACTAGTGATTGCAATGTTCTCAGTTTAGAGATTAATGATCCTTTTGTGTCTTGTTTAAACTTCACCTTGCCCCCTAAGATAGTTCACCATCAAATAATTTAGGTTTTGATCACAGAAAACTCATTTCATTTAATCATCTAAACTACTGCTTTTTCAAGTATAAGACAATCCAAAGTTCATATGATCAAAACAAAACGTATAACACATTATGGTATGGATGCTTACTTATGAATAAGAGCAAAGGAAACAATATTATATGAGGTGCTCATAGTAGAAAGTGGGAAGTGAAGGCAGTACCAGCCCTGGGAAGCTTGGTCCCTCAAGTTGATGAAGCTTGCATCTGGTGGTGGTCACCTGGAAAGGCAGTACTAGCTCAACAGCTGGGCCCCTTGAGTCTGAAGTTTGCACCTGGTGGTGACATACCAGGAGGGAAATACTAGTCGCTCATAAGTCCTGCACCTAGTAATGGTGGTACTAGCCTCTGGGCAGACAGACCTCTAAAGTCTGAAGCTTGCAGATGCTGGTGTTCTGGCCGAGAGGTACTAGCCTCTTGACAGCTAAGGTCAATGAACCTGTAATCCTTGCACTTTGTGTTTGGTGTTGGGCAGGGGTGTTCTAGCCCCTAGACAGCTCTGCAGCCAACCTCCAAGCACAAGACCTTCACAATGGCACTTGGCTAACCCGAACCGTCTATGAACAAAGCCAGAAAGATAGAAGGTAAGCAAGCCAAGCAAATACTGCAAGGGAAAGAACAAGACAAGGGAACAGTAGTGAAACAAAGCCAAATTATGATCCAAGAGCCAAAGTCGGGTAAGCAGGAAAGGATCACGAATACCAAGGAAACTGAACAGGAAGTATATATCAAACACAAGGTATGAGGCAATGTATGAAGTCTATTGCAAGCAAGAGATAATGCAACACAGAAAGTTGCCAAGCACCGCCTATTGCAAAAGAAAATGCAACACAGAAAGTTGCCAAGCATTGTCCACTGCAAGAGAAAATGCAACATAGAAAGTTGCCTAACAGCATCCACTTGCTTAGCCAGTGTTTTCATCTCAGTCTGGAAGTCCCACCTTTTAATTTGTTAGTCCTTTTCCAAGTCAAGGTTTTCCACCCTCCAAAGGCCACTCTGCCACAGTCTTAAAGGAGAATGCCTCCATGATCTTCTGATATCAGTCCTCAAACTCCACATCCCCTGAGGATTCATACATACATTTCAGTATGAATTTTTATTGATACTGGCAAGACATTCATAAACCTGCAGTACCTCAGGCTGTTACCAGAGATCCCTCTTGAGTCAGATGCCAAATCTGCAAAGTTATTTCACAAAGCTGCAGTACTTCAAGTAATTACCAGGTGTCCCTCCCAAGTCATTAAAGTGCTCCAAATGACTTTTTCAAACTGAGTGTGTGTGGCTTAAACATATAAAGCTACATACACACAATGTGTGTGTGTGTTTATCATAGGGTAAATAAATATACTAAAGTGGTTTACAATCACATTTTACATACATACAAGCAGTCACTGGTGTAGACAAGTGCGTTCAAAGATCAAACATTGTGGGACTTAAGGTTAAATTTCAAGTTAGTATTTTAGTTAAATAAGACCATAACAATATTAGAATTATAAATGGCACATCTACTAAATAAAAGCATAAGTGAAGTACAACTGTGCATAGTAAAACAATTATACTGTCTATCTTTATACAATAACACTTAGGGGTCGATTGCGATGTCGGTCGGAAAGCATTCTGACCAAATTGTATTCGGGGAGCCAACCGACCGATTACAATGGTTCTGGATACCATTTGGAAAGGGGAGACCACTCGTCCCCCCCGAATGTATGGACGGGTGCCCCGATCCCCCGGGAAACCATTGTGGGCAGGGGGCGTGTCCCGGCTGGTATGCCCGAAGCGGCGTGGCTGGAACACGCTCCTCTCGCCCAAAAAGGGTTGTCCTAAACACCCGCCCGGAAGTCAGTGCACCGATGGGCGTGCTTGAGGCGGGGCCCCTCCCTCCCGCAGCTGGATAAAAGGTGCGGGAATCCAAGGAAGCTTCCTCTTGTTCCTGCGCTCTGAAGGCTGCACCACTCGTCACTCGTGAGCCCTCAAGGGAACAAGCTGCACTTTTTGAGAACTTGTAATCTTTGTTTTTCTCTTTCAGTCGTCAAGGCATAGCTGGAAATCGAGTCGCTTCCGCAGGACAGGTTGTGCTGATTAAACGCGGACATGCCTGGCAAGAAGCCCGGAAAGAGCTCCGAGATGGAAAGGATGCTGCGCACATTGGTGAACCAGGTTGCGGTGATGGACTGAAAATTCGGTAAAGTAGACTGGCTGGATCGCGGCTTGACGACCTTCAGGAAACAGGTGGAGGCCCAAACTGCCCCCTCGGGACGACCTAAGAGGGTCATCGGACCGGCTTTGCCAAATGTCACCCCAGGGGATAAGGGTAAAAAGAGGAAGGGGAAAGCGGGACCTAGCGAGACCCCAGTCCCGGTAGAGACTCCACCAATTCCAGTAGCGCCTGCGGCCAGCCTGGTACCCGTACCGGATGGGGGTTTGCCTATCCCCGTGGTTATCACACCGCTGGTGAACGACCAGATGCCCCCGGAATTAGCGCTTCAGTTAGCGGCAGTGTTACCATGGTTGATAAAGGGAGCGGGGGGGGGGATCTGCGGTTGCGGGAGACCCGGCCAAAGAGGCCAGAATAATTATCGAGCAGTTACGGCAGGCAAGGGATGCCCTGACAGCGAATGTGCCTTCTATTTCCCCACAGGTGGCGAAGGTGGTCCCGGCTGACAACCAAGCAACAACAACGGACGCGGCTGGAAGCGCGGTGGAAGCCGGTAAGAGATAGTTACCGATGGTGGGGGAGGGCGCGGTACCCTCAAGGCGGGAAAGCTTGGCTCAACATATTCCCATGGTTACGAAAGAGATGGTGTGGGCCAACAAGTACATTAACATGTTTTCACTGCTGACTGATCATCGAGAGTTAGAGTATGCAAAGACCCAGAAGGATTTATGGCACCCCAGTGTATGGCGGGCCAAGATGGCGGAATTCAGGGTCGAAGAGACAATGATGAACTGGATCAGGGCCTTTTCTATCTTTGTGGCGATTATCACAGAACGTACACCAGATGTGTTGAGTGACTTGGCATGTTATCAGAGCAGGATCACGAACTTCCATGCGAAGTATGGAGGTAATGAATGGAAAGGCTATGATATGGCTTTTAGAAAAGCGAAGGAGTTTAAAGGGGCCTTGACATGGGATTGTCTGGATACAGTATCATGGCATGCACAGCTCTTGCCAGGATCAGCGAGTGGTTCAGGGTCGAGCACGAACGGCTCCGGGGCATTCCCACAGAAGCAGACACAGCCCTTTCATGCGAACTTTGGGGGGGGAGGGGGGAGTCCCAGCCTAGATCGGGTGGGAACGGAAGCAAGCGAGGGGTGTGTTGGGGCTTCAATAAGGGAACGTGTAACTGGCCGCAAGAAATGTGTAGGTTCCGGCATGCGTGCTTGGGCTGTGGAAACTCCTCACACCCGGAAACCAGATGCCGATCTAAGGCCAATGGCACAGGAGGGAAGGGGGGTCCCAAGCAGGATTGATACGGTGCCTCGGAAGCGAACATCTTCGCCCGTAGATATCTTGGCTTTGACCCCTTGGCTAAACAGATACCCTGATCATGCGTCCGACGGGACTCAGAGATGGCTTCTCATATGGCTTCAGGATCCCGGCGGGCAATTTTCGTGGGAACACTTCCTGTAAAAACCAGTTGTCTATTCAACACAACCCAACAGTTGCCGTTAAAAAGATCGCAAAAGAGGTTAGCTTGGGACGGGTGGCAGGACCATTTGGCGACCCACCAGTGGCTGATTTTGTGTGTTCCCCATTAGGAGGGGTTCCGAAGAAGGACCCGGGGGAGTATAGACTCATTCACAATCTGTCGGCCCCGAGGGGGGCTTCTGTAAATGAGGTGATTGACCCAGAGGTATGCTCTGTAAAGTATGCATCGTTCTATGATGCAGTGGTACTGTTGAATCGCCTGGGCCCCGGTGCATTGTTAGCTAAATCAGACATTGAATCGGCATTCAGGTTGCTTTCAGTACATCCTCAAGACCAGCGCCTGCTGGGTTTCACGTTTCAGGGAAATACTACATGGATATGTGCATGCCAATGGGTTGTTCAATTTTGTGTGCCTATTTTTTAGCTTGTTTGTGGAGTGGGCGTTCACGAAGGCCACAGGGCACAAACATGTGATGCATTATCTTGATGATTTTCTCTTTCTTGGCCCAGCGGGCACTCGGGACTGCGCGCAGGCATTGCAGGACTTCTGCGTGCTCATACGGGGTTTCGGGGTTCCATTGGCGCCAGGTAAGACAGTGGGGCCGACTACCTCCCTCGAGTTTCTGGGTATAGAACTAGACTCGGAGGAGGGGTGCTTCCGTTTGCCGACGGAGAAGGTTGCCAAGTTTAGGGCTTCCCTGTTACAGTGTCTCCGGACGGAGAAGGTGACCCTGCACCAGTTACAACAGACAGTGGGTCAGCTTAATTTTGCTTTAAGAGTGATACCGATGGCTCGCCCTTTCTCTCGATCCATTACGCAATCCATGGTGGGCCTTAGGGAAGGGCACCACCACACAAGACTGTCGGCAGAGGTTCGCCAGGACATGCTCATTTGGCTGGCATTCCGGGCGGACTTCAATGGCCGAGTGGTAGGGAGCAAACCCCCAGCCTCGTCGGCGGAACTCGGCTTATGGACCGACTCGGCGGGCAGCGTGGGGTTTGGTGCAATCTTCGGAAACCGCTGGTCGGCACAAAAATGGCCGGCGTGGTGGCGAACAAACGGCCTGACGAGTAACATTGGTTTCCTGGAACTATTCCCCATCTCGGTGGCTCTGGTGGCATGGCCGGAAGATTTTAGGGACCGCTCGGTGGTGTTTTGGTCCAATAACATGACAGTGGTTGAGTGCATTATCCAACAGGCAACACGCTGCAAATGGATCTTACGACTGTTGAAAGAGGTTGTATTGCGATGCATGAGATTAAACGTACAGTTCAGGGCAAAACATGTGCCGGGTGTACTGAATAATGCAACCGATGTGCTCTCTCGTTTCAAAATGCAGGCTTTCAGGGATTGTCTACCCTCAGCGGAGTTAGTGGCGGCACCTTTCCCCAAAGCACTATGGCAAATCGGTGCCCCTGGACTACAAAACCTAGTGGCAGCCAGTTTAGCGCCCAGGACGAGGAAAGCTTATGAAGGGGCGTTCTGCTCATACTGCGCCTTTCTGGGGCCGGTAGGGGAGCATAGATGTGGGCAGGAGGAGTCCTTGGTCCAATTTTTGGTGGCACTTCATAAAGAAGGCCGGTCGGCGGCAACCGCCAATAGGTATAAGGCCGCCATATCATTTATGGCACAGCTCCACGGGATAAGGGACCCGACAAACTCCTTTTTAGTCAGGAAGGCTCTCCGCGGCTGGCGGCGCCTAGAGGGTTGCAGACAGGATAACAGGCGCCCGATTGGGTTTGATAAATTGACCACTTTACTGGCGAAACTGGACGAGACATGCTCCTCGCCCAGCGAGGTAATACTTTTCCGAGCAGCTTTCACATTGGCATTCCATGGGGCCCTGCGGGTGAGTGAACTAGTGGCAGTGAATAAGAAAGATGTGGAAGGAGGTCTACGCAGGGATCACATCCAAGTAAGGGGGGATTCTCTGCTGATCTTGATAGCCAGGTCAAAAACAGACCAGGAGGCCCTGGGGAATAGTGTGGTGTTGCAGCGCGCTCCAGGGAATCCTGGTTGTCCAGTGAGGCATGTGGAGGCCTACCTGAAACAAAGGTTGATAACATGGGGGGGGGCCCTGCTTCGACATATGAACGGCACCCCATTGACAAGATTTCAATTTCAGAGGGTGCTCGCAATTACGATTGCAGCAGCGGGCCTGAACCCGGGTGATTTTGGGACCCATTCATTTAGAATAGGGGCCGCTACAGAAGCTACGGCTCGGGGTCTGCAGGCAGACTAGGTGAAACAGTTAGGCCGTTGGTCCTCGAATTGTTTCAGGAGATATGTGCGACTGCACATGTTGTAAAAGACTGATGAAATGCACTCACGCTTGTTGTCTTTTGTTTGAATTACAGTTTCACGAGCCTGTGACGCGGGGCGGAAATTGGGATCGGCCCAGCATCAGCTGACCACCGAGACAGGATTACAGAATGGAGATCGAGTGGTCTGGGTCGTGCGCCACTCATACGTGAGGCGTGCCGGGGACATATTCAAAGCAGGTGATGCGCTCCACACATCTGAGGAATATGGGTTCAGAGTGACCTTCCATGGGAAGGGCGGCGTCTGTATTGACCGATTGCAAAGTTTTGTGGAGGAACTATTAGGGCGGCACAGGTCACCGCCATCTGTAGTCATAGTGCACGTAGGGGGCAATGACTTGCTGAGACTGGGAAGACGGGTTTTAGTTGAGCACATACTGTCTGTAGTTGGCTGGTTAGCCAAAAGGCTCCTGGGATGTACGATTGCCTGGTCCCACATGATTCCCAGGAGGATATGGCGGGGAGGTTTGTCTACGGCAGCGTTGAACCACTCGGTAAAGAGGGTCAACAATAAAATGGAGAAATTGTTTCGCTCTGCTCATCTCCAAAGCATTTCTCATGAGTGTATCAGGGGCGATCACTGTTATTCGAATGATGGGGCACACCTGTCCAGGGCGGGTAATGACTTACTGATAGGAGACATCGTAGCTTGGCTAGTGGGTTTGAGGAGACATGACCTATAGGAGGTGTGGGGGGGGGGGCAGATAGTCGGTCAACTATCTGGCCTGTGGCGGTAAGGTCATGATCGGTGAGCAGTGATTTCAAGGTCCCTGGGGGGGCGCCACCCATTATGGATGGGAGCGCCCGGGGGGAGGCGGCCATTGGCCCCTCCCACGAGGGGGCGGCACCCACTACGGATGGGTCACCCAGGGGGAGACGGCCATAGGCCCCTCCCAGGGGGAGACGGCTATATGCCCCTCCCCAGAATTTTCCGGGGGCCGGATATCCACTCCGGCAGAAGAGAGTGTGGGGAAGGGGGCAGGGGGGAGTCCACGCTGTCTTTCTTACGGATACCTCGCCCACGAACTCGGACGACCTTAAGATGGCGTCGAGTGAAAGGGGGCCCCCACGACAAGGGAAGTTACAATTGGCGGCGAGGGTAAAGTCCTCTGCGCATGCGCCACTCACACCGTGAGGGCGGGAAGTTGGCGATAGGGATCTGACACCGGTTAAGACCTTGCCGTTGGCCCTTAATGTTAGGTTGTACAAATTCAAATGTAATGCATTTATCAGGATGCTAGACTCGGCTAGGAAACCTTTGTATTAGAGATTTGTTAAGGTTAGCCTGAATACATGTCTTGATCAAAATGTAATTGAAGTTGAATTTGTACATGATTCATGAAACGTTTTTAATTTAAAGTTTTAAATTTTGTTTCATATTTTGATAAATACGGCCGGGGGGGGTCGTGAGGCCCCCCCGCCTTCCAAAAGTTCAAATCTGTGTCTGTCTCCTCCCATGGGGAATTGGTATTGGGAGGGGTGGCGGGCATCCCGGCCCATATGGTCGGAGTCCCATCGACTTTAATGGAAGCCAGTGTTCTGACCAAAATAACAGGCTCCTACTTAAGAAAAGGATGGGCGGGGGAAAGTGTGCATCCTGTGGCGGTCACCCCTTGATACCTGCCACACTGTGCATGGTCTGAACAGGGGTCCCTTGGGTACCCCCCTTTCAGACCCATTCGGAAGTCTCAGGATGAAGTGGGGCCTGCTATGGCCTCCAAAGTCAGATTCCGACAGCCGATCCCTGCTGGACAAACCGATTTGGAAAGGCTGTCCGGATCAAACATCGTAATCACTCTGAAACGTGGGCCATAGACCTGTACGAGTCAGCTCAAAATGACTCGTTCCTCCAAATGCCCTTTTCGAAAATCGGTCCTTCGGAAAGCTTTCTGAATCGGTCAGAAAGACTGGTTCCGAATCGGATTCGGCAGACCGGAATACGATTCGGAGCCTTTCCGAATTATATTGTCATCGACCCCTTCATAGGAAATCAACTCTATTAAAATTACTTTAGCGGTTACTGGTTCAGACAATTTGATATAAAAGAGCATCTCTTTTAGAATCAATACCAAATAAAAATACTGTGGGCCGGGACTCACCATTTCTTATGAGTTAGATTAGTATGATTTCATCAGTAGCAGCTTATCAAGACAACTGTTTTCAGCACTTTGTTTGACCAATGATGATTTATTAAGGTGGTATTGTTTGTTTGGCCAATCAAATAGGGGCTATCATCAAAACTTTCACCAATTTACAGTGCAACCATGGGTTTCTTGGATTGAGAATCACTATTATTGCTTCTCTGCATGTGCAAATGCTCTGGCAATGAAATTCTTTTTTAATAGAGCTACACAAAGTTTGTACAAATTAGGACATATACAGACCAAATGTATGAAGTCCTCCTTTTTGGCATTGCAAAGTCTACATGTTGTTGGTCTGCTATGTTTCAACAGCGGTCGACCAGCCAGCGTTGGTAATTGGCTAAACCTTAGAGCCATCAATCTACGCTTGAAGAATTCTGAGAAAGAGGTGCCTAAATATGGGACAGGCTAAAGCCATAGTACTTTTGATAACCATCCAGGCGTGCAACCGGGAACTAATGTTTTTTCTTTCAGATATGACTCCATCTTTGCCGCCATGTTAATCGTCCTGTTGAAAGTCGGAAATGGCAAGTTCTTGTCCTAAAGTTTGATTAAGTGTATAAGTTTCATAGAACCATGCAAGTATTTGTGGTAAGCCGACATTGAGTTACTTTCTAAGGCAGACCATGATGATCTATTTAATAGGCTATGTTAAGAGATTGCTGCTAATTTTGACTTTAGGTGAATTAATACGGCAGCCCTCTAAGTGAAAATATACAGCGACTGAAGTGGGCTAGTGCTTTGACTTCTTCTGTTTCGCAGTATCTCATGGATAAAGATAATTAACAAGAAGTTCTGTACATATTCATTCTCATTATGATGTTTTTTTCAACCATGAAATTCGAAGCATACAATACATTTCTTGCCAACTATAGACAATTGTGATGACATTCTAGTTCAAATGCATACTACCAATCACCGGTAAATTCAAGTGCTTTCAAATTTATGTTTAGGAAACTGTTTTTTGAGTGGCACTGTAATGTGTGGCACTAATCACAGTTGCTAATATTGAAGCCCATGGCCCTATGCAGTGTGTATTAAACTTAAACAAAAATTAAATTCACTAGTTAGTTATCTCTAGCAACTATAAATCATGCCCTAAAGTAACTATAACTCATGCCCCCGCTATGAACAGTTTTTTCATCAATTGTCATCGGATGTTGTATTGATGTTATCAATGAGATCATGGAAAATTCCATGAGTGATGTAATATGTGAGGTAATTAGCAGTGCATGGCAAGGACATAGGTTAGATACTTTAGGGAATCAGTTATAGTTCCTAGAAAGTTCCTAGAAATATCTAGAATGGTGAATTTCAGAGGTTTATATTTAGTTTAAAACTACTTTGTCACTGAAAGTTCCACCCAACTATAATGTAACTTCAACCTTTGCTTTATTCAGTAAATATCCAAGTTTTTCTTACTGCAAAAGTAAGCTATCATTACAATTTCCCAACTATAACACTGAGTTTGTCAGTGAATTTCTAGTGTTTTTTTTTAATGCAAAATAATATTTTATTACCATATGTAGAGCCAAACTCACGCCGCGGCCAGGCCTCGAGTAGCCACCCCTCGCCATGCTGTGCCACTGGATTCAAGCTAACCTGGATGATGAGGTGAAACCCTGAAACCAGTCCCAGGATGCTGGTTTCTGGTCCAGGGAGGACCTGGCCTGGCAGTTCAGGCTGGAATGTCCCCATGGGGAGCAGGGTCAAGACTGATTTGCATATGGCTTAGTCTAAATTTGATTAGTGGTGTGCAAAAAAAACGATGGATTCAACCCAGATTGCGACTGGGGGTGAATGTTAGATTGGTTCAGCATTCCGTCCATCATCTGTTCTTTTTGCATTTGTCACTCTAAATTGGAAGGGTATGCCCACATGTGGGTCCTGTGATCGCTATGCCACCAGATTCAGGCTAACCTGGCTGGTGAGGGGTGAAACCCCGAAAACGGTCCCAGGATGCTTGTTTCTGGTGCAGGGAGGACATGGCCTGGCAGTTTGGGCTAGACTGTTCACATGGGGAGCAGGGTCAAGACTGATTTGCATATGGCTAGGTTAAACTGGAATGGTGTGGCATGCAAAAAAATGACAGGTGAATGTTTGATTGGTTCAGCATTCCGTCTATCATGTGTTCCTTCTTTACGCATGGCCTTCTGGGATACACAGCTTTTGGTTGGTTTGGCAGCTCCTGGCTCACTCAAGCAGAATTACAGAATTTGTCGAAGTGTCACAATACCAAAAATAGAAAAAGTGGGCCTATCGACTATCAAGGGGTGAGCCTATAAATATTTATAAAGCTGATCTATCATCTCCAAAAATCACCAATATTTTTGATCAAATGTATATTTCAGTAATTCACAAAATGCAATGTTTGATAATAGAGATTAATACAAAAAAAAATGTTTAATACAGTTTTATGGAAACAAACAGCATGTTTCTAATTCTGTCTTTTAACATCATTTTTAGGACTGGATTTTGTGGGCTGAAAAATTATAAAAGATAGGCTCAGTTAAGTTTGATTTAAAAAAAAAAATGAAACCTATATGTCTCGGAGTCTTTCTTTTAAAATTTTTCAGCCTACAATATGCAGGCATAAATGGTTGACCTCCAACTGAAGAGCATACAGCACTTTAAAAATATAAGGAAAGTTCTCCTGGGGTCACGGATTTAATGAGCCAGGATACTTACTGTATTTTTATGTTGTTGGGGGCTGCTGCATTCCCTGCAGGCCACCATAACATGAAAAAAAATACTTGGCGATGTCCCGGCCTCTTCTATGGGCATCACAATCATGAAAATACGTTATATTAAAATGCCCTAGGGCATTACTAGGCACCCATTTCTAGGAGCAGTGAATAATAAATGAGAAGCTCATTTATTATTCATTTTTAGAAAATATATTTTGGATGTACAGGTGCCCAGTTGGGTTTGTTTGTTGAGGACTGTGGGGGGAGCTCTAGGGCCCACACGGGCCAGCTGGCTCCTCTGCTGGCATCCATCACAAGTGCCGATGGGAGCAGGAAATTCTTTTCTTCTATATAAATATTGGGGAGGCGTGCATGGGCCTTCTGCCCAGGTTTAGAGCCCTTGGGACCCCAGGGCTTTTTTTTTTACTTTTTAGTGAGATCGTGCACGGACCCCTTCCTTGAGGTTTTACAGGCTCTGGGGATCCTATCGACTGTGGCTTATTCGTTATTTTTTTAAAGATAGGGTCGCTTAGCCTACTCCCCAAGCCTTTAAAGACCGGGACCCCATTCTCTCAGCCCTTTTTTTTGTTTAAAGGGAAGGTGGGCAAGTGGCCCTCCCTCCTGAGTCAAAAGTTGCCCTGGGGATCTCATTCCCTTGGCCTAAGGTGGGTACTCAATACAAATGAGAAAGAAGGGGTGCATATAGGTCCAGTATACTGGCCTCAATAAATACAATGTAGCACTGAAGGAGTATGCAGTTGCTGTAGGGTGGGGAAAGAAGAGAAGGAGGCTAGGTCGGTCAGCACACCATAGTGGAGTGTGGGTGCCTCCCAATTTGGGAAGTGGGGCCCACACACAGCCATTTGGGTGTCATGCTTCATCATAGGGCTTGGTCCTCGTCAGGCCGGCGCTTCAATGCCCAATGGGGTTCTTTGTCGGAGATCTTTTCCCCAAGCTGTATAGGTGAGGTGCGTGTTGTGGGCCCAGTGGTGTAGATGTGAGGTAATGTGAGGAGAAATAAAATGAGGCGAGGTGATGCTCCCAAATGAATTTTAATCGTCGAGCCCACTCGTCTCAATTAAAACCAGAATAGGGATAATGCCTATTATAATGGTCGGAAGTATCTCTGTGTGTAGTCATGGTTGGGGGCGGGCGGGTGAGCATTCCTGCTCCAGGCAGTAGAGGAGTGGCTTTTCCACTGTTGTGGGCGCTGACTGTTTGGCCAGCCCCAGGGACAACCAAACCAGTCATGCACACGCTGCATTTTTTCTATATAGGTTGCATGCAGCATACATAGCGAAAATGGCCTCCCCATCGACACCTGTGGGGTCTGCATCCTAGCCAATCATAATGCTCCCATTGCAGCATTGTGATTGGCTTAGGGGAGTAGAGGGAGGATGCCTGCTTCCTGTAAGGCGCTAGGCGCAGAGAGGACATGCGACACGGGACTGGAGGTAAAGGAAACTTTAAATGATTTTTTTTTAAATTAACACCACCCTCCCCGTGCGACCCCAACCTTACCCCCCATCCGCGAGACATGCCGGCCGCGACTGCAATAAAGTGCACATTTTCGGAGTGTCTGTGAACCTTACGAAGTTCAGCTTCACGTTTGGCAATGATAGGGAAGTGCCGGCTTCCGTAAGCGCTGCATGCAATTGTCAGTAGTGTTGTGTTACTGAATGCTTTCTCAATTAAGTAGATGGGGTGGGGGTGCTGAGCCTGCCAGGCAAGTGGTGATATCTCTAAAGGAATTGCTGTCACCAGATGTTTTCTTGTATCCACCTCAGGGGCGTAACACAGGCCCCCGCAGCCCACGCGGTGCGTGGGGCCCATAGCTCCTGGGGCCCCCTCAGCACTGAACTCTGGGCTGGAGAGCTCCTGATTGAGCCCGGAGGGGGCCCCCCTATGTACCGTGCAGGGAGGCCCCCTCACTTTTCGTTACGCCAGTGATCCACCTCGCTGTGTTTTGCTGCCTAGTTGTTTCTTTCCTCTGAATTCTGTAATGGAGACCAATTTAGCTTCCTGCTAGTCTCATGGATTTTTTTTAAATGCCTAAGCAGGTGTTCATGGTAGCTGTAAGTATAAATGCCTGGCACAGTGCCCTTGTTCTCAGTGATCCAGTGTAAACAGAACAAGGGCTGCCTAATCAACCATATTAAAGCTTAGGGTCTCTGAATTATATGCACACAATTAAATTGCTTTATACAATTTAATGAATTAATGCAAAAACAGAAGAAAAAAGCCAAGGTGCTCAGAACTCAAGTGATCACACAATGATATTTAGTGCTGTGAAAGTGATGGAGCAAGGATTTGGAAAAAAGAAACTTGCTCGAATCAACCTCTCGTTAACAAGTAGAAGTAGAAAAATGAAAGAGAATTAATATACACACACGACATTCACATACGGGGAAAGGCTAACTGCTTGCTTAAATAACAAAGAATAATGTGCCACTTAACAAAAATTCAGTTCAAAACCAATAATCGCCTTGCGCATGTGCAAATTAATACCGCGTAATTATCATGTGATTTACCCATGTGAGAAGGAAACTCTCACGCATGCTCCAGGAGTCACTAACCGTAGGTCTGGAGGTACCGCTTGCTTGGCATATGCTTGCCGGGATGTGAAAGAGCAGCCCCTGGTAATGCTTTCGCTTAACGAAGAAGAAAATAACATGGGATAGAGTAGCAGGGGGAGGTAAACAGTGATAATAACATATTTGAGAAATTAACATCCGTTTATGATTCTTTCATCATTAGTGAACATTTTGGGCCTGATGTGATTTGAGTCTGCACACTAAAATCTGGGAATGGCCTGCTGACTAGAACATTGACCGGCTGCCAAGAACCAAGGACGGATTCTTGGAAAAGTTCTTCAACTGAAGAAATTATATAAAAATTGTATCTATCTGCTTCATGAATGCATGTGAAGGGAAGTGTTCTGAAAAATTGAATAAATTAAGTGGGAAGGGTTTCATAAACAAAGAATTAGTTCAGAATTTTGAGATGACCGCATGAAGCGATGACAAATCCCCTGCCACCGCCCCAATCACAGCTCATGATTCACAGATATTTGCAACCTTTGAGGGTGGGACATGCAAAATTAAAAAGGGTATAACTTGAGTGACTTAAGATTAAGATTAAGATAGAGAGAGCTGCTATGAAGTGACGTTGATGCCGAGTGAGGAGTGAGCGATAACTGCTGCTGGGAAGAACAGACTAATCAGGCTTTCTTAAGTATTGAATCTTCTCAAAGTGAAGATTTGTGGAATAATATCGAGGAGGCAGAGAGTGTAAGAGAGGGGTGCGTTACGGTGCATCATGTTCTAGGAAGTGTAGTACGTATAATCTTATCCTTCACCTGTCCTATAGTCTTTGTCTCCTCACTATTAGTTCAGGTGACCTCCACCAAAACCTTTTGGCCGGGGGTTGGGTTTCCTGTTTCACCTCTGTAATTATATTTAGATCTTACATTTTTCATATGTTTTGCAAAGGATGAACTATTGTGTCTTTTGTCTCTTCCTCCATTACTCCTAATGCATTGAGATTGTTGGACGTATTTGTGCATTGAAATGTTATGTGATAAATGAATTTCCTCTCCCATTAAAGTTGATGGAGTTTGCACTGTGAATCTGTACAAATGAGCATTCATTTTGATTGAGTTATTAGATACAATTTATTGAGTCTCACACAGAGTCGGTGATCATTTATTTGAAAGTTATAAAATAGATTAATACATTTGTTAATATCACCATCAAGTACTTGTCTAATGGTCCATTGACCAAAGGAAGAGTGTTGATTTGTGAAGATTAGTTAGGTATTGACTAATTCAGATCAAAGTGAAATAAAACTTGACCCCCAGCGAAATAGTACTGAACGTGTATATGGTCCCAATGTGAATGATACGTGGATTGTGAAATATTTATCCTGGCCTTTCGATGAATCAAAAGCAGGTCTATACACATAGGCAGGAGAATAATTGGGCATAACAGGATACTTTTCATAAATTTCTCTACGTTGAATATGAAGATTTAACCAAACTAATAACCCCATGAGTCAGTGCGTTTTGACCCCAATTAAAAATGTACAAGGTCATTAGCAAAACATATAGGACTAGAGTCCAAGCCTTAATGTTTCTTGTATCCTCCTTGCCATTTTGGGTCACAGATCTCCCAACACTGTATCCTACTTAGTGTTGATTATTCTCTGGCATCTTTTGGTACCACTATTTTTAATTTTTGATTTATTTTAATCCATGCAAAGCCCAGATTTGTCAGACCTGGTGTTTGGACTCTAGACATATATGTCCTGATGAACTCAAATTCCATTTAGACATGGGAACCAGTTAACTCATCATATGCAATAAACACATTTTTACAAAAAAAAAAAAAAAAAAAAAAAAAGAATATGCTTCAACTAAATATATACATCATGTGATCAAGACTGTGGAGACAGTCAAAACGCGTAATGGCGGGCAAGCGGAGCAATAATATGCAATAATAAAGGCACCTTTGTTTTGGCACCAGAAACGAGTTCCACTCTTCGTAGAATGGTTTAGAATATGCTTCTTCTAAATATATACATCATGTGATCAAGACTGTGGAGACAGTCAAAACGCATAATGGCGGGCAAGCGGAGCAATAATATGCATTAATAAAGGCACCCTTGTTTTGGCACCAGAAACGGGTTCCACTCTTGGTCTTTATCCAATTGTACAAGAATTGGTGGCGCTGGCGAGTTCGGATATATATATATATATGACTCATGTGAGAGCTTAAACATGTATAAAAGCGTCATTTTGTTTAGTCAGATGTTAGTGAGCAAGGCGGAGGTTGCCGCCGAAACGCGTCTGAGCAGAAGTTGATATGAAATAAAACCCTTGAACTAAGATACACGGAGTCAGCGCCTTCTTGGATGGTGAAGTTTGGTGTGGTATTAATATATATATATATATATATATATACATACACATACATATACACACACCCACACATACATGGTTTAAATCAATGTATGACAGATTTTTGTATTGATTCCTATTGGTGATAATGTGATGTCTCAGATGACATCTATTTATTTTCAAGTTAGACCACTATAGGACATTGTGATGTATATTTGAGTTCAGTGAACTAGCTCCCGATGTAATCCACCTTTCTTGTGAGCACTACACTGGTGCCTCACTGCTACCACGATTACTACCACCTCCATCACAACAATTGCCACCAATGCCACCAACAGTATTCCAACCATCTCCTCCACATGACCATAACCACTACTATCACTACCATCACCCTCAACATTCGTTCTATTTCTATCAATGCTACTGCTCCCAGTGTGATCACTACTACCAGCACTACCATGGCACTCTTGTCTGTTTAAAGAACACTATTGTATGGTTTGACAGTGTTGTGTAAGTGTAAGAGAAATAAGTGTAGACATATAGGTGAGAGACCTTGTTTATTATAAGTAATAAAAAAGGTCAATGCTTGATCATTAAAGTGTAGCAGTACTGTAAACATGCTTCAATCAATGTGAACATGCCTTCTTTATCATGAAGCAGCTAGAATTCCAAATACTTGGATATAATCTATTGCTTCTAAAACGTAACTATTTCCCACTATTACGGTATTTTACGCAAAGCAGAAAAAGATGTTGGAGGGTAATGGTGTCCTCAGACATATCCAATATACAGACCATAGTATCTGTAGTGTGGAGCCTGGTGCTCTTCAGGTGGATGCAATGGACTGGACCTTCCAGCACATTTCTGAACCATAATGAATGAGTCAGAAAAAATGCACTAAATTTACGAATGATTATTACAACAGGTTTATCAACTGCATTGTAATATATTTAACTGGTGGGTGTTGACATTACCTTTATATAAGTTGTTTATGAACTGTAACAATACTTCATAGTACTGAAAGTACTACTGTAGAGGGTGCATTGACAGCAGGGCACTCTATGGAACAACTTTTTCAATGGTGTTGTCAAGTGATAATTACGGGTACTGCGATGTGCTTAAATGACATTACTTGACAGTCTCTTGTAAAGAGATCTCAACAAGCAGTGAAGCAAGAACTTGACACCTCTTTGCAAGTTAAAGTGTCTCTAGAAAGAGAGACTGCTAAAAGACACACCCCTAAAGAACAGAATTAAAAACATTATCTTTCTACAGGTTCACATCCACAGACTGTATTCCATCAGAAAGAAAATCTCTGAATAATATATTCCTAAAAGTCCTCTAAACTTTCAATGTACCCTTCCCTATTGATTTGGAATGCACCAATTCTTTCCCATCTACCTTTTGCATGCTTCGTGTATATATGTCTATTCTAAAGTGCATGCCTGTCGGTCTTAATCTTTTTCTTTGAAGCCATATGCCTGCAACCTAGCAATATCTATTCATGCCCATCAGCCATTTTCGATTACCAAATAGCACACTGGAGTAAATGCACATTATAGTTTGAGCACAAGGATATCCCCAATAACCAATGGATGGACCATTAATTTTGGGCTCCCAGGTAGGGTGCTGAAGCACCTGGTCAGGGGTATTAAGTGAAATATAAAAGCAATCCGAGTACACTACAGAATGACCAACAGTTCATGGACTATTAACATTATTTTTTAGATGATGGCAGCCTTGTGAACAGATTATGCAAATGCTAGAATTTGATTTGTCCTCATCAGTAGGTGAAAGTGTCCACTCACAGAAATTTGCAGTTTTAGTTCTTAAAAGGCACCATCTATTGGGTCATGGTCTTCCCCAATACTCTTCTGAAATGTGTATTGACCATTGATGAATACTAAAATCAAAAAAGAATTGCTAATCAATTGTTCCATGTTTCTCGATTGCCTCGGTCATGAAATTCGCAAAATAATATTAAAAAAACGGTTACGAGCTCTGAAGCGGATTCACAGCAGTTTGTAAGTTGTTGGGTTCTTGCCATGAAAACCTCCCAGATCTTTCTCTTTTTGACCACCTAGTATTGACCTTTCGACTATGGGTGAACACCTTCACTGGTGACTCACCCACTGTAAATGCACTGCCAGTGTTGACCACCAGTGTCTGCCTTTTAAGATAAGTCTGCCGCAACCTAGCAAGTGTAAGCGGAATCTGGCTGGTTGCATGCGAACATGTGTGAGGGCTGCACATGGGAGACTATAACTATGCACAGGTAGCCTGGCACTGAGGGAACTCAGTAGGGTTGGAGATTGACCTGTGTAGATCTCATAATGTTAGTGTACACTCATAGGGAGAGTCAGTGTGGTTTACTGTCCTGTGTGCAGTGACAATCCATTATACATCTATGGGAAAGACTGTCTTAGAGTGCAGCTTCTCTTCCAGTTGGCCTACAGAGACCAGTAACATATTGAACTAGGGTGAAATCTGTCTGCCAGACCCAAATAGGAGAGTTCTAACAAGATATCTGTATAGCTTATGGGTCATTCAGGATTGATATATTTCTCTGCTTCAGCTTAGCATCTGAGCCAAGGCCTTTTATTACCCAGTACTGCTAAGTTAATTACATTTCTCTTCAGCAGCATGAATAAAGGTCCCCCCACTCTAAGGGAATAATGATTAGTGCTTCACTTAGCTCATGAGAAGGAAAGGTGTGGGGAAAACAGATATGCATCAAACAATCAGCTGTCACATTGTACCTGGGATAAGCCAGCCCAAACCCACAGAGCAAAGGAGGGAGCCCAGACCTCAGGAGCCAACACATGAGGGGGCTTCTTTTGAAGATTTGATGGGAAAAGCCTTGGCAGTGATGTCAGCGGAAAGCAAAGCTAACCCCCAGGCAGATGTGACTAGTGATTCCTCTGTGACGCTATTTTGAACTGTCCCAGCAGGATGTGCAGGAGGGCTGGGACAGGGGCAGAAAGGTAATAGGCACCCCAGGATATGCCAGATGTGCCTTACTTCTGAAACCTTCTGTCCCCACTTAAGTCTTGCGCAGGGGGAAGCTCTCTCTATTGGTTGTGGCTTTCTGCTGGACACTGGGACAGGAGGCAGCAGCCATGAACAACTGGAAGGATGAACCCCCTTGCCGTGCCATACATCTGGACCTAGGATACAGATTCCAGTTGCGGCAGGACCAGTGGGGCACACCACAGGACCAGGAAAGCTGGACCACTTATGCCCCTTGTGAACTAGTTGGGGAAGAACTGGAGTTCTGCACCAAGGAGGAGAGAACCCCAGAGGAGAGAAAGGCTGATGCAGGGAGCCAGTGAAACCAACTCCCCCTCAATGGTTGTCACCTTAGAGGCCTGAAAGGCTAGGAAAGGTGATTCAGGTGGCTAGGGCTTGCCAGCAGAAGCAAAATGAGCCCACGACGGAGTAAATCAACTCACAGGAGCTTGAGATATCCATAGGAGAAGTATTTGACCTTTGAACCTCCCCAGAGAGTTTGGAGCACATGGAGCTCCGCTGCCCTTGTGTAGTGCTTTTAATTTTTCAGCCCTAGGAGAGGGCATGTGTGGGGCCTCCTCCACAGAGCTCAGGTGGCCTGGGGATCCCAACCTCCAGACTGGTTTAGGGATTGAGTAGCCCAGAATCCCCAACTTTGGGCCCTCCAACACCCATGGCAATGGGGGAGTGCCGTCACACTTTCACCAAAGGAGATGAAAAAGAGGCGGGCCCGAAATCCCAACTCCAGGGCCCGACAATGCCACGGAGGACAGGGCAGTGCTGATGCACTCCCTAAATTAATGGTTGACCTACCTTGCTCCCCGTGCCAGTGTCTGGGGAACTGCGGATTCCTGCTGCAGCACAGAAGAGTGATGCCCGTTTAGGGAGCCGGCCAGGTGTGGGATTCCTGGGCTGCCCCTCCCATCAAAGAACACATGCAGGGGTGCTGGGTGGGACCGAGAAACTCTCCCAAAAAAAACTAAAGAAAGGAAAAGGCATGAGAAGCGCTGTGCCAGGAGCCGCTAACCTAATATGCACACTTCTGAGAGCGCACACCATAAAGCTCTGCAGGGCTGATAACCGTTCAAAGCCTTTTCAAATGTGTGTAGTGGTCCCAGAATGATGAGGCCACCACCAACATCAGAAGTGTGTGGGGGAGGTCTAGGAGTGCCACAGATCCTCCCAAAGAAAAAAGTACTGACCCCCAAGCCTGACTGTTCTAGGAAATCTCAACCACCTCAGGATTTTGCTACCGAGTTCAAGCAGTCCCCTGGCTGGAGCATGTGCTCTACAGTTGGGAGTGTTGCACCCTCTAGCGGCTAAGTCTATGGCTCCAGTTATTGTGGTTTGAAGGTGTCTAACAAAAGGTACACATTATACAGCGCCTTCTAGGGGTGAAGTCTATGGTTACAGGTTGTGTGATCAAAATGTGATGCTCTTTAGGGGCTGTATTTATGATTCAGGTTTTGCGATTTGAAAGTCCATAAAAAGCACACAGACGTGTTGATCATTTTTAAATGCTTTATCAAAATCATAAGAGTGGAGTGTTCACTTTAAATGCTTGATTGATATGTTAATGGGGACAGTGATTACTTATCAAATTGTATATGCTTTATTACCATTAATAAGTACATTCACACATGGTTATTATCGATTATTGCATTTAATCCTAAAATTATGGTGTTCTTGACATGTGATTTGTTGATCTTGACCCTTGAAGGAGACGGAAGTGATACACAATGTTATCTAGTGTATTTTTCATCTCCAGAATGGACATTTGTAAATAAATGCGTACTATTTAGTTGTTTGTGTATAATAAATGTACTTTTCCTTGTTCAAAAGCACAGACAAGGCAATTATTTTTGGAGGGTTATTATTGTGTGCCAGCATAAGGCCATCACTAGACCACACCACCTCTGAGTACGCCTTGGACTACTCTGGTCCGCTACCCTGAGAGAGTCAAGTGCTACAATGGAGTGCTTGTTTCCCAGTGGAGGGCAAATGTGGACCCATTACTTGTGATGTCCACCAGCTGCGGCCCTGTCCTAGTGGGCTGAGTGGCCATGCCCCCTCCCCTTCTGGCCACTATAAAGAATGTCTGTCAGGCTGAGCAAAGGTTAGCCTTACAGACGCTCTTTATTTTCAGGTCAGGAGATAGACATGCGCTAGATGTGCAGGCTTCTGCCTGCCTGAGCTGAACTTTGCCGGGCTAAAGCAGTCACTGCTTCAGCGGGTGTGCCATCTTCAGCCTGGCAAAACACCTTGAGGCCCTCCCCCTCGTGACCAGATGGAGTGTCACTGATTGCTGTAGACCTGGGAACTTTGACACTTGGCCTTGTGCGCTGCAGGGCTTAGGACTAATCACGGACACCCCACCACAGAGAGGGGTGGTGCTAGCAGTCTCATGAACCCCCATCCCAGTCTGTGACAAGTAAAGAATACTGCCTTCCTTTAATTGCTAACCTTATGTTCAGATAATGAGGGATGGCAGCAGTCCCAACACCCCTGGGACATCCAAGGCTTGGGTATAGTCAATTAGGAAATGCAGCAGTCCCAATCCCCCTGCGAACTCCGCAGCTTGGGACTGCTGCCCTCCCTCATTGGCTGATGAGGGAAGACACCAGTCGCGTCCCTCCCAGCATCTCCGAGGCAGAGCTACGCAGGCATGCATGAATATTTGTGAGTGAGTTTTGTGAATGTGTGTGTGCATGTATGAATGGATGAATGTGAGCGAGTGTGTATGTGTAGTATGTGGCCCCCCTCACTGGTAAAAGTACAGGCCGCCACTGTAGGCCACACAACTAATAGCCAGTTTATTTAAACCATTGATAAACAATGTTTTCTGATTTTAGCATTTATCAATTGTTCGATGTTTCTGGATTCCCTACAACTTGAAATTCTAAAAATAATTAAATTTAAAAAAATACTTACGAGCTCTGAAGCGGACCCAGAGCAGGTTTTTTTATATTCCCCATTTCATGCATTTCACAAATGAATGTAAAATGATTCTCTAAAGAGTTACAGAAGAAATAATCTAATTTGTTTGAAAAAAATAAAATAAAGGTCGACCATTTTTCTTTAAACATCTGTTCCCTTCATTTATTTTTTGGCAGCAACTCATACACATTCTGCAAATGGACACAGCTTAATGAACATACACCAGATTATTTAAATTAATGTTTTAATGAGTTCTTCAAATGGGTTTTTTTAAAGAAAAGGCAAGCATGAAATTGCTTCTCCGGTATAGCTGTTTTAACATCAAAAATACATGATCGGCTCACAAATGCAAGCTCCAGCTGCAAGAAAATGGAACATCATTGTTAAAAAAAAAAAAAAAAAAAAAAAGGCCAAACCCTTCAGTGTCTAGATCTAAGGGCCAAATGTATGTAGAGTTTGTGATTCAGTAATCTGCCACAAATAGGTCAGTGACTGTTAAAAGCTAAATTTAGGAAGTATCAATGTGGTTTTCGTTTCTAGCAGCAAACATAGGGCCAGATGTAGGTGGCCAAATAGCATGCGCTAACGCAGACAGTTTCAGAATTTCAGCGTTTGCGATCGCTATTTGGATGCGAGCAATGTAGGTGAGTTTAAACCTACTAGCAAAATAAGGAATCGCAAAATTGCAATTCCTTATTTTACTTTTGCATTTAAGGAATCGCAAATTGCAATTCCTTAAATGCAATGTAAGTAGCAAAAAAGAAAGTGCACTTTAGCCTTAAGGAATCGCTAATTACCAGCAACTTCAAGTTGGTGGTAATTAGCGTTTTCCTTTAAAAAAAGCCCTTTTTTTTTTTAAAGTGCCATGTGGCACACATTTATGCCGTTAGGGCATTTATGTGTGCCACATGTGCACACATGCACATTTAAGGGGCGCCACAGAGTGTCCTATTGACACCCTGGCACCCTTGAAATAGCGCCCGCTGTTTGCGATTCTTTAATAGCGAATTGCAAATAGTGAATATCTTCCCATTCGTTCCTATGGGCCTCCGAGCCCATAGGAATGAATGGGTCGGTATTCGTTATTAGCAAATCTCAATTTGTGATTCATTATTAAGGAATATTAAGGAGTTGCTAATATTTTAGTGATTCCTACCTACATTCCATTTTGCGAGTCCTTCATAGCGAATCGGTAAAATTCGCTATTAAGGATTCACAAATTTGATTTTACCTACATCTGGCCCATAGTGATGTGAATCTAATCTTACCGAGTCGCTATTTTTGCGACTTGAATTTGTGATGATCACCGAGAACCAATTTGCATTCCTTATTTTGGAATGTACTATTGGTTTGCTAATTTCGAACAGTAACAGAAATAGGTTTTTGCACTCCCAAATTAGCAACAAGTGCAAGTAGGTGGTGCCCAGATGCAAACTATGAGAGGTGGAAACTTTCCACAAAGGCTGCTCTGTATGCTATGGCAAGGAGGATGAGAATTTTTGCTCCACACCACCATAGAGGACGGCAAAGACAGGAGCTTATTTTCAGAGTCAGATAGACCTTTTTTCAGCATAGCAAGTATAGGCTCATGAGAACTGGCATTTTAAATGCAATTGTCGAGTTAGACCTTGTGTTTTGTAGGGACACAACAGAATTGTTTGTGTGCCTACACAACCTTTTACACACCTCTTAGCGTCAGGAAGCTATCAGCGTTTTTGTGCCACAGCAGAAGGGGTTTCCAAAGTGCTCTTTTGAATTGTTTCCACAATATTTTAGATGCTATGCTGGTAAACGTTCATAAATATATTTTTCCCAGTTCACAACAAGACTTGCAGCAAACAAAACTTAGTTTTCATGTGGCACATCTCACAGGTTATAGGCTAAATTGATGGGACACACCATAATTTGCCATCCTAGTGCTACTGAATGTGTGCATTATAATCAAAAGATCCAGCACTCCTTACTGACCACCTTGTGGCTAAATCTCCAGTTCCCACAAATGACTCCTATATCTTTTGGCACTGTGCCCTTTACAACCAGCTTGCAAGAGGAGATTTTGGGGATGATTTTCTTTTAGGTATTTCTACATTTCAAATGTATATTTCATAAATGCATGCTATATAGTCATATTTTACATTTTGCGTTAGGTGATATTTCTTATGAACTACGCACATGGATTTTGACTCCATATCATAACCCAAGTACAGGGAGTGAAAGCCATTATAACCTTACCCACAACCGGACAAGGACAGTTACAGAGCGCAACTTTGGCCTGCATAAAGCAAGGTTAAGCTGTCTTCATAAGAGTAAAGGGAGCCCTTCAGTATTTACCTCTATTGGCATGAAAGAAGGGAGCCCTTCAGTATTTACCTCTATTGGCATGAAAGATTGTGGCAATGTTTTCAATGCTGCACAATATAGATACATGTAACAGACTTCCAATGAGCAGGACAGCTATGATGATGAGGAAGACCACCTCCAGAAACACATTCCAAGATGCACGAAGAGCAGCAGGTGGAAGGGAGAGAAACGATTACTTTTCCAACAATTATTTCTAAGGTGAATGTATTAAAATTCAACCATGCAATGTGTAAAGATGTAATATCAGTCAAAATAGTGAAAAGTAATTTTATTTTATGTTTATTCACAGGAACTATGGAAAATCACAACAGGGACTGCATATTTTTTTCTCCAGAATGTTCTGCAATGCACATGGTTACCAAATGCATTTCTCTTTTATATTTCACATAACATACATTGAATGCCTCTTTCCTTGATTGCTGGGAGTGGGTCTCCCTATGTCAGTTGCTAACATATCCACTTATAAATCAGCAGCCTGACTGTGTTCACACCTATATTTTATTTCATCAGGCATAGACATATCACTGTGGCAAGAGGTCTCCTCACTCTCTAGAACAGGGGTAGCCGGATTAATAGAATGTGTTTGTGTAGTTTGTACAAAGTCAAGATAAAATGTAATCTGCCCTAAAATGTTTGCAACATCTTTGCAACAGTGGTACCTTTCTTGCTGGATATGAATACAGCGATGACCAAGTATCCCTGTTGTATTTGCCAATACTGCTGTACATTTTCAAAATGCGGCAGTCTAAATACAATGCATCAATGTCTTAATTTGTTGCTGTGTTTTTTGCACGTAATTACTTCATTGTTTCATTGAATTGTCAATATTATTAATCAAACCAAACATGCCATCATCCACGTTTCTTCCAAGCATGTTAATGGCTTAAAAGATTTAGTTTTGAATGTCTAACATTTATTTTTCTATTTGCACCAAGTCTGAACTAATCAGGATGCAGTGGCACCTGTATATAAAAGGTCTGCTTTCACACCGTGGTTATAATGGTGAGTATTTTTGACTCCCGAGCCTCTGGATTTAAAGTTTGTTCTGTATCGTAAAGCTGCCAGTACATTTTTAGTAGCCCTCGGTGCGTCTTCTCGTAAGCAAAGTTGCTTGACACAATATTGGCGTTGGTTCCATGTCTCTTGCTTGAAGCATAAATATGCTATCACTACAGACTCCTGATTGACTACATCTTCCACAGTGTGAGCATCGTGATCCTCTGTAACGTTGTCTTTCTTCCTCTGTAATGTTGTCTTATCCTTGCATATAAAATGTCATGTTTCATTAATAGGTACTTGGTTTAGCATGACACATAGCAGCCTATGTTGCAGTGTATGCCTCTTAAATCTATGATCAACTCGTTTTTCTTTTTTCTTTCTGGGATCATGATACAAAAGATTTACATTATTTTATTTAGTAAAGTATTTCCAGTACACAGTATTTAGCTTTGCATTTTTTTTTTACCCCTACAACATAAAACAATTTTATGGGAGTGCAAATCCAATCACGCAATTTATTGAACACATCAAATGTTAATGAATTGACCTCTAAAATGAGCCCAGCGAAACGTAATCATGTATACAGAATAAATTGTCAGCTATAATAAAATTATTTTAAGATACAATATTTGTATCGTCTTAATTTAAAATAAAGAAACAATAACTTACCTGCTGCTAAGGAGGTTCTGAAGTGTCAATATTAGTTAATCCAGATATAACCTTTGTAGTGAGGGTGCTCTCAATAGCCTCATTCATTCTTGTTGATGGCTGGGTAGAAGATTCACTTCTGGTGCCAGAACATTCCTTCATGCTTCTGGCCATCTTTTCCATGAGTGAAGGTCATACCACCACTTTCTAAATTTCAGGTTTAATGTAGAATATTACCTTCACATCCTTTATCCTTCCTTGGATACAGCTCTGCATTCTTTTTTTGGTGGCTTCAGGGACAGTTGCAATACACTCCTCCCCCACTATAGCAATTTTATTATCAGAGAACTTTTGCTTCTACCTTCTTGAACAGTCTTTCGCCTGCCATTCCAGAGTTGTCATTTTGGCACAAAGATATAACTTGGAGTCCAAACAGGTTCTCTTCAGTATGTGACAGGGCTCCGTTTGGAATTTGCAAATGCATACTGTTAGAAATGGGGGTCTCTAGCTGGCTGAGGTAGGTACCTTTGTCCAAATAGGGACCCTGGCATCTAGTAAGGGGGTACACTTCAAAAATAACTCCAGCTCACCCCCTTGGTAGCTTGGCATGAGCAGACAGCCTTATCTCAGAGGCAGTGTGTAAATCATTTGTGAAAACATACAGTAATACAGTGAAAACACTACAAATGGACACCACAACAGGTTAGAAGGCGTATTGAGGCTCTTACCGAGTGTTCCCTTGCAACCTGCTTCACGCTACAGGAGTAGCTTTCATCTGCCCAAACCGTCGTGCCATCAGAGGGAGGAGGAAGCCTTCGCGAGGCCGCAGAGGAGGTGAGAGGCGCGGCCCCGGGACTACGAGGAACAGCGTCAAGTCCATCAGCTGTTTCCTCTTCCCGCGTGGGCCGCGCCCCCTCCCAGTGCCCGACCCCATCAAGGACTTCAAAACCTCTCGCGGCCCCCGCTGCGCGGGGGCCGCTCGTATTGAGGCTCTTACCGAGTGTTCCCTTGCAACCTGCTTCACGCTACAGGAGTAGCTTTCATCTGCCCAAACCGTCGTGCCATCAGAGGGAGGAGGAAGCCTTCGCGAGGCCGCAGAGGAGGTGAGAGGCGCGGCCCCGGGACTGCGAGGAACAGCGTCAAGTCCATCAGCTGTTGCCTCTTCCCGCGTGGGCCGCGCCCCCTCCCAGTGCCCGCCCCCATCAAGGACTTCAAAACCTCTCGCGGCCCCCGCTGCGCGGGAGCCGCTCGTATTGAGGCTCTTACTGAGTGTTACCTTGCAACCTGCTTCACGCTACAGGAGTAGCTTTCATCTGCCCAAACCGTCGTGCCATCAGAGGGAGGAGGAAGCCTTCGCGAGGCCGCAGAGGAGGTGAGAGGCGCGGCCCCGGGACTGCGAGGAACAGCGTCAAGTCCATCAGCTGTTTCCTCTTCCCGCGTGGGCCGCGCCCCCTCCCAGTGCCCGCCCCCATCAAGGACTTCAAAACCTCTCGCGGCCCCCGCTGCGCGGGAGCCGCTCGTATTGAGGCTCTTACCGAGTGTTCCCTTGCAACCTGCTTCACGCTACAGGAGTAGCTTTCATCTGCCCAAACCGTCGTGCCATCAGAGGGAGGAGGAAGCCTTCGCGAGGCCGCAGAGGAGGTGAGAGGCGCGGCCCCGGGACTGCGAGGAACAGCGTCAAGTCCATCAGCTGTTTCCTCTTCCCGCGTGGGCCGCGCCCCCTCCCAGTGCCCGCCCCCATCAAGGACTTCAAAACCTCCCGCGGCCCCCGCTGCGCGGGAGCCGCTCGTATTGAGGCTCTTACCGAGTGTTCCCTTGCAACCTGCTTCACGCTACAGGAGTAGCTTTCATCTGCCCAAACCGTCGTGCCATCAGAGGGAGGAGGAAGCCTTCGCGAGGCCACAGAGGAGGTGAGAGGCGTGGTCCCGGGACTGCGAGGAACAGCGTCAAGGCCGTCAGCTGTTTCCTCTTCCCGCGTGGGCCGCGCCCCCTCCCAGGGCCACGCCCCCTTTCACTCCATACTGATATAAAACGAGGCCAGCAACGCGCATCGCGGGACGCGCGCGGGTCGCAGCCCGGGGCGAAGCCCGGGCAAAGGGCGGGCCCGTTTAAGCCCGTTCAAGCCTGGGCAAGTCTGGTCTGGGCCAACCCATTTACATCCCCACTTACACATTGCTATCCACATTGCATCTTGGTCCCGATTTGATCATAATACCTAAGATTACATCTGTGCTACAGCGCCACTATGACAACCAGGGCAATGAGAAACAAGACGGCACAAGGAGTGGGTCCGATAATTGGGCCGATCGACCAATTTATCAATAAAGCTAATGACGCGATCAATCAGGGGATCGTACTCCTAGAAAGACGTGTCTCCCAGGACCTGGCAGCAGCACGAAGATCCTCAATGGGCCTTTTGGCCCTAGCCAAAACACCCACTCAACAGGAAACAAATGTCCCATTATTGCGAGAAACCCGTGCTGAACTTCACACCATTCCAACGAGTGTTGACCTATCTGTCACTCATCTATCACTTGGAGAGACACCCTGGATGACCTTGAAAAAACACCTACTTTGGTGATTAGTCCCACCCAAATCACCCAAATTCCCCTGTTAACCCTGACCGGGTCACAATCTCTAACCGAGTCCCCACTTCCAGTAGCAGTTTCTCCATTAAAAACCGACAAGGAGTTAAGGGAGGGTCCACTTCTTAACCAAGACAACACAAGACCAGCAGTTAAGAATAAGATTAAGCAAAAAACTCTACCAAGGCGTACAAGGTCCAAAAAAACGCCCTGCAATAACTACCGGAACAACGCAAGCCACTCATCAACGGTTAATGCGGATGACCCCTCCGTTTCAGCTGCAACGTCTGACGACGTTCACAGGGGTCACGGTGCTGCCAACCCAAATTATCTTGAACTTAATTCACAAGTACTAGATATAATTAAGGACCTTATAAAAACTCAATTAACACCAATAGAGCGAACCCTAAACAACATCGAAAAACAGATGGCAAGACTAATCAATAACACTAGTCATCTTACACCACCCACTACCACCTTAGCTTCCTTGGCTCCCACGGTTGCCACCCATCCTAAGGCAGCCACAGTAAAGAAATCTATACCTACGCCAATAACTCTCCCGAAACAGAATCCCCAAAGCAACAGTACAACAGTTCTAAACAAACCTTCAACGTCTAACACTACATCACTTACTTCTAACACAAACACCCAATCAGCTAATGCACAACCGGCGAGCACTCACGTACCATCTCAAAAAGGACCACAGAAATCAACACAGAAACCCACACAACTTAATCAGTCTACTGCAAAGTCCCAGCAACCAAAGATACCATACGAACAACCATATAGGTCTAGACAGATCCCGGCACGCATCACCCTTCCACCCGAATGCGGAGCCTACGTCCTTGTATTGGTAAACGTACCAACACTTAAACAAGAACAGAGTGAAACAACATCATCCCTGAAAAACAAGGTACTCCATTGGTTAAGTTTGAACTGCAATTTCCCAATAGAATGTGCTGGGGAAATTTCCCATACGCAAAGAGTAGGTTGGATAGGCCCCCTACGTAAAAAATTCGAGGGGGGACTGCGTAGCTATTACCTTCAGAAACCCCCAGTGGGCCGAAAAGACACTAGCTAAGGCACCCCCACCCTCCACATGGGAATTCAATACAACCCTTCTCCCATTGGGCTATTTCTATAGGCACTTACTAAATACAAACAACAATATTCCGCCTACCTCTATGAATCCTTTCTCAGAAAGATCTTACCCCTCCACTTCCTACCCTCCCATTTCCTACCAGAATTCTAGGTTCCTATACCCAACAGGCTCGGTACAGTGGCATCAAAGCCAAACGCCCATACCGCCACCTACCCATCCTTATCTCTCTGAAACCCCTCAGCAAGAGAATGGAGATAATCGATGGAGACAAGCAGCCCCCCACTAGCTACTCCTTTTAATATTCCAACATTTAATAGATTCAATGCGCTCTCCGGCTTAGATTTTAACGATTGACTTCCCAATTCTTATTCCATCAGGGAATTCTCACAACCAGACAAATCGGAGCTGACCCCATCATCTAATTTACGCCCTACCCTCGACACACCTCCAACGCACCTGCCTCTAACCGCCAGTAATCCTAACTGTTCAAAAATCAATCACGAAGTTATGCCAACTCTAACATCGCCCCCAATTAACCGGGAAGCCGCTGAACGACTGGCTAACATAGGCAATTCTGTTGATCCCATTTCAGATACTTTGCAGATCCATTTTACTTTTTGGAACATCGCAGGTCTTCCCGCAAAGAAGAATGACCACGATTTCCTGAGCCAGATCAATTTGAGCGGTTGTATCTGTCTGCAGGAGACGTGGGCCATAAGGCCAATACACATACCGGGCTTTAAAACCTTCTGGTCACCTGCGAAGAAATCAACCTCTGGCAGAAATAGCGGAGGCGTAGCTACTTATATTAATAACACCCTTCCCGTGGACGAGATAATCCCCTTAAGATTAGACACAAATTTTCAGATTATAGTGGTAAAGGTCACCAAACAAAGACTATACTTCATTATAAACTTTTACAACAACCTGTCTCACTCCGATATGAGTACTCTACTCCCAGAGATCTCCGCAACATTACAAGACCAACGAACTAAGCATATTAAAAAGACGTGCACAATAATCTGCTGAGGAGATTTTAATCTTCATCTATGTAGCAATAGCGATAATAATAAGTGTGGTATTAGTGATGAGGCTGATACAAACCTTACGCACTTTTCACATTCTAATGTGGGGGAAACAATGAATGAAATCATGGCTGAACTAGAACTAAGTTTCGCTAATGAATTAAAGATTCCACCTGTTCAATTCCAGCCCACATTCAACGGAAGAGGTCTAGTAAGCCTAATTGATTTTATACTGATCTCACCACTCATAGGATTTACTGTAGAAGTCTTCAAGGTCCCTAGTAATCCTCTAAGCGACCATTTTCCCATCATTATGGTTCTTGCTGAAACAATAACGAACAAACCATATGACATTCTGACCGCTCTAAATCAAAGCAATTTAGAATTAGGCTCTCTGAATGGCTTTACATTGAAGTGGGGCAATATTGACAAAGAAGCAACAACATAAAAAATAGTCGTAAATAACCAAACGAATATTTTAAATTGCTTGGATTCCGCCACGCAACCAAGCGAAATCATAGTAAGCTTCCTGACAATTACAACAAGTATACAAAAAGAACTAACCAGGAGGCACAAACAAAGGCCCCAGCCAAAGAAAGGATGGTTCAATTCAGCATGCACCAAAGCATCTACACGCTTAAGGGAAGCTCTGAATAGTGATCATAGGGACAGAGTCGAAATCATCAGACTCAGAAAGGAGTACACAGCTGCCTTAAACAACAGGAAAAAAGAAGTAAAAGCTGAACTATGGTCAAAACTGATCCAAAGCTCGGAACTAAATAATAGTGCCTTGTTCTGGCAGGTAGTTTGTTCCCCATTTCTAACAGAGAAAGACAATTCTCCATCAATTGATGTAGCTATAAGTCAACATGAATGGGTGAGCCATTTTACTAAAGTCTTTGCGAAAGATCCGACTGAAGACACAGACCAGCTTGAATCTCTGTCACATATCGCCTATCCTTTGAATCTTCACTTTTCCCACGAAGAGGTCCAAAAAGCCTTAAAATCCTCAAAATTAGCTAAAGCCCCAGGCCCGGATGGTGTTCCTGTTGACGTTTTTAAACACCTCCCAGATCTTTGGACCCCTCTACTAACCAACGTCCTGAACGCCACCATTGAAGTAGGCATTTTGGAGTCTTGGAAAACATCAACGTTGGTACCTATTTTTAAGAAAGGAGATCGAAACAGTCCAACATGCTACAGGCCGATCTCTCTCCTGGATTCACTAGGCAAGATGGCAGGACGAATACTCCTCGACCGCCTTCAGGAGTGGGCTACCGACCACAAAATCATTTCAGACCTACAATACGGTTTCCGGGAGGGACTAGGAACAGTTGATCAGGCCCTAAACCTGTCCCTACTGGCGGGCAAATATCTGGAAGCTAAAGGGTCCTCTTTCCACATGGCATACGTCGATCTCTCCGCAGCGTTTGATTGTGTGGCACACTCAACGCTGTGGAGTACAATCTTGAAAATGGGAGTTCCTACGCCAATTGTGGACCTTCTCCGTGAATTGTACACAGGCACCACAGGTAGGGTAAGATTCGGGACGAAAGGTGAGCTCACTAACCCCTTTAGGGTGGAAAAGGGGGTCAGGCAGGGGTGCGTACTGGCCCCCTTTCTATTCACCCTTTAAACGAATGGCTTGGAGGCTGCCATGCTACAAGGCAGCAAGGACCTCCCGTTAACAGCTCGCCGGCAGATACCAGCACTCCTATATGCCGACGATGCTGTTATCTTAGCAAGAACACCAAACGAACTACAGATGGCCTTGAATAGATACTGTGACTTTATGGCAAGTCTAAATCTGAAACTAAACGCAAAAAAAAACTTACACATGCACGCAGGGGAGAAAAGAAATGCAAAATATAGGAAGCTATTGGTACAGGGCGAACATCTGGATAGGACCAAAACCTACCCCTATTTAGGGATCGTCATTGACGAAAAATTCAAATGGACCCCAGCTATCAACGCAAGAAAATTGGTATTCCTCCGAGAGACATCCTCGCTAAAAACCTTCTCGCAGAGATTGGGGCAGCGACCAATTAAAGAACTAGTGCAAATATATAACTCAAAATGTGTAAGCACAGCAACATATGGGGCGGGGATTTGGGGCTTTACAAACGTGGATTCAATTCAAAGAATAGAGAACTCTTTCCTTAGATATCTGTTGGCGGTGCCTAAAACTTGTTCCACCTATGCCTGCCACACCGAGCTGGGCATTGATTACATTACAGACATTATAAAACTGCAACCAATAATGCTGTGGCGCAGAATATGGGTTACCGAGCAATGCCATTTGACCAGGGCGATTATTCAAGACATTTTAACGCTAGACTACTCTAAGAAAATCAAATGGCTGTCATATGTCAAAGCGCTACTTACAGATCTTGGATACAGGAAGTACTTTGATCATCCATCGCTGATAAAGGAAATCCCAAAAAAGAACCTAAAGAGGGAGTGTCTAATTCATCTACGTCAGCTACGCTTATTATCTGAGGTCCATAAACCATCTGTCCAACACTCCATACTAGTCCAGACTGTGTTTACTGCTGAACCCTACTTGAATTTTAAAATAACACAGTTTGAAAGAATGCTGCTCACCCGCTTCAGACTCGACCTGTTCCATTTATTAGTTGCATTTCCAGAACAAAATGTTAGGACATCTACACTTCCTATGTGCCCCTGCGACTTGGTGTCCTCACAATCAACGATACACACAATGTTATTCTGCAAATTCTTTACTGAGCCCCGTAAACGTTGGATATTACCTATTTTGAAGTTCTGGGGTCTTCGACAATGTCGCCCAGCGTATCTGGCATTACAGCACCTTGAAAATGAAAACTATGCAAAAGCGATTGTATTTTATCTTAAATTTTGTATACGCCATCGCACAAATTTATAAGTATGAACAACATTGCTATTTCACATCAATGAAGGAACTGAGATAATAGGAAAACTGTACGCAATCGTAAATGTCGAAAAAAACCTTGCACATACGGAACTGAGACGCACTTGTTACTTTTAATATGTTTTCTTTTAAACAAAATGCATACTTAACAGCTTTTTAACTTTTCTGATAAACTTGTAACTGTTTTTTTTCTTTGAACTTTTATGGTGTTTTTATAAAACTACCGAATAAAGTTGTTATTGAATTGAATTGAATTGAATTGACCTCTAAAATGAGCCCAGCGAAATGTAATCATGTATACAGAATAAATTGTCAGCTATAATAAAATTATTTTAAGATACAATATTTGTATCGTCTTAATTTAAAATAAAGAAACAATAACTTGCCTGCTGCTAAGGAGGTTCTGAAGTGTCAATATTAGTTAATCCAGATATAACCTTTGTAGTGAGGGTGCTCTTAATAGCCTCATTCATTCTGGTTGATGGCTGGGTAGAAGATTCACTTCTGGTGCCAGAACATTCCTTCATGCTTCTGGCCATCTTTTCCATGAGTGAAGGTCATACCACCACTTTCTAAATTTCAGGTTTAATGTAGAATATTACCTTCACATCATTTATCCTTCCTTGGATACAGCTCTGCATTCTTTTTTTGGTGGCTTCAGGGACAGTTGCAATACACTCCTCCCCCACTATAGCAATTTTATTATCAGAGAACTTTTGCTTCTACCTTCTTGAACAGTCTTTTGCCTGCCATTCCAGAGTTGTCATTTTGGCACAAAGATATAACTTGGAGTCCAAACAGGTTCTCTTCAGTATGTGACAGGGCTCCGTTTGGAATTTGCAAATGCATACTGTTAGAAATGGGGGTCTCTAGCTGGCAGAGGTAGGTACCTTTGTCCAAATAGGGACCCTGGCGTCTAGTAAGGGGGTACACTTCAAAAATAACTCCAGCTCACCCCCTTGGTAGCTTGGCATGAGCAGACAGCCTTATCTCAGAGGCAGTGTGTAAATCATTTGTGAAAACATACAGTAATACAGTGAAAACACTACAAATGGACACCACACCAGGTTAGAAAAATATAAGTAATCTTTATCTAAACCAAAAAAAGACCAAACAACAAAAATCTACAAAACAGTAATAAAATGTGACTCTCAGATGGTAGAAATAGTTCAGTACAAGGCAAATTGCAGATGTGACACAAAATACCTTGGATGCGTCACACAAACAAACAAAATGGGCCGCAGGGAAGGTGATGCGTTGGTTCCTTACACTCCATGAAGGTGATGAATCTGTTCCTTGCTTCGGGAGAGGTAATGCATCAGTTCCTTACTGTAGCGCAGGGGAGTTGAGGCGTCTGTTCCTTACTGGAGAGGAGTTGATGGGTTGATTTCCTACTGCGTGGGGAGTTCATGCGTCTGTTTCTTACTGTGTTCCTCAATGATGCAACAGACTTAGTAACCTTGATGCGACGATCCGTGGATTCTTGCAGCCGCACAGCAGGGCTGGTGTCTGAATCCGTATGGTGATCTCAGACTTCGGAGACCGTACCATTCGATGCGGCATGCAGCGATTTCACAATCTGTGGCATGCGCTTCGACTGTTTCTTCTGCGATGCACCGGAAACAGGTATGGATGCGTCATGCTTCTTCAATGTTGTGTCGATTTTCCAGCTCCCAGTGGAAAACAGTTCTTTAGCAGTCCAAAACAACAGCAGCCCGCACCTCTTGCAGATCTGAACTCCCAGCAAGGAAGTTCAGTGGAGCTGGTGGTGAAGTCTTTGTGTCCCTGAGACTTCAGAAGAGGAGCCAAGCTCAGTTTTAAGCCCTTGGAGATCTTTTCCTCAAGCGGATGACAAAGAAAACATCAAAGTGCTTTTCTCCTTTCCCTAGCAGCAAGTACCCACTGCAGGCCAACCCCCGAAAGGAAAACAGCACAGGGGCAGTATTCTTCCTCAGCTGCTCCGGTTCTTCTCCTTGGCAAAGGTTCCTCTTGATTTCCGAGAAGTGATCCAAAAGTCTGGGGTCCAGGCCCCACTTTTTATACACAACAATATTTTGTTCTCTGAAGGCAGAGATTGTTTGTACCCAGCCAAAACCAGTTCTGTCCTCACTGGTGCAGCTTTCTGGCAGGAGGTGGAGACCGCATTGCTGAAGGCAAACCAGGCCCATTCAGGAGAAAGGGAATCTCCTCCCCCTACTCTAAATGCAGTCCAGGTCTAGTCAACCCAGCACTGACTCATCAGGCTCTCTGGAGCCACTGCTCCTCCCCAGCCCCTGTAATCTAAAAGCCAGACATGCAATATACAAACCTAGCAGAGGCATACTGGTTTGTTAAGCAAGAAAATACCTACTTTCTAAAAGTGGTATTTTCAAACACAGAATGTAAAAATAACCCCCACTAACAGAAGCATTTTAGCATTCTGAGTTCGGGCATATCCAACTTTATTTTCTTACTTTGTTCCCAGGGGCAGATATGTTCATAAGAGGTTATAAACAAACTCCCCATTCTATCCTACGGGAGCAGGTAGCCTTGCAATAGTGAAAAACGAAATTGGTAGTATTTCATTATCAAGACATGCCCCACACCTCAGAGAATGTCCTACCTTTCACGTACAATGCACCCTGCCCACAGGGGTACCTTGGGCCTACCAGAGGGGTGACTAACATGCAAGAAAAGGGAAGGTTAGGGACTGGCAAGTGTGTGCACTTGTGAAGTCGACATGGCAGTTCCAGACTGCACACAGGCTCTGCAATGGCAGGCCAGAGTTACATTTTACAAGCTGCTTCTGTGGGTAGACCAACAAGTGCTGTAGCCCACTAGCAGCATTTGATTTACAGGCCCTAGACACACACGGTGCACTGTACTAGGGTCTGACTAGTAAATCGAATATGCCAATCATGGAATCACTAATCTATAATAACCATTTACAAAGGGAGCACTTTCACTTTGGCACTGAACAGCAGTGACAAAGTGCCCTAAGCAGCTAGACCAGCAAAACGGAGTCCAACACACAGCAAAACACAGGAGGCAAAAGCACAAAAATGCAGGGAAGGCCCATGCCAATGGTGCCAGGTCTAACACTATTTTTTTTTGAAATTGTAATTATTGCACAGTTACTTAAAACTATTTGCAATATATCACAATTAAATAAAATGCAAGGGAGTGATTCAATGACAATTATAACTCTTTTCTTTCCGTAGCAAAACATAAAAAATATAAAAGTTAAAACATTAATTACGTTTAAAAAGACATTATCACTGAAGTGTCACTTTGTTTGTGCACATCTAGACTATTTTTATGCAATGGTCTGATTCATGGTCTTTGTCAAGTCTGGATCGAACGTTCTGCATATATCTCCCAATTCTGGCCAAATCAGTTGTTAATGTCCAAGCGAATATGGCTGTACCTGCTTCTTCTGTTGTTCGAACACCTTTGCATAGCCATATGGGCTTTAGTAGCTTCTGCCGGGATTGTAAGAGCCCCGTGCAGCAGCACATCAAATGTGGCAATGATTCTGTTTTGAAATCACATATTCTACATCGAATTTTATTTTCCAAGGTTATTGGGAGAGATACAAGTCTAGCCCATTGAATGTTTTTTAGGGCCTTTCTCCCAAGTGCTTGATCAAGATAAGGCTGGGATTTGTGGTCCTTGTAGGTTGCTATCAACTCACATTGACTTCTTCCTTTTTCAAGATTTGTTAAATCAATTTCTCTTGACAATCAATAGCATTGTTTGTTTATTGCCTTTTTAATAAATCGGATAGGTTATGCCTTTCTGGCTCCGGTTTTGTGTTGCCAAGTCCAAAACTTCTACTGCTTCCTGCAGATAAGCCTGCCATGGGTTGGGTAATCCATCATAAATGGGTTTTAAGCTGCTCTTCAAGCTCCCGTCCAGCGCTTTGAGTACAGAAAAGTAGTATTTTGCATGCTCACATAGGCATTCTATGCTCTGGTGCACCAGGCCAAATTCCAGGCGAATCCCGCTATTGCGGGTGTACTTCCGTAGTTTGAAAATACGTTTATACGCCCAACACTGTGCTTTATCCATCATTGTACTCATTTTGCCTGGGAAAGCCGGCTGAGCGTATCCTGCGACTGCCCTGATTCTTGACTGTAACACCTTTCTGATTGGAATGGTGGTGGGGCTCTGCCTTTTCTCTTGTAGCTTGCACAAAGCATATATTGTTGATTCCACCTTCGATTTCTTGTTGATTCCACCTTCGATTTCTTTTTATGTAAGTGCATATTGGCTTTTCCTGAGTCGCTCAACCAACACCCAAGGTAATTGTAGAAATTTGAGATGATTATGGTCTCCTTTCCCATGTGCCATTTTAGGAGGTTTTTTTTTTTCACAGTTCCTGAAGAGCAGTACTTTGGTCTTTTCTGGGTTTATCTTTAATTCATTATTCAGATTGTAGGCAATTAGAGCATTGAGGGCCCTTTGTAAACCTGTTTTCGTGTGATCCATCACCACAAGGTAATCCGCATATTGTAAGATTTGAATTTTGCGGACACCAATTTTTGGAACTGCTAGGTTTGCACTTTGGATCATCTTGCCCAAGTCCACTGTATATAAATTATAAAGTGTTGGGGCAAGTACGCATCCCTGTTTTAAGCCCCAATTGTAAAGCACTTTTTTGTTGTGAGGTTTACCAGTTTGACTCGGATCCAAGTATTGCTATATAGTGAGATAATGGCATTAAGGAGGCCAGGTGGAATTTGCCAGTTGTGCAATTTGGACCAAAGCTTGCCATGTGGCACTCTGTTGAACGCTGCTGAATAATCAATAAAGCAGGCATAGACTGGTTTCTTTTCCCTGCAATTAGCTTGCTGACCTAAATATGATAATGCCATAATCTTGTCGAAAGTCGAGCAACCTTTACGGAACCCTGTTTGATAGAAGGGGAGAATTTCATTTTCTTCGACCTATCTTGTTAATTCTGTCAGCAGGGTATTTGCATAGGTTTTCCCTTCGATGTCCAGCAGAGCTATTAATCTGTAGTTCTTCTTGAATATGGGTTGTAGGATTGACCCACGCCAGGAGTCTGGCACCTTGCCCTGTAATAGGCATTCAGTGAATAGGCAAGATAGGACTCTCCCCCAATAGTTTGGATCTTCCCTGAACATCGCAGCCGGGAGACCGTTAGGTCCTGGTGCCCCACCTTTCCTCATCTTTTAATCACTTCTTCAACGGCTCTTACGTCCTGGTCTTTAAGTATTGCTGTGTTTGTGGGTTCTGCATCTTTGTTTATGCTCTCTATATACACCATAGAGCTTCCACGTTTAGTAAATTCTTCCTTGTCAACATGTCTCACCCATGCGTCGGCGTGTACGGCATTACTCCGGAATGCTTTATTATCATCCAGTTCTGCTATATAATGCCAGAGTTGTCGTTTTTTGGGAGGTTTTGTTAATTCGTGGATTTTGATCCACTCTTCTTCAAGCCTGTTTTGCTTGATTGTCCAGAGCAGTGGTTTCTGTTCTTTGTGCAGTTCGTTGTACTTATGACGTGTATTTTTCGAGCCGGCAAGCTTATATGCTATTTTTGCCCTTCTTAAATTGAGAGTTACACAAGTCAATTTTTTATTATTGTCCGTGGATTGTGTAATGGTCTTCTCCTTAAGATTGGGCTCAACTGTCTTCAGGCATGTTTTCCGGTCATTTGTCCACTCTGACCAATTTTCCCTATTGAACGCAACGCCTGGGTTGTTCCCGGTGTGTTCTTGTTTTTCTTTCCAATATTTTAGAGCTGTCACCTTGTGAGTGTTCCATTTTATTCTTCTCACCAGGGCGTGTTCTTCTGCGCCTGTTGATTGGGAGACCAGTATAATTCTTTCTTGTTCTTTGGTAGTAACATCGAGTTCTACCTTGGGTAATGCAGGATCGCTTGTGTCATCTGTCTTGATTTCAAAATTTTCAATTTTGGAGGCTAGCTGGTCACATAAAAAAAATATAATCAATTGTGGAGCAGTTCCTAAATGTAGTTCTCCTTTGGATGTTTAGGTCTGGCCTTTTTTGTAAGTACTCAGCTGAATTAAGTTCGTAATTTAGTAAAAAGTTATTGAAAATTCTTACAGCGCCAGTTAGTTAATTCCTTTCGCACTGTTTTGTTCCTAAGTGGTGCAAATTGAAGTCGCCCACAAGCAGTTTCACAGGGGACCAATATGTGCATAGAATTTCCTGTATTGTTGTAATCCTAGATTTTGTAGCCTTTCATTTCGATTGGGCTGGTGTGTTTAAATATACATTAATTACAAGCAAAGAGACAATGTTTTCCTTGTCGCTTTTTCCTTCCATTAGCAGTGCTTGTAGCATGTTTGAATTGGTGTTTTATTTTCCTAACAGTTAATTGTTTTGCGTGTTTGACAAAGATCGAGATCCCACCTGATGGTCTTCCATGATGGTTATGTTTGGTGGCAAGTTGATGGAAACTCGCATACCCTTCCAAGTGTTTCGGTTCAGTTGCCCAGGTTTCTTGTAGACATAAGATATCTCCCTCTAGCAATGTATTTTTTGCTGTCACTTGTCTAAGGGCTTTTTGTAAGCCAGCCACATTCCAGGAGACAAGTTTGAGACTTTGGTATATTTTTTGCACTTGACCTGGTTTGCCAGCATTTCCCTCTATTAACAAATTTGTTCTGGACTTTGCGCTAAGATCCCCCGAAGAGTCCGCCTTGTACTCTTTAGAGTCAGGTATGACAAATGGAACTCTGTGTATCACTGTAATTCCCCTTAAAATTCTCCATCCATTGGGTTTTTTGGGTAGCCTCTTATTATTCTTTGTGCGGTTTCTTCCTCCTGGGTGCTTACAATGATACTTAGGTTATTATAATTCTGTTCTGGTTGTTTATTCGAGGTACCTTTCAATATGCTACGAGGGTGTTGCTTTACTTTCTTCATGTCATTAACCGTGTTTGAGTGTTCAAGTAAGATTTGCGGGTATTTTTCTTGCTCAGGTGTCGTGACTACTATACCCCAATTTTTGAAGGTTTCCGTTTCCAAGAGCACAACTTCTGTGATGTAATGATTTGTTCCGGTCACTACCGTGTTTTCCTGATTGGGGTTTTCGTCCCTTGGTTCGAAGTGGACACTCTCCATGTCTGCGCTTGTTATGTTAGACAAAGATGGAATATGTTTTAGGAGCCTTAATAGGTTGCCCCTATTTATGATGTCATGTCTGCCCTTTGATTTGTAAGATGGCTGGAAGACACATAGTCATGTGTCTCTTCTATCAGACAGATAGGAATTGTTGAAAATTGTGTTATGCAGGGATTTAGTTGCATCGGGCTTTGTCTCACCTGTAGCCCCATGAGATTGGGTCTTTCCTTCCCCCATTTTATTTTTGGGTTATTCATTTAGTATCATTTTCCAGCAAATGGTTATTGTGTCCGTAAAATCCCTCTTTGCTGCCTCCTCTTGCTCGGGTTTCTTCTAAGTTTCTCTAGTGGCCAGATGTTCAACTTTATTCTGCTTTTCCCTGGTAGCTAATTCAATTGGACTGTTCACCATCACATTGCCATTTCCTAATTGTTTATTTGCTTTTAACTGTTTGGAAAAAATTGGATATGGTTTTTTATTTGATTGCTGGTCCTGTTTCTGGTTTAATGTTGTTACTGGTTCATTTGAGCCATGTGTTGGCTGTCCCCAGCTTCTTCTAAGTTGTGTTGTCTTCTCGTCCTTTTTTATTTTTTTTTCATATGTCAGGTCATGTTCGATTGTGTGGGTTGGGTTAAAGCTCCTTGCTTTTCCACCAGATTTACATTTTCTATGGTAACTGTCGATTAATTGGCCAGTGTTGAGTCAGAATCTACGCTTAACTTATTTGGTTCCTCTTCTCTGTTGGTGTTCTGAGGCCGTGCTAGCATATTATTAAGCTTGTTATCGTCGATTACCCTGGTTTTAAATTCCTCAATAAGGGTAGTCAGGACTTCTGGGATTGTTGCCAGTTTATCAATTGTTGGGTAACAGGCACATTCCGTGTTTAATGTGGTCGCGTAGGCCTGTGCTCGCTTGATTAGAGAGTTGAGATCAGCCAATTTTTGGTCAATCCCTGAAATTGCATTTGCCATGATGTTTAGCAGGTCAACTTGCACATCCATCTTGTTTGAATGGTAGTTTAGTGCCTCCAAAGTGAGTTGTGATGTTTTAAAGAAGATATCCCATATTGTCCCCGAGTCTGTTGGTGGCGCTATTTTGGTTGTTAGAGCTGGCGCCTGGGTATCAAAGCTTTGGCTCAGATTTGCTCCTTTAGGAGATTTTTTTTATTGGTGATATTACAGATTGTGAGGTTTTTTCTAATGCCTTGAAATTCTGATCTGCTTCCTCAAAATATGCTTGTGGTGTTGTTTGGTTGAGAATTTTTACCTGGACCTCTATTGGTTGTTGAGCCTTAGTGCTAATGAAATGATCTTGAGCTTTTTGTCCGAATGAGCTATCAGGCACCTCTTGTGGACATTCTGTTGCATGCAGAGATTGTTCTCTAGATGTAATGAGCTGCAGATCTGTTATTGACCCCCATGAATTATCTTGACGTTCCAATGGTTCTTGGTGTAGCATACACTCGGTTGGGCCCATAGCTATTCTTGGGTTATTTATGTTGTCAAGGTCCTTTGTATCGCGTACTCCATTTGTATCCTTAACTTGTGTCCCTAGATTACTTGTTTATTGGTGTGATTGGTGGGGGTAATTGATTATCTCCCTCTTGTTTGGTGAGCATTATCCCTGCTGGATCTTTTAAGAATTCAATCTTACTTGGTCCATTGTTTGTTCTTATAAAGGGGTGAAAGATCGGAGATATTAATGTTTGCGCCTCCCCCTGAGTTTTTGCTTTGTTGTTGTTCACCGGTATTCCTTGCGCTTTCCTTTTCCTTTTTGTTGCAAGGCAAGGTGCTCTGTCTCTTCCAGACCTCATATTTTATTATGTTGTGCTGTTTTGTGTTGTGCGCAACACAGCACCTCAAACCGGGCCTAGAAGCCCTGTAGTCAAAGAGCTGCAATCCACACCCTTGCTCCGGCTGGTCCTCTTGGTCACTTGGCCTGCCACACGACCGATGTAACACCCTCGCCTGGTCTGGTCTTGGCAAGGCAGGGCACCAAGAACCAAGAACCGGGGCGCAAGCAGCAATTCAGGCACTTTAGACAATTACGGTGTCCTTCCTCGCACCGCTCTGCTCCACTCAGTGACTCTGCGTTAGCTTCAGCGGTAACAGAACGAAAGATACTAGAGTTCATGTGTCTGTTCAATAACTGAGATAATTATACGTTGTGAGTGTATGTTTTAAAGCACCAAGTGCATAGAACCGTTGTAAAACACAAGTGATTAAACTGTTTGTGTTTTAATTATTGGGCGCCCAACATCGAGGAGCTAGATGTGGTTATGCCTTATCAAGTTACAGCAGAAAGGAGTGTGATGCGGCTGCACCTCAGGCACTTCTGACCTTTATGGATTTATGACCCATTCAGTGCCAGCCCATACGAAGAAAGCTCTGCTTTTCCCCTTCTCACCTTCAGCCATCGTCTAGTCCCGGCTCGCTGAGATCCGCAGTAGCGTGATACGGCACACACCCTAACCCGGCCACTCACTCTCTTTTTCTCGGACGGGTGGGTAAAACAAATGAAAGCAGACACTACAGAGAGAAGGGTAAGTGATCAAGAGACAAACACAGGATGATGTATGTTTGAGAGAAACAAAGAGGGGTAAAATACATCAATAATACTGTGACAGACAGGTGAAAAAGGACAGATAAAAGAATAGGAGAGGAGGGAGAAAGGTGAAAGAGTGGAAAAAGAGACAGAACTGGAAAAAAAACGTTAGATGAGAGAGGAGAGAATATGTATTATAATGAGTATCGAAATGATTGTCGAAAACCTTTCACTACGGATAAATTCGGCGCTAGATATTGTAGCCCCGGTTAAACAAACAACCATAATTAAAAGGAAGGTTTCCCAGTCCTGGTATAACGAAAACCTTAGGATAGCTAGTCAAGACTGCCGCAGGTAAGAAAAAAAAAGGAGAAAAAATATGATGGTGAGGAGTAAATCATCTGTAAGAATAAACTAGCAGAACATAAAAAAAAACTTATCATAGCTGCAAAATCTGCCTACTGTACTGAGCAGCTAAAAACAGCTCATGATGCTAATAAAACTCTTTAAAGTAATAAAAAAAAATTGGTGACCTCAGTGAGTCCGGACATGGCAGTAAATAATCAAAATTTCTAGGACACTTTAGCCAACTTTTTTCTAGAAAAGTTTCCCGAAATTTATGATAACTTTAAGTTAGGCAAGTCCGTCGTCCAACGGGATGGTCAATCCGTAAATTCTATCTCTCTGCAAGCCAGTTATTCCTTCTTTAGAGACACATCGCAAGAACAACTTATAAATGTAATTCCCATCAATTAAAGCTGGTGCCCCACAAGACCCCTGTCCACCCAAAATCATGCACCAGATCTCTATACAAATGGCACAAAACCGGAGACAAATTTTTAACTAAATATTTAGTGAGAGAATTTTTTCTACACAATGGAAATGTGCCTCTGCATTGCCCTTGCTAAAGAAGGCTAACCTAAATGCGCATTGGATGCGATAAACTACCAGCCCATATCAAGGCTTCCTTTTGCCGCCCAACTGGCGGGAAAAGTGGTGAACAAACAGCTCTCATATTATATTGAGGAAAATTCCCCTTTGATTTTTTTCTAAACCCATGTTGTGGTCATCCAAAGTACAGAATCTGCTCTGATAGTAGCCACGGAAGATATCAGAGAAACGCTGGATAATGGAGGAACAGCGGCTTTGATCCTCCTGGACCTCTGCCCGGCATTCGATATGGTCAACCAGGAGATCTTGGTTGACAGTCTGTGGAGCTTGGGGATAGAGGCTACAGCATTGAAGCTTTTTCAATTGTTCCTGGCTAATAGACATCAAAATGTGTTGCTAGCTAAATTCACATTGAGGCCTTTTTCCCTGCCTAGTGGAGTTCCACAGGACTCTGCTCTTAGCCCAACATTATTCAATCTTTATGTTACACCATTAGCGACTCCTATTAAAAATTCTGGGTTCTCCCTGATGTCTGCCGATACTCAAATCATGGTATCAATAACAAAAGCCGAAATGTAGACAAGCTGGGACTTTGAAGATCTATATGAGTAATGTGAGAAATTAGATGGATAAAAACTCTAAAACTGAATGCCACAAAGACTGAGGTCATCATTTTCGGCAACAATCCCTAATTTTGGACAACGGCCTGGTGGCAACTTGAGCTGGGCCCACTCCCCAAACCTAACAATAAAGTGAAGAACCTTGGTTTACTCATCGATAATGAGATGAAGCTTAAAGCGCAGGTGACCAGTGTCACTTCTGTGTCCTTCTGCTCCCTGAGAATGATAAAAACTGATTGATAAATTCCTACCTCATGATCTCCTTAACACCATGATCATCGCCCTGGTACTCTCGAGGATGGACTACTACAACTGTCTCTATAGCAATCTTGCAGGAGGTTCCATGAAGAGGTTTCAGACTTTGCAGAATTTCAAAATACCTAAACATGAATTTGCTAAAGAAGCCATCAGTAAACTTCACTGGCTACCAGTCAGAAAACGATGTAAGTTCAAGGCCCGCTGATGGGCCTACATCGCTGTATGGACTGGGACAGGTCATTTTAAGGACCCGCTCACATGGTATGTCCCAGGGAGGACTCTCCATTCATAGTCTCTGAAGAACCTGACTTTCTTGTTTTAGGAAGACCACCCGGGGTGTAAAGAGCTTTTATAGGACCACCTTGATGCTCTGGGCTAGTCTTCCACTGCCACTAAAAATCACCTCCTCCTTACTGGTCTTGAAAAAAAGCCAGGTCTTTAAAGATTTTCTAAAGACTAAGTGGCAGTTGATTTCTTGCAAGAGAGCTTTCTTGCCAACACACATGCACCTACAGCCATTTTCTATGGAACCAAGAGGCCCTCAGGTACGTGTTTCGCGTTTTATAAATTACATTCAAATTCAATCAGTGAGAAAGACAGAGTGAAGATGGGAGGGGTAAACAAGAGTCAGCAAAAGGTGAGAAAGGCGTGACAAATAATAAGAAAGTTGGACAGATCACAAACAGCTGAATGGAGGGTGACAGCATGTAAATAGTCATATGATACAACTTCTTGTGAGCTCATCAGGGTAAAAAATGTGATGTACTTTCGCTACCCCTGGAATTTTGGTGAATTGATGCCCATGAGCATTGTGTTTCAATACACTCTTCATTATTGAAGGAGATAAATTCAAGGACTCTGGGTTTGGGTGGTGTTCTGTGCTAGGTAATCATGCATGATTTGTGGGCATCAGCCGACAGGGTTCAGGACATTCAGTGCCTGGGTTGGGTTATTTATTTTACGATTACTCAACTTTATTTCCATAGCACTCCAGCAGTGACTGAAAAACAGTGCTGGCATGGGCTTTCGGGTGGTCTGGTACTGCCAGAGAGGCCTGCTTCAACGAGCCAGCATGTGGGCCATTTTTTGGGCGCACTGGGCGTTTGTGGGCTGTGACGGGACCAACAGCCCACACATGGGCCATTTCAAGCTGACCTGCCTGCCAGTGATAGACCTACCCAAAAAATCAGTCCAACACTGCTAGATAACATATGCTTTCCACTTAGGGGCTCGCATAAACAGTGTAAACCAGGTTAGGGAAGTGCTAGTACTGGTAGTTTCCTGCCTTTTGAAAGAGGGCTGTTCTAGCTCAAGTAGTGCATCACAACAGCTGAACTATGATTCAGTTAGGTCACAAAGCAATTTGAGATTTTTCCACCAAGTCATTATGTGTAGGATTAGCCTGAATGCTATGGATATTGTTTCTATGCACAGTATTACAGCTTTATATTGGAACATTGCTATAGGATGAGCCTCCATGAGCACATTGCCTGATCATTCATCATTCCTGTGTTTTATTTATTTATAACTAATTTTATATTTAAAATTAGTCCCGATGTGATGTGACCTGTCTTGGTTTGATATCAGAATACTACTGCTTAATATTCTCCAACCAAACTTATACATGCATACTACTTCTCCGCTTTTCACTATGTATAAACCATATTGTTTTTCCATTGTTCCTTTTGTTTAAAGAATTTCTATATAATGTTTTAAATAAAACAGATTCAAACATTACCATTTAAAACAGGGGGTTCTCATTGTACAGTTCTAAGGCCAATTGCAGGCTGACAGACCTTTTCATGTGCCCCCTCTAGTAGTCAGTAACACCAGGAGCAGCCCTTGTGGGTAAAAGCAATGGGGCGGGTGTCGATAAGACGACAAAGGAAAATATTTTTTTTTAAAAAGCACTTTTCTAGCGCTCTCTGCATCGCCAATTCGGCAATGCGGCTAGGGCAAGTACTGTGATTTTCTTTTTTAAAATTATATTTTCCCTCGCTATCTGTCGAGCCCCCGCCCCCCTTTCTACCCACTGCTCTTACCTGCACAGGACACTCCCGAAGAACACCGCTACCTCACAATCAAGAAGACTAGAGAGAAATTGTGTTCAACTGTAAGGGCTGAAGAGACCCACGAAGGATGTGTCTCTCAGAGGCATATCGTATTTTACTGTACAAACGTGTAGGATCACACTTTCTTTTTTACAAGCCAATAATGAGAAAAGGGACTACACTTGCAGTGACTAGGCTCTGAACAGCAGGAAACCAGCCCTAACTCTATCAAACTGAGTTATTGGGCAGTCTGTAAATAAAGAAAATACTACTTTGTGAAACCAAGAATCTATTTTTCATGACAAATGTATCAGTTGTAAATAAATAAAACCACTTACCTTGCACTTGCCACATTGCTGAGTCGGCTATGAGGCGAGCCCAAGGTAAGTGGTTTTATTTATTTATTTTACATTCCCTATCCCGTCGTTTGTCACTTTCACCGCTCCCCACCTCACCACGCTTATCTGCATGGACCACCACTGGCAAGCCTGATAAATAAGTTTAAGATCTTAGCAAATGTCTTGGAAGTGGAGGAGGATTGGTTTAAGTTGCTGCTACATATGGAACAGCTAGAAATAATCTTATCAGATGTCTCATGTGATTCAATAAAGGTGGCAGCAATGGCAACAGGGGTTTCAGTCTTAGCCAGAAGACACATGGCTAAGGGAATTGAAAGCAGAATCACCAGAGGAATATACACTACTGAGGGGGTCCATTCCTAGGCAAGAAACTGTTCCAGACATCTGCTTGAACAAGTGGTAACAAAAGCTTTTAAAGATAGGAAGCATGCCCTACCCTACAAAGAGAAAAGTAGATATTCTAAATCATGATCGGAGTTCATCCAGTAGCAGTGCTTTGACAATACCAATGTTACCTCATGTACAGCACCATTACTGATATTTCGTACTGGGTCCTCATGCATGGCATCTTTAGGCTTGTGTTTTTTTTTTGTTTTGTTCAGTACCGGTTTAAAGTAAACAATGGCAAGCCCATCTACATTCCACACATTTCAAATAGCAAACGGGATTTAACATGGCAAAAGTAGTAAACCAACAAATGTGCCTTCATTATTTATTTTCAGACAGAACTAGGCTTCATATTGTATAGATACACTGCGTGTGTAAGAATCTAAAAGATAAACAGAGCTCTCGTATATAAACTACAAAGTGGCGAGCAGTAAAATGCAAAGTATATACATTCAGTGAATTAAAATGCAAGGTATATACATGCACGCAAGTGACTTTAATGTTGGAAACCATGCCAAGCAATTACAATTCATATTTAATAAACCCCATTGGCAGACCATCTGTGTAGCTTTCTGTAGAAAGGGAACCAATCTGGTACTATCTAGGATTTCTTAAAAATAGGAGCTAAAAATGTGTTCCTTGAGTTTTGCTTACAGCACTAGAGTAGTTATTGGAATAATTTGTATTTGCAAGTCAAAGCACACCGTTCCTGAAAAGTTTAATGATCAGGCGCCCAGCCTGGATTGGTTACACTTGGGAATGGCAAGCTTTGAGGCAGCATTTGAGCAGAAGTCTGGACGATTTTCAAAATTGTATGCGCGTGAATAACTTTCCAGAACACAAAGAAAACAACAAAGTTATGTTTCTCTTTGCAGATTAACAATTAGCCAGTCCGGTTGAGAAAGACTTCCTGATACCCTATGCTGCTCCTTTTAACCAAAGATGCCTTAACCCCTTCCGTGCTCATGACGGCCCCTGGCCGTCATGAGTCATGGTAGGCAAGTGCGCACGACGGCGGGCGGGCCGTCCGAACCATGCCCGCAATTGGAATGTTCAGCACCACGGCGGAATTCGCGCCGCAGCCAAGGTGTTAAACGGTTTAATTTTGAACAGTCTGATATATTAGGATAATTTTCTTATCCTAGCAATGAGACAATTGTTTTACACCTGTCCATGTGTGTTTTTGTAGCTCATTTTAGTTCTAGCCTAGTAACAGCTTTGTTGTTGGTAAGCCTAGTGTAATGAAAAAAAAAAACATACTTAATTATATTGTATAACAATAATGGGCTTTTAGTTCAGCTCTCTTCATCTATTGGTCTGTTCGCCTGACATTCACATTTGTCTTGCACCTGATAGAGTGGACATCACATTTCATTAGTAGGGGTGCATGATAATCACGTATAGTCTGCACCTGCATATAATCCTTGGTTGTATTAATGTAAATAGTTAAAACTGGTGAAATGTATTATCATGAAAAAGTGACGTTTTAGGCCATTGAAATGTAGCATGGACAATAAACGTAGAAGGTGAATGTAACTAGCAGAAAACATTAACATTAAGAACTTGCGTTTGTCAATTGACACCTAATTATGAATTAAATGTGCTTAATAATTATGTCACTCCACACATAGATTAATGCATTAGTTGGCAAAATCATTAATGTTATGTGAACTCGTAAAGTTATGACATTTTCCTACGTTAGTTTAATTTCATAGGCCTGCAATATATCAGGAAACTGTTGCTTTAGAATTAACAATTTGGATTGCACGTACTGTGAAATTTGTTCTCCCACGTTTTGTGTTGCAGGTGAAGAAGCACCTACAAATAACTTGTTGGGAGTAGGGATAGAGCCCCACTTCTTTTTGCCTTCAGAGCGAGAGAGCATCTTAGAACAAGTTCTGTCTTGGTAGCTTTATGCTACATGACCCATTAATCGTGGAAAGGCTTCTTAGGAAGACTCCACGTACGGACACCTTTTTACCTCTCCATCTGAAACTGATTAACACCATAGCTGCTGATGGTATTCCCCTCCTGTTCTGGTCCCGAGTTATTCCCATTGTTCATGACGAGCTCAGCTCGTCATGAGCACAGCTCCACTGTACCTCTGACGAGCTGAGCTCGTCATGAGCATCGAAGGGGTTAAGTAGAGAGGTCATCTTACTGCTAGAGATGGGATAGATGTAAGCCTTTTCACTCACCAGCCCTCGGTGCAAGAGCACTTGGACTCATGCTCCCCGATTTTCTATATCTTACTTTTTGAACAAATTGTATTGTTTATTCCTACTCTCCGCAACTCTTGACTCCTCATAACTCACCTTCCAATACTCAACGGCCTCATACACGTCTTGGAACACTGCTCCAATGTTCCAATCGGGACATGTTAGGGGGCTTCCACTCCGGCTGGCACAGACCATTCTGGTACACCAGCACACACATACTTCTCTCTTACAGATGAATACACATTGAAAAACACTGGGGAAATTCATGTCTCAATCACTAAACAAACCAATGCTGCTATGAAAACGTATTATCTAGTCTAAATAAAACAGAATAAAGTACTGTATCAGCATTATGCCTGCTGCAACAGTCATATTTAAGCTTTAGATCTGCTAGGCACTACCAGTGAGTTTTCCCTTGCACCCTACATAGTGGGGTTTCTCATGCATCCCTGTTCTTTTATTTTCAACTACTGGATGAGCCAAGTATTGGTGGGGTTTGGTAAAACTTCTGGATGGTGATAGACATTAAATTATTCTTCTATCTGGCTTTAGTGTGTTACTGTGCTATATTTGACATTTTTTTTAGATAAAACAAATGAAAATGAGAAATGAGAAATGGCCATTTTATTTACTTAAGGGTTATAGTATACTTTTTAAGTACACTGACTGATCATCTAAAGAAAAGCCCTCTCCTGCTTAGCCTCCCCTTAACAGGTGCTGCAGGACACAGACCTGCCTCCTAAGAGCTACCACTTACAGCCGCTTGCCTACGCTCACAACTACTAATTATTTAAGTTAGCAGAGGTCATTTAACAGAACTTTCATGTTTTCTTTAACACTGCCAGTGTGCAGGCCAGCCCATAGAGACTTCCAGGCTCTGGTGACAGGAGGAGGAGAGAGTAAGATATATATCTAGGGTGTTGTGTAAAAATATAGTACTCTGTAGGTGGATGTTGGGATTGCACATTGTATTGTGACTGTGAGGGGAATAATTCAACTAGACTCCCCTCACAAAGTCAAAACTTTTTTAGCACACATACTGTACATGCATCAGGCAGCACAATGTATCTGCTGAAATGGGGTTGTCAGGGCCACATCAGTACATCCCGGAGGCAAATGAGGTGCCAGACAGAGAAGCTGAGGCAGAATGGCAAGCACTTTCCAAACTTCAGATGAGTTTAGATGGGTCTCCCCTTTTTAAGTTTGAAACTGCTGCTCTGTTTTGGTGGGATCATGGCTTGCTGGTACTACTGTTCAATAACAGAACCCTGCTCTTCTGCTGCTGCCATAGTGCCTCTGAGTTGCAAGACAAGGAAGCAAAAGTAAGTAAAAAGAGATGTGGATGGCTGTGTTTTTGTGAGTGCTTGAGAGTGCATGAGATTGACTGTCAGTGTGTTTGAGAGCAGTGAGTACTAAGTGAAAATGAGTTTGAGGGAGTGGGTCAGGAATGTAAGTGAGCTAGGAGTGAGTCAGGCATGATTAGGAGTGGTGGCAAGTCAGGCGTTTAGCTATTAATTGTGAAGTAGTTGCAGTTTCACCGAAGGCCAAAAGCCTGAGGGGCATACTGAATCCTTTTTATGAAAATGCAGAGCACCCCTACAACAGGAGCTTAAAGCAGATCCCCCTGCGCACCAGCAGTTGTAAGAGTCAGTGAGTGTGAAATGGTGTGTGTGTGTGAACCTATTTGTGAGCGAGTACAAATGTGAGTCGGTTTGTTGTGTGTGAGAGGAGGGAGTAGTGATAATTAGCAACTCAGAGAATGAGCTTGAGAGAGGGTGAAGAGAGTGACAGAGACAGGATGAGTATTGCAAAAGTGAGAGCGTTTGAGTAAGTGTGTTTGTTAGCATATGTTATGCTAGTAAGTCTGCTTCTGGCTATGGCATACTCAAGGTATTTATTGCCTAATGGGGGCCACCAAAGGTAGCATGCTGCATCTGGCATATTGGAGGTAATTCTTGACATAATGGAGGGTGTACATGGCAAAATGCAGGCCTTTATGTACTGGAAGTAATTCTGGCATATGGGGAGAATTATGGCAATTGGTGATGGCATATTAGGGGTAATTATTGGCCTCAGAGTGGGAAACCATGGCATTTGGAAGCTAGAGGGCTGGGCTGTGACAAGCAAACCATGATAATACTGTAGAGAATTTTTGACATACAAGTCATTCATAGTATGTAGGCATATCTACAGTAAAAAATTCTGGTAGTGCTTATTGTATACATTCTTTTTTTTATTTTTATTAAACTAAGCTTTGGTAAACCTTTACAATATTTTAGACACATAAGGGGGTGATTACAATGATGATCCGCCCGCCATCTCCCCCGGATATACCCCGCCATATTATTATGGCGGTGGGGGCTTTCGCGGAGGACGGAAATTCCGTCTGCCACTTTTCCGTTGGTCGGCAATCGTTCCGATTGCCGGCCGGGCAGAGCAGGGCCATAATATGGTGGCAGTGCCTAGCAGGAAACGCCATCCATATTATGATGCCTGTTCTCAAAGGCCTTTCCAGAGGGGTGGGTGCACTGGTACCCCCCTGCATTCCCATGCAGAAGGTGGCAGGCAGTGTGCGGTCCCTACCACGTTGTGCATGGGAATGCACAACATGCCTTTTCATCATTGCGGCGGGTGCTGCTGGAAGCCGCACCCGCCGCAATGTTAAAAATGAGGAATGTGACTGTCAGGATGGTGGTCACGTCCTAATCAGTGGTGCGGGACCGCCGCACGTCTTGCGGCCGGTCCCAGCACAGCTAGGGTGGCGGGCAGCTAATGGGCCCTATAGTTGTGCCGGTTGGGTACATAGCAGGGATATTTACACATTACATACAGTCAAATTTGCAATCATTCATTCCACGGTCTACCTTATATTTATCATGCTTCCTTTTAACGTTTACCTTGTTTCCACTCTAAATGTCTCCCAGGCAGGCGAGATCTTTTCCCATTTGGCTGGGCATCCACTACTTTGATAAACAGTTTTTTCTGTCTGTTGACACAAATCTAGTTCAGTGCTTCCCCAATTTTTAGCAATGTTCCCATTGCCCACTCCGGCCGCCAGCATCAGCCATGTTTTGGTATGTGTGGGCCAGTTAATTTCCCCCATCAACCCAGGAGATGCCATCTTGCATCCACTGGAACCCTTTGTCCCGCTACCTCTGTCATGATCCTAGTCACCCCACTCCAGTAGCTTTGTAGTTTGGGACAAGTTCAGAGTATTTGAAAAAAGGTTCCTTTCTTTATACACCCCCTGATATGATCGGTGTCACTCCACCACAACCGATGCTTGAGCGTTCTAGGATTGTATGTATTCTTGGCATAAAAAGGCACCTTTAAGAAAATGTTGACATTGTCACATATTAAATAACATACAGGGAACATCCCCCCAAAAATAGGGCGAACTCATTGGCAAAGTTTTACCCTACACCACTTCCAAAGATCATTATCTGCCACTGCTTTACAGATCTAATGCAGTTAATGGGGTATAATCACTTCTGAGTTATAACTGTGTGTAGCTATCATGCGCCGTCTCATAAAAGAACACACAGATCCCATTTTTTCCACTCTACAACAGCTGCCAAGATGGGACAAGTGATACATTGTTTTATTGTGCAGAAGCAGTTTGAAGTCGGCAGCTTAGCCTCACTGATTTGATAAAAACGCGAAAGGAGGGTAGAATTCATACCGAATACAGTCCCCTTAGCTCACCACTCTGCCCTATACATAGACTCCTTCTTTAGAATAAATGCTGAGCCTTTCAAACGTAGGAAAAGAACAGCTTGTCACTTGGAGTCACAATAGCCTATATTTACATGCACGCGGATACATTATTTACATATAAACAGGGGTGTTCAATTACATACTTAAATCTATGAGATTCCCATTTCATATAAAGTTGGGGCATAGAGACAAAAGGAACATTTTCTGAAATCAAACGGAGGTGCTACCTAACAAATGCTTTTCAGCCCCACTGCCCATGTATCCCTCAGATAAATGCACAAAAGCTGAAAGCTAAATCATTTTGACTTTCAAATGTATAATTAGTAGTCTTTGTTAATTTATTTATTACTGTGTGTAAAAGATCACGCTACTGGGAACAATATTTATCTCCCATTTCTAAAGGTTAGAAGATGAACATGAAAGAAATGAGAATGCATGTTTCCCCTTTCTACATGAAAAGGCTGGATGCGCCAGGCGTGGTGAGCCATGCAGAGAAAACAAGATTAAAGTAAATGGTAGAAGATTAATCATTAGCAGCGCCAGCAGACTTACTGTTTACTGCTCATGAAGGGAAGTGAATACCTGAACAATCTATTAAGGTAGATAGGGTTGCAACAAGAGCAACGGGAAGCAAAATGAGCCACTAATCTCTGCTAAGAACATAAAAGGGTAAGAAAGGATATAGCTGCAAGAACAGATCATAGCAGGAAGGGCAAATGAAAAAATATAGAAATGTTTTTATGGTCGATGCCCTGGCATTTACCAAAGTTTTGTTAATATTACAGCCATTTTCGGGATTGCTGGAAGCAGACATCTGCTATATTTTTAAGTATTGCTCAAACCTGTGACTGGCATTACAGAGCATTTTATGGTTGAACTTAAAATACATATGGAATGTGGAATGTCCAGCCAAAGTTATTTTATATTAAAGAACACCACTTTAGAAAGAACTCAAATACAAAAAAATACATATGTTAAAATAGTAAACATACAACGAAACTCACAAGCAAACTAAAAAAGAAAACAAAAAAAACAAGGAAAAGATATTGACAAACTGAACATACATGGTCACAATAACTAGTTCATCACTCCGGGATGCCTGTAATGCACAGAGAAATCCCCATGACATAACACAGTGACACCTACAACACTGCTTACAATGACACATTGATCACAAATACCAAAAGTGTCAAAGAAATCTGGTATAAAAGTGGTTAAGCTAAACTACATGGGAAGAGACAAGATACTAACAAAGCGAAATCAAGTGTTTTAATTTTCACAGTCAAGGAGTATGGGACTTTGAAATAGGTGTATTGCTTGATTAATGATTGGGGTTTGCCACATCTACAACAATTGTTCTCTTATGACAGGAGGTTCTTAGTAACTCCAGATCCATGGATTCACATCCAGTGGATGACAGGTCTGAGTAATGAAGTTGAATTTAAAAATGTATGAAAAATACAATCAATAGGCAAATATAAAAAAATAAATACATTAATCAGTTATCAGTTTAAAATTAGATTAATTGATTAACCAACCAATCCTCTAATTAACCAATAATTGTAAAAGCAATATGTAACACATACAAATACAAAAAACAATTTAAAGGTTTTAGAAAGAACATCAACTCATTAACCTAAATTAATTTAGAATGAAAAAAATCCACTCACCCAAAATCCCACTCAACTCCACAAACCGAAGGCATATAGTATGTATAAACAGTGGGTTCAGCTACTGCATCCTAAAAACTAAAATATGGTGACAGGAACCATGACCTCATCATAGGGAATTGCGGGGCACCCTCTTGGAAGACGGAAGGTAAATTTGGCAACATAGATGTATTCAAAAGCAGCAACAGATGTGCAGTGTAGAGTACCAGGGTTTAATTTGTATAAAAGGTAAGTGCCAGGGCTCTTCTCAGGAGGCCACAATAGCTTGCACCACCCTCAGCCACCGCTGCTAATGACAAACACAAGTACTAACCATCGCCCTCCTACAAGTGTGACATTTCATAATATTTCAGACCACACAAAGCTATAGGAATGGTTTGGGAACAAGTATTATTCATTTTTAATGCACACTGAATTATTAACCCTTTCGATGCTGATGACGAGCTCAGCTCGTCATCACCCACGGGTGTCGTGTGCGGATGACGAGCTGAGCTCGTCATGGTGCCACTAAAATGGTAATTTCCAGCACAGGGGGGGGGGGGGGGGGGTCGCCCAGCAGCCATGTGGTTAAACACTTTTGTTTTGCTCATCTCAAAATTTGATGGTCAGCATCATCATGTGGTAGACAGTCTTGCGTGCCGGTTTTGAGAATTAATTGTTGGTGCTAAGCATCGGCAACCACAGGCTAAAATTAGGCACTGTCAGTATCCCTAGAGATTAGAAGATCAAATACAGAGAAATACTAAGACAAATATAGAGAGACATCTAAAACTAATGAAAATAATGACATGCAAGAACCAGCTGAACAGAAGGTGGGAGAAATTCTTCCTCACACTTATGAACATGTGGCATCAATTCAATAGACGTCACCAAGCATGCAGCTAAAGACATTAGACAGATTTAAAAGCTGGTCACTAAGCAGAAGTAAATGTGTTATTCAGTGAAATAAAATTAAGAGCTCGGGCAAAATGGAAATTGGACTCCTGCAACACTTCCCCTCCACTGAAAAAAAAAAAACTTTCCGGACCTCTTGTCATAATTCAACACCTACACTATGATTCCCCTTGGTTGCAGCCTTACCTCACCTTATAGAGGTGCCAAATCTACTGTAGTATCTAGGATACAAATTTGCAAATGGAATATCTTTTATAATAAGGAGCAAGAAACGGCAGATTAAAAAGAGGGTAGATTAAAAGAGGATGATATGATGCAATTGATATAGCTGGCTTGCTGCCACAACGATGCATCATCTTACACTTCTGAGGCAACCGGAGTCAAACTGTACCTCTGACCTTGAGTGAAGGATGCAAAATGCACTGAACACTGGAGGTGGAGCTGACAGCATGCTAATGAAATTGCTATTTAAAGTGAAATGCTGAAGTGTAATAGTCCCATGCAAGGTGATGGATGTATACAGTCTAGTGAATAGGATAGGAGGGTTTATATATTTTTGTTTCCCTCTCAGTATAGCACATAGAATGTGGCATGCTGGAGCATGAAATGACCACCTAAATTGAGAAACTCTGACTAATCTAGTTCACTCGGGAAATAGAGGCTTAGTGTATAAGAATATACAAAGGGATATGTGTTTATGTGAAAAAGTTAATGAACACTGGTATAAAATTGCACTTTTTGAAGATTATTTAAAGAAACTGTGGTCAATTTACCAATTACATATCAAGGGAATGCATCCACTTTTCTATTATCACCTACAGTATCATAGGTATGTATATATATATTTCATAGGAAAGCCATCTTAGTGAACATTTGCCAGTGGTCTCAAAGTTCCCATTTCCCCAAAAAGTGGTCTACCCAAATTTTTTTTCCTATAATTCCCAGTACTGAATACATTTGCATGATATTTAGCTTCCCTCATAAACTAAAAAAGTTAAACACGGTTTTATCTTTCTTTCAGTGCTGGTAAAAAAAATACTTTCCTGATAACAGTGCGGCTATTAGACCATTAATCACTACAGCTGGAAATCTTAACCTTAGCATCTACCAAACAATCCTCCCCAGTGTGTGAAAGTAAACACTGTAAACGCAGAACATAGTCAGCAAAAAGTTACTGTCTCACATTGAACTTTGTTTTCTTTACATACATCTTGTTAAACCTACTATATAATGTCAATTTAACCTCATGCGCGCTAGCGGAATTCCGCTCCTGCGCTGAGATTTTTTAAAACGCATGTTACGTGACGAGCCCAGCTCGTCATCAGCGTGGAAGGGGTTAAACAAAAACCTCAGTTTTGAAGACGCGCACACAAGCGGTATTTTTTCGGCACCCAGCTCCTTCTTTATTCATTAAAATTGAATTGGCCTTACGCGTTTCGGAGCATCTTCACTCCTTGGTCACAGGCATTGTGGCATGGTGGCATGGTGGCAGGTGGAGTCAAAGGGGGAGTCGCCCAGCATGCTCTTATGTAACGCAGCTTGTATTGCATGCTGGTACTTGTGGTTTAGTGCATTCCTTTAGTCAGTTACATGTCTCCTTTGTTATCATTAAATACTTATAGTAAATTTCATCCCAAAACGATAGTCACAATTGTTTTTAGCCCTCCAGTGGGCTTTAGATTAAAGGAACGCCGTATTGCGGTGTAAGCCTCCGACCGCTTTTGCCAACCGGAGACTGTGCAAAGTTCTGTGTCTCCATGTTCCACTTTGTTTTCGACGGGGCGGTGCAGTCTTCTTGGTTTGCCGCCATAGTCTAAACAAAAACCATCGTTTTTAAGACGCACACACGGTTGGCAAAAGCAGTCGGAGAAATCCAGAAACCGGTCCTCGGAAGCTTGTTTCCGGTCCAGGGAAGACATGGCTTGGCAGTTCGGACTGGACTGTTCCCATGAGGCACAGGGTCAGACTGATTTGCATATAGCCATGTCTGAACTGGGGTGGCAGAGTGGGCTAAAGAACAGTGATGGATTAAACCCAGATCTTTTGACTGGGTATGAGTGTTTGATTGGTTCAGATGCTCCGTACATTACCACCCCCTTTAGTAACGCTTGCCAAAAAAATGGCAGCTATATTGTTTAGGGAACAATTTGCTATGGTTATATTTTTTATGTGAAATATAGGTTATTACTCTAGTTTCAAGAGAGGAAGAAATAAGGCAGTTTAGCAAACTCTATAGAGGTTGGGAAAATTACCTTTATCAACACTTATAAAGCGCACCATCACCCTACGGGTACCCTGGCACTGTGATACGTGTGTCCAGCTTATCGCAGATGTCGGTGGAGCACTATTAGCAGAAGAAAGAAATTAGGTGAGTGGTGGAGGACAGACTTAGATAGAGCCATGTCTTAATCCTTTTTCTGAACTGCAGAAGATCATCCACCGGTCTTATCTCAAATGGGAGTTTGTTTTTAGAGTCGAAAAGCTACAGTGCTGAAGGCCCTGCCTCCAGATTTAGTTCTTCTAATTATGGGCACCTTCACCAGTTTGGCAGAGGAGGATCGGAGATTTCGGGTAGGGGCATACCATGCAAATATGTCCTGCAATGGTTTAGGTCTAGAACCATGCAGAGCTTTAAGCACTATGCAAAGCAACTAAAATTGTTTTCTTTGTGATACTGGCAGCCAGTGAAACTCAGAGTGCCTGAGAGGTAGAAGAACATTGTGGTCTCATTAGTGCCAGCTTGGCCGCCATTGTCTGTATACTCTGGAGTCTCTCAATCCAATATCTGAAACTCCAGCAGCAAGGCGTTACAATAATCCAACCTACTCAGGATAGTACTTCTTACTATCAGTACTCTGGCCTGTTTTGAAAACATCGGGAAGATCTTTCGAAGTACTCCAATCCAGAAGAAACAACTCCCAGCTGTTCTATTCCTGTGAGTTTCAAGATTCAATTTCCTGTCGAACAGGACTCCAAGGTTGCGCACGGTCTCAGTAGGGACCAGTGGGGTGGCTGTAGGAATGGGCCAGAAGCAGTGGAGAGTATAGGAGTTATATATTTCTTAATAGGTTTATGAGCACCGCAGTACTCTCGCAAAAGTATCTACAAAGTACTGTGGTACTTATAGAAATGTTAAAAAAATCTAATTAAACATTTATATAGGTTTTTCAAGCCAAGTGTTTAGGTTTCTAATCAAAATGTGTTTTCTGTAGGTTGGAAGATGTACACCATCAAGACAATACAATGCTGCATTGCTAAGGGAGGACAATTATTGGCTTACATACATTTTGGGCTACTAATGTAGTTCAATACTACCAAAATGCAAAGAAAGTGAGGTAAGAAAATAAAATAGTATGCAGCAATGACGCTTAACAAGTAAAGGCATTTAAAATTAAATGAAATTTGACTTACTGTGCACAACTAACTCCTAGAGTATAACTTTGTATTCCACAACTGCTATGACTGTGTCTCCATTAACAGTGACTAGGATATGCATTGCGCGAGAGTAAAGCATTCCTTAAACACGATGATTCTATTTGTGGAATGTATCCTTTGAATGCCATTTATGGTGTAAATATTAGCTGAAATTTGAAAGCTCATAAAATGGATTGAATCTGTTATCTCACAACTGCTATGATTGTGTCTCCAATAATAGGTATTTTCAAATATAATTTTCATTTTTAATAATTGAGAGCTTCTTTGGGTGTTATTTATATTATGTAGATTATCCCTTCAATGGATAGAGACAGTATTTTAATTATTAATCTGTTATCCTTTCTAGGGTACTCAAGATATGAAATCCATGTCCTGAGGATGGTCTCTCACACGAAAGAATAGAGACTGAAACGTCGACAGTGGCTTTATCTACCATTGAATGTTTAATTCTGTGATAGGTAGAAAAGTTTGAGCAATTGATGCAGTAAAGGCTGTGTAGATTAATGTATTTTCCCTTCTGCTTCATTGTTTTTCATCTTGTACCCGACATTTTAACTTGATTTGAGAAAAGATTAAATACTTTTTTTAAATATACCCCGTCTTTTCAATCCCTTTTTGCTCTCTTCTTTTTCTGATCACTCACAAGTGACAGTTTTGAATATATGTAAATCTCTGTTGTTGCATAACCAGCACTAGTGGGCTCAAATCACTAATCCCACACGATTTCATTCCATAAGTGATTAAAAAATTCTTGTTTTACTAAAATCCCTTGAAGGTATCTTCACCCTATCATAACTCCTAGAGGAGCATCTCAAGTTGGGCACAGCAGGTTTGCAAGAATGATCACCAGAGAATTAAGGAGAAGCATTAAAAAGCCATTTTTTTCCAATAGCTTTGGGAAATTAACATGATCCTCGCATAACGAAAAGGACACCCGATGTTTATTCCAGAAAAGTGGTACCAGGTAATAAAATTATCCATCTAATCTGACTATCTGAATGAGAAGAATTTCTAGAAAATATTTGTTTGAAGATCTTGGGGCCGGAGATGGCGGATACAGGGAAAACATGGAATGCAGATAAGTAGATAAGGCTTTGATTAGGGCTTTGTATGTCAAGCAACAATCTTAAAGAATATGCATTCTTCTATGGGCAGCCAAAGCAGGTCTCTTAGAATAGGGTCCGTAGAAGTAAGACAAGGCAAGTTGCAGATTAATCAGGCGGCAGTATTCAGTGCCACTTTGAGTTTTGATACAAAGGGTTCATTGGTTGCTGCAAGAAGTGCATTACCATAGTCAAGGCAACTGGTGACAAGAGCTTGGACTAACAACATTCTAGATCTCAGGGGAAGCCATGGCAAAATCTTCTTTTAAAGTCACATAGCAGCGTAATAGGCATCACATGTAGAATCCATATGGACTTTCATTTAAAAAAAGACTGATCGATTGACCCCTAGATTTTTTACTACCTTCTTGGGTACAGGAGCAGGGCCAAGCTCAGAGGGCCACCAGTCAGCAGACAAGATTTCCCTGGCTTTCCCAAAAAGTAGAATCTCAGTTTTTTTTCCTGCTCAGCTGGAGGCAATTATTGGTCAACTGTGCTGCAATATCATGCATATAGTGGGAGAACTGCGACTGAACTTTCCTGTCCAAAGGAAATAAGAAATTGTGAATCATCTGCGCACGACACTATCTCAAATCCATACTATCAATCTGTGCTTGAAGCGCAATATAAATGTTAAAAAGTGTTAAGCTCAAGCAGGAACCCTGTGGAACGCTTTTGCTGATAGTTAAGGTTTTTGACCTAAAGGAGTCAAGGGAGATGTTTTAGGTTCGATTGGCCTTTAGCATGAGTAAGACTACCACATGCCAACCTCATACAGCCTCTGAACAAGAATGGAATGAGAGACTTTATCAAATGCTGCAGACAGGTCCAGAAGGACCAGGATAATCGCAGTCCCAGTATCAACAGAAAGTCTAATGTGATCCAAAACTGCCACCAAGGCAGTCTCTGTACTATGGGATGCTCTGAAACCTGACTGCGAATTATCTAAACTTTTACGTTTTTCCAGAAAAGATGACAATTGAGAGTGGACATATCCTTCTGGCCATTAATGTAGATAAGAAACCAGACCGTATTTAGAGAGAACTTTTAGATTAGCTGAAGGTTTCTTCAGTATGGGCCTCACTAGTGCACATTTCTATATGTGCTGGAAGCTTGGCTGTTAACGAGAGATTGAGAAGCTCCCTTACAGCTGGAGCAATCACCAGGTTCAGACATGGATCATGAGGGGATCCCGATTTGGCCTAGAATAGTACCCTTTCCACCTCCTCCAATAAACATAGGTCAAATTTACTTAATGAATTGGAGACATTGGTGGGCCTTGATTCAGGTCACAAGGTTTCATATGACCTTTTGGACTATTGGAAAGATCTTATAAATTAGGTTGGTTTTATCCTCAAAACATTCTACCAACAAGTCATACAATTGTTGAGAGTCCAATATAGACTGGGTGCAAGCACAGGGTTTTAAAAAGCTGTTCAGAGTTTTATAAAGTTCTTTAGTTGAATTGCTCACATTATCAATAGTAGCCAAGAGGTAATCCCTAAGAGCCATCCTAAAATGCTTATGGTAACTTTTTAAATCTCAACTTGCATACTTTATCTGCTGGAGATTTGGTGGAATGCCATCTACGCTCTCAGCATTAACACTACATTTTAAAGTCATCTAAATGGTTCACATACCAAGGGGTATGCGATTTGTCGCTAGGGAAGAAACTTGTTTGATTAGGGCCACCTGGTCGAAAACCCTAAACAGGGATTCATAATATAATTCAGGCGCCTCTTCAATGTCCTTAGATGATATGATAGGGGTGGGTTTTAAGAGCTTATTCACACAATCATAAGTTACTGCTTTTAAAGAGCAGATGGATTTAGAGTGTATTGGTCCAGGAGCTTCTAAAGTAGGTTTGGAAGAGATTTGAAATTGCTTATTACTTGGTCTGACCATTATAGAGTTCAGAGGGCCATTACAGGTTACTTCCGCCGAGGTAGTAAGAATGAGGTGATGGGTATGCCCTACCTCACGAGTGGGTCCAGTCACAATACACATTTCTTGTTACTTGACAATGAAAACGAATAGAAAACTAGATAAGAATTCAAAATGAAGTAAAGCTTTTTGTGATTGGTTACTAACACCAAGTGGGCTAAAATTAGTCTGATATTACTAAATACCACCAACAACCATAGAGACTCTGCTGACTTGGAAAGCAATCAAGCTCTAAATGAATTGAACACAATGCCTAAAAACAATGGGGCAGATGTATCAAGATTCCATTTTGCAATTCCTAAATAGCGATTTTTAAGGAATTTCTATTTAGAATTCGCAAAATGGAATGTATGAAAAAAAAAAGCTATTTTTTTGCGATTCCTTAATCTTCCTTATTTGCGAATTCGCATTTTGCGAATTCGCAAATAAGGAATAATTTCCCATGCATTCCTATGGGCCAGTAGGCCCATAGGAATGATTGTGAAGTAATTCTCAAAGTGCGAATTCCCAAACTGCTAATCGCAATTTGAGAATTATTTCAAGGGTGCAGGGGTGTCTCAAAGACACCCTGCTGCACCCCTGAAATGTACATGTGTGTGCATATGGCGCACATGCATGCCCTATGGGCATGTGTGTGCGTCACATGCCACCATCAAAAATGATAAATTGTGCATTTTTTAAAGACTTCGCAAATTACCATCAACTACAACTTGATGGTAATTTGCGAATTCTTAGACAAAAATCGCAATTCAAAAATGCTACATACATAGCATTTAAGGAATCGCAAAATAGCGATTCCTTAAATGCTATGGCAAAATAAGGAATCGCAATTTTTTGCTATTTCTTATTTTGCGAATTCTTGATGCATGGCAAAACATGAAAAAAGACCTTTTGCGATTCGCAAAGGCCGAAATTTCGGCCTTTACGAGTCACAAAAGGCTTGATATATCTGCCCCAATATCTTTAGTAGCAAAAATTGAAATTATACTACTGAGAGGAGAAACAAATTATTAAAAAGGAGCGAAGGAGGACACCCAAAAGACAAACATTACTGGTAAGACTACACTACATTTTCTATTCTTTTTACACACCCTTTATTTAGTAGTATTAAGTATAAAAAGCAATTGAGAAAAATAGCACCTTTCACAGTAAGCCATTTCTTATTACATAAAATGTCATCACTACTTATAAAGATGAAACTTCTCCAAAATATAGACATTCACCCATTTCGGAGCATTACTAATCTCCAAGGACATTCCTTAGGTTGTTTGAGAAATCACATGTGCCTGTGATTGTCTGAATCTGGTAATTTATTGTAACTTGGTGCTCTTTTGGTGCTATTTGTTTCCACTTGCTTTATTTAAAATGGTTTACCTTTGCCACATCAACATCAACCTTTACTGGTTGTAAGGTTCCCAGATGCTGTCTTTTCATGTCATTTACCCCCACTTCCCACTGCCGCCCAACCACCTCCATGCCAGCCCCTCCCACTTGCCTGAACTACATATAGAGGCCGCTTCATGGTTGTGCTGCCATTGTGCCAAAGGCACACATAAGGCGAGCCTATCTGTGCCCGCCCGTGCCTGAACTGCACCCAGCACTAGGACCCCTGGCTCTGCCACCCCATAAAGATACACAGCTGTAGATTTTTGAGCCCTGACCCCCAGATACGCCTACAATCTCTACTGCTGCACATGCCCACAGACCACCAAAGGACCATTCTTCTGTTGACACTGCTTCTTTTGCTTCAGCACAGAGGCGGCCTATGACACCAGCAACACCACAAACATGGCTGCGGACTCAACTGAGACCCCAATGGCGACACAGAGACACTCCAGTGCATCCTACTCAACGCGCGTTCTCTTGGGCAACACGACATGGAGACCTGGGACATTCTCTTCTCCCTCACCCAAGATGTCATCTTCCTCACAGAAACCTGGCTTCACCCCACGTCCACACCAGACATTGCCACAGCCCTCCCCAGAGGATATAAGATAACACACATAGACTGAACCAACGAGCACGGTGGCAGAACCACCATCATCTACAATGACACCATCCAATGCACAACAGCCCCCAATGTCCCAAAAAATGTAATGTAATACCTGGACTTCCAGCTCAACACAGACGAAAAGCACCAACAGAGGAACCCTTACTTATGGACCACCAACTCTGAGCACTACATATCCCTTGGGGACCTTCATTTCCACCTCAAAGACCCAAGCAACACCAACTCCAGTGACCTCCTAGAACGCATGAGCAACATCAGACTCAAGCAACTTGCAACTAACCCAACCCACATCACAGGACACATGCTCAACCCCATATTCACCTTCAGTAACAACTGGTCCGATCACCACTGCGTATACTTCACCATCGCAGGACGCAACTACCTCGCTGCCTGCTCCATCATATTCATGTGCAAAGACTGGAAAAAGGGATCAGAAGACCGGTGGCATGACAGTCTGGTTCCATTTCCCAGATGATACACAAAATACCGAACAAGCAGCTAAGAACTTCGCTCAGGTGATCACAAAATGCGCTGATGCCATCGCCCCTGCCACTTAAGAACTGCATTCTACCTAATGCACATGCTTGCAAATCAAAAGTAAGTGATGCACCAGCAAAAAAACATAAGACCGCACCACCTACCAGACTGCTCTTAACAAGTACCACCGCCTCAAAGAAACCAAGAAGAATGCCCTAGCTGACCACATCAAAGCCAGCGCAAGCCACAGCAATGAATGTTTAATCATTGTGAAGGAGTTCTGCAATTTCACAGCCATCGAGAATGACCTCACTCCCTCCCATGACCTGTGTGACAACCTTGCAGACTTCTTCCACAACAAGATCTCGGTAACCTAAGAAAACGTGAAAATTTTTCTCACTTGACTTGGGCTACAGGTAGAGATTAAGCCTATTTCTAAAGCAAGAAGAACAAGAGAATGATCAGAGAGCACAGCTTCAAAAATATGGGATTCATTATGGATAGCAACTAACGCATGGGAAACAAGAAAATAATCTATCCTAGACTGGGTGACATGAGCAGATGAGAGGAAGGTAAACCCCAATAAGGTTCTGTCTCCCTAATTAAATCTATTCAAGGGACCTGTTCTGTCTAGAACAGCTTCGCGGTCTAGATTCCATTCTCCACCTATGATATAGCTAGATGCTCAGATTTCCAACAACAGGCGATTTAGGCTAAGAAGTTAGGAACATTTAGCACCCATTGGAGCATAAACTGAACCGACACAAAGGATCCCATCATTTGTAACTTAGCAAAAACATATCTACTATGTGGATCGATCCTGGTCTTAACAATCGTGACGGGTAGGGATTTGGGCAAAAGAATAGCTACTCCATATTTCCATGGCCGACCTCTCTTGGAGAGAGATTGTTTGTCAATCCGCAGTGAAGAATTTTTCCTAGCCAATCTTGCAGTAATTTAGATTACTCTAAGGCATCCAAATGAGTCTCTTGCAGACTAGAAATATCAGTTCTTTTCGTTTGTAAATAAGAGTACCTTCTTGCGTTTAATAGAATGTGTAAGTCCATTAACATTCCCTGAAATAATGCGTAATGGGCAAGAGTAGGAAGAAATGTTGGCGGTCATGTGTGCGGTGAGGGATGAGAGAGATTGATTTGTAAAGGAAAGCTAATGCAAGGAGTAAGAGGTATTAGGTTAGGGGAGAGGTTAAGCAAAGAGGAAAATAAAGTATGTAGGTAAAAAAAGTTATGCAAGTAATAGGTTATCAGGGGGATGGGTGGATGGGTGGATAGGAAAAGGGAGTAATTGGAGAATCTATGTAAAGGAGAAAGACAAAAAGAAAGAAAAAGTTTCAGGTAAGGAGAAAAATAAAGTGCATAACCCTCTCAGAAATTCAAGGAAGTTAGAGAGTTAAGGAGGTGAAATAGGAAAGTCGCTTACATATACACACACCCAGGAAGGCAGGTAAAAAAGGAAGAAATGCGAGGTTCTAGAGAAATTGAAGGAAAGAGTAGAGGAGAGAAAGCTCGAAAGGGTAGAAGTGCTATGGAGGAATAGCGTAGCACCAAAAGGGCCAACCCTCCACCGCAGACAGCATCAACCGCCTCACACCCACACACTCAAACACTTAACACCCACTCACCAATTGGGGAACCCCTCTACACTCTAGACACTATCACCATCATGAACTCAATGCACTCTGGGGCACCCACTGACCAATGCCCCCATCAGGTCTTCAACCTCAGAAGCAAGACAATTGGTGAAAGGGTCAGGAAGGTCATGAACAGATCCATCCCCGTAGCTTCCATCCCGGAGGACTGGAAACACGCTAAACTGAGGCTCCTCCTCAAGAAACCATCCGCCAACCCCACTGATCTGAAGAGCAACTGGCCCATCTTACTCCTCCCCTACCCAGCATAAGTCCTTGAGAAAGCGATCCACCAGTAACTCACCCAACACCTAGAAGACTTCAACCTCCTGGAACCCTCCCAATCCAGATTTCAAACCAACCACAGCACCAAAATAGCCCTGATTGCAGCCACCAATGACATCAGAACCCACCTGGACCGCAGGCAAACAGCAGCCCTCATCCTCCAGGACATTTCTGCCACCTTTGACACCGTCTCTCATGGCATCCTGATCAACAGACTCCACCATATCAAGGAAGCGTCTTTAAACGAATCATCGCGTACCTCTCTGCCAGAACCCAAAGGATCCATCTCCCACCGTTACCTCAGAGGCAAAGAAGATAATCGGTGATGTCCCCTAAGGTTCTTCCCTCAGCTCTACCTTCTTCAACACATACGTGACCCCCTCCCCGACATCATCAGATGTCACAGACTCAAACATCATCTCCTATGCCGACGACACACAGATCATCCTCTCCCTGTCTAAAGACCAGATCACCACAAAAGCCAACTTCCAGAGATACATAATGAACATGCACACTGTCAAACTCAACTTGGAGAAAACAAAAGTCCTCATCTTTGGGAACAACACCTCACTGTGGGACAGGTCTAGATGGCCCGCAGAGCTCCGCACCCCTGACCAAACAGACCACACCTGCAACCTCAGCATCATCTTGGATAAAAAGCTAACCATGAAGAAACAAGTCAACGCAGTCTCTTCCGCTTGCTTCAACACCCTTCGCATGCTCCGCAAGATCTCCATGTGGCACCTGGTAAACACGAGAAGAACTGTAAAGCAGGCAGTCATCACCAGTAGACTGGACTACGGAAACATGCTCTGTGTAGGAATCACCACTCCTCCTGAGGAGATTCCAAACACAGAACTCAGCAGCAATACTCATACACAACCTCCCAATCCAGAAAAGATGCCATTTCAAGATGCTGACCCATGCCTACAAAGGCCTGCACAACAAAAGACCAGCATACATCAACAACCTCAAACTTTTACCAATCATCCAGATCCCTCCAATCCTCCTTCTCCATCGCAGATACCCCACGGATCATTCAAATCAACAGAGGAGGAGGAGGCTCTTTCTCACACCTGGTAGTCAAGTCTTAGAACAACCTCCCCCTGCACCTCAGGACTGCACCATCACTCCAACAATTAAGAAGAGATCTAAAGACCTGGTTGTTTTTAGAAACAACATCCGTGCAACGACTACAGCTCCAGTGCCTCAAAACTGGTGAGTTGCTGCGCTCTACAAATGACTTATTGACATGTGTGACACCACATATCATATCAAAATGCTCTCCACACATCATTCAACAGTAAGAAGACTTATGCAGATATTATATTTTGTCAAAATACCATCATTGCAATTCGAAGCACTAAATTATTCTACTTCACTTTAATCCAGCACGATTCAAACATATGATGCACAATAGCCAATCTAAACACTTTGATCCACTCCCTGAGAATAATTGCCCAGATGTTCCCTTTACTCAGATGGAATCAGAAAATCCATTAATGGACTTAACCCATTACAAAAAGGATATTCTGGATTTTCAATACAAAATTTACAAAATCCCTAATCAGATTTGCATTGGTTTCCAAATAACTCTTTATAAGCTAGTAAAAATGATTGATCACCTTGAGAAAAAAAATGAATGAGTATGACAGTCAAAGGAGAAATCTAACACTATTTGCAGAAGAAAGATGCTATCTTTGTGAATACCATATAACCTGCTATTACTGGCTTGCATACCTAGACTAAAACTTCATTCTTTCACATGCATTTAATAAAAAGTTTGAAATGTATCTAGTCCCTTTAGAACTACAGCATCTGAATGTATATGAAAGAACTTTAATTCAAACATTCATCCTTTTCAAACCATAGTCTGAACACCACCTGACTTGGACAGTTCTGCAGGATCATCCCCAAACTTTTAACTTCACCCTCCTATTTTTTTGTTTAGCTTCTTTGTGGTTTTTTAGAACTCTGTGGACTTTACCAATGATACCCAGTGCTAAAATTGTTGTGTATTCTCTATAAGCCATTGTAGAATTGGGCTACGGCCAATTGGCCTATTTAATTTACTCGGAAGAACTACCCCACATGTACTCATGGCCTGCAAATTAAATTCTACTGGTGGGCTGCAACATAGATTGTACCACCGACTGAAGTAGCCCTGTAAAACATGTCTCAGGCCCGTGATTGCAGTTTTGAACTGCCATTTTGACCTAGCAAGATAAACTTCGTGCAGGACTCAAACCTTCCTTTTGAATACATTGAAGTCATGCCTAAAGTTGGCCCTATACTGCTCAGAGGGCAGGGTGCAGTGTTTCTTTTAACAATTTGAACATGTATTTTTAAAGTTTTACATGTCCTAGCAGTGAAAAACTGCTAAATGTATTTTTCACTACAGTAAGGCCACTCCCTCCACAAAGAACTTCAGAGTTACCGTATTACATTGAATAAGCTGTAACATTCACATGAGAGCCCATAGACAGGGAGGGTTTGGTGTTGAACGAATTGTACTGAAAAGCCCCCTTTAATAGGGAAGCCGGATTTCTTATCACAATTCTGAAAATGCCTCTTCTAGAAATATGTTTTTTCTTTCCCCAGCCATTTGGTGACTGCTGTCTGCACCCCAAGTCATATGACTAGGTGTAGTTGGCAGTTGATGTTTGTGTATTGCTTCAAGACAGTGAGACAAAGGGAAGTTAGGTGTTGGCAGGATGGGCCACTCTGAGTGGAGTTGTCACCTACCACACATTCACATCACAAAGGAACGGTCCGAACACTCCATCGAAGGGGTTGGCTACTAGTCTATTCTGATTCCAGACAATCTGGGGCCAGGGCAGGGGAGCATGAAATTCCAAGCTCCTCTGGAGTGTGGATTCCTCTGGATGCTACTCCCACTTAAACATGTGCATCAGGTGTAAATATTGGACCTCAGATACCTACTATTCAGTACACTTGTGGACCTGTGGGCTGTGCCAGGGAGAAGGACTGTTGTGCTGTTGAAAGGATGGCAACTTTTCAGGTCTGCAGCCTCCAAGGCTGCTGCACTGCTGTGCTCCCCTGCTTCCCTCTTACCTAGGTGAGAAGGACTAGACCTGCATCTCTAAACCTGGGACATCAGAGTGACTACAAGAGCTAGTTGGCTGGGATCCTGATCAGAAGCTCAACAACGTTACAAGCCTCCCACAACCTTGAACCCAGCACATGTACTCTATCTGCGAGTCCTACCCTGCCAAGTGATGCCACCACAATATTGGACCTTGGGAAGTGGGCCTTAAGGTGCTCTGGGAGCCCATCTGTGGACCACACAGAACTGATGCATCTCCTCTCCTGCACAGCACAACCCCAAGCAGAAGCAATGCATTGCTTCTGCTGCGTGGACTTTCCTAGCACAAGGACTTTGCATTGCCCTCGCAGCCCGTAGCCTCATCGGAACTGCAGCTGCTTGATGTATCCCCAGCAAAAGATACACAATTGATGGACGGAATGCAGAACAAATCAAAACATTCACCCCAAGTCAAGAGATCTGGGTTACATCCATCATTCTTTTCCTCACCATGCCACACCAGATATGGGGTGAAACCCAGACACCGGTCCTAGGATGTCTGTTTCCAGTCCAGGGAGGACCAGTCCAGGGAGGACCTGGCCTGGCAGTTTGGGCTGGAATGTTCTCATTGGAAGCAGGGTCAAGACTGATTTGCATATGACTGGGGCCAAACTGGAATGGCATGGGAAGTACAGAAAGATGGATTTAGGCCCAGATCTCTGTACTGGGGTGAATGTATGACATTGTTCGGCATTCTGTCCATCAATTGTTCTTCTTATGATACTCTTAAATCTTGGTTGCGAAGAGATGCGGCCTGCACTCCATTTCGGTCAGCCTGACCTTGTGATTTTGACCTGGTCGTACAAAAACAGATATCCATAGTTGGAGCTTTCTGCTTTTTTTTTTTAGCTATTTTCAATAAAAATTATTAATTTACATCTCTTCCGTTCTAGGGATTAGAATTTTGGTCTTAACATGTCTATTCAAATTTACTCTATTATTCTAAATTGGTGTGGGGTTTTTGTTGTTGTATGTTCTCACTTTATTACTGTTTGGAGTACTGCATAAATACTTTACGCAGTGCCTCTAATTTAAGACGGACTGCTGTGCACCAAGTCACCAGCGGCTTGAGTACAGGTTAATTTGGGGTTTGCTTAGAATTTCACCCTGCCAAGGATTGTAGTTTCTGCTGGAGTATGGATTCTCCCCCCAACCAGTATCCCAATTTCTTACATAAAAGAATGTTTGATAATAGCAGCCACAAGTTAATACTAGCACTGACAGAAAAATTATTTTTCTCCTAATATACGCGGGGCTCCACGTAGGCTGGTGGGAGGAACATGTACTCAAGGTGGAACATAAAGAAATGTGGTCCAATAATGTACAAAAATACTGGAGATATATTGATGATATTTTCATCTTTTGGAGAGGGACTGAGGAATTGGCCTGGCAGTTCGTTGATAACATCAATGTAAATCATTTAAATCTCCATTTTACATCACACATTAGCAACATCACAGCTAGTTTTTTGGATGTGAAAATTGACATCATGGGGAATGAGATTGTCACCAGTCTATTTAGGAAGGAAACTTCCGGCAACTCAATCCTACACGCGTCAAGCTTTCACCCTAATCACACCATTAGGAGCATCCCCTACGGGGAGTTATTACGCATGCACAGAGCCTGCAGTTGCCCTATGTTAAGAGACAGATGCCAACAAGAAGCTAGGGCACGTTTGATCTGCCGTGGATACAAAACAGCTTTGTTAGATTCGGCTATGAGGAGAGCAAACCAACTTGTGAGATCGGATTTATTGCAGCCTGATAGAGACAACTATGTCCATGCTACACAGTCAGGAGACACCAACACTTCCAGACTTATCACAGGATACAGCCGCCAATCTAAACATATCACTAAAATCATTAAACAGCAGTGGCCCATTATCCTATCAGATCAGGTGCTTAGAGACATCATGCCTGTTTCACCAACTGTGACATTCAGGCGGGCATATACCATGCGTGATGATTTAGTTAAAACCAGTCCTGAGACCATTAAGGCCAACAAATGGTTGTCCCCACGCAGGGGTTTCTATTGTTGCAGCTCATGCAGAGCTTGTAAATTTGGTGTAAATACAAGAACATACACAACCCCCTTTGAAGCCAACCCCGTCCCCCTACGCGACCATTTTACTTGCCGCACTGAATTAGCAGTATACGATTCCTTCCTGAACGGTCGCTCCCCTCGCTCTCTTGCCAGAATCTTTATTGACATCACCTGCACCGCAGCTGAAGCCCTGTGCACCCGAGCTCCCCTGACTGCGCCTGGTATCGTTGCCATTAACAAACGCTATCGCGTTCTGAAGCCTCTTATTCGCGCAGCGCTTTAAATACTTCATTGCCAATAATAGAATTGTGCCTGTTGTAATTTTATTTTCCGCATCTCGCTCTGTGCCACATAGCCTTTAAAGTTTACAGCGTGTATCTTATCTTCAACATTAGCGCTTTGTAGCTGATTGGCGCTTTAAAACCCTAGTTGTTCAATTTAATTTGGCGCTCTGTGTTCATTACGTGCACCTCATTGCTGCGTTGTGCTTCAACGTTAGTAGTCTCTGAGTGGCGCTTTGGCAGAGGTATTGTGGTGGAATTGAGAGCCTTTAGCTGCCTGTTGACGATCATTGTGCTGTGCCCTCGCTGCTGCTTTTCGTTTCACTTTTGCCCTCCATTTTGTGTTTTCCTCTCCCCTGACCCGCCTCTCTGATCCCGCCTCCCAGCTGACCCTCCCACGCTCCGCCCCCTCCAACAACCATTTAAGCCAGATGGTCCCACGCGCAGCGTCCACGTGCTACGGCCGTGCCGAAGGTGCGCCAAAGGTAAGCCCGTCTACGCCCGTCCGTGCCTGGACCGCGCCCAGCGCCAGACCCCCTGGCCCTCGCATTGCCCACCCCTCCCGCATTACCTACGATGCCACCACCCTCCTAGCCCTTAACCCCGGCCGCTCCCCCAACTGTGTCCAAGCTGCTCCTGGACACACCCATGGACCTTTCTCATGCTACTCCTGCAAATTCATCAGCACCGACAACAACTCCGCTACGACCACATCACAGATTCCCTACCCCAACCACCTACAATGCATCTTGCTCAACACCCGATCGGTCCACAGGCACGCCATTGACCTATGGAATCTACTAGACACCATCTCTCCGGACGTCGCCTTCCTAACAGAAACATGGATGAACGCCTCTTCCGCCCCAGACATCACCATTGCCATCCCAGAAGATTATAAGATCATACGCAAGGACCGTACCGGCCACACAGGAGGAGGAATCGCTATCGTCCATAAGAAATCCATCCACATCTCAACCAGCTCCGACGTCAATCTCGCCAACTCTGAACACCTTCACTTCCAGATCCTCATCGACCCCAAGACCACACTCAGAGGCACCCTCCTTTACAGACCTCCAGGACCCCGCGCACAATTTAGTGAGGACATCACGGACTTCATCACTCCACACGCGCTCCCCTCCAAAGATTACATCCTTCTGGGAGACCTCAATTTTCACCTTGAAAATAACAACGACCACAACTCCACCACCCTTTTGGACAACCTCGCCAACCTCGGACTTAAACAACTGGTCACTTCCCCCACCCACATCGCAGGTCACACACTCGACCCTATCTTCACCTCCAGCAATCATGTCTCCTTCAGCCACACTACGGCTCTCCTCTGGACTGACCACAGCTGTTTTCACTTTACCTACAACAAGCCCAAACCCAACAACCACCCACAACCAACTCTGCAAAGAAACTGGAACAAAATCACCATCGACCAGATCTCCTCATCGCTTCTTCTAAACCCCCCAGCCCACTCCTCAAACCCCGACCAAGCCGCCACCAACCTCACCCTATGGTTATCCAACAGCGCTGACATCCTAGCACCACTGAAAAAACGACAAAGCAAACTTGGCAGCAAGAAGGCCTCCTGGTTCAACGATGATCTTAAGAAATCCAAGAAACTCTGCCGCTCCCTTGAGAAGGCCTGGAAAAAAGACCCAACCACCAGCACCAAGGACGCCTTCAAAAACGCCACCCGCATACACCACCAACTGATCCGAAAGGCCAAGAAAACCGCCTTCAAGTTCCGACTAGATAACAACGCCCACAACAGCAAGGAACTTTTCAACATCGTCAAGGAATTTACCAATCCCTCGGCCAACTCTAACGACATCACCCCCTCTCAAGCCCTCTGCGACTCCCTAGCCTCATTCTTCCACAACAAAATTGCAGTCATCCACAACAGCTTTGACAACCAACCCGGAGACCAACCCATCCAACCATCTGCTGGACCTTCACCCCCCTCGAACATCCTTAATGACTGGAACCCAATCTCCACTGAGGACACCATCCGCCTGATGAACTCCATCCACTCAGGATCCCCCACAGACCCATACCCTCACCACATCTTCAACAAAGCAGACTCCATCATAGCACCGCACCTCCGAGACGTCATCAACTGCTCCTTCAACTCCGCCACCTTCCCGGAAAGCTGGAAACACGCTGAACTCAGCGCCCTTCTGAAAAAACCCACAGCGGACCCCACCGAACTCAAAAACTACCGCCCCATCTCGCTCCTTCCATTCCCGGCCAAAGTCATCGAGAAAGCTGTCAACAATCAGCTCGCCGCCTTCCTTGAAGCCAACAAATCCCTCTACTCCTCACAGTCCGGCTTGCGAGCAAAACACAGCACGGAGACCGCCCTCATCGCAGCAACAGACGACATTCGAACTCTGCTGGACAATGGAGACACAGTCGCCCTCATCCTCCTCGACCTCTCCGCAGCCTTCGACACAGTCTGCCATAGCACCCTTCTACAGCGCCTCAGAAACATCGGAATCCAAGGAAAAGCACTAGAATGGATCACCTCGTTCCTCACCGGAAGAACCCAGAGAGTCCGCCTTCCACCATTCAAGTCAGAGGCCACTGAAGTCATCTGCGGCGTACCACAAGGATCTTCACTCAGCCCCACCCTTTTCAACGTATACATGAGCCCCCTCGCGGCCATCGCCCGCCAACACAACCTCAACATCATCTCCTACGCGGATGACACTCAACTGATCCTATCACTCACCAATGACCCTAGCACCGCCAAAACTAACCTACACGAAGGAATGAAAGAAGTAGCCGAATGGATGAAACACAGCCGTCTGAAACTGAACTCAGATAAAACAGAAGTCCTCATCTTGGGCACCTCCCCCTCTGCATGGGACGACTCTTGGTGGCCAGAAGCCCTTGGAAAAGCACCCATCCCCACAGACCACGCACGGAACCTGGGCGTCATCCTGGATTCCTCACTTTCGATGAACAGACAAGTCAACGCTGTCTCTTCATCCTGCTTCAACATTCTTCGCATGCTCAAAAAAACATTTCGTTGGATCCCCACCGAAACTAGGAAAACGGTCACCCACGCTCTGATCACGAGCCGACTGGACTATGGAAACACCCTCTACGCCGGTACTACCGCTAAACTCCAGAAAAAACTCCAACAAATCCAAAACGCCTCAGCCAGGCTCATATTAGACATCCCGCGTAAAGAACATATCTCTGGGCACCTGAAAAACCTCCACTGGCTTCCCGTCAATAAGAGGATCACTTTCCGGCTCCTAACCCACGCACACAAAGCACTCTACGAAATCGGACCAGAATGCCTCAACACACGACTGTCCTTCTACACCCCCTCCCGCCAGCTACGATCATCCAACCAAGCCCTTGCCACGGTACCTCGCATCAACAAAACCACCATGGGAGGTAGATCCTTCTCCTACCTGGCAGCTAAAACCTGGAACTCACTTCCCACTTACCTTCGCCTTACCCAGAACCACCTAGCATTCAGAAAGCAACTTAAAAGGGGAGACTTTTCGTTCCCTTAAGGCCAAGAACCTTGACGTCCAACAGCAGCTCTGATTTGTTCATAGCTTGTCTTAAATTTCACCATAAGGGTCAACTATATTGCATTAAACTCACTGTCCTGATGATGGTCTTTGGATTTCACCTTTGAGACCGAAACGTCGACACACCAGTCCAAGTCAACATCCTGCATTTGACTTTCTATTTATTATTTTTAAAAAGAAGTCAACTTTACATAATTTGTTAGACCGGATTGTTTTCTTATGTATTAATGGTCTGTTTTGTCATTTCCATTTGCTTAAGATATATATGCAATTTTTATTGATTCTATACCCTACACAAATCCAAAAGAATATAAATAATAATTTTCTTTGAAGAACAAACCTGTCCGTGTTGCTTTATCTTCCTTTTTGGCTTGAATAGTTAATTTATTGAGCAAGATCACAAATAGTGCTGGTTATCTGTTTAATTTGTTTGACTTATTTGGGGCTAGTGTGGTAGCTTCTTTAAGGTCTAAAAACAGACAATAAATACGAAGAACAGTTGCTGTTCAGCTCAGCTGATGAGTCTAAATAATATTGACTTCATTACACGGTTTAACTTTGATTTGTAAACAAATCCCTTGCTGGCACCTTTTACTTTAAACATATTGACTGCCCAAGCCCGCAAGGGTTTATTGGGTTACCCACCCCTACTATCAGTGAATTTTAGATCTGGCAACTTCTAGATTATTTGTCAACAGGCCCACAGAACTTTCCAATATCTCCGTCCTTTCACACAAACCGTCCACCTTTTGGTCGATCACCTCACAGGATGCTCCAATATCATTTTGGTTGGCTTTAGAGACCGCAAAATCACATCTAATCTCCTTCCTCATTGCAGTTATTGATTTAACCAGAGCCTCAAGTGTATTACCTACTCCCAGGTCACCCCAACTACATCCTCCACCATCGCCCATTGTCTCCTTTTCTGATGGTTGTGATGATTATGCCACTTGTCCCCCTTCACCTGCCTGCTCATTTTGTGAGGTGAATGCCTCCCCCACAGTAATAGGCTCAGAGGACGCAGGTGAGCCAGATGATACATTAGGTAATACAACAGGTAGAGAAATAACTGTGGGAATGGATGCAACTAAGGGAACTGATAACGCTACCGGCTTAGAAGCCGGGCTAGAGGCAGGCACAGAGGCAGAGACAGAGACAGACATGTCCGCCTGCGAAGCCGCTGCCATGGAGGCTGCCATGCCTGGTGAAATATCTAACACCTGGGGCAAAACGTTGAAAAAAGAACATAAAGATGGTGTTATGCCTCCAGAACTCTTCGGGTATTTGTTTCTTGTTCCTCTTTGCTTTGTACCTTCACCTTTACCTTTACTTTCCTCCTTTGTAACAGCACCCTTAACCTCACTTATCTCTAATTCGTGCTCCTGCATGCACTCTGAGCCAACCCTGTGGTGCACCCTGGGACCTGTAGTTTCTTAACTGACTTGTGCCCTTTACCTTGCTTCCTGGTTGTGCTCCTTGTGTTCCTTAAGGGCAATTCTTTACCCTTACCATCCGTACTTGTTCCACCCCTGGCCTGCCCAGCCACCTTACTTCTAGGTGAAAAGGAGTCTCGAGTCGTCTGAGCCAGCCGATTCATCGTCCGACTCTGGGAAACCGCCCTCCCCAACTCCCACTACCTGCAATTGCTCTGAGGAGCCCCCGGGCAGCTGCCGCGCCTGAGCTCCACGGCTGCCCGCCTCCAACACCGCAGAAAAGTGGGGGGGAGGAGGGGGGGGGAGGGGCAGGCAGGCACATCCACCAAACACCCTGAGGCTCAATCCGAAGGAAACGGCAATCGCAGAATGCCCCGCTCAGGTCCCGTCTTCAGTGTGCAACCAGAAGAAAAAAGTTGTTTTTCCCCAGTCAAAGCATGTCAGAAAACACCGTCCCACGGCATAACCCCAGTAACAGCAGGGTGGAGTTTCAGAGAGCTATTCGGAGCGTGCGGACCGCACTAGCCGACGGCCGCCATGTTTTCCAGTCCCCGTTGAGCACTTTATCGAACAGCCCCATTCTACTTTTTAATAATTCTAGAAGGCAGTTGTAATTGAGTGTGTCAAATGCCAAAGAAAGGTCTAGGAGGATGAGCAAGCTAGAATCGTTGTGGTATAGCATGTTGAGGGCTTTGTCAATGATGTGTACAATGGCAGTTTCTGTGCTGTGTCCGGGTCTCAATCCTGACTGAATAGTTCAACTTACTCAACAAATTTCACTGTGCTGACTCAGTTGGTTGTGAACATATTTTTCCAACAATTTGGTGAGAGCAGTGATGTTTGCCAGCAGACAAAAGCTGTTAAGTCTGTAGGTTCCACATCCACGCTTTTATAGAGGGGTGTGTCTGTATATACAACATCAGTAACACTACATGTGATGCACAAATATTGGCTTGCTTCATTCATCATTGTCAGGAATCTGGGTCGCAGGATCCCATGGTAGAAAGGATGTACTGTGATCCAGTAGCTGCTCATGGAGGGAGTGCTGCGGGGCGGTGTGGCAGGGTAGGGCAGGAGAAGGCGGGGGGTAGTAAACTATGGAATGCAGCCTAACAGAGGTAAGTAAACAAATAAATAAAACTAACTGTTGCGCGCGCTGCATCGCATTTGGCAATGCAGCTCGTGCAATGACATTTGTTTTATTTGTGTATTTTTTTTACTTACCACTCCAACACTCCACAGTTGTTCCTCCATGAGGGTCCTTTTCTTGTGCAGATTCCATTACTTCTCAGTCTTTCACATGTGCATATGTTTTTAGGTAAGGAGAGATAGTTTCAGGAACTAGGCACCTCGGTCCCTTCCAAAGATGTCACATCAGTCCACCCAATTCCATACATCCTGCACAGAGGTACTTTTAAAAATGGTGACTTATAATGGACAATGGTTAAAAAAATTCTGTCAGCTTACAGCCTTCCCCCTTCACCATGACCAAATATGTTCCTTCCCTCCAATACTCAAAGGGGTTTCTGGAGAGTATGGAGACAGGGGTCTGACTGTGCTTCTATGTTTCATTATGGAAGGGCATACCCAGCTACATCTGGACGTATAAATGCCATCAATCTATGCAGATTCAGCTCCCACCCTCATCTTTTCTCCGAAATAGGAGTAATCCCTTTTTGATAAGCCTGTTGTGTAGAGAAGGCTTTGCTCTGCGTTCTGGCCAGCAGTGTAGCTGAAAGCCTAAATCTAATTAAGAGCGGATTCAGAGAACGTATTTGAAGGAGTTTAAATATGGCCCGATTAATGTTTTATTTGCCATCTGGTATTTTGTGAACCTAGGGAAGCATGTTCAACTTCTCTCTAGGTCGAGCAAAGATGAAATGGTTACTTTGTTGCAGACCTTGCCTACAGTGTGAATATAATGAAGCTTGCAGACTTACAGTGAAGCAGTAAAGACTCAATTGATAATAAAAAAAGAAATGAGGATTCATTTCAATGACCGCGACAGGCTTCCTTTAAGTAGATACCAGGATGAGTTAGAGAGGAGTCCCATTCGCTCAGTCCACACATGGGTGCATGTGTGTGTGAACTTGTGATCATGTGTAACCTTTCCAAAGCTCTGCAGCAACAGACCTTGTTAAGGCAGCCATTGGTAGTTAGCACTCAAAACCATTTTACTAGTGTACAGTGAGTGAGTGTCATTGACCGAGTCTCAAAGAGGTCTTTTTTTTTTTAAGAGCAAATACCTAAGGGGACTAAATTGGTTCAAAACCCTTCTTCACAATCATTAATCATTTTGAACACCAATCCATGTTCCCATTTCACCAGCTTTTTTCATACTGCATGATAACCATGTTCAGAGTTTCTTAAAGAAATATTTGTCATGAATAAAAACAAATATCAGGACAGGCCCCATTGGCAAAGTAAAATTCTCTAATTAGTTTTGGTTCAAAACCATGCCAGCGCTGTTTGGAAAGAGATACTACAATATTGTGCTATCTCAATATGCAACAAACAATTGGTTAACTGACACTCCTCATTTATAGATGTTTTCAATACAATTGAATGTAAGGTTTTGATCAAATCCCAGCATCCACGGATTACATGGTTTACCAGCTCTTCATCTACAAAGATTTCCCAATTCTATTCTTTTTTAATTTTATTTTTTTATTAAACGATGGTTCGAGGCTCCTATTGGCAAAGAACTGCTGCCAAAGTGGACAATTTAGCAGAGACAACCGTCTCTCTTCCAGGGCACTCCTCCTGTCAAACAATTTGGCATGTCATATGCGTACTTTGCTTTAGGTCCTGGAATAAGGGTTTGTTGAGATGGTTTGTTTTTAGGTCTGGCATTACACAAGCCCTTTTCATTTTGTTTTCAATTACATATATTATATACATAAGAGGGTTTTTAGCCAGCCCTTTTGTTCATTGGTCATTTAGTGGCATCATTCATATATTTGTCCGTACATTACAGCATACATCATGGGGCCTGTAAGAGGTTTGGCTATCTGCTCCTTTAATGCTGTGAATCTCCCCGGGTTATTAAAATGTTTATTTAGGTTTTTAGATCTTATCAATTTTTTTTAAAGCTACGTACACTATATGTATACAGAACATCTTGTTTCAATACCGAATTAGGAGCATTCCCGATTAAAATAGTCATTTGCTTGCCCTATTAATTTCTATTTGAGAGTCTGTTTGTATGTGGTGTACAGTTTCAGGTAGCATTTGTATTTGTAACGTTTTATACACGCGAATATACCCTTGCAGGTATCAAAGTGCTTTACAAATGTTCAAGAAAGAGTAGTTAGATAGACATACATAATAAATAACATTATGGGATGGAACAAGATGTAACTGCTTCCCCCGTGAGGATCGAGAAAACCTCAAGGTCCAGGACGACAAAACAAGCGGGTAATAAGGATGGGTGAAGACAGTGGGACGCATCGGGTCAGAAAGTAGAGTTTGGGAGTGCTAATGCAGAAATTTGAGCGAAAGTAGCACTTTAACTTCTTTCTTGAATGATGCAGTTGAGGAGTTCAGACTGGTTTTAGGGGGCAGGGAGTTTCAGATTTTCGGGGCAATACCCGAGAAGGCCCGGTTATGTGATTTTTTTTAAATGAAATTTCTGTAGTTTCACCAGTAGGATGCTGGTGCTTCTAGATGCTCTATAGCCACTCGAAAGATCCATTTTTTGTGCAAGGTATCTCAAGGGGTCGAAGTTTAGGGCTTTATGGGTCATACAGGCAATTTTTTAATTCATCCTTGCTGCATATGGGAGCTGGTTTAGAAATTTCAGATTGGGAGTGATGTGATTGTTTCTTTTAGATCCTGTGATGAGCCTAGCAGCGGAGTTAAGAGAAGCCCCTAGTGGTGCCAGTTTATATCTGGGTAGGCCACATAGGGTTGCACATACATAGTACAAACTGGAATGCACTAGTGTTTGAACAGCTGACTTGAAGTCTTGAAGCGTAAGGAAGGGTTTTAGATTTCCTAAGATTTTCATATGGAAGTTCGTTCCTTTGGTGGCTAAGAGGACTTGCTCCTGCATGTTCAGTAGGTTAAAGAGTGGGTGATAGCATGTGAGCAGTGTGGGGTAGGATAGGGACAAATGAACCTTGAGTCTTTGAGTTCTGTTGAGGAGAAATTAGGCAAACCAGTTAAGGACAGACCGCAATAGCCCTCATCCTATCTTCAAGTAGGTCTAAGAGGCGGTCATGTTTGACCTTATCGAAGGCTGATAGAAGGAAAGCATTTATAGTGTGTCAAACTATGTGTATTAGACCGGATTCAATGCTGTGGCCCTGGTGGAAGCCAGATTGGAATTCGTCTAAGGGTCTGAATTGGTCCATGTGGTTGCACAGCGGTACATGGACACATTTCCTGAGAAGTTTCAGCCTTGTCTGGATATTTAATAAGTTGTTTAGATCTGCGTGATCCACTGTGTTTTTTTTCAAAAGAGGTTACCTGCCCAGCTTTTAGGCAATTAGAGATCGTTCCTTGAAGAAGTGAGGCCTTAACCATCTTGGTACAAAGTGGGAGCAAAGACATTTTGATCTCACTAAAGCAATTCAATGGCATAAAGTTTTCTTCAAAAGGTTTTGAATATATTCCATGTTGTTTGAGGGTGTGAGTTGGAACACATGGTGGCTCAATTATCTGGGAAGGGGGGTGATGATAAGAGGTGTGAATGGAAGGTGCTCCCTAGCTATCTGCAAATCACTTTTGATCTCTTTGGTCTTTTCCATGAAGGAGGCCAATTCCTTGCAGTTTGGCTGCTGATTAGACCCTCTAGGGCAAGGGTTAGGTTGCCTATTGGAATGTAACTTGACAAGTTCAAACAGTTTTTTTTAGAGCAATTTCTAGCTTTATCGAATTGGTTTTTTAAAAGAAAAATTCTTTCAACCTTCTGAGGAGTTTGTTGTAAATTCCCTTCAGTGATCTCAGGTGTTTAATATGTTAGAGGGAATTTCAGTTTTCACTATCATTCAGCTCATCTCAGCTTGCGTTTGTCTCCAGGGTACCATTGAACCATGGTTTGGAGTCCTTGGTGGACATTCTTTTTAGCTGTAAAGGTGCAATTGAGTCAAGAATATTAAACAAGGAGTTGTTGTACTGATCTATGAGGTCATGGACATCTGCCATATCCAAAAGAGTTGTGAAGATGTTATTGCGGAGGGATCACGGATCATGCAGGTTTAAAATTTGCATGCTCCTTTTCCAGTGTTTGGGTTTCTTCTGCCTTTTTTGTCCTCACAGCTTCTGTGATGAGGAAGGTGATGCAGTGGTTATCTATTCAGTTACAAGGGCTGATGCATTCCAGTTGGATGGAATTAGTCTAGGCAATGATTAGGTCCAAGATTGCACCCATTTTGTTTGTAGGATGGTCACAGAAATGGGTCCGGTTGAGGTCAGCTAGAAAGGTTTTAGGCTGTTCACTACTGTGTCAATAAGGTTGTTCCAGTGGAGGTTGAAATCTCCGAGGAAGATCTGGCTGCAGTGTTGCCCTGCGTTGGTTGAGATGGCTTCCATGATTTGTTCTATGAATCGGATGTTATGTCCTGGTGGCTGGTAAATCATGTGCAGTTTGCAAAGTGGACTGTTACTCAAAATATCGATGCATAATTATTTGCAGGAGGCTAGAGAACTGGTATGTAACTGTTTCACTGAGAGACTGTTTCAACGTATGCAAGCAATACATCCAATTAGTCTGCTGGGTCTATCTAATCTTATGATGGTATGGTTAGGTGGAACTTATAAGTCTAGGGTAGGTTTGGAGGAGTCATTTAGCCACATTTCGGTCAGGATTAGGGGTGAAGCTTGTGTGCAAGGATGAAGTCAGCGATGTCCATCGCGTGTCTCACTGCCAATCTACAGTTTCTTTTTATTTTTTTATTGAAGCCAAGGTTTGTCAAACAAACATTTACATAAAGCACCATTATATCATAGCAGAAAGCAGAGCAACAAAATAAATCTATTTGAGCCAGATAAATCACCATGAGTCACTATCCCAGATCACGATCATGTTATACATTTCATAGAAAAGACTTGATCAGGTATAAAAGTACAAAAAACCCGTAGAAAAAGCCCCCTGTAAACAATCACACAATAAATAGACATATAAACGATTGACAAGGTCTTAAATCTCATTCCCGCCCTCCACCAAACAGACTGGCCACTGCATCCTCTCCCTCTGCTAATCAAAACTCGAACTCCATGTTTCTTTAGATGTATTAAGTTACCCATTTTTGGCTGCGAAGGTATGTTCACTTTTCTTTACCCTTCTCATCTTATGCCCCCATTCCAAGGCTGAATGAATCGGCGCGGAACGCCAATTTTGAAGGACCAGTGATCTTGCAATCGCCATAGCTATGTACAGAAATCTAGTTACTGAGTCTACAAAATGGAGATCTGAACCAAAGCCAAATAGAATTGACCTAATCTGTCATTTACTTCCAACTGTAATTTACATTCTTTTTCGAGATACACAAATTCCTCGACCCAGTACCCAATCTTTGGACAGCGAAGCATAATGTGTGACCAATTAGCAACAGGAAAATTCAAACATCGGAAACATTGCGAAGACTGATTGGGGTACATTTTAGCCAGGGCAGCTGGGGTTCGGTACAGCAGCCATTTACTAAAGAATAACATCCTGCGCCAGTTTGCCCCTCTTAAGGAGCTGAAATTCAACCGGTTAACAGTGGTCCAGATATAGGGGGAGATTTCACAGTTTTCCTGCTCTGACCATTTCCTTAAAGCTTTAGATTCAACATCAGCCCCCCTTACAGAGGTCAAATATTTCTTCCAGGCACCAGGGTTCCTGTCTGATACTTTAACTAAAAGATCCTCCACCAACTGATTCTGAACCAAGAAAGAATTAGCGCTGGTTTCAGCAAGATATTTAAATAAAGTACCATAAGAATTCATTAAGATAAAATCATTGGTCAATGATTGGAGCATATCTACTATGGACACCCAGTTACCGTCCCGTATAAAGTCAGAGACATTAACGAAACCCCGCTTCCGCCCATTTTACGGCTAGATATCTGGGTTGTCTAACACCTATAAAGGGGAGAATTTCTTCTAACAGGGAAGCTGAGTTGATTGTAGGTATGGAATATTTTTTTGAAAATGCCTGCCTTCTTTTGAAAAGCCATTGCAGGCTCTTGTGGAGATCTGAACATTAACAGGGGAAAATGAATGTGGCTATCCTGACACATAAGATTAATAAAAAAGTTAATAAAAGAATGTACTTGTGGTGTGGGCTTAAACCTCGATAAATATTGTGCAAAATACGCATCATAGTAGCTTTTAAGATTGGGAAGTGCTAAACCACCCTGATCCAAATCTTCATATAAAGTGCTAAGTGCAAGGCGTGGGACTTTCTTTGCCCATATAAAGGCTGTAAACATTGACAACCTGAGAAAAGAAGGAATTTGATAAAGTGCACGGAATTGAAGCAAACAAAAAATTAAGTAACGGTAAAACAGGCATCTTTATCAGAGCCACTCATCCCATAATAGACAAAGGAAGTGAATTCCATCGGGAAAACAGCCCTTTAACTTTCTTTATTAGGGGATCACATTTTTATTTATATAGATCATCAATTAGGTTTGAAAAGAATATTCCCAAATATCTCTTTGGATTAGAGTTATCAGTTATTACCCGGATATCGGGGTGTAGATTTAGAGCGTCACTCCCACACAGAATAACTTCAGTCTTGCCCTTGTTAATGCGGTATCCCCCTAAAGCTTCAAAGTCCTCAAACAACTTGAAGACCTTGGATTGCACCTCAACCGTGGGCTTAATTAAAAGCATGATGTCAACAGCGTACAGCTTTATTTTGGGCATTGCTGTAATTGGAGGAAGAATAGACACAATTACGAATAGCTGTTGCTGAGGGTTCAATAAAGAACGCGAATAGCACCGTTGATGAAGGGCAACGTTGCCTCGTGCCTCGCTTAATTTTAATAGATCCTACCACTTCTGAATTGATGATTATATTGGCCATCGGGTTCTCATATAGGCTCTGAATTAAAAGTATCAATGACCTTGGGATATTAAAAGAGTGTAAAATTAAAAATAATGTCTCCCATACCACAAGGTCAAAGGCCTTTTCTGCATCTAATAATAAGATAAGAGCCGTAATCTTCTGACCCTCAAAGTATTTCAGGGCTTCTGCAAGAAAGTGGGTGTTCGTGGCCAATTGTCTTCCAGCTACAAACCCGTTCTGGTCGGGGTGGACCAACTGTGCTGCAATTGTATTGAACCTACAAGATAGAAGTTTTTTGACGATTTTGTAGTCAGAGTTCAGCATGGTGATTGGACAATAGGAGCTAGGATCCATCTTATCCTTACCTTTCTTTGTGAAACTTACAATGTTCCCCTGCCTAAAAGATTCCGGAACAGGCCCTCTTTTAATAAAGAATCAATCAGGATAAAAAATAAAAAAAATCTGAAAGTGCTCCAAAAAAAGACCTTAAAAAATTCTATGGGTAGTCCATCTGGACCACAGGCCTTGCCATTCGCCAAGCATTTTACAACTTCCTCCAGTTCCGACAATGAAAAAGGGCTCGCCATAGATTGATTATCTATTTCAGACAGGGTTGAGGATGGATTTTCTTTGAGGAATTTAGCAAGCAGTTGGTCATCAACACTTTGTGATTTACCGTAGATAGAGTCATAGTGTGCCATCATGATATCCCCTATTCTCCCTGGGTCTTCTGTGGGAGCTGCTGTCAGGGGGCATTTTAATGCTTTAATTTGATTTGCTGCGGCCTGCTCTTTGGCCTAAAACGCCAATAGCCTACCAGTGAAATTACTTTCCTCATAAACCTTCTGTTGAAAGCGTTGAAAAAAGATCTCACTTTGGATTTTATAGGTAGAGCAGAGCTCACGTTTGGCCTGATCAAGAAGTTTTTTATTAGAAACAGTAGGAACTTTAAAAAATCTCTCGTTAAGGGCATGGATCTTATCTTCATGCTGTAACTTCTCCAGCCTAGCCTTCTTGGACATGGCTGAATCTTTGCCTATTAATTGCCCCCGCACGAATGCTTTAAGTGAATCCCAAACTATATGTGGTGCAGCAGACCTAGTGTTCCGATTCCAAAATTGCCTAATCTCTAAATCCATGGACTTTACCCAGTCTTTATCATTTAAGTACTGCTTATTAAAAGCCCACCATTTTGGGAGTCTCAATCCTTCCCCCAGATGGATTTCCAATGTCAGCATTGCGTGGCCTGAGAATGCATGAAAAACAGAGGAGGCGCAGCGTGTGCACATGGAAGTGCACGGACATTCCTGGAGGCTGCGGGAGGACTCGGGAGGCGGCGGCCACACCCCCTTGCTACCGGGGGAATCAAATTAGACCTCAAGTCTCCCGCTTCGCGGGAGGCGCAGCGTGTGCACAGGGAAGTGCACGGACATTCCTGGAGGCTGCGGTAGGACTCGGGAGATGGCGGCCACACCCCCTTGCTACCGGGGGAATCAAATTAGACCTTGCGTCTCCCGCTTTGCGGGAGGCGCAGCGTGTGCACAGGGAAGTGCACGGACATTCCTGGAGGTTGCGGGAGGACTCGGGAGGCGGCGGCCACACCCCCTTGCTACCGGGGGATTCAAATTAGACCTCGTGTCTCCCGCTTCGCGGGAGGCGCAGCGTGTGCACAGGGAAGTGCACGGACATTCCTGGAGGCTGTGGGAGGACTCGGGAGGCGGCGGCCACACCCCCTTGCTACCGGGGGAATCAAATTAGACCTCGCATCTCCCGCTTCGCAGGAGGCGCAGCGTGTGCACAGGGAAGTGCACGGACATTCCTGGAGGCTGTGGGAGGACTCGGGAGGCGGCGGCCACACCCCCTTGCTACCGGGGGAAATCACATTCGACCTTGCATCTCCCGCTTCGCGGGAGGCGCAGCGTGTGCACAGGGAAGTGCACGGACATTCGTGGAGGCTGCGGGAGGACTCGGGAGGCGGCGGCCACACCCACTTGCAACCGGAGCCTATTTCAGTCAGCTCTCACTTCCGGCCCCGCGGGACGCGCGCGGGCGGCGCCAGGCGAAGCCCAGGCAAAGGGTGGGCCCTATACGGCCCTCAGGGGCCAGAAAAGGACAGGACAGGCCACCCCACCTGACTGTTCCATAGGAGGAGGTATAGAGACGCACTTTACTTACAGACTTGCACTGTACTGCTTATTGCAGCTTCTTGGCGTATAGTATACAAAACATGTCCATCTGGGAGGAGCTCAATGCCCTGTGTGGCACCAAGTATGTCCCGGATGCATCACCCCCCCCTATTATGGGCAGTAATTATGACAATTCAAACGGCACTTCGCGGGACCTATCCCTACCTTTAAATAAAGACAAAACTCAAGCCAATGCACTGCCTCGGGGTCTCAATATTAAAAGGAAGCATGACGGGGAAAATGTCAATGAGAACCAACCTAAAATTCAAAAATTGTGCACCAGCCCTACATCATCCCCCTCTAACCTAATCACATCAATGGTGGACATGGCTGTGGACAAAACAGATAACCCTGTATCGTCCTCCCAACCGACTTTACTGGCTCAGCTCGAGCAACTGTTACTATCTGTCATATCACCTTTGGTAATAAAAATTAATGACCTGGGGGACAGGCTGACTAGCATTGAGAAAATAATTAAAAGGAATTCTCCACCAACCAATAAGATGGCAATACCCATCTGCTCTAATCCTCCCATTACCCCTGAAAAGTTTAAGTCAATTACACGTAAGAATGCCCAAACTCAATTACTACCTCTTAATACACCTACCGCAACAGGACCTAAAGTGGCTTTAAAACCCGCGTTAATAAATTACACAGTGGCCAGAGCCAAATCAGAAAGAATGCCACGTATTAACTTACCTCCTGAAGCCGCCCCATATGCGACTGTCCTCTCTGGGGTTCCCGCACTTAGCCAGGGAAAACACGAAACACATCAGGACCTGCTAAATAAGGTTATTTTTTGGCTACAGAACAACAGACCTTTGCCACTTGATCTAGATGGTGGAATCCTGAGCGTCAGGAGGGCGGGGTGGTTAGGTACGCTGCCCAAAGACACCTCTGGGGACCTGGTGTTAATTAAATTTAAGAATAGGAACATCGTCCCCTACTTACGATCTTGCCAGCCCAAAGAAGGAGATGGCCCCATTTGCATTTGGGACTTGCATGACTTTTACCCGAGCATCCCACACATCCCGTTACTAAGATCAACGGCAAAGAAATACAACTCCTGGGGAAGGGGATCTTGTGCACCTAGCGCCACTAACCTTCTAGCCGCTAATAGATTTGAACCACTGTTTAAAAATTGTATTTTCTGAGAACCTACTACAAAGAGGCCACTCGTGAGTACTAGCTTAATTGACACGGTAGTATGCAACTAATAAGAAAACTGCTGACATAGGTTTTCCTGATGTTCTTCCCCTGAACCTTAAGCTATTTTGTGGCACTGTATGCATGACCCTTTTTGTTCTTAGATTTGTTCTACTTGATAATGAAATGTTCTATATTGATTAGCTGATCCGTAATACTTATTTAATACTGTTTTAATAGTTGATATTAACTTTATAACGAAATGTTAAGGTATTTATTTATGTATTGTTGCTGCTTTTATGATTTTAAATCAAAATCGAATAAAGCTAATCTGAACTGAACTGAGCATGAAAAACATTTTTTTGTTGCGAGCACTCTAACCCCTGGGAGATCAAAAAAATTCAATACGAGAGGAGGAGCAGAATCGACCAGATCCACACATGTATCTCCTTTGAGATGGAAACACTGAACGCCATGGATCATATAAGTTCAGTACAGATTCATAATTTTTCAAAAGTTTAAAAGATCTGGCTTTGTCTGCCTCTTCCCCTGTACTGTGGAGTCTAGCCGTGGATCCATCAAAATATTGAAATCTCCTCCTAAAATTAAATCCCCTGGGATCCTGATCAGTGCTAAAAAAAGTTCCTCATAGGGTTTCACATGGTCCTCTACAGGTGCATAAAAACTCACAAATGTGAGAGGGCAAGGTTTGGATATGAACGAAAAGGAGGCCCAGCACCACCTCCCAGATGGATCACTACCGGAGTTGATATACTCTGCTTGTACATTTTTATTGATGAAAATGGCGGTCCCTCTATGGGAGGCCGAAGAGGATGAGAACCCCCCTATAACCTGCCCATGATCTGAACATAGAAAATTCAGAGATCTTAATGGTCGCAATATGGGATTCCTGTAGAAGAATTACCCCTGCCGATCTACAATGGAGTAAAATGCATTTCAAGTGTGGTTTGGTATCAGCAGAGGTAGACTTGCTTATAGTTGGACTCATTTATGGCTCTGTGGTTGGGCCTTGGATCTCTATGTGGGTTTGTAAGAATTGTTTGGATTTGGTCCAAATTGAATCTTTTACCAGAGTATGTAGAGTTATAGGAGTAGGAGGAGGGATGGAATGTCACTGTTGGAAAGATAATATCTTTCAGTCTGATAGGCCACGTATCGGCATTGGGGTAGGGTATCGTTCTCCAGTTCAGGTGGGGAGATGCCGAAATGTCTAGTGGTCTAGTGCAGGAATAGGTATTCAGGGCGTGGTTGTGTCTGTTCTTCACAGAAGTTTTGTTAGGCCATTGATTATTCGCAAACTGACGTGATGCTCATTAGGTTTTGTCGGCCTGGCTTAAGTAGTTGTAGGTCAAGCGTGAACTCGCCAAAAAGGCCTTCTACTGAGAATAAGTGGTTGAGGTCTGGGTCAAGAAGCCAAGTGATGGAGGGGGGCTCAAGACTGGTGTTCGAGTACTGCTGGGCTGGGAGAACCAGAGAGGGGATGTCTGGTTGTAGATAGACTAAGGCATGAGGGGGAAGGGGTGGAGAGCTGGTTAGGTAGGAGCACAGAGGTCTTATGGTGTCTGATACTGGTCGGATTTGGGAGATCGGGCATAGAGAGTGAGATTGTTTGGGCCGGGGGTGTCTGGAGAACACTCAAAATATCCACATGGGTATATCCGACAGTTAGGGGAAGAGTTGGGGTTAAAGGGTCATTTCCATGGTTGTGTATCACTGTGATCGCTCCTGACCCACTCAGAAGAGGTCGCTCCCCCACGCTCCTAAGGCTTGCTGACCTGGTGACTCCAGAGCGCCCTGAAGCAGATAGCGGTATCGTAGCTGAATCATACCACCGCGTCCGCGCTCCGCTCGTTCTGCTGCCTCTAATTAGCCCTTTTGACCCCCGCATTGCTGACGCTGCCTGCATTGCGCAATAGACTCCTGTAACGCCGCTGCATATTTCTATCAGCGCATGGTCTGCTCGCATTGCTTTCTATAATTAACTTAATGCGCGATTGAGCCCCAGTCTTGCCCAATTCCGATTTATTCCTTTGTAGCAATTTTGTTGTTTGTTGTGCTCCCTGGCCCGTGGCTCCGCCTCGCTCCCGCCTCCCAGCTGACCCTCCCTCCCACAAACAGTAATACACAGACACCCCCTTCCCCACGCTGTGACTCTCTCCTGACCCACTCAGAAGAGGTCGCTCCCCCACTCTCCTAAGGCTTGCTGACCTGGTGACTCCAGAGCGCCCTGAAGCAGATAGCGGTATCGTAGCTGAATCATAACACCGCGTCCGCGCTCCGCTCGTTCTGCTGCCTCTAATTAGCCCTTTTGACCCCTGCATTGCTGACTCTGCCTGCATTGCGCAATTGACTCCTGTAGAGCCGCTGCATATTTCTATCAGCGCATTGTCTGCTCGCATTGCTTTCTATAATTAACGTAATGCGCGATTGAGCCCCAGTCCTGCCCAGTTCAGATTTATTCCTGTGCAGCCATTTTGTTGTTTGTTGTGCTCCCTGGCCCGTGGCTCCGCCCCGCTCCCGCCTCCCAGCTGACCCTCCCTCGCCCCTCCCCTCCCACTACCCATATATGTAGGCTGTGGGGTTTTAGGTTTAAACCTATAATAACTGATAAAACCCCACTGAAAGATAAATAGCCCTCACCGGTGAAAACATATAAACACTGAAAAAACACCTGCACAACCACAAACTAAATGCCATTCAAAGAAAGGAAAAAGAGAGTGAAAGAGTCATTTTTTTCTTCCTGAAGGTGTCAATACAATCTAATTTGTTATACAAGCTAGCAGTAAGGAAGACTGGCTAACATTATTCGGCTTGAGTTTTGTTCTTTAGGGATGCCACTAAAATGTTGTTTCTTCTTCCTTTTACTTTTTTCAGTTTTGTGGCCTTTGGTGTGCAGCGGTCACGCCCCATGCGCGCCGAAGGTGCGCCAAAGGTAAGCCCGTCTGCGCCTGGACCGCGCCCAGCGCCAGACCCCCTGGTCCCTGCAAACCGCACTCCTCCCACATAACGTTTGACGCCGCCACCCTCCTATCCCTTAACCCCGGACGCTCACCTCAATGCTACGAAGCTTCCCCGGGACGTACCCACGGTCCCTTCGCCTGTCACTCCTGCAAATTTACCAGCATCAAGACCCATACCACACCCACTAACCCCAAACACAGCTCCGACTCCAACCACCTGAAGTGCATCCTGCTGAACACCCGCTCGGTCCACAGACACGCCACCGAACTCTGGGATCTACTCGACACTACATCACCGGACGTCGCCTTCCTTACTGAAACATGGATGAACGCATCATCAACCACCTCAACCCACAACCCCCCACAACCTATTCCCCGAAGAAAATGGAACAAAATTACCAACTCCTCACATCGCTCAACCAAAACCCACCCACCCCCTCATCGGACCCAAACCAAGCTGCCATCAAATTCAAACAATGGATCACTCACAGCGCTGACGAATTAGCACCCTTGAAAAACCATCACACCACACAAGACAGCAAAAAAGCCCCCTGGTTCAACGATGACCTTAAGAAATCCAAGAAGCTATGCCGCACTCTCGAGAAAACATGGAGAAAAAACCCAACCACCGACAACATGACCACCTTCAAGGCAGCCACCCACAAACACCACCAGCTGATTCGATCCACCAAGAAATCAGCACTCAAGAATCGACTCGACAACAACGCCCACAACAGCAAGGAACTATTCAACATCGTCAAAGAATTCACCAACCCCACCGCAGCCTCAAACGACATCACTCCCTCCCAAGACCTCTGCGATTCGTTATCCTCCTTCTTCTACAACAAAATTGACAACATACATAACAGCTTCGAAAACAGTCCCAACGAACAATCCTCTCCATCCCCCTCAGAACCTAAACCGCCCTCTAACAACCTCAGCGCCTGGAACCCAATCACCACTGAAGACACCATCCGCCTAATGAATTCCATCCACTCTGGCTCGCCAACCGACCCATGTCCCCACCACATCTTCAACAAAGCAGACTCCATCATCGCACCCCATCTCCGTGATGTCATCAACTGCTCCTTCAACTCTGCTACCTTCCCAGAAAGCTGGAAACATGCCGAAGTCAGCGCCCTCCTGAAAAACCCACAGCAGACCCCTCTGAACTTAAAAACTACCGCCCCATCTCCCTCCTCCCATTCCCAGCCAAAGTCATCGAGAAAGCCGTCAATAGCCAACTCGCCGCCTTCCTCGAATCCAACAACTCCCTCGATCCCTCACAGTCCGGCTTTCGAGCCAAACAGCACCGAAACCGCCCTCATCGCAGCAACAGACGACATCCGAACACTACTGGACAACGGAGAAACAGTGGCCCTCATTCTACTCGACCTCTCCGCCGCCTTCGACACAGTCTGTCACAGCACCCTCATACAATGCCCCAGCAACATCGGCATTAAAGGAAAAGCCTTGGATTGGATCATCTCGTTCCTTGCCGGGAGAACCCAGAGAGTACGACTTCCCCCATTCAAATCAGAGGCCACCTAAGTCATCTGCAGAGTACCACAAGGATCATCACTCAGTCCCACCCTCTTCAACGTTTACATGAGTCCACTCGCTTCCATCGCGCGTCAACACAACCTTAACATCATCTCCTACGCTGACGACACCCAGCTGATCCTTTCCCTCACCAAAGACCCCAACACCACCAAAACCAACCTCCACGAAGGCATGAAAGAAGTAGCCATATGGATGAAAAACAGCCGCCTAAAACTTAACTCCGACAAAACGGAAGTGCTCATCCTAGGATCATCCCCCTCCGCCTGGGACGACTCATGGTGGCCTTCGGATCTGGGTTCTGCGCCCATACCCACAGACCATGCACGTAACCTAGGCTTCATCCTAGACTCCTCCCTCTCGATGACCAGACAAGTCAACGCCGTCTCATCCTCATGTTTCAACGTACTTCGTACGCTCAAAAAAATCTTCCATTGGATCCCCACCGAGACAAGAAAGACCGTCAACCACGCACTGGTTACGAGTCGACTAGACTACGGAAACACCCTCTACGCCGGAATCACAGCCAAATTACAGAAAAAACTCCAACGCATCCTAAACACATCGGCGAGACTCATTTTGGACATCCCTCGCCAAGATCACATTTCCAGCCACCTGAAAGACCTCCACTGGCTTCCCGTCAACAAGAGAATAACATTCCGTCTCCTCACCCACGTGCACAAGGCCCTCTACGATCTAGGGCCCGAATGCCTCAACACTCTACTATCCTTCTACACACCCTCCCGCCAACTAAGATACTCTAATCAAGGCCTCGCCGCAGTTCCGCGAATCCAAAGATCCACCATGGGAGGTAGATCCTTCTCCTACTTGGCGGCCAAAACCTGGAACTCACTCCCCACTCACCTCCGCCTTACACAGAACCACATCTCCTTCAGAAAAGAACTTAAAACCTGGCTATTCGATAAATAATGAACCCCCTCCCCAAGCGCCTTGAGACCCTCTGGGTGAGTAGTGCGCTATATAAATCCTTGAACTTGAACTCTAAAGGTGTATTAAGGGCATAGTCTAGTTTGGTATTTCATGGATAGGGACTCAGATTCCACTGGCGAGGGGGAAGAATTGGTGTTATGCGTGCTGATCGCCGTGGAGGAGCAAAGGGTGGAGCAATTAATGCGGCTAGGGAATGCAAGAACAGTACTTGGGGTCCCTCTGAGATGACTGTAGAGTCAGTACCACCATGGGGGTTGGGGTGTATTCAATACCAGTTATAGAGTTTTTGATGATAGAGAAGGTTTCGTATAAAATTTCTGGGTTGTGGTCAGAAGAATGCCCAAAAAAGTGCTCACCAGTCCCTCGTTTGGGTTTGTGGTGATAACTCTGTGGAAGCCATATTAAAATGTACAAACACTTCATCTGAACTCTACTTTCTTGCTCTTCCATGTGTTCACCTTATAATATAATAAACAGTAAGCATGCCCACTCTGCCTTGGAGGTGCTCTTCTATGCAAACCTGCTACCTTTCATGCTGTGACTCTGCAGAGGGTTTGTATTTTACTTATTTTCTAATCTACTTTATTTAAAGTTACCTGTACTTTAGATTTATATAGGAAATAGATTCATCCTGAATTAGGAGCATTTCCCACATATATTATGAATTTTTGTGGCTTAATCACTTCCCGCGTAGAGTCTGGTTGGAAGAGGTGCCTGGTTTCAGGTGGCTTCTACCCCAAAAAGGCACCAGCAGTCTCTCATTTGTGTTTGTGCCAGTAACTTAGTGGTTTATAGAACGTCTACAAGGGAACCCATGTGGTAACTAAGGACCGTGGGTATTTGACAATATTATAAAGAACAAAGGTCCTCCGTATATAAGGGGTGGAGAAGGAAATGATATAGACTTAGGTAAGTACTATATGGATTTTTCACATGTCCAACCGGACAAGGAAGTTTATTCAATGGATTTAAGATATAAGGAAAAATCAAGGACTAACAAAATACAGCTAGGCACAATCCTGTACCTAGTATGTAGGAAGTGGAAGGTTTAAGGGAAGGTAGTGAGGGAGAGGAATTCTGTGGGACAAACAATAAACAGGCAATAACTTGGAGCAAACGGCGGCTTGCACTTAATTTACACAATAATACAGCAAGCTCTATCCAACAAAGCAACAAAGAATTAATTTACACAATGGTCAACGTTTGGCTTTGTTTGAAAAAAGTTGACGTTTCGATCCCTAGCTCCTAGTGAGGGGGGATCATCATCAGGACTGACAATATAATTGCCTGATGTTAATAGTTGCCACCATATCAAGTCGGTGCTTACTTATTCAAAAGTAATTGATGGGGGATCTACGATCAGAAGTGCGCTTCCTTAGGCGTCCGATTAGATCCAAGGAAGCAATTTCTAGGGGGTCCTTATTTGCAGCCGCTTGGTAGGTTGATTGCTAGGTGTATTTGGGGAGCGGCGTACTCACTCTGATGCGGCGGTTGATATTACTATGTAAACTCAATGGAGTCTTGAGGTGCAGGGCATCAGTGTGCTTCTGGGGGTGGCGGTCACAACTTCTCCGTAAGCGCAATAGAGTCTGATGGGAGAAAAGCATCGATGTGCATCTGACGGTCTGTGCGTGGAGGCCATATTAATAGTAGAAATACTTCATCTGCACTTTAGTTTATTGGTCCATCATATAGCTCCCTTTTGATCTAAGGAACAATGAAGCATCTCCGCACCCCAACTGCAACACCACTGATGAAAAACAAGGTCGGTGTCAGTTTTTTAACTCTGACACACAGGTGGGTTCTTTTAAATCATTGAATGACGTTACTTAAAGAGATAATTGTATTTCAAACAGTCATGGCTTATACAGACATAGTAAATTTCAGCTAAGGGTTGGTTACGTGAACGCACCTTTATTCATCAGCGCCTTTACATACCTGCATACGAGCAGATTAATCACCTCTGGACTATAGACAGCCTTATGCTTTAGAGACACTGCTTTCTTGTAGACCGTGCTGAAGGTTAAACCTAGTGTTCACAGTTGGACTAGTATGTCTTTTCTTTCTCACATTTCAATATTTAGTTGATCTCTTCCAGTGGTCAGACCCCCTCCCCCAAATCTATGAAGTAATATTATCCACCAAGTGAGGTAGGGTTCGCCATGTTACTTCTCTCCCCAGTCCTGGGGGGCGGGATACAGATAGTTTATCTGGTCTATGTAGGCAGCGTCAATATCTACTGCATTTGTTTGTTTTTATTATTACTTTTAATTTCTACTTTTGTTTCTGTATACATGAGATACGCACCTAGGATAGGTTTAATTCCCTATACCTAGCTTAGTACCTCTTCCACCATTGTGGGTGCAAGGTTTTACATATCTGTCGAACATTGTTTTTGATGGTACCATTTGATGTCGCTCTTTATGTCCTCCCTTGCTTCTGTCTCCCTTTACATAGGTGGAGAGACACTGCTGGGTCCTGAATTGGGACCTGGCATTCATCTACCGAAGAACCCCACATATTGGAGAGTCACCTTTAGGTCCTCACCTGTTGGAGACGACTCACTTTTATAGGTTTTTGGTCCTGAAGATGTGCCGCTATATTTTGGAGCCTTGATGACACAAAACATGTTGACCACATACACTTAATGGCTACCTTGGTACCCTAAGACCTTTTGGTAGCCCCACTGTTTTTACTTAGTCCCGGTCCTATTTCTGAATTAAAACATTCATAGGTCAGGTGCCTATTTTAAATCACCTAGTCACTTTACACACACCAATATTCACTTACTTTTAGCCCACACACACTATTCAAAAATGGCGATCTCAGATCAAAAGAACTCCGCCAAAGATGCCACCAGGCCCGTCAGACATTGCAGCGCCGGTCTGACGAGGATCGACCTATGATGAAGCATGACACCCCAACATGTGTATGAGGGCATTACGATCTGAAAGAGATCCCCCAGCAACTACTATGGTAGGCAGACAGTTCCTCTATGGGGCAGAAGTACTTAAGGTCACTGACTCCTTTCTGTGATTTAGATGTATACATGAACGCACCCTCATGGGTTAAACATGCAATGGTTATCAATTGCCAGTGTAATTATATAGCATTGACATCATGGATGTCACAGAGACCTGGCTTAAAGAGGGCCTCAAGACAATTGTTACTAGTTTTACCCCATTCCCCCTGGCTTCACCTTTATTAGACAGGATTGGTATAGATCAAAAAAGGGGAGAGGTAGCCCTAATATTTTGAGACTCTTTTAAAATGAACCAGACCCAACATCTTAATGCTGCTGAATCAAATTATTTCTGCAGCAATTATTATTAGTTCCAAACAATCTCTTACCTCAATGCTAGTTTAACATCAGCCAGCCCACCCTTCAAAATTGATTCCAGAATTCCTAGCTTTACCTACAGATTGTAATGCATCTCATAAAATATGCTTCATATTTTGCGATTTTAACTTTCACTTTAACAATTCTGACAATACAAAGTTGACTCAATTACTCCCTCACCTTATCTGTTGCTGTCTCACACTAATAATGAAATCTAATAAACAATCCTGTGGCAAAATTCTAAATGCATTGTGGGTACCAGTAGGAAAGGCCTCCTCAAGTATGGAGTGAATACTCACTTATAACATTTAACCTAATTGAACTCATTAGGCTTAGACCCCCTCAGAGCAATTTAGAACATGTAAAAATGTAATAGATTAACTTTTAAAGAGTCTTTCTCCTCGCCTCCTGAGCTCCTATTTCCCATTGCCCGCTACTCCAACTATCATCAGTGGGCCACAACAATTACAAATGCATTTGCCTCACTTAGATTGAGAAAGGCACTCCATGGTTTATTGAAGATAGAAGTTCACTCAAACTGGAAAATAGGCAGGTGGAATGCAAATGGTATATTATATTTTTAACTGAAACCATTCTTTATTTATGTATTGCTATTTTTTTAACTTATAAAAGAGCTATCACTAAAGCACACATTTTAACCTAAATATGGACGCAGGGAACACAAATATTTTTAAAATTATTAATGCTATCTCAAGCCACCTTGACAATTTATATTGCCCTTCTCTCAATTATTTAAAAAAAATTGAAGGCCTGCAAACTGGGTTACTTTGACCCAATTCATTTTGACAGCAACACAAATAATCCAGAAGGTACTTGCGTAGTGCACAATATTACCAATCAAGAATTGCAATGCATAGTCAAGCTATTATTGAAGAAACTTTTTGGACCCCTTTGATACAGTCAACTATCATTCAATAACATTGCTTCCTGCGGTTGCCAAAACACTTGGAAGCATTGTTGCCAAACAACTATGAATTTAGTTGGATAATAATTTTTAGGATGGCAGCTAGCTTGGCGTCTGCCCATTTAAAAGTACAGTATTAAATGCACTCTTGGATAATCATGTGAATTCTCCTGACAACAATTCCACTAGTGTCCTTATATTATTGGACCTCTTTGCAGTCTTTGACAGTGACCACAGTCATTAGGACCTTCCCTAACCTGGTTTAAATCCTTTGTAAATTACAGTACCCGGAAAGTAATGTTAAAAAACAATTCTCCCTCCTTCCATCTTAGTACAAACTGGAGTTCCCAACCCCCTATCTATTCAACATTACGTCAGGCCCATCCTCTATATCATCAGAACTATGGATGTGTATTTTACTTGAATGCTTATTTTTACACTCTCTGATCTGGATTGCGCCATAAAAGCTCTGTCAGACTGTCTCAACAACATCAATTATTGGATGAATACAAATTGGTTGAAAATAAATGTCAACAAAACAGAGATCCTGGGAATATGTCAAGACCCTGCTTCTTGGCATGCTGCTCCTTGCGCCTGTCCCTCCACCTTCTAATGTAAAAAGTCTCCGTTTTTAACTTGACTCCCAGTAGAGCTTAGATTCAGTTGGTTTTTCCCTTTCACTCTTGCTTTATAAGCTGAAGCCTATACTTTCTCTTACACCACTTGCCACCAGGACAACGATTCCTACATCCCCTATTTATTAATATAACTATGTACTTGAGAATGTCCAAACACCAACTACATTGATTCCAAACTGAAATTAAGCCGCACAACCGATTGCACAAACGTTGCACTATATTTCAGAAAAAAGATTGTTAATAAGCTTCATATGCATCAAATCCAAAAAAAATATTTTTTTCAAATCTCTAAGCAATATAAGCAATACACAAATTTCTATTGGACTCTGCCCCCTATTTTCTCAGATCGAGGATATCTCTAAACAGATTTTCACATCATCTCCATTCTTCTTATACCAATATCCTCTAGGTCCCTAGTTTCAAAAGAATTTCACAGGGGACAAATCTTCTTCGGTTCTTGTTTCCACGTACTGGAACCAGCTCAATCGTGACGCTCATACCCTTTTGTATATCGTTTAGAAAAAAACTCAAGACCAATTTTTTTCCCATTAACTTTCTCAACTGTTTTGTAAAATGCTATAGTGTTCCGTCTTTAGGTTTACAGTGCAAAGACATCCTAGGATGATAGCTGTGCTAACCACATTTTCTATAACATAACAATTCTTCTACCCCATACAGCATGAGGCAGTGGGTCAGCCAACGTCTGTCTAGGTCAGTGAAGGCATTCTGCTCCATCTTAGGTAGTACATCCTCACACAAAGTAATTCACTTCAGTGCAAAAAACTACAATTGCAAGGTGTGCTTTTTAACATCAAACTGTATTTAGGTCTTGGCCTGATCAAGCGCATGCGCTGATCTGGCCAAGACATTTAGGAGCTGTTTGAAAAGTGCTACCAAAGAGGCGACCAGCTTGCTATCACGCGCACAAGAGCGCGCGTGATGTGCACAGCTGCCATTTGCCACTGGCTAGTGTGTGCGCCGTCACTTTCAGGGCCGCGACAACCCGCCCCAGCAGAACACTTTCATTTTCCAAAGTCACTTTGAGGGCCGCGCCACCGCCCACCCCCCCCCCACCCCTCTCTTCCTCGCGTGCGCACACAACTTAAAGTATTAGGCCTCAGACAGCAGCTGGTTTACCTTGAAATGTAAGGGTGAGGCTAGTGGCATAAACCATGGCCAGTAAAGTCCGATTTACCCAATGTATGACCAACCCAAGGCAAAGCAGCCATTTCTTGTGGTCAACATAGAAGTCCAAAACAGTCACTCGCAGAAACCCTTGCAGACTCTAGGGACACTCCTGAGCTCTCGGTCGATACCTGACAGCGTGGCTTGCAGTCAGCCGAGCAGTCCATATGAACAGAAATCATCCAGTTTTGCCAGGATCCTATTAGGCACTCCGATCCAGGCTGTGGCAATGGCTGTGTGTTCTCCCAGGCAGGGATCACGGGCAATGACTAACACAGGAAACAGCCAAATCCGAGCTCGAGTGACACCTCCCTGCACACCAATGAAGCAAACAGGACATTACGGGCCGTGGCCTCCCGTTTCAATTAACTCACTAGCTGGAGGGGCATAAAAGCAAATCAAGCAGCAGCATAGGGGGCCTTTGTGAAAGTTGAGGAAACTGACGCGTTGTCCCAACTGGCTAAAACATTCTTGAGGTGCCATGGCGAGTGGCAGCTGGGACACTGCAGCAAGCAATGTACCTTCACCTTTTATGCTAGTTAAAGATCAATGTGGGTTTTTTACTAGCAGAAAAGTAGGCAATATCCCAAAGTGTGAGGGCTGTAGAGAAACAAAAAAGGATATGAGCCTTTGACCTCATACTGCTACAAATAAGGGTGAGACAGACAGGTCCAGCATTAGCGCTGGTGGCACCAGGTGAGGCACTCTTCTGTGGCATTCCGCTGTTCCCCCTCCCCACATGGCCTACCTTGCCACAGATTTTCTTACTGCCACACTCAAACAATGCACCCCTCTCTTCATAGCCCCTTTCTCGCATGCATTTCGTTTATTTTATATAGAGTTGAGCGAGCTTACGAATTAACATGGAGAGCCGCACTAAGGTCCTGGCTCGGATGTTAGAGCCCGTTCACAAGCCGAGCTCTGAAAATGTTTCCTAAGCAAATCATAAAAACCAGTTTGTAAAATATGACAATACCTCTACAAAATTCAAGAAACATTTTGACATACGGAATCTTCGGCATTGAAACATAACATAGCACTGCACTGAGAGTACCGGTTACATTACACCAGATCACATTCATTTTTCAAAGGCACAGGAAGGTTAAGTCATTTACCCATAATCACAGTATGCTGAGCGAACGCAGAGACTCAAACCCTCATATTTCTACAGCTGGATGGTGGCAATGCCCTATGCCACCTAAACTTCACTTAAGTCTCACTTAAGGAAATTCTTCATGCCGCAGCATGTCTCACTAAGAACCTGGAATAATATGATCAACCCCAGACGCCTTGAAAATTTCACCGGGATAGCCCGCACCATCTTCAAAACGAGCAGCAGCATCTGTAAAACAACTGGCACGTGTACCTGTCTGGCTGACAAGCTCAAAGCATCTGTGATTCTAAGCACACCTGCAGCCAGGACGCCATCAGACTAGAGCCAAAGAAGTGCAAATAATTAAAAAAAACAATAATGCAACGACGATCAGGAACGATATCCCTGTATCATTCACTATCACTCAAACCATGCTTCAATAGAAAAAGCCGCTAAAGACTTGCGTCCTGAAAAAGCACTACATCACCATGAACTAACATTCCCCTACTACTCTCAGAACCTAGCTTTCCCTCCCATCACTCACTGACTTTAACTTTGCACCTTTGACAGTAAAGAGCACTCGCTGCCTCTTGTCTAGGTTTGTGATACAAATACCACATACATGCAAAGCACAATATCACCCGATGATAAAAAATTCACACAGTGCACAGTTTAAAGTATAGCACTTTCCAGTAAGCATCTACTGAGCTTAAGGCACAGTCCACAAAAAAATATGTTTAAGCAAGGAAATCATGAAGATTTGATGGGTTATCAGAGGATGAATATTTGTATGAATGAAACTCCTGAGAGAGCTCCATAATCTTGCAGATTTTTATTTTGCCTTCCTGTAAAGCCTCTTGTTCCAATATTTTACACCAGCTACTGTCTGAGGCCCCGAGACCAGTGCTGATATGCCACACCGGTTTAAGTGCAGACAAAGGCCCCATTTTAGTCACAGGGAAATAATCTCACTGGTGAATTACTAATGCCGGTCTTGTGGGTAGCAGTGTGATGTTTACAACGGGGAGACATCTTTTATTCTATGTCCCCGAGTATAAGGTTTACCACTTCAAACACCCCAGTAAGATATAGGGTGGTTACCCCTACCTCAGCTTTTTGTCTTATACCAAGGGTGTGACAGTCTCCTACCTGCTTGAGATGCATATTAGCAGTGATGTGTGCATTAAACTGTTTCCACCACTTCAGGTAACTGGATGCCCCTTGGTGAATGCTGCAAGTCTCAGTGTAGTGGATAGGTTGTCATGGTGTATCGGGAGGCGGGTGTTGTAAGAAATCAGGTTTTTAATTGAGGGGGTGGAAATCCTTCAAGCAACAACCACAATCCTGGTCAGGTTGAAGCACAACATTCACTAATTAACATGTGCTTAACACTCTGGTAGCTTGGAACAAAAACAGTCAGGCTTAACTTAGAAACACAGTGTTAAGCGTTTATGAAGCACACAACATTAATAAAGTGAAAAAAATAACACAAGAGCGATCACACACCAATTTATAAACAAGCATTGGAATAGCCAATAGGTCTCACCTGATAAGTGTTTAGTTATCCAGCACAATAACCTTTGTGCAACAACATCAAGTGTTGCATGACTAAACACGTATAAGGTCCCAAAGGCGAGACCTATTGGCTATGCCAATGCTGGTTTATGTTTTCAGCCAATGTGTATTTTTTTATTTTTTATTTATGCCGGTGGGGTGCCTGCTGATCAACAGCAGCAATGACCTTTTTACCAACACCATGGCAAAATAAAACAACCATCGGTAAAACCAAATATGCTGGCAGCCAATGCAACACCTCTGGACTTTCCCAAGCCCACGAGAAATTGTAAACTTGCATTGGCAAAGTCAACATTTAAATCGTTATTGGCTCTTTCCGCTGAGCAAGGATTCACATGATTAATTGTGTTTCCTATGATAGTCACCGCTGATGACACAGGAAAAGTTTTCCCACTACTCTGTAGATCACAAAGATACTGAAACCTACCTTTTGAAACACCATGTAGAATGTAGGTGGAACATAACCTAGACATTTCTGTAACAGTATGTAAATGTAAATCTCATGCCCACGACTTTCGGACATTCATCTTATTACTTAGATTACATTGGCCTTACCGTACCCCTTCTGTTTGACTCGGAGGCTACTTTTTTCCTTCATATTTACAAAAAGGGGTGGTGAGGGACAGAGTCTCTGAATTAAACAGAATACTCTCACCCAGTCAAGAGATCAGGGCTAGATCCAACACCGTTTTTTAGCTCACTGCACCATCCCAGTTTCAGAACCTGGCTGTATGCAAATTAGTCTGTTCCTGTCCCAGTGCATGATGGGAACAGGGCAAACCAAACTACAAAAGCCAATTCTTACACTGGGAAGGAAACAAGCTACCGGGGACCGGTTTCTGGCATTTCAGCCGTCTTCGGCCCGGCTTGCTTGAATCCTGATGGTGCAATGAGCAAGGGACTCACATCTGAGTATACCCTTCCACGCTTAGGGTGGACAAAAATATTTACAAAAAGGGGTGGTGAGGGACAGAGTCTCTGAATTAAACAGAATACTCTCACCCAGTCAAGACTGGGTAAGAGTGGTCTGCTTAATTCAGACACTCTGTTCATCACCACCCCCTTTTCTGTATCGTTTTTGGCCACTATAGGTGTGGCAGGGTATACTCAGACATCTTACTCCCTCACAGGAGAACTGTAATAAACTTAATGATTTTTTCTGCGAAAAAATTGATACCATCTATGCATCCTTTTCAAAATCAGGGATGGAAAAAAACGAACAATATGCACCAAATGTTGCAAATACCATCTGTCATACTTTTGGTCCTTTTTCAGAAGAAGAAGTAGAAAAAGTCATGCTTGAGGTCAAGTCTGGTTCACCACTCGACCCATGTCCACATCACATTTTCTCCCAGCTCACCCCTGTAATATGTCCAGTAGTCACCAGAGTATTTAATCTTTCCCTTAGCTCTGCCGAATTCCCAAAATCATGGAAACAGGCTCTAGTTACTCCGTTAGTAAAGAAGGCTGGGACAGATGTTAACAATCCAGCCAACTATAGACCAATATCCCAGTTACCTTACCTATCAAAGGTTCTGGAAAAGCTGGTCAATAGACAACTTTCCACATTTTTGGAAGTTAATGGTTTGCTGGATGCCTCACAGACAGGGTTTCGGGCAAATAACAGCACAGAAACTACACTCTTAGCGGTGACAGACAGTATTAGGACCAAGGTAGATCAAGGTAGTACAGTTGCTCTGATACTCCTTGATTTATCTGCGGCTTTTGATACCGTTCCCCACCATCAATTATTGAATACTCTGGCAGAGAAAGGAATTCAAGATAAAGCACTTGGATGGTTAACATCATTCCTAGCGGATCGAACCCAATCAGTTCGCCTGGGTGACTATACATCTCCTCCGCGACCTATAAAATACGGAGTTCCTCAGGGGGCGTCGTTGAGCCCAACGCTGTTCAACGTGTTCGTCTCTTCATTGGCAACCATCGGCAAAAAATGGGGTGTCGAAATGTGTTCCTATGCGGATGACACCCAGCTGATGGTCACCATTGATGAAAATGATGATTCTAAAACTAGATTGACAAACTGCCTGACCGAACTGGCAACATGGATGCAGGACCATTGTCTTAGACTTAATGCTGACAAATCCGAAATTCTATTGTTTGGCAGATGCACACAGGTCTGGGACAACAGTTGGTGGCCGAGCGATTTGGGCTTGCCTCCTAACCCGACTACAAAAGCTAAAAACTTAGGAATAACACTGGATAAGGACTTATCCATGAAATCCCATGTCTCCATAGTTTGCGGCAGAGGCTTTGGCCTTTTGAAGATGCTCAGACGATTATTTCCCTGGGTTCCGACAGATTGCAGGAGAACACTAGTCCAATCACTATTGCTGAGTCGGTTGGACTATGGTAATTCACTGTTTGTGGGAATGGCAGACTACCTATTTTCCAAATTGCAGTTGGTTCAGAATGCCGCTGCCAAAGCCATCTGTAATAAAAGAAAATATGACTCAGCCAAAAAATGTATGCGTGAGCTCCACTGGCTCCCAATGCGACAACGAGCCATTTTTAAACTGTTGTGTATTTCACACAAAGTACTCCACGATACAGGCCCCATCATCCTACATGATACGATCAGATTTCATAAACCCTCTAGAAACCTACGATCTATGACGTCCGGAAGAGCATCTATCACCCGAGCTCGGACTGTCAGGATGGGAGAGAGGGCTTTCTCTCACATTGCCGCAACAAAATGGAACGAGTTACCCCACAAACTCAGAACAACTGACTGTTTCCTTTCTTTTAGGGAACAACTAAAAACATTCCTTTTCCCCAGCCCAGATCAATAATTTCCAAAGTGTTGCCGTTAAATCACTTGTAATTCTTCTTTAGCGCCGTGATGTCCTTTTAGGATGAATGTTAGCGCTTTACAAATAAAATAAATACAAATACAAATACATGAGTCCCTTTCTCACTGCTCCATCAGGATTCAAGCAAGCCGGGCCGAAGAGGCTGAAATGCCAGAAACCGGTCCCCGGTAGCTTGTCTCCTTTCTGGTGAAGAATTGGCTTGGTAGTTTGGTCTGCCCTGTTCCCATGATGCACTGGGCCAGGGACAGACTAATTTGCATATAGCCAGGTTCTGAGCTGGGATGGGGCAGTGAGATAAATAACGGTGATGGATCAAGCCCTGATCTTTGGACTGGGTAAGAGTGGTCTGCTTAATTCAGACACTCTGTTCATCACCACCCCCTTTTCTGTAACTTTTTTCCTTCAGGCATTTTGTCATGGACCTCATTTAGGGGTCACCAAAAGGTTCCAGCTTTGACCCTTGGCGTGTCCCTTGCGACCCCTGACACTGCCTTTGGGACCACTGGCCTCAGAGGTGGCAAAATCCATAGCTAAAATACAAAGGAAGCTCGACTTTACTTGTTTTCGGTCTCTTTTTTATTACAGCAATAGTGAATAATGTTTTTATTATTCACTATTAGTGTAATATAGAATGTATTACAATTAGCTGGAATATGACCCTCTCTTGCTGCTAAAGTAGATAAAAAAATTTAAACATGTGTGCATGCTTGTGGGTGAGAGTGCATTTATGAGAGCGTGAATGTGTAAGCATTAGTGTGCGAGTGAAAGTAAAGGTTAAATGGCATATTGTGTCACTATTACTAACGCTAAAGACACAATTGATGGACAGAATGCAGAACAAACCAAACATTCACCCCCGGTCAAGAGATCTGGGTTAAATCCATCATTCTTTTGCTCACTATGCCACCCAGTTTAGGCCTGGCCATATGCAAATCAGTCTTGACCCTGTGCCTCATGGGAACAGTCCAGCCCAAACTGTCAAGCCAGGTCCTTGCTGGACCGAAAACAAACATCCTAGGACTGGTTTCGGGGTTTCACCCCTCTCCGGCCAGGCTAGCTTGATTCCAGTGGCACAGTGAGCCCAGGACCCACGTGTGGGCATACCTGGCACACTTAGGGCGAGAAAGCAAAAGGCACACAATTGATGGACGGAATGCAGAACAAATCAAAAAAGTTGGCAGGGTATGCCCAGACGTGGGTCCCTTGCTCACTTTGCCACTGGATTGAAGCTAGCCTAGCTGATTAGCCAGCAACCGGTCCCAGGATGCTTGTTTCCGGTCGAGGGAAGACATGGCTTGGCAGTTCGGGCTGGACTGTTCCCATGAGGCACAGGGTCAAGACTGATTTGCATATGGCCATGTCTGAACTGGGGTGGCGGAGTGAGCTAAAGAATGAAGATTGATTAAACCCAGATCAGTTGACTGGGGGCGAGTGCTTGCAATGTTCAGCACTCAGTCCATCATCCCCTTTGGTTTTACTATTATTAACGCTGGCATTTTGGTGAATTGACGTCAATTCATTTTGTCTGATCATGTTTTGTGATGAATTTTCTCTTCAATGAAAAGAAATTTTAAAAAATACTAAAATATTGAACAAAGAACAAAGTAGACAAAAATAAGTCAAGGCTTCAGTTTTGATTAGCCATGCCAATATTCTTAATATAATGAGCAGTGTTTACATTCTGAATTGAGTGGATTATCTGTGTTGCTTAGCAACCCTGGAATACACCACCCTTGTATGAAAAACAACCACTGTAAAAGTAATTCGAAAGAAAATACTTGTAATGTTAGAAACATAAGGATCATCCCTTCATTGCCCAGATACTCTGTTTCAAGTATCGCTGAAATACAATAAGGTCAATTCAGAGTATATGTTGGATTTGGGCATGAAATCTCACTATTTCTTGTGTCAAACAATAACTCTTCAGACAAGCATTTCGCCTAGTTTCATCCTTAAGACAGGAGCACCTTCATTATATATATTCTTAAGACAGACGAATCTTAGTTATATATTATCCTGCACACGGTATGTTGGTTACATACAGGCTTACAACTGTTGTAGACGAGAGTGATACAAGAATAACTTCAAAGTGCAAGGAGATGGCGGGGAAAAATCTAAAAGGCTGTGTTTGAAACTGGAAATCTCAAGGTTACATCGGTGCCTTTCAACTCTGTGCTTATGCGTGGGTGTTTAGAACTGCAGCCAGCGGCAAAGTCATATTTCACTTTGCCCGTGTTTTCCTGCTCTGCAATTGTATTTTTAATTCAGCAGCAGGTCAAATAAAGCCACTACCACACTCTCACACTCTCAAGGTTGGCAATGATCTATAGATAAAAAAAAAAGTAATTTTAAACTGTCTTTTGAGCAAATTTCATACAAACAAAAGGCATTAATTTACACAACTGAACTGAATTTAAAAATATGTAAATTAATACTGGGGGGGGGGGGGATCAATCACAGAATTCGGTTATTTTTATGGCCGTGTTTTATATAGCCAGAGGTGCTGTATTGCACATCAAAAGTGAGTGTGGTAAAAACTTATAAAACTTCTAATTATAGGAAAGCTGTAATTCTGCTCATACAAATGTGTTTGCACACTTATCTCTTGTATCGTCAAAAGGAAGAATCATTAGGGAAAATGCAGAATCTCGAATTCCTATCCTGTAGATTTGCTGCATGCACCTCTATCAAATGCACTCTCATCTTCTTTGGGGTGTAGCCACACATCTGCCCCAGACACCCAGGCTCAGAAAAACAGCATAACTTAGGACCTGATTAGGATGGTGGTCGGACTTACGGTTCCGAAGGGATGGTGGTCGGACATGACTGCCTGACTAGCTGTCGGCGGTCCCTCAACCGGTACCACGATGCAACCACCTTCAAGGCAGTCGCAAAGTGCATCTTTTACATTGCGGCATGTGCTGCGGGCTGCAGCACACGCCGCAATACAAAAGATACACTCTTTACATATCCCTGCACTAAGTGGCAAGCACCATGCAGTGCCTGCCACATGGTGCAGGGATATGTAGGGAGGCACAATAGGTGCCCCCCAGGGCCTTTGTCGGAGGGCCAGGGTGGGAGGAGGGAGATGTCCCTTTCTGCCTGCCTTTTGATGTACCTAACCTAGGTCGAGTACGAGGGAAGAAGTAAGTGAGGTGTAGCATAAAATTAGTAAGAACCAATGTACTGTGAATTAAGCTTTTAAGCAGCACCAAAACAGGAGTAATGTAAAAAAAATAATGTAAAGTTCCCAGCTCTACACAGTAAAATTGTAATAAACAAAAATGACAAAACATTGGTTAAAATTAGATTATGGGACCTGGAGGTAGGCTTTTGTTGAGTTTTATTTATGTTTAAAGTCAAAAAGCACCAAAATACAAGAAAGCATCAATGGTTTTGGCTGACTGCAATCAATTTGTATTGTGAAACATAGGTTAAGATAAGCTTGCGGGTCAAAAGTTTAACTTTAGGACTTGGGGCCTGATAACGAGTTTGGCCGTCTTTGAGCAGGCCACCATGCCAGCACTTCACGACAGTTCAACTCGACCACCAGCTACCCACCGCCAGCTTATGAATAATTTTGTGGTCTGTCGGGCAGTCCTTTGGCGTTCCCAAGGCGATGCCTAATAAAAAGGCATTGCAATGGGAACATCAAAGCTCGTTCCTGCAGGGCATGGACTGTAAAGTCCATGCCTTACAGGAAAGGAGGGGACTGCACAGAGGGGGAGGGGGGACAAACATATTCCCCTGCAGGCACCTCTAGGCACTGAGGCAACACGGGAACATGTAGGCCCCCTTGGTTTCCTCACCCCTACAGTTTTCATGGCAGCCTCACTGCCATGAAAAAAGTGGAGATGAGGCAACTCCCAATATGCTCAGCGTTGCAGCAGCGGCACCGCCACCATATTAGGGCCTCTGACGGCTGCACCATCACCACATGATCCATGATCCCTGGCGGTCTTGTGGGGGTTCCCCTGCTGTATTTGTAATATGGCGGGTGGACCGCCAGTCTGGCAGTCCAGGGACCGCCACCATGGGTTCGGCAGTCCAGTGGACCGCCAAAATCATATTCGGTCCCTTAGTCTTTTTAGTGAAGTAAATCTTGTCCAACAGGGCAGGGCACTGTAACCTTTGAAGTCCTCCTCATGTCAGATACTCATTTTTGGAACCCTATGGAAGCTTTTTAGTTTTGACACCATAAGCCCCCAAGCAGTTCAAACTTGAAAACATAGCTGCTATGCTCTGCGTGCTAGGATGACTTTGCTATTTATTCCTACTCGTGTTTTCCCTTCGTATTGGTTTACTTTTACAGAGGTTGAAATCCTCCATATGGGCAAGGCAGGATACGGTCGCTGACAAGTGCTCCACCAGAGCAGATACTTAATTTCAGAAGTCTAGCGGTAGCCTCAAACTTCTAACCAATAAGCTCCAAGTAGGATAAACCACCAAGCACATCATTTTTGGTGAGCCCTTGCAGCTTGTCCTAGCATTCCAGAAATAACGTTTAAGTCCTAAGTTTTGAAGATACATGTTACAAAATGTATTTTTTGAAGTGAAATCTCTGCAGCTTCACTCACAGAAGCACTGCGCTGCAAAATTAGTCCTAAAATATACTTTTAAAGTCACTTCTGTGGGTGGTCTTGATCTTCACAGAAGCCCACCAATGAAAGCTAACGTTATGCAATTAGTGCCATTTCTGCACGATGCTACTGTGCTTACTTAAAAGTTAAAACAAGAGAACTGAAGTTAGAAAATATGTTACATGTTCTATATCAGTGTCAAAAGTTAAAATACACCAGTACTTTAAGAGTAATAATGTGGAAAGTCTATGGAGCCTACTCAAGTAGATGTTCCTTCTCACAGTATCCTGAACACAGTTGGGTGTCTTTAAGCAGAAAGTGTAAGAAATTGGGTTATCAGTGGAGAGTGGGAGAGCCCCGCTCAAATAATAAGCGCAATCATTGCTAGCGTGAACCACAAGAGTCACTAAATAAACTGGTAATTTACCCTCTGGTAGCATGGCACAAAAGCTATCAGGTTTAACTTAGAGGCAATGTAAAAAACATTTATGCAGCACACAGACAGTAATAAAGTATAAACACAAGAACCATACCACACCACTTTAGAAAAAGTGTAAAATGTAATAAACAAAATGAAACTAAAATGACAAAGATCATATCGGTAGAACCCTAAATATGCAAAATCAAAGATTTAGATAAGTATAGCGCCTAAAAGCACCATTCGCAGTTATCTGGACGTGCTAGACCAGGGAAAAGTCACAAGTTCAGGAACACCAATGTGGAGTGTGGGTCAGATACAGAGACCTAGTTGAAAAGTTACCTTCTAAAAGTACGGTGCGAAGAGTCCGGTTCGCAGAGAATGAAACTCAAATTGTGATAAAGTTCAGGTTCAAGAAAAATCCCAGCCTAATTTAGAAAAAGAGTCCATTTTAACAGTATGGACATCAAAATGACAAAAATCCAGTACGTAAAAAGAGAGAAAAATAGAGTCAAAAAGCACAAAACACTAATTGCGGTTATCTGGTCACACTGGACCTGGTCTGAGTCAAAAGTTTAGGCTGAATGCGATGAAGCGAGGGTCGGATACAGGGACCAAGTTCGTCATGGTGAAAAGTTTACAATCTAACTTAGTCTACTTCCACACAAGAAGTCTGTCCGAGAATTACATTAGTGGGGGACAGTTAAGAGATCATTGTTAGTGTGAAGAGCTGGTCGGGCTTAATCACAAAGAGATCAGTGTTACGGTTTGGATCTTTGCATTGGCCGGAAAAGTGAGGCAGTTGTTGCTGGCATGAAAAGCACCATGCTGGTGAAATCTGTTCAGCATATTTGCACTGGCTGCATAGCTAAAGGGTGGTTAAATTAGTGTTCTATATAGTATGCCTCAACCTTCGATGGAACATGATCAAGTTTCTTTAACGGGAGAAGGGCGCAGACGCGCGCAGCGGCTCTTGTGAATCTTAGCTTCCTGCCGCACTTCTAGGCATTCATGATGCTAATTAAGCTTTGTTTTTTCAAATGTTAGGGGGAATCAGATCTATGGGCATTGTTTTTAACAAATGTTATATTGCGTCGCACTTACCAGCCCTCACTTCTTATACTGCATTTGTCGGGCAGCTGCCTCTGACACCGGTCCGTCACAGCTTGTGCCGTTTGAATGGAGGGTAATCGCTCAGCAGTCAGTGCTTCCGGAAGCTGCAGTCAGGGCTCTAGCTCTTCCTCGCCACTCCCTACTTTAATGGGATAAGGGTGCGGACGCGCCAGAGGCAAGCCCGTCTGCGCCCGCCGCGCCTGACCGCCGCCAGACGCCAGGACCCCTGCATTTTCTTCCCTGTATTTTAGCAATATTATTTTTGGGGCATTCCTGTGACTCCCCAATAACATGGCATTCCTAAAATACTCAAGCAAGGAATGAAAAGACCTAAACACCCCAAATATAGAACGCACTGAAGCACAGAAAATGGAAATACTTAGCATTCCAGATATCTCGTGCTCAGTTGTATTCTCTCCTCTAAAAAAAAGTCACTGCACCTCATGGTTTTAAAAAGCCTAATGCTCCTAAGCCTCTGAGTGCCATTTATTTCAATACCTGCTCTATTCCCAAACACTTGGTGGAAATATGGAGCCTCCTGGATGCAACAGCCCCATATATCTGCTTTATTACAGAAACCTGGCTGCATGAACATGCCTCCCCTGACGTATACGTGGCTTTCCCCCCCCCCCAATGTAATGTAACCCGTGCAGACAGGAAGTAAACCAGAGGGGGTGGTCTATTAATTGCTTCAACTCACGACCTGAGCATCACTGTTTTGGAAAGCCTGACTTTTAGTCACACAGAGATAATTATTTTTAAGATTGTTGGCCTTTCTTATTTCAAAAGTTTTTATTAGAAGAATTTTTTACAAAACAGTACAGAGTAAGCCGAAACGAAGGCAACACTGGTTTGCTGTAGTCACACGCATGGATAATGATACATACGGGCTTCTTGAGGCGCTTGGGTGCTGGTTATACATAGGCAGCTTAAGTCCTTAGTGTTACATACAGGTCATGTGCATTGCCCCCTTCGGTTGGAAGAGATAGTGTGTAGAGGGAAGTAGGACGGAAGACGAGAAAAAGAAAGAGAAAAGACGGACACAAGTGTGGTGGGTTGTGGTTTGTATGGCCACAGAGTTTGCAAACGGGTTACGTCAGGGGTGGGGGGCGGGGGGGAGGGGTGCGGGTGGAACCATCAGGGTGTTTGGCAATGTGGTGCGTTCACAGCGGTTTTTGCGAGGCAAGGTATTTGCCCAGGGAGAGCCACATCTCATTGTTCCGTCCAACTTGTGGTGTTTGATTTTTCGTTATGTTGTCTGCCCCCCTTAGGAAGGTCACCCAGTTGAACCATACTCTGAAAGTGCCTTCCCCATGTACTTTGTTAGAAAGGATTGTCTTGGTTGCCGCCGTGAGGAGTAGGTCAATGAGGCTCCTGTCGTTGGCAGAGTGTATCTCCGGGGCCATGAAGGCGTTTGTTATGCTGAGGAGGTCTAGTTATGGAGTGTACCCAGTTACATTGTAGATGAAATCTATTACTTTACCCCAGAATGTTTAAACTTTAGGGCATTGGACAATCATGTACTCTAGGTCTCTTTTCTGTTTCTGACAGTTCCAACATAGGTCGTTGTCTAGGAGCCCGACCGCTGCTAGGCGTGCCGGGGTCCAGTACGCTCTGTGTAGGAGCCAGAATTTTGTTTGTGCTAGTGTGGCGGTGACTTTGTTCTTGCTTGCGGAGGACCAGAGGTGAGCTTTTTCTTTTTTGCTAAAACGCCCTGCGTGTAGTGCTTCCCAGTAATCTATGACCTTCCTGTTTAATCTGGTTGTTTTCGCCCTTAGTAGTTTATATAGGTATGATGTTTGGTGCCCAAGTTTGTTAAGATTGGTCAGGTATTGGTGTATTGTTGGTACCTCTTTGCTTAGTCTTGCTTTGGTGATTGCCGCCTTAATTTTGAGAAAGTTATATAGTTCTATGTCTGGGAGGTTGTGTTCCTGTTGTAGGCTGGAAAGGTGGAAGGGGACCCATGTTCTTCTAGTTGGGATGGGGTGTGGATACCTCGCTGGAGCCAGGAGGTTACGATAAGTATGCTGTTCTTGTATTTTATTTTTTTGTTGAACCAAATGGATTCACATTTTGTGTTTTTTATACTTTTTTCCATTCTTTTGTCTTCTTGCAGGAGGGCGTTTTTGGTGTTCCTGAGAATTATGTTGCTAGCTTCCGGGTGTTTGTTAGCAGCGAGGAGGGCCGCAGGGTTTAAGCCTCCCAGCAGGGCTCTGTCGAGTTCCAGCCAAGCCGGTGTATATCCCTGTTCTTGCGTGAGCTAGTAAATGCCTTGTCTGGCAAGGCAGGCTGTCTGGAAAGTCTTAAAGTTTGTGACGTTAAGCCCCCCCTAGGTCCTTACTGAGCCCAAGTTTCTGGAGGCTAATCCTTGCTTTTTTACCCCTCCAGAGGAACGTGTTTCTCATGGCATTCAGTTTTTTGTGAAATTCTGCAGTAACTATCAGTGGCAGCATGCTCAGCAGGTAGTTAACCATGGGGGTTATCATCATTTTTATTGGTTCTACTCTACCCCACCAGCGAACGTACTTGGGGGACCACGTGTCTAGCCGGTCTTTTATTTTATTTAGTAATGATTTTTCGTTGTGATCAAGTGTTGACTTGAGGTCCCTGTCAAAGTAGATACCCAGGTATTTTAGGGCCCCCTTTTGCCAGTGTAGGCCCGAGGATCCTATCACATCCCTGGTGGTGTGAACATGGAGTGGCTTGCATTCGGACTTGCTTCTATTAAGCTTGTACCCTGCTACTTTGGCATATACTTCGATGGTGTTCATTAGTGCCTCTATCGAGGGCTTAGGGTTCTCTGTCATGATGAGTATGTCATCGGCATACGCTGCTAGTTTGACAGTGTTGCCTTTGACCTCCACCCCTTTAATCTTGGCGTTGCTTCTGATCATGGTCAGTAGGGGTTCTAGGGTCAGTAGGAACAGTGCCGGGGAAAGTGGTCAGCCTTGTCTGGTGCCTCTTTCCAGAGATAGGGCCTCTGATGTGCCCCCAATCACTACGCCTCGGGCTTTGGGGGCCTTATAAAGCGCCATCACCATTGACCTATACTTCTCACCTAGGCCGAACTTCTGCATACACTGGTCAAGGAAGGGCCATGAAACTCTGTAGCAGGCCTTTTCTGTGTCTATCGCAGTCATCACCGCTGGTTTAGTGTTGGTAGAGGCATGGTTAATTATGTGGCAAAGGAGTCGTGTGTTGTATTGGGATAGTCTGTTTTTAAAGGTAGCCCACCTGCGTTGTGTATGAGGTTTGGGAGTTGTGCGTTAAGTCTTCCCGCTAGTATTATTGCGTATATCTTGCAGTCTACGTTAGAGAGATGGGTCTGTAGTTCTGCGGGAATTGTGTGTCTTTCCCTTCTTTGGGGATGACTATGATGTTGGCCTCCGCCATTGAGTTTTTCATTTTGCCTCCTCTGATGCAGTGTACGAAAACCTCTTTCAGTGTGTTCCTAATTTAGGGAAGGAAGTGTTTGCAGAATGTGGCTGTGTACCCGTCCGGCCCCGGTGTCTTGTTATCCTTTAGGGCTGCTACTGACATATCTATTTCTTCTACTGTTATGTCTGACTCTAGTGTTGTGCGTGGAGCCTCTGTTAGCTTGGGTAGGTTAAGCTTGCCCAGGAGGGCTGCTCCCCCATCTGGGTTAAGATTTTTGTCCTCTTTGTATAGTTCCTCATAGAATTCTTTGAAATCCCTGAGAATCTCTTTGTTGGCTGTCTGAGATGTCTTGTTAGCATCAGTCATGGCTGCGATGGCGTGTTGTCTTTGCTTGCTTTTAAGGTAAGAGTAAAAGAAACATTCTTGGATGAATTGTTATTTGTACAAAAATCCCTATTTAGTTATCTCATGCTTTCATACTCATCCACATACACTTAAAGACCCCACAGACCCGATTAGTCAATCAATACATATATGATGAAATTGGCAACAAAATACATAAAAAGGATATGGTGCTTGGTGCGAGTTCCCGCTGCTTTTAAACTCACAACACTCGGCACGTATTCAGGAGTGCCAGTGTGTAATTGTGAAACAAATGTTTGGGGTTACAATAGAGCCATTAGATCCAAATTCGATACTCCGCCGGGTCTGTGGGGTCTTGAAGTGTATGTGGACGAGTATGAAAGCATGAGAACTAAATAGGGATTTTTGTACAAATAACAATTCATCCAAGAGAGTTGTTTCTTTTACTTACCTGTGGTACCTCCTCTCTTGGCTTTTGGGGTCACTCCCTTGCTTTTGGAGTTTAAGGTAAGAGGCCAGGGCCTTGCCTGCTTTGTTCGCTGAACAGAGGTTTATGGCTTTGTACCTGTTTATCCTTGTGCCTGCTCTCTCGCTTAGAATCTTATTGGGTTCGTATTTTTTCCTTGTCAGGGTCGTCAGTGTGTTCCTGTCAGCTAGGTTGACACTGATGCATCTCCAGGTCTTTGATCTGTCCTTCTAGTTCTACTATTGGTTTGTTCCCGTCCCTGTTCATTTTAGACTTGATGCTTATTATTTTCCCCCTTACTGTGGCCTTCATAGCATCCCAGAGTACTCCCTTGTCTGTGTCTGACTTGTCGTTTATATCTAGATAGTCTTTAATGGCTTCCTCTATGGCTGCTACATTAGCTGGATCTCTAATGACATCGCTATTGAATCTCCATCTACAGCTTGTTTGTTCGTTGTGGCGACCGCTAAGTGTTAGGCTGATGAGGGAGTGATCGGACACCGTTCTTGGAGCAATCTGTGTGCTCTATGAGGTGGGTGTGAGTGGCTGAGATCAGGATGTAGTCTATTCTGCTATATGAGTTAAGGGGGGTGGGAGTAAAAGGTGTAATCTCTGGCATCTGGGTTCTGGAGTCTCCATGGATCTTGGAGGTGGAGTTTGGCGCATAGGTTGCTAAGTGTGTGTTGAGACTGTGTTTGGTGGCTGGTTCTTTGTGGATGTCTATCTATTGTTTGGTCCAGTACCTGATTGAGGTTCCCTGCTACTATCAGGAGCTCCTCCTGGGGGAGACTGCCAAGTTTGTCTCCCACCTCTCTCCAGAAGTACTCGTCCTCTGTGTTTGGGCCGTAGATGTTGTCGATAAGTACAGTTTCCTCCCCACGTTTCAGACTGGTTATTAGCAGGCGTCCATCGTTGTCCGCCTGGTACTCGTGTAGAGTCAGTCTGGCTTTCTTATTAGCGTTATTACCCCTCTTTTTTGTGAATGGCTGGCGAGCATAGGGTTAGTCCAACCCAGTTCGCCTTTAGGCGCTGTGCGTCCTCTTCCTAAAGTTTTGTTTCCTGCAGGACACACACGTCGCTTTTTAGTTTAGTTAGGTAGTTCATTATCTTCCTTCTCTTTATTGGGTGGTTGAGCCCTTTGACGTTGAGTGAGGTTATTTTCAGGTCGGAGAGTAGCTGGGAGTTACTGTGTGCTGTCATGGTTAATGCTTCCTATCGCTCTTACTTGGTGCTGTCTATGAGGGTTGCCCCCGCTACATTTTGGTCTATCCACCCCTCTCCTGGTGCCTCCCCGGAGAGGGGTGGATAGACCAAAGGCCAACCCCTTGTTGGCCTTTCTAATGGCTCCTGGAGAGGGGCCTTAATCTATCGCCCCCAGGACCTAAAGGCGATTTTTGTGACAAATTACTTGAGACTATTGCACTGCACACACTAGCCTCAGACAATTTTCTCCTAATTGGAGATTTTAATCATTACATAGATATGCTATCTAATTCTGACACGGATACACTGATCTCTAAAATGAAAACCCTTGGTCTTACCCAGCTGGTCGTAGGACCCACTCACGGTGCCGGGCATACCCTGGACCTTCTTTTTACTAACGGTGCCGGGCATACCCGGGACCTTCTTTTTACTAATTCATCCGGAATCATTGTAGAACCGCCAGTCTCACTACTATGGACAGACCATCATTTACTAAAATTCACTATCTCCTCAACCATGATTAACAATGATCACGAAAGCGATCTTGTACTGCGAAAGGTCATGGCGCAAAGTTACTCCGCCTCTTTTTCTAAAACATTTCCACTCTGATCAGATAAGTCAAGAAGCCAGTGTAAGCCAGGTGGCACATAGTCTTAATAAAGCTGTTTTGACGCACTTGACAAAATTGTTCCCATCAGTCATGTGAAGATCAAGACCAGAACTGCCCCCAGTTCACAGATCAACTAAGACTGACAAAGTTCTTGTGCAGAACCGCAGAACGTACATGGCGCAAAAGCAAAAATCCAGCCGACCGTGAAAAATATAAAAACTACACTGCAACTACAATGAGATAAAATTGGCAAAACAATTATTTCTCAATGATCGCATAAATAAAGGCAGAAAAGTCCTCAAAAGAGCTTTCTCAAATTTTGAAGGAATTTACAACTCTTAGCATCCAGCTGTCAATCCCTGTATCTCAAGACTGGACTGACTCTCTTTCTAAATTTTGAGGAAAAAATGGCCATCCATCATTCTCCATCTCAACAAAACAATTTTTCTTCGGAAGATATGACCTGTACGTCTTTTGACTCACCCCACATTCTGAGGGATTTTATTAAATGTGACACCAAATCAGTTACATCTGTCATGCAGAAGATAAAATCTGGCTCTCCCACCGACCATGTGCCTCCAAAATTCTTCATCACCATCGCTCCGGTATTGTTGGAAAGTTTAACCGGTCTTTTTAATAGACCACTCTCAGAGGCGGACTTCGCTGTAATATGGAAGGCAGCCAGAGTAAGACCTTTTTTAAATAAACCAACGGCCGACCCAAAACTTCTCCTAAATTATAGTCCCATCTCTCTGCTTCCCTATTTTGGGAAGATGCTGGAATCCCTTGTTAACAAACAGCTTGTTAACCATCTTGAGAAACATGGACTTTTAGACTATTCACAGTCTGGCTTCAGGGCAACGCACAGCACTGAGACAGCCCTGGTCGAAGTCACTGACAATATCAGACTGGCACTAGACAAACATCAGTCAGTCATCCTTGTCTTGCTCGACCTGTCCGCCGCCTTTGACACAATCTTCCACAGCATTTTAGAACATCGGCTCTGAGAGATTGGTGTCAGAGGAAATGCCCTTAAATGGTATAAAAGCTACTTATCTGACCGTGTGACAACTGTTCAGATGGGAAACAGCAGGTCATGTAAAAGACCTGTGAAGATGGGAGTACCACAGGGCTCTATCCTGAGCCCGACACTTTTTAACCTGTACATGACCCCCTTGGCTAAAGTGATCAGAATCTACGGTTTTGATGTCATATCGTATGCAGACGATATGCATACAGCGATGGCTCGTGGAGGGAGTTACGGTGGGGCAGGAGGGTGGGGAGGGGGAAGGGCAGGGTGGAGGTTGCTGAAAACCGGCATATGGATAATTGCAGGTAAGTAAACAATTTGATTAATAAAACGAATTTCGTAGTGCGCCTTGCATCGCAAAATGCAATGCAGTGCGAGCTACGAAATTCGTTTTATTAATTAAATTGTTTACTTACCTGCAATTATCCATATGCCGGTTTTTAGCAACCTCCACCCTGCCCCTCCCCCTCCCCACCCTCCTGCTCTACCGTAACTCCCTCCACGAGCCGTCGCTGTATGCACATTCTGGTCACCTTAGGCCTGGACCCTATCGAAACCAAGAAACGTTTCCAAAACTACCTATCCCATGTGGATCGGTGGATGAGATCTAACAACCTCCAATAAAATAGTAGTAAGTCGGAGATTATGCTCTTTGGCAAGGCTACAGAAAACTAGGCACATGACTGGTGGCCAGTCAATCTAGGCCCCAGCCAAACTATTAAGGAAATGGTCCGCAATCCCGGCTTTTACATGGACAAACAATTGTCCATTAAAAAAAGCCAAATAAACCACATCATTGGCACCTGTTTTGGTGTAATGCATACTCTGCGGAAGGTCTTCAAATGGATCTCCATTGAGGCGCGAAGCCTTTAGTCCAGGGGTTGATCATAAACAGGATGGATTACGGCAATGCCTTACTGCTTTAAATAAATGAAAACCTTCTGAACAGACTTCAGATTCTGCAGAACACAGCTGCTAGGCTGGTTTTAGATCTTCCATATAGATCTTCTTCGGATCCATGTCTAAAAACCCTTCACTGGCTTCCAGTGAAAAAACAGATTCTTTTTAAAAATCTTTGTCTGACTCATAAAAACATGTACGGAGTTGGCCCAAGATACTGGTCAGGAAAGTTATGCTGGTATCAGCCACGTAGGGCACTCAGATCCAGAAATGATGCTCTACTTACTCTCCTCAGAATTCAAATGGCTAGAAAAGGGGGTAAAGCTTTCTCCTTTCTCGCCCCAGCATCCTGGAACAAATGCCCTTACATCTATGTTCCATCTCTAACCATAGCTTCCGCAAGAAGCTAAAAACATGGCTATTTGACAACTAAAACAAAACAGGAAGGAGTAAACCCAGGACACAGAGTCCTAGCAATCAAGCACAGAGAAATAAAAAAGATTTTTCTTTTTTAGGAAACCTACCTGCAACTGCAGCGGAGCTGGTTCTTTTGAGTGTGTGGGGAGGTAGTGAGGTTAAAAAGTGTACAACATGTACTCCTAATAGACTTTTAATATTGAGTCAGTATAACACTACTAAAAACAAGTGAGATACTTATGATGGTTTTATTGACCGACATCCATGGGGCTTGACCACCAATAATTTCGAGTAAGTCCCTGTGTCAAAGCAATTTGTGCGCACCATTACCACTATACAGCGACACTTTTAATTCACTATTGAAAAAAACCCTTGATTCTCCTGCCCTATTTCACGCGAGAAGTGTATATACGCTAAAGGTCATCCACACTTTAGCACTTGTATACACACACTGACTTAATTAAGTCACTCCGCGCCCTTAAGAATATTTCAAGGAATGCTTGACACCCACTTTATCATGAATGTAAATGTGGGTATGTATGACACCCAGCAAACGTTCGGCTGGGCAACACGAAATTCAATCACCCTTAATTAAGGTTGTTATAAGGCATGCTGTGTTTGACTGGGGATTGCATGCCAAAATTGAATCACACAGATTTCGATTCACATTTAAGTTATTTATACCTTTGCATTGTTTGTTTGTTTTGTTCCTCTGTTTCAGATTTTTTCTTACACACAACACTGTAAGCAAGCGAAACCGTGAGTACACGGTCTAGCATGTAGGCGGGTCAGGGAAGGGTGCACTTTAGCGAGTGCAGACCTCCCGGCTCACCTCTCCTGGTCCTGAAGAAAACCTTTAAAATCATATACGGTTGAAACCTGTTGACCAGGTTTTTATTCACATTTTGATACTAGTCGGTCAATAAAACCATCATAAGTATCTCACTTGTTTTTAGTAGTGTTATACTGACTCCAGAATAAAAGTCTATTAGGAGTACATGTTGTACACTTTTTTTTTATGTTCAGTCAGATTTTATTAAGTTTTAAGACACAATGAAAAGAATAAATACAATACAAAAAGGAGGAAGGAAGTGTAAATGATCAAAAATCAACCTGAAATGCATTAAACTAAAATACACAATATTACCATATAATAATAAAAGAGAATCGCAATTAAAGAGAAAGGGTAAGGAGGAAAGGGAGGGAAAGGTAAGGGAAATAACATGTCATAGGATCATAAATTCATAAACTACAGAGTTACAATTGAAATGTAATGTAAAAATAGAACATATGCTAATATATAACAATATCATTGCAAAACATATGAATCAATAGGAGACCAAAACAACTGAAATGAGTGTGGATTATGAGTAACGCCTTTAAGAGATAGCTGCGCACCTCTTCTCGTAAAGGTGATCCATGACCACCAAGCATGGACTGACAGAGAAGAAGCATCTTTCCAACAGAAAGTAATGGATTTTAAGGCAGCTGTTATTAAAAAATTAAATAATTTTGCCTCCGATTCAGAAAGGGGATGAGTTAAGACAGTCGATTTACAAATCAATAAAGTAAAGGAAATATCATCTTGTAAAGGTAAAATTTTCAAAATTACATTCCATAATTCCAACCAAAATTTAGTAATAACTGGGCACTCAAATAACATATGGCGAAGTGAGCCATGGCTAGCATTGCAGTGCCAACAAACATCAGACAGTAACAGCTTTGCACGAAATAGGCGAGATGGAGTCCATAAAGTGTTAAATAAAATATAAGCATTGGTTTGATAAAGGGACACCGGGAGCCAGCCAGAGATACTGTCAAGCCATATAGAGGACCATGTGTCATCTGATAGGGATATGGCAAGCTCATTGTTCCAGAACGATGAAATAATCTGAACATTGGAGCCGTGTGAGGTGGAAAGTTTTTTATAAAAAACAGACAGCTTTAGGGGACGATGTTACAGCTGTGAGGTAAATTAATATGTCATTTGTGGCGGAAGAGGGAATACCATTGGGGAAGGAATCCAAAATAGAGTTACACAAAAATTGATACTTTAAAAACGTCAGTAGCTGGGATACCAAACTTTAACTGTAACTGTTCAAAAGGAATAAAAGCAAAACCATTAAAGACATCTTTAAGATATAAAATTCCTTTTGAAATCCAAGAGGACCAGAAGGAAATGTTTTTGTTCAATTTACGTAGTGCACTGTGCCATAAAGACAAGTGGACTGTGGAAAGTAGGGGTAGTTCAAAATTAGAATCTAAATCATTAATTATCAATCTGGAGGACTTAATAATAGAAGAAAGATGAACAACCTTCGCCGTGGAGGACATTGTCAGCAAGGAAGGTAAAGAAAAGGGCCGTACAATGGATGCTTCAATATCCAACCAAATTGGAGGTTTTACCATATGAGAAGTATGAAACCAAAGGGCACTCTGTTTTAAGATAAACGCTTTATGATAAAGGTGAAAGTCTGGCAGGGAAAAACCAGCCTGGGTCTTTTTAACTTTTTTTGTAAGCAATACGAGGGACTTTGTTAGACCAAAGGAATTTAGATAAGAGTGTATCAACAGTTTTATAAAAACTGAGAGGAAATTGGGCGGGAATCATAGTTAAAGAGTAAAAAAACTTTAGGCGCTATATTCATTTTTATAGACTCCATTCTCCCCCACCAAGTAAGATGGAGGGCAGACCACTTGGACGTTTTGTTTTTAATGTAATCAATTATGAACTCAGAATTAAGTTTCAATGTAGCAGGCAGTGATGAAGCAAATTGAATACCCAAATATTTAATTTTGGTAGGTTGCCAAAGAATATCATTATTCGGGAGCATCTCTGAGGTACAAAACATGTTTAAAGGAAAAAACTCAGTCTTGTTGACATTCAATTTGTAACCTGAAACCAAAGAGTATTGAGCAAGAATATCTAATAGGGAAGGAACAGAAGAAAGAGGGTTATTAATAAATAATAAAACATCGTCTGCATAGGCTAAGGTTTTAACAGTTACATCATTGATCGTAATACCCTGAATGTCATCACAAAGGCGAATATAATTAAGAAAAGGTTCAATGCCTAAAAGAAATAACAGTGGAGAAAGGGGGCAACCTTGCCTAGTTCCTCTAAAAAGAGGAAATTGACTAGAAATTTGATCATTAATGAACAAACGAGCAGTAGGGGCAAAATATAAAGCCGAAATCATACGAATAAAAGGGGCACCAAAATCAAAGGACAATAGAGTTTTAAATAAAAATTGCCAATGAATCTTATCAAATGCTTTTTCAGCATCTAAGGCCATCACTCGCGCAGGAGAGGTCAGGTGAGAACTTTGTTCAATAATGTGTAATAGAGTCCTAGTATTATTAGCAGAATATCTATTTTTCATGAAACCAGATTGATCTGGGTGAATAATGGAATGTAGTACAGGAGCTAATCTAGTAGCAAGGATTTTCGCATAAAGCTTACAATCTTGGTTTATTAGGGAAATGGGGCGATAATTAGAGACTAAAGGTAGGATCTTTATCAGGCTTGGGTAAAACAATGATTAAGGCATCAGTAAAAGAGCCTGAGATAGTACCAGAGGAGCCAAAATGAGAGAAAAGGGTATCCAAATAAGGGAGGAGATGAGATTGAAATTCTTTGTAAAATTCTGCTGGGATACCATCCGGACCTGGGGATTTATTCTTGGGAAGTGACTTGATGGCAAGCAAAATTTCTTCAGGTGTAATTGGTGAATCCAGACCTGTCCTATCTGATAAGGAAATATGGGGTAAATTGCACTTATTTAAAAAAGAATCAATTAAAGATTCAGGGCAAGTGTCAGGTTTACTATAAAGGGTAGAATAAAAACGTAAAAATTCTTGCACAATATCATTATGAGAAATAGCCACTTTGCCTTGGGAGCCTCGTATGGAGGTAATCTGAGTCTTATCTCTTTTAATTCGTAAGTAATTGGCAAGGAGTTTTCCCGATCTATTGATATTAAAACGAAATTTAGCATTGGACTTTGAAAGTTGAACTCCTGCTCTTTGACTAAGGATGGCATTGAATTCATATCGGAGCTTTTGAAGTGTAAGTTTGTACTGGGGGTCATTAGAAGAGATAAACAAACGCTCGAATTTAGCAATTTGCTTTTCCAAATGCTTAATATTAGCGTTAAATTGTTTGTTCTCATGAGCCATAACAGAAATAGTGGTACCTCTGATATAAGCCTTAAATGCATCCCATCTGGTGACAATTGATGTGGAATCCTCAGGGTTGAACAAAACATAGTCTTGTATGGCTTGTAATAGTTTAGTTTTATGCTTATCATTAAGGACAATGCTCGAGTTCATACGCCATCTATTTTGTTTAGTAAACGTAGAGGAGATATTAGAGACAAATGAGATTAAAGCATGGTCTGAAATGTCTATATTGCCTATAACAGGATTTGTAGTTGACTGAAGTAGGGAAGGTGAAATCAAAAAGTAATCAATCCTTGAATGAGAATTATGGGGATTAGAGAAAAAAGAAAACCATTTTTCAGTGGGAAAGTGTAGTCTCCAAACATCCGCCAGTTTGGTAGTACTAAGGAAAGCTTTGAAAGCATGAAAAACTTTAGGAGGTCTAAACTTGGTAGTAGAAAGTCTATCAAGCAGCGGATCAATGATTACATTAAAATCCCCTCCAACAATCAAAGGAACTTGTGCCAACTTTAGAACTTCTGTAGATAAGTTAGACCAAAACGATGGGTCGTCAGCCGTGGGGCCATATATATTAAGCAAAAAGAAGGTGGAATCATGAATTTTAACTTTAACAACAATAAATCTACCTTCTGTATCCGTAAATTTACTAATAATCTGACAGTGCAATCTCTTAGCAAAGAAAATCGCAACCCCATTCTTCTTACCAAGAGCAGGTGAGGAGACAATATTGTCCACCCACTTTTTCTTCATATATTGTAAAATAGTATCATCAACATGTGTTTCTTGAAGAAAACATATATCCGCTTTAGAAGCACCCAAGTAGTCCAAAATTTTTGTTCTTTTAACTGGATTTCGCAGACCTTTAACATTAAGCAAAACAATTTTAACATTATGTGTAGCAGCCATAAAGAAGTAAAAAGAGGATGAAGAGAGAAAGTAAAGGATGAGAAGAGAGAGAACAGCCAAGGAAGAAAAGTAACTCTACGTAGAAAGCTATAAAAGGCAAGGAAGGACACGAAAGGAAGAAACAGAAAAGGAAGAAAAAGCTACAAACAGGGTACATAAATAAGGACACAGAGACGCACACCCGTTCCACAAGCATGGCCAAAGACCGTTGGAGCCCATGAAGAAAGAAGAATCACCAGGAATGCTCAAACTGAATGCGTTCAGGTAACAGAAGCTTGTGTTTCCATTGATGACGAAGCTTGTTGGTCCAGAAAAAGTTTTAAGTCTTCAGGACGATGAAAAGATTTTGAGAAGGAGTCCTTCCAAACTCGCATTGTTGACGGATCAAATAGACCATATTTAAAACCAAGGCTTTTCAATTGTGGACGCAAAAATGAAAATTCCTTGCGAATAGCAACCGTTTCCTTAGCAAAGTCCTGATGGATAAATATTTTGGAGCCATTTACCAGAAGCGAAGGAATGTCTCTGGCTGCTTTTCTTATGAGGACCAAGTGGTGATGACGCAAGACCTTGAAAATCATTTGCCTGGGGTTTGTATGGCGTGGATTCCTGTGTGAGGGAATTCTATGCTCTTTGTTCACCTCAAATTTTTCCGGAAATTTGACATTTAGAAGACCAAGCAGCAAAGATTCCAGGTACAGGTGACAATCAGAACCCTCAACTTCTTCCGGGAAATTGAAAATGCGGAGATTATGTTGCCTATTACGGTTTTCCAATTCCAACAGTTGGCTATGCATTGGTACTATCTGAGCCACCAAAGGTGTAAAAGAGTCGAGTTTGGTTTTATTGTCCTGAATTTTAATAGAATTGTCAGAAACTTTCATGGACGTAGACGCCATATCTTTGCGAATATTTTTTACTTCGTTAGCAATAGTGTCAGTATTCATGCGCAGCGCTTTAATTTCCTCCAATATCAGATTAAGTGAAGGTTCCGAAGTTTCAACAAGCTTAGATTTATTTGGGGGAGGAGACACCTGCTGCTTCCTTTTGTTGTTAACTGAATTTTTGTTATCCATTTTGAGGTGAAAAAATGACTTTTTGCGTCAGAAAAAAATGTAAAAAACAAATTCACCTCAGAATTTTAATAAATATGAGGGAAAAGGGTATTAAAAGCTCCAAAAGTGGTTGAGGAATAGGCAGTTGAAGAGTTAAGGCGAGCTGTGGGAGTGGCTAGGCCCAAGCCAGGCCCTTTCCTCAGAAATGCACCGCCCCATGTGCTGAGGTAATCAGCATAACCGGAGCAGAGGCTGGGGAGAGGAGCCAGGAAGCAGACAGAGGGACCCCCTTACGGCGAAAACGGCACGAATTTACAGATAAGGTAGGGGGCCAGTACAGAAGGCAAGCGCTGCAAGTAAAGAGCAAACCTTGATGGAGAATCGTCGTTAATTAGCTCATGTGGCTGAGGAAATTACAGAGCTCCGGTGGTGGCGGCCATCTTGTCGACGCGCTCGCGCGACTCCATGTTGTACACTTTTTAACCTCACTACCTCCCCCACTGGGGTGGACCCCGATGATGAAGCATGTCACCGACCAGGTCGGTGAGTGAGGGGTTTCCTAAAAAAGAAAAAGACCTTTTTCCTTTCTCCATGCTCGATTGCTAGGACTCTGTGTCCTGGGTTTACTCCTTCCTGTTTTGTTATAATTGAATCCTAGGGGCTTAAGGAGTAGGAACCCACTGTATGCCCTTACTCTCTCTTTGTTGTTTACATATTTGACAACTAAGCCAGCAGTTTTTGTTCAGAGCCGTCTGCATGCACCATGAAACTCCTAGAGGGATGTGTGCGCAATACAAATGTCGCTGATGTGACTTGACTCAACATTAATACAATTGTGTCCTATATTACTACATACCACCTTTGGTGTAAGTGCACTAGATTTTTTGTAATTCCCTTGCTTAGAAAGGCCCAGTAGGCTAGCAAGTCGTTTTCAACCTGGCATCACCCTAGTGAAATTGTTAGTTTGTAAAACTTTGTCGGATTTCTGGCCCTCTTTTCTTGGAAATGTGGTTTCTTATGCCAGTTTTACATATCCTCATTGATGATCATTGTTAATGTAGCGAATAAAACTATTCAAATTCAGGAAGTAAAACATTTACTTCCAAACTTGAGAAAATATGTAATCAAATACTCTGCCAATCCTACTGGTTTCCCAATTTCAAATTTTCCATGTCACCCATTGAGTGTGGACGGGCCAGGTCTCCATCCCATGATTTTGTTTTATATTGGATTTATAGCATTAACTAACAATGCCTGAAACTTTCCTTAAAAATGCCAAATCAGAGAAAATTCTCGAAGATCACGGCCATGCAAGCCCATTTTCAGATGTTTGGTGATAGAAAATAATGCCGCCAGGCGCCTGTTTCGAAAACAAATGCACCTATAGGATGCACACAGACACAGAAAGACAGTCTTAAACTTATGTCAAAGTGCTCTACAAAGGTGAAAAATTTCCCAGTATTTCCCAATGGTCCCAACAGTCAAGGACTACTTTTCTCGTGGCACTTTCTTACAAGCCCCCCATCTTTCATTTTGTGGTCTGACGGTAGCTAAAAACAAATTGTAATAGTTGTAGAATATCTACTTCATTTAACCTACATTCCCTTCTGTTGATGAATAAACCTTCTACATGAACTAGACTGAGAGACGAGGTTTCCTATTTGGTGATTTTCCAACATATAATACATTTCTTTATCTTAGTTTCAATGGAGCTCCAATTAATTACATTGGTCCGGTTACGGTTCATTGGTATTGTGATTGACAGTAAGAAAGCGTTATTTTTGGAATTACAATTTTTCCCGAATTTTCTATTTGGATCTAGGACTCTGCAATTTAACCATTTTCAAACCAAGCTTGTGATATTTCACATTGTTCATTATTCCTATATATTCCCAGGTGGCACAGCCTTCGTGTCTGTCCTCCCTGTCCCCTAAACTTTTATGCCCCCAATTGTCATGGTGATCGATTCTGGACTCTAGAGCACGCACACTCTTTGTTGCAATTTAAAGATCTTCAAACGACGCTGTATTGATACAATTCCATCAATTATTCACCAGGTTCACCATTCAGGTTTGTGACAATCAAAGAATACAATCGCTTTTATACTTCATACTTCTTCTGTTGTGATAAATGATTTTTTTAACATACCCAATATTGAGCCCTTCCTCTATCACCTCAGGCACAATGACAACATCAAGGGGATAGATTTTGGGGAGTGTACGGTTAAAATAGCGGCTTATGCTGACGAACAAAGATAAAACGGAGGTGAAACTCTTAAACAACGTAGGTGACAGACACATCATGGGCGACTCTGGACTACTCTGGCAAACGAAATGCTTCAAGTATTTAGGACTGGAATTTGAGAAGGACCTAATCAGCACTTTAAAGACTAATGAAACCTCCCTTTTCAAAAAAATATCCAACCTGTTAGACGGTTGGTCCCCAAAATTTTTATCATGGTGGGGCAGGGCGGAAACTCTGAAAATGATGATTAAACCGCTGATTAACTACCTTGTGTGCATGCTGCCAATGTTGCTATCGAATGATTTTCTGAAAAAGGTGTATAAACTTTTTAATACATTCTTGTAGCAGGGTAGGAAACCTAGAATCTCACTAAATAAACTTCAGCTACCCAAAGAAAAAGGTGGTATAGGCCTCCCGAACTTTAGAAATTACCAGACTGCTTACTTATGTAAACAAGGGTTTCATTGGTTTCTAACTCATGCGGACTATACCCCTGTTTGGGTAGATTTAGAAAACGCGATCTGCAATAAAATACCTCTCCTCGCCCTCCTAACGGCGGCCGTCTCTGCTCTCCCGCACTCCATATACATCCTACTCAACACCAAAAGAGCTTTACTGAGTTTAGAACGCGTGACCAAGGCCAAAATCTAAATTAATAAATCTAACTTAGCCTCACTATGGTACAACCTGAGTCTAAAAATTGATGGCATGTCTCTTTATTGGGACCACTGGTCTAAAAAAAGGGGATAAACCTAATCGAAGATCTATTCACAGACACTTTGCATTTACCCTTCTCCGAGCTACAATCGAAGCACGGGCTTCAACCCCTGGATTTCTATAAATTTCTAAAACTCAAGTCGCTAATTTCCTCACGATCCATCACAGCACACGACCCCTCCATTGCGAGGAAGCTTGCTCAACTTGTGAAAGCCGGACACACTGTCTCCAAAATATATAAACTCCTCTCTCATAACTCACGAAAATCACATAGAAAATGTGAGACGGCATGGGAAAATGAGGTGAATTCATCTCGGATTCAATTTGACTGGGAGAAAATTCATTTGACCCCTTTTGCAAACAAAATTTCACCTATACGCTCACAAACCAAGATAATGTTAATAAAGAGTACTCTGGACCCCTGAAAAAAAAATTAAACTTAAACTCAATGATAGTCCCACCTGTTGGAATTGTAAATCTGACGTGGGCGATCTGGCGCACATGCTCTTCTATTGCCCTGCCCTACAAACATTTTGGGACAAGATCTAAAACTACATACACAGTACCTTTCATTATCGACCTCCAAAAGACTTCTCTTACATTATACTAGGTGCTATTGATCCTCAACTTGTACAGGCCCAGGACCAACATCTTATGGATCTCATGCTTACTCTGGCCTGTAAGGTCATTCTAAACAAATGGAAAAATGCTAGTGAAGTTGTCTTTAAGACATGGCAGGAATGGTTGTTCTCTCTGAGAAGTGCAGATAATGAGTATCTCCAAAACTCCCCATGGCGCAAAGCACATAGGAAACTTTGGAGCTCCCTCGATTCCTCGTACACATGCTATAACCCCCCATATTCAAAATTTTTGTTCAGATTTCTTCTTACCGTCTAAGCTCGGAACACATATGTAAATAGCAGGATTTTCTTTTTAAGGTGTGGCGTCTAGACACGAGCTCTCTAACTGCAATGTTACAATGAACTTAGCCTTCCTCCCATCCCCAGGCCACTGCAGCGCCTCTGCTGACAGACACAGATCCATTTATTCTTTCCGATTACATGGCCGTGAAGAATCGAAACCCTAGGTTTTGCCCCCCTGACATAATTGATAGATAGGTTAGGTAAATCACGAATAAAATGCCCATGCAGTTCTGACCCGGTGACACAGTCCTCTTACTAGGCCCCATAGCAGAGTCTACAGTTTAAATAATAGAGCGGGAACTTTGAAATTGAACGCTCAATATGAGCATACTGTGGAGAATCGAGTCAGAACAAAAACGGTCTACATAATTACAAGAAACAACAAGGGAACCCCACTCACAACGAACCAGGGTAGTTAATGTATGTCAAGAAACAATGGTTCTTGTGGCAAAAATAATGTATAATAGTGATATTTATACTGCACAATGGCATACAAAATGGATCATATGCATGTTAGGCAAGGAGGAAACCGAATACACTGTGGTTGAGTATTTACAATTTTTTATCAATTCTTCACAAAGTTTTCACATATATACAGCAAATAGTGCTTTGTGTCCCCAGTGTGCATCGGAACCAAAAACAAAAGGGCAAAGTTTGTGACAACAGTGATATTTACAACTATAAAAGGGAACCAAGTGGTAAATAAGAAGCAAAATACCAGTCGAGAGGTGGACTTAGCTAACTACAGATTTTCAGCTTAAATGTTTTTAAGCCACGCTCTTAATTACTTCGGCCACTCCCCTTTGAGAGACACCCCCAGTTTTTCATCTCACTTAAACCAATGATAATAGGTATGCTTTAGTTGCAACTGGCCCTGTAGGTGGAGGGATCAAGAGTAACTTTATTCGGTCTAAATAAGACCATAAAAGTATATAAAACAAATACATACTTCAGTCATTCAATTAAAAACGTATTACATCTAGATCCATAAGTAAGATTAAATTGTCTTAACGATAAGCATTTTGCATCACTAACAGCCTAAAAAAACTGGAATACATACTAAAGAAATACATGAAATTAAGCATTCCAATCAATATTACCTGGCATTTGGCAGCCCCACACAAAGACTATACAAGCAGCGGTTTTATAATGTAAAGTACCATCACATTAAAGCGCAGCTAATACCGCATCAATATTGCACATATTTTTGACAAAAAATCGCATATACAAAGATTTAAAAACAATAATAAAAATAATCAAAACACCGAGACATGTTAAAGGCATTATGCGTGAAATCAACTTCCGCCACAGGGAGTGTGAAATGGTCAAATGGGATCACACCCCTCAAACGACTTTCTCAGCCTCGAGGATGAAGCGAGAAAGCAAGCGAATGCGCAAGTTGAATGTATGTCTGGACTCTGGAAGTAACTGGCTGGGACTCGCGGTCTCCGTCAATGTTTGCGGCGCTGTCAATCCAGCGCTGCGGGAGCGGTGAAAGCGCTTTGTAGCGCTGGTCCGTCCCGTGGCAGGTGTCGGTAATTACAGGAGCATCCTCCTCAAGCATTCGGTGGCCCAGGACTCGTATTCATTGTCAAGGGTGCTGGCGGTGCAGGTTGGGGGGGGGGGGGGGGGGTTTGGGGGGAGACGCCTGCTGCTGGTGTCAGTAGGACCCAAACTATCCACCCCCCTGGACGGCAGGAACAGGTATCAGGATATTACCTCAAGGTGGATTTCATTATTTTGCGTCATTAATCAGGGGGAATGAATAGTTAGGTTCTTACGACGCAACGTTTAGTAGTTCAAATCAATGGACAGGCGGTGGGGAGTTATATGTGAGCTTCGTTCACCTTGCAAATTCCTCTGTGCGTGGCTCGCATATAGTTTCCTTCTGCAACAATAGGGAAAGATGAAATAGGAGCGCTCACAAATCGTCGTATCATTCTTTCCGACCCAATTTCTCGCTGCAGAAATACAAAGGCCCCGATTGCCTGAAAGTGCACAGTCATCTGTACAGAAGTCAGTGATTTCCCTGGACTAGGCTTAGATAATTTTGCAACATTTTTCGATATTTTATTTTTTCCTCACTCGTGTTTGCGCAGAGCACCCTGGATTCATAAACAACCTTTTATGATTCAGACAGTCTATTAATTTTTCTATTAGTTCCAGTAAACTCACAGGCGGATAGCCATACATTTCTGTGAAAAGTAAGTGGTATCATATTTATAGACATTCGTTTAAAAAATGGGCTAGTTCAAGAAAAATGGCAAATGGGGTAAAAGCTGCCAAGTCCAAGCTGACTCCTGACATAATTGGGAGCTTTGTAAGATCGAGGGCCTATATTTTAGGAAGATTGTAGAAAAGAGGCACCCTGCAGGTCCGTTGGATGGATGATGTATTCGTTTTTACTGAAATCCAATTATCCCCTACGTCTGGCTTCACTTAACGATCAATAATCACTTGTAGGTCTTGGTAGGGCTTGGAATCTATATTTCTGTAAGTGGTCACATCGCTCTAAAGGCTGAAGGGCTCTTGCTCATATATTATTTTATAAATAATAGGAAAGATTCCCCATTATCAGCCGATTTTGTCATAGTTTAAATCGAAGATAAATGTTTAAGTGCTTCTTGCTGTAACTTGGTCCACTTAGAAAGAAATTAATTTAGAATGAGCTCACTTTTTAAAAATCTAGGAACAGCCTCAAAAGTAACAGATGGAGGGGCACAATTGTAGTTTAAACTACATTAGATCATGGTAGATCTAAACAAAATCAAAATCACAATAGTGCTTGAACCCAAGAAGGATTCATGCGGCTATCAACACTCATTTTAGCTGCCACATCATGCACAAAAATAAAAAGATCGCCTTTTATATAAAATTATTACTGGCTTTATTTTTTTCTCATAACAATCCACAACAAAACAGTATAATATTACGGTTTGGCATCTATGCTAAACTTAGGAAGGGGAGGTGCAATAAATCGGATGAAATAATACTTATACAGGCTGAGTTCATGAAAGTAAATTTTTGTGTACAACCGACAACAGGCTACTGGGGGATTGTTTCAGGCATGGGCCTCCTGGGCTGTGCCTTCCACCACCAAACCATAGAGCTGCACCTAGTGAACCCATAGTTTCTCAGACTTGCAAGGCACCCGCAGCTTCATTAATTTCCTTTTCATAAGGGGAGTAATGCAAGCCACAACAGCCCCTACACATGGGGGCTCCTTAACCCTCCAGGGGCCCCCTAACCCTTGAGGTAGTCCTTGATCTTTTGAGCCAAAGCTGAAGGAATATCTTTAAGGTATAAAAGACTCATGGGGCCAACATCATATTCAGCAGGGGTTGCCTGCCATTTTGTTTTATGCCACTGATTTTCAGATGGGGCTCTTCTGATCTATCTGTTACCTCATTCTTTTAACCTTGATAACACGCAATTTTGAATTGTTGCTTTCCTTTCCAAGTAGATTACTTACTTGCCTGGACTCTCTAGGTCACTTTGTCAACCGGCAAAATCCCCCAATACCGATTCAGGCGCAGCCGAGTAGGGGCTGATGCTGAGAAATAGAAACAGGGCTTATTGCCAGTGAGCCGCCATCTTTGAGAGGGATAAGGGGTTGCAGTCTAGCTGCAGGACGCCTCCCGCCCTCCCGCAGTATTTAAATACGCCACTCCTTACAGAGCGCTGATTGCTATCGTGCTGTTTATTTCACTCCTGAGGCGGAAGCCGGGGGCTCTTCTGATCTGTTACCTCATTCTTTTAACCTTGCTAACACACAATTTTAAATCGTTGTTTTCCTTTCCAAGTAGATTACTTACTTGCCTGGACTCTCTAGGTCACTTTGTCAACCGGCAAAATCCCCCAATACCGATTCAGGCGCAGCCGAGTAGGGGCTGAGGCTGAGAAATAGAAACAGGGCTTATTGCCAGTGAGAGCCGCCGTCTTTGAGAGGGATAAGGGCTTGCAGTCTAGCTGCAGAACGCCTCCCACCCTCCACAACACCCTATAAAATCCCTATGCCAGCAAGTCCGCGCAGCGGGCGCGCCGAAGGCGCGCCAAAGGCAAGCCCGTCTGCGCCCGTCTGAGCCCTGCAGCGCCCAGGGACCAGGCCCCCTGCTCAATCTATGGAGGAACCCCCCACTTTGGTAAGGTATGCCCCTGACCTGCTAAAAAAAAAAAAAAAAAAAAAACTTATGCCCCAAACAGAGGCTTCCTGTCGCCATTCCATACACCCTAATTCACTCGTTAAAAAGTGCCCCCACTGTCAATATGAACTACGGCCCCCACTGGAGCAGTCCGAGACTGTCGAACCCCCTTTCAAAATGTTTCTCCTAAACTGTCGCTCTCTGACCAAACACGCGGTGGAAATGTCAATCCTCCTTGAGGATATCAACCCCTACGCAGCATTCTTAACAGAAACCTGGTTAAGGGAGGAAGCTGACCCAGACATTACCGCCATACTACAGAAGGGATATGGATTACAGAGGATCGACAGGGTAGAGGAGGAGGATTAGGCATACTTTTTAAGGATTGTTACCAATGCAGAACCAGTCCTGCGACAATTCCTAACTGCGAAAGTATCAACTTCGCATTAGACCCATCCCCTAACTTAACCTTTTCTGGCCTACTTATCTATCGCCCCCCCAGGCTAAATTGGAGATTTCATGAACTGCCTTCCCTCCAAGGTCGCTGAATCAGCCATCTCTTTGCCTGATTTTATGATTCTAGGTGACATAAATATCCATTTAGACGATCCCATGGATCCTCTAGCTACCACCTTTTTAAACAATCTCGCAGCCTTACAAATTGTTCAGAAAGGTTTTGAGCCCACGCACAACAAAGGTCACCTGCTAGATGCAGTCTTAAGTAATGATTACAGACTTAAGACAGGGAACCCTGTTCCCCTCCCATGGACCGATCATTTTCTGGCCCTACTCTGGCACATTCCAAGCCCCCCCTCTGCGCCCCCTCGAGCTACAGTAAGAGGGAGGGACTGGGCGAAACTATCCACAGACCAGTGGGCCGACTCCCTCTCCACTACCCCTCGACAGACTGGGGTTGACGTAGACACACTTTACACCCATTATGCCAACTGGCTACAGACCACCCTAGACATAATTGCGCCTCAGAAACCCATCAAAGTGAAAACCAAGTCCAAAGAATCGCCTTGGTTTACCCCAAGCTAAAAGAGCTGAAACAACACTGCCGGAAGCTTGAGAGAACTTGGAGATGCACCCTCAAGGCACAGGACAGAAGTAGCCATCGAGAAGCAATCAAAAAAATATAAAGCTGAAATCACACTAACACAGGCTTCATTTTATGAGGAAAAAATTAGAACGTCTGCCAATACCCCGAGGGAACTATTCCGGATAGCAAAATCCCTGATTAGTACCCCCCCCCCCCAACTCTGCAGGATCCCCGTGAAGCCCAGACTCGCTGTGATAGACAGGCAGAGTATATCAATTAAAAAATTCAAGCTATTTCCTCATTATTTGACCCGGTCAGTCAATACCCAGTCGGAACAGATACCCTTACCCAAACCACGGTCTGCCAGCTATCTGAATTCCCACTGCTTGAAGAAGACTCTCTAAATACTCTTATGTTGAAAGTCACATCAGGTTCCCCTTTAGATCCCGCTCCCCCACGCCATCTTTTGAAAGTTGCGGACACCATTAGACCAGTGATTCTAAATATTGTAAACATGTCAACCACAGGGAGAGTTCCAGAAACTTGGAAATGTGCACAAGTCAGGGCTTTGTTAAAAAAAAAATAACCTCGACCCAGAAAAAATGACCAACTACCGCCTCATCTCACTCCTCCCCTGGGTAAGTAAGCTGCTTGAGAAACATATCAACACCTGCCTTATGCTCTATCTGGAAGCCAACCATCTGCTCCATGATTCTCAAGCTGGCTTTCGCCCAAAATTGGGGACAGAGGCGGCATTATTGACTGTCACAGAACTAGCCCGTAAGCACATAGATCAAGGCGGCACCACAGCAATCATGCTGCTGGACCTAAGTGCCGCCTTTGATACCGTAAACAGTAATATCCTTATCTCCCGACTAAAACAGCTCGGAGTGACGGGAAGTGCCATCTTATGGTTACAATCTTTTTTAGAAAACCGAACTTTCCAGGTGGTGGAGGGTGACATTCAGTCCAAAACTTGGCCTCTCAACCAAGGTGTGCCTCAGGGCTCATCCCTGAGCCCCACACTTCTTAACATTTACATGCAACCATTAGCGGAGGTCGTTCACCCTTTTGGCTTTGAAATCGTAACCTACGCTGATGACACCTAGCTTGTGGTGGCCCTGAATCAGCCAGGAAGCACCCCCTCCAACCTGAACAGCTGCCTAGTAGCAGTTACAAAATGGATGGCCTCTTCCCATTTAAAACTTAACGGGGACAAAACAGAACTGATGTTCCTGGGGAACACAGCCGGCCCCAGACCGACTCTACAATGGCCACCCTGTATGGGCCCCCCACCCCCAGGAGCCAAAAAAGCAAATCAAAAGCTTGGGCATGTGGCTGGACGATACCCTAAGCTTTAAACAGCAAGCCACAATACTTTCCGCCACCTGCTTTGGGCTGATGCGAATGTTGCGGAAAGTCCTACCACTCCTCCCTTTTCAGGCCCGCAGGATAATGGTCCAGGCCATCATCCTGTCTCGTCTTGATTATGGGAATGCTTTATATCTGGGTGCACCGACCAGCACACTTAAAAAGCTGCAAGTCACTCAGAACGTAGCAGCACGTCTATTGCTCGGCCTGACCCGTAGGCATTCGGGCACTGCTGCCCTGAGTAATTTACACTGGCTGCCCATCCAAGCCAGAGTAAAATTCAAGGCTATGTGCATAATGCATAAGGCCATGGGGAAAAACGCCCCCGCAATGATCTGCTCCCTAGCCACCCCTTACCATCCCCAAAGATCACTGCGTTCCAGCACGGCCTTTCTGGCAACAAAACATAAGATCAAACGGGCCAGATGGGGCGGACGCTCCTTCTCCCTGAATGCTGCCACGACCTGGAACTCTTTACCATCCACGCTTCGCAGCGAACCCAATCATCTAAAATTCTGCAAAACTCTTAAAACCTTCCTCTTCTCTAAGTAAATTAGTAGACTCCCAGAGATACGCATTCACAGCGCTACGAGGCCTTCGGGTAGTAATGCGCTTTATAAAACCCACTTTCATTTCATTTCATTTCAGATGACGTACACTGGTCCACATCGCTACACCACTGGAACCTGGATGGATAAACTGCATTACCCATTTCACAGACCAAGTCGATTTCTGCTATAGCCTATCCATGAAAATAAAATGTTAGGTAATATCTAGGTAGATCTGCATTATCTGGTATTCCCAATACAGCAATCTGTGGCAAGAAAGGGAATTTCACCCTCAAATAACATTCGTCGTTAGGCCCCTGGCATACAATGGAATTGGTTCGACTTGGCACGCTGTAAACTTTCAATACCAGCACTGCATCAAAGTTTACTTTTGCAAGTTTTGAAGTCTGCTTCCCACTCCTACTGTAAGCTTCCCAATGTATCAGACACATTATTCGGCATCATCGTTTTATTATTATTGATTGCAGGTTTTTTTGTTTCTTTTTTAATAGCACAAACTTGGCCCTATGGCATTAGAGCATTTTACACGAGCACAGAGTAAGTTACTCATGTTTTTTGGCACTGGGAACATATTGAAAACATTTGCCCAAAAAAAACAGGACATTTAGTAGAGGCCAGGATTAAAGCCTAGTTCCCCACTTCCAAATTCAGTAGCTCTAGCTGCAAGGCTGCATTTCATGTCCTATAATTGGAAGTTCAGGTTGCCCGCCCAGCGGCCCTGCTTCTGCCAGACTTTGGCCTGGCGGCCGGCATGACTCTAGGATGGGGGTGGCAGGTTTAATTTAATAATAAAATGAAACTTACCTTCCCATCAGCCAGGTCCCGCATCATCTCTGCTCCACAGGAACAGGTATCAGGCAGCCAGGCTCCCAGTCTCACCGCTAAGCCAAACACAACACTGCAAGCAACATTGTGATAGGTTGGGATGCCGCCCAGCCAGGGGCCAATGGCTCTGCCATGTTCTCCTTGTAGGCTGCATTGCAGCCTGCATGGAGAAGGGCAGAGGGTGCATGACAGGTTTGGTTAGCCCCAGAGGACCGACAAAACCAGTCATGCGCACTCAGGAGCGGGCACACCACTCCTCCCCTCCCCTCCCAGCCGTGCGGAGTAGCCCCGCCAACCCTCCCTCCCTTGTAGTTATTACCATTTAATGTTTCGGATTCTCGCATTGCGAGAAAGCAGTGGGGCGACGCTCCTGGTGGAGGAGCCTCCCCTGATAAGCAGGAGTCATGGACGTCAGTTGTTAAATATGTGAAAACAAATAGGTAGATTAAAGATCAGATTTCAGTATCATAAGGACGTCATTGTCTAGTTTTCTCAAGTGTTTTGTATTTTCACACCTCTAACCTCCAGTTATAGCCCTGCTCTCCAGGGATGTGCCATTTTTACAACATTGTTTGACTGCAGTAAGCTTTACCCAAAACGTGTGCCTGAAATTTGGAGCATCATAAAAAGAGCAAATAGGAAATAGAGGAACAGGGCCAATTCTCATCCAGCTTAAACAATGAATATATAGTGTACAGAGAAAAGCAGAAATGCCTAGTTAAGTCATTGTCATGTAGATGGTCTTAATAACATATATAAATGCAACCTGTTGTCTAGGCACTACTCATCTGAAAACTGGACAATTACCAAAGAATTAACATTTGCGAAACAGGAGCCTATCATTCTTGCTCAATTCAATATTTCCCAACAGCCCAACTTCATTCCCATTTGTCCATCATATCCTCTCTGGTAGCCAATGTAAATCTCAAATCGAAAAAAAAGTAGCGATTTGTTTTTTTAATCAAATGTAGTAAAATATATATTTTCTTCTAATACAGAGGGAGGAGAAACTAAAAACTGATCAGGAAAGGTATTTAATATGAAAAAAATAGCCCCTCCAGCATAGCTCATTCTAGGAGCAGCACCTCCCCTAGCTAATTCAAAATCACACACATCCAATAAAGGCAACTAGCCACAGATTGATTAACTTTAGAATTTTCCCCAGGTGCCAGTTTAGATACAGAAATTTTTCAGCATTACCTCTGCATGGACGTCAGTTTCTTCTTTGCAGCGCTGTAACACGCATCCAGAGAAGCGGTTCCTCGGGTAGATATTTTTACCTGCTTCAATACTTTGTGTTGTGGATCAGTGTGACTTTATTGAATGTCAACAAGTTTCAAGCCTTGTGGCTCTTATAGCCAACATATGTCGGTGATGGACCTGCATTCAATTTGTATGTGGTGTTTAGGAGAGCACCATGACACGGAGGATTGTGGCTCCTGCCAGAAACTAAATTCAAAGTCGCTAAAGGAGCATAGTTTGAAGCTGATGGCGGAGCATGTGTCACGGTCCTCTGAGGCTTGCCAGCCTCAGTCTTCATCAGCTCAGGAAGAGCATTTGCGGGAATCGATCTACGAGCCGAAGCCAGTCTGGAAGACGTCGTTCTCTGGGGAAGGCTAAATGTAAGGGACAGTTTAAGTCACAGCATACTCCGATTTCACTGCTTTGAGACGCCGTCTCCCACGATTCCTCCCGCTAGACGGTTGAGGTGGCCATACCCGACACTGCACCACGTCTCCCAGTGTTTCCGGGAGCCAGGGCGTTGATGGTTAAGATGAGGAAATAATATATCCTCATCTTTGGTAGCCCATCTCCCTCTGGAGCGTCTTTAGGCCCAAAGGAGGCGAGTGGGGAACCAGAGAGTTTGCCCTCTGTGATTGTTGAGCTGTTGGAGTCAAGGGGTCGGCACCTGTCGACGTCTAAAGGTTCTGCTTTGGTGAAGGTCCACAGTCCTTCTGGACCTGAACCTACGACGATGGACTTCGATGACCTGACTTCAACATAGACGCAGCGGTCAAAGTGGTTTCTCCTCCTTGTAGGCATTGTATGACGTTGGATGCAGTCTCAACAATTCAAACTGAGGGGAACATGCAGGTTTTAATTCGTTCAAGAAGAGATTGTGGAAAGTAAGCTGCTGTCGATTGAGGCAAGGCACTTTAAGCCCATTCCCAACATAAATGTGCCTCAGATGGAGGAGAACTGGTGGTCTGTTCTGGGAGAGGCCCATGGCCTAGATTCCTCACCAGCTTCAGGGCTGCTTTCTCCCCCTTGTTCTTGCTACAGAGGCAAGTTTCTCCTTTGCAGACATCCTAAAGAAAGTGGCTGCAGTTTTAAACTTGTCACTTAGGTGATTCAAAGGTCCACTGACCCTTTGCTCAAGGTCATTTTTCAGGGACAGACAGGGGAAGAACCTGTCCTTTCATTTGGAGAGGCCCTTTTTGATATTTTATTAAGTACTTGGGCCAAGCCTGAGTCGGGGGCATCAGTGGACCTGGACATTGCACATAGACACCCGTCTGCACCTGGTTTGTCTTCATAGACATCCTTCCACACGAGGCTTGGTGACTCAGGTTGTGACTTCTTCATAGGATGTAGATTCTAAAACCAAGACTCCAGTGGGTTGTAAGGAGACTAGGAGTTGTGACGTATGTGGTAAACACATCTTTGCTTCTGCAAGCTTAGCCTCAAGATCCACAACTATGGCTTGTGCTCTGGGGCGATATTACCATGCTTTTATGGGATTCGCTACATATTATATTATGTTGCCTTCTCTTCCGGATAAACTCTGCTCAGAGATTGGTGATTTGATTAGAGATGGTTAGTAGGCTGCTAGGTTTACCGTAATGTGTGGTAGGTACTCTACAGACTCTGTAGGTCGCACCATGGCATTGGCATTAAGACGTCTGACTTGGTTAGCAACTTCGGGTTTCTCAGAGGCTGTCCAGTTGACTCTGGTCGACATGCCATTTGGTGATGCCCATCTTTTTGTGAGTCAAGCTGATGCAGCGTTACAACGCTTCCATGACAGACAGTAGTCTTCAGAGTCATAGCTTTTCATGGTTTGTTACTGGTGTAACTTGCCCTTATACTTGAGATGCAGGCTATTTTTTATACACGAGTTAACTTTGATAGGGTATTTTACATGTACGTTGTTGGTTTAACCACTTGGTGTTCCTGCGAGAGCAGATGTTTTATTCTCAGTACCATTTTATCTCTTTTTTAGGCTGGTTTTGATTTCGATGACCGAGGGAGGTTTCCCTTTGTCCCTTGGCATCAGAAGAGGAGTTTTGTGCTTAAGAGATTATTGTCAAGAGACAGGTCTTATATGAAAGATTTTCTGTTGCAAGCTTCTTTGAAGCAGTTCAGTATGCTAAAATGGGCATGGTTTGAACCTTTCCTTGTCGCTCACAGGGACATGTTGGTATGCCAGTGGTAAGTCTGGTTTATAGGGACGCTCTGGTCTTTACTTAGAGTAATCAGCGCAGTATGTCATCACTACTCTTGTAGTGTGCATGTTTATTACGTTGCTGATAGATTTAAGACCTACACTTTGTATTCTCTTGTATACATGTTCTTGTTGGCCATCCTTCAGTAAAGTCCTTTTGGACAACGTGTTTTATGGTGCAGGTTGTTTTCGCTTTCTGAGCGGACAGCAGATCTGAATTTTTATTATAAGTGCTTTCCTTTTTGGAAAATTGTGCAAGTAAATAGAGTTATGGTGTATTCTTTGGAAGACATGAGTTAGTGGCCTTCTCCTTTGTTGGAGGGGATAGGTAATTAATTTGTTCATTCTTAGAACTGGATAGGGTGAACTAAGCATCTTACGCTGTGTGATAGGTAGTGTCAGAAACAATCTGATGGGAACTTCTAGATGCAGATTCCATGGCTGTTTTTGGTCATACAGTTAATGGTTGGAATTTTTAGGCTTTATAGGAGGTTCTTCTTGTTATTCTCCCACAATGCTTTTTGCATCTGTCTGGAAGTTATACATTACCTGTCCTTTTGGGTATGTATCTATTTTCTCTGTGTTTCTCAAGTTCTTGGAGCACAGGATCAAGACTATCTTTCTAGGAAAAGCTCAGTTCTCCATATGGTCACAGTGTAGCAAAAAGATCAACATTTTCCTTATATTGACAGGCTACCCTATTGCCAGTTAAGGCATTAAGTGCTAAGACTAAGAACTGGGGTAAACCCATGTTATGCGAGTAAAGGTTTAAAAAGCTTTATGCTAAGTAATGAAGGAGGAACAGCGCTGTAATATCATACACATTTTATTGGATTGCCAGAAGAGGTTAGAAATGAGAATAGATTTTTTATGTCCGTTTAAAAAAAAAAAAAAAAGTAGGATATTAAAAATAGGTCACAAGCAGTAAACCTTTTACTAGAAATGGCCAATCTAGACATAGTCTGTGCCATAGGGAAATATATTAAAAAAGTTAAGGCGTTCCTAAAATGTAATGACTATCGAGAGGTCTAGGTTGAGCGTTTAAGGCGAATGAGAAGCATATAAACAAAAATCCTGTGGTAACAAACATTTTTATACCTCAGGATTTTAAATTGAAAGTTTTAGAATTTTTTTAAAATACTAGTTTTAATGTTTTCTCCCTTCTGAAGACTTGGGGATTGTCGGTTTCAAGAAGTGTATAGATGATTTTTAGGAGCTGTACATACAGGATTTTACTATGCGGTGTGTTGTTTATTTGTATACTTTAATGGTTATAATAGACCAAATAAAGTCTTAAGTGAACTAAACAATGCTTTATTTATTCCAGAACTTGTGAGGTGCCTTCCACATTCATGCTATTGTTGCCCTATCTTATTATAGTTTCCCAGTGCATGCCTGCTCAAAACTAACAAGAAATTCTTAAAAGTCATCTTTTCTTAGATAAATGGCCATATTCTTTTTTTTAGTGTTCTATAAACTGTATTCCTTACAAAGGACTAACCCAGATAGCTTATGTAGGTGATTTGTCTTTTTCTGCATGGTTACCCCAGAATTTGTCCTTTTTTTAACACTATTTCTTCATAGACTACATCAGCAGTGCATTGCTATTCATGCTAAAGTGGAGTACACGGCCTGTACTCCACTTTAAATATATCAATCTAGGGTTAGGCATTTTGACCATGTTGAACTTGCATACAAAACTCTAGTATATACTGTAGTAAATGCACCCAAGGCCAGGAAGCTAAATGCCATCTATGAACTGTAGCACAGATTGTGGCATTCATAGAGTGGGTCTACAAAACATGGCTTCAAGCCTACCATTGTAACCAGACTGCTGCAATGTAAAACTTGCAGTGCAACCTGTCAAAATAAGCCTTTTTGACATGCAAAGACCTACCTTTTAAATCCGAATAAGTCAGCCATAGTTAGGCCTTGCAGTCCACAAGGTAAAGTTCATGGCATTTATAAAATGGGACATGCCCCTATAACGACAAGGGTCTATAACCTATTTTCAAGGTGGCAGGCTTGGCTGCAATTTACAGCAAACCAGAGTACAGATAAAAATATTAAGTTAGTATCTCAGCTTTGGGACCAGTTAGAAAAATAATTCAACCACTCAATATTTATTACAAACTAAATTTAAAGGTGAAGCTGAATTTAAATAAACAAACAGTTACAAAAAGTAACTTTTATAACGTTTTTTCCCTGCCTGTAACTCCCGGAGGCTAATTTACATAAGCTCCCCAGAAGCAGTCAATGAAGTACTTAACCTTAATGAGGTGTGAAAACTGCTCCCAGAGCAGGAACATTGCTCTAGAGCAGGAAGGTGGTTTCTTACCCTGGCAGGAAGACCAGTTGCAGGGGACCCAGAAACCTTCAAACGGCCTATCAGGTCACAAGTAATTGTTACGTGAAGCCTAGAAAGGCGCAGACTTTGTCCCCGTAGTCAGGATGGAACCCAACCCATAACTCAGTAGTTAGAAAACTAGCCTCCTCAGAACTGGTTTTTAATGGCCACATAGGAAGGGAATGCTCATTACCCTGGCCACACTTCTGGGTGGGCACAGAGGCTCTACACAAGGGGAGAAGGGGTTAGACATTTTGGAAATAATGTGCACTGTGGGCTTGTTTGCAGCAGGGAAAACAGGAACTGCAAGGGTATGGGTGCTCTGGAAAAATGTACCCCATTGGTTAGAGAAGAGCCAGGAGTCACCCCAACCATGGGCTGGTGCCAGACATAAACGTGGCACCACAATAACCATTTTCTGAATACTTTCTGGATCAGCAGAAGGTCAGAAAAGAACTGGATCTGAAATCTGACCAGAGAAGAGCCCTGAAGAACTTGAACTGCTAGTCCTTGTACCGAGGAAAATAAAATAGTCTCCAAGGGTCAGCTGGGGACCTCCTGTGTGGCTACAGGAACACAAGTTGCAAGAGGTATTTTCCCTCCCCCAAAAAACCAAGCCATCCAGTAGCAATTAGGTCTATACTAAACTTTGCAGTGGGCCACTGCCTAGCACTCTGAAAGTCTTGAAGGGCCTTCTATTAGGTCTTGGGGAGGGGGCTTAGAAGTGCACTGCTGTGGTGGTTGGGGCTCCAGAAATAAGTGGGTATATTTTTGAAAAATTTTCTTCGTTAGTTCCAGAGCTTCAGCTGGACCCACTGGCAAAGTAGGTAACTGGCAGTTCTACAGAATTAGAATAGATTTCTGCTTCATCCCACTCAAAGATCCACACACCTCTAAAAATGTAACAAAGTCCTATTCTACCTTAGAGCTTAGAACAGTTTCAGCAAGACATATGCAAAGCTCCAGAGCACCAGCAGGACCAACATGGTTCTTGTATCCCGCCTTCGCTTCCAATGTGGGGTCTTAAGTTTCAGCGGAGCCCCACTTGGGGAAGACTTTCTTCTCAAAAAGTGAAGTCCAATTCTGCAGGGGGAATTAAAAGAAATGTGAATTCTTTTCTTCAAAACAAAGGAGACAGTCCCTTTGTGAAGTGGAACTTTTTTGACATCCATACTCACAACACGACCAATATTCTTGGTGTATCTGACCAAAGCGCCAGCACCATTGGCCTCAATTCTCACCTAGGTCCTGGTCCACTACAAACATTGACTACCATTGGTGCATACTGCCATATGCTGCTGTTTTTGCTTAAAGCTTTGAATTTAATATTTCCAATTCCACTAATTGGATTTTTGTTGTTTTGGTGTCATTTTGTATATTCAATTTTCCTAACTCAGTTTGGGATTTTTATTGCTTGAAGTTTGTGGCTCTGTGCCATATTTACAAAGGTATTAAGCTCATATTAAGTTAGTGACGCTGAGGTTCCATCCTGAAAAGGAGTTTCATTATTCCTCCACATGGTCATTTGCCAACCCCATATATTAATTCATTTACTTACAGCTTCTAAAAATTTACGCCGTATACTTCAGGAATTAGTCAAACACGCACCATGTTAATATTGTTTCTTTCATTTGAAGCACACAGCAGTGCCATATATTTAATAAGGAACTTCTTGATGAACCAGATTAGAAATTCTCCTCATTCAAAGTTCCCTAGAAATTCCAGTCTTACCCTCAGCCATTACAATGGCAACAGGCATTTCCCACATTGTTTTAAATCAACACTGTCCCTGAAAGAGCACATCTTATCTATAGGTTTCAAGACTTGCAAAACTCTGCGGCCAAGTTAATCACCAATGCAGCTCTTGAAGACTACGTTCACCCAGTTCTCAAACCACCCTACTAACTGCCACATCTGTGACTGGGGGCAAGTGTCTGAAACGTTTCAGCGCTCCGTCAATCATCTCCTTGGGTTTGCTTTGTTTGCCCTAAGTTGACAGGGTATGCCCAGAAGGGAGTCCTTGCCCACTTTGCCACTGGATTCAAGCTAGCCTGGCTGATGAGGGGCGATACCTGAAACAGATCCCAGTAGGTTTGTAACCGGTCCAGGTAAAACATGGTTTGGAAGTTCGGGCTGGACTGTTTCCATGAGAAACAGGGTCAAGACTGATTTGCATAGGGCTGGGTCTGAACTGGGCTGGTGAAGTGAGTTAAAGAACGATGATGCATTAAACCCAGATCTGTGACTGGTGGTGAGTTTCTGAAAAGTTTCAGCACTACGTCCATGTTCTCCTTGTGTTTACAATGAAGGAGAGGTGCCTTTTCAAAATGTTAACATTCAAACAAAGCTCTTCTTAATAAAGCGCCAGAACACATTTCAAATTACATCACACATCAGCACACTGCAAGAACATTTTGCTTGTCCAACAAATACCTTTAAACTAAGACTTTACTTTTAGGTCCTCTTTTCTCAGTGGATAAAGGTTTGCAGTGAGAATAACAATTTTTATGAAATGAGTTACTGTAATGTCGAAAAGACCCTGCTAACCTACCTAGCCATGCAAGCATCAGCAACCGTTTATTTTATTAATTGCCATCTGGTGCTTCCTAATATGGTTCTTCCTTCCACAAATCACCATAATCATGCTCTTTGGTGCCATTTCCAGAATCCGCTGTTGTAGCACGTGGCTTGGACTGTCGCAGGCTCCTACACTCCAGCACCATCATACACTATTACAACATGGGGACTTGTCCAGATGAGACACCACACCCAGATCCTGCTTCTAATCTCCAGTTCTGGTTCCAATGCTTCAGCATGGTACATCACGTTCCTCCAGTTCTATAGATGTCAGTTTATCCTATACCAAACCCGCTATAGCACTTCAAAAACACTGTGTTGTAACAATTGCTTTTTCTTTAATTTATTTTTTCATATTACCCAGTGTCATTATTCTGACGCTCACACAGATTTGCCGTATAAGCAAAGGAAAACTAGAGTCTCAGAGAATCGTGGCTTTTGAGTGCGGTCGTACGAGAGTCCAGAATTACAAAAGAGGGAATGAGAAGGTGCCACCAGGTGAACTGACATTTGGCTCAGTTCTTGTTCTATTATGTGCATTTGTATGTGAAAAGGCACACACGTATTTCTTTTGACTATCCTTCCTGTGAGTATGTGTGTCTGTGCATCAGAAACACCTTTTGTGCATTTGTTGGTGGAGAGTGTGTGGTTGGGGGCAAGTGTGTAGGTATGAACAATTTCCCAAGTGCATTTGCAGGTTGCATGCCAGATAATAAAGTAGCTACCCATAGTGTTAAAGTAACTTACGAGGATATGACATACCTCACTGTTCCAAGTCTTCAAAGAGGGTTCTTTGTGATTTCACGATGGTCATTAATATACATCTGTTATACAGTTAGATGACTCCGCATAGGTCTACTGGAATGTAATTGAGTCAAGTAAAAACCTACAGCAGGGAATAGATGTGTCAGGGCTGATCTGTACAGCCACTTAACTCAAATACAAGACCTGTGGAAAATAACGAAATTGATGTACATAAGCAGCGTTCATTTGTCCTTTCCCATTCCCTTCCCTGTACGTTAACCGCACCACTCCGCCAGTAAAAGCCTGTGCCCACATGTACCTAATAGCCATTTTTAGGCACCATGGCCTTTTGCCCGCTCGTTGGAATCCCCGGCTTCCCTCCTGCGCGACCCTGCTCTGAAAAGTAACCCTCCTGCTTGACCCATGCACCCCCCCCCCCATTTTTCTCTCGAAGAAGCATCCTTCGCCTCAGCTGACAAAACCCCCCCAGCTGTATCTGACTGCCCCCGTTCTCTCATGTACGGGTCATAAGACCTCTCTCTCTGTGCGACTCTGTCCCTGCGCGCACCCTGTCTCCCCCCTCCTCCCTCACATGGGCAAGTCATAAACCTTCTTCCTCTGCAAGACTCTGTCCTTGGGAGTCACGCTCGCGCCTGACCAAACACCTCCTTTCCTTTTATGAATACCCCTCTGTTGGTAAACTCTCCCTCTGCGCCTGATTGTCCACGCGGCATGAATACCTCTCCTTTGATGGCCCCTTCCACCGAGTCCGATTGTCCACACAGGTCTGAGGCCATCGCCTAAGCCGGGAGATACAGTTTACTGCCCCCTATTGTGTGGAGTAGCTCCTCTTCAAAGGGCCCACTATTGATCCTGGCCTCCCCACCCCCTGGGATACGATCAGGCGCACACATCCAAAGAATCGGCGGAACACTCAGCTGCATGATTACCCCCCTCCTCTTATTAGCAGGTCAAGGGCCTCTATTGTGGATATATGTGGGGTGGGATTGACACGAGGATGTCTTTTCCTTGTTTCACAATGTTGTTATTGTAATAAGGAATGCTTTGTAAGGTATAAAAGGCGATGTCTCAGAGAACTTGTTAGAGCACCTCCCAATGACACCTTGTTTCGTGTTTGAAATGACAGGCTCTCCTCAGGAGTAATAAACTCTGTTCTTGTGATTCCTGCTTCCAGCGCCCGTCTCTTTATTTGGTAACTACTCAGAATGGGAACTAAGAGGCGTCTTGCGCTAGCAGCCTGGGCATTGGTTGTAAATTGGGCTGACTTTTCCACAATTGGCGTCCCAACGCGGGGCCCATCAGCGACATAGGGTCCGGTAAGAGAGGTCCAGACGATGGGGTGAACATCTAAACGATCGGAGTATACCTGCCTTGAGAGGACCCTCGTCCGGCTGCTGATTGAATGAACTTCACCGATTCCGAACGGACCTCTCTCGAGTGACCCACTGTCCTGACTGGGACCCCACAGGACTGCTGCGGTAAAATCATGGAGTAAGAGAACGATCGGGCGCTGGAAGGAGGAAGGCGAAGAACTGCCCACACGGTCCGGGTAAGGTCGCGTAAATGCGACAAATTGTGAAATGATGGTTTGATTTGGATAATACTAGTATTACTCTTTTGTTGGTTCCTCTGGAGATTCACCGTCTGCAAACGGAGAAACAACAGGCTCTCCCTTTGCAAGCAGTGAAGGATAGGTAACGCAGACTTTTGTCCCCGTTGTAATCCGTCGTGCCTATCTTCCTCCCCCACTGTTTCCCGAACTGTTGTTCGTGGATTATTGTCTGGAGATTCTCTGTCTGCAAACAGGGAAGAATAAGGTCTCTCTTTGCAGGTAGCGAAAAGGTAGTTAACGCAAACCTTTAACACGTCGTACCTACTTATTCTCCCCACTGATTGTTTGATTGACCGAACATTGATTGTTCGATATTGGTTCTTTTGAGGTATTCACCGCCTGCAAACAACGGAGAATAGAAATATTCTGCCTAGTCTTTGCCCGCCGTGATAAGATAGGTAGTGCAGACTTTTGTCCCCGTTGTAATCCGTCATGCCTATCTTCTCCCCACTGATTGGTAGCCTGTTTAGCCCGGACCGCTTATTAGAGATGAACCATCCAGCTCCACTGGAGGGCACACCTAATAAGGACATGTTCATTAAGTGTGGACTAGTCGCTATAGCTTATAATAGGTTATGGCATAAAAATACAAGAAAAAGAGTTGAGCAAAATCAGTAGGCCACTGATGAGTTATCAACTTCGCTAAAAATAAAATAAGAAACGTTAGAAATAACCTGCAATGAGAAACATAAAAATGGCGAGGGAAGACAAGCTTGACACCAAGGCAGACACGAGGTAGATTAGGCTTCACCGCCCCTCACTGCTCCAAACATGTCTATCACACCACCCGCCACGCCCAATAACGGTAACATGGAATAGATACAAATCAGCAGACACCTACCCCCATTCCGGAAACTCCCGAAGTGCAACAGGTCCGCGGTTACGCCCATCTGGAAGTCGAGGCCTCAGCGCGTGCAGAGCAGGGCCTGGCTGGCCGCCATCGGAAGGGGAGGCTGTAGGGCGGACGGCCCGAAAATCGTAATGGTCTCTCCTTTTCCCCTCTTCTGCTGCCCTGCAGGCCACGGGGGGGGGGGATGTCTTGCCTCAGCCACCGACCCCCCCCCCACTTCTCTCGCCTGATCCGGCCCTCATCAAAGACCGGAGCCAAGGCGAGGGCGGCGGCGCTTCTTTCAGCTATAATGGCTGCAACTACACCTCTTTTCAATTACGTCTTGGACAGCTCTGGAAAGTTGCAGGTGGTCCCGCCAGCAGCAACGCCTCAGTTGCAGGTAGTCCCGCCACATGACGAGGGGGGATGTCTTGCTGCCTCAGACCCCCCCCCCCCGTCTTCATCGCCTGGCACGGCCCTACCAAAGCGCTGGAGCCGAAGAACGGCGCGGGGTCGCTGGAAGGGGGAGGCGGCACGAACGAGCCTCCCCCACCTCCCTCCAGGTGGAGGCTTCCAGCGACACCCCAATGCTCCTGCTTGAAGAGGGTTCATATCAAAAAGCGGTTTCTTGCCCGGGACGGGCACACGCCCTGTGCTCTTCAACCTTGAAGATTCTAAAAGAGCCAGGGGGGCCGACCTCTCCACGAGGCGCCCCCCCCGCCCCCATCCTCCGATGGAGCCACGAGACGTCGGCGCACTCCTGCCGGCGCCAGCCTCAGCGTGGAAATGACTAGAATCCTGCAAAGATACAGATTTGTTCAGTTCCGGTGGAACACCAGAATGACCCGGTAGGAAAGATTGTTGCCGCCCTCCCCACTTTTTGACTGATGGTTCATATTGCTAGTCTGTTACCCCATTGCGAGAAACTTTTTGAACTGCCAAAAGAAGTTCTGGTCCAACCACGAGTCATTGGAGACATTCTGACTATACTGGGACCTGCCTGACCTCGCCCAAAAATGGCGCCGATACAAAATGAAACTTTCAAACTCCCTGTTCACCCGGATTGCTCAAACCTTGATGCTCCGAGATGTGTATGCAGTTTTGGACAATGAAAGTAGATAAGATGGATATTGGAAAGGGGCGACCACTCGGTCCCCCCGAACGTATGGATGAGTGCCTCGATCCCCCCGGGAAGCCATTTTTGGGCGGGAGGCGCGTCTCGGCTGGTATGCCCGAAGCGGCGTAGCCGGGGCGCGCCTTTTTCCGCCCTAGAGTGGGCTGGCCTAGACACCGACGCAGCCAGCCACGCCCCCGGGGCGGGCAGGGGCGGGTTTTCGCCCGCCCTGAAGACGGATAAAAGAAGGCGCAAGACCAGAAGACGTCCTCTTGTTCTTGTGCTCCGAAGCTGCACCTCCTCGCTACACGTGAGCTCGGGACGGAACGAAGAGCCAATTTTGAGCGTTTTTGATCTTTTTCTTTGTCTTCTAGATACTTCCTCGGAGAGATGCCCAAGAAAGGCGCAAAAAGAATGACGACCGATCAGATGGTGCGGGCCCTTTGCAAAGAAGTGTCCGACATAAAGAAACGGTTGGCGGAGCGAGATGGGGAGGAGGGTTCGGGCACCCCGCCGGCTGGAGGGAGACCTAAGAGGCCGAGAAAGGTTCCAGCCGGTGGGGCCGTCCCGGTTCCCTCTGCCCCGCTCGAGGCGCCGACCCCAGTACCGATGGAGGGGAATCCAATCCCCGTTGTCGTCACCCCGACATCCAAGGAAGACATGCCCCCCGAGCTGGCAGCACAGCTAGCAGCATGGTTGGGGGATAGTAGTGATGGCGCCACGGCTGCCGAAGCACAGGCGCTGATAAAAGGGCTTCGTGAGAAGAAAGAGGCAGCTAGAGTGGCTACGCCGTTGGCGGGGATAGACAAGCCGCAAGCGGCAGAAGCTGCGTCCGGTGCAGGTAAGCGGCCATTGCCGATTGCAAGGGACGAGTCAGCACCCTCTCGTAGAGAGAGATTAGGACAACATGTGCCTTTAGCTATAAAGGAAAAGATCTGGGCGGGGGAGTACGTGAATATTTTTTCCCTGCTTGTTGATCATTATGATGTGGAACATGTAAAAAGTCAGAAGGACTTAATGCATCCGAGTGTTTGGCGCGCAAAGATGGCCGCCTTTAAGGTAAATGAGAACATTGGCAACTGGGGCAATGCATGGGGTATTTTCACATCAATTTTGGGGGAACGTAGGCCCGAGTTGCTTCCTGAGTTTCCCGTTTATCAATCACGAATTATGGGTTACTCGACAGCGTATCAAGGTAACCATTGGTTTTGTTATGACAATTTGTTCAGGAAAGAAAAGGAACATAACAAGGGTTTGACTTGGGATTGTTACGATTCTTTAACATGGGATAAGATGAAAGAATCGGGAATGTTAAGAATGCCATTGGTCGGGAGCACTGTTGTTGATTACTCCCGCCAAAATGTGGGGACGCCCTTTCGACCAAGTACGAGCACCGACGACCAGTCGAGGCCCGCAGGCAATACAGGGAGAAAGGGTTTCTGTTTTAATTTTAACAAGGGGAAGTGTACCAGGCCTCCGGGATCGTGTAAATTCAAACATGAGTGTAGTACGTGTGGGTCGTCCCATCCTGAGTCATCGTGCAGAGCCAGAACGAGTGAGAATGGGGGTAAGGGAGGCGCCAAACAGGTCTAAGCTAGGCCGAGGGGCGCCTTTACCAACCCCGATTGATACCTTGGCAATGATTCCCTGGCTCAGCGAATACCCGGATCGCACTTCTGCCGGGGTGCTGCGGAACGGTTTTACACATGGTTTCCGCATCCCGGTAGGGGACTTTCAGGGTGTAGGGATGTGCAAAAATCAACTTTCCGTTTTACAACATGCATCTGTAGTGCAAGAAAAAATTCAGAAAGAGGTTAGCCGGGGACGGGTCGCCGGCCCGTTTAGTGAGCCCCCGGTACCGGATTTCGTTTGTTCTCCGTTAGGGGTGGTCCCCAAGAAGGACCCGGGTGAGTTTCGTTTGATTCATAATCTATCTTCTCCATATGGTCTTTCGGTGAACGACGCAATTGAGCCAGAAGTTTGTTCGGTGCGATACGCATCTTTTGATGAGGCGGTAGCCATCTTGAATCGCCTGGGGCACGGGACGTTGATGGCGAAATCTGATATCGAGTCAGCGTTCCGGTTGCTTCCGGTACACCCAGACGATCAGCGTCTTCTGGGATTCGGGTTTCAGGGGTCATTTTACATGGATAGGTGTATGCCAATGGGATGCTCTATATCATGTGCTTACTTTGAGCAATTCAGTACTTTCCTGCAATGGGTGTTCACTAAGAAAACGGGTTTCCGAAATGTAATGCACTACCTTGACGATTTTCTGTTCCTTGGCCCCGCCGGTACTTCCGAATGTGCCCGGGCCTTAGCTGAATTCTGTGTGTTAATGGATCATCTTGGCGTGCCATTGGCACCAGGTAAAACTATGGGTCCCACGACTTGCCTCGAGTTTTTGGGGATCGAGTTGGACTCAAGGGAGGGGTGCTTCCGTTTACCAGCTAGCAAAGTGTCGAAATTCAGGGCAGCCCTCCAAGTATGTTTAAAGGCATCCAAAGTTACACTGCATCAGTTGCAACAGTTAGTGGGAAAGTTGAACTTTGCCTTGAGGGTGATACCAATGGCTCGCCCCTTTTCCCGCTCAATTGCCCAAGCGATGGTTGGCTTAAAGGAGGGTCATCATCGCACAAGGTTATCGGCCGAGGTCCGCCAGGACATGCGGATTTGGTTAGCATTCTTGGCGGACTTCAATGGCCGGGTCGTCTGGAACAAGCCAGCCGTCTCCTCTGAAGAGCTTGGGCTATGGACAGACTCAGCAGGAAGCGTAGGTTTTGGCGCCATCTTCGGCACAAAATGGTCGGCACAAAAGTGGCCCCTATGGTGGCACGAGAAGGGGCTGACAAGTAACATCGCTTTCCTCGAACTATTTCCCATTCTGGTGGCCCTGAGAACCTGGCCAGAAGGGTTCAGAGATCATTCTGTTGTGTTCTGGTCCGACAATATGACCGTGGTAGAATGCATCAATAGTCAGGCAGCCCGTTGTAAGTTGATTTTGAGGCTCCTCAAAGAAATTGTCTTACTGTGTATGCAACTGAACGTAGTATTCAGAGCAAAACATGTCCCAGGGGTGATGAATCAGGCTGCTGATGCACTGTCTCGTTTTCACATGCAGGCTTTCTCGGGTTTCCTTCCTTCAGCGGACCCGGAGCCGGCACCCTTCCCCGAAGCTCTCTGGTCTCTCGGTGCCCCGAACTTCGTCACCTCGTGGGAGAGAGTCTAGCACCCAGGACAAGGAAGGCATATGAAGGGGCGTTCCAGGCCTATTTAGCCTTTTTGGGGGCAGAGAGAGGAGGACTTTGGGGTCAGGAGGAGTTGGTAGTACTTTTTCTGATGTCCTTACGTAGGGCTGGGAAATCGGTGGCTACGGCCCAAAGGCATCGTGCCGCCATTTCCTTTGTTGCCAGGGCCCATGGCATCCTGGACCCAACAGCGTCTTTCACGGTACAAAAAGCGCTACGTGGGTGGCAACGTCTAGAGGGTCGCAGAGTAGATGTACGACGACCGATAGGTCTAGACAGGTTGTCCCAGTTACTGGTCACGCTCCCGAACACATGCTCGTCCCCGTTCGAGACCTGTTTGTTCCGGACTGCATTTACGCTGGCATTTCACGGGGCTATGAGAGTTAGTGAGCTGGTTGCAAGGAACAAACGGGACGTGACGGGGGGCTTGTGCAGGGAGCATGTCCAGATCAGGGGTGATGCGATGATTGTCTCCTTTCTCAGGTCCAAGACTGACCAAGATGGGAGAGGGGACTGCACGATCATCCGCAGGAACCTCGACTCATCCATGTGTCCGGTACAGTGCTTAGAAGATTACCTAGCACGAAGGGTGGCATCATGGGGAGGGACATTGTTGAGGCATGCAGACGCCACCCCGCTGACGAGGTTTCAGTTTCAACGGGTGCTTGCAATGGCCATTGCTGCAGCGGGCTTGGACCCGGGCGAATTTGGGACCCACTCCTTTCGTATAGGGGCTGCCACTGAAGCTACAGCCAGAGGTCTTAATGTAGAACAAGTGAAACGTGTGGGGCGCTGGTCCTCCAATTGTTATAAGAGGTACGTGCGATTGCACATGTTGTGAAACTGTAATCATGTACTCACGCCTCTTGTTTTTGTTTGTTTTCAGTTGCGCAAGCCTACGCGGCAGGGCAGACTGAGCAGTCGACCCAACACCAGGTCAGCGGTCGCACGTCACCGGCTGTGAGGAAGGAGGTTTGGGTCGTGGGCCACTCATACGTGAGACGGGCTGCAGACGTATTCAAAGCAGGTGACATGGTTCACGTACCTGAGGAATACGGGTACAGAGTGTCCTTCTACGGAAGGGGCGGTCTCTGTATTGACCAGTTTCAGGAATTTTTTGAGGGCTTGTTAGAGCGGATGAGGTCACCGCCGTCCATAGTCATAGTGCATTTGGGGGGCAATGATTTGGTCACCACCGGTAGACGACTTCTCCTGGAGGCTATGCTTTCCACGGTAAGTTGGTTAGCGAGGAGAGTTCCGGGGTGCCTAATCGCATGGTCTCATATGATCCCACGAAAAGTGTGGCGGGGGGCTATCTCGATCCCTGCTTTGAATCATTCGGTTAGAAAATTGAATAACAAAGTGAGTAGGTTGTTCCGTTCCAAGGCATTGCATTCGATCTCGCATAATTGTATTAATGATGACAGTATGTATCTGGGGGATGGTGTGCATTTGTCGAGGGCGGGGAATGAGTTACTCATAGGAGACTTCCTAGCCTGGTTAAAATCTTTGGAACATGACCTTTAGGTAGGAGTTTTGTGGGGGGTCCGGATAGCCGGTCAACTATCCGGACCTGTGGCGGTAAGGTCATGATCGGTGAGCACTAATTGGTAGATCCCTATGAGTGGGCGTCACCCAACACGGATGGGAGCGCTCGGGAGAGGTGGCCATTGGCCCCTCAGTGGGGAGGCGGTCCCGTCTAAGGGCGGGTCGCCGGAAGTAAAGGAAAGGCGGTCAAGGCCCCTTCCTTTGTAGGAGGGGTTACAGCCCCCTCCTGGGGAATTTCCCGGGGCTAGTGTCATCTGCGACGGCAGATGCGGTAAGTTGTGTGGGGTGGGGAGAGGTCAACGATACCTTCTAGATACCACACACAAGTGTTCGAACGACCTTTAAATGGCGTCGAGTCTTAAGTGCCCCCGTCAAGTCAAGGGAAATTGTTAGTAGTTGCACTTGTGGTAAGCCCCTGTGCCATCGCCCCTCCTAAGTGGGAGGGGTAAGTCTGGTTAGGGATCTTGACACCGGTTATGACCTTGCCGTTGGCCCTTAAACGTTAGGATGTACAATTTCAGTATTCTTAGAGAATGTTTTGTAGGATGCTAGTTCGGCTAGGAGAACCTCTGTATTAGAGATTATGTTAAGGTTAGCCAAACATCGTAATGTGATAATGAAATTGTACATAACATGAAAACGTTTAATGTTTTAATCTTTTGTTTTAATAAATACGGCCGGGATGGTCACTCCATCCCACATCCAAAAACTTTAAGAACAGTTTCCGGTTTCCCTTCCTTTTGGGGATTGTGTTGAGAGGGGGTGGCGGGTATCTCAGCCATATGGAAAGGGGCGACCACTCGGTCCCCCCGAACGTATGGATGAGTGCCTCGATCCCCCCGGGAAGCCATTTTTGGGCGGGAGGCGCGTCTCGGCTGGTATGCCCGAAGCGGCGTAGCCGGGGCGCGCCTTTTTCCGCCCTAGAGTGGGCTGGCCTAGACACCGACGCAGCCAGCCACGCCCCCGGGGCGGGCAGGGGCGGGTTTTCGCCCGCCCTGAAGACGGATAAAAGAAGGCGCAAGACCAGAAGACGTCCTCTTGTTCTTGTGCTCCGAAGCTGCACCTCCTCGCTACACGTGAGCTCGGGACGGAACGAAGAGCCAATTTTGACCCACCCACCAGCCCCTGAGGACAGCAAAGTTGTTGTGCAATAAAGTGAATTGATAAGTTTGTTTTTCCGTTTCGTTTACAGGCTATAACAGTAGCAGTTTGTAGTTAATAAAGATGGTGAATATCGTTTAGGTTGTTATGATTAAAGTGATCTGATGTGATGTTGCATTTTTAGCATGTTCCTTCGGTCGTAGCGACCAATGTTTTCATAGGTTGAAGAACTGTCGTATTTAATTTTTGGTAGGCGGTAAGGTCATGATCGGTGAGCACTAATTGGTAGATCCCTATGAGTGGGCGTCACCCAACACGGATGGGAGCGCTCGGGAGAGGTGGCCATTGGCCCCTCAGTGGGGAGGCGGTCCCGTCTAAGGGCGGGTCGCCGGAAGTAAAGGAAAGGCGGTCAAGGCCCCTTCCTTTGTAGGAGGGGTTACAGCCCCCTCCTGGGGAATTTCCCGGGGCTAGTGTCATCTGCGACGGCAGATGCGGTAAGTTGTGTGGGGTGGGGAGAGGTCAACGATACCTTCTAGATACCACACACAAGTGTTCGAACGACCTTTAAATGGCGTCGAGTCTTAAGTGCCCCCGTCAAGTCAAGGGAAATTGTTAGTAGTTGCACTTGTGGTAAGCCCCTGTGCCATCGCCCCTCCTAAGTGGGAGGGGTAAGTCTGGTTAGGGATCTTGACACCGGTTATGACCTTGCCGTTGGCCCTTAAACGTTAGGATGTACAATTTCAGTATTCTTAGAGAATGTTTTGTAGGATGCTAGTTCGGCTAGGAGAACCTCTGTATTAGAGATTATGTTAAGGTTAGCCAAACATCGTAATGTGATAATGAAATTGTACATAACATGAAAACGTTTAATGTTTTAATCTTTTGTTTTAATAAATACGGCCGGGATGGTCACTCCATCCCACATCCAAAAACTTTAAGAACAGTTTCCGGTTTCCCTTCCTTTTGGGGATTGTGTTGAGAGGGGGTGGCGGGTATCTCAGCCATATGATTATGTGTTTGGAAAAGAAAGCGATATAAGATGGATAATGATTATGTATTGGGACAATGAACTGATTTAGGGTGGGTACTAATTATGGTTGGAAGCAATGAATTGGTGTAAAGTAGGCGCTGAGTGAACATTTGGATAATGAATTGATATTATTGAAAGCCTGAATTCTTGGCATGCATTATACTCTCCCTGTAAGAAAGTTCAATACGATTTTATTGCACTGCTGCACTTTATGAAACGAATGGCCACCGACTTCGTTCCTCTTATGCCCAGTTCCAGTCTGCTCCGTAGCCGGCCCACTGGGTTGTAGGCCCGTATTTGTGCGCCAACATTTCTAATTAAAGGTATTTTGAAGAGGAAAAGCATAATTGTAATGGTTGCATTAATGAGGTTTGAATGTGTGACTGCTGTCTCCAATATGAGCGAAAAATAAGCATGATTAAGGTTGAAGGTTAAAAAAGGGCCCGATACTTAGCAGCTACATTATGCGTCGCAGGCAGCCGAAAAGTGTTTTAAGACGCCCTTAAAACGATACCAGAGAAATACCCCTTGACCACCACCCTTGCATATGACCTAAAAGGCCACGACCAAGTGATTCATGTAGGTATGCAGACCATCGATGATTATCTATCTAACACTACTGGTCCCTCTGGGCTCAAACGCCGTGGAGATAGGTCAAGTATGTGGTAGGTAAAAACATTTTCGGATTTATGCGCGTTGATGTGTTTTTGAATGCTGCCCCCACCCCCTTCTTTCTCCCCCCCCCCCCCTTCTGCAGGTTGCACCGGAACATCGGCTGACGTATGAAGGAGTGATGATCGAACAACCGACGAAAGGGGAAGGAGGGGGCCTGAGTATAGTACTTATGCTGACGAGTTTCGAAAGACGTAGACTTAGATATGACTGTTCCTCCTTAGAACATAGCGACTGGGAGGAAGGACTGACATAGAAACTTGACGGGTTAGTACTGTATGACGAAATTTGACTCGAACCAGCACGCCAGATAGTGCACCTATGACGTTTTACTAGATAGGGCAAGGACAAGGAAAAGTTCCTGGGTAAGGGTTACCCAGGCACCACCCGTCTGGGAAGGTAGAAATGTTGTTGATGTTCGAAATGTACCACCTCCTTCTCACACTCCTATAGATATAACCAAGCTGTCCAACTGTTCTCCTGATCAATACCCTCTGTTGCCTCAGCCTGGAGAACTTCCCACCAAAAGAAGAAACTCAAAAGTGGTTTAAGATCCAACCGTGGGCAATAGCCCGACCAGGTTAATTTCTGACCGGCTGACCAAGGTGTAAGTATTGGCAATTGAGAACGCTCGCAAAAATAGCAAGCAAGAGGAAAAAGGAGGGAAAGGTAAAAAGAGCTCAGCCCGTAGGTAAATAGGATATTAAAGATGCGCAGCATGCAGAAAAAGATCTTTATGGCCAATAACTGTTCTATGTTTTGTCGTGAATGTTTCTTTTTATGTAAAACAGGTACTGTCTTCCCTTGTTTGAGTTTGTGTGTGTGTAGTGTAGGGATTTATGTCTTCCCTCTGTTTGTGTTTCCGTGTTACCTGACCCCTACCGTTCTGTGTTGTGAACGTACTAAATGACCTATTACCGTACACGTCTTTCCCTCTCTGTCTGTCCCTCTCCATCTTCTATGTCTCTCTCTCAACCTTCCTACATGTCATACGTGTACCGAATGGCTCGTTTAGATTGCGGAATACTCTCATTCCCCATGAGAGCTCCCCCTGTTCCCTCTTCCTTTTTGTATGGAAGTATTGTGCCCCGTCGGCACCAGTCTAATTGGATACTTATTGAACGCGAAGGTGTTCAGCAAAATTGACAGAAACTAAAATGATTGTAACTCGCCATATTACTACCTCTCCTTTCTGCAAAATGAATGAACTCGAATTGGCTAAGAAAGAAAGGACAGGTGAGACGACTAAGGTTCCCTAATCTGGCCTTTTATAAGGGAACTATATGTCAATGGCACCCTATTTTTCGGTTCGTTAGAGACAAGCGCCAAGGTCCAGATTGACCCCCAATGCCCAGATTGCCCCACCCCTTTGCACTTAAGTGCGAATGCCCGAGGCGTCCCCGCCCCACTTGATTGATCCCAGCTACTGTCCCCGATATATATAATGGCCATGAGTACCTGTCGCCCCTCGAGAGAAACATGTTTAATCCTGTCTCTCGATGATTGCACCCCCGCTCTGTTTAAAAGAGTTAGCCAGCTCTAAAGGGAAATGTAAGACTGTTAAGGCTCGGGTTAGAAGGACGAGTCTCCCCTGAATGTTGCCAATTTCGGAGTTTTTGATGAAATACGCAAGTGACAGGAGTCTGACCTCTGTTCATATGTGTCATGAATGAACGCCGATTAGACTTGGTGCGAAAACAGTAGAAATACCTGCATACTTACTTCATGGTAATAGACTTCTGACTATGACCAATGAGCATAACCCCCAGGGACTAGGATTGCGAGTGGAATTCTAATGTAAAAATGTCTTCTCCTGCCGGTTCTCTAAAACTTGTTTTTACCCATTCAAAGATATACGACCATCGGAGGAGAAGGGTCGGACGGGACACACAGCCTGGCTGCAGATCATGGGACACATGCGACCTCGACCAAAGGTGGAGCCACAGCACAGCAGGAATACGGGACGAGGCAGCACTCTCCAATGTGGTAAACGAAAGGATGAAAGGCTGTCCTGAAGCCCTCTGTCCGCCTACCCACGCGTGTCTGAAGCCTCCGTCCCCCTTTTCAAGCCCGATTGATGGGCCTGCTTGCTTGTTATCCTTTGCTCCCTTGGTCCCTTTGGTGTGTCCCAGGAAAATCTGACCCCACTCCGCCCTCTCTCTCCCATCGACTACTGAACCATACCCCCCTTTCCACGTGACTTTTTGCCGAAAGGAAGAACAGCATTTAGGTGGAAATGGGGTTGCGCCACAGGAATATAGGTGCCGAGCATAAGGCGCCACTAAAGAGATTGGTTAGGGAACAGGACTGTGGTCTAACAGCAGAGGACTGACCGCACCCTGCAACGCGTAAGGATGGATCCGAGCTGGACCTATAGCTCCACCGCCGGTGCTCAACAGCGCCAACGAAAGGACACGGACTAGAGCCTACCAGTGATGGCTCACTGTTAAAAAGACACTGTGACGAAGAGATCTTGTTGGACTGAATTCCCCCCCCAACTACTTGGTCGAAATGTTCATTGGTCACATTTTTGAGAAAGTCAGAAGCATTTATGCTATGTAGTACGTTTGAACGTTAGGAACCCAACAAGTGCAATTTCCTATATGCTGCATTCTGCCAATCACATGGACTGCTCATGGTTGTATGCAATCTGCTAGAACTGACAAACGATATTTCCTCAACGACACATGTTTATATGTACGCCCATTAACTAGGAAGAATAGGAAAATGAACTTTGTTATGCAAAAAGTGGCGACTGTGGAAAATAACGAAATTGATGTACATAAGCAGCGTTCATTTGTCCTTTCCCATTCCCTTCCCTGTACTTTAACCGCACCACTCCGCCAGTAAAAGCCCGTGCCCACATGTACCTAATAGCTATTTTTAGGCACCATGGCCTTTTGCCCGCTCGTTGGAATCCCCGGCTTCCCTCCTGCGCGACCCTGCTCTGAAAAGTAACCCTCCTGCTTGACCCATGCACCCCCCCCATTTTTCTCTCGAAGAAGCATCCTTCGCCTCAGCTGACAAAACCCCCCCAGCTGTATCTGACTGCCCCCGTTCTCTCATGTACGGGTCATAAGACCTCTCTCTCTGTGCGACTCTGTCCCTGCGCGCACCCTGGCTCCCCCCTCCTCCCTCACATGGGCAAGTCATAAACCTTCTTCCTCTGCAAGACTCTGTCCTTGGGAGTCACGCTCGCGCCTGACCAAACACCTCCTTTCCTTTTATGAATACCCCTCTGTTGGTAAACTCTCCCTCTGCGCCTGATTGTCCACGCGGCATGAATACCTCTCCTTTGATGGCCCCTTCCACCGAGTCCGATTGTCCACACAGGTCCGAGGCCATCGCCTAAGCCGGGAGATACAGTTTACTGCCCCCAATTGTGTGGAGTCGCTCCTCTTCAAAGGGCCCAATATTGATCCTGGCCTCCCCACCCCCTGGGATACGATCAGGCGCACACATCCAAAGAATCGGCGGAACACTCAGCTGCATGATTACCCCCCCTCCTCTTATCAGCAGGTCAAGGGCCTCTATTGTGGATATATGTGGGGTGGGATTGACACGAGGATTACGGGGATGTCTTTTCCTTGTTTCACAATGTTGTTATTGTAATAAGGAATGCTTTGTAAGGTATAAAAGGCGATGTCTCAGAGAACTTGTTAGAGCACCTCCCGATGACACCTTGTTTCGTGTTTGAAATGACAGGCTCTCCTCATGAGTAATAAACTCTGTTCTTGTGATTCCTGCTTCCAGCGCCCGTCTCTTTATTTGGTAACTACTCAGAATGGGAACTAAGAGGCGTCTTGCGCTAGCAGCCTGGGCATTGGTTGTAAATTGGGCTGACTTTTCCACAGACCTTTTAACATTTGCATTTCAGAATTCGTAAGTTTATTGATAGGTCAAGAAAGGCATGCGTCATCGTGACCCTGATGACACATAAAACTCATGCTGGTGGTTTAGTTGTCAATCTGTGGATACCCTTCTAGGTCGTAGTATTGAAACTATATAGTTTATTAGGGTTTACTTATACATCTTAATGGATATTCAATGGAAAATATGCAAGGCATAGATTACTTATAATTCCAATTATGCAGTGCCATGTCTTCAGAGTACTGAGAGAAGCTATATCCCTACTTTTACTGACAGGCGATTCAATGTATTATTCTTTAGCCCCAGTCGCTTGGGAAACAGGTACCAGGGCGCATTCTATACTATAACCAACTATACATGCTGCTACCTCTCCCTTAGAGAGAAGGTAGGGCAAAACTACTACTTGCCTAATGAAATCACAAAGCAATGAAACTGTTGCAACTCACCATTGTCACCCCCTGCAGCCATTTACTGTCACATGTCACCATTGTGTTCATTAATTACAATTGTCATATATGCCCATAAATGAAAGCAACATTCCACTGCCACCACCTTGGATATCCAGAATAAGATCCATTGATGCAGCTGATCTCACTGCCGTAGATGGTCGTCATAGGATATTTTTTCCTGCCGATTAATATCCCAAAGAAATGGCCATTTAAACCATCTTTTCAGGGGGACAATTGTTAGCTTGAAACCTATTAGCTCATTAACCATTCATCACATCCTAGACTACCTCCGACAACGGCAGGGCTTCTGGCATAAACTGAGGAAGGGGGGGGGGGTCAGCTCTCAAATCTAATGCACCCAGCAGAAACATAAATGAGGTTCAAATCGTAATAATTAATCCATGTGCTTCAGGTGCCTAATGGAGGAGATGATCTACAGCAACACTCTTGTATAGAGAGAAAATGTAACTATGTACTCTTCGGATCACACAGGGGTTGCTACACTAACTAAAGAAGCACATGTATATACAGAAGTACAGCTTACTGGAATTAAGAGAGCAATCCTCACATCCTGTAAGCATTGTAGAGGCAGAATGTGTAGTGTTTTCAAGGGAGTAAATGTCAGAGCATGGTTGGTACACCAGTGGTGTGACATAGTTTTCTAATGAAAACAGGATTTATAGCAGTATTAGATTTTATTTATCTAAAATAAGCTGTACTTGAGAAAAATAAATATTTCTTCATGTAGTCGTCTGTCTGACAGATGTCTTTATATGTTTTGTGCATACGATTCGGAGGTCAGAATCTGTGGTCAGTAGAGCGTTGGTGCTGAGGAGAAGAGAGTGGAGCACGCTGGGTGTCAAAGGCTGGAGAGACAGGTGTCAGAAGGGATACGGAGGAGGACGGAGTCACAGATGTTGCAGGCACCCCTGATGGAAGCCTTGATAAAGGCAGCCTAGCCGATGTTTGAGATACCCCTGGCTTCTTTCTCCAGCTGTCCTGGGTTCGTGAAGCAGCTTCCCTTCCCCATTAGCAGAGCTGCAGGTGAGAGGACCACTCTATTACCAATTTTGCAGGAGGGCTGACAATATTTTGCACATAAAGCAGCATGGAGTTACCCAAATTAGTCTCTTTTTTCGCCTGACGCAATCTCATGTAGTAACTGAAATCTCGATAGTGACTGAATAATGGTGGTAGAAGAATCTAAAGGCACGGAGAGCAAGGTCATCGATAGGTCACATGTCAGTACACTCAAATATGGAATCACCAGCGACATAGGGAAGATAATCTGATTTTTGAGAGAAGCAATTAAAATGATTCAGATCTGGTGAAGGAACTGCCTGCTATTTAAAGCTCATTTCGACAAAAATCAAAGTGAGTTCTTGGTCGTTCATTTGAACAACACCAGTTAGTTTACTATTAACTTTATCAGGGTTGCACATATGAAGATATGATTAGGAGATATGAATTAAAATTGGCCCGGCAGACCTGTAAGATTCAGATGACTTTTCAAGATTTAAATAAACAAAAGAATGTTTGCACACCATGTAGGAGGTGTGCACACCATGTAGGAGGTGTGCAGTTATTTATTCGCGCAATGGACAAATTACCATTTCGGGTGATGTATTTTCCAGCCTATCATAAAGAGGATTATGCAATGAAGAGACCAGTTTATCAAGTGAAGGCTTTAGTTTGGGTAGAAGTACATTTAAATGTATAACACATCAAAGCTTTATATCAAAGTGGAGGGAAGAGGATTAGAGGTCCATTCAGTTCCCCTGGACAGATACGCGATAATCAAAAATAGAATGGACACTGGTATCTACAAAACCTTTGGTTTGTATTCGAAAACCCTCATAGACATCCTGGTTTCATCGTTGCGGTGTATCTTTTATCCGCCCCCTTAGGAGTCATGGCGTATTCATAGGGTAGTCGAGTAACGTGCTGGATGCCTGCCTCACCCGAGGCTACCTCCGGTACAGGTAGAAGTGTCCAGAGATAATGGAAAAGGATTAAAATGGGATAAAAAAAATATAGTGTCTCACCTAAGAATTTATTTATTAGAAAAAAAGAGGGGTAGGCACTATTGATAAATGAAAGTGCGATATGATGGTAATCGTGTTACTGGATTACCGCATGTCTTAAAAAATGTGTCAACATGTTTCAGCTCTCTCGGCCCAGCCGGGTCTACGGAGCTTTCGTCAGGACAAAACACAAACGAAACAAGGATAGAAAGTTAATAACTCACACCACTTGTGTAGTTTTGATGATAAGTATGGTCAACTTATACTTAGATTCCCTGTGCTGTGGAAACAAAAGCCAACAATATCCATTATATATATGTGGCTCCAAAACGTGAGGTGAGGTGAGCAAGCAGACATGTCAAAATTACATGTGGAGCACAAAACTCCTCATCAGGAGCGTACGCCGTGCTAGTGGCATTCATACCGTATCGAGAAAGGAAAGGATTAAAAACAATGTCTAATACAGGAAGTACATTCAGGATTGCAACGTGTGCAATGTTATTTTTATAAAGGACCCACTGAAGTAGGAGGTCCGCGTTTATATAACTCATTGTGGACGGAATATTAAACCCTTAGTCTAGTGACCTATATACAAAACACTTCAACAAGGTGCAATATAATTACCTGTATTGAGCTCAATGATAGCTTCAACAGGGGTCGGAGAGTGGCTTGTGGTCTTTGCTGTTGTGGTACAAACGAGCCCGCTGTATTAGTAAAACAGTTATATCTCTTACCAGATAGTAGAGATCAGGTCCTGCTGCCATTCTTACCCACGAGGTTCGGCGCTGTGTCCCCTGTGCTGACTCTGCCCCTGGCTATGGGCGTGTCTTGTTTCACCCTTCTTTTAAATTGGGTTTAGACATAAAGAGTGGACTACTTGTGGGTAAAGAGGCTCCATGTAAGATGGTTGACTCCCGATGCAAGAGAGTGTACACATTGGGTGTTATCTAATCATAGGAGAGAAAATACAGGATTAAAATGCTTGATGTTATGTGGTAAAATGTCCACAACGTTCGAAGTGTATGTACAAAGGGCAATTCCGTCTAAAAGATTGGTTATCACAAAGACTGAGACTCAAAGTTAGTGCACCCTTGACTCAGTAGAATTGGTGCCACGGGATGTTATCGTTCATCCCCACAATGTCTGTTCTGAGGCGGTCCACCCACCTTTGTTCTTTTTCAAATAGAATCTGCTCAGCGTTGTTGTTTTTGTCTAGTAGCATTTCAAGAACCGTCCATCTCAAATCGTCACATGAATGTCCTGCTTCCACGAAGTGAGTACACAGTTTGGTGGTGTTCTTCTCGAGTCTTACATTGCTTCTGTGCTCTCCTATGCAGAGTTTGATTTTACGATAGGTCATGCCTACGTATTGTCGTTGGCAGGGGCAGGTCACTAAATAAATTACATGTGTAGAGTTACAATTTGTATGTTGTCTCTGGGTCCACAATAAGGTGTCTGTCAATTGTAGGACCTTCGTGGTCTTGGTGAACTTGCAAACTCCACAGGTGCCACATGGGTAATGGCCTGTAATTGGGGCCATAGTGATATCTCCGATTGTTGACATCACTGGTTTCTTTTTTGGCCTAGTATGTACGAGGACATCTTTGATGTTTTTTGTTCTTCTGTTGGCGAATCATGGACACAGGATCTAGTCACATGTGTCACTACCTACTGCCCTGCGACCTATGACGTCCAAAAATTGATAAGGAAGAATTGGCAGATTGTCAAATTCAATTGGCCCAAACCACTATTTGCAAACAGAAGAACAAAAAAATATCAAAGATGTCCTCGTACATACTAGGCCAAAAAAGAAACCAGTGTTGTCAACAATCAGAGATATCACTATGGCCCCAATTACAGGCCATTACTAAGTATGGGCGGAAAATCCGTTCCGCTCGCGGATTTTCGGTAAATTCACAATCCGCGAGATTCGCGAATTTCCCGCAAGCAGCGGATTTTATGGCTTGCTCGCACTGTTCGCGTGAGTTTGCGGCTTCCCAGTTCAACTTCGCGCCCCGCGAATAAGCGCTAATTTGCAGAAATACGATCTTAGCAAAACTGAAACTACTTACCAGGTTCAAAAGTTCAAGCTCATCATTAGTAGCCATTTCCTGTAGTGCTTCCTGAGGGGCCCCTCCAGAGTTCAGTTGCCTACTTGCAACTATTATGTGACCCTGCTCTGACCCTCAGAATAGTTACACAAAGGTCCTGAATTACAGCTAAGGCAGACAAGCAGGAGCCAGGCTGGAAGTTCAAATCCAGTGACACATTAATCAGCCCCTAATTCATTATTGTCAGTTGGGGCAGGGCAGGTGTTGTAACTAATTTTGCAACAATGAAAGCACTTAGCAAGTGCAAAAGATCACTAATCAGGAAGCACTGAGGAAGCAGGTGCCAGCTAAAAAAATATTCTGTGACATTAATCAGCCCCAAATTAATTCAGGTCACTTGAGGCAGGGAAGGTGTGCTTTGCTTTGCCACAATAATGTACACTGGACAACCAGAGGGTGCTGTGATGAAACAGAGGGTGGCATGGGTGAGCCAGAGGGTGGCATGTGGTGACAGAGGGTGGCAGTGATGAAGAAGAGTGTCCCAAACAGGCTGGACACGTAGAAACAACAAGTTCGCAAAACTTGCGACCCGACAGGTAAGTTCGCGTTTGCGAAATTGTACAAAAACCCTCGCGACCTGCCAGAAACCCGCGCGAACACAAAAAAAAAAATCAGCGAATTCTTGCGAATTTGTGGATTGCGAGTTCGCAAATCCGCAAAACTCGCGAACGCGAGATTCGCAAAATTCGCCCATGCTTAGCCATTACCCATGTGGCACCTGTGGAGTTTGAAAGTTCACCAAGACCACGAAGGTCCTATAATTGACAGACACCTTATTGTGGACCCAGAGACAACATACAAATTGTAACTCTACACATGTAATTTATTTAGTGACCTGCCCCTGCCAACGACAATACGTGGGCATGACCTGTCGTAAAATCAAACTCCGTATAGGAGAGCACAGAAGCAATGTAAGACTCAAGAAGACCACCACCAAACTGTGTACTCACTTCGTGGAAGCAGGACATTCATGTCACGATTTGAGATGGACGGTTCTTGAAATGCTACTAGACAAAAACAACAACGCTGAGCAGGTCCTATTTGAAAAAGAACAAAGGTGGGTGGACCGCCTCAGAACAGACATTGTGGGGATGAACGATAACATCCTGTGGCACCAATTCTACTGAGTCAAGGGTGCACTAACTTGGAGTCCCAGTCTTTGTGATAACCAATCTTTTAGACAGAATTGCCCTTTGTACATACACTTCGAACGTTGTGGACATTTTACCACATAACATCATGCATTTAATCCTGTATTTTCTCTCCTATGATTAGATAACACCCAATGTGTACACTCTCTTGCATCGGGAGGCAACCATCTTACATGGAGCCTCTTTACCCACAAGTAGTCCACTCTTTATGTCTAAACCCAATTTAAAAGAAGGGTGAAACAAGACACGCCCATAGCCAGGGGCAGAGTCAGCACAGGGGACACAGCGCCGAACCTCGTGGGTAAGAATGGCAGCAGGACCTGATCTCTACTATCTGGTAAGAGATATAACTGTTTTACTAATACAGCGGGCTCGTTTGTACCACAACAGCAAAGACCACAAGCAACTCTCCGACCCCTGTTGAAGCGATCATTGAGCTCAATACAGGTAATTATATTGCACCTTGTTGAAGTGTTTTGTATATAGGTCACTAGACTAAGGGTTTAATATTCCGTCCACAATGAGTTATATAAACACGGACCTCCTACTTCAGTGGGTCCTTTATAAAAATAACATCGCACATGTTGCAATCCTGAATGTACTTCCTGTATTAGACATTGTTTTTAATCCTTTCCTTTCTCGATACGGTATGAATGCCACTAGCACGGCGTACGCTCCTGATGAGGAGTTTTGTGCTCCACATGTAATTTTGACATGTCTGCTTGCTCACCCCACGTTTTGGAGCCACATATATAATGGATATTGTTGGCTTTTGTTTCCACAGCACAGGGAATCTAAGTATAAGTTGACCATACTTATCATCAAAACTACACAAGTGGTGTGAGTTATTAACTTTCTATCCTTGTTTCGTTTGTGTTTTGTCCTGATGAAAGCTCTGTAGACCCGGCTGGGCCGAGAGAGCTGAAACGTTGACACATTTTTCAAGACATGCGGTAATCCAGTATCACGATTACCATCATATCGCACTTTCATTTATCAATAGTGCCTACCCCTCTTTTTTTTTATAAATAAATTCTTAGGTGAGACACTATTTTTATCCCATTTTAATCCTTTTCCATTATCTCTGGACACTTCTACCTGTACCGGAGGTCGCCTCGGGTGAGGCAGGCATCCAGCACGTTACTCGACTACCCTATGAATACGCCATAACTCCTGAGGGGGCGGATAAAAGATACACCGCAACGATAAAACCAGGATGTCTATGAGGGTTTTCGAATACAAACCAAAGGTTTTGTAGATACCAGTGTCCATTCTATTTTTGATTATCGCGTAACACATCAAAGCGACACATCTTGATTTCACACTTGAAATCCACACTTACCCTTCTTACCAGTGTCTAAAAAAACTGAAAAAGGCACAGAGATGAAAGTGAAAGTTTGCACATACACAGCATCATCCACACGCTGTGCGCGCTCAAGTAGAAGGGCCCTGGTAAACACAGGCAATGGAGCATCACGGACCCCAAATGAGCACCAGCATACCAGCCTCACTGTAAGTGCAGAACATCATTTGTATAGGGCCACGCTTACCATGCACTCTCTGCACCATAAACCTTAATGATTTACAGAACCACCACTCTCCGTCTGTCGAAGGAGTGATTCTGTATGTCTTTCCTCCTCCTTTTCCCTAGTCCGTGAAAAGACAAACCAGAGGAGGGAAGTCCTTCCACTTTGAAGAAGCTCAAGCCCAGCAGAAGTTTATCATAATCCATTATAACATTTCCCAGCATCGCTATTCTCAGTTAGGGGCAAGAACAACAAAACAGGAGGATGCTGGATAAGCCAGGCTGCTGATGGCGCCCAAGCAGGAAATGGGTAGCTTGGCTTACAACATTTCCTAGATTGCTTATGCAGTCAGGGGGTAAAAGTTACTTCATAAGTAATGACTGGGAAGATAACACAGGACATAGGGGTAATGCTGACAGCATCCTCCCTATGAGAGAAACGAAACTGAACATTTTATGCTACAGCATAATGTAACAAGCATTTGCAATGCAATAGGTCTCACATTTACGCAAGTTTAAGCGATTGGTATTGTAAACCAATAGGAAGGATTCAGGAGAGGTACAAATACAGGAGTACTTGTGCTTTTTCTGTTTAAAACCGAACACATGAATTCACCCACAAGGTGAGCACTGTGTTTAATAATCCTGCCTACAGGTAGAAAATTAATACTGGCACTTCTTTCTACAATTTAAGTTGCCAAATTTGGAATGTATTACCGGCAAAGGTTAGAGCCACTGATATTCACTTACAATTACTTCTGGAGAATGGTTAAGACCTGGTTATTACCAAGGTGATCTATCAAATCCATACGATCTTATTTATATATATAAAAAAAAAAGTGACTGCCATCAATAATTCTGGCCTCACTGCCTACAGACCAACGTCCCTGAAGGGCACTCCAAGATCAGTGGTGAACTGAATCCGTTCAAATTATTTCCAAAGCACACCCTTACTATTATGGGTGGGCGGTGGTGGGAGGGGGGGGGGGGGAAGACCCAGATACCCGTACAAACGATGTGTCTGTTTTAAAACAATACATAACAGATGAAAATCCCAGAGAAGGTTCAAATCTTACCTGTCATACGTAAAGTTCCAGCTGACAGGACCTACCACACAAACCCATGTTAGAAATAACCAAGTATAAATAATCTATACCTATGCAACGCAAGAATACCTAATCTCCTCTAACCTTGGCTTCCGGACCAGTGTGCTTCCAATCGTAAAGCGCTTCAAAGCTTAATCAAGGGTACTAAGCGCTATAGAAATGCAATTACAATTACAGTGTCCCTCTTGGCAGGCCAAATATACAACACGTGTTCGGATTGCGATTAAGAGAGAATCGTCAAATGTATAGAACAGCAAATGGACAATTTGTATTACAACCACTAATCTATCTCTCTCGTTTTTAAGACTACCGTCTTCCGTGGATTGTGGCTAATGCAGAGAAGGAAGAAGTGCCACGGATATTAGAGAAACTGAGAAATGTCAGATTATTATACAATACATTGTTCGGAAGGCCATGGCCTTTATGAAACTGTAAGTAGGCAGGTAAAATGTGCCAATAAAAATACATGCACTTAAAAGCACAGCTAGCCTTAGTAGCGTATTTGAGTCAAAAGCGAGCTCACATTAGCATTACAAGGATTGCGTGAAACATGTTGTAATACCAACATCATATTAAAACTACTGCATATCATGCAATTTGCCAGGATACTTTATTTTTTTTTAAGACTGGCCCAATTATTAAAAATTGAAGACAGGAGTAACACAAGGTAAAAACATTATTTGTCAATGACACGTGCAGTCACACTTGCCACCTAAAACCAAGGAATAATTTGACACGATCTACTCCACGTTTCCATTACTGTTCAAGGAGTATAGAAGACAAACGCTACTTCCACAATTGAAAAAAACACGCAAGTAAAAACCAAATATGGATTTTTAGCAACCAACAGTTCTTTTAATTCTGACTCTCCAGCACTCCCTAAAAACAATTAAACATTTGCAAGGTAAAACATGTAATGGCGCTACTTACGGTCTAAGCAATGGTTCACCCATGAAAAACACACCTTGGCAATTAAAGTAAAACGTGTGTGCACTATTAAAGCATTTAATGAGCAGGAAGAATGTCCATTGCACTTCCGGAACCTAAGTGCATCAATTATAAATGTTCGCTTCTGCTAGTAAACTGGATTGGAGACATACGGCTAGAAGCCGAGAACAGTGAACGCACACCCGAGTGGAGGGCACTGCGACAAACACTAATTACAGAACTATTGATGTGAGACACGGCTAGAAGCACAGAACAGTGAACGAACACCGGAGCAGAGGACACCGCGACAATTGCCAATTACAGAACTATGGACGTCCTTGATATTCCGGTTAATACTATCATTTACTAATTAAACGTCCACAAGGTAAAACATGTACTGGTGCGGCTTACGGTCTAAGCGATGGTCAGCCATGAACAACACACCATGGCAAAAAATGGAAAAGCGCGCCATGCACAAACTCTGCTGAAACGCCATAATCTCTTGGGGAGTAAAGAAAGTGAAAGAGCGCTATGCACGTGTTCTGCTGAAATGCTATAAAGAAAGTGAAAGCACGCCGCCGTAATCAAAAGAGATGTCCAGGGAACTCGGCAGAATACAATGCAAAAACAAAGTGGAAGCACGCGATGGTATGTGTGCACATCTCCTGTCTGTGCAGGCACGGCGAGCAGGAGACAGAGGGAATAAAGCATGCCTCCCTTACAATGCAAAGCACGCATTTGGGAGCCACGCCAAACAGAAGCATGGGTGGAGCTTCCACCCCCGCTTCGGAAGCTAAATCGAAGACAATAGATCTTGCAAGCCACAGCGCATGCACTGCGTCGCTAGGCGAGACCTAAAAAATATAACCATACACATGGTTATATTTATACACATGTATTCTTGTTAATTTGAGAACATTGGTATGGGAATAAAAACATAGGTGTTCCAAATTGCAGCGTAGTGTTTGTGATAAGTGGCAGTAGTGATTAATGTGGCGCTTGTGAAATATAGCCAGCAAAACTGACACAGATAACAATTTGGCAAAACTATGTAAATACAACAAAACTCCATTCTTGGAAGGTCTGTTTATTCTTTCCACAGTGAATGGCAGTCAACAGGACAAACTATAGACATTTCAACCCATTATAATAACTTAAACAGGGTCTTTGTCAGGACTGATAAATGGTAAAAACATACCATGAAAAGAAGCAATATGGCAACCAATAAAGACTTTGAGGGATCCAGAAGAAGTTGAGAAAACTAGGTCATATTTGTGCTTATGCTTACCCTGATAAAACATCCATGCAGCATGTTGGGGAAAAAAAAGAAAAGGGGGGCGGGGGAGGGGGGGTCTTAATGTTACCACATAATAACCAGTTTCCTTACAGTGATGCACTGTAAAGGGCATGGTGACACTGAAGAAATATTTTCACTTCAGGTCTCTTGAAAGCTTCCCATTCTCAAAAAGACCTACAAAAGATATACAGCTCATTCATCAAAAGAAAAATATTCAAGAGTGTACATCACTTCATATTAGAAGAGTGGTGCAAGAGTCTGAACATGGGGCCAGTTGTATAACATTCGATATTAAAGGCCAGACCAATCATGAACTCGCCACCTGAATGTAAAAGACTACTAAAGAAATCCTATTCCAGTAATCATACTGTTCAAAATACAAAAATCACATAGTGCTTACAGAGGATCTGAAGGACAGGGAAGCAGAAGGGGAGTTTAGGCTGCAGACGGCCTAACTGAAAACGTACATGGCAGCTGCTCAGAAGCCCTAGGTAGAAGAGAACGGCTGATGAAATGAGTTTTAGAGAGCTGGACCTTAAGGCCAAGCAAACAGCAGAAGCCAGCCGCAATGGTGGCAGCAATTAATTGTCCAAAGAAGAGGTGAGGGTCTGCATACTCCAAGACCTGAAAAAAAAAGCTATATGTGGTCAGGAATAATATAGACAAGTTGTTTTCTGCCCATAAAGTAGCCCTGGGGATACACAATGTCACAGATGAGGATGACTGGGTGGTGGCAAGCCTGGGAAAACACTTGTCCAAAGTGGGGGAGGGACACTCTTCTTACATTAGAGGTGGGAATTCAGATGGTGTGCTCTGATGAAAGCCATCTGGTTTGTGATATTTTTCTTTGCCCCGGAGAATTATCGCATCAGGTTTAAGGAAAGTCAGAAATTGCCAAACCAGTCTTGGGTGGATTTGCTGGACTACTCCAGCAAGCCACTGACTTGTTGGTCAGGAGTAGTAAGTGAATAATTTTTAATAGCCTGTATAATCTAATTTTGGGAGAGCACATGCTCCGTATTTGCTAACACCTGATCAACAGTAAGCTCACTGACTCCAGGGAGCTTGTATAGGAGGAGGAACTCGGGGTACCAGAAGAAAGGGGAGGTGACGCAAGGCGCTCACAATAGTTTACAGGTGAGGACGACCCAGCCTCAATCTGACCAGACAAAGAATGGATTCTTTGATACGAAGACAGGAAGTTTGTCCCCAAGTGCCAGGAGTGCTATAAGTATAGGCACATGAAGTGGGATAGCAACTGTCTCAAGAAGGCACAGTCCCCCACTGGTGGGCAGAGTCAAGGGTTGGCCACTGTAGTGCTTTAGGAAGACATTGACCCAATTACTTTGGGGAGGTAGAGCAGAGGTTACCCTAGTGTCCCTAGGTAAAAGATAATGCCCAAAGCACACATGCTTCTAATACTCCTATGTACAGACAGTGGGTTGCCCTCAATGGGTGGAGGGTGGTGGAGGCTCTAAGGGACAGGTGGGCCATTATGACTTCTGTAAGGTGTCATCTGGTGATCACAGGGCAGGTAATCCCTAATACATTCCACCAATTAGTGGTAGCAGACAAATGTGTGAGTCAGTAGCCAGTGTCTATGGTTCTCTGAGTGGAGAAAGAGGTCTCAGGCTCTCTGAAAATAAATGTTTGCTCAGACATGCCTGTAGATTGTCTGCTAGGAAATGATCTGGAGCACACTGTCTGGAAGGGAGTGGAGGTTAAGTCTCACCTGAAGATGTTAGGGTTGGCTGAGCGAGTTTGCCTGATATCACAGACCATAGTTGCCTAGAGCCTGGAAGAATGTCCCTGGCCACTGTAAAACAGAAGGTGAATGGGAAACCAGGCCCTGAAATTGCCATGGTCTAGGTTGAAGGGGCACCCAAGAATGCCACCCTGGAGCTTACTGGAAAGGATATTGGAGCCCTAGGAGACCTGCCTGACCTTGCATGAATGATAACGTAAAGGTGGGCCCACCAGGGAGTAGTTCTGTACATCTTGGAAGGAGGTCCAGCCAGCAGGTGACACCTCTGGAGATCACCTGATCTATTGAGAGAATGACCTCCTATATGGTGAGCCTAAGGTTCCTGATCCTGGGGCTACTTGGACGTTGCTAGTCTTTCCCCACCCCCGTGCTACAGAGCCTTCCTACTGTATATGGTTCATAATATATCCCGGTCACCCACTTTTCCAGCCCCTGGATGAAGATAGCCGCAGACACATTTTGTAGATCTTGTCCCACCTTCCAGGCAACTCGAAAAGTAGGGGAAAAGCTAAATGTTCCCCTGGATCACTTCCATATTGTTGGCATCCCCTTCGAAAGTTTGGGCATCATTATTGTTGGGCCTCTGGGTCCCAAGACAGCCTTAAGCAATAGGGTTCTCCTGGTCTTTGTGGACCACACCACCAGATACCCAGGCCTTGATGGGGATTTTTTCCTCTGGTGGGGTTCCCCAAAGAAGCAGTGTTCGATAGAGGCTCATATTTCATGTTTGCCTTCATGAAGTCAATATGGGATGATTGTCAGGGGACAAATTCACCACACCCTATTAATCTCAGACCAATGGAATCATTGAGATATTCAACACACCCCTGAATGGTGGGATTATGGGTGTACCCAAGCCCATGAGGTGGAAGTAGAAGCCCTCTTAGCATGCCTGATTTTTGCCTCCAGGTAGGGGCCACAGAAGGAAGGTGGGTTGAGCCAATTTCATCTCCTCTATGGCCGTACATTAGGGGACCTCTCTGAAGAAAGGGTGGGATCAGGCTCTTAAGAAGTGGTCCCCCCGCCCCCTCCTCCCAATGATGAAGTCAGCTACATGCTGGCTCTCTGAAATCAGATGCAGCACTTCTGGAACAAGGCCTCTGAGAAACTGAAAGCATGTCATGAGGTCATGAATGTCTGGTATGACAAAAAAGGCCACTAACCCTGGGTAGAAAGTGTGTGTGATGAAGCCTGTAAAGCCCAGGGACCTACAAGAGCATTGGTCACGGACTTATGAGGCGAAGGAGAGAAAAGCAAAGGTCACATACTTGTTGTACCTCAAGAAAACAAGGAACCATGTCAACCGCCTCAAACCACTATATGAGAGGCCTGATGTCACCATGATCCTGGTGACAGATGATGCGGAGCAAGAGAATGAGCCTCTCCTCAATCTCCTATTGTCAAAGGAAAAGATGGGTCTGTGAAAAGTGACAGCCTCTCATCTACCTGGCCCCTAGAACTTCAGATGGACTGTCACCAGTTACTTGGAGACTGTGCCTCCATGTTCTCCCTCCCCCCCTAACCCCTGGGCTTTCACATTTGAGTGTACGGTCACCCCCACGCACCTCGCACACTCCTCGTGAGTGCGACCAGGCTGCCCCTTGTTCCCGCCTACTGCCGCCGACGCTGACCGCAGCTGTGACCCTGTGACACCGCTGATTGCTGCTCCTGCGCCGCGTTGTTATTGCATTTACTTTTGTTTCCCCCTTGTGTTCTCCGCTCTGTGCTCCGTATAACGCTGTTCCTCTGTGACTCCTTTTGTTGAATCCCCTGATGTATTTGCAGGCCCCTGTTTATTTTTGTATCCCCGTTCTGTTAGTTTTGCACCCCTGTGTTTTTGGCGCCCCCGGCCCCTGCCGCGCTTCTCGCCACCTCCCCGCTCCCCGCCCCTCCTCTGCAGCCCTTCCCATTCGCCCTTCCCGAGCCTCGCTCCCCGCCTCCCAGCTGCCCCTCCCTCGCTCCGCCCCCCCACTCTCCACTTATGGCAGAGTGGCCCACGCGCAGCGGGCGCGCCCTAAGCGCGCCGAAGGTGCGCCAAAGGTAAGCCCGTCCGCGCCTGGACCGCGCCCAGTGCCAGGACCCCTGGCCTCCGCAGACCCCAGCCCGCCGGATGTACGACGCCGCCACCCTCAACGCACTCAACGCCGGCCACCGGGCTGCTACCGTGCCACCCCGAGACGCACCCACGGACCCTTCTGCTGAAATTCCTGCAAGTTCACCTGCATCCGGACCGGCACTAATCCAGCACTAACCAAGACCAAGACGAGCAACAGCAGCAGCCACCTGAAATGCATCCTGCTCAACACCCGCTCCGTCCACAGGCACGCCATCGAGATCTGGAACCTGCTCGACACCACAGCCCCAGACGTCGCCTTCTTCATGGAAACCTGGATGAACGCCTCCTCAGCGCCCGACATCACCATCCCAGACGGCTACAAGATCATCCGAAGGGACCGCATCAACCACACCAGAGGAGGCATCGCCATCGTCCACAGGAACACCATCCGCATCACGACCAACACCGACGACACCCTCGCAACCGCCGAGCACCTGCACTTTCAGGTCCACATCAACCCCAAGACCACCCTCAGAGGCACCGTCATCTACAGACCCCCGGGACAGCGCACACAAGTCAGCAAAGACATCGCCGACTTCATCAGCCCACACGCCCTCTGCTCCGCTGACTACATCCTCCTCGGGGACCTCAACTTCCACCTGGAGAACAACAACGACCGCAACACACCACCCTGCTGGACAACCTCGCAAACCCCGGACTCAAGCAGCTGGTGACCACCCCCACCCACTACACCGGACACACACTCGACCCAGTCTTCTCATCCAGCAAGGACATCACCTTCAGCCACGCCACCGGACTCCACTGGACAGACCACAGCTGCGTCCACTTCAGCTTCGGAAGGACCACGACCCACCACCACCAGCAACAGGTTGCACGCAGGAGCTGGAACAAGATCACAGCCGACCAGCTCGCGACCTCCCCGAGCATGAACCCTCCCACCAGCACAACGAACCCGAGCCAGGCGGCCACCAACCTCACGAAGTGGATCAGCGACTGCGCAGACGAGCTCGCCCCCCTGAGGACCCCGCCTAGCAGACCCGGTAGCAAGAAAGCCCCATGGTTCACGGACGAACTCAAAAGCTCCAAGAAGAACTGCCGAGCCCTCGAGAGAACCTGGCGCAGAGACCCAACACCGGACAACATGACTGCCCTCAAGCTCGCCACCCGAAAACACCACCAACTCATCCACGCCACCAAGAAACCGCATTCAAGGATCGACTGGACAACAACGCATGCAACAGCAAGGAACTCTTCAACATCGTCAAAGAGCACTCCAACCCCAACGCCGGAAACAACGACATCACCCCTTCACAAGACCTCTGCAACTCCCTCGCCTCCTACTTCCACAACAAGATCGCGGACATACACAACAGCTTCAGCACTCAACCGACGAATGCCACGACCGAGCCACAGCCCCCCACCACCACCCTCCGCGCCTGGACTCCGATCAGCACCGAAGACATCGTCTGCACGATGAACTCCATGCACTCCGGATCTCCGACCGACCCCTGCCCTCACCACATCTTCAACAAGGCCAATGCTGTCATCGCACCCCACCTGCGGGACATCATCAACTCCTCCTTCGACACCGCTACCTTCTCGGAGAGCTGGAAGCACGCCGAACTCAGCGCCCTACTCAAGAAGCCATCGGCTGACCCCACCATGAAAGAGGTAGCCGAATGGATGAAGAACAGCCGCCTGAAACTGAACTCGGACAAGACGGAAGTCCTCATCCTGGGATCCTCACCCGCCGCTTGGGACGACTCCTGGTGGCCCCCCGCCCTAGGCAGTGCACCCAAACCAACAGACCACGCACGCAACCTGGGCTTCATCCTGGACTCCTCCCTCTCCATGACCAGACAAGTCAACGCCGTCTCCTCGTCGTGCTTCAACATCCTGCGCATGCTACGTAAGATCTTCCGGTGGATCCCCACCGAGACCAGGAAGACGGTCACCCAGGCCCTCGTCACCAGCCGTCTGGACTACGGCAACTCCCTCTATGCCGGAACCACCGCCAAACTCCAGAAGAGACTCCAGCGGATCCAGAACGCCTCAGCACGACTCATCCTGGACATCCCCCGTCGCAGCCACATCTCCGGACACCTGAGAGACCTGCACTGGCTCCCGGTCAACAAGAGAATCACCTTCCGTCTCCTCACCCACGCACACAAAGCCCTACACAACCAAGGCCCAGGATACCTCAACAGCCGCCTCAACTTCTACGCTCCCAAACGCCAGCATCGATCGACCGGCCACGCCCTCGCCGCCGTCCCCCGCATCCGAAGAGCCACCACAGGGGGACGGTCCTACCTCGCCGCCAAGACATGGAACTCCCTCCCCACCCACCTCCCCCTGACCCAGGACCACCTCGCCTTCAGGAAGCAACTCAAGACCTGGCTGTTCGAGCAGTAGCGGACCCCCCTCCCCCAGCACCTTGAGACCCTCTGGGTGAGTAGTGCGCTATATAAATGCGATGATTGATTGATACGAGATTTATACATTGTAAATATATTTCTTTGCAGGAATGCTGTCTAGACTGCCTGGTAAGGTGAGGGCTAGATTTACGCTTAAGGTCTCCATAATGCTTGAATTAAGGGTGATCAACACTCCAGTAGCCCCTGGTCCAGTAGTCCTTGGTCCAGCCCAGTGGGGCTGGTATCCAAAGTTGCCTCTCCGAGTGCAACTTCAAACTCAGATTCTGAGTAGATTATGAAGGGAATCACCTTAGTTACCATAACTGATGATCACCCCATCCTCTGAGATGATGAGCTCATCGACAGGCTGGAAGCTGCCAAGTTCCTGTGTCACTTCGATCACCCATCAGGGTACTGGCAGATTTCCCCCATTGAGAGAGCTAAAAAGAGGTTTGCATTCTCTACCCCAGATGGACACTTCAAATTTCAGGCGTTGCCCTTTAGATTGAAGAATGCCCCTGGCACCATTATTGCCTCCTTGACTGCGCGGACTTCAAAGAGGCAGCTTAAGAAGGTGATCTTGACAGAGGCCAGCAGCAAAACATTTGCCACTCTCAGAAAGGCCATGTGCAGAGAACCTGCGTTCAGGGCCCGACTTTTCCCAGTAATTGGCAAAGGGGCTGTAGTTCAATGAGGAGGGTCTCTACCAAACCGTTGCCCTTGACAGTAGGAAGTTACTGCCCAGGGAGCAGAGGTGGAGTTCCATTGAAAGAGAACCTTTTATTGTGGTCTGGGCACTGAAGAAGCAGGGACCATGCATGTTTGGGACTCCCTTCCAGGTGCAGACTGATTACAGGCTCTCAGTGACTCATGCGGATGAGAATTCCAAACTGTTTAGAAGGCCCATCCCCCTACAGGGAAAAGGCTTTTCAATGGAATATCACACTGGTTCAAACCACTTCATTGCTAATGATGATCTGTCCAGGTTCTTCCACCTTGGTGATAACTCCTATGAGGATGGGTAGTAGTTTTCCCCACTTTCAGCAGGGGCACACAAGTTAGACCAGACTGCCTTGAGATTAAGCATGGGCGGAAAATCCGTTCCGCTTGCGAATTTTGCGGATTTTCGGTAAATTCACGATATTCGTGAATTTCCCGCAAAATCCGCACGCAGCGGATTTTTCTTGGTGATACAATTTTGCGGCAAGAAACAGAATCTAATGATGGACCCTTCCTAGTGTCAGCACCTGACTCACTTTCTCCCCGTAATATTCTTTGATCCCTAAGTTAATAAAGGGGCATGTGTGCACACTGAATGGCACCCATCATTACTGTGCCTAATCCCTAGGGAATTTCAATGCAAAGACAACCGCACAGGTGCACCACAGACAATAAAACAATCAGTGCAAATAGTATTTGAACACAGTGAAGAAATGTTTCTCAGAAAGATGTTGTTAGTCTTCTCTAAATCTTTAATTGCGGCGTTCACTTACCGCCATTCAGCGTTTGCCAAGTTGTTTCTCTCGATATTTTTGCGAGTGCTGCGCCATTTTGGATCTTGCTGCGGGATCCCGCGGGAGTTTGGCGACGCATCGCGAGAGTTCGCAACTGCGAACATGTAGGTGCGGCGGGCAGCAACAATCTTGCGCTCGCGAAATTACAAAATTTGCAATTCTGCACAAGAAATCCACTAGCAAGCAGCATAGACCTTCTGAAAATGATGATTTTTTATCAGAATAACTCCTCAGGTTGACATTTGCCTGCGCTTTTTGAGATTGGAGGCCTTTTGACTCTCTTTGGATCACTTTTGGATTAGAAATCAACTTTCACAAGTAAGTTTGTTTGGGGCATTACAGTTGCTGTTCTGCAGAAAGCACTCAGCAGGTGCAAAAGTTCACTCATCATTAGTAACCATTCCCTGAAGTACTTCCTGGGGGCCCCCTCCAGAGTTCAGTTGCCTATGTTTGTTTGGGGCATTACAGTTGCTGCTGTGCAGAAAAACAAATTTTCAAAAATGAAAGCACTCAGCAGGTGCAAAAGTTCAAACTCATCATTAGTAATAGTAACAATTCCCTGTAGCATTTCTTGACTGGGGCCCCTCCAGAGTTCAGTTGCTAGTTGCAACAATTGTATGACCCTGCTCTGACCCTCACAGCAGGCTCATAGAATAGCTACAAGTAGGCCACAAAGGTCCTGGGAAAAAAAAGTTGCACTGCAACAGAAAGCAAATTACAGATAAGGAAGCAGGTGCCAGACTGTAATTTTGAAACAGTGACACATTAATAAACCAACCCCAAATTAATTCATGTCAGTTGAAGCAGGGCAGGTGTGCTTGCTTTTCCCCCCCATAATCTACAGTGATGATGAACCAGAGGGTGGCTTTGATGTACTAGAGGGTGGCATGGGTGAAACAGAGGGTGCTGGGAACCTGTGATGATGAACCAGACGTAGAAACAACATAGTCGCGACCGTTGCGAGCCGACAAGTAAGTTCGCAATTGCGAACTGGTACCAAACCCTCGCGAACTGGCAGAAACCCTTGCGAACACAAAAAAAAAAATCCGGGTATTTTGCGGATTGCAAATACGCAAATTCGTGAATGCCAGATTCGCAAAATTCGCCCATGCTTACTTGAGATGGGCTTACCAAAACTTTTTGCCTTCTCTCTACTGTATTGCTGAATTTCATTTGTGTTGGTTTTGGGATGCTGTTCACTTTATCACTGTTAACCAGAACTAAAGTGCTTGTGCTCAGTCCGTTAAACGTGGCGGCACTGGCTTACACTCAATTGGCACTTATATGTTACACGTAAACCCAGATAAAGTAGAACTGCATGTACTCTGGCCTGTAAATTAAATACTACTAGTGGGCCGGCAGAATTGATTGTGCCAACCACTAAAGTATCACTTTTAAAACATCTCATGCCTGCCCTTGTAGCCGGTTTGCACTTTCATATTGCCATGTTAAATTGCCAAAAGAAACCTTTTGCCAGCCTAAACCTTCCTTTTTAATTCATTTGAATCACCTCAATAGTAGGCCCTAAGCAGTCCTTATGGCAGGTTACAGTACATTGAAAAAGTTAGACATATACTTTTAAGCTTTTCATGTCCTGGTAGCAAAAACCTCTTACATTTGTTATTCACTACTGCAAGACCTACCTCTCCCATCCTTTAGGATAACATTGCGTTACCTCATTTCATTGCTTAAGTGATGACTTTTGTTTGGGAACGGGTGGGAATGTCATGTTTACCCTCAAATACATTGCAATTTAAAACCTTCTCCAATTCTAAAGTCAGATTTTAAGTCACCGTTCTAAAAATGCCACTTTTAAAAAGTTGGCAATCTCTTGTCCTAACCATTTGGGGATGTATGACGTTAAAACCATACATTTACATTGCGGTACATTACATTGCGGTTTTTACAATGCAAGTCATTACTACGACATGCGTTGGAGGGCGGACTTCGGAGTAGTATAATTTACTATTCCAACTCCAGGCTACATACAGTAGGGAAGGTTTTGGATAGTAAATTATGCTATTCCTTGTCCTAGAGCGCCGTCCAGCGCAGTCATTGTAACGACTTGCGTTGTGAAAACCGCAATGTAATAGCATCGCTATGTAATCCCCGCGTTGTAAACGATGTTTCCCACCATTCGGTGCCTGCAGCCTGTATCGTGGTTACATGAGTAGGCGTAGTTGGCCTTTGTGCCTTTCTTCCATACAGTGTCACAAAGGGAGTCTAGGTATTAGCAGGATGAGCCATCTCAGAAGGATGAAAGGGGCAGATCTATGCACAGTCTCACATTTCAAAGGAGCTGTCTACTTCACACTAGTCTTTTGCCACTCCACAGATCCAGGGACCAGAGCAGGGAGGAAAAATATTCCACAACCAAGTTGGGGGGGGGGACCCTCCAGTGGGTTCTTCCACTTGAAGGCAGGCACTAGGTATACAAATTAGACCCTGTGGCCCACTCTTCAGACTACTCCTGGATCCATGGAGCCGACAGAAGGAGGACTGCCCGCTGCTCAAGGCCTTCCCTACTCTCTGAGAAGGATGACTAGACCTGCTCTCTTCATCCCAGGGAAGAGTGACTTCATGGGTCAGCTTGGCTGACCTTCTCTTCTAAGCTACAGATATACAACAAGTTTCAGAGGCCTCCCAGAAACTTCCCTGCTGATCTACTGCACACCTCAGGTTGTCAGGATTGTGACGAGGAGGACATGAACAAGGGCAATGAAGATCATTGGTAAGCATTAGGGTCATTCTATTAACTATTTTCCAACATTATCATAACCAACGGGTGTGCTTCAGATATTTTTTGTTTTACTTGGGGTGAGTCCACTTTGCTTCACATTAATAAAACACGAAAGTGACTTAACATCAGAGCATTAGCTGAATCAACTTTCAAACTCACAATATCAACATTTCAGTTTAACCATCACTGTCAAACTGGACACAACCCAGAGGTTATTAAAAATGAAAAAAGTGCACTTCAAAGACTACAAACTCTAAGACGAAAATGGTGTACGTTTCAAAAAGCACATAATATATGCAGATTTGAAAAGTCTAATAAAGCTATGTATTACCATTGTTGGGTGTGGGCAGGAGAGCAAGACCCACAGAGGCAAAGCCTTGAGTGGGTCAAAATCCCCCTCCCTCTCCGTCAACTATAGCAACAGGTATTTTATTGTGCGTTTTAGTTACAAAACAAAAAGGTAAATAGCCAGAAGATTCAATGACACGCGCAAGCTTGAAGTTAAATCACGCAGAGTATGTCTTAAGACTATTGGAAACATTTTTTTGCAAAGTCATTGTAGTGCATTCTGAGAGACAGAATGCTTTGTTTGCTCAAGTCAGTTACACAATACTATGGTAATAACAAGACCTTTAATCTGCTCACTGTAATAATAAATGTTAATTTATTACTACATTTGCTCTAAATAACATGTTCTTGAGCCATACTATTTTGAAAGATATGGTATACATATTTATGTGCACAAATATTGAAAGTGTTGTTAATTCTTAGGTCTGGGCTCTAAACAGTGCATGCACTGTCCCGAAGAAACATGTTGTACATACTTTGTAGGTTTCAGCCTGCCCATAGGCGTCCCGTTGTCTGGCTCAATCGTCACTCTTCTATGCTTTCTCCTCATTTGTTCTTGGCATACCTGCATCATGCCTCTTCCTGCGTTGTTTAACCCTTCCAGAAAGCAGGGACCAATTACTCCTATTTATCCCCTAATCTTATATTAGGAAATGATTTGGGAACTCTTTTGAAGAGCACTTCACATGACTTGTCGTGTTTTCATTGGCTCCGACCTCCGTTAAACAGGCATTTAAATCTGTTCTTATCTCATCACATTTGCAGTCCATTCAAAGACAGATCAAATGCCAGACGCTCTATTCCGAAAAACGCCTTTTCCTTCTCCAACTTCAAAGTGACTGCTTAAAAGTTAGTGCCGCTGGCGCTCAGGGTGCATGGCGACTTAGTTTACATTCTTTGAGGAGTCCGAAAATCTCTTCGTACCTTCTTTCTTGTCTAAACTGGACAATGTTTTCATGGAGGGCATCGTTCCTGGGTTACCTACTTCGGGACAATTTCAGTTTCTGAACATTAGAGAGCAAACGTTCAAAATTGCTTACTTGAAAAGCAAACTTGTGTACTTTTAATAGTGGATCACCAACTTTATTTTCTTTTGATTGGGAGCCTCAGTATCGTAATATTAACACCATCTCACTCTGCTGCCGCAATTGTTGCTTCCATGGATTTGTACAGAGGTGCATGTCTAGTACTGAAATCCAGAACTGGGTACATGGCGAGGCAGGCTAATCCTGCAGTGTTTAACACAATTTATTCGCTCACAGCTGATAGATGCATGCAATACTGCTCCATCTATTCAATGAAATATTAAGTGGTTTGGGTGTGTTGTTTTTCTGTTACTTTTCAAAAGCAAAAACTTAGCAACAGCCCAGAGAGAAGCCGCCTTGAAAACAAATAGGCCCCTTAGCCCACCAAGGCGCTCTGTCCTCATAGCAAACAGCACCTTTTCTTCCTCTCCAACTAAGTGGCATGATGCCTCCCGTCATGGTTTGTACCCCCTCCCCTCTTCCTTAGTTGTTTACCTCTCCTCCACCCCCTCCCACCTCTTGTTCTCTCCAGTCAGCTTCCTCCTCACTCCCACACCTAAATGTCACTTTGCATATGCTGCCTTGTACATGGTTCTGGTTTTTTTTACAGCGTGAAGTGCTCATTTTTAAAAGTTTGGGCCAAGCAGAACAGAGGACAGATGTGTTGATGAGATGTTGCCGATCAGCAATCTTTGCTGGAGGATCGGAGAGAGGCAGACTGTTTGCCCAGGAACAGAGGCCATGATGTATTCTGCTGTAATAATTTATGAGAATGTAAAAAACAAGGACTCCCTGTTCGGAATAACAATTCTTAAGACAGGGAAATACACAGTGTAAAGATCATGGCATAATATTCACAAAATAGAGTGGGAGAAAAGTACATAAAGAAACCAAAGAAGCCAATAATTATAAAAAAACTTTGGTTTCATTTAATAAGTATACAAAAATTCATATTAAAAATCAATAAAAAAGCATAAATGCACAACAAATTACAGAAAAACAATTATATAATTTCTATACAGTAAATAAAAAAAGTATATATAAAAAATAGTGGCAATCCAATATTATTCGACGCGCATTTCGGCGTTACAAAGGATGCCTTCTTCAGGAGCCACAAAATCTAGTATTAGTTCCTAATGAAGATGGTGTACCAGGACTGCGCTTTCTTTATCTTTCTCTTTTATTATCCCTCAGTTATGGTCATTACAAATTATCGTTGACTACTTGCAATGAAGTTACACCATCTAGCTAGTCGTTACTGTATCCCTTTAGCCCCTTTTGACGACTCCCCTGTAGTTTTTCATGTACAATTGGATCGATGTAAAATTGAAATGTTGATTTCCTTGTATACGGTCGCTACACAGACAATAGCTGGCGTCCCGTGACCGCAAAAGTTACAGTGTCCTTCTATACGGGCGTTTTGTCAAGCGGAATGGAGCGAAAGAAAGACTGTATCACGTTAATGTTTCACCCGGGCGCTGCAAAGGATAATTGCCGGCGTCCCGTAGCTGATAGAAGGTAGTCTAGATGCAAGTCGATAAAGGAATCACGTACTGCTCATAACAACTCGCGGGCACCGCAAAAGATGGCTACTGGCGTCCCGCAGCCGTTGAGAAAAGATATTTTTCTCAACGGCTGCGGGATGCCAGTAGCCATCTTTTGCGGTGCCCGCGAGTTGTTATGAGCAGTACGTGATTCCTTTATCTGTTGCGTGCTTATCTAGGATCCTGAACGATACTGTGACCTTATGCCCCTATTCGGCTATAAATCCATTTATTCCCTATATTGGCATAACCGTTCAAGTGCAATATTCAGAAACTCATCTCTGGCCTCACACGAACAGAGCCACATTCCAGAATAGCTTTCTCTGCCACTTCCTTTGCAACCAATTAGTGCAATGACAGAGCAGAAGTCACTATCTGAGATTCCTAGATTAACACTCTGAGTTCTTCAACAAGGTAAAAACTCAGCAACCTGGAAATCCCCGCTTGCTTTGTTTTGATTAGTAATAGAACTCTAATGAGCACTGATAGACGATCACTTCCTAAGTGACATCTTTATTGACGTCTTATGTCCAGCAAACTTACATCAAACATGGCACCTTTCAGGTATAAATACTACCAACGTGGCCTTAAGCAAGTCCCCTTTTGCCCGTCGCCTGAAGCTGCTGTTATGCTGAAGATATCATAGCTGCTATCGCTACTGCTATCGCTGCTAACTAGCGAACGATGGTGTGGTGAACTTAGGAGCTGAACAGCCGTCCCCCTGCAAGAGCCCAGCAGATGCAAGCTGCCCACGGACGCTGTCCCCCCTCCTTCTCCTCCTCGACGCGCTGAAGAAGAGACGCTGCCTTTCTCCTGCCGAGAAATCCAGCTCCCGCGTTTCTGGTCTACCCTTGCGGGTGACTGGGATATCGAGCCCTGAGGGAGATACCAGACCTCCATCATTCTATTCCAGAGGTATGGTGTTGACTAAACCCTTGAGAGAGAATTCTTGAAGCAAACCTTGGCAAAACCAACTTAACTTAAAGTTACTTACTTACTCCCCTCCCAAGTATTAGGCTTAGGTCAGGTACACTGGGGTAGGCGTAGTTAGAAGCACCAGTTGAGTATTTTAGCCTAATGTATATATGTTTTATTACTTTTAAACCATTGTATGGCTAAGAAACCATATCAATGCTTTTACAGTATTATTTCGCAATACTTATCTTACTGTACGTACTTTTTATAATAACAAGTCTTGCAATTCTGGCAATTCATTTCTCTTGTACGAGAAGAAAGACTGTTCAATAAATGTTAACTTTTATTGACAAACGCCCGTCTCTCTATTCTCTACATATTGTGAAAGTAATCTGCACCAATCTGACTGAGTAAAATAACTGTCTATTGTTTCACACGACCCTAGAGATTGACTCTTGATCTGAGGAGCAAAGTTGTCATGTTGCACGGTTGTTGGAAAACTGAATCCCTTAGTCTGTGCCAGGGAAGCTGATCACTTCCTATTTCAGTCAAGAAAGTTTCCAGTGACCTCTGAGCTAGTTGGTAACAAACCCAATTAAGTTTAGCATAGTCAGTGGAGGCCTGGAAGATCCGCACTTCTACGTCGATACTACTGTTTATGTTATTCCAATGCGCAGGGCCTATTGGGAAAATAGGAACTACACTACATATCGACTTGCATCTAGACTACCTTCTATCAGCTACGGGGCGCCGGCAATTATCCTTTGCAGCGCCCGGGTGAAACATTAACGTGATACAGTCTTTCTTTCGCTCCATTCTGCATGACAAAACGCCCGTATAGAAGGACACTGTAACTTTTGCGGTCACGGGACACCAGCTATCGTCTGTGTAGTGACCGTATACAAGGAAATCAACATTTCAATTTTACATCGATCCAATTTTACATGAAAAACTACAGGGGAGTCGTCAAAAGGGATTAAGAGATACAGTAACGACTAGCTAGATGGTGTAACTTCATTGCAAGTAGTCAACGATAATTTGTAACGACCATAACCGAGGGATAATAAAAGAGAAAGATAAAGAAAGCTCAGTCCCTGGTACACCATCTTCATTAGGAACTAATACTAGATTTTGTGGCTCCTGAAGAAGGCGTCCTTTGTAACGCGCGTCGAATAATATTGGATTGCCACTATTTTTTATATATACTTTTTTTATTTACTGTATAGAAATTATATAATTGTTTTTCTGTAATTTGTTGTGTATTTAAGCTGTTTTATTGATTTTAATATGAACATTTGTATACTTATTAAATGAAACAAAGTTTTTTATAATTATTGGCTTCTTTGGTTCCTTTATGTACTTTCTCCCACTCTATTTTGTGAATATTATGCCATGATCTTTACACTGTGTAATAATTTATGAGCACAGTTTAATTTCCAGTGCACTCCAATTTCACTACTAATCCGAATTTTTACCAAATTTGTTGTGTGCTACTACATCTGTTGCACTGTGTCTGACAGTGCCCATCAACATACAAAAACTATGTGGGTCAAGAGGAACCAGTCCCTTAGATGTGTGCATCTTTTGATGAAACAGAACGTTTCTTATCTTGATTCAATCCTTCTCAAACACAAATTCAATGTCCATTCATCTTTTATTTCTCCATGAGTTAAAGTTTATTACTCCATAAGTTTATTCCTTCTTTTAGTCAATCATTAATTCATGATTCCATCATTATGCTCAAACAAAATGCTTTTAACCAAACCCAATGTATTTTGGGTCACACAATGACCCTTCTTCAAGGGTCTATAGAAAAAAATACAAGAAAACCAGATCAAACAAGGCTTCATCATTAATGAGGAGTACGGTGTCACAAAAATTCATAAGTGATATCCTCTCCTCATGAATCTCATGGCTTGATGGTTAATAGTTGTGGTTGATTCTTCTGGGTTAGACGGAATTCGTTTTAGCCTGATGAACTGTGACATGGGTAGAAGTCTTTTTAAAGATTCTTGGTGAAAGCTTTGAAAATAAAACAGCGTGACATATTAATGTTGATGTGGCACACATCACTACTATTTATGATGTATGCCTTTACAATTAATGGTAGTGGTTATTTTCAAAGCCAATGTACATTTCATGTTGAGGGCTTTGATACATTTAAAGAATGAAATTGACATGAAGTGATGAGCACGGTGATATGACCGCAAAACATGACAACGATATGGATAGGATACAGTTCAGGAAAGCATTACATCACGTGGAGTGGGGGCACGTGTGCTTTGAGTGACGACTGGTCAATTACAGCACGTGATGAAGGCGAATGCCGGAATCTCGTGAGAAGTGAAAGAGCGAGATAGAATAACAGTGGGTGAAAGTTGAAGGAGTGTATAACAGTGGGTGAAAGTGGAAGGAGTGTATCCGGAAGGAACACGGCGGTAACAGTATGCCATACTGGATTCACGCTAAACAATTACGTTTCTGTAAGTAAATGAGGATAGTTAGGGGTACACTGAAGTTTGAATTGTAGTGGGATAGAATATTGGCATGTCATAGCACATCGTTAGAACTCTGAACGCTGGGGATTAGATGCAATGTTTTTTTCTGAATGACCATGCACGTGTCAAGCACTTATGAATTTTTGTGACATCATACTCATCATTCATGATGAAGACTCGTTTGATGTATGTTATTGTTGATGATCTGGTTTTCTTGTATTTTTTCCATAGATCCCTGAAGAAGGGTCATTGTGTGACCCGAAAAGCAATGGGTTTGGGAAAAATCATTTAGTTTGATCATAATGATGGAATCATGAATTAATGATTGACTAAAAGAAGGAATAAACTTATGGGATAATACACATTAACTCTTGGAGAAATAAAAGATAAATGGATATTGAATTTGTGTTTGAGGAGGATTGACTCAAGATAAGAAATGTTCTGTTTCATCAAAAGGTGCACACATCTAAGGGACTGGTTCCGCTTGACCCGCATAGTTTTTGTAATAATTTACGACCCAGAACGAGAAACAAGCTAACCTCTGCCAATGTGTGACACAATGCAGCTTAATATTTATTTATTGATACTTTTTTGATTTATGAAAAATAATTCCCCTACTTTTTATAAAAAGACAAACGTCCTGGGACTATTAATTCCAATCGTTTTAATGCTTCAGCTAAAGTGTAATTCAGGGAGTCTCCTATGCTGTGATATTGAAGCCAGTCATTTAGCTAAACAAGCCTTACTGCCATGCTATCTGCCTGCCTGAAAGGAAAGCAAATGTGTTTAAGGAGTTAATTTGCAAATGTAAAGGGCAATCTGCAACTGTAAGGGATACTTGGGAGCCAGTATTAGCTTTAATTGGTGGAAGCTTGAAGCTTTGGGATGACAAATATTTATTCTTTTTGACTAGAAGTGCAAAGATTTAACTGAGCTGTTATGTGCTTATGCTTAATAAGTGCATTTTATACAGTGTTTACTACTCCCGAGGTGTTGAAGGGGCAGTTATGTAAAAAAAAATTTAAAAAACTGCATTATGTGCAGTCTATATTAAAAAAAAAAAAAATCTATTTTTTGCAAGTAGCATTTTATCTTAAACCTTTGTGTGCATTATGCAGCAGGCTATCCTATACTGTGTGTAATGCAGGTTTAAAATAATGACTTACATGTTCACAGTGCTTTCTGTCACAGACTGTGCCCTGTAGCACTAACAATACACAAGTCCAAGATTTAATTTTATAACTCTCTGATTACACACAGACATCTAAGGGGCATTAACTAATAAAGGTTTTATAATGTACTATGCTGCTTTTACCACAGTAATAACTTTTTAGGTTTTGGCCTGGCCCTAGCACTGCGAAGCAGTGCTCAGCCCAGGGCGAAATCGTATGATCCTACAGTATGGGGCTTCGTCCCGCCTCTGTCTTCCATTGGCTAGCTCCATAAATGGAGGCTAGCCATTGGAAGAGATTGGCTGTCTATCACGCTTTCCCCGTGAAAACGCGATTAGGAGGCGTTTCCGTGTCTTTTTTTAAGTCCCGCCCTCTCCTCTTCCCATTGGCTGGAATTTTACCTTCCAGCCAATGGGAAGGGGAGAGCAAGAAAAACACGCCCCCGAATCCCTACACGCACTCCCATCCCACCCCCGTCCATTCATTCCCCTGTCCTCGCCCTCCCTCTCTCCCTTGGCCTTGTTTTTATTTTACTTCATTTTTAGTCATATTGGCTGTGTTTTTTTTTTATTACAAATGGGGTTGTGGTGCAACCCGAAATCAGTCGAAAATGTCAAAAATCAGCCTGTAAGCGCAGCTGTGTGTGCGTACCTGCTTACATTGGAGCCTTTATTGTGAGGCCATTAGCGTAAAGCACTCTGCCTCGTCCAGTAGAACGTGTTTAAGACCAGCTTTAAACAGGGGGGGGGGGGTACAACTTTCACACAGTTATATCCAGTTAACAGGACAGCTTGGGTTGGCGCTCTGCCTCTACTTCCCCAGAAGCGCCTCACATTGGCTGACAAGTGCGGTAATGGACGGGGCTGCCTGTAACAGTGCATGCGCGCCCATTACTGTGACGCACTCTTTTGGACTCACGCTCGTCCCCGCTGGAGTCGCGCCATTTTGATCGTTGGAAAGAAGCAACTGGAGGTTCCCGGAAGAGAAACGGAGGAGCCAGCAGGACGTGCGGAAATCGTGAGGTAAAGGGCTGGGCAACGAGGGTCCGTGGCCATGTAGTCGGATGGCTGCTTGAGGGGATTGCCGTGCTTCTCTTCGCCCCGGCAAGGCCCTTCCGGCCTTGGATATTGCGCAATTTGGGCAGTGAGGAGGGAATGCTGCTGCCTGCGCCGATAAGCTATCAACCTCACCGATTCGTAGTCTCGTGACAACACCACAAGAAGCACCTCTTCTACGTGTCTAGGCGAGCACACGGACTACTTCAAGGAGGAAACATATGGGTTCTCCATGGGGGCGGTGGTGGGCAGGGGGCGTATCCACTCAGAGGTGTACACAGGCTGAAGGAAATTATTATTGTAGCCCTACTCTGAATACAAGAAGTAACCAAGAAACCGACACAAGCTGTTGGTGCACGTATTTGCTGTGCTTTGCCAAGACGCAGTGGGTTCTCATGGTGCTTGCTGTGTGTGTGCAGGGGCCATACATAGAAGGTTGCTTATATTTGCTGTGAATATGACAGGAAGTGGTAGATGAGAGAGGCAGACCTAAGCCCTGAAACAATTTCCGTGGTGGAGCCTAAAGGGTTGTTAATGGTGCCACTGTACCATGTCATTCTAAGGGGGTGGAATTCCCATTGTTGTTTGCAAGAGCACCTTACCTGAAGGCACCCGTGTTAATGGCAATGGTTCAATAATCTTACAATGGGCTAAAAAGACAACTCTCACTACGTAAAATAGTGAGATATGCTTACATAATTGGGACAGTGTTTAGGATCTGTAAGAGAGCTAGGACACGACTGATTTCCCCCCCCGCTTCTTGTCGTATTTGTGTCAGTGGGGTGTGCGATAGTTCCCGACACAATCCACCTTTGCTTATTACCAATACTTACTATCCATAATGTGCACACAAAGATCCTCTTAACAATCATGTTCACAAATAAATGTGTCACTTAAATCCAGCCTCTTAACTCCAGGTACCCATAGTATAGGTGTCAATTTGAGACACATGCAGGTAGTATTACGCAGGATCGCGTTAGTAATGTCATTTGCCACTGGTAAGTATTATCATAAAAGTATATGCTTGTCCATTTAATTGGTCTCTCTTTGAACAATGGCACATCTTAAGTTACCCAGTTCGTCTTTTATGTTGTTTCATTGGTAGCAGCAGCTGCACAGAAAGCAAGCAGTTTTCAGGAATGATGTGCCACCAGACCTCCAAAATGAGTTTACTATGAGGCCAACAAGCTTCCGTTTCTCAGATTTCACGCTCACTCCTATTGTGTACCGCTCTTAGCTACTGCATTCTTTACCTGGAAACCTTCAGATTTTGGCTCGACACAAATGCTATTTGACTAGTAATGGCCTTTTTTTTTTTTTAAGACCAGTATTGGTGCTCTGCTGACATCTCATCAGGAATTATGATTCTGAGGCCGCGCTTTGTTATGCATACTTAAGGATTTGGCATACAATCACCTGCATAATTAAAAGTTGCTGAAAACGCAACATGGTGTTTGTGTTGGCAGCCCCTCTGCAAAGGTTCACATAGTGTCGTTACTGGTAATGTGTGTGAGGGGGTAAAATAGTTGGCGTGCCCCCCCACACCTGTTTCCATCCGCTATATAAATAAAACCCTTGGTACAGACCGGGTCTGCGTGCTGCGCAGTGGGAATTATTTGCAATGTCAATAGCACAAACTTGCGTAAATACGTGACCTATTGCATTGAAAATAGGTCTAGCTTTGCGAGAGATTAAGCTATTGCCATAAATAAAAAGTTTGTCATTTACAATGCCAATTGCTCAAACTTTTGCAAAGGCAAAACCGTTGCATTGTAAATGCTTGTTTATTTAAGCTACACATTATTTATATGTAGCTACCTGACAGCGAAACACTCAAAAACAATTTCCAGAAAATGTTGTTTTAGCCACACCTTTGAGTCCACACTCACTGACCCCACCCCATTTCATGCAGCAACACAGTTCCCATACTACTTATAATGCACTATGACTGCTGTTTGAGAGTTGCTTTTCTGAGGCCAGTAACTGACCACACTGCCGGAAGTATGGTGTTCCAAAAATGACAGCTACCAGATTATAGGGCCAACTTTATATAGTATTTACATTTTTCTTCTTGGGGTGTTTTACTGCTATATTTTCAAAGTAGTTTTATTTTCCTCTCAATAGTTCATTATTCATTTCATAACCATGTTTCTCTCTTTTGTCACAGAAACAGTTCTACATGTCAGGTAATTAACGATATTTACAACAAGGGGTGGTGAGGGACAGAGTCTCTGAATTAAACAGAATACTCTCACCCAGTCAAGAGATCAGGGCTAGATCCAACACCGTTTTTTAGCTCACTGCACCATCCCAGTTTCAGAACCTGGCTGTATGCAAATGAGTCTGTTCCTGTCCCAGTGCATGATGGGAACAGGGCAAACCAAACTACAAAAGCCAATTCTTTCACTGGGAAGGAAACAAGCTACCGGGGACCGGTTTCTGGCATTTCAGCCTCTTCGGCCCGGCTTGCTTGAATCCTGATGGTGCAATGAGCAAGGGACTCACATCTGAGTATACCCTTCCACGCTTAGGGTGGACAAAAATATTAACAACAAGGGGTGGTGAGGGACAGAGTCTCTGAATTAAACAGAATACTCTCACCCAGTCAAGAGATCAGGGCTAGATCCAACACCGTTTTTTAGCTCACTGCACCATCCCAGTTTCAGAACCTGGCTGTATGCAAATTAGTCTGTTCCTGTCCCAGTGCATGATGGGAACAGGGCAAACCAAACTACAAAAGCCAATTCTTACACTGGGATGTCTTTTGTAAATCAGGTAATTAACGATGGCATCAAATCATTTTCCAATGACTAATTTTCACCTCAGCGCTTCATGTCTGTACTGTACCCCTTTAATCTTGTTTAGTCCTAAAATGTGAACGTATATCTAAAATAAATACAAAATCGAACAGGGAAAATTATTTTGTACTTTCAGAAGTCGGTTTCAATAGCCTAGTGTTTGTCAACAGCTCTCCAATGGCTAATAAACCTGGAAGCAATTTAGTAAAACTCACACTATCTTGTTTGTGCTCAAAATATTATAAACGCTGCTGACAGTGTTGAACCTAAATAAAAATTAAACAATTCAGTGCAATGCATGTGCATTACTGACTCAATCTTATTCCTACCCAGAGTCGGTGTTAAACAGAAAGAAAGTGCACCCCCGATATTTCTTTGACTTGACTGTGTTATTTTATGGACTTCTAATTGTAGCGCCGTACATTAACACATTAAACTGTTGCACTATTTGTTTTGTTTCAAACCCTTTCAGGTAATGCGATTGGAGCCTTAGTGAGGTGAGATCATTCATGTTTTGCTTCTACAGTCTGTTGAACTCAACTACAATATCTATTCTGCCATACCATAAAATGAGATGGAATTAACAACCTGATGAAACTGACCGCGTTGTTGGTGGAGTGGTTAACTTCTAAAAGCAATGCCCAAGAAGCACATATTGATGAAAACGCGGGAATATGAAAATAAAAATTACAGGTGGAACTTTGGGCTAGAAAGGGGAACAAATGGATGGTGCCGATAGAAATGCAATGAGAAAGAGGAGTTACACAATAAATACACCATAATGACTTGAACTACGCCCTATAAAGCAGAGCATTTCAGTAAAACAAATGGAGAACCGTTGTATGCAGTCAAGTGACAAGTATGAAAGCTAAGAATTCAGGGGCCAACACCTGTCTGCACACTGAGGGGTTTCATTTGCGTGCTACCTCCAGGAAGGGTATACCACTGGACACTGAACTGTGCATGCCCCAAATGTAGGCTGCATTTCACATCTATCGTTGCTCCATCAGGTCAGGTCCGAGCGAGTACGTTACTTTTCACTTTGATGCACGTTGCATTGATTCGTCTTTATGGCTCAAGGATTAATAAAACAAATGCAATTAATGTATTTAGTCTAGTTAAATGCAACCAATCAAGCACATTAGAATACGTCAAAAGATAATGCATAGTTTTGCACCTTAAGTCCAATTCGGAAGCTTTTCACATACACGAAAATAAGTACAGTAAATGGACAATAAAACGATTGCATTAGTACACAACCTTTAAAACAATTCATACAACCACCCGATTCACAGCGCATCTGCTCGACCACTCTGGTAAACCTTCAAGTGATAGTTTGTCGCCCTTGAAACACATTCGGCTTGATATGTGCAGCAATATTAGGGTTACAACTCCAGGGATGGGGGGCCAGACTGGATTAGACGAATTTACACTCCTGACATGGGAAACGTCATGATTCTTGCAATACATGAATTACAAACAGCTCCATTTCGACTGGAAATCATTTTGCCCTTTCTGGACTTTGCTTTAACATATCAGTGCATTCTGGGAGTTGTAGTCTTGCTTCAAGTGAACTGGCCCAACACACTAGATATGAAAAGCAAGTCCAGGAACGGAACCATGGTGTCCCAGTGACAAGGAGCCACGTGGCCTCCCTGCATGGGAGAACTAAAGATTCCGCTGAGAACTACCCTTTGTGTAAGGAAAGCTTTAGATCACCTTAAATTGGAGCCAAAAATCGAAAGTATGTTTATAACTACACTATGCTAGACGTGGTGAGCTTCGTGCACCACGTCTAATCTTAACAGGCGACTCCAGGTCACCATATTCCAGTCCACGGATTTCACTTCACACACCATAATTGTCAAATGTGTTTTCAGATCAACTAGTTCAGCTGAAATCAGCCACAAAAAAAAAAAACAAATCCAGCTACCTGAATGCATTCAATTCTTAATCCAAAGCAGTGGTGTGGAGTGTGGTATACCTAGTGGCTCGCGGTAATGTAGTAATCTAAATTATATCTCAATGTCACAGTCTGCTCATTCTTACAAACATATTTAAATTGCAACTTAACTATAAACGGACTCTCATAAAACATGTTTTTCGGGAAATATGAGGTCTCCAAAACTGACCACAACACACAGGTTTAGAGCTCGGGTGTGAAGTGTTTACCTTATAAAAAGTCTTAGAGAGATATAGAATACACTGTGAAGGCAAACCCCGTGCCGCACGCGCTTACCTTCTTCTTGCCCCCTCGCCGGGGCGGCAGCACGACGATGCGCGTGGGCTTCTCGAACATCATCTTCAAGCTGTCCAGGGGGATCTCGAAGCGCTCGATCCTTCGGGCAGCCTGCAGGTCCTCCCTCACAGGAACGCTGTCCGCCGCACCCTGCGTTTCAATCATTGCGCAGCTGTTTTTTGTCTGCGTCGGGAGAGGAGGTGTGTCGCTGCAAAGGTTGGGGGTCTGTATAACCAGAAGGGGGCGCTGTCCTCCCCTCTCCTGTGGCAGGTGTGTCAGTGGCGCGGCCTAAGCAAAGCAGCCACCTTGCGAAATTTTGCTGGGTCTCTCAAGTGGGTTTTTCCACTGGTTCCAAAAGGGTCCTTGCACTTCTCTCCCACTTAAGACCGTCCTACCAGGGAGACGCTTGGATTGGAGGAAACGGCGGAATTTCAGGGCCCTCTCTTCCTCAGAAAGGATTCCGGTCTTTGACGCAGCAGCAGTTTTCTATGACACAAAACAATATGGAAACAAATCATTTTTGGCATAGCATCAACCGTCAAACATAAACGGAAATAACTTTTAGAGTGCTAGAGAACAAGAATGAACTTTGGGGGTACGGAATTTTTTTTAGTCAAATTGCGTGAGAACGTTCAAGGCGGACTTTGCCAAAATTAACTTCCTTTACGGGCGTCTCATCATAGACGTGATCTGTTTACATCAGCAAATTTCTCCAGGGAAACAACCTTCAAAAATCCAGCATGAAGACTATAAATTACAGGAAAAGGCCAATTGCCATCACTTCCTACCAGTGGCTTGCAAAACAGACATCAGTTTCATTAATCTTTCATTTTTTGTTAAGTTGGAGTAAACTGTTCAGTGTCCTGGGAATGGAATATATTTGGCCTGCGAATGGGCACACCAGACAGTTCGGCTTCGTTGAAAACAGTTGAGAATTTGGTTTAGGCTCGGAATGACTCGTGTGGGTCTGTGTAGTCCAATCGGTCAAGTATTCTTCTTATGCGATTTGCACAGCTGCAAATACACGCATGCTACATAAAAAATAATATTGGATAAACTTTCACCTGAAGTGGGGTACTTGATCTGCACAGCTGTCTAGTTCAGGGACATCTTAAGGATTTTGGGGCACTGGGCATAACCTATTTTTGGGCTCCCTGTTAGGAACAGCTTTGAATTTATGATCTAATTTCAACTCTTTCAAGCCCTCTGAGGTCAGGTCACTGAGAGTGCACAGACACCCATTCCAAATTCTAAACAGGGTTACATTTAAAATTCGGGGATAGTGATGTCTGTTATTATTGTAACTAAGCCTGGGCGGAGCAGAACTACGCAGAGGTCCACAGAGTTGGGGACCAACTCCGTGGAAACTCCGCTCTGCCTCCACCCCCCTAGGAAGAATTTCATTAAATATACATTAAAGGTAAAAAAAATAAACACTTACCTTGACTGCGGCGTCCACGGGCTGCCATCCTCCCCCTTCGTTGGTTTTATTATGATTTTTTGCATGTAATGCGCATACGTGGGCACGTGCGCAGATCATCGTGAAAACGAGGAAGAGGAGGACAGCAGCCCAGAGACGCTGCAGTCAAGGTAAGTGTTTATTTTTTTTTACCTTTAATGTATATTTAATGTAATTCTTTCTAGGGGGCAGAGGCTGGGGCTGGGCAACTCCGCTCCGCCGCTGAGTGTGCGAGTTGTGCCTACTCTGCTTTCTCCGGGGTCGCGGAGTAGACACAACTCCGTACACTCCACGAGCGTAGCACAGCTCTCCGGCCACGGTAACACAGCAGCAGCTCACTAACAGTACTACAAAGAATCGCTGCGACCCCTTCCTATTTCTCATATGTGAGGTCTCGTTTTGATCTAAAAGAAACTTTTTTTATGGATGTTGCATGAAACACATTTCTCTGCAAAATGTCTGTAATAGATTCTCACACATCACCCACATTACAATGTAATTACAAATAAAATATATTTAAAACAACCTGTTTAACAATTTTTCATGGTCATCGGGGAAAGATTCTCTACAGAACAGAGATGGCTGTATCAGGTGCCTAGGCCAGAACCTACTTTGCCCATTCTGTAAAACGTCTCTGGTCTAGTTGCAGACATAGATCCTCCTTATGAGTCGTTCAGTTACTGGTTTGATATTTAGCACAGTGGATAAAATGCTGTGTCGGAATTTCTCAGTGCAATAAATACCATCCATTTACGAGTTTTTGAGGAATAAAGTGTGGATTTTGGTACTTACTGCGCTAAAATCTGCATGTTTAGTCAATACTGGACAATACTTTTTTTTCTGATCAACAAATATTGGCAGGTTTGACCTCCTGACATGTATCACAAAACACCTACCCGCATATTCACATGGACACACTGTTTAAATGTAATTTGTATAGAAATGCATGTCACAGAAAGCACAGAGAAGACCATGTATTAGCAAATAAACCCACCAAAATAGAGTTGGCCTCAAAACGTTCCAAGTCTAACACTAACTTAGTGTCAGAGGATTATAGATATATTAATAAAGCTACCAATTGTCGAATGGCAGACACCTTTTGTCAGTTCTGCTTTTTTTTCGTCAGCAGCACTTTCTGTTCCTGGATTTATTGTTTTAACTTTTCATTATATATATATATGGACTTGGAAATTAAGCATACCAGATGGGGTTGGCTTAAAATGTCATTTGTGATAAGCTTCCTTGGCAGATATTCCAACATGTACAGTTTGGTGGCTTACTTCTATGTGGATGGGCACAATTTCTTTGCTTTACACATCACAGTAACCTTGCACCTGAATGTGTGCAAGAAATAATTGCATTAAGAACGCATGTAATTTGATAAGTTTTAAGGAAATGATTTCACACATTTTTCAATTGGTAAATTAGATCAATAAATACCCAAGTCAGTCTCCGTAAAGGGATACATTTTAGTGGTACATTTTAGTGGTTACATATAGTAACAAATTAAAATAGAATAGTCAGAAAATGCGTGCTAATATACACTCTTAAATCATTCAAATGTTTGTTCATAATGTGTGTTATTCTAAGAGCTCTCAAACTTTAACCAAACAAATTGTAATACTCTGGGCGTGATAGTCTAATGTCAATGGAATTGAACCTGCGACTGTCAATGGAAATCCCAGGACTATATAATTGATCTCAGAAACCTGGAATCATCTGCCATCCTCAACTCTTACTTGTTGAAACTCCAAGTGTAATTAGGTAATTTTTGTCAGGGGAGGCAGGTCCATGCTTTCATGATAAACTAACTACTTTAGCTAATTCCTTGTCCTATTGGAGACTAATCCCCCACAACAGTTCTTCTTTTTCTATCATAGCAGACCCACAAAGGAGAGCGACATGGCCTAACAGTGCTATAGTCTTTTTAAAATCAAATTTAGAAGGGAAACCTCTGTACATGGGATACCTATTGAAACGCCTTAATACTGAAATCAGAAGTAGTGGGGAGTGCGACATGCACATAAGGTGTTGAATACAAGTATTATGTGGCACTAGGGTAACCAGCCAATAGACATCAGGAAGGGTACCTTTAAAGCCTTTAAACAGGCAGTATCCAGCTCATTATAGAACTGCTCTCCATTGAACGCGGAGGAGAAGTGGAAGTACCACATTTGTTTGTGGCTAAAATTATATTATTCAACACCACGTCCATAGGCTAGGAATAGCAGCTGACTAAAGAATTTCTGTGATGGATTTGAAACCCAAATATATGCTGTTACATTTACAAGAAACTTGGAGAATAAACCAATGAAATTGGCAACACTGTGTATACACCCAAAGAGTCAAAAGATTATATTTTGTTGATGAAGGTTCAGAGAACCAAGAGGACCTTGGTATTGATAGAAGTGCCAGGTCTTCCTGGCTACCTATGGAGGACAAGCACAGATATGTGGCTCACTACGTTAAAGAGAGCTCAGATGTAGTAGGTAAAAGACAAAGGAGATCTAGACCACCCTCATCTCAAAGGGTTGAGAAGGCTTAACGTGATTACATCGGCTTATGTCCAGGGACAGTTCTTTTTGACTGGACATGTCAAGGCAGGATTAGTATCTTAAAACAAACTGGATCTAAGTTATACCTCAGTCCCTCTGGTTGGTTGTGGCAATGGAAATGTAGCACATTGAATACTTCTATGAGATGGGATGAAGAAGCTGGCGTGCAATTAAGAAGACATGTGGTTGACTGCTTAGGTACAAATCTGGAGTGACATAACGCTTCCAGTGCCAGCCTACCAGAGGCCATGGAGCCATATAACAAAGAAGTATATTTTCAAGAGTGAACACAGGAATTGGAATGACTGGTACAACTGTGACTATTTAGTGACAATGAATTAAGTCTGTGTGGTAGAGTCCCATAGGGCATCAGAAGGATAGACACTACACTGCTACTACTACAGTAATTGGATATGGGATCTGGTGCAACATCTGTGAATTAAGACCTTCCAGAAGATTAAATCTCTTGCGATTTTCAAAAGAGATGGCTAGGTCCAGGTAAATCCCATTTGAAGAAGTAAGACACCACTGAGTCGATTTACTAAACCTTTTCATCACCACCCTAACCCCACATATGAACATTTGGCATGGACCACAAATTTGCCCCACTCAAGGCGAATTCTGAGTATCCAAGTCTATAAGAGACATTTTACAACTATCCTTGTGCATGCAGATGAAGCCTTCCTGAATATACTGTGCAACTGTGACTTCTCACTTTTATGGACATATAAGAAATTGGGTTGTTGGTTGACTGGGGTGTGAACCCAGGTCAAGCAGCAACCACAATCTTTGTCAGGATAAGGTACAAGCAAAGCCCAAATTAGCCTGTTCTTAACCCCCTGGTAGCTTGGCACTGAGCAGCCAAGCTTAACTTAGAGGCAATATTTACAGTATGTGTGCAACACTTCAAACAGTAACACAGTGGAAACACACCACAGAAGGAGCCCACAACAGAGTTAGAAAAAAGGGTGTTTTTTTAAAATAAATAAAACAAGACTAAAATGACAAAAATCCGATTATATAGATCCGAATGCATTGAATTTTAAAGTTTTTAGAGAAATAGTACCAGAGGTGTAAAGCGCCAACTGCGGATATCTGCCACACTGGACAGGGACAAATTCACAAGCTTAAGCCGACCACGATGGAGCACGGGCCAGCTAGAGGGACTCAGTTGGCCCAGCTGAAGAGTACCATAAATCCTGGTTGCAGAGCATTGCATGAATCTGCGTCAAAGATATGTTGCCCAGCCGAGGCAATGCGTCAGTTCCGAGATGTGCCTAGGCTGCCGTGCTAGGTCCTCTTGAATTGATGTATAGGATCCTATCGACGGGGATTTCAATGTGAAGTCCTGCGTGGGGTAGGCGGTGCACAGTTGGGGCAGTTGGGTCGGTTCCGATCAGGCTTCAGAGCAGGAGGCCAGCCAACGAGCCCTTGGAGTCACTCTGGGTTCAAGAGATGATGGTCCAGTCCTTCTCACCCATGCAAGAGGGCAGCAGGGAAGCACAGCAAAACAGTAGTCCAGGTGAGTGGAAGTCCTTCAGTAGCACAGCAGGCCTTCTTCCTGGCAGAGTATCCACAGGTCTAGAGGCGTACTGAAGTGGTGGTGTTCTGAGGTCCATCTTTTATACCCTGTTGCCCTGGTTCTGGAACTTGGGAGAAGCTTCTAGAGAGTGCCTTTGAAATGCAAGGAATTCCCTGCCTCCCTGACCTGGCTCCAAGCCGGATGGTATGACAATACAGGGTTGTTAGGCTCTTTGTGGGGAGACAGGACATAGCCTATTGAGGTGTAACTGAGGCTGTGTCCAGCTCCTCCCTCCTATCCTGCCAGTGATGGCCAATCAAGTCACACCTCAACTGCCTTTGTGTGTGGCTGTCTGGGAGGAATACACAAAACCAAAACTGCCAACTACTACCAATCATGTGACTAGAGACAGGATGCAAGCACCAAAAGGCTAAAACAAAAAAATGCCAACTTTCTAAAAGTGGCATTTTCAGAATTGAAATTTAAGATCCAACTTCATTATGTTAGGATTTTAAATAACAATTCCAGAGACATCAAGCATGAACTGGTTATTTCTTCCCATTTGGAAATTACACTTATAAAATGTAATAATGCAATCCCATTGTTATCATGTTGGAGAGATAGGCCTTGCAGTAGTGAAAAAAGAATGTAAGAGTTTTTCACTACCAGGACATACAAAACTTAAAAAGTACATTCCCGACTTTTAAACACATTGCACCCTGTCATTTGGGCTCTCTAGGGTTTTTAATAGGGGTGCCTTGTATGTATTAAAAAAAAGGAAGGTTTGTGCATGGTAAATCTTTTTTTTTTTGTCAGGTCGAAATGGCAGTTTAAAACTGCACACATAGGTTCTGCAATGACAAGCTTGAGGTATATTCAAAGGGCTGCTTAAGTGGGTGGTACAATCAGTGCTGCAGGCCCACTAATAGTAGTTAATCTACAGGTCCTGAAAGCATGTAGCGGATACTGTACTGGGGAAGTATAAGTAAATTAAATCTGCCAATTGGGTATAAGCCAATGGTACCATGTTTAGAGGAGAAAGCACAAGCACTTTATCACTGATTAGCAGTGGTAAAGTACACAGAGTCCTAAGGCCTGTACAAAATAACAGGAGGAAGGCAAACAGTTTGGGATGACCCTGCAGGAAGAGCCAAGTAGACAGGTCAAAACAAAGAAAGCAAAAGTGAAAACAAGACAATTATTGATTTGGGTTGGGACTCCAGTCACTACTAGAGAGTATACTAAAATATGTTTACTTTCAAGAATTAGTTTGTTGGGACTGGACGAACAGCGGCAAAGCAGATCTCTTGTAGGTACATCTATTCCTGGCCCAAGAAGCCAGATTTGCACTGTCTTACCACTACCAACGAATTGAGAACCTAACTTGAGAAACCCTGAAGCAACCATGCTGGGAAAGAGTGTGACTTGGTTGCTAGAGATTTGGGTAAAATAGTTTTCCAATGTACCTGCAAATTGGAGTCAGGTTCATAAATGTAATCAGTGAGAAATGTAAAAAAAATCATAAATCAATGAAAATACAGGAGATTGCACATAACTGAATTTGTGGAAGGCGTGCATCCAACAGTTAAAGTAAGAGTTTTGCAAGGGCTGTCTATTTCATAAAGTGTAGTGCCAATTGTCAAAATAGGATGATAACAGCCTTTTTCATTGTACAGAAAGCACCCAAGGAGAAAACAATCTATTTTGCCTGGAACTCTGAAAATCCTTACACCATTCATGAATATGCCCAAACAATCTGTTGTAATGAATCCTACAATAATGGCAGACTGCTGCGATACAACCATCTTTTCAAAGAGATAATTTGCATCACTCTCTGTTCCAGATGTATGAGTCCATCAGTGGAGGAGATGAAATGTCTGAACTTGCCCCAGGGATTCTGCCAGTTGTTGTGGTGAGCCTAATCTTTAATAGACAGTGCTCAAACGGAAAATATCAGAGACCTTAATTTTCCACGTAGCTGCTTCCCTATAGTAACTGCTTTTTTGCCAAGGTACCACCTCCTTTTTAGGTCATTTAAGAGTCTTGCAGACATAATGGATTAACATACACCTGGGTCTTCTCCAACTTTGGCAGTCATTAAGAAGCCATTCTGTGCATCTTGAGCCATAGATATGGCATCTGAGACATTCTTTAAAACCATATGTGATTTTCATGTGTACCAATCAGACATGTAAGTAAATGTGCTTAGTTATGTCAGACTTTAACAGAACCAAACCTGCCATGTAGCTGGCTCCTCTTGACTTATTTGTTTTATGTAATTTATTTTTGGTGATCATTTAAAGTATACAAAAATTAAGTTGCTACAACACCCACCCCTACTTATTGTATTGCATATTGTACAGCGTTTCCACCAAAACACAAACAGGCCCTTTCATCAAATCCACTTTTTGTGGCCTCATACCACCTTACTATATGTGTGTACCTTTGTCAAGGAATTGTTCCGGCTACTACTAAATTACAAAATTATTGGTCCAGCACAGTGGTGTGCTAAAAAATATACAGGATAACCTCGCACACCTCCCAGGTGTCAGGCTTCATCATTGGCCATCCCACGTTCACCAAATAATCCTCTAATGGTGAACGAGCCTGTATTATGGGCGGTGATACCACTATTAGTAGGAAAAAGGGCCTGTTGGACAATGAGCACACATTTGCTTTCAAAGAAAAGGAGAGCAATATGAGTCCATTTTATATTTCCTTTAATTATATCATTTGGCAAAGCCAATAATCTGCAAATACTGCAGGTCAGGTGAGCTTCAACACAGCAAGGGGTGAATAGGGAGGACAGAAAAGGGAAATGTGTGGAGAAGAGAGAGAGGAGTTAAGAATTGAGAGCAGATGCTTAGCTATTATTAGTGCAACAAATGCAACCACACTGGATCCCCAGAGCTTGAGGCACTCACTGTACCCCCAGACAAAGTGCCAAATACTACCCAATATTAGAGCATGCTCATTTTCCTTTTCTGCATTGGAGAATACAGCTCACTTCCTACACCACCGATGGGTATAGAGACCATTGAAAGGGTCACATAGACTATTTGTTTCCCGTATCTTACACCTCTTCAGAAAACTCAAGGGAACCACCATCAAAATGCTTTGTTTTAATATTGCAAATCCACCATGCACTACACATCTTATATGAATGCTATCGGAATTTCTGACTTTCCGCTGTCACATCTTTTATTTAGTTACATTATGGATGTTATTGTAAGTAAAATACCAATATACTTTATTTGGCTATATATTATTTACTAATAATCAACCTTACTGTAATGATCTGTGATGTGTACGTTTTTGGGCTTTGTTTATACACAAGTGCAATACTGTGAACTTTTAGGACCTGTGTGCATTCAGGGGAAGGAAGGAGCATTGGCATTGCTTGGAAAGTGGCTTCGCATCTTTGATGAATGTACTGTGCAAGTAGTATGGTAAACAGGGGTACCCCAATATTCTAACCTGGGGTGAATCAGTGTTTAAAGCAAACAATGATTCTATTGAGGCCATAATGTCCCAAAGGAGAGACACAAGAATTTGTGTCAGGGATAAGAGCAGACGGACCGATTTACGGGATAAGCAATTAATGCTAGAGGGAGCAATGAAGTATATATACAGGAGCAAGATTAAAGAAACTATGATATTTTATTTTGAACAAAACATGGTTCTGGAGCTAACATAAAAAAGTGACAATAAGCATGATGTGATAAGTGAGGGTGACTTTAAAAAAATATATACATCGCATTGACAGCACACATGGGAACTCCTCAAGAACAGTTTATACAAAATGCAAGGAGTTCATGTTGTAGGGGGTCAAAGGTGTTTCGATCGTAGTGACTAGAGATCATCTTCAGGATATAGCAGATATGAGCAAGCTGAATTCATGAAACCGGAAGCAAGACGGTGAAAAAGTATGGTGCAGACATAGTTTAAGGTGTTCGTTCAGCCAAAAAGTAGACGAGCGGTGGTTGAAGGACTGTGGCTGCCGTCTATGAGTGGGTATTGAAGACTCAGGATGAAAGTGGATCATCAATGCCTGAATAGAAGTCAAGGTGTAGTACGGCCAATGGTTCCAATTACCAGGACCTGCGAGAAGGGTATTGAAGAACCAGGATGAGAGGGGAACAACAATGCCTGATTAGAAGGCAAGGTGTATTGAACGAGTAATACGGATCTCTAGTGGTAAGGCACTGCTAGTTGGCAATCGGAGTATAATTAGTCTTCCGACTTGCGTGATTTAGAAGAACGCATGAGTCAGTGTGCTAGGGAGAAGCGGTCTGCATCTACGGCTTCCTGACATGGTGCGTTGAGTTGATGTACTGTGCAAAGCACCTCAGTGCAATCCTGGAAAGTGTATTTCCTATGAAGTCACAAAACTCTCACAATATTTACAAATGGCCGTAGCCATTTTAATTTTATCAAGTATATTTTCCTTGTGGTCCATACTGTCCTTGTAAGGTAATCAAGCTATATTATTGCGACATTCAAGACCTTGTCACCGGTACTCTTGAAAAGCTTTGGAGATTGTTTGTTAATGTTTTGGAAGTTTTTTCAAGTAAAAGCCTTCAGGAGTATAACTCATGTGCCATGCCATATACACATATACATACAACTCGTGTTACATGTTTTGCTTAATCTACCTGAGGAATAGGAAGTATCTAATATCCTTAGAGAACTTAGTAATAATGGTTTAACTATTAAACATTCAAAGTGCAGATTTGTCTTGAAATCCGATATCTATTTAGGGCATGAGTTGTGTGAGGAAGGCATAAGACCTAAAACTGATTTAGTGGAGGAGATACGAGCTGCCCCACATCCCAAATCTAAGGATGATGTGAGATCCTTCTTAGGATTAAGTGAGTTCTATTCAAAGTAAGTTCAAAATTTTTCTTGTAGAACATTTAATATTAGACAGTTAGTAAAAAAAAAATACGTTTGCATCGACTGATGAATGCAAGAAATAAATTCAAGATGTTAAAAGGTTTTGATCCTTTACTCACATGCATCTTAACCACAGATGCAAGCTCAAAGGGTTTGGGTGCTGTATTGGCACAAATTCAAAAACAGGAAGAGAATTTATCATTGCACATGCATCCAGAGCACTTACACCTGCTGAAGAGAAATATTCTACCATTGAAAGAGAGATGCTAGCTTGATGTTTGGGCTCTTGAACATTTTAGAGTTTATGTCTGGGGCAAAGAATGTTTAATAAGGAGTGATCACAAACCCCTCATACATTTATTGACCACGGAAGGTATGCTCAAAGCGTCAGCGCGTATAGCTCGTATGTCAATGAGGCCCCAAGATTTTGTTTACAGTATTGTGTATGTTCCTGGCAAAGACAATGTTCATGCTAATTTTCTGGCCAGAATGCCTTTACCCATCAAAGAAGAAGTCCACAATGAATGGGATGAGTTTCGTATTGCTTTGGTGCATGATGAGGGCACTATGCCTATTGACAAAACTGCATGGAGTGAATGATTTGCCAAGGATGAAGTTATGAAAAAAGCGAAAAAATACATTTTGTATGGGTGGCCTAAAACAAATGTTATTGAACCTGATCTAAGGTGCTTTTGGGAGGTAAAAAAGAAGTTATGTTGTGTTGAAGGGGTGATCAGAAGAGGTGGCAGAGCCATTCCTCCCAGTAGTTTGAGACACATTATAGTTCTAGATGGTCAAGAGGGTCACAGCTGTATCATGAGAACTAAACAGACTGTTAAAAAAGGTTGACATTTTTGTTGAACGTGTGGTTAGAAATTGCATCACATGTGGTAATTCTGATAAGTCTCTAAAAACTCCCAAGCCCAACATGAGAGATCATGTTATTCCAGAGAACCCATGGAATAATATTGCTATGGACTAAGCATGGGCGGAAAATCCGTTCCGCTCGCAGATTTTGCGAATTTTCGGTAAATTTGCAATCCGCGAACGCTCGTAAATTTACCGAAAATCCGCAAATTCGCACGCAGCGGATTTTTTTTTCTTGGTGATACAATTTTGCGGCGTGCGGTGCAAGTTCGCAATTGCGAACATGTAGGTGCGGCGGGCAGCAACAATCTCGCACTCGCGAAATTACAAAAATTGCAATTCTGCACAAGAAATCTACTAGCAAGCAGCATAGACCTTCTGAAAATGATGATTTTTATCAGAATAACTCCTCAGGTTGACATTTGCCTGCACTTTTTTGGATTTGAGGCCTTTTGATTTTCTTTGGATAACTTTTGGATTAGAAACCAACTTTCTCATATAAGCTTGTTTGGGGCATTACAGTTGCTGTAATGCTGTTCTGCAGAAAAACGAGTTTTGCAATAGTGAAAGCATTCAGCAGGTTCAAAAGTTCAAACTCATCATTAGTAACCATTCCCTGTAGTGCTTCCTGACAAGGGCCCCTCCAGAGTTCAGTTGCTAGTTGCAACAATTGTATGACCCTGCTCTGACCCTCACAGCAGGCTCATAGAATAGCTACAAGTAGGCCACAAAGGTCCTGGAAAAAAAAATTGCACTGCAACAGAAAGCAAATTACAGATAAGGAGGCAGGTGCCAGACTGGAATTTTAAAACAGTGACACATTAATAAATCAACCCCAAATTAATTCATGTCAGTTGAAGCAGGCAGGTGTGCTTGCTTTTCCCCCCCATAATCTACAGTGATGATGAACCAGAGGGTGGCATTGATGTACCAGAGGGTGGCATGGGTGAAACAGAGGGTGGCAGGGGTGAAACAGAGGGTGCTGGGAACCTGTGATGATGAACCAGACGTAGAAACAACATAATCGTGACCGTTGCGAGCCGACATGTAAGTTCGCAATTGCGAACTGGTACAAAACCCTCGCGAACTGGCAGAAATCCTTGCGAACTGGCAGAAAGCCTTGCGAACACACAAAAAAAAATGCGCAAATTCGCGAGAATTCGCGGATTTTGCGGATTGCGAGTTCGCAAATTCGCAAAATTCACGAACGCCAGATTCCCAAAATTCGCCCATGCTTACTATGGACATCATAAGCCCAGTCGGGCCTAGTTCCAAGTTTATCATTGCTGCCATTGACATTTTTTCAATGTGGCCAGTAGTCAAAATCGTTGAAAGTGTTGACACTGATGCTGTTTTAATGTTTTTGTATGAGATTTTCACGAAGGAAGGTTTACCCATGCGTCTCATCACTGACAATGGTGTTCATTTCTTATCTAGCAAAGGTAAGAGTTATTTCAAAAGAGTTGGAGTCACTCATTGTACCACGTCTCTATACAATCCCAGTGGGAACGGGGTTATCGACAGATTTAATAGGGTGCTTAAATGTGCCATACAAATTGCAGGTGTGGACAATGACAAGTGGGAGTTACAAGTTTTTAAAACACTTTGGATGTTTCAGAACCACCACCAATGATATGACTGGTTGTTCTCCCTTCGAGCCAATGAGAGGTAGATAACCTAGGACTAAATGTAATCGGTCATGTTTAGTTAGATCCACTTCTTGTAACTTGGATTTGGAAGTAGTTAAGGACACAAGGAAAGTTTTGATTAAAAAAGGGTTCTAAATATGATCCCATTGTCAATGTTGGTATGTTAGTAAAAGTTCAGAGACCATGGAGGGTGTAAAAAAGGAGAAAGCCATTTCATGGGTCCGTTTGAAGTCAAGGAAGTTCTAAAAAACTATGTGAGATTAACTGATGGCAGAGTGTGGAATTTGAGCAGTATAGCTGTCCTTAAAGCAGACAAGACTATCTATCATAACAATGGTCAATGTATCCCTGGGGGAAATGACATGGCAATGTTAACTCTAATAATTCAGGTTCACAGGATCTGCTTGGTGAGGACGACATAGTAGAAAGTCCTGTTGTTTTTCCTGATGTTAGTAATGAATCTAATGATAATGAGTGTAATAAGCAATTCATTCTCGGAAGAAACCAGGATGGATGTCTGACTTTGTTTCCCTTATCAGAAACAAACCTATGAAGTAATATTTTATTTATTTATTTTCCTTAAAAGGGGGAGGATGTGTTACATGTGCATGTTATGTTTATCTTTGAATTTCTTGGTTCACGGCGCGATCATGATGTTCTAGAACAGAACATCTGATCAAGTCTGTGAGTCAAGTAAAACAGCTGTTAGGAACCGACCAGAGCAGGAAGACGTGTAACCGGTGGTGCGTCCATTTTTATGGAATATACCTTTATTTATCACATCTTCTGGCTACGCTTCTACGCAACACACATCCTGAGAAACTTACAGGGAGTCCAAAGAAATGTGAACTATCCTTTCATTGCTGTCAATAGAAGTTTTTATGTAATACTATGGTATTTTAAAATGGGCAAACTAAATAATTTTTAACTTTGTCTTATTGAATGAAAATGCTACAATTTGGAATGTTCCACTAGTAAAGATATCTGCTATAATCTATCATTTGCGTGTCTCCTGTGAAAAACTATCGAATTTGTTCAATAGTCACACACGTTTTCAATGATTAATTAATTATTAGGCTTGAACGTAGGCCATCGATATTTGTAGAGTTTCATTACTACATTTAAACATTTAGTTGTTGAGACTGGTGGGCCTGAAGAGAAGACAGCATTAATGTTCTATCAAGGTTTACTAAGTGAACGGAAGATGTTCTGGCAGAGGTGGTATATCCTCCTACCAATGGTGCAAAGCTTTTAGATGTAGAGGCTGCTTAACAAGGGCACATAAGAGCACTTCTGTAGTACTCTCATGTACTCTCACATGCCTTTGGGAATCATTCTCAAAATATCTGAAAATTGAATATTCAAGTCATATTTGCATATAATTAGTGCAAATAGAAAGAACGTTGTTGATTGTTTCAGGACTTTTAGATGTAGGACTTTCTGGAAACTACATGGACATCATGATTTTTCAAATTCAATACCTGTGGCTAAAAAAAAGGTTCCTGAAAATTTTAACTCAGTTTCTGGTTCTAATTGTATCTTCAGGTCCTGTACCGTTTCATACATATGTATTTCCCTTAGTTTTGTTTTGGAAACCCTCATGAAAAAATGTGCGGTGACCTAATAGGTGCTCCTGTGTTTAAAGTGATTCTGGGTATGTTGTGCTGGAATTTGCATAAGCCTAGCATTGACAACTGCAACAGTTCAATTTAATTATATTTATTGCCGGGCAAGGTGTTTGGTATTGTGTGAACCATTTGTTAGTCGTATTTCTGAGGTTTCAGCAGGAATTCCAATACCTCATGCTGTTGGTTGTGTGACAGCCTTACCACCTTGTTAGTGTTAGTAATTGAGATATGAAGGTCCATACCAGAGTTATGATTGTAAACATGACTTAGAATCTAGTGTCCAGATTTTGGATCTCTCCAATGTAGAATATTTGTGTATTGTTGAAAGCAATGCTTCTAGTCATGTTCTATGAGGTGTTGTACCCTACAGAAATCCAGACACCGAGCTGGTACGTCCACAAGCTTTGTCCTCCTGAATTAAATTATAACATAACTCATAAAGAGATTTTCTTAACCTGTCATTTCAGAAAAGTGGGCATTATTTGTTGGGAGCTAAACTCACTATGTGATTATATATAGATTTCCAGTTTTTTAAATTGGCTACAACATTAACTCCCAGACAGCTTTGATGAACCTTATTATTTTCTGATTATGAATTTGAAATTAGTTATAGAGTAGGTCCAAACAATGGTAAAACAAACACTTGTCCGCACAAAATCAAACCTGAAAAAGAAAATAAACTGATTAATGCTCCACCACTACTTTTTCCATCAAAAACATTTAAAAGTCTATAAATAAAAAAGCTGGGAGCACAGAACAGGAAAACTGAAGTGGAAGTATGAATTACTGTATCCAGGAAAAGCTGCGTACTTGCTATCAATTCTGCTAAGACAACTGGCTATGAATTGGCATCATGATTCTAAAGTGACTGGGCATCCTGGAATAGCTAATAATGCCATTATCAGTTAGGAGATAATTTTGGAAGCCAACTTTATTTTCCAATGTAAAATGATATGTTTTAATATATTCAATTTTTGGTCAGATATTCCTCACTAATCGTACGGGTCTTTTGAGACTGAGACTGTAGTTTGTTGTCTGTTCCAGGCACACCTTTGCATACTGTTTCAATGGATTTCATAGTGCAATTACATTACCAAAGAGTCAAAACTGCACATTATTTATGGTAGTTGTGGATCACTTAAATAGAATGGTCAATTTCATCTCATTACCATTCGCAAAAGAGTTATTACAACTCTTTATACACCATATAATTTTTCTGCATGGTAATCTACATGAATTAATTACTTGCAGGGGGTCTCAGTTCACCTTACAATTTTGGTCTGTTTTATGTAAAGGATTTGATATGGAAGTCCATCTTCTATATATCACCTCCAGAACGACTGGAAAACTGAAAAATTATATCAATGTGTTAGACCTGGCATAATTCGCATGGGTTTCCCCTATATTTTTGCCTTTGTCTTCTGTGTTTGTGCTGTGTGTTGGACTTCATTCTGCTGGTCTAGATGCTTTGGGCACTTTGCCACTGCTGTTCAGTGCCAAAGTGCAAGTGCTCCCTTTGCAAACTGTTATTATGGATTGGTGTTTCCATATTTGGGTTATTTGATTTACTAGTCAGCACCAAATACAGTGCACTGTGTGTGCACAGGGCCTGTAAATCAAATGCTGCTAGTAGGCCTGCAGCACTGGGTGTGCCACCTACATAAGCAGCATGTAAATGTAACTGAGGCCTGCCATTGCAGTGCCTGTGTGCAGTCTAATGCTGCCATGTTGACTTGGCAAGTGCACCCACTTGCCAGGGCCTAACCTTCCCTTTTCTTACATGTTAGTTGCCCCTAAGGTAGACCCAAGGTACCCCTGTGGGCAGGGTGCAGTGTATATGAAAGGTAGGACATACTGTGGTGTATGTGGCATGTCCTGATAGTGAAATACTGCCAATTTCGTTTTTCACTATTGCAAGGCTATCTGTTCCCATAGGATAGAATTGGGAGTTTGCTTACAACATCTTATATGCTTAACTAGCCCTGGGCACAAGGTAGGAAAAAAAAGTTTAGTATGCCTGATCGCAGAATGTTAAAATGCATCTTTTAGTGAGGGTGATTTTTAGGTCTCACCTAGCAGACGCAGCGCATGCGCTGCTTCGCTTGGCAAGCCTCTATTGTTTTGGTGATGGGAGACAAACAAAGTGCGCGCATGGACAGGCGATGTGTGCGCGCATTGCTTCTCCTCTGCCTCACACGCTCCCACCGCATGCTCACACTACAAGGCAGACACGCTCTTCTTTACACAATATGTGTGTTTGATGGTCACGGTGTTAGGCGCTGTTGTAGCCAGAGGGTGACATCACTGCTTGCTGCCGATGCTGGGGCTCCGGTGATGACGTCATTGTGAGAAGCCTGCTCCTCTTCATCCTTTACCTGCAGTACAAGTCTCTCAATCAGTGGTCAAACAGCTGAAAGTAGGTGTGTCCCTGGCATGTACTGTTTTTCTCCAACTCTTTTGGTTGCTGGGGTTCCTCAGCATACTCATATGGCAGCAGCTCAGTTAAAAAGACTTTGCTCTGATATGTCTGTCATTCATGCACATAGTAAATGCCTTTATTGGAACACAACTGTCACTATGTTGGTGCAGAGGAGGTCTGGAAATCAAAATCAGGTCTGCACCAAACTGCAAGCAATAATCTAGCCATTGTGGCAACCTTTCCCGGCGCTCTATATACACCCTTTACACTCATCTTGCACACAGGCACACTCAGACCCACACCTTCTTTTTTCATTCATTTTGATAAACTTTTTATGTCTGTACTGTTATTTTCGCCTTTTTTAGATTCTGTAATATGTGCCCAGCGTGGAGCCATTGTTCATTTGGAGGCGTTCTTAAGGGCACATATAAGGGTATATGTTTTGTGCCATACCAGTCTCACTGCAGTTTGTGTCATTCACTTGGCCATAATGTATGCTGGCCATGAAGGCTGTTACATACAGTGAAATGTTATGTTACACATGTTTCATATAGCGCGGGCAGGGTATTTATGCGACCTCTTAGCACTTCTCGTTGAAGGTGTATGTGTCTGTAGTTGTGCATTTACCACAGAGCGTGCTAGCTCTGGGCTCTCCGTGGATATCACATGCCCATGATGTGTTGGATATTGGATTTCCCTTGCGGTTGTATTCCAAAGGAGGAGTTCCTGGCAGGGTGCAGTGCAGGTGGGGTGCTAGTCATTCTCCTTACACCCCATGTGTCAGCTGGTAGTTCTTATGAATGAATGATGATCTTATAGAGCGTGAACTTTGCCCAAAGGCGTCAAGGCACTAGGGATAGAACGAACGGGCATGCGTGGTAGGGAAGAAGCTACAGATGTTAAAGTGCGAAGAGCCATTTTTAAAAAAGACTTGTGAAAGGGTAAATGCAACTCTTGGCAAAAGATTGTTAGGGGTTGGAGCAGTGGTTGCACTTTACAAAAACATAATATTCATTTATTCAACTGAAGGGATGCGTTTCTGAGACATGAGCCCAAGTATCCAGGAAGGAGTGAGTGGACACAAAGAACAAAGAAGTGCCAAAACTATAGAGTAACAGGACCATCTGATCTCAATCGACACAAACTTTTAAACAAGCATTTGCAATGCAACAGGTCTCACATTTGCTGGAGTTTGAGCTATTGGCATTGTACATTACAATGCTCTTTATTTATGTGTGGGTTTTGAAAACAAATAAATAAAAGGCATTGTCATTACAATGCCAATAGCTTAAACTCTGGCAAATACGAGACCTATTGCATTGCAAATGCTTATTACATTCTGTGTTTGAAAATACCACTTTTAGAAGTTAGGTATTTTCTTGCTTAGCCATCCAGTGTGCCTCTGCTAGGATGTGTATTGACAGTCTGGCTTTAGAGTGACAGGGGCTGGGGATGTGCAGTGGCTCCAGAGAGTCTACATGAGTCACTGCTAGGCTGAATAGGTCTTGTCTGCATTTGGACTGGTGGGAGGAGTAGCACCTGCACCTGAATAAGGCTGTGCCTTTCTTCCACAATGATGTCTCCAACCCCATGGTGTGTCTGGAGCCAGGGCTCACACTGACGATGGAGGTTGTTGGGCACTTGCAAAGTTCCCCTAGAACTGGTTTTGACTAGGCAGCTCAGAGCCCTGGGCCAGGAGAGAACAAAAAGATTTACTGTATAAAAATAGAGGCCCAGACCCCAGACTTTTATATCACTTGTGGAAAATCAAGAGGAACCTATGTTTGGAGAAGAGCGGTAGAAACTGAGGAGGAATACTGCCCCTGTGCTGTTTGCTGTCTGGGGTTGGCCTGCAACTGCTACTTTCTGCCAAGGAAAGGGAAAAGAACTTTGCTGTTTGCTGGGTCTCCTGCTTAGCACCTTCGATGCTCATGACGAGCTCAGCTCGTCATGAGGTACACCTCTCGTACACTCATGACGAGCTGAGCTCGTCATGAACAATGGGAATAAATCAGGGTCAGCACAGGAGGGGAATACCATCAGCATTGATGGTGTTAAGGAAGATCTCCAAGGGCATGAAACTGAGCTTAGTATCAAAGAGGGGGAATAAAGGTGGACAATTTTTAGTGGGGTCCAATGTACTTGTCCTATGAAGTAGTAAGCAAAGTAATTTGTACAGAGTTCCCCAGAGGGAGCCGACTGATTGGCTCAAACTAACCTTTCTCTCATTATGTAAGACAGGGGAAGTGCATGATGTGAACCCTTTGTGGAATTTAAGGATACCTCACACAGGTTACCGGTTGGACAACTACTGTCATCCCATCCGATGACCGTCCAGCGTCATCATTGGTTTCCTGCTCCTGCGACAGGCTGGCGGTGCAATGCCCGTCGGGCAGCACGAAGGGCTGCACTTTGGCGGAGTTCTTTTATTCCTTGCCAGTGGGTGTGTGAGTGTGAGGGGCCTAAAAAAGTGCAATAGTGAGCGTGAGTGTAGTCTTAAAAAAAGTCAGTAAAGTCCATTAAACAAAATTTTAATAGCATGGCTCACTGCTTTATTAAAAAGGAAATTAAGGGGTCTTGAGGAGTGATGGGTAAGGTAATCAATCCTCATTCAACCCTCTTTCAAAGTTCACCAATTGTCCCTGGTACATTGATAAATGTGCATGAGAAACTTGTTACTGACATGACAGAAAATGGATGCCTTTTTGTCAGTTCAGCTCTGTTTGATCTACACCATGGGGAACATCTGATCGACACAACAGCCGAACTTTACTGATCCACACATCATGACACCTAACACCCTAAAGATACTGACCCTTAATGTGCGGGGTCTTAACAATCCAGTCAAGAGACAAGAGAAAGACTGTACTGTCCTACCTTGAAAGCACGCAGGCAGACATCTGCCTACTCCAGGAGACACACCTACTGGCCCGAGACTGCCAAAGACTCCGCTCATGGAAATTCCCCAATCAATACTATTCCTCTAGCCATACTAAAACAGCAGGGGTCGCGATCCTGGTGGCGCACCACTTCAAGGGGGAAATCCTCCATAAGAGTGCAGAACTGCGGGGCAGGCTACTGGCATACCGCATCGCCTTAGGCGGCCTCACCTTCACAATAGGCTCCCTGTACTGCCCCAACGAAGGACAGGACCGATTTTTCCACTAAGCTCTCACGGACATCACTGCCTCGCAAGACAGACATATCATACAGGGGGGAGACATGAATATGGTTTTCGACCCAGCTTTGGACAGATCAGGGCAGCGTTCCCACCAGGCAGGGACATTTCCCCCTTCTTGCTTAGAAAGGATGACAGAGTACGATCTACATGATCTATGGCGCCTTAACCACCCGCGGGAGAGAGTTTACTTCTACTACTCTAACGCACACAAAACATACGCACGGCTGGACTAACTCCTAACCACAAGCCCATTATGCACCCTCACGTCATCCAACGACATTTGGGTCATCTCACTATCAGACCACGCTCCAGTTACCGCGACACTAACCCTGCCCCTATAACACGACCACCCAGGATATGGAGACTTAGGGACACTCTCTTACATAGGAAAGAGGTAGTCAAACACATACAGACCGCTATCCAAGATTATTTGACCCACAATGCCAACTCGGACACCACCCTTGCGACTCAATGGGGAGCCATGAAAGCAGTACTTAGGGGAGAGTTTATCGCCCTTTCCTCTGCGGAGAATAAGGCTAGGCAAACTAAACGGGACAAACTCACACAAAGAGTGCACGAACTAGAACAAATGCACCAGCGGACGGGGGACCCGCGAATATGGAAACAGCTCAAAGTGGCCCGGCAGCTGCTAACAGCTCTAGACTTGGACCGCGCTGAATATGCAGCTCTGTGCCTCAAACATACCTATTACACAGGGGGAGACAGATGTGGTCATTTGCTCGCCAATCGGCTCCGGGTAGTGCAACAACAACAGAATATCAAAGAGATTACCAGGTCGGACGGATCCACGGCGACGGGAGACGCGCAAATATCAGAGACCTTTCGTGACTTCTATGCCGCCCTGTACTCTGGCGACCCCCCGAATGTGATGGCTGCCACACATTACCTAGGCACAGTTGAGCTCCCCTCCCTGGCCCCAGTACAGACAGCCTTTCTGGAGAGGGAGATTCGAATTGAAGAGGTGGTTACCTCTATCCCCCGATTGAAGACAGGGAGGGCACCTGGCCCAGACAGTTTTTCCGCTATTTTTTATAAAACCTTTGGCGCCAAGTTGGCTCCCATCCTCACCCGCCTTTTTAACTCCTTCGCTGAGCCGGGGGCCATTCCACCAGACCTCCTCCGAGCTTCCCTCTCAGTCATCCCGAAACCGGGGAAAGATAGAACCAAATGCGGATCCAACAGGCTGATCTCGCTTCTTAACGTCAACCTTAAGCTTTATACTGGCATACTGGGGGCACGACTTGCACCTTATCTCCCGGGCCTCATTGACCTGGACCAGGCTGGCTTTGTCCCGAAAGACAAATGGTAGACAACACCAAGCGAGTGGTTCATTTGATTGAAAAAGCCTCCCGCATACCAGGGGAACGTATGATGTTAGCAGTCGATGCTGAGAAAGCATTCGACCGGGTACACTGGCTATATTTGGAACTAGTCCTGGCCAAGGTTGGGATTGGGGAAAAGTTCCGTACCCTGATCTTCAAATGTTACAAATCCCCTACCACGGTGGTGCGGGTTAAAGGCTGCAGTTCATCCAGCTTCGGAATTGAGAGAGGGACAAGTCAGGGGTGCCCGTTGTCACCCTTGCTCTTCGCCCTATACATGGAGCCACTCGCGCAAAGGGTAAGACAAAACAGGGAGGTTAACGGCATTAAGTTTGGCGGAGACGTACATGCCATCAGTCTCTACGCTAACGACATCCTAATTTCCCTAGAACAGCCACGCACAGCCCTACCGGCTTGCATCACTGAGCTCGAGGCCTTCGCGACAGTGGCAGGGTTCAAAATGAATGTGGACAAATACACAGCACTGCTGGACCTGTCTCTCTCTGCCTCCACCAAGACCTTCCTGAGGAACCTCCTACTCATTCGATGAGCGACTGATACTGTTCCCTATTTAGGGATTCAGCTGGCCTCAACGCTTGGAGGAATGACGACGGCGAACTACGCTACCCTTCGCACACGGATTCGAGGAGAACTGAGCCGCTGGAGACATCTCCCCCTCTCCTGGCTGGGGAGAATTGCCGCGGTCAAAATGACCATCTTGCCACAGGCCCTCTATCTATTCCGAGCCTTGCCTCTACGACCACCTGCAGGCTGGATCAGACAGACACAAGCAGACCTAGCTCAGTTTATTTGGCAGGGCCGGAAGCCACGAATGAAGAAGACAATCACCATGATGGCCCCAGAATTTGGGGGGTTAGGCATACCAGACCTGCATAAATACTACCAGGCAGCACAACTCCGCTACCTGGTCGAGTGGAGCCGGTGGGAATCCGGGAAACACTGGCTTTTCCAGGACCAGGCGGTGGCGGGGCGCCCACTACAGGAGGTCCCCTTCCTACCGAAACCGCATAGACCCGCAAACCTCTACGCCTCCCATGTAACCCGAGCCTCGCTGGAAGTCTGGGACGCAACCAACAGCTCTCATGAGCTGACTACCTTTCCCTCCCCACTGACGCCACTGGTGGACAACCCAGACTTTACCCCGGGTATGGAAAAGGGAGCCTTTGCGCACTGGCGCCCGGCAGGCTGCCGGTTCTTATACCACGTATACGGCCCAGACGGCGTACTCCCCTTTACACTCTTCAAGCAGGAATACGGCTTTACCGAGACAGAACGCCTGCGATACCTTCAGATGCGGCACTGGGCGCTTCATCCGGAGGTAATAGAGACTGCAGACAGACGCCTCACACCATATAAAAGGTGGCTAGTTACACGCACCTCCGACTCCAAACTTATCTATGACATCTACAAAATGATCCAAACACTCCCTACACATGTCCATAACCCAGGTCGGGAATGTTGGGAGAAGGAACTGGGCAGGGCTCTCAGCCACAAAGAGTGGGAGGGGATCTCCTACAAGGCGCACCACTCTGCGTATCACCTAGGACTCACTGAAACCCTTACGAAAATCTCCACATATTGATACTACACCCCAGAAAGGTTACACAAGATGGACCACTCCAAAGACAAACGCTGCTGGAGAGGCTGCGACCAAGTGGGTACCCTTGTGCACTTTTTTATGGGAATACCCTCAACTCCAATCCTACTGTACACATATACTCGATGAAGTGGACACCCATTTTCAAACCACCATACCACGCCTCCCTGCATACATCCTGTTAGGACTCCCTAATGTGCTGATGTATCCCCTTCAATCCCGCAGAGGGCGTCAGATCGCCATTGCTTTGGGGTCAGCTCTGCAAAACATTCTCACACACTGGCGCATGGCCACGGTCCCCTCCACCACAGGCTGGCTCCATCGGCTGTGGCATGTGTTAGGTATGGAGAAGATAACCCTCACTCTAGCCGGAGATAGAGACCAATTCAAAGAGCTCTGGCAATCACTCCGGTCTCTACTACTGAATTCACCGAAATCACATGCCCATGCTATCTTAGACTTCTGCGCCTTACCATGCCAACGACCTCAAATCAGTGAGATACACATTAACGATGCGACCACGCCGGATCGGACACTTGACCTTCCAAGAAGAAACCTGAGCACTGGACAAGGGGAGGGAGGAGGGAGGGCCCGAAGTGGGGAGGGGAATGGGACAGAGGGTGGGGGGAGTTTTTTTTTGGGAGTTATTGAATTTGAGGTTTATGCCTTCTTCCAGACAGGTCGGACTCATCCAATACCGCCAGGGCCCTCGGGCCTCCATTGAACTCTCTACCGAGCCTAACGGGCACTGACCTGTATTACTCCTGTAAACTGTGTATTTTACTGCATTGTTTTTCAATAAAAAAAAGATTGAAACCTAAAATAAATCTCAAACATGTATTACCATTGGGGGCAAGTGATCACTTCCGCTGCCTCTGACATCTCTAACTTTAACAAATGAGAGACATACTGCATTGGAAATGCAATAGGTCTTACATTTGCTGGAGTTGGAGTTATTTGTATTATAAATGCCAATGTTTTCTACCTAGCCATGTTGCAGGATGCAGTGCCATATGTGGCCAAAAGAGGTCCCATGGGACCTCTTCTTTTGGCCAATTATAGTACTGCAGCATGCAAAGTTGGAGTTATTGGCATTATAAAGGGCAATATTTTTAGGTCTCACCTGGCATTAGCAGCGCGCAAGTGCTGCTCTCACCATGCAAGGGCCTTTTGGAATCGATACTATTTGAGAAGGGGGCTTTAGGCCACGCCCTTCTTTTTAATTGGTCTGTGTAAGCGTTTATGTTAAACACTGCTGCATGATTGGCCATCGGGCTATTTTGTTACCGCCTTGTCCTCTTTTAGTACAGCCCATTTTGACAGGCCGACGCCATCTTTGTTCCTATGACGCCTGAGGTGTAGCTTTGGAGCCAGTGCTTGTTTCCCTTTGTAGTAGGGCTTGGCAACTCCATTTTTCTTCTGCACTGTTCCGGTATGTAAAGGTGGTTTTATAGAGATTTTATTTATTGTTTTAGTGCTCCAAGATTGTTCCAGCCATCCTGGAAAGGTAGATGAAAAGACAGCGGATGCGACAGGACATATGCACGCTCATACATGATTATGCATAATCTCCTTGGTCATTAAACTGGGCTTGCCATAGCATCAATATGCATTGGTGTTTGCATGTGTGACATGCGCTTATATACCATTGTGCTTTTATTGTTTTGCGATGCTGAACTGTATCAGAAGTATCAATAGTATATTTTTTTCTTTTTTGGTGATTCTCAACATCTACAAAAAGCATTGACCTCTGTCAAAGAAAGCGAGTATTTACAAAATCAATTGCTAGCTGCTCGTGTTTTTATTGTAGCAGATTTCAATGCTTTACTTTTAGCAATCAGCCCATTTAGTCTGACAGCAGATTCAACGCGGATCCCCAGCTTGCCCGTCAACACCTCTCATCGCTGTTCTATATCTTTTGCCGAGCCATATTGCAGGGTCATTACCATTTATGGCCAAAAGAGGTCCCACAGGACACCTAGTGACAGCCTGTGGCAGTGCACCTTCACACACTGCTTGTTTTCTGTGTGTTCTGGGGCTTGTAGCATGACGGTGGCACGTATCCTGAAAATCAACGACAAAAAGCAATGACTATGACAAAGGAAACAAACATTGACATAACGCATAGCTGGTTGCTAGTGATTTTTTAAAGAAGATGCCAGTGCTTTACTTTCAAACTTCTGCTTTAGCTTTCTCTCTCCTTTGCCCATTCCTGCCCCAGGAACTTGATGTATTCTCCTGTATTATTCTCTCACCGTCTCCTGCTCAGTAAATTATCTTCCTCTTAGGCCCTCGCTATTCCACTTACCAGGTCCACTCTTTTTGCCTTTTTCTCCCTGTTGCCTATCCATATCCCAATGGTTGGTTCTCATCTTTGTTCTCCCTCACCCTTTGTCTTTATCTTCACCCCTTTCTCTCTGGATTAGACCTGACTACAAAGGTGCTGTTTGGTGGCAGCTCTTCCACCCCAATTATACCCATCACCCCATTTCATCATGTTGCAATGTTGGAATACTGTCTTTTTGCAATAACAGGCCACAATGGGATTTCTCTTCTACAACAGGGCATATTTTGTCATAACCAGGCTGAACTAAAATAGCCCAGCTTGGGGTAATTTCTACCAGTCACATCCAGTCTTTTCTTTTTTTTTCTTTTTAATATCATCTATTTAAACCAAACATTTATTGCTGTCTCAAATTTTGTGCATCCATCCCTTCCCACAAGTATCCTTTAGTTTACAGTCTACTATATCTGCATATAATTGTGATTAGTAGCACACAGGTATGGGCAATATGTATTAGAGACTTTTAATACCTTGGCATATATATAATTTTCTTATAATACTGAAATGTGCAATTGTAGCATTAGACCATCTATTTTAATGTTAATGTTGGCAGACTTGTTGCTCATACAAGTACTTAGAACAGTGAGTCTTTTTTGTGGTTCACTTCAAACCAGACTCTGCTCCAGTCTTAGCCACTATTCCCTCCACTCACCTTTGTATATCCAACCTTCCTCTCCTTTATCACCACAATCTACTCTCTCCCTCCACTTTGGGGCATCCCTTCCTTTTATGAAGCAAGGAAAGGGTGGAGGACCACAGGCTGTTACTAGGAGTCCCTGTGGATTTGTAAAGGGACCTCTATTAGCCACATAATGTACTGAACCCTTAATACAACTTTTAGGAGAAAGATTGCAGCTGAGCATAGGTTTCCATTTGTTTGTATTGGAAATTACATTTGTGTTAGCTTATGTTTTAAAAATGCATCATTGTTATTTAGTTAGCTTTATTTCACAGACAAAGCTAAATAAACAACAATGGTGCATGTTTAAAACACACGCTAACAACAAACTCACTTCCAATAAAAACAAATGGAAAGCATGCTCAGCTGCAATCTTTCTCCTTATAATTGCATTAAGGGTGCAGTACCTTATGTGGCTAATAGAGGTTCCTTTCCAACTCCACAGGGGCACCTAGTAACAGCCTTTGGTACTTCACCCTTTCCTTGCTTCATAAAATAAATGTTATTACTTATGCTACTGCTACTTTGTTTTTGTGAGTAACGTTAAAGGAGCCAGTATGCGCTGTGAAAAGGGCTTTTCGGTAACACAAGCATTTGCAACGCAATAGGTCTCGATTTTACACAAGTTTGTCCTATTGGCATTGTAAATGACAATAGCTTTTATTAATGTTTTAAAAACCACAACATAAATAAAAGGCAATGTCATTTACAATACCAATACCTCAAACCTGTGTTAATGCGAGACCTATTGCATTGCAAATGCTTGTTTACCTAGCCATGTTTCAGGGTGCAGTACCATATTTGGCCACATATGGTACTGCAATCTGTAGAACACAGCTTTCCAAACTGTGTGGCGCGACACATTACTGTGTCGCGCCCCAGCTGTAGGTGTGTCGCGGGATGAGATGACTTCTGCCGGCAATCTGCAGAGTGGAGCTGCAGGGGCTCTTAGAAGGGGTAAAACAACAACAAAGTCCCATTAACATGCACAAGGTCTTTAACGACCTGTGAAGTGCTCGGGTGCGGCTGTGAGCGGGCCCGGGATGCCACACACGACGGGGGGGAGGGGGCATTGAGTGGGGGCTGAAGCCCTGTGATGCCAATGGGGGGGGGAGGGCATTGCATCATCTGCATTATTTGTCGATCCTGCATATCTTCGTATAAAAAAAAGCCAGGAACATTTAGGCCCTAGATGTTACTGGCTTTTTCATACGAAGATATGCTTACGTTATGTATGGTGCATTTTCTTCTGTCTTTTGGTCCCCCGTTGTTTTTGTTTTACACCATCACTGCTCAGGTCAATATTTGTGGTATTCTCTTTGCCGAGCAGAAGGTGAGCTTAGGGCAAGTGCCCTATGACAGATATGACCGAAAATGAGGAACTAATTCTATTTTTAAGAGTACTCGTTTTATTGAAGAAAAACATTTCTAGTCACATGCTTTCCCCACTTTCTTTAACAGATTGTAGACATTAATTTCTATAAAAATGATTAGTGTTGCTGCATTTTTGGGTCCCTTTATTTCCTCAGTTTTGTTCTACCTATAAATAGTAGTTGTGTTCCTGCATATGGGACTTTGGCATCTTCTGTATGTGTGTTCTGTGCATGTAAATACATCACACTTCATCTCCTTCCTCCGCATCACTGTCACTTCACTCTCTTCTTGTGCAAGTACTTCCTTTTGTCGCCTCCACTTTACCTCTCCCAAGTACACAAACACATAATACTTTTTCTATTCATTGAGCGCTGTCAATGTTTTGAGAGCTGTGTACAGGGCCAGACTGGGAGACGAAGGCAGCCCTGGCAATTTTCTCGGACCGGTCCTGCGGGAGTGGGGGTGGCGGGGTGTTGGGGTTGGCTGGCTGCCTGGCCTCTGGGGAAGCACTGCCTGGCCTGGCAGGTCGGAAACGCTTGTATGCTGCTTTTGTAACCTGGGGGGGCAATATTGCAACACAGCTGCAAACCCGGCCCCCAGTAACAAACCGGCCCGGTGTGTGTGTGTGGGGTTGTGGGGGGGGTTGTGTGTGTGTGGGTGTGTGTGTGTGGGGGGTGTGTGTGGGGGGGGTGGGGGTGTGGGGTGTGTGTGGGGTTGTATGTGTGGGTGTGTGTGTGGGGTGGTGTGTCAGTGGGGTGGTGTGTGTTGGGTTGTGTGTGGGGTGTATGTGGAGGGGGTTGTGTGGGGTGTGGGTGGGGTGTGGGGGTGTGTGGGGTGTGCATGGGGTGTGGGTGGGTGTGTGTGTGGGGTGTGTGTGGGTGTGGGGTGGTGTGTCTGTGGGTTGGTGTGTGTTGGGTTGTGTGTGGGGTGTGTGTGGGGGGGTATGTGGGTGGGGTGTGGGGGTGTGTGGGGTGTGTGTGGGGTTGTGTGTGGGGTCTGTGTGGGGAGAGTTGTGTGTGGGTGGGGTGTGGGTGTGTGTGGGGTGTGCGTGGGGTGTGTGTGTGGGGTGTGTGTGGGGTGTGTGTGTGTGGGTGGGTGTGTGTGTGTGGGGGTGTGGGGGGTTGTGTGTGTGGGGTGTGTGTGTGAGATGTGTGTGTGTGTGGGGTGTGTGTGGGGGGGTTTGGGTGGGTGGGGTGTGTGTGGGGGTTGTGTGTGTGGGTGTGTGGGTGTGGATTGGTGTGTCTGTGGGGTGGTGTGTGTTGGGTTGTGTGTGGGGTGTGTGTGGGTGGGGTGTGGGATGTGTGTGGGTGGAGTGTGGGGTGTGTGTGGGTGTGTGTGGGTGTGTGGGGTGTGTTAGGGTGTGTGTGTGTGGGGTGGTGTGTGTGGGGTGGTGTGTCTGTGGGGTGGTGTGTGTTGATTGTGTGTGGGGTGTGTGTGGGGGTGTGTGTGGGGTGGTGTGTCTGTGGGGTGGTGTGTGTTGAGTTGTGTGTGGGGTGTGTGGGGGGGGTTGTGTGGGTGGGGTGTGGGGGGGTGGGGGGTGTGTGGGGTTGTGTGTGTCTGTGGGGTGGTGTGTGTTGGGTTGTGTGTGTGGGGGTTTTTGTGGGGTGTGGGGTTTGTGTGTGGGGTGTGGGTGTGTGTGTGTGTGGGGTGTGTGTGGGGTTGTGTGTGGGGTGTGCGTGTGGGGTGGTGTGTCTGTAGGGGGTTGTGTGTGGGGTTGTGTGTGGGGTGTGTGTGGGGTGGGGTATGTGTGTGTGGGGTGTGGGGCCTTCGGGCTCGCTCGCTGTGCTTCCTCACGTTACCGTGTCCCTGACATTTTTTTCACAAAAAGGTGTGTCACCAACATGAAAGTTTGGAAAGCTATGCTGTAGAAGATAAGGTAAATCTACCCTACCCATAATGTATTGCATGCAAGACAGTACCACGAGTACATTTAAATAGCTATATCCATATATAAAATTAGTAGCTTGAAATGTGACAAAATAATTATTATATTAATTCCAGATTAGGTTGTACTTTGTGTGGAACTGATGAAGGGAAATTTATAGAAGGCCTCATGTAAATGTGAGATGTGCTAGTGAGAAAAGTAACCACTGCCAATTTGTTAATTGTTATTTCTGTTACTTGCATAATATATGGTATGAACCTAATTGTGTCAGGACATCAATAGGAATTCCTGTTTGCTTGTTAGTTGGAGTATTTGAGCAGCCACTGACCATTGCAATCAGTTGTTACTTGAGAAGAGACTGAGAGTTGGGTCATTGTATAAACCTTAAGAGATTGATTAGTATGACAGGGCCAAATTTATATTACGCCGACGTAATTGGTGTAATTTTGGGAATTTCGCAATATACGTATGTGAGATTCCTGAAATTATGCCATTATGCCATGTCATGTAATTATATGCTTTCCACTGCAAAACTTTACTGTGAGCGTGAAGGAAGAACACAAATGTCCAGAAGGCAAGAGACTGTTGCTTGCAACACTTTTTGGACTATTTTGTTACAGCGAAGTGCTACCTTGCAATAACAAGTGATACGAGGACGCCTTTTGCACTATAATATAATGTTAAATGATTTGCATTTCCCGGGATTATTTGTAATGTCACGTAATTTTCCTGAATTTAGCGTACTCCTACTGATTAGAGACCTGTTGGCAAAAAGAAGCTTGAAGTGTTTTCAATGAGATGAGGTTAAGAACATTTTTTATTAGGGGCCACATGTTGAAGAATGTTGGGGCTTGACCACAAAGGATTTGCGTGCATGGCAGTGGGTTTTACAGGTTATTATTGTCGATATTTCCGAGCGTGTTTCTGTCAGGAAACCTGTGAAGCCTGTCAAACAGTATTGTGACAGATGCTGTTTTCAGGCCTGTCTGGTAGCCTGTAATAGCTGTATCATGAAAGTCTAGTATTAGATGAATCAACTTACTAATTGGTTTATTTGAGTATTTATAAAGCACATAGAAACATATCACTACGATACACAGAAACAATAAATTCCAAGGTGTGAGATGTTTATTTTGAGCAGATACCGGCCTTTTTGTGACAACTCTGGTGAATGCATCAATTGAAAAGCTTGAAGAGTTTTCACAAAGGTAGGTGACCCATTATCGATTCCCAGCCTGCCCACCTGATGTGCACACACTGAGGGTGTGAAAGAAGGTTAGATCTTGCCTGAAGAAGTGTAAAGGAAAAACTTCAGTGGGCACAATTTCCTGCAGATAAGAAACCTCAAAACCAACGACAGTTTTGTGAACAACTCAGGGAATTTTAAATAGAGTTGTTCATAGATTTCATCAATAGACACCTGTTGCTGTCTGTTGAGAGATCTATTCTCATAAACACATCAAAACAGTTCATTAAGGCATATCAAGAGAGTGAGGTCTTTGTTTTATCCCCCTTCAGCGATTGGTTTTCCTGCTTCTTTCCAGCCAAGCATTGCTCGGATTGATTGTCAATCAAAGCCATTTTCTGACTGCAAACGTAAAGTAGGTCCCCGTGCCTTTCTCTCATGTCGGCCAGACATTTAATGTATGCCTGGTGTAGTAGGCCTCCATGAAGCTGAAAGGCTCCTTAGTAGCTGTCAGGCTCCATTAAAGGCACTGTCTAGTGGGCCAGCAAGGGCATTGACACAATAGTCCTGGCATACTGTGATTCATCAGTTTTCTTGAGACCCAGGAAGGAGCAGCTCCTGAGATGCTTTCCTCTGCTTTGAGCCCCTCAGCCTTTTCACTTCCTCCAAGGCTATTGCATTCCTGAGCAGACATGCTTTTGGATGTTTTGACTCAGGACCGTTCTAGGATTTTTAGGGCCCTGGGCAGAAGGGGACTCTACAAGGCCCCTCTAATTTCTATAAACTTAACCCATTCAGGGCTGTCTGCATCTCAATAGATGCCCCTGGAGCAGCAGCCCCCCCCTCTCAGCCACCTACAAGCACTTCTTAGCAGCTCATCAAGGCTGAAGGTGTGAGGGTTGCTTAGCTCCAGAGAGGGTTTATAGTGCCAAGGCGTAAAAACAGCAGGGCAATAGCCATCCGGCTGTGCCTCTGTGCCAGTGGGGAGAGCAGGCCTAATTGCCAGACAAACCTGATGAATGTGTCTTCAGGCAACTTGGAATGGGGGCCCCCTCCCCTTGCTACACCATAGCAATGAGGCCAGGCAAGGGGGCCATCCTAAGGTGGTGCACTTGCAAGGTGCCACCTTTCATGCTATGGTCAGACTCTGTCGCATTGCTGGGGGGCCCTAAGTTGGAGGCCTGTCTCTGGGGCACTGAGCAGCTACCCACACTGCCCATGCCTAGTGCTAGCCCTGTTTTGGCTGTTTGTCACTCCACACATGTGGACCCGGCTGCTATTGATGGCCTGGTGATCTACAGTACAATGGAGCAAGAGTGTATTTATGTGTGTACTTCAGCTTCCTGAAAGTTGTGCCGCCTGCAGTGCACCAATCCTGTTGCCTCAATGTGAGGTTGGACCCTGCTGATGCTTACTGACCTCAGGTATCCATGCCCCTCCCACATTGTGCCCAATTTGATCCGGGGGCACCCAATGTCCAGTGTATAATATTGACCTTTGAATTCATTTTCTGGCTTAACTTCAATTCTTCTTGCACCTAATATGGGCCTTCACTGCACAACAGCTTGCATGATACAGTCTCAACCTGAACCAGTCCGACTTCAGAACGGAAACACTGAGAATACAAACTGCCCCACAAATCTTCCCTCTTAGCGCTGACTTCATACTGGTTCTTCGTGGCTTCTCTCAATGGCTTCTATGTACTGGAATTGTATTTCCTTTCCGTGACTTTATTCAGGTGACCCTTTAGTGTTGAATTGTTTTCAGTGACTTGTGCTGGGCTTGCTTCCTGGTGCTGGTGTTAGCTTTTAGGGCTCTCTATGGCCTCGCTTCCTCTATTGTGTGTTTATTTAGACTGTCTTTTAATGCTGGTTTCTTTTTCTGCTGTTATAGTGGAAGCCTTTAATTTTTCGCTGTATTATCACCCCATGACAGGTACGGTTCGCACTAGGGTTAAAGTTGTAAGTGTTTGCTTGTATATTCTTTTGTTTTTCAGAGATATATCGCAAAGGTTCATTCTGCACATTGGCGCCGTTGTCATCTAGTTTTATCAATGGAAAGAGCAAGCAACGAATAGAGGCCATATACACCTTGGCTGTGTCATACAACTGTCAAAATTGGGATTCAGTGGGTCCATCAAACCCCTGAAACTCTGTGCCTTTGCACCTGCAACACTATCAATTCTTATCCCCTTCACTGAAATGTGTTCAGGACACTAACATAGAAAATGTAACCTGTGTCTGGGCACACCTCAAATTGTTTAATACTGCTTAGGTAAAAGGCCAGTTTAACACATATTAAAGGTAGCATGAAACAAATGTATTAAACATTAAATTGAATACTCATGATCCTAAACAGATATTCTTCATGAGATTCAACATATAAATATTATAATTTATTTACGAACTCTGTATGTCTTGCCAACAATGCTCTCTGGACTTTGTGTTACAAGGTGAGACAAATTAGCTTTGCCTATACATTTTTGATAGGGAGCCAATGCATGTATCTACCTGCTACAGAATCAGACCTCCTCAGCTGGTAGGCAAGTCAAGTCATTTTAAATTTGCTGGAACTTATTCAGAGAGAAAGCTCAAAAGCCCAAGTAAAGAGCCATACTGTAATCAGGGCAAGAAAGACAGGCATACCAGAGGTCACAAATAAGTCAAGTAGCTCCTTCATCGGATCAGGAAGGGCTTCTTTAACACAAAACAGGGGAGAAACAAGTAAGGTGAACTGCCTCCATCTTCTGCTAAGACATGAGATCAGGATTTAGTATATGCCCAAGGTTTTAATTTTTGGAGATAGAACAGAAGGGACGGCTAAGATGAGGGGGCAGAGACTGCATTTCACCATCATTGATCTCTGCCAACGATGAACAAATAATGTTTTTCAAATCAATTAAAAAATTGTGACTCATTGATGCTTTGTGGTCAATAACTTTGATGACTGACTGAGCAGGTAGTATGCTGTGCGAGCCAAAAAATCAGCTGGGCCTTGTTAGAACTGGCTATTTCTGGTAGGCTAAGGCTGACGCCAAAGCCAGGCAGAAACCCCCATTCTAGTCAGGGCAAGGGAGTCACACGCCAAGATAACCCCTGCTCACCCCCTTGGTAGCTTGGCACGAGCAGTAAGGCTAAACTCGGAGGCAATGTGTAAAGCATTTGCGCCAGCACACAACAGCAACAACATACTAGGCACACCACAAAAGGAACTTCACACAAGGTTATTATTAAATAACTTTTGTATTGTAAAAACACATCAGATAGGATCACACAAAATACATAGTGCCAACTGGCACGGGCAATATTCACAAGGGATTATGTACAAAACAGGGCCACATGGGCCACTGTCAGAATCAGATATAGCACTTTTAGAACTTAGAATAAGTATAGCACAAGATAACAGTTATAAAATACATCCAGTAACTACTGGGAACAGGTACCAGGACCTAACTAGGACCACCTGTACTAAAAAGAACAACCACCTAAGTATCACACATCATTTAGGGATATAAGCACAACACATTACACATGATGCATGAAAACACATTCAGAGGTGTAGTGAAGGGAAACACATGATGCATAAACCTACACATTCAGCGGTGTTCAGAACAAAGCACATGATGCAATAAAATACATTCAGGGGTGCAGCGCAAGAAGACACATGATGCCTAAAACATTCAGAGGTGCAGCGCAGGGAAAAGGAAGACACATGATGCCTAAAAACATTCAGAGGTGCCAGAACAATACAATTGCCCAAAAATCACATGATGCCTAAAAACATTCAGAGGTGCAGGAATAACACATGATGCAAGAAAACACATTCAGAGGTGCAATAACCATACAATTGCGCAAAACTTACATAAGCCACCACCTGTGGCAGTCCCTAGGCCAACTGGCCTTGTTGGGGCTAAGACCCCATGTGTCCAAATGCCAGGGCGCGCTGCCATGAAGCGCCAGTCCAAGCACAAGCCTAAACGTAGCAGGTGCCCACTACTTGCTGGGCACCTGTGAAATCCCAAGACCTAAACGGTGCAGCTTCCCACTAATTGCTGGGCAGCTGGGAACTTCAAACTGCGACAGGGTCCTCACTGACCCTTAGGCGCAAACTGCACCCACTGCTGGAGCCACACAGGCTCTGACACCAAACACTGCGCACGTTGGAGCCACACAGGCTCTGGACATCGCACATGTACCAAACGTTGGAGCCACACAAGCCCTAAAATCACAGTGCCCCTATGGTTGTGGGAGCCTAGACAGGCTCTAAACAAGCATGTCCCCAGGGAGCCTCCTGGGCTCTAGCCAACGTTGGGGCGACCCGCTGCCAACCGGGGCCGCCCTAAATGCACCACCATGAACTGGGCCCCTATCGGCAATAAACAAGTGCCGCCTTGCGGAGCCTCGCTGAGCTCTTCAACAATTATGGCCCCCTTCGTTGGAGTCCCTCGGAGGGGACTCGAAATACACTGGTGTCCAGAGCCTCTGCGGCTCGAAGTATACAAGATGCCCCCGGAGCCTCTCTTGGGCTCACATACAAATGGGGCCTCGTGGGGGCCTCTCAGCGCCCCCGCAAGGACTCTGCACCACTGGAGGGAGGGCGGGCACCGGCAATGTGCCCCGAAGCCCTCCCCTCCTTCTGCACACACTCACCGGCTTTCTGGGCAGCAGGGGCTCTCCTGTGTTCACGGTGGGGGCAGGCACCGGCAATGTGCCTCGCGCCCCCTCAGCTCTTCTCCTCATCCGCTCCTCTCGCTGCAGGGCTCCCTCCGCTCACGGGAGCCCTGTAAGCCGGCCGCCATCGTTCTTCTTCTCCTTCTCCCCTCGCCTCGCGGCTGCCATTGCTCGGCACCCGGGCTGCGGGGTGGGACTTCCGGCCGGTCGCGCTAGGATTGGCCGGCCGGCCAACCACTTCCGGGTCGCTGCGGGCAGCGCAGCGGCCCCGCTTAGGCAGGCAGGCGGGGAATCACGATCCGAGGGGTGGCACCCTCGATAATAAATATAACAATAAAAGCGCTATTAAGCGCTTGGGGCAAAGTACAGTGCTCCTAGCGCTGTAAGTACAAATAAAGCGCTCTCCAGCGCTTGGGGGCAATAAAGCGCTCCAAAGCGCTAGAAAATAGGCAGAGCACTCCCAAGCGCTAGGAAAGACCAATAAAGCGCTCCTAAGCGCTATTGACCAGCAAAGTCCTCCAGGGGATAGGGAGATGGTCCACAGGATCCCAGGGCAAAGCAAAGTCCTTCAGGAGTCCAGGGGCTGGGCAGGGCCCAGGGATTCCCCTGGGCCCAAGCAGCAGCACGCCCCTGGCAAGATTCAAGTCCAAAAACAAGAACCAATTGGAAGGGGACACAGCCCCTTCTTATACAGGGAAAAGTCTTTGAAGTCTTTGTGCAGGCTGTGTGAGAACCAGCTAGAACTGGTTATAGGGAACTCTCTTCAGTATCAGGGACAGAGGTGACAGTCGCCCAGCGGGAGGTGGAGCCAGCATTGTGGTCAGGCAGGCACAGCCCTGGTCACTCCCAGGTGCCATCTCCTCCCACTTCCCTGGCAGCAGATGCAGCCTTTCATCCATGGGCTGACTCAGACAAGCTCCTGGGCTCTCCAGCCCCTGTCACCCTCAAACTAGACAGTCAATCCACAAGCAGGCCCAGGCACTCCTGGACCAGGCTCACCAGCCAATCACACGCCAGACACAAATTACACAAATATGCCAACTTCTAAAAGTGGCACTTCTATACTAGACATAGTCATGCCGCATATACCATTACGCAGCAATTAATCTCACAAGTTCACACATATCAAACTCGCCCCTGCACTCCCCACACATCAGGAACTACCATGGGCATACATATTCCCCATTCATTCCTACGGGAGGGCAGGTCACTCACCACACATACACAGAGAGCTCAAGTACATTACACTGTACCACAGTGAAAAAGTGGACAGAGGCCTAAAATCACCACCACCAGGTTCCAGAAACAGGCTAGGAAAAAGCAAAAAAGTCTCGGGGTGAACCTGCCAAAATGGCCGGGTCCTACAGGCCTCCTCGGCATCAGAAACAGTTAAAGATGACATATATCTGAATAGCATGAAAACAAGTTGAATATACATTTTTTAAAGATGGAAGAAGAAGACAGTCCTTGTGGGACATGACAGGTAACGGTGAGCATGGCAAGAGCAGAAACGAGGAGGAGATAAAGATTGAAAGTGGTCCTTAATGTTAACTATCACAAGGCAATTCATTTAATGCATGTGGTAACCAGTTACTGTATGCAGATGGCCCTGTCAAACATGCTATGGTGTTTATCTGAAATGATCAACACTGCCCTGCCACCAGAGCCTTGGATCATCCTGTGCTCACTAGAGCTGCACGGATAGATCCAATGCCACTTACAGAGCACAAATCTGACTCAGAGAAGTCAAAAATATCTGATGGTTTCAAATGTTCAACGCAGCTGAATTCACAAAATCAGTGAATGCCTACAACGCTTGAAGACCTGCTGCTGGACAAGGATTATCTAAAGATCCAGGTTAAATAGTTAAAAGCCATTGGTACATTACAGCTTCCCCTACCACAATTAGCAAAAGTACAACTCACTAAACAGGAATGCAAAAGAGAATTAAGTAGACAGGCACATGGTAAGATGAAAGTTTGATTCAAAATTTTCTTGCGTTTCTGTGTAAACAGGGAAGCTTGTCAGGTCTCCAAATGTGCATGTGCCAGTAAAGGATATACAAATCTTTAGTAAAGCAAAGAGCTTGCAGGAAGGATTGGCTGCAGAACCAGTGAGACATTCAGATTATAGAAAGAGAAGCAAGCTATTTATTGTTGTACCTTTGCCATATAGTATTGACGAGTATCCCCCTAATAGATTTTCCTATCAGCAGTTTTTACTTCTTTTAGAGAAAGTACTTATTAGTGTGTCTAGGGGGGTCTTCATAAAGGCACATTTAGACAGGACCTGAAAACCCCAATATTTATATCTTCTAATTTTTTATTCATCATTGTCCTAGTGCATCTGCATGTAAGTCCAGTGGAGTGGAGGAGAGGGCCCTTACTTATCTTATTTGGAAGAACAACGTACACAACAGCAAGGAGCTCTTCAGCATCGTGAAGGAACTCTCCAACCCCAGCGCCAACACCAATGATATCACTCCCTCACAAGAACTGTGCGACTCGCTGGCCACCTTCTTCCACCGCAAGATCATTGACATCCATGACAGCTTCAACACCTCGTCCATCCCGACAACGCCAGTCCCCACCCGCCCGACGAACACCACCCGCATCAACGGCCTGACCTCCTGGACTAACTTCAACGACGGCGAGCCACGCAAAGTCATGAACTCCATCCACTCAGGATCACCGTCAGACCCCTGCCCACATCACGTATTCAACAAAGCAGACGCAGCCATCGCACCCCAACTACGGAAGGTCATCGACATCTCCTTCAAGATAGCCATATTCCCAGAAACCTGGAAGCACGCCGAAATCAACGCCCTCCTCAAGGAGCCCAAGGCGGACCCCAAGGACCTCAAGAACCTCTGGCCCATACCCCTGCTCCAATTCCCGGCGAAGGTCATCGAGAAAATCGTCAACATTCAGCTGACCCGCCACCTCGTGGACAACAACATCTTAGACCCATCCCAGGCTGGATTCAGTAGAAACCACAGCACCGAGACAGCCCTCATCGCCGCCACAGACGACAACAGGCGTGAACTAGACAACGGCGATACATCAGCCCTCATCCTCCTGGACCTATCAGACGCCTTCAACACGGTCTGCCGCTGCACACTAAAGAAAATTCGGCCAAGAAGCCGGAATCCAAGAGAAGGCCCTCGACTTGACCACGTCCTTCCTCCACGGCAGAACCCAGAGCGTCCCCTGCCACCCATCCAATCCGAAGCCACCAACATCATATGCAGCATACCCCAGGGCTCATCCCTCAGCCCGACGCTGTTCAACGTCTACATAGACTCCCTCGCACAAGTAGCCCGCCAGCATGACCTCAACATCATCTCCTACACCGACAACACCCAGTTCATCCTTTTCCTCACCAAGGACCCGCACACTGCCAAAACCAACCTCCTCGAGGGAATTAAGGCCGTCGCCGAATGGATGAGGAGCAGCCGAATGAAACTAAACTCCGACAAGATGAAGGTCCTCATCCTCGGACTGACCCCCTCAGCCTGGGACGACTCCTGGTGGCCGACCACGCTGGGAACAGCACCAACAATAACTGATCATGCACACAACCTCAGAATCATCCTCGTCTCATCCCTCTCCATTTCGAAGCAGGTCAATACCATCTCCTCATCCTGCTACAACACCCTCCACATGCTCCGCAGGATCTACAAATGGATCCCTACCGAAACAAGAAGAACGGTAACACAGGCCCTTGTCAGCAACAGGCTGGACTATGGCAACGCACTCTATGCAGGAATCCCGGCCAAACACCTGCGATGACTACAACGCATCCACAACACCTCCGCCCGACTGATCCTCAATGTCCCTCGCCGCAGCCACATCACCCCCCACCTGAGAGACCTACACTGGCTCCCTGTAGTCAAGAGGATCCCCTCAAAGCTCCTCACCCATGCACACAAGGCACTCCATAACACCGGACCAGCCTACCTGAACAGCACACTCAACTTCTACACCCCTACCCGCCAGCTTCGATCCGCCAGCCTCGCCCTCGCCGCTGTCCCCCGCATCCAACGAATGACCTCTGGTGGCAGATTCTTCTCCTTCCTCACCGCCAAGACCTGGAACACCCTCCCTACCCACCTCCGGCAGACACAAGACCTGCTCACTTCAGAAGACTCCTCAAGACCTGGCTCTTCGAACAGTAGCAGCACCCCCCCCCCCCCCCCCAGCGCCTTGAGACCCTCACGGGTAAGTAGTGCGCTTTACAAGTTGTCTGATTGATTGATTGAATGATATGCCTTTTATTGACAGAAGAGATAGTGTAGAATTTGGAAGTTCTGGTATATTTAATGATCCCCCTTGTTTAGAAGGTTTTTCTTACCAAACCAACACACACCTCAATAACGTGGGCAACGTTAGTGAAAAAAGACATTGAGAACAGGTTTGCCATGCCACTATTTGAGGACAACCCCCCCAAAGCTGGAGTTTGTCTTTAGAAAAATATTTTTTAAATTCCACGTTGTGCTTGAAATTATCTCCAAATATTTGAAGTCATTGTTCAAAATTCCACTACCGGGCTTCTATATCATACAAGGCTGATGGACACAGGAAAAAAGCTGGCAGACAGTACACCAGGTATTGCTCTACAGAATGGGTTTCCATTTACAGCTCTGCCATTGAGAAAACCACCATCCTTTGGCCTCTGATTCAGGTGGGTGCATGAGGGGGACAGATGATACAGTTACCAATGTTTAGAGACTGTCCTGATACCACCCACCTATAATTTAGCCTGTCCGACAGGGCATGGTAAGGCTGTGGTATGTGTAAAATTGTCACTCTTGGCTTTGGTCATGAAGATGATAGGGTGATTATGGAAGGATGAGTGAACAGACTTTGAGTGGTGAACATAATACAGTTATGGTCTATATGGATCTGTTTGTCTGATATGAGATGTGAAATCTAAGGAAAAGCGTACTTTACAAATTGTGTATACAAAAAATCAGTATAATACCTATCTTGCTATTGTTTTCCGTTGTCTTGTGGTGCAATGTATCAAATCGTCAAAATTCAATATTTCTTATTTTTTTTCCTGAATGGTTTTGATATTTAGAATCTGGATAACTTGCATTTAACTTCCAGGAAAAATGTGATCTTTTCTTAAACTATAGTAAATTTCAGCTGTAAGTCTATAGAAAAAGGTGAGCGTGACTTGTAAAACTACAACATGGATTTAAACATATGACAGCACATGCTAGGTCTATGTTTTCAGAAGATAAAATGAAGCCTTTTTTTGTATTTGAAATGCCGGATATCTCCGTTCTGAAAATAGGCAGTACATATGCATTAAGAAGGTCCACTAAGCTGCTTATTGTGTTCATTTGAGAATTGCAATGCTTGTCCTATTTGCCATCAGAATGCCTGTATAGCGTTATAAGCCATTTTTTCTGGAAGTAGCTGTTTTAAAATATCGTTATATTATAAAACCTATTCGCAACTAGAAACATCTTCCTTAAAATATAGTAAATAAGCATTATAAAATCAATGCACATATTGGATATTTATTAGGGATACTTATAAAATAGCTTTTGCAAAGTTGCCACATAACCTCCCTAAAAGTTGACCAGTTTGAGCTGCTAATCTGAAATCATCCCTCTAGCAAGGCCTGCTTTGCATCCAATTGTTGTTTTCCATTATCCCTTAGATAAGGATGTTGACCGAAATGTATTAAAACCTTCTCAGGCAATGATCTTCCTGAAGTTCACACCTGCCTGTACATTCCCTGACATTTATTTCTTTTAAGGGAAAGCGGCCTTGCACCCTTCTTGGAGTAAATATGTTTAACCAGTGGTAAACTAGTGGCAACCAGTGGCACCTGGATATTTCTTAAACCAGCCCTGTAAACAGCTGTGAGATCCCTTTATATGGATATAATGCTGTTGCTGCAGAGGAGCCATAGACACCAGTTTCAACTGCATATTCTGCTGCAGGCCCGAAGTTATTGAGAGTTCCTTTGACTGAAATACCTTGACTGGTGTTCCACGAACCATGCCTGAATATCAGAGCATTTATTCTCAAACTTTAAAAGCTATTTTTATTTTAAACAAATTCCTGGCTTGGAAATTACTTTGCTGTATTTCAGTCTTAAAATGCATGCACGGGTGCCTCCTAGTGGCTATTATTTGAGAACCATAATCTGCATATTCTATTATTGAATATTAATTCCGCAAATTACTTTTTGATGACTCTTGATATCTACCGTACATATGATATTCTTCATTTTCATGAACTGTAAGCTTTGTTCATTTTAGCAAAATTGATTTTAACTAGATATTTCTGAACTGCAATGATATTTTGGTGTTACATTTCATGAGCCATGCATATTTTTTTCGGATCAATTCCTTGCTGCTTATGCCAAGCATTTAAGTGCAAGCTACAGATTGAGCACAGAGACTTGGTGACTTAATGCAAATTAGATTGATTAGAATATGTGGAAGCTCAGCCACTGCTCACATTATTACTATTTCCTCTCTCGCCCTTATATATTTCTGGTAGTTGAATTCCATAACTTAAAATAAGTGTAAGAGGAATGTTTAAATACTGGAATAATTTGAAAGTAAAGTTAACTTTTACTGAAAAGAAGTAAACATTCTTTTTCAGTCTTGTTATACAAACTGAACCATTTAGGATGACTAGTGACAGGGTGTAAGAATTAGTTGCTAAAGATGCGCGTGGTAATAAGTGCACATTTGTCTTTTAAATGGGAATCAAGCACCCCAATTTGGCACTTGAATCTCTCACGGTCGCGATGCAGAACAACCCAAGGCCCACTCAGAGGAGGTGGAGAAATCCCAATTCACTGGTAGGCCACAACAAGAGTCAACATATAATTGTCCAGTTTCTGCTTTTTCTTTTAAAAAGAAAAATTAGTTTTATTACACATATGCTATTAATTGCAACATATTATTTTACAAATATGTACATCCAGTAAACAGATATACCTTTAGCGACACCTACATATCACATTGCACACCTAGTGGGTCCTGAACCCTCTAACAACAATACAGCCATTATACCAGATGCAACATCACAATATTAGAGAGTATCATTTTAAATACGGCAGGCCTGCTGTCTTGCCAGGGCTTCTCCGCATTGCACCACCATCAAAATCAGCTAAGCACAGTATTATTCATAAAAAGCATTCAATATAATGGTAAACATTGCATGGCCAATATCAATGTTGTCAATAAAGTATTTTCAGTTCAAGAGCTTGTGTGTCAGGCTCTTTATTCTCATTCTATAGGATACAAAATGCAACCATAGGGCCACCCACTCGGACCCCCAGTACTCCAGAGTCCAAGAGCAAAAACACTAGCTCTTGGAGTCCCTAAAATCTGGCAAGCCTCTCCAGGGGTCATCCTTCAAAGCCCAGGAAACGTAGTGTCATTTTCCCCCCAGAATTCTGTGGGGGGTGCTGCTGCACTCCATGCAGTTTGCCAAACATCTGTCAAGACTGTTGGTGCACCCCTGCCTTTCCTGAAGCCCATCACAAAACGCAGATATTCAAATGTATGCTCCTCAGGGGCCATTACAGGTTGTTCCAGCCAGGAGACATGCATATTTTGTAGCAGATTTCCTGGCTCACTTCCTTTTTGTTTGGGGATTCGTGTTACAATATTTCTACTGTTTTGGTTGACCTTCTCCCACCAGGGCCCCCAAAAATTTAGACCTTCACTGGGGAATGTGGCAAAGAACCCCAAGGCCCTAGTGGCGCCCCAACGTCCCACTTGCAGCTACGGTATGAAAGCCAGCGTCTTCCTTTCTGCTCCCCAGCGGTGGGAGCAACTGCACTTGTGTTCTCTTGTCCTCAACTGACCTCCTGGGGTGCTAGAAGAATGTGAGTTTTCTTCTCCCCTGGCCACCAAGCAGTGCGACTGGGGGCCGAGCAGCAGGTTGACTAGTAAATTGTCAACCAATTCAGTCAATTCAAAATAATTTTATTGGACATTGCAAATCAAGTCAAGTCAAGTCAAAAGATACTTTATTTCGGCCTCACAAGACCTTAAAAGCACAAATAAAACATTTAAAAGTTCAATGCAATTTATCAGAACAAATAAATGTTATATACACATAAAATATGAAGACATTCAAAAGTTAAAAAGTATTAGATGGCCTGGTGGGCGCTAGCAAATCATAAAGCACAATAAATCAGATCAATATCATCATTAAAATAATTTCCCAATACTAAAAATCTTATTAATGAATAAGCGTGAAACACCCCTGCTAAAAACCGTAATAAATAACAACAAAGACGAAAATTATCTAATAATTGCACATACAGTAGGGCTGGCATAACTTATTTAAAATTCAAAGGCAAAAGGAGAGATGTACATACTTATATCGTAGACTCAAAAGGGTAATATGTAAAGTGTCTAGTGCAGCAGCCATGTCACAAGAGCAGATTGGGGGGTCAGAGGGTTTATGCCATCCTACTAAAAGTTGTGGCAACAAGTTCAGACAAAAGTATGTTAAAAGGCTTCTAAGCAGAACCAGTATGTACAATGTTAAATACATTCTATTTTACTAAGTGATTTCACCATCGCATATTGAGATAGGGAGAGGTGTGATACAGCGGCCAGAGCGGCTGACTTTGGAGCACATGGCTCACAGTTCGATCACCGGCGGCAGCTCAGTATCATGTGACTCTCGACAATCACTCACTTAATCTCCCGACGGCCCCCAACGCTTGAGACCCTTAGGGGTGATCAGTTTGCGCTTTACAAATACCGGATAATTATTTTATAATGGGTACACACACTTTTGGACAATTATACTATGGCCTTTTCCTCCTGCATATGTGCCAGAAAGACGCCCTTGGCCCAAGCAATAGCTGTACTGGAGATCAGCCTTAAATCGCTGTAAAGTTGAGGTTTACCCAATTCTCCCAAATTGGTTTAGTTATAACTCAGCCATGGTATTTGAAAACAATGATCCAGAACCAGACAGTCCCTTAAGACTTCCTATTAAGCTCTAGGTCACTTTTTAACCACACTGAGAACAACAAAAGTATGGGGCTAATTTGTATATTAATCGCAATAAAAACAACAACACCCAACTAATCATGTACAATCGCTGAGGGTACACTACTGGGTGTTGGACTTGGCCCTTCTGGCAGGATCACCCCTGAACTTTTTTTTTTGCATTGAACTCTGAGATAATTATAGTGATTTCTGGTCTTTGTGCACTTTGACACTGGCGCAGTGTAAAGTGCGTGCGCTCTCTGAGTGCGTGTGTGAGATTGACCTGACCTCCCGTAGGAATGCATGGGGAATGTATGTGTCCGTGGTAGTTCCTGATGTGTGGGGAGTGCAGGCTCGAGTTTGGTATGTGCGAATGTGAGATTGAATGCTGCACAATGATGTGTGCGGCATTCATGTGTCTAGTGTAGAAGTGCCACTTCTAGAAGTTGGCCTGTCTGTGCAGTGGCTGTCTGGCTTGTGATTGGCTGGAGCTGGCTAGTGTGCCTGGCTCCAGGAGTCAGGATGGGTCTGCCCCGGTGGTGAATGGGAGATCTGCACGTTGATGGCTGGGGAGGAGTGCACCTTGGACCTGAATAGTACTGGGCTTTCCCTCCACAATGCTGGCTCCACCCCCTGTGGTGTGTCTGATGTCCCTGACCGATCCTGTGAATAGGCAGAGGGGCTGAGCAAAACAAGAGCTCAGGAACCAGTTGCATCTGGTTTGCCCCTTGCCTGCACCTTTGACAACAAAGGATTTCTCTGTATAAAAAGAGGCTGTGACCTCTGGTAAAATGTTCTTGTTTTTCCTAACTAGAATCTACCAGGGGCATGCTGCTGCTGGGGCCCAGGGGAAGGCTTGCCTCCCTGGGCCCTGCCCAGCCTCTGGATGCCCTGCCCAGCTCCTGGATTGCTGATGGACCTTGTAGCAGGGGCACTTTTCTTCCTTTTTTAGGGGTTATCCTTTGGGGGCCTGATGGTCTCTGTGCCCCTTAGCACCTGGAACGCGCTTTATTTTAAATGGCCTTTTATTGGGGGCACCTAGCTCCTCATTGCTGCATCTACCATGGCAGCACGGGTGCCCACCCCGCTTATTTCGACTTTCTAAAGGCAGGAGCCTACCCTGCCTTATGCCCGGGTATTATGTGTTCGAATTAACGCAGGTGCCCACCCTGCATGATGGCCCTTGTCCTTAATTATTTGTAGCACGGGTGTCCACCCCGTGTTAATGAGCCTAAGTGGGAGCCCACCCCGCTTCTACTTGTATTTTGCTACCGAGGGAGCCTACCCCTCATGGCTGCCCGGGACAACGATCCCCGCCGCGACCTCGGCAAAAACAGGAAGTCAGGCAGTTCCTTTTGCCTGGCAGCTTGCGGGACTTCCGGTTTCTGAGAGGAAATCCCGCGCACGCCCGGCAGGTGAGGAAGCCTTTGAGGGAGGAGGTCGGGAGCCCACCTAGCCTCCTTGAGTGCCGGTAAAGAGGTCCCAGGTCCCCCAGGAGGGGCCCCAGGTGAAGCAGGACGGGTCCCATGTGTGAAAGGGAAGCCCCGCGCCGCAGGAGAAATGCTGCCGGTCCCGCAGAACAGGAGGAAGAGACCGGCCCCGGAGACAGCTGACTGGTGAGTACAGCCGGCTGGGGAGAGGCAGAAACAGAGCGGCCCGTCAGGCAGCGGGTCGCTCCTCTGAGCTGGGGACAAGTTTGTTGTTTTTCGGGCCCCAGGCATGCCCCGAGCCTGTGCTTGACCCCCTTGCTGGGGACATATTTACTTTAAAAGTCCAGCGCCTTTCCCCCCATGTCTACCTTATTGTTTTAGAGCCAGATGGCTCCTGTGCTGGGGCACGTGCTATTCAGAGCCTAGAGGGCTCCAACGCTGTGAATCAGGATTCCAGAGCCTAGAGGGCCCCCCATGTTTGGCGCAGTTTTGCTCCTAAGGGCCAGTGAGGGCCCCTGTCGCAGTTTGCTTTCCAGCTGCCCAGCAAGTAGTGCGCAGCTGCACCGCTTAGGTTTTGCTTTTTAGGGGACTTGTTCTTTGGACTCAGGAGTGAGTCACACTCCTTCATCCCTACCTTGGCCTTCCCCAGCTGCACATCACTTAGTGCCAGCAGCAGCATTTAGGCCCCGTCCCTGTCCTCAGCTGCCCAGCAAGTAGTGGGCAGCTGCTACGTTTAGGTTTTGGCGCAGTGGCGCTACCTGGACCTTGATGTGAGTTATGGGCTACCTGTGATTTCTGCGCAAATGTGAGTTATGTGCAGTTATGATTCATGTGCTATTGCTTTTTGGGTGATAGGAAATGTACTGTGCGTAGTATGTTTTGCTCACCCTGTGTTCAGACACCGCTGAATGTGCTTTTATGCATCATGTGTCTTACCTACACCGCTGAATGGGTTTTCATGCCTCATGTGTCTTACCTACACTGCTGAATGTGTCTTCATGCATCATGTGTAAAGCTTCTGGGCTATACCCCTAAATGTATTTTTATGCTTAGGTGGTTGTTTTTCCTACTATAGTTATGCTAGTGAGTTCATGGTTCCCTGCGTGTGCTACAATTGCTAATTTCTAAGTGCTATTTCTACAAAGTGCTAGTTCTACCAAGTGCTTATTCCTGACAGTGGTCCATGTGGCCCTGTCCTGTGTATATAATCCCTCGTAAATTCTGCCCGTGCCTATGGCACATTGTAAAGTGTGTGTTTAATATCTAATGTGTTGGTATAATACAAAGGCTATTTTTATATATAACTTTGTGTGGAGTTCCTTTTGTGGGGGGCCTGGGATGTTGTTGCTGGTGGGTGCGTGCGCCAATGCTTTACACATCGCCTCTGAGATAAGCCTGACTGCTCGTGCCAAGCTACCAAGAGGGTGAGCAGGGGTTGTCTTGGAGGGTGACTTCCTTGCCCTGACTAGAGTGGGGGTTTCTGCCTGGCTTTGGCGCAAGCCATAGCCAACCAGAAATACCCATTTCTAACACTGGGTATCCACAATATTCTCTGCTATTTGTATTGAAAAACAGGGCTTGTACCCCCAGCTCTCTGCCGCAAATGACAGAGCGGGTACGCATTTAGCTTTATAAAGATGTAAAAAAGCCTTAATATGGCTATATCCTAAGCGCCTAGAGAATGCATCAATGCTATGAGCTACCCTAATAAAAGAATGGACATGCACTCTCATCAGGGGATCTCAATTTATTTTGCAATCTAACAAAATACCAAGATAGCAAAACGTGTCCACTTTACCAATATGGCAATCTATAATAGAAGATTTCCCACCTTTGGTACATCTATACATGAACCTCCTAATAAAAACTGCTCTAGCCGGTTAATATAAAGAATTAACAGCACCCGGCCAATATGCAGCTCAGCCAGACCCCCCTCCCCAGGTGAAAGTGTGTAGTGCATTTTCCATTCGGTCTGTATCTTACCGAGGCTTCAAGCCCTTTGTTCAAATCATGCAAAAAAAACAATGAGAGCATCATCCACTCCCATGTACCTCAGCACAGCCCACAGTTTCAATCTAACCACTGTTTCAATCGCTGTGCTGAGGTCCATTGAGGCTAGAAGGAATGTTTCCCCTTATAGCAGCGGTATATTTAGTAATTAATAAATAAAGGTTCTAATTCTATTCCACATTTCTTTGCCATCAGCCCATTCAACTAATAGATTGAGTAGGACCCTACCCAGAACTTTCCCTTCGTTGTCCACAAACTAAATTGGTTGGTAGCATGGTGGGTCTGCTTGATTCAATTTTTTTAAAATAGGGAGAATTACTGATTGCTTTCAAGATGTTGGGATAAGGCCTAGCGCTACTGTATTTAGGTGTACAGTAATTAATGGGGCCCGGAGGTCAATACATAACTTAAAAAGGACCCCTAGTATCCATTCCTGGCTGGGCACTTTTCTTGATATAAGGCCCTTTATACGTTCCCTTACCTCGGCAAAGGTAAATTGTAGTTTTGGCTTACTAACACGAAGAACAATACGGAAGGGGTCATGATTATTTGCATAGCTATTTGCAACCCATTTCTGGGATGGTATAGTTTGGCCCATATCTGATGCTGCTTCCTCATTAAAAAGTGGCTGATTTACAACTTGCCAAAAATCGGAACTATGTCTAGTGCTTCAGGCCTCTTTAAGCTCTTCCCAAGCTTACCTTTTAAGTACACTTAACCTGCTTATGCCCACCAGCGCATATGACCTTCTGGACTCCTTAACTGCTTCTTTTCAGCTTGGCTTCTGTAAGAGAGCCGGTTTTAAATCTTTGTAAGCCTTTGTACAACTCTTATCAAACCATTTAGGGAAGCATCTATCTGACCTTTTACTTTTCCTGGTTAGAGCAGTCTGCATCTCTTTGCAGATGTTAGAAAAATAATCCTCAATAGCTTGATCAGGGAAGTCTACTTACAGGCACACTTCGAAATCAAAACTACACATCCCTACTAAATTCATCAGGAAATTATTGGAGATAATCTTGCTCCTTAGTTAAAACAGTTTCTTTATAGGTGTTAGTGACCTTATCCTTAAAATCAGACCAGCCAAACTCCGCTATAAGTGGGTTATGGTCACTAATGATACTCCACATTGTCCTGAACTCAATAAGGAAAGGGTCTAGGCATGCATACACATTATACATTCAATAGTTGAATTAGTACCTCTACCCTTAAATATAGGGACTACATCAGGGGAATCATAATCATCTTTGGTCAAGACATTAATGAGATCAAATTCAGCTAACATGATATAAAAAATGTCTCCCAGACAGGAATGACTAAGACGAACCTGCTCTAAGACGTCAGGTTGACCTTGTACAATCCTATTAGAATTTCATGAAGTGCACAGATGTATAATAAAATCACCTGCTAGTAAAATTATAAAAGAGAAAGCCCAAACCAATAGGGTCACTTCCCAGAATTTTCTAAACTCAACTTTGAGCTCAAATTCAGATGAGGGTGAGTTGTAAATGTTGATAAACAAAACTCTAACCCTATGTAGAAAGGATTGAAGGACACCCAGAACATTTCCTGAGTCAAGGGGTACTAACTCCAAGTCACAACCCAATCCTAAGCCTACGAATGTCGCCAAGTCCCCTTTTGCTCTGCCATGTAGGGATGGAATAACATTAGTCCAGAATGTGGTAAACCCATCTATAAAGGAGGTCCATTCCACATCCCAGGCCACATGGAGGCACTCTGTCCCAAAAGACTTACATAACTCTAACCCCTGAGAATTGGTCAGTGAAGATCCTATCCCTGTTTCATTACAACTGAGTGCTCCTAATGTATTCTTGGGAGTCCCCATAGTAGCCTGCACTCCCTTTCATGCTACCTTTTTCCAAACTCACCCTTTCTCCTGCATCCCCATGTAGAGAGCTGACCTACCCCCTGTTAAGTCAGTCTATTTCTGCTAATGCCTCAAACCGGTTATGAGTGAGAATCCCAAATGGGCTAACACTACTGATATTTGGTGCTACTGGGGCTGCTGTCAACACTCCCCTAAACTGGTTGTTCACCCGATCAGGAACTCCAACAGCTTGGGAATCTGGTTTATAAAAATAGCCCAAGGGCAATAATACAATGCTGCTGAATTCATGCTGGGTACTCAAATGCCCAAAAAGCAAGCCTTTAGCCTATAAAGAGAACTGAAGTTAATATTAATGCAGTTTTGTTGCCGGTTCACTGGCCCAGTGCCAATTCAACCCACCCTCCTAGTCGGTAAAATGTTAGAAGGATATGTCGATGGGAAATATCTGTAGTGACCCAGCCCATTTACAAACTTATAGAGTAAGTCTGCATGAGCCTCCTTTTGGCCCTTTCTCAAATTTGGAACTCCCAGAGAGTATTACATGTGGACAGTGGGCGAGAAGCAAGCCTATTACCGGCTATTTTTCTCCTTCTGTTTCCCTCCTCTGACATTTTCTCCAGATTTGTGCCCCTGAGTTATGTTAGGAAGTTGCTACTTGGCTTGGACTCTTGTTCTTTGCATCAGTGAGTTGGCTTGGGTAATCCTGGTATTTAAACCCACACTTAGTGATTCAGACATAGAGTTAAAGTTGGAATAGGCAGTCAGCTGTGGGGAAATCCCGATGAGCTAGGATGTTGCGAGCTTTTAAACCCAGTTTTTCCTGTAGCAGCTGTGGTAGCCATAGCTGAAGAGCAGCAAACCAATTCCGGTACATCCCTTAGCTTTTTAAGATCCAACAGGGTGCAGTCTATGTTGTCCAGATGCTTGAGTATCAGGAGCAATTCCACCCGCAAAAGTTCCATGACCATGGCCAAATCCTCACCCACCAAGTTCTTTAGCCCACCACAAACCTGACTCTCCTTATCTGCCTCATTCTTTGCTAGCAGCATGATTAAAACCACCCCATTAATAGCTGGATAACCTTTTTGCTTACTTTGGTCCTAGTTGAAGCGTAGTGCATTTAGCATCCTTCTGGAGGTGTGGACTTTCGGGGAACTAGAACTCGATACTGTAGATGGTGCACCTATAATAGGAGCAGAACAAACCAAGAGTGATTGATCTGGCATATTTGACAACAAGTCTAGGGACCAAGGTGAGGCAAGAGGGTTGTTCTAAAAGCCTGGCCCAACTGCTGCAGTAAGGGACAGCCTCCTTTCCATATGATCTATTTAATTACTAATGGCAGTCATAGCACGCTGCATTTTCTAACAAGTGAGGTGGGAGTTGGGTGGGGGTCGTGCGATATCCAAACCACCTCCCAATTTCCTCTCACTCATAGTGCTTCTGCACTTTTCATTCTCCCCTCTCGTGTTGGCAAAATCAGGATGCACACCTCAGGTGTGGAAGATCAGCGAACCAAGAAGGGTTAAGCCTCCTTTGGTCTCTGAAGGGCACAGACGGGCCAGCCCTTGGACTGGGCTGTGCCCAGGCAGACCTGCATGCGTCCCACCCTGCGGGATTCCAATGGCCCTTTAGTAGTATCAGTAGTGCCTGGTTTCAGCTCAGCCACTATCTGGGTGAACGGTGGGGGACCGAGTAGCACCCCAGCAGGGCGGCAAATAGGAAACCACCAAACAGGCAGGCAGGTAGACAATGCTGCCTCAGATGGCCTGGCGTGAGAGTCTATGCAGTGGGAGTCCCTTGGTGCTTTCTTAATGTCAGTAGCACCTGATCCCTCCTCCACTGCTATTAGAGTGAACGCTGGGGGACTGAGACCCACCTCAGCAGGGCGACAAAAAGAAAACCACCAAACAGGCAGGCAGGTAAGCAATGCTTGCCTTGGATGGCCTAATGTGAGAGTCCCGTACTGCTGGAGTCCCTTGGGGCTTTTTTAATGTCAGTAGAGTCTGGCCCCTCCTCTGCTGCTATCAGGTTGAACGCTGAGGGACCGTGTCTAACCCAGCAGGGCCGTAAACAGGTAAAAGCAATGCAGGTCTTGGATGACCTGATGTGAGAGCCCCCACTAGGAAACTGAATCAGGCCACGGGAGATTGGGACAGCAGGGAGACAGTTTACTCGTGTAGGGAGCCCCAGGCATGCCTTCTTCCCATCAAGATTAAATATATGCCATTGGGCCAACCCCCAAGCCCTGGGCCACATAGGGAGATTTTTAAGTATTACAGTCGAGTGCTATACTCCCACATTTCTTTGTTTTTGTTACAAACCTCTTAATTGGCATATCTCTGGCCCAAATGGCTGATTTGGATGATCCTGATTTTGTTTTTCTCCTGGTGGCCATCCTTAACCACCAGGAGCATTCTTTTTAGGCCTCCTGGCCTCTAATGGGGTGCATTTTGTGGGTAGCTGGATTTTCCTGCTCCCTACACCAGACCTGTCCTCTACCTGGCTCCTGGTGATGTTGTCTTACAGGCCCAGCCCCTCCACAGTCAGCCAGCAAATCATCCTCCCTGCTGCACTCCTCCAGCCACAGAGCCTCCTGGCTGCTTGAAGGGTATTGGTGTGTCAGCGGAGTTCAGACCCAGTCCACAGAAGTCCCTGGGAAACTCTTAAGGGTCCCTCAGAAGTGCCATTGCCCCAACAATTCCACAGGGGGCATTAGGGGACCCATGCCACTGGCACTGAAGAGACCAATCCCAGCCCTAGGGGCCACCTGGTGTCAAGGTCCCAAAATCAGTACCTGCAGAACATCAGTTGGCTTGCCCCAACCCACCTTTACAGCATTCTCAGACAAACCAATATGGTTACTTGTCTGTAGAAAGAGCTGGAAATGCATACTTGGGGGGCATGTTTTACCCCAGTTTTGTATCTTGCATTACCCTGCAGGCCTAAGTAGCGGAAAATGTATTTTAAGGTAGAATTCACCTATCAGGTATTTGCTGTACCCTGCTTTCCTAAGTTGAGAAAACATGTTTGCACCTATATAGTGTACACAGTGTAAGCATCACAGATATTCAGCAAGCAATACTGACCTGGACTATGAATACCCATTCAGATTATAAAACCTACCCAGTTAGCACCAATCTCTGAACATTCCTTTTTGTGACAGGCTACCTGTCCATAGATACCGTGCTGTGCAAGAAGGTAGTCTCACATGCGCTGCTCCCACCCGTGTGCATCCACATGTGCTTGCGTGTTAACATGTTTACAGCCCAGAGCGTCTTACTCTAGCTGCGCAGCAGTGGCCTTACTATAGAAGGCAGAGACTGTCAAATAACACGATCAGTCCAATTCACTGTGAATTTCCCATGAGTGATACTCAGGTAGTTAGACTCACTCGCAGTAAAAGGCTAAGGTAGTCTAAAGTGAAAAATCCTGGGAGATTAAATTGAATGAATCCATTTGCTACACACAGCCTTTATAGAATCTTCTCCAAAGTTTTATAAACAAATGGACAAACAATTAATTTAAACCAAGTCGAATTAGTTTGTTTGGTAAACCACAGTAACTTAAAGGGAAATAAGATTCACATTTATATGTTGATAGGCAGATAAATTGTCTACAAACAAGGGAAAGCGTGTTGCACTTTCCAAGAGCATGTGGAGCAGTGCTGGTAAAAGTAGGAAAAATTATGAGTTAAAAGCAGCTTAAAGTTATGGTGTGCCTTTCTCAGAAAAACCAAGAAAGGTGAGAACTGGTAACTTTAAAGCTCTCCTTTTAAATTTGATTTTAAAGAGCACAGCATGATCCTATAAATTCCACAACTGTGAAGGATTTAGCTATACCCCTTTTTTGAACAAGTGAAAAACATCTTGCCCCTACAATACATATGTTTCTAAACAGCTTAGAAAATGCCTTCAACTCTGACCATGAAGTTGTACCTATGTAAGGCATTTTGCTCTTGCACCCATGTTAAAATTGGTGCTGCAAATCATTTGAAGTTACTCCGCACAAACTATGTGGTTCCTCTAAAACATCACACAACGCTTCAACATTAAGGCTTAAAACTCACTCACAACTAACAGTAATGCTCTTACAAAGGCCATGAATTTAAAAGTACGAGGAAGAGTGTTAGATTTGGGATCTCTAGTTGGCAGAGGTAGGTACCTTTGACAAATAGGGACCCTTGGCACGAGCAGACAGGCTTATCACAGAGGGAGTGTGTAAAGCATTTGTGAACACATACAGTAACCCAATGACAACACTACAGATGGACACCACACAAGATTTAGTTTAAAAATAAGTATTCTTTATATAGGTTTAACATTACCACAAATGAAAAAAATCCACAATACTGTACTTCAAAAATGGTAGAATTAGCTCAGTTCTCCTAAGATGTAAAAATGCAACACTTTGAGTTCAATGTACTTTAGGATGCGTAACGCTATACAGCAAAAGTGTTGCAGCGAAGGTGATGCGCCGGGGTCTTACTGATGCGTAGGGGATGTGTTGGTTCTTCTCTGAGAGGGGAGATAATGCAGCGGTTTTTTACTGCAGTTCCGTGGCGATGCGACCAGCAGCGCCGTGATGCGATGAAGATCCAGTGCAAAAAACAAAAATGGCGTCTTCTCTTGGATGCAACATGATGCGTGCACACCCGATGGCCGTGGGGCAACTCAACAATTCTTCGGAGCTGTGACAGGCCCTGTAACACGCTTCCCGGTGATGCGGCGGTGTCTAGTGCGACGTCGATCCTCTTTTCTGGCGATGCGAGGCGCTTCGGCGATGATGCAACAGCTGCAGCAGCTGCGGCACGCTTCTCTGTTGATGCTGTGGCATCTGATGCAATGTCGATCCTCTTCCCCGGCGATGCAATGACAGCGGTTTGGTGGCGACACACTTCTCCTTCGCGTGTCCCGCTTCCAACTCCTTGAGACACACAGTTCCTCAGAAAGCTCAACACAACTGCAGGCACTTCCAAAGATCTCTTGGGGAGCTGGTGGGTGAAGTCTGTTGTCCCTGAGGGTGGCAAGCTCTTTCTCAAGCCCTTGGAGATCCTTCACAAGTTGATGAAAGTACACACAAAGTTCCTCTCTCCTTTTTTTGGCAGTGAGGCAACCACTGCAGGCCAATCCCCCAAGCAGCACTTCAGCTTAGGGATAGTCTCCCATCAGTCTCTCTGGTTCGTCTCCTCAGCAAAGGTTTCTTCTTGTTTCCCAAAAGTGATCTAACTTCTTTGGGGTCTGGGTCCCCTTTTTTATACACAGTTTCTCTTTGTTCTCTGAAGGAAGAGAGGCCTTTGCCTAGTCCAAACCAGTTCCGGTCAGTCCTGGAGCATTCTGTTTACATGACTCCTTATTTCCTTTCACAATGCAGGGCGGAGACATCAGACGCAACACAGGAGGTAGAGCCAGCATTGTGGTGGGAAGGCACAGCCCTTTCCAGGTCCCAGGTGCAACTCCTCCCACCCATCTGCATGTAGATCTCTCTATTCAGCCCTGTGCTGACTCAACCTGTCTCCTGGAATCCCCTAGCCCCTGTCACTCAAACTCCAGACAAGGAATATGCAACCTAGCAGAGGCAGGCTTGGATGGTTAGACAAGAAAATACCTACTTTCTAAAAGTGGTATTTTCAAACACAGAATGTTAAAACCAACTTCACTAAAAGATGTATTTTATCATTCCGAGTTCAGGCATACTAAACTCGAATTTCTACCTGGTTCCCTGAGTCAGTTAGGATTATTATAAGATGTAATAATCAAACTGCCCATTCTGGCCTAAGGTGAACAGATAGCCTTGCAATAGTGAAACACGGAAATGGCTGTAATTCACTATTAGGACATGCCACACACATCAGGGCTTGTCCTACCTTTTACTACCAATGCACCCTGCCTTTGGGCCTCCCATAGGGTTGTCTGATATGAACAAAAGGGAAGGTTTAGGGACTGGCAAGTGGGTGCACTTGCCCAGTCAGCATGGCAGTACCAGACTGCATACAGGCTCTGCAATGGCAAGCTTACTCACAGTTTTACAGGCTGCTTCAGTGGGTGGAACAACCAGTGCTGCAAGCCCACAAGCAGCATTTGATTTACAAGTCCTGGGCACACTCTGTGCACTGCACTAGGGTCTGACAAGTAAACCAAATCAGCCAATCATGGAGTCACTAATTCATGCATCAATTTCCAATAGGGACAGCATATGCACTTTACCACTGATCAGCAGTGGTAAAGTGCCCAGAGTAATAAAACCAACAAAAACAGGTCAGACAAAATACAAGAGGAAGGCAAAAAGTTCAGGGATGACCCTGCAAAAAGGGCCAAGTCCAACAAAGACACGTTTGCAAAGACAGGAACTATAAAAAGTCAGCATTATTTGTTCAACTGCTGACTTTTGAAATGGGGTTCTTTAGTTGGCAGTGGTTTGCACCCTGTCCAAGTAGGGACCCTCACTCCAATCATGGGAAGGGAGACACTGCTTAGCTAATCCCTGCTCACCCCTTTGTAGCTTGGCACGAGTAGTCAGGCTTATCTCAGAGGCAATGGGTAAAGCATTTGTGCACACACACACACACGCACACACCCACAGACACACACACACACGGACACACACACACACACACACACACACACACAGTGAAAATAGTATAAAAGGACTCCACACCAGCCAGTTTAGAAAAATAGCCAATAATTATCTGAATCAAAAAGACCAAAACAACACAAATCCAACATACACAGGCCAAAATATCACTTTTTTTTTTTTTAAGCAAGTTGAGTACATAGAAATCGATAGATGAATTCATTTTAGCACAAATTAAAAATCAAAGATGGTGCCAGGTACAGGGGAGGTGAGGTGCCAGAAAAAGAAAGCGATGCATTGGTTCCTAACTCCACAGGGGAGGTGTTGTGTTGGTTACTTACGGACAGGAGTGGTGATGTGTTGGTTCCTTACTGCTAGGTAGGGAATGTGATGTGTTGGTTCCTTACTGGCAGGGGAGGTAATGTGTCTGTTCTTTAATGGAAAGGGAGGGGGTGCATTGGTTTCCATGCAAGCAGCCTTGGTTCTTTACCACGGTGTAGTGTTGATGAAAAATCAGAACAAAGGGACTTTACGTAAAAAATACAGATACGCTGCATTGATGCAACAGCAGCGACGCAGGCACTTCATCGACTTTCCAGTCACGGAGCAGGCGCTGTTTCAATCTGTTTGCAGTAATTCATTGTTAAAACAGGAGCTGGGATTCAATGTATGGATTTTCTAATTAAGATCAACAGGTCCTACTTCCAAGGGCCCAGGAATTGGATTTGGCATCACTTGGCAAGTCAGGACTCTCAGCAGAAGAGCCATGGCACTAGCAGGTGAAGTCTTCACAAAGTCCAGTCATTTCTCTCCCAGGACAGAAGCAGCAAGCAGCAGGCCATCACAACAAAGCAACAAACAGAGTGGAAGTCCCGCCCATAGCATCCAGCTCTTCTTCCTGGCAGAATGTGCTCAGTCTAGAAGTGTTCTGATTCGAGAGTATCAGAGGTCCAATACATATAAATGTTCTGCCTTTGAAGTAGGCAAACTTCAAAGGAAAGTCTTTGTAGTGCAGAAGACCCTGCCTTTCCTTCACCTTGCTCCAGACACACTACAGGGGGGTTGAAACCGTTTTGTTTGAGGACAGGCACAGCCCTACTCACGTGTCCGTGACAAGTCCTCCCACCACTCTAGCTCAGGAAGGCCCATCAGCCTGGTGAGGGTCTATGAGGATATGCAAGGCACACCTTAGCTTCCTTTGTGTGACTGTCTAGAGTGAATGCACAAGAGCCTAACTGTCACCGTCACCGAGGCTTGGATTCTACAGTCAGGCAGAGGCACAGAATGGTTAAGAAAGAAAATGCCCACTTTCTAAAAATGGCATTTTCAAACAAGTAATTTAAAAATGAACTTCACCAAAATATGTACTTTCAAATTATGAGTTCAAAGACCCTAAACTTCCTATCAGAACCCAATGAAAAGATAGTTTAAGGCAATCCCCATGTTCCTCTATGGGAGAGATAGTCCTTGCAATAGTGAAAACAAAATTAGCAGCACGTAGGACACGTAAAACTCAACAGTACATGTCCTACCTTTTAAATACACTGCACCCTGCCCATGGGGCTGCCTTGGGGCTACCTTAGGGGTGAATTGCATGTATTAAAAGGAAAGGTTTGGGCCTGGTAAGTGGGTGCACCTACCAGGTCAACATGGAAGTTTAAAACTACACCTACAGACACTGCAGTGGCAGATCTGAGACATGTTTACAGGTCTACTCATGTGGGTGATACAAGCAGTGCTGCAGGTCAACTAGTAGCATTTAATTTACAGGCCCTGGGCACACATGGTGCACTGTACTAGGGACTTACTAGTATATCAAATATGTCAATTATGGATAAACCAATCACCAATACATTTTAAACCGAGAGCATACGTACTTTAGCCCTGGTTACCAGTGGGAAAGTGCCCAGAGTCCTAAAGCCAACATAAACAGGTCAGAAGGAATAGGAGGAAGATGGCAAAATGTTTGGGGATAACCTTGCAAAAAGTGCCAGGCCCAACACTGACGTAAAACTATGCACAGAGATATGTATTTATTTAACAAAAACTTTAAATGTATTTTAATATTTAAAAGATGTTTATATGATGTAATGAATCAGTAAAAATATTTTAGAACAAACACATTTACAAGCAGTTAAATTCTGTATTTGCCAATATTTGAATCATGGATTTCCCCAATATATGAAAAACTTATGAATTTACAAATATTTCAGCCTGCCATATGGTATGGGGAGAGATGTTTTTGCTGAGGTATGTGCCTTATTGTTAAGTTCTTATAGTTTGGATAGCGTTGTCTGACAGCCCGAATCGGTCTTAAAACTTATTTCATCTTAGATGTTTGATTGTTTTTAGCCTGTGTATATTTTGAAATAAAATTACTTTTTTGCCACAGATCCGGTCATAGAGAAAGAAATAACCAGTTCAAAACCACTTTTCTCTTAGCCAGCACCAAATACACTGTCCTAAACCCTCCCATGCTCGTGACGGAACCGTTCTGTCACGAGCCTCGGGTGGGCTGTGCTGGTGACGGAACTGTTCCGTCACGGCCCTCTCGCCGCGCCTGCGCGGAGCGAATTCCGCGCCTGCGCTAAAGTTCTGTAGCGCAGGCAGGGCCGTGACGGAACCGTTCCGTCACAAGCACAGCTCACCCGCGTGCCGTGACGGAGCGGCTAAGGGGCTAAAGCTACTTTTGCATCAAAGTTATCAACAACAGTTTTTGAGTTAACTCACGAGGAAACAGCACATCCATTTTCAACTCCACCTGGCACTGGTGAGAAAATACTGCCAGTTTGCAATGAAAAACGCTGCCAGTCCAGAAAATGAGAAATCAGGACTCTTTGATCTACATCTACACATGTCTTTCTTCACCTAATAAACATTCTGCACACCTATTTTCACTCCTGTTGTGCTGGGTTATTGAGCCTCTCCATCACAGAGAGTCTGACATCCAACATCATACGTGTATTCAGACGCTATTGTGTTACACGAAGTCTTACATGCAGTAGTATTAAAAAGACTTAGCCATATGCATGGTTTAAAAAGTAAACTAAACCCTTTCAGGAGATACTTTTTTTTTTTAATCTTTTTTTTTGTTAAACAAAAGTAAGGAAACAAGCATCAGGTGACTTATACTTTACCAACCAACACATTACGCATTGAGAATTTTCAAAGTGATCACGGAGATTCCAACACTACAGCTTCGGTTTGCATAGTAGGAGGGGCACAAATATCTCCTCTATAGCTATTCCATGCACCCCAGATATTCCCCCACTTCTTAGGACGATGCCTAGCCATGTACAACGACCTCTCTCTAATCATATTCCAGTCAAGGTCTTCCATCCATTTCCCCACTTGTGGCGCCTGAGTTGCACCTCATAATTGCACAATGTTACGTTTAGCAATCATACATTCCTGTGTCACCCATTGTTTCCCATGTGTTGTGAGGTCTGAGGGCTCCCAGACATTCAAAAGACTGCGTCTAGTCTCCATGTGTACATCCACACCCAACACCTCCCGCAACTTCTCATGGATCTTGACCCAATATTGCTGTATTTCCGGACAGTGCCAAAGTATGTGCATGAACATTCCTGTCTCTCCACATCCTCTTCGACACCTCCCATCCTCAGCCAAAGCCATTCGTACCAATCTTGGCCCGTCACATAGGATCTGTGTAGGATTTTCAACTGCACAAGTCGCAACCTCATAGGAATAGCCACTGTTTTGGGGAAGACACAGCCTCTCTCCAATCCTCATCATCAATGACCAAACCATCCGCGCACCACTTTTTCTCTGAGCACAGCCAACGGATCCTCCATATGATTAATACGTTTTCTGTAAATCAGTGATATAGTTTTAGTAGGTAGGTGTCCGTCCAGTATTCGATCCTCCAGCGGGGAATCCTCGGGAGGCCTAGTACCCCGGGGGATGTTGGTCAATAAAGCATGTCTTAATTGGAGATACCAAAATCTCTCGCTCTCGCTTAACTGATAGCTGTGTTGCATGGCCTCGAATGAAAGGATCCCATCTTTCCCCCACACATCTTTGACCCACGAAATCCCGATAAGATCCCACCGGTCAAAGCCCCTTGATCTCCACAAGTTGCCCAGAACTTCTGAGCTCCACAGGGTAGTGACCAGTGTGATCTTCCCATCCCACTTAAGATGTTTATTAGCTGTGTGCCACACCCGGACTGCGTGCGCAGCCGGTCCAATGAGGGGAATTCTACCCGGTTAGGAGTGGAGGGCTCTCATATGATCTTGTCCGGTCCATTGCATAGCGAGGGGTGATCCATAGATCGCATGGCTAATTGACGCAAGTTGGGAGGCCCAGTAATATTTGCGGAGATCAGGCAAACCAATTCCCCCATCGTACCAGGGCAATGTGAGTAAGGAGAATGCGATACGTGGCCTTCCCTCCCAAAGGAGCTGCCGCTGGAGTGACTCTATATCTTTGAAATATGGAGGAGGCACCGGGTCCATACTGTTTTGAAGTGCATACAAGAACCGGGGAAGTGCCACCATTTTGAACAGTGTGGCACGTCCCAGCAAGGAGAGCGGCAACTCCCCCCACTTGTCCACATCCCGGCGAAGCCGAGCTAATGGGGGCCCCAAATTATTGTCATATCTCAGCTTCGGGTCCATAGTTATGTATATCCACAGATATCTGAAGCCCATAGACTCCATCCGGAGGGGACAGGAGTTCGGGACAACGGGTGGGTCCCCACTGAGTACAAAGAGAACCGACTTCGTCCAATTAATGGCAAAGCCCGAAAACCTCCCAAATATGGCAAGGATGTCTAAAAAAGCAATCAATGATGCTCGGGGAGTAGTCAGATAGAGCAGAATGTCATCAGCGTACAACGATATCTTGTCCTCTCAAGTGCCATGCGAACAGTAGTGGGGAGAGTGGGTATCCCTGCCTCGTACCACGTCCCAATGGGAAATCAGCAGATCTATGATTGTTCACCACAACTCTGGCAAGGGGCTCATGTATAAGAGGCGGACCCACCCGACAAATCCCGGCCCAAAGCCCATTTTACTCAGAGCAGCAAACAGGTATGGCCACTCGACCCTCTCCAATACCATAGCGGCGTCTAGCGACAAGAGAACAGCTGGCTCATGGATATAGGAAGCACTAGCCAAAATTCAGTGTAGAGTCCGTATGTTTAATGCTGTATTCCGGCGGGGCATGAAACCAAATTGGTTCGGGCGTATCAGGGTCGTTATGACCTTAACCAGTCTGGTGGCCAACAGTTTTGCCAGGAATTTGAGCTCTGCATTAAGGAACGAGATCGGTCGGTAGGAGGAGCACTCCCCCCGAGGCCAACACTCTCTGTGTAAATAACCACAATGTTGGCGATATGTTGGTCATATGGAAGCTGGCCTTCCTTCCTGCTTTTGAGATACATATCATGCAGAAAAGGTGCCAACTTGTTGGCAATCGGTTTGTACAACTCTACGAGGATCCCGTTTGGGCCAGTGGCTCTCCCAGACTTTACCCCTCTGATCCCCTGCACGACCTCATCATTAGTAAGGGGAGAATCTAAGAATTTCCGGTCTTCCTCTGACAGCGACGGCATCGGAATATCTCGCAATATATCTGCATTCTCAGTCTGTGTGTGTGTGCTCGCAGCTGTGTAAACCCGACTGTAATAGGACGAGAGTTTCTCCACAATTTCTTGCGGTTCTGTGATTTTGCCTAATTCCGCAGTGTGTAACTCTGGCACCAGTCTTGTCGGCCTCTCCCCTCTTTCAAGCCAAGCGATCAACTTCCCAGCCTTATCGCCATATTCGTAGATCCTACTTTGGGTGTCTGTCCACTACTCCTCTGCCCTCTCCCTCGCCAAGCCTTTATACTCATCTCTGAGGAGTTTGTGTGTGGCCCCCCTCCACTACCCCGGTCGTCAACTCCTCCCCCTCCCGTACTGCCAACTCCGCCTCTACTCTGTCTACTTCTGCTCAACTTTTTTTCTTCTTCCCGGAAATCAGAGATAAAGCCTCCCCTCGGATCACAGCTTTATATGCCTCCCAAAGGTTACTCCTCAACTCTACTGTCCCCACATTGGATTGAAAGTATCGATCTGTGGCTTTGCCGATCTCCTTCTTAAAGCCATGCGTTTACGTGGGCCACCCTAACTACATCCCTGCGACCCATCTCTATACGAATCCAGACTGGTGAGTGATCAGAGATTCCTCTACCTAGGTGCCGCACCTCCCTGACTCCATCTTACTGTGATACAGGCACCAGGACATAATCTATTCTAGAGAGGGAAGCATGGGTGGCCGAGGAGTGAGTGTAGTACACATCAAGCGGGTTTTGCAGCCTCCACCCATCAATCAAACCAGTAGTTTCCATGAAATCAATCAACCATCGGCAAGAAAGCGGCAACACTCGGGGAGGCAATCTATCTACTTCACCATTCATAACAGCATTAAAGTCACCCCAACAACCAAAGTTCCGAGGGGGCAAGGAAAAAAAAATTCTAGCCAGATCGCAGAAGGTTTCAGACTGGAGGGCTGGCGGGACATACACAGACAATAGAGTCACCGTTCTTCCCTTCCACAACCCAGAGATCCCAACATATCTGTCCAAGTAGCTTGGATTGTCATTGGGAAGGAATTTCTCATTAATATCCCCACCCCTCTGGATCCTGAGGTGAATCCGGTGTGTGCTGCTACCATTTTATATCCTCCCCTATGCAACGCCGTAAAACGGTTCCCAACGAGATGCGCCTCTTGCAATAGAATAGTGTCTCCTAATCAGTTGGTTGACCATTCCTCGCTTTATCTTATCACCCAGTTCATTAACATTCCAGCTGAGTGTTGTAATCCCCAAACCCTGTTTACCAGAAGTCATTTTGGTGGTAACTCTTGCCTAAGTCCCCCGATGCTTGTGAAACACAACAAAAACAAACTTCAAATGAAAACGCTGACCATAAAAATGCAATCATTGTACATGAATATCAATTTACAAACCCCCCAAACATCCCAATTCTCCACCCCCCCCCACCCTGCACCCCTGCCTTCAGCTTGTGCGCATCCCCGACTGGCAGTGTGCCTGTCGCCCCAAAACGACACTACAGCTAACTAAAATTAGTAAATGGAGGAGGACCTCAAGCCAAGCTCGCCCCCCCGCACCCCGCATATAATATCTTTTCGGATTAGCTCCCCTGTACAATTCTGACTGACTTACAATAAGGTAAATTATCATTTCACCACCTCACCCCCCACAAAATAGTTTCCAGACAATTACTGCTCCTCCGATGCATCATTGTTCTGTTCCTCGGTTTCAGCAGCACATGTGTTGTCCAACCAGTCCGCTGCTACTTCAGGATTGTCAAAGAACACAGCCCTTCCATTGTGTTCCACTCGTAGCCGGGCTGGAAACATCATGGCATACTTCATGCCGTTGTCCCGTAGTCTTCTCTTCACTGCAAGGAATCCTGACGCTGCTTCTGTACCGTTTGAGTGAAGTCTGGATACAAGGACAGTATCGCATTGTCAAATTTTAACGGGGGCCCAGAACAGGCCGCCGGCAATATCGCATCACGGTCCCGAACTCTTGCGATCATAGGATGAGGGGGTGCCCCAGTTCGGGGCCTACCACCCGGAACTCTATGGGCACGTTCGATCGGGAAAAATTTACTGAGGCCTTTAGGCTGTAGATGATTAAGTACAATGTTTTTGACGAACAGGTCTGGCGTAGGACCCTCCAACCGCTCAGGTGCCCCAATATGCGACTATTATTGCGCTGTGCTCTAACTTTGAATTCATCCAACTTCCGATCCGTCTGGGCCCTCGATGTCTTGAGGTCTCGCACCTCCTGTTGCAGTAGGTTCACATCATGGACAAGGCTAGCAGTTTTGACCTCTAGCGATTTCCCCTTCTCACTCGCCTTATTGAGATCTGCTCTTATTAGTCCAACCTCGACGGTCACAGTGTCATTCTTGAGGTCGAGGGCCTCCATCTTCTTTCCCAATGTCGTCTGAACTCCAGTGATGGCCACCATAAGATCTGATAAAGTGGGAGCCGCAGTCGAAGGGGCTCTCATATCCACCGCCGCTGGCGATTTTTGGGAGTCTGCTGGTGATCCTTTTGGTAGGGTGTAGCGCTCCAGCGTGTTGGATTGCACGTTTCTGCATGTTCTGACGCCATGGGGCTCATGGGGTTGCACACACGTTATTGCCGGCTGACGCCAGTTTATCATAGGCGATGTGCGTCGAATCAATCGGCCGGGCCTTCGTTGCTACGTCCGACCACCCAACACTACTCCTATAGGCCACCAACTCAGCACTCTGGTCCAAGTGACTCAAGCGGTCCAGGTAACTCTTGTCCACAATTCTGTGGGCTCCGAAGAGTGGGAAGGGTAGACTCAGAGCACCCCAGTGTCTGTGGCACCTCGATACCGTTACTCGTTACCGAGGGTCCGATCGCTCCCGAGTGTCCCAGTAGGATACATCCAGCAAATCTCACTGTCTAGGGGTCACCACAGTGTCACATACTGAAGATTCTGTATACTGGGGCCAATTTTCAAAATTGAGTCGGAGGGCATCTGAAACTTCCGGTCCTCCGCAGCCGATGTTGTTGCATTCACATCCGGTTGGCCAAGAACTCCAGGTCCTGGTCAGGTTGCAGCAGTAGGCCCCAATGTGTCCGTCGATATATCTTCGCCCCAGGACATCAGAGGAGACTCGTTTGAGGCTTAGCGGAGATCTCTTCTATTCCAACACCGGGGAGTGGGGTTAGTGAACAGGATGGTTCACAGGATTATGCCGAGGGCAAGGGAGATTGGCGGAGCCGCCTCTCTAAGCGGCCATCTTGGTCTCTGGTTAGGCTCCTCCGGAGATACTTTTAAAAAGGTTATTAACCAATAAATAATAATGTTGTGTAGAATGCATAAAACGTTACATTAAGTAGAAAACAAAATTACATGAATTCACATCTGTAAATAAAGGGTATACTTAATTTTTTCCCAGTTATTTTCAAAAAATGTTCTTCAGTTTTAGGATTTCCTGGGGCTCAAATTCAAGGGTATCTGGTACAGCTGCGGCCCATGCAGGTAAGAGCATTGGGGCGGTGGGGCCGGGTGGGGGCAATTTTGATAGACAAGGAGGGAAAATTAATTATTTATTTAATTTCCCTCTTGATCGTCTATCGAATCCCGCCCATCCTGCCACACCACTCTTACCTGTAATGGTCACACCTGGTTTGTAGCACCTATTTTAATATGTACGATCAGACTGATAGAACTACACAGTCCATTTCATAATTAGTATGAATGTGTCTGACCAACAGGTAGTTTAGGATAAAGTCCTCGGACCTTAGGAAATGTGTAACATGTGCCAGCATTAATTTTAGATTCAGGGGCGGCCGGTGCTGGTAAGAGCAATAAGACGGCTGGACCGGGTTAAGGAGGGCTTCTACAGACGACCACAGGGGAAAATTAAATAAAGAATACATTTTTCATCCTCGTCTGTCAAAATACCCCCCACCCGGCCACAGCGCCCCACCGCTCTTACCTGCATGGGCCACGGCTGTTTAAATCTGCTTATTCTCAGTTACTTTGAGAATAGTGTCCGTGATGTGGACATGAATTTGTTTTAAGAGAAAAACAAAACAATTTCCTAACTAAAACTAAATCATGCTGTATACCTTATTTCAATCACATGTAAGTATGTAATGGTTTGGTATCCTGCTGCTAGCAAAATTCATTGCCTGCAGCCTATCAAATGAAAATGCCTATACTGCCTGGGTAAGTTTGTCATCTCATCATCTTCCTGAATAACGCAATCAGCATACGAAAACCGAGAATCTTGCATTTACAGCCTTGCTGCTTCCCACAAGGATTTCGATTTTTGAAAAAACTATTTCAGATGTATTTTTTAAAATTAAAATTACAGATTTAAGCAACAGATGGTGTACTAAATGTATTATGTGTAGAATGGCTCAAGGGCTGTGACCACAATTCCATTTTCCAGAGGCAATTGGTGTACTGTGATTTGACTTTTGTGCGAAGCTTTGGAACAATGCATATTTTTCCTGTGAATGTGCAATGTCAAATCCTTCTTAGAACCTGTGATGTATTAAAACAAGCAATTGGAAGCCAATCTGCCTCACTTGTGTATGTAAAGCTAATGACAACAATGGCGTTGCCAATATGCCAAAGCAGCTATTTTAAAACCATAGAAAGCACTGACAACATTGCTTTTCATACATTCAATATGGGATCTTCATTGCACTTTGAAATCAAGTTCAGATTAATTTCTATACATTTAACAAGACTGGATGTTGCTATTGGCTTTGCCGATGCTGGCAAAATGTAAACACTTTTAACTCCACCGGCATTGGCAAGTCCAGTGGTGACTAACACCATGATACACTAAGGCCATCACTATTTGGTGGGTGGCTCACAACAATGAATATCCTGGAGGGTGAATGTTAGAAGACATCCAGGGCTTCACAAAGGCCACCGTCCAGTTGCTGGCTCACCACGAGGAGCATCAGGAGGGGAAAGTCAGGGGAGTTTGGAGGGATCAAAGTAAAGAGTGTAAAAAAAGACATTTACTCACATATGTAGTGTTAAACAATTAATTACAGTTTTAAAACAAAGTAGTTCCATGACATCAACAGTGGGAAGCTACACCCTAGCCCATTAAAAGCAAAGGTAAAAGAAGTATGCAGAGCGTAGGGACAAAAACGGAAAATTGAGGAATGCCACTAATGAATAAAGGAAACTGATTTTGCAATTAAGCCATCTAATCATGGGCCAGACTCGGTTTTGTGGTGTATTGTATGCAATCTTGTCTTTGACAGACAGCTGGAGCGGTCTATAATGAGTTTCAAAAATCATTGTCTATGTAGGTTCATTGTTTACCCCGCAAACAAAGCAATTTGATTTACATATGATTTAGGTTAGCAATAAAAAGTAAACATTGACTGAGTTAGATTTGTGACAGAAGCAGCAGCATAGTGCCTATGATTCTTTATTAGATCAGTGAGTTTAAATCACTGGACTGTCACGGATGTTTGGGATATAAATGCACTTCCAACAAACATACGCTCATGTTTAATGAATGAGCACATCCACACACCACATAAGCATCTTTAGACAACCTGTTGTCTTTGTAACCAACGAAACTTGTAACAAGTGTTATCTTATTATATGTATGACCTCCAATAGTTAATAATCTAAGTTTTCTAAAAATCGACGAATAGCTTACAATATCTAATTAGATTGAAAAAAAATCACAAGTACAAAAAATATCTAATAGATGATAAAACGTGGATATTACATAAAATATATTGTACATCACGAATGCGACGTATAGCACTGGCAACTACTTGTCTTAGATCCTTTGTATTTACCTCTGTATTCATTTCATACAACATAGAAAGAAGCACATCACCAATATAATTTTGTAGCAGAGGTAAACCAACATCGGTACATAATAACAAAAGAGCCGTTGCAAAGTAAAAGAGTGTGCAAAAACCCAAACAAAAGACTGCTCTGTGCTGCAGAGAAATTCATGAATAGATGCATCAAAGATTCTTTATAACTTTTTCTGATGCACGTCATACATGCTGATATTGAAAGTAATCGAAGCAATATTAAAGTCAAAGCGTTTAATCATTCAGCCATCAGGATTTATTTTAATTACCTAATTAGTGCATTAAAGGATTACAATTCGGGATAAAATGTAGTTGAAACATCTCATTTACATACTATTTAAATATATAGGGACTAACGTGCCCGCTGTAGTAGATATTGCAAGTCACTGAGCAGTTCTGTGACTATATAGAGGAACTTAAGATAAAGGCCAAATTCCTTTATGAGGTGGTCATGTAACTATGATCAGCGTGATCTTGGTGCACTAGCATCATATTCTGAGAAAATTATGCTCAACAAAATTGTTAAAAATGAGGGTCTCTAGTTGGCAGAGGCTTGCACATAGTCCGAGTAGGGACCCTTCCTTCTAGTCAGGATAAGGGAGTTACACACCCAGATAACCCCTACTTCCCTCTTGGTAGCTTGGCACGAGCAGTCAGGCTTATCGCAGAGGCAATTTGTAAAGTATTTGTACATAACACACACAGTAACACAGTGAAAACACTACAAATGCACACCACCCCAGTTTAGAAAAATAAAGTATCTTTATCTAAACTATAGAAGACCAACTTTACAAAATCCAACATACAAACAAAAAATATGACTTTTACAATGTTTCGGGCATTTTTGTCCATAGAACTTTATGGATGCAGTGATTTTACATTAAGTACCTCAAGTGCATTAAAATACACAAGGTAAAACAGCCACAGAGGAGGGAAGCTTTGGAAAACACAGTCATGCGTCGGTTCCTGAGTCCTTGGGGAGGTGAAGAGTCAGTTCTGATGCATGAAGGAGAAATGTTGCATCGAATCCGGACTGTAGGGGGAAGCGATCAATCGAATTTCAAGATGGTTCTGGTCTGCCGATGATGCGTCGGTAAACTTGTTGCCCAGATGCGTGGAAATCTGGATGTGCTGGAGATCAATCGGCCATTGCAAACAGGTGCTGCATTGGTTTCTTCAGCCGTGGTCCACAATGCATTGATCATGTCAGCCGCACAGCAGGGCCTGCATCGGAGTCAGTGCAGTGGTCTCGGACTTCAGAGACATGGTGCGCTGAACTCATGCTCCAGTGGTTTCTCCAGCTGTGGGCACAAACTGCATCGATTTCCTTGGCCGCATGGTGGCAGTGGTGGAAATTTCTCCCACACAGCGTTGCTGCTTCAGAAATACAATACTACGAGTACAATTTTGCTGTTAAGTCCAACAAAAGTATTAAAACATCTACCCATGGCAGTAATAATATATAGAAATTATTTATTATTGCAGATATTTCCGGAAGAAAGAGCAGCCTGATTGCAATCCTGAAGGTTACAATCCATGAGCACCAAGAATGTGAAACGGAGAAGGTATTCGAAAACAGTTGGATTTACATAATAATGAAGAGCTAGGACAGCACACAGAATGAACACAAAAAATCATCCTTTTTTATTTTTTCAGATAACACTACCAGTTCAAGTTCAGAGGAGAACCTTGCAAACCATAGAAGGTTCTAATGCATTCACAATAATCCATTGGGGCACAGACAGCCAGCACGAATAAGACACTGTAGTGGACAATGCAAGACCTATTCAACTACAAAAAAGGTCTATGCAGTGACCCCCAAGAGTGTCTACTCACCAGGAGACAGGGCTGGCTCTAGGGCGGCGTGATCGGTGCCATCGCACCAGGTGCTGACTTGGGGTGGGGGCGCCATGTTCATCATTTTAAAAGCATCTGATGCCCAGTGCATTGTCCCAGCAATTTTCAGACATCAATAAAAATGACTACTCCGGTGATTAATGGTTTTCCTGGAGAGAGACCCGATCTTTGTCTAGTGAAGGTTTTGACTCATCATAGTCCAGAGGGTTATTAAGCCTGCTGCAAAGAATGTGTCCGATTCACATCACAAAGTGCATATAATATAAATAGGTCAATTGGTTAGCGCTTTTATCAGAGATCCCACTGTTAGTTGCAGTTTTTAGGTTAAAATCCTAATATAGAGCAGTGAGCAATTAACTGCCATCAAAGAGCTGCATGCAAATTGCAAAAAAAATATTAGAGCTATATATTTTCTGCCTAGTCTTTCGTTGTCCTCTTATTGCAAAAGAGGTTCATTTGGGTAGAAATCAATTCTTATTATTAAAGAAAACCCCTAACAATGGTGTTACATTTTAAATTCTGAATTTGTGCTTTTCCAGCCCAAGGACTTTTAAACTATACTGCCTACCTGTACGGATGAAATGTGACTCCTACTCCTTGTAGGCTTCTGTCTTATGTAACATTTCCTATTTACTGATTTACACACTGATCATTCATTGTCTCTGTGCAATGCATGTGTGATGTGAAGTGTTCTGACATATTAAACTGGTATGAGTGGAGCTATGAAACTAAATGAATCTATAGGACAGTGTTTATTGAAACTTGAGGGGCACTATCAAATGGTGGCTGTGATGGAATCCGTGGCGGAGGTGGTCATTGGGGAGGCACTTAAAAAACATTGTTGCACAGAGTGCCACCAGTGCTAAAGCCGGCCCTGCCAAGAAACTCACGAATCATCAAATAATGTAGGTTTATTATGTCTGTTTAAGGTCGAGCAAAGCTGACTGGTATCTTGAGTATTTTTTTCACAAATTTTGTGTCCACTTGCATAAGAATACATTTTATTTATATTTAACTTTTGGTGACTTTGGCAGTTTTTCTTGTGTTGAAGCAACACTTGTTTAACTCATGTATTACTACTATGTTGAAATGTGATGGCACAGTTCAGTGTTTGATGTTTATGTGTTGATCAACAGCATAGTTACATGTTTATGTACAGTGATAAAACATAACGAGGCCCTTTGATGTAAAAAAAGTTGCAACACAGATTAAAAGAATTTTCAAAAATAGTGTGAATAAAACAAGGGTCAAGGTGATTAAGTTTCATGTCCCATGATTGGGAGTCGTCCACAGTTACAAAGATTACAACTAGATTAACATTTTCTTTATACTTCAAATGAGGCCCAATCTAGTTTGTAAATAAGGGCCCAAACCCTATTTCATATTCAGCATCAGAAAAACAGGCGCTGGAAGGGAGATGCTAGTATTTCATGGTTTTCAAGCAGGTCTGTTCAGCAGTAAAAACTTCCAAGGGCATAGAACTGGAGTTTCCATCACTTAGCAGGTCAAAACTCCCAGCAGTAGAGTTCAGGGATGCAGCAGGGGAAGTCATTACTGGCCAGCGGACTTCTTAACAGGAGGCAAACACACACAAGACCTTGGAGAAACTTCACAAGCAGGATACAAAGCAAATTCCAGGCCTTTTCCTCTCCAAAGCAGAAGCAGCAACTGCAGGACAACCCAGCAAAGCAACACACAGCAAAGAGGCAGTACTCCTCCTCCCAGCTCCTCATCTTTTCTCCTTGGTAGAGATTCCTTTTAATCCAGAAGTGTTCTAAAAGCCTGGGGGTTTAGGTCTAATACTTACACTTCTTTTGACCTTTGAGGTAGGCATCCTTCAAAGGATTGTCTTTGTAGTGCCCAAAATCTTGTCCTGCTTAAAACGATGGATTTAGGCCCATATCTCTGTACTGGGGTGAATTTATGACATTGTTCTGCATTCTGTCCATTAATTGTTCTTTTTGCATTTGTCACCCTGAGTGGGATGGATATGCCCGGACGTGAATCCCATGCTTTCCATGCCACTGGAGTCAAGCTATACTGGCTGATGAGGGGTGATACCTTGAAACCGGTCCTAGGATGCTTGTTTCCAGTCCAGGGAGGACCTGGCCTGGCAGTTCGAGGTCAACTGTTCCCATTGGGCGCAGGTTCAAACTGGAATGCCATGGGGAGCAAAAAAACGATGGATATAGGCCCACATCTCTGTAATTGGGTGAATGTATGACATTGTGCTGCATTCTGTCCATTAATTGTTCTTTTTTCATTGGTTTTGGCTCCAGGCACACACCAGGGGGTGGAAACAGCATTGTGAGAGGCCAGGCATAGCCTTATCCAGGTGCAAATGATAGCTCCTCCCACTATTCTGCTCAGGGCAGCCCTTCAGCCTGGTGATGAGCCATCAGGATATGCAGGGCATACCTCAACTCCCTTTGTGTGACTGTCTAAAGTGAACGCACAAACATGTCCCTATGAGTGTAAATTATACTTTGATTTGACAGGAAAGCAGAGGTACAGGATGGTTAACAACAAAATGGATAATCAATAATATCTTGGAACAAGTAGAAATTAAAGAAGGACGAGACAACAAAAATGTTCTTCTACAACGTAAACTGTTTTTGATCCATAAATTAAATGTGATACACCCTAAGGGACCTAATGGAAGATTGGACTTTAGCTGCCACCTATAAATTCGGTCCTGTACTAATTCAAGTAGAATGATCAACAGAATGGTTTATTAATTTTTATTATTTTTTTTCCCAATACAACACTGTTTTATGATAATGTTTTTCTGTGTAATGGTTTTTTATTTAGGTTGCACCAGCTGTAAATTGCTTAAGAGCACACGCACCGAAATAAATAGTGAACTCACATAGCATAGTATCTCTTCCATATTCAATGGAAGATATAAACTTATGACAACATATCCATTTCAAGAGGTAACCTAAATTATGGGAAACTTCATCACATTTAAATATACCCATGATTGTTATAACAATATCGATACCACATTTCCTTCAAATATCCTCGTTTGAATCGACCACGGCATCCGTACACCGGAAGTGATTGGAGTAAACTGGAAACAATACACCACATATCTGACATTTAAACGCTGATTCGTCAGCTGTATGTCACACCTACGGACCTGTAACAGACGGTGAACGCCGCACGCACACCTACGGATTTCGAGCACATCTTGAAAGCTTCACAGGTATGACAGCGTGAAGCTTTGCACTCCATGACATAGGGGAGCACTTATACCGGTAACGCGCAGCATCTATGGGGATGCAATTTAAAAGGAGTATATTTTGTGTATACTTTGTTTATATCACATCGTAACCACACAATTTGAGAAGCTATCACCACCTATTTGGTGGGAACACGCAGCACCATAGTGGGTGCATCTTAAAACGTGCATCTGTTTTAAAGGCGTCTAAACCACAGCGTAAACACATAATTCGAGTAGCACTCGCCACCCATTTGATGTGATTCCGTTATACTAACCAACCAAAATGTTTAGGTTGTGCTGTCCACAGCACAACCCATAGAACAATACCCACTGTGTGTTTTTTAACCACTGGAAATCACCATAATAATCACCTATGTTTACAGCTCAAGTGCACAACAATATTTTCCGTTCTTTTAACTCATCAACATAAAATACACACATTACAGCAGTTTGCTGATTCCAGTTGAATATATATTATTTACTTTTGTTGTAGGGTAGACCCCCTGCGAAGGGCAGGTCCCGAAATGCATAGGGGCATCCAATACCCTATGATGAAGACATGTAAATAATGTGAATATGATGAAAAATTTGGCATGAAAAAGGAAAAAGAAAAATGATGATATGCAATATGCATAACATTTGAAAATTTTTGAACTCTTGGAAGAATAAATCGAGTTTAAACACTGCAACAACATATTGGTGAAAAGCAACTTCTTTCGCTGAGTGAGTTTCTGTAGACTGACCTCATCCCATTGGACAAGGCTTTTCTTGTGTTTAAACAACAAAAGGCACACTTTCTAAAAGTGCCATTTCCAAACTTACAATTTAAAAAAACACCTTCACTAAAGGCGTGTTATTAAATTCTAAGCTCAGGGAGCCCAGACTCCAAATCCGTAGCTGTTCTCAATTGAAAGTTACACTTGTAAAATATTACAAGACATCGCCAATGATAACCTATGGGAGCGCTAGTCCTTGCAACAGTGAAAAACGCCATTTGCAGTATTTCACTATCAGGGCATGTAAAACACACCAATACATGTATTACCTTTCACATACATTGCACCCTGCCCATGGGGGTACATTGAGCCTGCCTTAGGGGTGCCTTACATGTAGTAAAAGGGAAGGTTAGGGTCTGACAAGTGAGTGCACTTACCAGGTTGACATGACAGTTTAAAATGGCACTCACAGACATTGCAATGGCAGGCCTGAGACACGTTTGCAGGGCTACTCATGTAAGTGGCACAACCAGTGCTGCAAGTCCACTAGTAGCAGTTAAATTAAAGGCGTAGATGGAGGAGTGTGACATTTTGAGTCCCTACCAGGCGGGTTTCAGGAAAAATATCTCAACCATAGAACAAATTCTAAGGCTCCAGGTATTATACTGAAAGACAGTATCAATGGAGGGTGGCAGCCTCTATTTGATATTCGTTGACCTGAAAATGGCCTTTGATTTGGTTCCCAGAGATAAACTATGGGATGCTCTCAATCATCTGGGAATCCCTCTTTATCTCTTGACATTGATCATGAGATTACATGCGGGCAATTATGCCCAAGTGAGGTACGGTGTAATTCGTGGACTTAACACCTTGTTTTCAAGTCAATAAAGGGGTAAGGCAGGGCTGTGTGCTTGCGCCAACCCTCTTTTGCCTCTTCATTCATGTCCTTGTTACCCATTTAAAGGAGGCAGCGGATAATGATGCCCCCAAGTTGGCGCACAGCAAGGTGCCAGCAATGATGTTTCTGGATAACACCTTGTTTCTTTCAAAGTCACGTATGGGCTTCCAAAGGGTTCTCATCAGTTTTGCAACTTTCTGTACTGCTAGAGGGCTGGAGATTAACACGCTAAAACCCAAATGTATGGGTTTTAATCCAGCCAAATACTCCCGTCCCAATCCCTTTTTTAATGGCACTTTACTAGAGAGGGTGAGAGTTTTTGATTATCTTGGTGTCACACTGTCTGAAAAGTTTGACTGGGGCCCTCAAAAAGCAAAAGCTAGCCTGAAACTTGCCCAGATGGTAGGGGAGTATTAAAGACCTACAGAAGCTCCTCTTGTAAACAGTCTGACATGGTGACCGAGATTTACAAAGTGCAAATAAGGAGTGCGGTAATGCATGGGGCTGAGCTTTGGGGGCATTGTCCCCCCGTTGACTCGACTCAAACTGTTCATAATTTTATGAGACAGCTGCTGGGTCTTCCACCCAGCATTCCACTTATCCCTTTACGCATGGATCTTGGCATTAGACCCATAGCCTAGGAGTTAGGCCTTCACCCATTAACATTCTGGTGTAGATTGTGAGTGACCCCGGACTAGCAGGATACCCGACAGAACTAAAGGAGATTCTGGGCTATCCGGGCTTAGGTAACTTGCCATGGTTCTCATACATCAGGGATACATGCTACAAGTTAGGATTGCCAAATTTATTGAGGAACCCGGAAGTAACATCCCGGGCCATTTCACGTCTCTCACTAGTCAGAGCATATAGATCGCTTAAATTAGCTGACATACAGGGGTATACTTTATTAGGACACTTAGTCGATTTTTTAAACATTAAAGATGAGTACCACTTTGAGCACTTTATGGATGTCACTCAACCTTTTACGGCAAGGAAACTTTCCTTTCAGTTTAGAATATGGATTCTCCCTCTCTGTGCCTTTACCAACAAATGGTCAAAAGCCTCCCCCTGGGGTGTCCTGCATGTAACTGTCCCCGACGAGACTGACATTCACGTTCTTTTCTTTTGTCCCGGGTACAAATCGGCCAGAAGACGCTGGTTAATTCCACTCTGCAGGAACCTGGGGTGTTGGCCAAATGTGGAGGCATACAGATTATTGCGAACAGACTCCCATCCACACATAGTTTTTGCAGTTTCCCGCTTCTTGAACTCAATGTGGCACAACCGGAGGTCATTGCTAAAACTAGTTCTGCAAGTCTAAACCTTTCCTTAGTCCCTTTTCTGTTATCGTTTTTCTAATGTAGTCTTTTTAACCATCTAAGTTATCTTTTACCATCTTTTAACCTGTCACATTTCAAAATCAATTGTATTGAATATTGGAAATATAAAGATACCAACTTGATTTGGGGTAAATGCTGGTCGCTGTCTAGCAGTGTTATATTAACATTAACTTTTCTTCACTTTGATGCATTCTATCGAAATTTTATCTGAGCTCTGTTCACATTTTATTTTCAAGTACTCCCCATTCTCTATGTATCTTTTGTATCATTGTTTCTTGTTACCTTTTTATGGTCTTAACGACCGAAATAACGTTTGTTGAAATGGAATGAAAATGTACAGGCCCTGGGTACAGATAGTGCACTTTACTAGGGACTTAACAGTAAATCAAACAATCCAGTCCTAGGTAACCAATCATAATCTCAATTTAGCCAGAGAGCATATGCACGTTAGCACTGGTTAGCAGTGGTAAAGTGCCCAGAGTCCTAAAGCCAACAAAAACAGGTCAGAAAAAATAGGAGGCAAAAGGTACGGGAATAAACCTGCAAAAAGGGCCTGGTTCAACAAAAATCCAAGTGCTGACATTTGGAAAGATCAGTTTAAAGGACATAGGTCTACAGAAGGCACTTGATTAACTAGAGCTCACATTGACTGCTGTTTGGAAATCTTATTCACTAATCCTCTCTCTTTTCGGCTGTCATATGGCAATTACAAAATATCTATGTACACATTGTCCAATGTTCTCTTGAGATTGTATATGACTATATGGAAGGTTATTTTCAAAGCCATGAAAAAATTGTGCGTGGCCAACCCAACACATTAAATGAATCACTTATTTAACCCCTTCGCTGCGGCGGGAATTCCGCCGCAGCGCTAAGGGGGCGGGGGGGTCGAGCAGCGCTCCCATGCTCGTGACGGAGCCGCTCCGTCACGAGCCGCGGTTGAGCTGTGCTCGTGACGGAGTGGTTCCGTCACGAACGCGCCCGCTCAATAGAACGCGCCGCGCAGGCGCGAAATTCGCGCCGCGCAGGCGCGCCGAGCGGGCCATGACGGAACCGCTCCATCATGAGCACAGCTCAACCGAGGCTCATGACGGAGCGGCTCCGTCATGAGCACAGAAGGGGTTAGGAGGGTACATCCATTGATGCTGCCTAGGGTCACATGTGGTGATAACTGTTGAATCTCAGGTAAATTACTTCTTTGGAGGATGTACTACTGGAACTAGTTTTGACTTCTACTTGGAGCATGGCTTTCCAAGTGACTTTAAATGTATACTTTGTTATATAATCCTGGATATAGGGGCTGCTCAGTGTAGCCTTTGTCCCCTACCACACCTTCCGACCAGCAAAACTGAATATTCCACAATTCTTCTATGATCCATCAATTAATGTGCAAAACTAAAAAACAAAGGATTTGATTACAGGGTTTTTCCTGGTTGCCGATGTTGTTAATCTGTGATTACAACTTTGCTACCATAATGTAAGACGGCAGGACTGTCTTGGATGTACATTTACATGTGCTTTTTTTCTCTCCACAAATGGAGAAGAGAAAGCTCTACAGGCATAGTTTTCTCCATGACATTAAAATCTGGGACTTAGATTGGCTCTGTATTGCCATATGCATTAAAAGAAACAACAATGTCATTTTCAACAAAAAAAAGCAAACAACAATTGTAAAAGGTCATTTAATGGAGAAAACATACTGCAGGCAAATTCACTTGTAATTTTTGTGGTGAATAACTGCGTCATTCTAAATGACTGACTCACTGTGACACTACCAATTTAAGACTGATTTCTTTAAAATTCAGAATTCTCTAACAGAATTTGTAATACATTTAAATAACTTGTTAAACTGTAATTAAAATGTTACAGCTATGATGGAAAAGTACTATTTTAATTGTAACTGTATTTATATAAAGTTTACTACCATTGACCAGATGTCGAAGCTCTTTTCGCGAGTCGCAAAGCACTCCGGACCCCAAAGTGGATTAGTGGTGGGTTAGTGGAGGGAAACTAAAGATTGTTACTGGGAGTGGAGGACATGTGCGTGTGTCAGTTGGATGATTAGGAGAAAGGAGGGGTAATGGAGGTCAGGGAAGACCACAGTAGCATGAGAGGTTTGGGATGAGTCAGAGAGTGGAGGTAGGGGGATAGTTTGAATGAGGTTTAGGATAAGTCATACAGTAGTGGTTTGGGGAGGGTTGTAAATGTTTTTTTCTTCACAGTAGGTGGAAATTATACAATTATATAGATAGATACAACAAATAAAAGTATACATACTTAGATGGTAACACATTATGCATTTGTATATTAGTTACGGGATAGTTTTGGGAAAATGTTGGCCTGGCTCAACCCAAACAAGCCCCAGAATCGGAACACACGATGCCGCACAAACAGTATAGCAAGGAAATATTATTTCATGTAAATGATGGAGGTTGAATACATTTAAAATATGTTAAATTAAACATAGCATAAATAATATTAATTAAATTCATGTAAAAATATATTTATTATATGAATGCATTAATTAGATATATTCATGTATATTAATATGAAGCAAACAACAAATTAAAAAAGAAACGAAAATGGAACTTGGGAATGGGGAAATGTACATATATATTTAAGGCACACAAATGTAATGTATATATGCTTATTTGTATGTGTGTGTGTGTGTGTGTGTGTGTGTGTGTGGGTGCTTGAGGCCTTTGTACTTCATGTATGTCTGCATACATATATATATATATATATGCTGGACTACTGCATCACTGTGCTGACCTGCTGCCTGCTGCTATCTTGCCTAGATGAGAAGGACTGAACCTGCATCTCTTGAACTCAGAACCTAGAGTGACTCCAAGGACTAGTTGGCTGGTCCCCTGATCAGAAGCCTCAAGGACATAACAGGCTTCAGGCAGGACGAGAGAAAGTGCAGTGAGCACACAAATGCGGAGGAGGCTGACAATTGCAGTCTTCAGAGTGGAACACAACCATTTGTCGGAGGTTCCTGTACTGAAGGTGGTTGTAGTTATGCTGGACAAAAGCAACCACTTGATTTGGTGTTAAAAGGACTGAGGTGAGGATTGGTGCCCCAACAGCCCTGACGACAGCCCTGACGAAGTTGCCTTGTTGGTTTGGTGATGAAAGATGTTGGCCTTTTGGCAAATGAAAGTGGCCAGATACATGTCTGCTTTTTAAACTGGGAATGCTCACAACATTGAATAAAGGTGGTGTTGTATGTGAGTGTTCCCTTATTTTTAATCCATTGAGAACTTTGCTCTCTTTGCACGGTTGGGGACGATTGAACACTGAGTGAATTACGAAGCCTCAGTGTTGTTGGTCACACACTTTCTATGTTGCTTTAACCTTCCACTTTTGTGGAAGTCTAACACACACCTCTTTTCCTTTCTCTTTCTTTTTTGTTAAGGTTAAGAAAGCAACCAATGATGATAACATGGGCACACTGGCGAGTACCACCCAGTAGCCCTTTGGGTTTGCGCACATGAGGTGCTTTTTAACCGTTCTCACATATTTTTCACATTTTTTTCATTTGATGAATTTGATACACACATTGATGTGAGGATTCTTTACCACTGTAGTATTCATTTGTGATGTGGTTATTGACAATCTCTTTTTAAATTGGGGCAGTAAGGACTTATCAGTTCATGGATTGTTGAACGGAACTGTACTGGAAGGTGGTCTCTCAAGGATATAGTAACCTCTTGGAGGTCAGACCTAGTTGTGTTTATAATTGATGGAGTGTGGGTGGTCTGATCTCCTGATCCCCCTTTTGAAAGTAGTCATGCGCAACTGGCCAGATTTGGCTGCTGAGATATTCAATACAAAGATCTTCACCCTCATGTTCGAGAGGTGCATCTGTTCAAGTGAATTACTGTATTGCAAGACTAAGTCCTTATTCTTTACCGATAATGCACTTTCAAGAGAATTATTTATTTTGATATGTTTTGATTGAGCCATCTCTAAATGCAAGTTAACATGTTTTCTCAATGCTTTCTAAATTCTTTGTAGATCGAATTATTGATGTTTCATCTCTTATGAATGTTTCTCAGTACATTAGAAGTGCCCAGTCATAAATTTGAGGCTGAATAATTGTTGGCTATTTTTCTAAACATTGAAATACTGTAATATAATACATTTTGCCTTTTTCACCCTCCTGTGTGAGAGGGGCCCGGCAAATGATCTTCTAATGTTTATATAATATGATGCATGATTAACCAATTGGTCTGCCATTTTTTAAGAACAATCTAATTGTTTGACCAATGTTGCTCTAATATGAATTTTGATCATTCGTAACACCAGATGTATGATATGGCCTTTTCCTACGTAAATGCCATGAGGAGTTTCGCCGATTCTTTTGCAAACATCACAACGGCGCAATCTAATCAATATGAATCGAAGCGCTTGTTGACATTAGTTACGACCCCGAAAAGATCTCGCGGCTAATCCGCTGTTGCCCGGAGTAACGACCCGGATGTGCTAGACTCGTAGTCCTCCGTTTATTTCGGCAGCACACTCACTCGCTTGGCGATTGTAGATACGAAGAGGCTGCTCTTGCGCTTAAGGAGAACTGACGCTAGTATTAGGTAAGACATGGTTTAGTTCAATTTGCCAATCTATGCTTTACCGCGCTCGCTCCATATCACTGAGAGTTATAATTGCCGTTCACAGATACGGCGTTTGGGAGCGATCGGACATGACGCACAGTCCTCCGTTTATTTTGGCAGCACATTCACTCGCTTGGCAATTGTAGACACCAAGAGGCTGGGTTCGCGCTTAAGGAGAACCAACGCTAGTATTAGGTAAGACATGGTTCAGTTCAATTTGTAAATCGATTCTTTACCACGCTTGCTCCATACTACTAAGAGTTATAATTGCCGTCCACAGATACGGCATTTGGGAGCGATTGGACATGACGCATTCCCCAAGTCCTGTATCAGGTACGTGGGCAATATGCTATCTCCCGGATAATAACTAACAGTCTGTTGTTGCATTCGAGGCCGATGTGAATCACATAGCCCCTCCTCTCTACCCTTGCAGGTTTCCTTATATCTCTACGAAGAAAAACGTAAAGAATAGTGTACACCTTCGGTGTTTCTGCTGCAGGTATGCCACTCACAGCCTTAATGAATATAATAACAGAGCTTCACCTGATTGATGTTCTGAGCAATCTCATATGATAAATTGACGATATGATAGTAACCATATCAACTACTTTCCTCACTAGTACTAATAGGTTCGTGCCTCTACTTTCCTGTTGTAAGTGTCAACCTTGAACACTTTATAAGTTCACTCCCTAATATCTAACGCAATGGACTCTACCCACATTCAATATGATGTTCAAGACTATTAATCTTGTCATTGATAGAACTTTGATTTATCCTGGTCTATGCAGGATTGTTTGTGTTCTTGTTTTTTAACGCTGATAAGTTAGGCATCATCTATTGAGAAAGAAATGCAATAATTTATTCATTTAATAGTGCAAAACTGATGATTCTTCATCTCTGGTGATCTGAAGACAGTAATTCATTATATTCATTACCACAAGTAACCATTCTTTAGAACCATGGTAATATCTGATTTGTTTTGCTTACCGCTCACTACGGTAACTCGATATTCATTGTCGCTTTTCATCATATTTATGTCACAATATTTACATCTTTACAGAAATTGTAGTGCACCCTGTATATACCTTGTCCTGATGAAGACCCCGATGTAAGGCAACAAGTACGCCTACAATTGTAGCGTGGGGTCGAAACGTCGACGGCTACCTTCTTCCTTCCTCAGTTGACACCGCCCGCACTATCTTGGATATTTCTATACCAGTGTCAATATAGACAATTTTACTAAAATGGAATATGTTATGATCCCTCACTTGGGCTCAGGGATCTGAAGCCATTGAATAGTGTTTGTATTTCTAATGAAATTGGATATTTTCATTTGTCACGACTACTACCTTCTCACTATTTCTTTCCTTTCACAGCATCACGCTATTTCACTCCCTTTCCTTTGGGGCACTGTTATTTATCAATTGTATTGGTTTACTCATTGTGATTAATTTACAGTGTATTGATTGTTTTACTACCATTTCCCTAAATAAATTTAAATAATGGTTTATCAGTTCACAGGGACCCTTATTTTGTACATCAAGGACATAACAGGCTTCAGGCAGGACGAGAGAAAGTGCAGTGAGCACACAAATGTGGAGGAGGCTGACAATTGCAGTCTTCAAAGTGGAACACAACCATTTGTCGGAGGTTCCTGTACTGAAGGTGGTTGTAGTTATGCTGGACAAAAGCAACCACTCGATTTGGTGTTAAAAGGACTGAGGTGAGGATTGGTGCCCCAACAGCCCTGACGACAGCCCTGACGAAGTTGCCTTGTTGGTTTGGCGATGAAACATGTTGGCCTTTTGGCAAATGAAAGTGGCCAGATACATGTCTGCTTTTTAAACTGGGAATGCTCACAACATTGAATAAAGGTGGTGTTGTATGTGAGTGTTCCCTTATTTTTAATCCATTGAGAACTTTGCTCTCTTTGCACGGTTGGGGACGATTGAACACTGAGTGAATTACGAAGCCTCAGTGTTGTTGGTCACACACTGTCTATGTTGCTTTAACCTTCCACTTCTGTGGAAGTCTAACACACACCTCTTTTCCTTTCTCTTTCTTTTTTGATAAGGTTAAGAAAGCAACCAATGATGATAACGTGGGCACACTGGCGAGTACCACCCAGTAGCCCTTTGGGTTTGCGCACATGAGGTGCTTTTTAACCGTTCTCACATATTTTTCAATTTTTTTTCATTTGATGAATTTGATACACACATTGATGTGAGGATTCTTTACCACTGTAGTATTCATTTGTGATGTGGTTATTGACAATCTCTTTTTAAATTGGGGCAGTAAGGACTAATCAGTTCATGGATTGTTGAACGGAACTGTACTGGAAGGTGGTCTCTCAAGGATATAGTAACCTCTTGGAGGTCAGACCTAGTTGTGTTTATAATTGATGGAGTGGGGGTGGTCTGATCTCCTGATCCCCCTTTTGTTCTTATTGTTGACATAACAGGCTTTCAACAACTTTGCAGCTCACCTGGACCCACTGACAAACTTGAGGATGACATTGGACTCTACATCACAACCTCGCAGCTCCTCAGAACTGACACATCGCCCGACTGCGCAATGCATCCCCAACTCCGGACTTTGCATCGAAGCCCTCGCCGATGGGCTCGTCAATGATGGCTGAACAGGACTTCGCACCACAGCTTCAATGCATCTCTGAACCAATGGATCGCTTCAGCTGCACAACACATATTCAACATGAATCCACTCAATGTTCAGCAAACCCAGATTCAAGGTACTCTGTTCAGTGGGTTTAAATGATGAACTTGTGACTTTGCCCTTGTCCGGAGCAACAAGCTATCCACAGCTGGTTTTCTATGCCTTTTGGCGCTGTTTTCTCCAAATATTTTAAAACTCAATATGTCCAGTTAAACTTATTAGATTTTTGTTATTTTGATATTTTTTTAAATCAAATGGTGCTCTATTTTTCTTACCTGGTGTGGGGTTTTCACAGTTTTACTGTTTGAAGTTTTGCACAAATACTTTACACATTGCCTCTAAGAAAAGCCTGACTGCTCTGTGACAAACTACCAGGGGGTTGAGCACAGCTTAATTTGAGGTGTGCTTGTACCTTACCCTGACAAGGATTGTGGCTGCTGATTGACCAGGGAGAACACCCCAGTTAACCATCAACCGAAATGTTTAACAAATACTTCAACACATAAGAAGAGAGAGACTCGCTTTGATTCAAATGTGAATATAAGTGCAGGGAATTCATCTTTTCACTGAAATTTGTGTTTTTCGCGGACCTGCGTAGCTTGTATTCTATCCTCTGGGTAGTGAAGAACTACCAGGAAGCTCCTTTTTGTATGTGTCTTTGACTTCAACGTACTAGCTGTTGTTTAGTTGGTGTAGTTTAGTTTTTTGTGTCAGTTATAGAAATGTGTTCAAATGACGCAGGCTGCCTAAAATGTAAAATACCACACATGAACCCAGACGAAGCTTTCACCATTCTTAACTGGAGCAAATCCGATCATAGGATCAGTGAGGGAGCAATAAGACACTGGAGGCCCACAGCTCCAGTGTTGCTATGAAACCTGAACCCATTTTTGTATTTAAAATACTAATTTTATTAAAATGTAAGTTAGCTGCCAGTGAATTTAATAAACTTGAGACCGACTGCATAGTGCTCTCATATAAAATGTAAGTTGCAGCACACTTACATTTTTTTCCAATTCAATAAAAAATAAATTTTATGTAAAGTTAAACAGTATAATGGAAAGGGGCGACCACTCGGTCCCCCCGAACGTATGGCGGAGTACCACGATCCTCCCGGGAAGCCATCTTGGGCGGGAGGCGAGTCTCGGCTGGTATGCCCGAAGCGGCGTAGCCGGGGCGCGCCTTTTTCCCGCCCTAGAGTGGGTTGGCCTAGACACTGACGCGGCCGGCCACGCCCTTGGGGCAGGCAGGGGCGGGTTTACGCCCGCCCTGAAGACGGATAAAAGGAGCAGCAAGCCAAGAAGACATCCTCTTGTTCCTGTGCTCTGAAGCTGCACCTCCTCGCTGCACGTGAGCTCGAGACGGAACGAAGAGCCATTTTTGAGCGTTGTAATCGTTCTTGTTTGTTTTTCAGATACTCTGTTGGAGAATGCCGAAGAAGGCGGGAAAGCGCATGACTACCGACCAGATGCTGCGCGTTCTCATGAAAGAGGTGACCGACCTAAAGAGGCGAATGGATAAAGACGAGGAAAGGGGGCCGAAACGTCCTTTGGCGGGAGCAGCCCCGGGAGGGAAAAGCAAGAGGCCCAGGAGGGGAGCAGCTGGGGGAGACATCCCGGGTCCCAGTACCCCGCTCGAAGCACCCACTCCCGTGCCGGAAGAAGGGAATCCGATTCCCGTTGTGGTCACCCCCGTGTCCGGGGAAGATATGCCGCCCGAGCTGGCAGCACAATTAGCAGCGTGGTTGGGTAAAGGTAGCGAGGGCGCCACGGCTGTCGACGCGCAGGTGCTGATGAAGCAACTGCGTGTGACACGGGAAGCAGCGAAGGTGTCCACGCCGGCTGCAGCAGTAGAGAAGCCACAGGGGACGGGTTCAGTCGCAGAGGCAGCGTCCGGTTCAGGTAAACGGCCATTGCCGATTGCGAGGGATGAGTCAGCACCTTCTCGTAGGGAAAAGTTGGGTCAGCATGTCCCGTTAGCTATTAAAGAGAAGATATGGGCAGGGGAGTATGTAAACATCTTCTCGTTGCTTACTGATCATTATGAGATGGAGCATGTTAAGGGCCAGAAGGACCTCATGCATCCGAGTGTTTGGCGCGCAAAGATGGCCGCCTTTAAGGTAAATGAAAACATTGGCAATTGGGGCAAAGCGTGGGGGGTTTTTACATCGATCTTGGGGGAACGAAGGCCCGAATTGCTACCCGAATTGCCGATTTATCAGTCACGGATCATGGGGTACTCGGTATCACACGAGGGTAATCATTGGTTCTGCTATGATAATATTTTTAGAAAGGCTAAAGAACATGATAAAAACTTAACTTGGGATTGTTATGATTCTGTGTCATGGTCCAAAATGGAGGATACTGGTATGTTGAAATTGCCATTAGTAGGGAGTAACGTTGGCGAATCCTCCCGCCAGTATGCGGGGACGGCCTTTCGATCAGGTGCGGGTACCGACAATCACTCGAGGCCTGCCGGCAATACAGGAAAAAGGGGGGTTTGTTGGAACTTCAACAGGGGTAAATGTACTAGGCCCCAGGGGTCGTGCAAATTTAGACACGAATGTAGTGGGTGTGGGCAATCATCCCATCCTGAGTCCACGTGCAGAGCTAAAACGGGTGATAACGGGGGTAGAGGAGGCGCCAAACAGGTCTAACATAGTCCGAGGGGCGCCTTTACCTACCCCGATTGATACCTTGGCAATGATTCCCTGGCTCAGCGAATACCCGGATCGTGCTTCCGCTGGGGTGTTGCGGAACAGGTTTTCATATGGTTTCCGCATCCCAGTGGGGGACTTTCAAGGTGTAGAGAAATGTAAAAATCAGATATCGGTCTTGCAGCATACGACCGTGGTACAGGAAAAGATCCGGAAGGAGGTTACTCGAGGTCGAGTCGCCGGTCCGTTTAGTGTACCCCCGGTTGCTAACTTTGTTTGTTCTCCTTTAGGGGTGGTCCCCAAGAAGGACCCGGGTGAGTTTCGGCTGATACATAATTTATCAGCCCCACGTGGTCTTTCCGTAAACGAAGCGATAGACCCGGAAGTGTGTTCGGTGCGGTACGCATCCTTCGATGAGGCCGTAGCCATTTTGAATCGCCTGGGGCCCGGTGCGCTGATGGCAAAATCTGATATCGAGTCAGCGTTCCGGTTGCTCCCGGTACATCCAGACGATCAGCGTCTCCTAGGTTTCATGTTTCAGGGTCATTATTACATGGATAGGTGTATGCCGATGGGGTGCTCTATATCTTGTGCCTATTTCGAAAAATTCAGTAGTTTCCTACAATGGGTCTTCACAAAGAAGACGGGTTTCAAACATGTGATGCATTACCTCGATGATTTTTTGTTCCTGGGGGCAGCCGGGGATCCGGAATGTGGGCAGGCTTTGGCTGCATTTTGTGTCTTAATGAATCAGTTTGACGTGCCATTGGCACCAGGTAAGACTGTGGGTCCTTCCACTTGCCTCGAGTTTCTGGGGATCGAGTTAGACTCCGGAGAAGGTTGTTTTCGTTTACCAGGTGACAAAGTGTCAAAGTTCAGGGCATCCCTGCAAATGTGTATAAGTGGATCTAAGGTTAAGCTGCATCAATTACAGCAGTTAGTGGGTCAGTTGAATTTTGCCCTGAGAGTTATACCAATGGCCCGCCCTTTTTCCCGTTCGATTGCTCAAGCCATGGTCGGCCTGAAGGAGGGCCATCATCGCACAAGGCTCTCGGCAGAGGTCCGCCAGGACATGCGCATTTGGTTGGCATTTCTGGCGGATTTCAATGGTCGAGTCGTCTGGAACAAACCGGCCGTGTCCTCTGAGGAGCTGGGGCTGTGGACAGATTCGGCAGGGAGCATAGGTTTTGGTGCCATTTTCGGCACAAGATGGTCTGCACAAAAGTGGCCGGCATGGTGGCATGACAGTGGACTGACAAGTAACATTGCTTTCCTGGAACTTTTCCCCATTTTGGTGGCCCTGAGAACGTGGCCCGAAGGGTTCAGAGATCACTCTGTGGTATTCTGGTCTGACAATATGACCGTGGTCGAGTGTATCAATAGCCAGGCAGCACGATGCAAATGGATTTTGAGACTGCTCAAGGAAATCGTTTTACTGTGTATGCAATTGAATGTGCTATTCAAAGCAAGACATGTCCCGGGGGTAATGAACCAGGCGGCTGATGCACTGTCTCGTTTTCGTATGCAGGCTTTCTGGGGTTTTCTTCCCACAGCGGACCCGGAGCCGGCACCCTTTCCCGAAGCTCTCTGGTCTCTCGGTGCCCCGAACTTCGTAACCTCGTGGGAGAGAGTTTAGCACCCAGGACGAGGAAGGCATATGAAGGGGCGTTCCGGTCCTATTTAGCCTTTTTGGGGACTGCTAGAGAGGAGCTCTGGGGCCAGGAGGAATGGGTAGTGAACTTTCTGATGTCTTTACATCTGGCTGGGAAATCGGTGGCCACGGCTCAGAGGCATCGGGCTGCCATTTCCTTTGTTGCTAGGGCTCATGGGATCCAGGACCCGACAGCGTCTTTCGTTGTACAAAAAGCGCTACGTGGGTGGCAACGCCTTGAGGGTCGCAGAGTAGACGAGAGGCGCCCGATAGGTTTGGATAGGCTGGCCCAGTTATTATCCAGACTCCCTGCAACATGTTCATCTCAGTTTGAGACAGTGTTATTCCGAGCCGCTTTTACGCTGGCATTTCATGGGGCTATGCGGGTAAGCGAACTAGTGGCGAGGAACAAGCAGGATGTGACAGGAGGACTGTGCCAGGAGCACGTTCAGATCAGAGGGGAGACAATGACTGTCTCATTTGTCAGGTCCAAGATCGATCAAAGTGGGATGGGTGACTGCATAATCATACGCAGGATTCCCGGGTCCTCCATGTGCCCGGTAAAGTGTTTAGAGGATTATTTAGCACGAAGGGTGGCATCATGGGGGGGGACCTTGTTGAGACACGCTGACGCCACCCCACTGACAAAGTTTCAGTTTCAGCGGGTGCTTGCGATGTCGATTGCCGCTGCGGGCTTGAACCCGGGCGAGTTTGGGACCCATTCCTTTCGGATAGGGGCTGCTACAGAGGCTACAGCCAGGGGTCTGAATGTGGAACAAGTTAAACGGGTGGGGCGTTGGTCCTCCAATTGTTATAAAAGGTATGTGCGGTTGCACATGTTGTGAAGCTGTAATGATGTACTCACGCTTCTTGTTTTTGTTTGATTTTGAGTTGCGCAAGCCTACGAGGCGGGGCGGACTATGCAGTCGACCCAACACCGGGCCAGCGGTCAGACATCACCGGCTGTGAAAAAGGAGGTGTGGGTCGTGGGCCACTCATACGTGAGGCGTGCCGCGGACGTATTCAAGGCAGGTGACATGATTCACGTGGCTGGGGAATACGGGTACAGTGTGTCCTTCTACGGAAGAGGCGGTCTCTGTATTGACCAGTTTCAATCATTTTTCGAGGGTTTGCTAGGGCGGACGAGGTCACCGCCGTCTGTAGTTATAGTACATCTTGGGGGCAATGATTTGGTCACCACTGGTAGACGACTTCTTCTTGAGGCGATGCTTTCCACTGTAAGTTGGTTAGCGAGGAGAGTTCCAGGGTGCACAATTGCGTGGTCCCATATGATCCCACGAAAAGTGTGGCGGGGGGCTTTTTCTGTTTCTGCTTTGAATCATTCTGTTAGAAAGATTAATAACAAAGTGAGTCGGTTGTTCCGTTCCAGGACACTGCATTCTATTTCGCATGGGTGTATTAATGATGACAGTATGTATTTGGGGGATGGTGTGCATTTGTCTCGGGTGGGGAATGAGTTACTCATAGGAGACTTCTTAGCATGGCTAAAGACGTTATAACATGACCTTTAGGTAGGAGTTTTGTGGGGGGTCCGGATAGCCGGTCAACTATCCGGCCTGTGGCGGTAAGGTCATGATCGGTGAGCACTAATTGGAAGATCCCTATGAGTGGGCGTCACCCAGCACGGATGGGAGCGCTCGGGGGAGGTGGCCATTGGCCCCTCAACGGGGAGGCGGTCCCTTCTAAGGATGGGTCGCCGAAAGGAAAGGAAAGGCGGTCAAGGCCCCTTCCTGGGTAGGAGGGGTTACAGCCCCCTCCTGGGGAATTTCCCGGGGTCAGGACGTCTGCGACGGCAGATGTGGTAAGTTGTGTGGGGTTTGGGGGGGGGTCTACGCTACCTTCTAGATACCTCACACGAGTCCTCGTACGACCTCTAAGTGGCGTCGAGTTTTATTGGGGCCCCCGTCAAGTCAAGGGAAATTGGTAGTTGCACTTGAGGTACGCCTCTGTGCGGTCGCCCCTCACAAATGAGGGGGATATTTCGGGGTTAGGGATCTTGACACCGGTGACGACCTTGCCGTTGGCCCTTAAACGTTAGGATGTACAATTTCAAAATTTCAAGTAATGTTTTGTAGGATGTTAGTTCGGCTAGGAGAACCTTTGTATTAGATAATATGTTAAGGTTAGCCAAACATCGCAATGTGGTAATGAAATTGTACATATTATGAAACTGTTTATTTAATGTTTTAATTTTGTTTCATATTTTAATAAATACGGCCGGGAGGGTCACTCCCTCCCGTTTTCCAAAAACTTCATCACTGTTTCCAGTTTCCCATCCTTGGGGATTGTGTTGAGAGGGGGTGGCGGGTATCTCAGCCATATGGAAAGGGGCGACCACTCGGTCCCCCCGAACGTATGGCGGAGTACCACGATCCTCCCGGGAAGCCATCTTGGGCGGGAGGCGAGTCTCGGCTGGTATGCCCGAAGCGGCGTAGCCGGGGAGCGCCTTTTTCCCGCCCTAGAGTGGGTTGGCCTAGACACTGACGCGGCCGGCCACGCCCTTGGGGCAGGCAGGGGCGGGTTTACGCCCGCCCTGAAGACGGATAAAAGGAGCAGCAAGGCAAGAAGACATCCTCTTGTTCCTGTGCTCTGAAGCTGCACCTCCTCGCTGCACGTGAGCTCGAGACGGAACGAAGAGCCATTTTTGACCCACCCACCAGCCCCTGAGGACAGCAAGTGGTTTTGAATAAAGTCTGATGGATAACTCTGATTTTGTTTACAGGTTGTGGTTATTATCGTGATGACTTTTGAGTATGCAATAAAGAATGGTCAATTTGTGTTATATTTTACAAAATAAAGTAATTCTGCTTTAGTGTTATCAGTGAGCATGCTGTTAATAAAATTGTGGTGCTACTGTCTTTTCATAATTAGTCATTTAGTAGTTTAGCTAGCATTGTCGTATTTATTTTGGTCGGGCGGTAAGGTCATGATCGGTGAGCACTAATTGGAAGATCCCTATGAGTGGGCGTCACCCAGCACGGATGGGAGCGCTCGGGGGAGGTGGCCATTGGCCCCTCAACGGGGAGGCGGTCCCTTCTAAGGATGGGTCGCCGAAAGGAAAGGAAATGCGGTCAAGGCCCCTTCCTGGGTAGGAGGGGTTACAGCCCCCTCCTGGGGAATTTCCCGGGGTCAGGACGTCTGCGACGGCAGATGTGGTAAGTTGTGTGGGGTTTGGGGGGGGGTCTACGCTACCTTCTAGATACCTCACACGAGTCCTCGTACGACCTCTAAGTGGCGTCGAGTTTTATTGGGGCCCCCGTCAAGTCAAGGGAAATTGGTAGTTGCACTTGAGGTACGCCTCTGTGCGGTCGCCCCTCACAAATGAGGGGGATATTTCGGGGTTAGGGATCTTGACACCGGTGACGACCCTGCCGTTGGCCCTTAAACGTTAGGATGTACAATTTCAAAATTTCAAGTAATGTTTTGTAGGATGTTAGTTCGGCTAGGAGAACCTTTGTATTAGATAATATGTTAAGGTTAGCCAAACATCGCAATGTGGTAATGAAATTGTACATATTATGAAACTGTTTATTTAATGTTTTAATTTTGTTTCATATTTTAATAAATACGGCCGGGAGGGTCACTCCCTCCCGTTTTCCAAAAACTTCATCACTGTTTCCAGTTTCCCATCCTTGGGGATTGTGTTGAGAGGGGGTGGCGGGTATCTCAGCCATATACATACAGCTTTATACGTGTTATAACGATCCACTTTATCACAAATCCATGTAGATAAAAATATGCACACATTAAAAAAATAAAATGGAAACAGAAATTAAAAGTATAAGCACTTTATATAAAATTAATAGCCAAAGTACAATTTAAATCACCTAAAATGAAATGTCTAGGATATCTCCACCTTAATTCTTTAACAGCAGCCAGGCAGATATTGCATCCATTAAAACAAGCTAGAAAGTACCCAAGTTACATCTCCTGTAATTAGAATTTAAATATTTTTTCCGTGATGAGATATCTTCAATTAGGAGTATTAACATTTTGCCGAAAATAGCAAAACTCTCGCTTTAAAGTAGCTCTTAAATACAAATGTATTTTTTCAAACTATTGCAACTTGACAAACCACGGTACTATTCTTTAAATTCAGTTAAAGTGCTAATCATGATTAAAACGTCTCACAAATGAATATTCTCTTTTTGATCAATGGCTTTAAACATTAACGCGTGTAATTAAACTTAACTTTATGCTCAGTTATACTCGAATTTTACAGTGCAGCGTTCACTATTTTATAAATTGTAAATATTGGCTACACCATTCTACATCTAAAAAGAAGAAATCATTTTAAAATTTGAGATGTGGCATGATTGATATTTCATCAAAAGCGCACTTATTGGGGAATACACTTGCCAAACTATAAAAAGTCTAAACAAATTATCTATTCATGTGCTTAACTGTGCTGACAAAAAAAGGCCTTCCGCAATTTACCTTCAGCCAGGCATAAGGAGGATATATAGCACAAGGAAAGTCTTCTGACCAAGTATTATATTGGCTGGAATTTTGTCAGTGTAAGCTTTTTACAACGCATCCATGTTACATTACTCAATCGAAAAAAATGAGAAAACCCTGCCCAACAGATGTTTCTCTTGTCACCTGGTAAGATGAATGCAACATACTGGTCATTGACTTAATACTAGCATCCCCAGTACTGGTAATTTTCCACAACATATAGGGCCTTATTACGAGTTTGATGGGCCTCCTGTTGGCCCGCCACCCCCGTGCTGACAGTAGGGCCGTATGCCTGCTGAATTGCAACTGTAATCCATGGTGAGCGGGCGGGGCTGCGATGGTCTCAAGGCGGGAGCTGTATAAGGCCCATGGCTGAGCCTTAACTGCAGATGCCACATGATAGCTCCACAGCACGTTCCTCCAGGTTGTGGCATGCATGCCACATGTGAAGGAACTGGGGTGCAAATCCAGGGGGTACAACATGTACCCGCACTGCATGCACCCCAATGCCAAGGAGCAACAGGGGGCCCTGTTTGGATCTCCTTAGTTGCCTCTCCCCACCCTTTTCATGGTGGTCTCACCACCATGAGGGGCGGTGTACAGGCAACTCATAATATGCACGACAGTGCTGCAGTGGCACTGCCAGCATATTGCTGCCCCCTTCCACTTCACAACTGCTGCTGCATCCTGGTTCCTCGGCAGACGCAGTGGTCCTGTGGCAGTCCAACCACCACACTCTGAATACTGCTAGCAGACACACAGTGGTGCCAGTGGATGGCCGCCACCATGAGTATGGTGGTACTGGGGACTACGGTACTCGTAACAAGGCCCTTAGTGTTTCAATTCAATACTCACATTCTGGCACTGACTTGGAATATATTACCAAAAAATATAATTTTGCTTTTCGTTTAGTTAGTCTGCATCTTGTTTACAGGTGCAATCAGAAAGATAGCTCAACTGTTTCCGTAGACTTTTAGGTATAAGGTCTAGTAGTGCAAATAATCTCGATACATAATCAATGGTGGCGTGCTACCAGCAAGGCCGAAAGGAGCAACTGTGAGCAAGGTGACTTAGAAAATAGCTGAATAGAGTCAAAAATCTTGAGTGTGTCTGAATGCCCTCTTCCTTAAAGTAATTCTGAATCAGAAATTATTCCTGTGAGGTAATTATTTATTCCTGGTAGGACCGAAACCTAATTATCAATATGTAGTTCAATTAGTACAATGAGTAATCCCTTTAGAATTGAGTTGTCCTTTCATTTGGATGAGCGTGATTTACCCTAATGAATTCATAGGAAAATTCAACATCATCATCTTGTAACTTAATGTTTTTGCATTACTGGCCTATTCGGGTGTTAAAAATCTTAGGGCAAACTGATCACTTGTTGAGCAGTTGACTCTATAGCCATTCTGGTTCGTTGGATCAGGTTTTCTTCTTTACCCAGACCTGTAGATGTTGTAAAAATGATCTGGCAAACCATTTCTCAGATGAGTCCGATGGGGCAACTGGAAGACCATTAGCTCGGTTGCCTCTTTTATTTTTTTATAAACAGCATTTAAATAAGTGGCCTCACACATATCTAATAAAGAGGTGTTGTACCTTTTTTGCGACCCATTCACATCACCTCCGAGTGCAACTGTCAAATGGAATGCTGAGCAGTTCAATCAGCATCCCGAGAACAATTTCAGAACTCATTACATCATTGAGTACATTACATCATCATGTAAGTAGAATATGGAGGAAGGTGAGATACCACACAGTGAAAATCAAACTATTGTACAAGGATTGTCCAAGCAGGCTTTAACATGCATTGCCAATATTTTGGCACAGGGAATAAATAGCTTCAGATTTATATACCGAGTTTAGTATCCCATCGGGGCAAGAAGCACTAGAAACTCTGCACTTACTAATATATGTTTCTTTGCTTTGCTGACTCACAATGAGGCCACTAACAATGGCAGCATCTGAGTTAAATGTTGTCAGTAACAGGTCAGGGTTGCAGATAGTATGCAATGCAGAAAAATAAGAGGTCAACTCGTAAACTCATACAGGAATTGCATTTTGGAATCTTATTTCTGTGTGTATATTTGTCCTTTTGTATAAAGAAGACTGATTAAACTCTAACACAAAGATTGAGAAATTGTCTGAGTGGCAAAACATGTATTCATATATATTGTCAACATGTTGGCACAGAGACTTCGTTTGTATTTGTATTTTGAGATTAGTATTTCATCCAGACCTTCAGCACAAGAAATTTTGAATTTATGAATATACATATGTTTCTTGCTAACTCACCATGAGAAACGTTATAAGTGTAGGTTTAGCATTCTATCAATAACAAATCAGGATTGCAGTTTGTATATAATGTGGAAAATAGGAACACCTCTTGTGCGCAAATTGTATTTTTTACATTGTAATTTTAAATTGTCCTGGCTACATTTTGCCATAATCCTCTCATATTCTGCTTAAATGCAGCCTCGTGGATAATACACGAGGCAGGGGTTTTAGATACATATTTTGTGCCTTTTTTTGACCTTTGGTACAGCATCTATGTTAATAAATGTTTTCAGATTTCTTATACATACCTTGGTCTCATTGGGCTATGCTATACAGGCAAAATCCTTTCAGATAAAAATATAAATCAATCTGATACGCCAGAGTTTTTGGGTAGAGGACTGTTACAAACCCTATTATTGAAGTTGTAAATTCAGCAGTATTATTAATGGACTGTTTACTACCATTTGGTTTCAAGCACAACTAAATGGTTGAACAACATATCTGATAAGTGATTAGTCAATGCTGTACGAGAAAACAAAGATTTATTATCAATCTTATTATTAGATAAGACAAGTAAGGCTCTAATTAGCTCTATGAAATCTTAGGAAGTCAACACGTGTTAAGTAACAGATCATTTACTCCCTTTCCCCTAGAATCTGCCAGAGTGTCTCTTGGAACTAGAGGGCTCATTAGTGTGGTGGGCAGACTTTGTCTGCCCGCCATAGGCCTGTAAAATGGGACCGCCGGCTATGTATGCGGCGGTCCTGCATTAGGCATTAGGATGCCCCCTCATCTCTGCCATTACAGTAATATGGATGGCGGTGCCTGCAAGGCACCAACACCATATTGCTGTGCTTTTCCGCCCGGTAGGCAATCAGGCGGATTGTCTACCGACGGAAAATCGGCAACCGGTCTTCCCGTCCGCCGTGGTCTCCCCGCCATAGTAATATGGCAGGGGGGGACCACGCCAGTAAAATACAAATCAATCTGATATGCCAGAGCTTTTTTGGTAGAGGACTGTTACAAACCCTATTATTGAACTTGTAAATTCAGCAGTATTATTATCGGACTGTTTACTCCTATTTGGTTTCAAGCAAAACTAAATGGTTGAACAACATATCTGATAAGTGATTGGTCAATGCAGTACGAGCCAACAAAGTGTTATTATCACTCTTATAATTAGATATGACAAGTAATGCTCTAATTAGCTCTATGAAATCTTAGGAAATCAACAAGTGTTGAGTAACAGATCATTTATTCCCTTTCTCCTAGAATCCCCCAGAGTGTCTCTTGGAACTAGGGGGCTCATTAATATGGCGGGTAGACTTTGTCCGCCCACCATAGGCCCCGGGAAATGGGACCGCCCTCTATGTATGCGGCGGTCCCGCATTAGGCATTAGGATGCCCCCGCATATCTGCCATTATAAGAATATGGATGGCGGTGCCTGCATACTGCTGTGCTTTTCCGCCCGGTTTGCAATCGGGTGGATTGCCTACCGGCGGAAACCGGGCAGACAGTCTTCCCGTCCGCCATGGTCCCCCCCCGTCATAGTAATATGGCGGGGGGAATGAGTTGCGGGCGATGACTTATTACGGGCGGATCGCCACCGCCATATGGGCGGTGGCGATCCGCCCGCTATAGTAATCAACCCTTAGGCATTGAGTATGGCACATTTCTTTTTGAGGCTATAGGGGTATAGTTAAAGTTGGGGATGTATAATCTTAGGAATCCCTCTGGCTGGTAGAACTGAATGAGGTTTTGATTAAAAGTAGGAACTTTTATAAAAAGTGCCTTAAATAGAAATCAAAGTACATTAAAGATGGATCGCTTGTAAATTGGGAGCTATTGTAGCTCTGTTAACTGAAGGGATACAGATTATCTACGAGAAACCTTGACAATGAGTCATGCTGCTCAATTTTGGACTATGTAAAGCTGATGCATCAAGTAACCAGGCAGCCCCAGATACAGAGAGTGGCTATAGTCTGAGTGAATAGTAATTACATTATGAACAAAGGTCTTATGAATCTATAGAGGAAGGAGCAAAAGGACTTTCCTGAGGGAGCAGAGGTGAACACATGGCATAGACTATGGAGACCTAAAAAACAAATGAAAGGTTATGATTAGATTTACTGCTGAGATTCCTCTCAGTTCTGGATGGTGCATGGGGGATTTTCAAATTCAAATAGCCACCAGTACTGAGACCAGAAAGAAGGCTATTTACCAAACAATAGTTTTCCAGACGTGTGATTTGAGTCACTTTTTATTCCTTCATTTGGCAAATTCTGACATGCGAGCCCTAGAGTCATCTTGCATGGACCCCACATTGTTGGAGCTCAATACTGAATACTGTCTGTAAAGGATATGATGCCAAAGCCAAATGAGCATACCAGGGCAGCTTGAAGGCTCATCAAAACATTAAATAAAGTACAGTTTAAGGAGGAGCCATAAGGGATCCCATAAGGGAGATGAAAGTGGGAAGGCAAAGGGGATAGAATGAAAGACTATGATCTGTGAGATAAGAAAGAGCACAGCTACTTCAAGGCAGACTTGCAGACACTGATGATGAAAAGACACTTAAGAATAGGATGAGATACTATGTTGAAAGCTACTAATAGGTGTCACAAAAATGCGACCAAACATTCCCAGACCTAGTAACAGTTATGTAACAGTTAGTAAGGCCATTTATATGCAGTATTGTGAACAAAGGCCAGATTGAGAGGCTTCAAGTAAAGAGATGGATTGTAGAATTGTTGAGGTGTGGAGACAAATGGGGTTTTATGTGTGTTAAAAACTGAATGAAAAAATGCCCAGCAATATGATGACCGGGGAACTGAACCTGTTGTGATAGTTTCAGTGTACAAAGTCCATCAGAAAGGACAATAACTTCAGGGTGGTTAATATTGTCTAGATGTAAATTCATGTCACCTAATGGATAGAGAAATGAGAGAACTTCAGACTGTGTGGTGCATGCCCTGCAGTTAAAGAGCCAATAAGTCACTGGAGAGGGGACCGACCAAAGCACTGGAAAAGGAGAAGGTAGAGGAATGTTTTGAAAGAGAATACCAAAACCTCTACACCAGGTAAGATTATGTTATTAGGCAGAGAACAGGCAAATATAGATTGATGAATGACTGAGGTCTCTATGCGTGCAATAGGGGCACATACTATTGAATAGTCATTGGGAATGGCCAGTGCGTTATTAGGTGCACAGGTACACATAAGCTATTTCTTTGTGAGAAACATTGTATCTTTTCTGTGGGTTTGTACGAAATCATGAATATCTAAACTATGTTGAAGGAGAGATATGGTGTTAACAAGATAACATTTGCAGCAAGCCTGCATTGGTGCTGCTGTTGATCTACCTCACTGGTACGGATTTAATATATACATAGGAGGATTACAGTTGGTAAATAAATTGCAAAAATAACAAAACAGAGGTCCTGCCAGGGAGTGAGTTAGAAAGTGAAGGTAGTTATGTGCCTTGCTGTATAGTCAAAGTGTCCATGAAACAGCGTCTCTGAAGACTACCCGGGAGGATGCTGCTGGTGGGAATAGACCAGGTTGGGCGCAGGCAGGCTTGGCTTTCGTGCAGATTTGGGACACCACCAGTGCTGGCAGCAGCAACATCTCTCTTCAGGGGACAATGTCCAGGAGTGAGGCTAAAGCAAACACAAGGAGATGATGGATGGAATGCTGAAACTATTCAGACACTCACCCCCCAGTTACAGTTCTGGGTTGAATCCATCATCGTTCTTTAACTCACTTCGAAACAGGTCCAAGGATGCATCTTTCCAGTTCAGGGAAGACCTGGATAGTCGTACAGCTGGACTGTTCTCCTGAGGCGCAGGGTCAAGACTGATTTGCATATAGCTGGGTCTGAACAGAGGTGGCAAAGTGAGCTAAAGAACGATGATGGATTCAACCCAGATCTGTAACTGAGGGGGAGTGCCTGAAACGTTTCAGCGCTCCAACCATCATCTCCTTGACTTTGCCAGGAGTGAGGCTAGCCCAAAGACTCAATCTATTTACTCATATTTCTGTTGAAATCACTTTGCACCTACGTACTCTATCATAGCACCCTGCAATTACTGTTGTCATGTGGGGCTCTACACAACTCTGAATAAATATATAAAGAATGTGCTGATGCCAGCTAGGGATATTAACAATTCACAATTCATTACCTTTCATATAACAGCACAATTATTCACAACAGTCCTACCACTCCCCTACACCACTCAACCTTGATAATTGAACTACCGCTACCTCATTGCTAACCCACCCTGATGCAATACAACAACCACACTTCTGGCCAAGTCTTAAGCTGCTTGTGAACATTTAAAGTGTTATACTACCTCATATCACCACATTGCCATCCCCACACCACCAAATTACCCCCTCTCCGCACAATACTACCAGAACTACAATACTTCAGTAAAACCGAATACCAGTACTCTTACTCCTGCAGCAGTACACTTAACACCACTTTACTCCATCACTATAACCCCGTGACTGCCTTGTGCAGCAAAATGCCATGGATTGTTTGTGTACAGGAATGACCCCCTTCCTGTACATAAACAATCTGTACAAAAAGAGTGCCATTTTGTGACTTTCATGTGTGCTGCACGAAGGGACACCTTCCTGCACATAAACAATCCTCCTCTGCATGCAGATGAAGTGTAGCACCAGCACAGGGGGAAATGCTAGGCTGCACAATATGCTTGTAAATTTCATGCAGCCTTGCGTTTCTGAAGTGAAGGAGTGAGGCGTTAAGCAATGACAGCTAACACCTCACTCCCTGACTCCACTTGTACATATCCACTACATTTCTTATGCTACACTGCAGCATTACCAACACCACCAACACCACCACTACATTATCAAGTAAGAGCATTTCATAGGCACCTCTACCCCTCCCAAATGTGTATTACTGCACAACTGCCTACCTTGGCACTGCATCATCGGAGCATTACAGCCCCAAACCTCCACTACTAAGTCAAACTACTACCATGGGACCCTTCCATATTGTACTGTTAACTCACAGAACTACCACTCACGTTTTTTTAATCATTCTTCACCTCTGCCCCCTCAAGGAATACAATACAAATACAATTCATTCTGCAGAACTTTATTTTGCCCCAGACTTGCACTAGTACTCCTAGCCTTGCAATACCTTCACACTGCCATCTTTTGACACAACACTGCCACCTCTACAACTGCGCTGCCACCCCTCTGCACTACCCCATCCTATCCCAGGACGGTTGTATGACGATCCATCGATGTTAATGTCCTCGCGGCACTTCACATCGCGGGCATTACATCGCATCGGCCATTCCACTGGGCATTATGGCATCGCAAGTAGTTGCGCGCAAAAGCGGCAATATCATTGGAGCGCGTGTCACATCGCCGATTTAACATCGCGTGACATGACAACGCGACGTTTGAGGCCCCACAGTAAAACAAGACTGACTACATGACAGTTACCGTGCAAGATGAAATCCGTACAGTACAGAGACTTTCTGTATTGCTTCTACTGTTTATATTTTCTGATTGACGATTGCCTGATTACCCAGTAAGCAATTAGTAATACTTAGAGAATTTAAGAACGTTTTACCGAATAAATCACTCTCAGATTGTTGAGTAACCTGGTAATAGGATGTTACAATAAAAACCATACTTAGAAATTATAAAATAGACTCCTTGGCTAAAAGGATTATAATTTTCAAAATAATCAGAGAAACAAGACTGTGACCTGCCACTGACAATGTTTGGAGAAGCTCACTCGGCCTTCTGAAATTCGGACAACTTAATAATATGATATTTTTAGGGCCTCGTGAAGTGCATAGGACACTGGTTTTCAGAGGTTACACGGAGGTAAATAATACACCCTTGTTCCTCTAGAGAGCTAAATACAAGACAATCAATCTGCTCTGGATGGTACACAAGAAACCCATCTTGCATGAAAGGCAAATGCCGAAGTGCCCTGGGATGCAGAAAGAGAACAGACGCCCATTGCGCCGTGGACACTTTTAATAATATGGCGCTGGTGGAAATTCTGCATGCTTACATTTTACACGATTGCAACTGAAAAACTACGACTTCTAGTTTTCCTGGACTACTCCTAAAATTTGGGGGAAAGGGGCCAATTTGCTGTAACCCTAGGTATTAGGATTGTATTGCACTTCCGATGTTATTAGCTGGCCATCAGTGAGGAGACCTGTTTAGACCTACAATATGAACTGTATTACTTTTATACACTCCTTAACTAAGGACGTGGAGTTTTAAACGTGTTTCAAATGTATTTCAGATTTCAATCCTCTTGGGGAATTGAAGTCCTTTAGGAAGCTCATTCTACCTTCGCAGTCTTTGAACTCATACAATGCTGGTGCCCCTTTCGACCTTCTTCTCGACCTCCTCACCATTCCTCGGTCAAAAAGACGATCATAAGCAGGGCTCGAGTCGAGGTACCACGTGGGTGGACGGCGTCCCCCCACTTATTTTACCGGGAGCTCAATCACTATAAACTCAACTGAGTGCAAGCCAACTTTCGTGACGTCACTTTCTGTCGTGATGTCAGCGTTCCCCCACTTCTTTTTTTAGGACTTGTGCCCTGATCATAAGACAATTGTCCTTCAAAACCGCCCGTGTTTTATAAACTACGGAATCGTCGATCAAAACAGCATCTTTTTTCCTCGCGCCCTCTCGTCTCGCTTTCTTCTTCCTATGCCCTCTCCAAGTTTCTAACCTTTCACCGTCTGTCCTGCGCCCCCTCTCATCTTCCGCTCTCATCTCTCCTCCTCTCCTCTGTCCCCTCCTCCTGCCCTCCCTCCGCCTCTCAGTCCCCTCCTCTTCTCTTCTAGTGAAAGTGGTGTAAGGCCCGGGCACGCTTAGGCCGCTGGGGGAGCTCTGGGTTTTGTTTACAAACTTCAACATACACCCATCCACCCATACACCCATCCATGCACCCACCCATACACCCATCCATGCATCCATCCATACACCCATCCAAGCATCCATCCATCCACCCATCCATGCATCCACCCATACATCCATCCACCCATACACCCATCCATGCATCCACCCATACACCCATCCATGCATCCATCCATCCACCCATCCATCTACCCATCCCCATGCATCCATTCATCCATGCATCCACCCACCCACCCATACACCCATCCACCCGTACACCCATCCATGCATCCACCCATCCACCCATACACCCATCCACCCGTACAACCATCCATGCATCCACCCATACACCCATCCATGCATCCATCTATGCATCCATCCATACACCCATCCATGCACACCTATCCATCCACCCATCCATCCACCCATCCATCCATCTACCCATCCCCATGCATCCATCCATCCATCCACCCATCCATGCATCCACCCATACACCCATCCACCCATCCACCCATCCATGCATCCACCCATACACCCATCCATACATCCATCCATACACCCATCCATGCACACCCATCCATCCACCCATCCATCCATCTACCCATCCCCATGCATCCATCCATCCATCCATCCACCCAACCATGCATCCACCCATCCACCCATACACCCATCCATGCATCCACCCATACACCCATCCATGCACCCACCCATGCACCCATCCATCCACCCATCCATGCACACCCATCCATCCACCCATCCATGCACATCCATCCATCCACCCATACACCCATCCATGCTCCCATCCATGCACCCATCCATACACCCATCCATGCACACCCATCCATCCACCCATCCATGCACATCCATCCATCCACCCATACACCCATCCATGCATCCATCCATGCATACATCCATGCAACCATCCATCCACCATGTATTCATACACCTATCCATGCATCCTTCCATGCACCCATCCATGCATCCATCCAGTAATACAGTAATCAAAAGGTATTTTCGCGCTGTACTTTTAATTCCTGCATCCATCATTAAAGTAATACAGTAATAAAAAGGTAATGTCGCGGCATACTTTTCATTGGTTTACTTTTAATTCCTGCATCCATCCGTAATACATGAATAAAAATGTAATTTAACGCTGCCCATTAAATTTCTGCCAGTTGTTAGGAAGCTCGAACCTTTGTTGTCTACACCTAAGTCGTCACACCTACCCGCTATGCCACATCCTCTCCCTTTCAACAATGTGGCCATTGTAAGCTATATTTGTTACTCCGTTTTTCGCCAAATGATATTTTATTCTGTCCCAGTGTAGCAAATTTACCTTAATGACTAATTCCGTTTTTGTCGAAAATCCATGTTCCCATTTAAAAAATTATCTTCCGTTCCCAATGTTCATAAGTACATTCTGACTAATTCCGTTTCCGTTCACAATGTTTATAAGTACATTCTGAATAATACATTCTGAAAATCCAAGTTCCCATTTTAAATATCATGTTCCGTTCACAATGTTTACAAGTAAATTGTAACGTTTTCCTTTTCAATAAAAATGTGACTAAGATCCCACTCTAAAGTACATTCCCATTTTATGCGTAGTAATGGCATTTTAACATCGCATGCGATGTAATTGCATGCGATGTTAATGCCATCGTTCCGTTGTAGCGTGCGCAGTAAAATGCTGCGATGCCAACGACAATGCGATGTAAACGCCGCGGTGCAATAGCACCGCGATGTATTTCCATCGATGTCATTGGTGTTTCCCTCCCAGGACAGCTTGCCAATTCACTCATTTTCCTCTCAAACTGCACATCCAAATCACAGCACTGCACAACCACTTAAACCACTCACAGGATTTTAATACTACCCCATCTGCAGAGCTCCACTTAGCTGCCAAGTGCTAGTGCGTCACTACCACTACTATTGCACTAGTTGTAAGACCCATATCTTGATATCACTAAATCTCAAGCACACCACCATCTACCAGTACTGTGCTGTCACCCCACATCACCGTCCTGATTCCTCAGACACAGTCGCTCCTCACGCTGCTCCCTGACCTGATTCCAGACGGGTCTCGTTACTGCAAGTCCACTGCCTGCATTGTAGACGCATATAATATTTATTAATTAGCCTCCTGCGCCAGATCGCTACATATCGCCTTAAAACCTGTTGAATTATACTCATTAGCATATCACCGTAGCGCGAGTCGCCCATAGCGCGCTGCAACGCTCTTGTTATTTGTGCTGCCTTAATTTCACTTTGTGCCTGATTGTGTCATAATCATAGGGTTTTACAATTAATGTGCCCCAACCCTGCATCGCATTTGGCTGACTGCCATTTTGGTTTGATTCTTGTTGTTTTGCCTTCCATCCCCGGCTCTCCACCCCGCCTCCCGCCTCCCAGCTGCTCCTCCCTCGCCCCTCCCCTTCCACTATCCACATATGACAGTTGCCTCCGCACGCAGAGTTCACGTGCAGCGGTCGCGCCCCAGTCGCGCCGAAGGTGCGCCAAAGGTAAGCCCGTCTACGCCCGTCCGCGCCTGGACCGCGCCCAGTGCCAGACCCCCTGGCTCCCGCAAACCGCACTTCTCCCGCATAACGTATGATGCTGCCACCCTCCTAGCCCTTAACCCCGGACGCACACCACAATGCTTCGAAGCTGCCCCAGGACGTACCCACGGTCCCTTCACCTGCCACTCCTGCAAGTTCGCCTGCATCAACACCCACACCAAATCCTCTTCCTCCAAACACAGCTCCGACTCTAACCACCTGAAGTGCATCCTGCTGAACACCCGCTCGGTCCACAGACACGCCACTGAACTCTGGAACCTACTCGACACTGCATCACCGGACATCGCCTTCCTTACAGAAACCTGGATGAACGCCTCATCAGCACCTGACATCGCCATAGCCATCCCGGACGCTTACAAGATCATCCGAAAAGACCGCACCAACCAAACAGGAGGAGGCATCGCCATCGTCCATAAGAACACCATCAAAATCACGACTAGCTCCGACGATAACCTTGCAACCGCCGAACACCTCCATTTCCAGATCCAAACCGACCCCAGGACCACAATTAGAGGCACCCTCGTCTACAGACCACCAGGAACCCGTAAACAATTCAGCGAAGACATCTCTGACTTCATCAGCCCACATGCCCTCCCCTCCGAGAACTACATCCTACTGGGAGACTTCAACTTCCACCTAGAAAAGAAAAACGACAGCAACACCACCACCCTTCTGAACAACCTGGCCAATCTCGGACTCAAACAACTTGTTGACACCCCCACCCATGTAGCCGGACATACGCTCGACTCCGTCTTCACCTCCTACAAACACATCTCCTTCGATCATACCACATCTCTCCACTGGACGGACCACAGCTGTGTTCACTTCAGCTACATAACTACCACGATTCACAACCCCCCACAACCTATTCCTTGAAGAAACTGGAACAAAATCACCACCGACCAACTCCTCACATCGCTCAACCAAAACCCTCCCGTCCTCTCATCGGACCCAAACGAAGCCGCCACCAAACTCAAACAATGGATCACTCACAGCGCTGACGAATTAGCACCCTTGAAAAACCACCAGACCAAACAAGGTAGCAAAAAGGCCCCCTGGTTCAACGATGACCTTAGGAATTCCAAGAAACTATGCCGTACTCTCGAAAAAACATGGAGAAAAAACCCAACCACTGATAACCTGACCAGCGTCAAGGCTGCCACCCGCAAACACCACCAATTGATCCGATCCACCAAGAAATCAGCATTTTTTTATTTATTTATTTTTATTTACTGGCTTGTATAGCGCTGGTATCGACTCCCATGGGAGCATCTCCGCGCTTTTGACATCTGCCACAGTGCGATCGAGAGAACGTGAGCTGTCTAGGAGCTGAAAAGGAGGGTCTTTAGCATCTTCCTGAAAGGAAGGTATTCTGTGCAAAGCCTTAGGGAATTAGGAAGGCTATTCCAAAGAGACGGTCCAGCTATTGAGAGTGCATTACTGCCCTGTCTTGCCTTCCTTGCCCTAGGCACTACTAGAAGGCCTTGTTCGCTCGAGCGAAGTGGGCGGGAGGGCTTGTAGGGGACAAATTTAGTGGCCAGGTATGCCGGGCCCATACCATTGAGACTCTTATGTATGGTACAGCATACCTTGAATTTAGCCCTCTGTCTGATAGGCAGCCAATGGAGCTTTTCCAGTAGGGGTTTAGAAGGGGAGCGAGGGGGGGCATTTAGGACTAGACGGGCAGCCGTATTCTGGACTACTTGCAGTCTTGCCATGACTCCCTCATTGGCAGCTAGCAACAGGCTTGGATCGACTTGAACAAGGATCGACTTGACAACAACGCCCATAACAGCAAGGAACTTTTCAACATTGTCAAAGAATTTACCAACCCCACCGCAGCCTCAAACGACATTACTCCCTCCCAAGACCTTTGCGACTCGTTATCCTCTTTCTTCTACAACAAAATCGCCGACATACATAACAGCTTTAAGAACATTTCCAAAGAACAGTCCACTCCACCCACCTCCGAACCCGAACCGCTCTCTAACAATCTTAGCACCTGGAACCCAATCACCACTGAAGACACCATCCGCCTAATGAACTCCACCCATTCAGGTTCGCCAACCGACCCCTGCCCCCACCACATCTTCAACAAAGCAGACTCCATCATCGCACCCCATCTCCGTGATGTCATCAACGGCTCATTCTACTCCGCTACCTTCCCAGAAAGCTGGAAACACGCCGAACTCAGCGCCCTCCTGAAGAAACCCACAGCAGACCCCTCTGAACTCAAGAACTACCGCCCCATTTCCCTCCTCCCATTCCCTGCCAAAGTCATTGAGAAAGCTGTCAATAGCCAGCTCGCCGCCTTCCTTGAATCCAACAACTCCCTCGACTCTTCACAGTCCGGCTTTCGAGCCAAACACAGCACCGAAACCGCCCTCATTGCAGTGACAGACGACATCCGAACACTACTCGACAATGGAGAAACAGTTGCCCTCATCCTACTCGACCTCTCCGCCGCCTTCGACACAGTCTGTCATAGCACCCTCATACAACGCCTCAGCAACGTCGGAATACAAGGAAAAGCCTTGGACAGGATCATCTCGTTCCTCGCCGGGAGAACCCAGAGAGTCCGACTCCCCCATTCATATCAAAGGCCACCGAAGTCATCTGCGGAGTACCACAAGGATCATCACTCAGCCCCACCCTCTGCAACGTTTACATGAGTCCCCTCGCATCCATCGCGCGACAACACAACCTCAATATCATCTCCTACGCTGACGACACCCAGCTGATCCTCTCCCTAACCAAAGTCCCTAACACCGCCAAAACCAATCTTCATGAAGGCATGAAAGTAGTAGCCGAATGGATGAAAAACAGCCGCCTAAAACTTAACTCAGACAAAACGGAAGTTCTCATCCTAGGATCTTCCCCGTCTGCCTGGGACAACTCATGGTGGCCATCGGCACTGGGCACAGCACCCACACCCACAGACAACGCACGCAACCTAGGCTTCATCCTAGACTCCTCCCTCTCGATGACCAGACAAGTTAACACCGTCTCATCCTCTTGCTTCAACGTACTTCGTATGCTCAAAAAAATCTTCAGTTGGATCCCCACCGAAACAAGAAAGACGGTCACCCACGCACTGGTCACTAGCCGACTGGACTTTGGAAACACCCTCTACGCAGGAACCACAGCCAAATTACAGAAAAAACTCCAACGCATCCAAAATGCATCAGCCAGACTCATATTGGACATCCCTCACCAAGCTCACATTACCGGCCACCTGAAAGACCTCCACTGGCTTCCCGTCAACAAGAGAATAACGTTCCGTCTCCTCACCCACACACACGAGGCCCTCTACAAACTAGGACCCGAATGCCTCAACACACGACTGTCCTTCTACACACCCACCCGCCAACTTAGATCCTCCAATCAAGCGCTCGCCGCAGTTCCGCACATCCACAGACCCACCATGGGAGGAAGATGTTTGATGTTTGATGTTTGTTGGTTTTTGTATAGCGCACATACACTCCATGGAGCATCTTGGCGCTGCTGATTTCACTGCAAAGATGAAATATTTGGGGATGGTAGCTGAGCTGTAGATGTCCTTAGATTAGAGTCTTACATTTTGCATCAGATAATCCGTAAATCCATGTTTTTAGAAGTTTTTTATAGATTTTTTCAGATGGTGATGCTCTAAGTTTAGCTGGAAGGGCATTCCAGGCCTTGGCGCCTAGGACTGCTAGGGATTTGCCACCCTTGGTGGTCAGTCGAAACTTGGGTATGGTCATTAGATTAGCAGTGGCTGATCTAAGTTCCCTATTTGGGAGGTATCTGTGAAATTTGGTTGACAGATATTTGGGTCCGCATTTATGAAAGCCTCTGTATGTGATCAGAAGGACTTTGAATAGTATCCGTTTTTGGATGGGGAGCCAGTGCAACGCATTCAGAGCAGCTGATGCGGATGATCTCCTAGGCCATCTTATGACAAGCCGGGCCGCCGCATTTTGAATCATTTGCAGTTTGTGCAGGGTAGATTTAGCTGCTCCTGCATACAAACTGTTGCAGTAATCGATTCTCGATGTTATGAGAGCGATTGCAACCGTACGATGGGCGGCCAGTGGGAGGTAGTCAAAAAAAATTCTGAGGCCCTTGATTATGTTGAAACAGATACCGGCCACTTCTTTGGATTGCTGTTTAAAGGACAGCATATCGTAAAATATTATACCTAAGTTGCGTGTGGCACTGATGGTATTGGGAGGGGCTTCTGCGTCTGATGGCCAGCATGTAAGAGGGGAAAAGATGTTATTTTTCCCGAAGGGCAGGATCTCTGTTTTCGCAGAGTTGCACTTTAGATGGTTATTGTGCATCCATCCAAAAGTCGCAGTTAGGCAGTCTTTCAGTATCTGTTCAGCCTTTCCTGTATCTTCATCTAAGACCAGGACCAATTGGGTATCGTCTGCATATGCAACCGTGGTTACATTATGCGTGGCAATTAGGTTGATCAGGGGTGCCATGTACAGATTGAACAAGGTTGGGCTCAAGCTAGAGCCCTGGGGCACCCCTGACCTAACCTCCTTCTCCTCTGAGTAGAAGTGTCCCAATTTGGTTATTTGTTTTCTGTGGAGCAGAAAATTTGTGAACCATTTCAACACGGTGCCCCCAATGCCTGCCTCAGCTAGGCGATGTAGTAATATGGTGTGGGACACCGTGTCGAATGCTGCAGATAAATCCAGGAGAATCAGGACTGCCTTCTTCCCCTGGTCAAGAGCCGCTCTAATGGTTTCTGTCGTTGACAGGAGTGCTGTTTCTGTAGAGTGATTGGCTCTGAAACCTGCCTGGTTTGGGTGTAATATATTGTTTGTTTCCAGAAATGATGAGAGTTGTTTATTTACCAGGGTTTCGGCACATTTACATAACGCGGGGAGTTGTGAGATGGGTCTCAGATTAGTTAAGACGGATGGATCGTGTAGTGGTTTTTTTTGTAGGGGTTTTACTATCGCCGTCTTCCATGTGCTGGGGATTTCCCCCGACTGGAGTGAGGCGTTTATGATGGAATTAATCATGGGGTTGATCTCATTTTTGATTTCATGGACTAGTGCCGGAGGGCAGGGATCCAGTGGTGATCCTGATTTAATTTTTGACATAGTATGGGATGTCTCATGCAGATCGATTGTAGTAAAATAATTCCATCTAATTTTATCTGGGCTGGTTTCTACAGCTGGATTGTTGGTGTTTTCAATCACTTCAGGAAAGTGTTTTATGATGTTAACTATTTTTTGTTCAAAATAATCTGCGATTTCATTGCAGAAACTCTGTGATGGAGGTATTTCCTGTGACAAAAACCCTGGATCTCGGAAACTCTTTACCACATGAAAGATCTCTTTTTGGTCATTCTGAGATGTATCTATTTTGTTAGCGAAATAGTTAATTTTATTTTGTTTGATTTGAGCATGATATTTTCGTCTGGTTTTTTTATACTTGTCTTGGTCCTCTTTTTTATAATATTTACGCCATGTACGTTCTAGCTTGCGTACTGCGCGTAGTGTCTCTTTGAGGTCTTTAGTATACCAGGGGGCAGAGACTTTCCGTTGTTTAGGTTTTGATTTGGTTGCTCCTCCCGAGGTTATTTTCTCCCCTATTTTTCTCATCCATTTTTCATAGTTGAGATTATCCAAAAACACATTCTCAGTGGTCAAAGGTTTGTTTTCTTTAACCCATATGGGTAGATCCGGATGTTCGATTATTTTTGTCCAACAGGGAGTTGGTTTCTGAGGTCTTGGTCCATTTGGTTGGGTTCTGTTGGCTTCCCTTGTTGTAAGGTGAAATGGTATAAAGCTATGGTCAGTCCACGTCTGAGGCAAAGGGGTAGATACCTTGATAGTCTCAAGGTTAGAGCAGACACAGTCTAAGGTATGGCCAGCTATATGTGTGGGATCTTTCGTAAGAATCTTAAGTCCAAGCACCTGCATGATATCTTTAAAGCATTGTGCATTTGGGTCTGTCATATTATCAAGGTGAATGTTTATGTCTCCCAGTAGTGTGAAATTAGCTGCTTTAAGCGTCAAAGCAGTAATTACCTCCCCCATGCTATTCAGAAAATTGCCATTGGTCCTGGGGGGCGGTAGATTAGTGCTCCAGAGAACATGAAGGAGTCATGGGCCTGTATATTGAAGGCTAAACTTTCTGCACCTTTAATATCCTGTAACTCGGAGATGCTGCATGTGAGTGTCTCACGGTGTATTATAGCAATTCCCCCTCCTCTATGTATCGGTCTGTCGAGTCTTTGTATGTTATAACCAGGTGGTAGTGCGCAGGTAATATCAGGATTTGACCATTCTCTTAACCATGTTTCTGTGATCATAAGGCAATCCAGATTGTTCTCTGCGAGTAGGTCATATATGTGCAGGGCGTTTTTGCACATGGATTGTGCATTTATTAGTCCACCTGTAATAGTTTTATATATACTTTTAGGGGAGGTCTTAACATAAGGTTGTAATGTGAGTTTACACTTCATACATGTAATAGGTCCTTGCCATTTAGCAACCTCTATGAAATGGTTGCATTGTTTAGAGGTGTGATTAAGAGACAGAAGTTTATCTCTGGTTACCTGTTCAGATGGCATTTTGAGCAGGTACAGCAGCCCCCAGCCCGTCCTTGGCGCGGACGGGCACAGACGGGCTGGACTTTGGCTCGACTTCGGCGCGCTTCCGGCGCGCCCGCTGATCGCGTCCGCTGCGCGGAGGGATCACCGTATGCTTTTATACACGAGGCTGGGAAGTCTAGAGCGCTGGGGCAGTGACTACGCCCAAAATGTCTGCCAAGAATGCTGTCTCTCACTCAGCACCTTAGTCGGCTGGGTTTGGGGCAATTCTAGTGTGTTTGGCTGTCTGAGTACAGCGTTTTTCAAAGGACAGTGCTCCTGGTGAATTTACAAGCACATGTAGAGGCGCAAATTATATTTTTAAAAATAAAACGAACAGTTTTAAAAACGGGCAAACAATTCTAAATAAAAGCGCTTTGCAGCTCAATGCTCAATGCTAACACCCGGCTTCCGCCTCAGGGGAGTGAAGTTGCAGTGGATCTCGTGAGCAGAATCTAATCTCTGCTTTTATACACGAGGCTGGGAAGTCTAGAGCGCTGGGGCAGTGACTACGCCCAATATGTCTGCCAAGAATGCTGCCTCTCACTCAGCACCTTAGTCGGCTTGGTTTGGGGCAATTCTAGTGTGTTTGGCTGTCTGAGTACAGCGTTTTTCAAAGGACAGTGCTCCTGGTGAATTTACAAGCACATGTAGCGGCGCAAATTATATTTTTAAAAATAAAACGAACAGTTTTAAAAACGGGCAAACAATTCTAAATAAAAGCGCTTTGCAGCTCAATGCTCAATGCTAACCCCCGGCTTCCACCTCAGGGGAGTGAAGTTGCAGTGGATCTCGTGAGCAGAATCTAATCTCTGCTTTTATACACGAGGCTGGGAAGTCTAGAGCGCTGGGGCAGTGACTACGCCCAATATGTCTGCCAAGAATGCTGCTTCTCACTCAGCACCTTAGTCGGCTGGGTTTGGGGCAATTCTAGTGTGTTTGGCTGTCTGAGTACAGCGTTTTTCAAAGGACAGTGCTCCTGGTGAATTTACAAGCACATGTAGCGGCGCAAATTATATTTTTAAAAATAAAACGAACAGTTTTAAAAACGGGCAAACAATTCTAAATAAAAGCGCTTTGCAGCTCAATGCTCAATGCTAACCCCCGGCTTCCGCCTCAGGGGAGTGAAGTTGCAGTGGATCTCGTGAGCAGAATCTAATCTCTGCTTTTATACACGAGGCTGGGAAGTCTAGAGCGCTGGGGCAGTGACTACGCCCAATATGTCTGCCAAGAATGCTGCCTCTCACTCAGCACCTTAGTCGGCTGGGTTTGGGGCAATTCTAGTGTGTTTGGCTGTCTGAGTACAGCGTTTTTCAAAGGACAGTGCTCCTGGTGAATTTACAAGCACATGTAGCGGCGCAAATTATATTTTAAAAAATAAAACGAACAGTTTTAAAAACGGGCAAACAATTCTAAATAAAAGCGCTTTGCAGCTCAATGCTCAATGCTAACCCCCGGCTTCCGCCTCAGGGGAGTGAAGTTGCAGTGGATCCTTCTCCTACATGGCGGCCAAGACCTGGAATTCTATCCCCACTCACCTCCGTCTCACACAGAACCACATTTCCTGCAGAAAGGAACTTAAAACCTGGCTATTCGATAAATAATGCACCCCCTCCCACAAGCGCCTTGAGACCCTCTGGGTGAGTAGTGCGCTATACAAATTCCTGAACTTGAACTTGAACTTGAACTTTACCACCACCTACACCACAGTACCATTACTGCAGTATTAAATTTGGTAACCACACAAGGACTCCATACTCCATCCCAAAACCAAATATATGGCCTTTCAACATTGGACTATCAACCACAAATAAAACAGTTCTACCCCAAGGCCCGGCTATCACTCCTTACATGGCACTAATATCTCTACACTACCACTCACATGATGACCCCACCACTGTACTCGGAAAGACAACTGGTATAATATGCTCAGCTGCACACTACTCAGCAGTCCTACATCACCACCTTCCCACTCTCCACACCATTTGCCCCAAAATCGAACTACCACCCGCAGCATCACATCGCTTGTAATGTACCACACGAATACTCTCCGGACCTATGCTCCCATTCTGAAACACAACTACCAGCCCTCAAAGCTGCACTGCCACCACTTTACTACCACCATGGCGCTGTGACATAGCTAAGGCCACACCACTACATTACCGTACAGAACACAGTGCTAAGTCACTCTACTGCTAACACCACTCTGCCACCCAGTCTGTTGCACACCGAATCTCCACCACTGCCCTGGAACCCCAATTGCTGTGTTGTTATCCCATTCAGTGTGCTACCATTCATAACAGCTTACCCCACAAAAAAGCACACTATTCCACTATCCCATATCGCTGGGCTTCCATACCCCCTCAATAGCACCTACCAAAGTCCAGACCCTCCCCACTACACATTACCACTGCCCTTCCAACCCCTACTGCCGCTTCTCCCCTCACAATATTGCTCTACCACCCACAGCACTTCATTACAGCCTTAACGGCACTGCCATTCTGCCGCCCGGCACCTGCACATAAAACTCATATTTGTGTACAAAACATAAGAGGTTTTCACTACAAAAATAACCAGACCTATTTCTGCCTCCTTCTCTGTTTCTCTTTCTCTGCTTACAAAATACGTTTTGCATACAGCGAGTCCCTTTGATTCATTCTTATTCTGTTCTTCTGTCCTGCTCACTTGTTCCTTTCATGCCTGTTGTTGGAAATTGGCCCACATTAATCTACACATTATATATTTCGAATATGTTCTCACAAATATTTAATATGCCTAGAGCAACTACAATGTTTTTGACTGAGTGCCGTAATCACGATTAATACATAGGCTGTGTGGGCACCATATGGATAAGCACGTTTGAAGATTAAATATTTTGATTCAGAAATATATTGGTTTCAGAAGAAGGTAGTCTGATATAATTAGAAGTATTCCAACATAAAGCGTGACAGATGTGTTTTCAAATCTAATATTAGTGATTTGCATAAAGCACCTTGGGACAACTAGTTTTTAAATAGACTCTTGATTTTAATGTCACCTTGTATGAACAAAAACAGCCTTCAGCCAGATATTCTAATCTCCTGACTGCTGGAATGCAGTGGGGCATAAACCGGTTACGGCCCCAACCAGTCTAAGCATCATTCAGATGTCCCAATGGGATTGCAAAACTCTCCTACTTCGCGCACCCCATGCTAAGGTATTTTCATGGTCTCTATTATGTTTACTATACTGAACTGTATATATAACCTATGATATGCACATTTTATATTTTAATAAAAACATTTGAAATAAAAAAAAAGAAAAAAAAATAGAAATCATCAATTAGTTAGCAAACACAGAGCACTCCCCTCTAAGAACGACATAGCCAGGGACTGACCTGAAATATTTAGATTCGCTGTACCTTCGAGGAGAGTGGAAAGGTAAGCTTACACTGTTGATACCGTGCAAGATAAAACTAGCCACAGGGGTACTGCACTGCATTGTGTAAAAGTGTTGGCTTTGTGCCTAGTTTCTGATAAATGTGTGTTTGGCATAACAAAAACCGTACTACCCAAAGTAGCATTATTGCATGTTTGTGAGTTCGTGATCTTTATAAATTTGCTTTTTCTGTTGTCTGCCCAGAATATACAATGCTCAGAGTCTCAAAGCTAAAAAGACAAATGTAAAGTTGGGTGTGCACACAGACAATGTTGATGTTTTGTGTAGTAGTGAAGAAATGTGGGGAAAAAACATGCACCACCCAGGGTAATATTACACAGTATTTGGAAACCAATTACGGCTTGGCAAATGCAGTTTTTAAAAATATGGCGCCTGCATGTCAAGACACCCCCCTAAATCAGTCGTTCTCCCTTGAACTACAAATAAACAACTTTTCACTTAGCCAAAGCTGCTTATGTATTTTAACCTTTTTAAGATCAGCCAAGAGAGGCTATTACTTCAAAATTCTAAACAGGTATTGTCGTAAGTACCAAGACCACCTGCACTTCTAATTAATATATATTTGCATTGTATACTGGTTTTTTTTTTTAAATCTTTTTATTAGTTTCCCCCCCCCCCCAATTTTCCATATTTTCCATTACATTTCACAGCATTAAGTTTCCAAAGAAAAAAGAAAAAGAAAGAAAAGCAAAGTAAAATAATAATAATGTCATGCAAACGCAAGATAATTTACATCGTAAACATACATTTTGGTGGTGAGCATATCAGATTTACATGTCATATTTTGGTTGCAAGCTTTTTTCACCACCTATATGTTATTTCCCTGCCTCTCTGCTCTTAATCTATTTTTCCATTGATCTATTGGTTGCCAAATTCTTCTCCCTAATACTCTCGCTCTTCTACCCTTCCTTTCATATATGGCTTTCTCCAAATTATATGTAGATAATAGCCTAGCGATCCAGTTTTGAAATGTTGGGGGCGTCCTATCAAGCCAGGCCCTTGCAATTCCAATCCGGTATACCGCTGTTACCATAAATAAAAATTCTGTGCAGAAGTCCGGTGTTCCTACAGAAACACCTAGGATTATTAGATCATTTGTTAATTTAATCTTGATTCCCAATGGGTTTTCCAAAAATCCCTCAATAGCTCCTTTTAGTGTGTGTAATTGTGGGCATTGCGCAAACATATGGACAATGTCCGCTTCCCTTGTGCCGCATCGTGGGCATGTAATCCCATTGACTCCCCCCCACTGTGCGATTCTTGCCGGGGTATGGTAAAGAGAGTACAATGTTTTGTAGTGTTGTGATGTAGTGTCGCAGAGCATAACACTGTTCGTCCTAAGTCTATCGATATCTGTAAATCCTCTATGGTAGAGCCCACCTTCTCCACCCACTTCTCAGCATATTTTTCTCTATCATCATTTTTTAACAGATACATTTCTGCATACAACTGTCGAATTGTGCAATAGTTCTGTTTTCCAAGATAGTCCATTATTCTGCATTGATTAAATCCTATCAATCCACCTCTTTTTCTCGTGAGAAAGCTTCTTATCTGGAGGTACTTAAAAAAACTGTTATTCAATAACCCATATTTCTTTTGTAGTTCCTGAAATAATATAACACCTCCCTCTGTGTCCAATAGGTCCCCTATTCTCCTAATCCCCTTGTTGTCCCAGTCCTTCATGATTTCATCTCGGAATATTTCGCCACGAGTGATTGATTTGTATACAATCGAGTGTAGAAATTGTATCTCCCTATACCAAGCTTTTTAGCGATCGCCTTCCAAACGTTATAAACTGCTCTCAGAGTCTTGAACCTGGTATGTTTGAAATAATTATAGTCAATCGTATTTAGCAGAGCGTTCTCTGCCTCCCCCCCTAGCAGTGCTCTGTAAACATTTATGCAATTTGTGCCATCACCAAGTTGTTCTACTTCTCCTCCCAGGAGCCCCTGTGAATACTGTAGGACAGCTGCCCAATAATATAATCTAAAATCCGGTGCCCCCAGCCCCCCTTCTCCCTCGGTAATGTCCTATAGCGATATGCTCTTCTGGTCTTCCCTTGAGCCCATATCAATCTGTTAAGTACTTTTTCTATTTTGCTAAACCATATCTGCTACAAAAATAGCGGTATTGCTCTAAAAATATATAGAAATTTCGGAAACGTGATCATTTTGATCACGTTTATCCTTCCCATTAGTGTCAAGGGTAAATTATGGATCCTTTCTGTGTTTCTTTTAACCTTAAGTAAAAGTGGTTCCATATTGAGCCCTACGAGTTTATCTAAGTCAGCAGTGACTTTTACACCAAGATATGTAGCTACTGACACCACTCTAACATCCTGATATGTCGTGTGACTATTCTGCACAATCTGAGTCTTGCTTTTATTAATTGAGTAACCCGCTATTACTCCAAAATTCATCGCCTCTTCAACTTCCACTATCGCTCTCCCTGGGTTCGGTGTTATTATAGCCACATCGTCTGCATATGCAAATATCTTATGCTCAGACTCGTGTAACCTTACTGGGTGGATATTATTGTTGCTTATGAGTTTTCTTAGGAATGGGTCCAAATATAGAGTAAACAATAATGGTGAGGCTGGGCAGCCCTGCCTAGTCCCTCATTTTATCTGAACTGCCTTTGTGTAGCTCCTGTTAATTCTTATTCTTGCTGTTGGGCCTTGATAGAGAGCCTGGATTGCCCTGATATATCTCTCACCTATCCCAAACCACTCCATCACCCTCCACAGATAGTCCCAGGAGACCCTGTCGAAAGCCTTCTCGGCATCAAGAAATATAGCCGCGACAGGATCTCCTGCAACCCCTGCTGCGTGCAGAATGGTGATCATCTGTCTGGTGTGTTGGGTGGTTCCTTTCCCAGGGATAAAGCTGTGCTGAATAGTGCAAACCAGCCCCTCGATCACCTTACTCAGTCTTTGTGCCAGTGCTTTGGAAAAGATTTTTGCATCTGCATTTAACAGTGTGATTGGTCTATAAGACCCTGGCTCTAGTGGCGACTTGTCCTTCTTTAAAATCACTATTATATCTGCACCTGCCCACGATTGTGGAACTGCTCTACCTGTCTGTGCCAGTCTAAGAATTTCCAGCATATTTACCCCCAGTCCGTCCCAAAATGTTTTGTAGAATTCTACTGGTATTTGGTCGGGACCTGTAGCCTTCCCTGCTGGTAGTTGCTTCACAGCCTACGTTACTTCTTGTAGCGTTAGAGTAAGATCTAGATTCTGTTTTCCCTCAATACTTAATATATCAAGCGGTATATCTGCCAAATAGTCAGTAATCTCCTTATCCCTCTTACTTGGTTCCTGACTATAAAGATTTCCATAAAAGCTCCTAAGAGCCTGCTGTATTCCTTCTGGGGTGTTAACTATAGTTCCTGAGTTGTCTTTGATTTCCTTTATTTCTCCTGCTGCAATATTTTGACGTGTCCGAATAGCTAGAAGGTGTCCTACTCTTTCATTGAATTCATAGCACTTTTCCTTTTTCGACAAAAAATTACTCGCCGCTTTCTGTGCCAGATGTTCACCTGCCTGTGCTTTGTTTAGTTCAATATCCAGTAATATCTCTTCTATTGATTCTTGTTTAAATATGCCCTCAACGAGTCTATCTTCTAATCTCTCTAAATCCCTCAGTCTATTATCCATTCTATTTTCTCCATCTTGCTCCTTCTTATTGCAAAGCTTAAAGTCTCCCCTCTCACCCCGGCCTTGAATGCATCCCAAATCATATTGACAGGTGCTGAAATCCAATTAGTCTCCCAGAATTGAGGAATCCATTATTGCATTTGTCTAATATACCCTGAGTCTCTCAATAAACTCCTCTCAAATGTCCATGTGCTACTTCTTGCCACACCCCTATTAATCAGCGGAAGGCTTAATATCAATGGGTTATGATCCGACACAAGTCTTGGCCACCTTTCTATCTGTGACCCACTCAAAATTGCACTTGAAATAAGAAAATAATCTAGCCTAGATACCGTTCTATGTGGGGCAGAATAAAACGTACTCCCTGTCCCTAACGGGGTTTTTTCCCCCCAAACGTCTACCAGAGCATTATGAGACGCCATCTTATGTATAGAGTTATATGTTCTCCTCTTTCGACCTACATAACCTCCTTTTTTCGAAAATCCTGCTTCGTACAGGCCGTTAAAGTTAAAATCGCCGCAGCATATTATAGGCTCCGGCCACAATGCCAATTCTGTATCTAAGTACTCATAAATTTCCGGTTCATCTTCGTTTGAACCGTATACTGATGCAATTGCAAAGCATACAGCTAATGTCTCTATCTCTACTATGGCCCATCTTCCATCCTGATCCGCCTTTTTTCTCTTAAGTTGAACTGTCCCTTTTTTAGCTAATATGGCAACTCCTTTGGTTCTGGTTTCCTGATTTGTGTGTGCAAGTACTTCAAAACCCATCTGCTCCAACAGAGATTTTTCTTTTCCAGGGATGTGCGTCTCTTGCAAACACATTATTTCTAGCTTAGACATTCTTAAAAATGCAGCCACTTTCTGTCTTTTATCTCCATCATTCAGCCCGCATATGTTTAGAGAGATAATCCTTAATACCATTTATAATTTCTGTCCTTCCCTATTTTTATACCCAACCAAAGTATCCAGATCTCATTATTGTATACTATTATCAAAACTCCTTCCTTTCTTTTTCTTCTTATGCTTTTGTTCATTTGTGCTGTTTTTTCCTGTGTATCAACCCTCCCCCTTCCCCCCCGCCGCTCCCTCCCTCCCAGCAACACCCCCCCTTTCCCACCCCCCCTGTTACAAGCAAATAGGTCATACATGACCTATATGTGGCTGCTGTGTGTTGTAGAGTCGCCTCCCTCTCCCCCCATATACTCATTCTCCCGTTCCTCTGCCCTGATCCCCTGTTCCTATAAAGACTACGTTTTTCTGCATCTCTTTTCTCTACATCCTACCTAGTTCTTTCCTTTCTCTTTATTAGGCTCTGTGAGCTCTGCCAGATATTCTCCTGCTTTTATTTCTGAGAGCATCATCCTAGTAACCCCTCCTGTGATAATTTTTAGTTTTGCCGGGTACATTAAGTAAGCCTCTGCCCCTTGTCGCTGAAATGGCGCGATTAACTGCCTGAGTCGCCACCTCCTCTCCACGGTGACATGGCAGAAGTCTGGTCGAGCAAAGAAAGTTACTCCCTGAGCTGTTTTTTTCGAGTCAGGTCTAGCTTTTTCTATAATTTCGTGCCTGGCCAAAAAAATTCCGCAGAATACCAGCATAGCTCTTGGTAAATTACCCTGTCTGACATTTCGTTTTTTATTTATCAATGGGAACCTATGTGCTCTTTGCACCTCTATCTCCCATTGCCATTGAACCTCAGGGAAAGCGTCTTTCAACAGCTTAATGACAAAGCCTCTTGGGTCCTGGCCCTCCACTCCTTCCTCCAGTCCCAAAAGTCTCACATTATTACGCCTCTGGCGATTTTCAAAATTCTCCATTTTCCAATTCAAGTCCTCCGTTATCTTCGCCTGTTCCATCTTAAATGTTTGCCAGTCTGTAACCTCGTCCTCCAGTCTGCCCGTCCTTTCTTCAACCTGCACGACTCTATCTTCCACATCCTCATATTTTTTATTCATTTTTCTTATTGCCGCCTGTAATTTTTTAGTGTCATGCCTAGCCCTATGACTCTCTACTCTGGCTTCAGCTTGCATTGTTTTTAGTGTATTATACAGCATATCCATTGTTACCTGCTGCTGATTTCCACCTTTTGCCTCTCCTGTATGTACAACCTCTCCTTGCGTACCCTCCTCCTGATATATAGTGGATGTTGCTAAATAGTCCCACAAAAGTTTTTTATTCGTTTTATTCAGGTTATCAGAAGAGCCTTCTCATCTACCTCCTCTCCTTGACTGCGGTTTCCTCCTTTTCTGTGTATTTTTACCCTCTGGCCCGCTGCTCCCTTCCGTGTCAGTACTGATATCTGTAGTTATTCCTCCTTCTTCCTCGCTTGTAGAGGAGTCTGTGCCTTCATTTACAGAAAAGAACTCCCCTTCCCGATCTTTCTGTGAGTCTAGGCTCACCAGGCTCCCCCATTATGCACCCTGTGCCTTAGTCAGATCTTTCGCCATTTCCTCCTCGACCTGGAGGAGTGCATTCAGCATCGGGTCATTGTTATGCCCCGCTGCCCCCTTCAGAATGTTGCTTACAGATGCTGTAGTCCCCCCTGCTCACCGGTTGTATCTGTTTGCTGCTTGCGTCCTCTGTCTCTGCTCGCTCCGTTACTCTCGCCGAACGCGCACCAGCAGAGCTTCCTGGTTGCCCAGCAACCACACCGCTAGTGTCCTCGAGGGCGGCTCCAGCTGACTTTGCGTCTCTATCGGCGTCTGCGTCTACCTCGGCGTCTGTTTCTTGATTTTTGGCTGTTTGTTGTCTTACAGAGCTTCTTGGTGTTCTTGGTGTTCCAGTTTTTGGACCAAATGCTTCAGTTACGGTGGGTTGTCTGTAATTTAATTCCTTGTTATCTTTAATGACTGCTGTCTTACTGTTCCGTGATAATGAGCTATGCTCTTTGTTCGATCCTTGAGCCGAGATCGGGGCTTCACTTAGCTGTGCCGATTTATCCTCCAGCTTTTTTTCCCCCGCCTTCTCAGCTTTCTTCTGTTGTGATCTGGGGGGACCGGTAGTTACTCGTTTCGTTGATGCTGGCACCTTCGGTATTGTGCCTGTCCCTAGCGGTTTAGCTGCGCCTGCATTGTATATTGCTGTTGTATTTAAAAATGTACAGTGAGGGTAACCTAAACACACATTTCAGAATTAGAATATCATATTGGCATTACTTTGTACCCATTTGTCCTCCTTACATGTCCATAAACAATGCATGGGTACATACACACCTGAAGTTGTGCTTAATGCTTCATAAGATCATGTATGAGCTTTACTTTATTTGCAGTCTTACAATGTCACAAGTGACACAGACATGTGTGCAATACACCACTGTGGCAAAATAAAATCTCACATAAGGCAACGGTCAGCATAATTTTTAGGGGAGAGTATGCGGCCCAAGGGCTACAGCTGTCAACCTCAGAGCTGGAGACCTGGGTTTAAAGCTGGGGAACTGGGTTCCAGTCTCAGCAGGGCCGCTCAACATTCTGTGATTCTGGGCAAATCACTTAAATATCCTCGTGCCTAACCAAAAAAAAGGAATGTGTCCGTCTGTAACGCAACTGGCGTTCATGTAAAGTGCTCTAATACCTTCAGGTCTAGTTTGCGCTATAAAAAAATGTAAATAAATTCTTCCAGTTACCTCTGAATGCGTGCTGTGCCCTGGCAAATTTTGTCAGACCAACCTTTGTATGTTGTGTAGCAAAGGAGCGGAGTGACTGATTCTGCCACCTGTAAGGGGGGGCTCTCTGCTCTTCGTTCACAAAAATATGGAGAGAAATGGCAAAAGTAGTGCATTCTGCAACACATTTTTCATTATACATTCAATTGTATTTGCTTTTAAAGCATAGCAAATAATGTCCTTGGAGTACACCAGGATTCAACAATCTTTGTGAGGGCCCATTTCCTTACTATCACCTTCCAACAGTGCCCCTCATCTCTCCATAGCCCCTCTCTCACTTGTATTTCCTTTGTTTGATAGTGCCTCTCATACCAGGGTAGGGTGTCAGAGCACTTTACATGACACACACATAGAGAAAATGTTACCTGGTATAAAGGGGACTACAAGGTGTAGCCATTTTTAAGAGTGCTTTATCCGGAAAAGCAAAAACTCAGGATTCAAAAGATAACACAGTGGTTAGGGTTGACTTAACTTATAAGACTATTTCTACCCAACCAACCCCTTTTAAGAAACATTAGAATAATGAACTATTATACAGAACAATGGAACCCAAAGGAAATTTAGACGGGGACCTTGGGCAATTTCATGTTATAGAGAACAGTGGTCCCTATTCAGGGAGAATACAGTGTGATAGATAACCATACACAAGAATAGAATGTATGTCTTTTGTCCAGCCGGACAAGAATTTATTTTCATAATATTTTTCAAAAGTATTATCAAATAAAACATTCAGATGACAAGTCCTGTTGGGTGCTGTGTGCCAGCTGTAGGAAAATGCACGATCGCATTACTTCAGTGAGTGTGGGCAGTATCGCCGCATCTGCTTCGGAGTTTCAATGGAGACTTTCTCCATTGAAAGCACAGCACCCAACAGGACTTTCTGCCATTAAGCAAACAGAATTGATCCTGCTGGTGCCAGCAACCCCCAAAGTCCAGATGCTGAGCGCCCTCGCGCCTATAGTGAACCGTTCATTCTCTGCCACCTTAGAATTGTAAAAAAGGTGTGATACATTATTATCAAGACAGCAATGCATTATTTGTTTGTCCTGAAGATGATGCCCTATATTTAATGTTGGCATCGAAACGTCGTCGACACCCAAACACCCTATGCACCAGACTCAAGCTATGACACATTGTGCAACGGTGTTAAATGATTAATTTGTGTCTGTCTATACTGAGTACAAGTGTACAGGCCCATTTTGGCTTGCCTTTTGGCCAATTCTGTGTTCATTGTTCTGTCTTGTGTTCTGTGGGTCACGGCTGTGCCCACTTGTCATCTGAATGTTTTATTTGATACTACTTTTGAAAAATATTATGAAAATAAATTCTTGTCCGGCTGGACAAAAGACATACATTCTATTCTAGTGTATGGTTATCTATCACACTGTATTCTCCCTGAATAGGGACCACTGTTCTCTATAATTAGAATAATGAAAGCAGTGCTTAATTTGAGACAGTGGTTTCTGGTGCTCAGCATCAGCACTTAATCATCAACACCAGCCCTTTTTATGAGCATCACTTAAGGGCACATTCATTTATGGTAGGCATTACGTGATTTGCCCAGAAACACAGGATGCTGAGCCAATGCTGAGACTTGAACCTGGTTCCTCAGGTCTGTAGTAGGCAGCTCTGGCCATTGCGCTATATCCTCTCACCACCTTCATGGTTAGTAGTTAGTTCTGTGTTAGGTGGTACTAACAGGAGGAAGGGGTTGGTGCAAGCTGCCTCCTGACGAGAGCCCAAACACTTCTTTTTTTGCAGATTAATCACTGACAGAGACATGGAAAAAACTTGTACTATATAGTTTGCATGCAGATTTTTGATGGCTGTTCATTGCTTACTGAGTTAGATTATGATTGCAAATAATGAACTGCACAATAACAAACGGATCTCTGTGACAAAAGCAGTGACCCACTGAGTTATGCACATAAGCTGTAGTTCGGTTATCTGGGTGATAAGCATGTTTTGCAGCAGCTCTATGCTACCTTAGATGCCTTAAAACTGCCACTAAACAAAATTCTGATCCCTCTCCAGCAGGAACATTAATCACCAGAAATATCTTGACACATTTATTGTTGCTAAAAACTGATAACATATTTCATAATACAAGGAGGTTGGAAACAAAAGTGAATGCTGAGTGGATTATGCTGGCCTGCTGGTTTTGTTACTGGGGCCCGATATTGCAACACTGCTGCAAATCCGGCCCCTAGTAACACAATTGGCACCTCACCTTTTCAGCCTCCCGGGAAAACGCCCGATGTGGTATGTCCAGTCTGGCCCTGCTATGCCTGTCACCTAAAAAGGCACTGACCTGAGAAAATCATTAATAATGAGTTCATTCTGTATTTTTGAAAAATGTTCCTTCTTTTAGATACTGTTGAACTCAGCTGAAGCCTTCAGTCCTAATATTTCTCTGGAATGTTGTGCTTTGTCAGCTGGTGATACTTATAAGGCCAGTCAAAAATTGCCTGATGCACTGAAATCTATTTCTTCTAATATTCTTTGTTTGACTGACTAGGAACCCTTTTCTCTTTTCTCCAAAATCCTTGTAATACAACAGATAATTACAGCGACTATCTTTTGTACAAATGCGAAATATGGAGATTGACACAATTGTCTGATTCTAAAGATCAGGTGTACAAGGGGCATATGTACCAGCTTTCTGCAACCAAGGGACACTTTGCAGAAAGTTGCGCAAATACTTGTGCAGCCCCTTCTGCAATGCAAATCATGTAGGCGCAATATGTATCACTGGTGTGATCTCAAGGCGGTTATCTTTCATTTACCTCAGCTCCATGGAAATGAGGAAGCACTGCCTCTGTGCCCGCGCTATATTACAGAGATTGGCACCGAAGCAAAGGGCATGTTGGACCCCTCCACACATCTACCTAAGTCAATAACTTCAGAGAGTTAAAGAGGAGTCCCCTCCTGTGTTGGCTCTAGTTGTCTGTCTGCCTCTTTATGAAGAGGACAACTAATGTGCTTCTTCACCGACAAGGATCTAGAGATCTATGTGCATATATGGTAAAGAGCCACGTATCCCATTCTCAGGAAGTAATGAGAAGTTCTAGATAGTATTAACCCCTTCGCAGCGGGGGTAATTCGCCCGCTGTGCTGGGGGGCAGGGGGGCGCGCACAGCCCCCGTGCTCATGACAAGCTGGTCATGAGGCACAGTGCTCGTGTGTTTATGACGAGCTGAGCTCATCATGACCACACCCGTTCCCTTGGAACGGGAATTATCCCCGCGTGTGAGCGTTCCACGGCTCATGACGAGCTGAGCTCGTCATGAGCATGGATGGAGTTAACTACCTGAGAGGAAAGAACTAAAAGAAAATTAACTACCCTATATAATTTGCGGAAGAACTTGAGTTAAACAAGCCCACAGAAAGACACAAGATAAACTGTTCACTCAGATATAAAGTACTTGGGGATCTAAGCTGAATATAGAGAGGAACATTGAGGTTTCAAGAATATCATCATGTTTTGTTTATTGAAAGTTTGGGAGAAAACTATCTCATCCTGAAGAAGGTGGCTCTAAATATTGGGATTCCACGAAATGCGTCGATGCAAATTTCAACACTGAATCAAAAAGGCATTGAGTCATATAGTTGAAGTCAATGAATTACAGATACTCTGTACTATAGACAATGACCAAAATAGATTAGTGGCTTTAAGACAAATGTGATTGTCTATTGTATTTTCCCTGTCTCTGTCTGTGTCTATATACTTATAGAATGAAGTGTTGCCTTTTTATAATTGTGTACTTGAACAAAAAAGAGAAACTTTCAAAAGTGTGAAGGGGAAATGATATTCTTTTATCTGTATGCAACCAGTATTTTTAATTGTTACATCTTAGTTTTCTTAATATTTTTTTAATAATTAAATTGTAACTCCACTTTTTTTGGGCAGTATAAGACATCTTGTCTTTTTATAAATAAAACATTCAGTTTTTGTATAGTTGTGGGGTCCTACCTTGATTTTTCAGGGAAATATATGGAAGATGAGTGTGATTGTAAGTAGATTATGAATTGGATGTGAGATTTGGTGAAATACACTGAAAGGGAGCCTTTCACTCAACTGGATAGTCTTATCACGGTGCCCTGTCCCTTTGGAGAGTGTTGCTCCTCTCTGTTTCTACAGATTTACCTTTTACTCAGCTACTGTGCTGTGCATGACAGTAGGCTCACACGCATAGCCCTTATAACACACACACACACACTAAATTCTGTGCATTAATTTACAGAAATATACAGAGGGTAGATAGAAACACCTTTGAAGATATTTTGAAATCATATCCGACCACAGGTAGCTCAGGATGTCCACAAAAATAGCTCCCCCTTCTATACTCTCTGCACTTCCTACAGTCCCTCACAGCACTTAGGAATCACGTTGGTAGTGTCCCTGCCCCTCCATGGGTGGAACAATCTAGATGCCAGGCACCCTTAGCCAGTACTAGGATGCCACCTCTGTCCCAGCCCTCCTGTGCAGCATTCTGGGACAAACCAGTATGACAGAGTCTTTCTGACCCTGGTCAGAGCTTCTGTGCCCATGAAGAGGTTTAGCTATGTGTAAAGAAGCTCCACTTACAAGTTTCCTCTTCTTTTATCTCTTTAATTGCATCGCATCCCCAGCTTGAAACAATGGTCTATCTTCAATCTTCATTTTCTTCTCCTCCCCAGATTCCAACATGATGTCATCCGTACATAGCTAATCACATGTATAAAGGATCCGCAACTCCTGGCATTCCAATCTTGCATTGACTCGTACTCAATATGTAGTGTGCATAAAGAGTTTCACTCTCTGATCCTTGAGTGTAAACAAATAATAATAAGAAGCAGAGTTCCCCAATTGGGGTTCGTCCCCTTAAGCACTGCAAATGTCCCTATAACAGGATGACCTGGTGTCGGAGGATGACATCTATTTGTTATGCCCTGATGAAGGGCTACACTGGCCTGAAATGCATTGGGATGGGTTGATAAACAAACATTACTAATGTTGATAAACATGATATGAAGAAGTATGACTATGAATTAGGTAGTATGAAGAATATAGAATACCACCATTGAAAAATAAAATACTGCAATTGAACTTTGATGAATTTTGATTTACATTAATGAAGATTGGTAACCCCATGTTAAAGGGACTTTGGCAGTGCTAAAGGGGACGAATCCCAATTGGGGAATGCTGCTTCTTATCCTCACATAGCTGACATTTCACACTACAAAACTCAGTGTATATTGAGTACAAAATATCGAGGTGCACAAATATCGAGTTGGAAATATCGTGGGTTTGAAATATCGACAGCAAGAGTATCGAGGTTAAGAATTTTGAATTCAGGTAAGTAATATCGATTTTAAAAAAGATCGAAGTGTTCAATAAGTTTAAGAGCATGCCCCGCTAGCTAAGGGTGCTCCTCTTGATTATGGTAGGGACATTCTCCTCTTGGGAAACCTGTGTGGGGCTTTATCTACGCTTTCCATGCTTGACATTGCGATATGGGCATGTATTTCCATTATGTCCCCACTCGTCCTTTTGTATATTTTGTGATATAGCTTTTATTGTGAAGTCTGTTTTTTAAATGGTTTTAACTTTTACTTTTTATACCAATATTATTTGCCAAAATAAAGTTTTAAAAAATATAATTTTTTATTATTGTTATATATTTTAGTGTAGATTTTATATGCATGTGATGTATGTTTTTGTGTATAAGAATGGTTTGTATTTTTAATATATTAGTAACATTTTCTAGTAATTATAAAAAAAAAATTATTTTGCACTTTTAGTTCCGTAGCGGGTTGTGCGTTTATAGGGGAATACGGTGGGAAGTAATTTAATTATATTAAATGTATTCTTTTTTATTTATATGAATTTTGTGTTTTTAGTTCCATAGCGGGTTGTGGGTTTATAGGGGAATAGGGTGGAAAGTAATTTCCTTTTAAATGTATTGATACATTTTTATTTATTAATATTTGTTTTATTGATATTTTATAGTGTTAAATGTGTAAATTCATTTATTATTAATTGATTCATATTTGGTTCTTAATGAACTTTAATGAATTAATTATTAATCAATTATGGTAATTATGTAATTAATTTTAGGTTTGTGTTGTGGTGTTTTTATGTATACATGGTGGGAAGTAATTTAATTTTAATTTATGAATTAATAATTGGTTGTTAATTAATTTGAATTAATTGTTAATGAATTAGGGTAATTGTGTAATTAATTTTAGGTGTGTGGTGTGGTGCTCATAGGTGTAAATGGTGGGAAGTAATTTGTGTTTAATTAATACATAGTTGTTAATTAATGTTAATTAATAGATACGTATTTAGGGTAATTTGTACAAATTGTTTGTTATATTTATTTTTAAAAGGGGTAAAGGGTGGGTATTAAATACATTTTAATAACAGTTGTTAATAGTAATAGATTGTATTTTAAGATAAGTTTTAAATGTGTTTTACTAATTGATAGTTTAATTTGTTTGTGTTTTGCAAATTATACTATTAAAGTGTGTAGTAGATTAAAGTTTATAATTTGTTTATTAGTAAGAATTGTTTAATTATTTATTAATTATGTAAAATATGTAAATAAATGTTATTAAGAAATATGAAGTATTTTATTATTGGTGTGGTATTATAGATTAGAACATTGAATAAACACTTTTTTTGCCATTCATTTTTTTGGGGAAATATTTTGTATTTTAAAATACATATTTATTGGTAAATGTATTTATTATATATAGTATTTGTAAGTTTTTGTTATATGTAATTACTATTGTTATATGTGTGCTTTTTATGTGTTTTAAACATTTAATTTTAATTTGAGAAATATTGATTATTAGTTTCAGTGTAGTAATTATTTTAACTACGGTATCCAGCTCTTTCTCTACTGTTGCACTCATTGGAGTGAGAATAGTAATTGGTTCCCCTCAGCTATCCTACACTTTCACTACTGTTGCACTCACTGGAGTGGGAATAGTAATTTGTACCACTCCGCTATCCAGCACTTTCCCTACTGTTGCATTCTTTGGATTGGGAATAGTAAATTGTATGCCGCTGCTATCCAACGCTTCATCTACTGTTGCATTCACTGAAGTTGAAAATTAAATGTTTACCACTCCACCATCCAGCACTTTCCCTACAGTTGCAAACACTAGAGTGTGAATAGTCAATTTTACCCATAGTAATTTTTACCTCTCCGTTATCCAACACTTTCCCTACTGTTGCACTTACTGGAGCGGGAATATTAATTTTTACTCCTCCGCTATCCAGCAGTTTCCCTACAGATGCACTCCCAGAAGTCGGAATAGACATTTTTACCCGTCTGCTATTCAATACTGTCCCTACTGTTGCACACACTGGAGTGGGAAGATTAATGTCTGCCCCTTTGCTACCCAGCACTTTCCCTACTGTTGCACTCACTGGAGTGGGAATAGTAATTGTTACCCCTCCGCTATCCAACACTTTACTGTTGCATTCACTGAAGTTGAAAATGTAATCTTAAAGACTTTGAAATAGTTTAATGTTTTAATGTATAATATAATGTGTGTGTATGTGTATATATATATATATTTTACCTGGGCCGGCGTCCGATTAAGCTCGCTGAGCATAACAAAATGTTACTCACTATGACCAGTTTCTGTTTAAACCACAATTATTTCATGTTCCTCAACCAGTACTATCAGCAGGTTAGGGGTGTTGCCATGGGGGCCTGTTTCTCTCCCAGTTATGCCTGTTTGCACATGGGCTACTGGGAGAGGCAGGTCCTCCATGGTGATCTCCTTGAAATCTGCTCCCGCCACATCTTACGATGGTATAGGTACATCGATGATGTCCTTATGATCTGGCGTGGGACACGTGAGGAAGCAAATATCTTCATTGAAACCCTGAACAGCAATGCATATATTCTGGCTTTTACATCACATCTCAGTCAGACACAAGCACACTTTCTGGACATCACAATAGAGGTCAGCCAGGATAGGTTGGACACTAGGCTTTACAGAATGCCCACTGCGGGCAATACTGTGCTGCCTGCTGACAGCCACCACCCTCCGCACCTAATTAGAAGCATCCCCTACAGGGAGATGCTTAGAATTAGGCGCATTTGCAGCACAGACAACCATTGCAAAATAGTGCAGGCAGCCAGTAAGCAAAGATTTCTGGCTAGAGGGTACAGAGAAGCCTAATTGACATAGCTATTAACAAAGCGAATGCCCTGTCCCGTAATGATGCATTGACCCATAAAAAAGTCCTGAGACTCACAGATTCCAGGGCATCACAACCAACAAGACTCATTTGGACCTACAATAGACAACACAGTGCACTAAGAAAAATAGTCAATAAACACTGGAACCTGATTAGGTTAGACCCAGTAATTGGCGTACATATGCCTAGTAAGCCAGCTATCACCTTCAGGAAGGCGTACTCCTTGCAGGATGCCTTAGTTAAATCCAGTCCTGAGGTGAACCCTTCTAAAAACTGGATGGCCGCAAGTAAAGGATTTAGAAAATGCTCGAGCTGCAAGGCTTGTTCGCATGGACTCAACAAAACCGAGTTCCTTACTGCATTTTCCACAGTGCCCCGCAAAATCAAAAAACAACTTACGTGCAAAAGTGAATACGTGGTATATGTGCTGGAGTGTCCGTGTGGCCTGCAATATATTGGTGGCACCAAATTGCAGGTCCACAAAAGGATACTTCAGCACATAAGGGCCATCAATACTAACGATGCCACGTATCCTGTTGCTAGGCATTTCAAGGAATACCACAATAACAACAGTGGACTCCTTAGGCATTATGCCATAGATGCTGTAGGTCCCTTGAGGAGAGGTGGCAACAGAGAAGGCATTTTAAGAGCATTGGAGACTAGATAAATTTTAGAAATGGACAGCAAGACCCCGCATGGCCTCAATTCCACAGAGGATTTCTATACATGTCTCTAACCATTTCTTAATGTCACCCAATAACCTGCCACCTCTATAACCATATGTGATGCCCATATCAATTGCTCACTACTAGAATTGTTGTACCTTTTCACTATTACAACTATATATGTATTAACAGCTAGGTTGAATAGTGTGGTACTCATTCAACGACTACACCTGGTTTACCCCTATCGGAACCTGTATCACGCGGCACTGGTTACACATAACCTGAATTTTAAGATTTTACCACAGTTGGTTTTGTCTGCACATACAATTTTAGTTACATTTTTGTATTGTTTATTACACCAGTACAAATATTTGGCTAACGAGTTTACTAAACGAGAAATGTACAAACCCAATGTATAAGATTTGTACAGGTGGTATTATAATTGCACAACATCAGCAGAACTATCGTCAAGGGTTCAAAGTGCAGAAATAAACATTAAGATTGATAGTGTATTTAAACACAGTATTTTGTGGTCTGATGTGCCAAACCTAATCAAATCCAATATAACATATGTATATATATTTTTGCTTTTTAAAAATATGAACTATCTATTTATTGTATTTTACCAGCCTTTAATTGGGTTTACAGGTATGCAATGTTCGCAGGTAATTATATAGCAGCTTGCCAGCAGACCTGACGCGTTTCAAGTTTCCCCTTTCTCAAAGGCTGCTTACAAGTTCGTGCTTGGGCGTGCATCAACTCCAATTAAAGCTGCAGTGTCCCGCCTTATTCCGGAAATCTTAGCTTCTGGGAGTTGAAGTGCACATTTAGTCCCTTCTCAATATTCCGAGTGCACTGCTTAACTGCTGTCATCAAAGCCCCCACTGGGCCCCCGCAGACACGCACACCAAATCCACGGTTGTTGCTCCATATTCATGATTCACCAAATTAAAGGCTGGTAAGCTGTTGTTGACTCGTGTGCATCTCTATTATGAGCTACCAACTCTAATCTAAAATTTCTGGCGGACAGCTCTTCTGCCGAGATTGCACCACTTCAGCTTTGAGGAGGCCATGGGGGCTGACTTACAACCCTCGAATATGACTTTGTACGAGATTGTCCCTTAGCGATCTTGCTTTTCTATACGTTATCATCGGAACAGCTGGTATATCTGGGCCTATCATGTTGTCCAATTTTAAGATGTGCCAGTAGTTTTTCATAATTTTTCTTAAATCATTAGCTTCATTTGAGAAAGTAGTTACCATCCTGAACTTATTGTCTCCTTTCTAGGTTTTTTCCTTCTTTTTCTCATCCTTGAGAAGGGTTTCTCTTGATATATTGTTCACCCTATTAAGGGTTACCTGTAAGAAATCCCTATATTAACCCCTATTGACAAATCTATGTAAGCTAGCTTGTGGGCTACTTCAAAATCTGAATTCTATGTGCTGTTGCACTTCAATCCCGAAAAAAAATCCCACAATAAGTATGTCGTCTTGAAAGCTCAAGACCTGCTCCATGTCACCAAACACATACAACACTCTTTGAAAAACAGCAGAAGATGATGCAAGCCCAAACAGCATTCTTCTATATCAGAATGCACCTAAGGGTGTTGCAAAAGATGTCAACTGCCTAGATTTCTCTTGCAAGTTTACCTGGTGTGGGCAGCTGACATATCCAAACTAAACATTGGGCTACCTCTCATAACTGCAATCATCTCAGAAGAATTGGGAAGTTGTTGCCAGTCGACCCATATGTTTTTGTTCAATTGTCTTAAGTTAATACAAAGCCTGATATTCCCACCTTCCTTTGGTGCCACCGCCACAGGAGCTAGCCATTCAGATACCTCTATAGGTTCAATTATCCCTTGTTTCAGCAACTTATCAAACTCTTTGCGTAGCATTTCCCTCATCATATTAGGAACATTCCTCACTTTATGCACAATTCGTCTAGCTCCCTTTTTCAGCATTATTTTTTCAAAAAATCCAATCCGTTCAATTGCCCTAACTCCTCTGTGAATACATTGGAGTACCTTGATATTATGTAATTTTCAGAATTACTCATCACAACCACAGCTGCCATTGTTTCAATTACCATTACTGGCTCCTTAGCATTAAGATTTATGATGATGTTCATATCTTTTTGTTGGCACCAACCACACATGGCATCTTTTATCAATGAAAATATCTAAAAAAAACTAAGGAACAACTTTACAGCACATAAAAGCATGCTTTCTGGGAAATATTCTCCCTATTTTTGTTTACATTTTGCTCTAACCTTCAGCAAAGAGTTTAATGGGAACTAGCATCCTTTTCCTTTAAACATGTCTTCACAAGATTTTGCAAATTCCTCCATGGGGTCAAAAAAAGGTGTAGACAAATCAACAAATGCCCTTACAATGGAACAAATGGAACCATACCTATACAGTGATAATTGCTCCAGCAGTAAAAATACCTTACCCCAGTTTTTTCATTTTTCTTAATAGTATTCCATATTTCCTATCTTTTGTGGTTCTGGCATTCTTGAAGTTGGTGGTGGAAATATGTGTGAAACCCAGGGGTGAGCCTGGAAAGGTCTACATTTCTTAAACATTGAAAAAATGTGGAAATCAGTAAGGGAATATTTGTGTAGATTGTCCTGGGTTTTCCCAGAGAAATTAATTGTAGAAATCAAAGGTAATGAGAATAAATAAGATAGATAAAAACATAAACAGGTGAGTGTAGGAAGGTGGATATCTGACTATGGTTACCCCCAAACTTTTTGCCTGGTGTTTAGCTGGTTTTTGACTTAGTTGGCCTGGGATCCTGCTATTCAGGGCCCCAGGCTAATTGCTCTCTCCTTAAAATTGACTCCATGTACCCTAGGTACATACACAATTGGAACTGGGTCACCTTATAGGCCCCTGTAACAGTGTACATAGGTACCCAGGGCATAGGTGTATCCAAGGCCTACCAGGGGCTGCAGCATGTATTGTGCCACCCCTGGCCTGGCCTCCATATTTGACACAACTGGCTGATCACTAAGCTGGGGTAAGTTGGTATAATCACCTCTTACTTAGATATAGTATACCTATATCTAACCTAACTGGACACATGGTAACCTATAAGCCACTCCTATGGAAGGCCTCTGCAATCCTGGAGGCAGAGTGTGTGGTTTCATGTGAGATGGTGCTCTAGCATGAGCTGAGCCTGTCTGCAGCTGTCGGGAACCACTCCCTTAGCTGTTCCGGGATATTGCCATACCATATACTCTTAAGTGCATTATAATCCTCACGGTTACATACTAACTTTGGTTTGGCTTTATCAAAACATGTCGAGTAAGGTGTCATACGATTTGGAATACTATCCCCTCGACAGTACTGTCAACGGGGATAGCATTCCACCCTTCTAGAGGGACACGACATGTACATAACCTGAACCCCGGTTAAAGTTAACCAGAGCCTCAGCATCACAAAATGGATGCTGCCACCACAGACACAAGTCTGACCTCCTGCTGCTGGGAGTCCTTCCAGCGAGGGAGGCTTGGACAAAGGGTTTCCTGCCTTGGGAGGTGCGAGCACCACCCCAGACAGGATTTTGTGTATTGGGTAGGACAGGGCTGAATAGAATCAGACATGCCTGGGGCACACAAGGTGTCCTCGTGCATAAGCCAGTCCAAACCGGTGCTGGGGCTTTCCAGCCCCAGTCCTGGCACGGAGCTGGACAAAGGAAAGGGGGTGTAACCATCCCCCTTCCTGGTCCCACCCAGAGGAGGGACCTAGCAGGTGATCCACCCCTCAGATTGGGAATAAGAGTGGAAGCAGTGCCATAGCACCTCAGATCATCCTGAAATCAACTTGAAACAAAGAAGAAAACTGGACTTTGACATTCTGCTGCACAGAATACTGAAGAGTATCTCCCTTGTGGCCTAGGAGTGGCCACCCTGTGAACACAGGCACCATCCAGCAACTCGACGTCTGCTTTGCCGCCGCCTCCTTCTGGAGCCCGAGCCCAGAGCCCAACGAGACCCAGACTCCCAGACATCTCAGAGCCCGATCCACAGTCCCTGCAAAGAAGAGACCCGTGGAGGCACCGAGAGACATGGGACCGGACATCTCGAAAGACCCCAGAGAAGCTGACTGCGCAGCACCCGAGGCACCCTCGACGCTGTGCTTTGGGGTTTGAGAAGCCCCACCACCGAGCAGCATTTGCACCAAAGATCAGCCCCCAGCATCTCCACGATCTGCGTGGGGCCCTTTTGCACTTTGCCACTCGACGCACCATCCCGCCACTTGCCACGTGGCTAGCGGCCATCTTGGCGACAAAACCTTCAATCAACACTGCGGGTCTGGTTGCTCCAGACTTGCTCTTGCTCCTGTAAAAAGGAACACCCACTCTGACCTTGCTGGTCCGAGTGATAAGCTTTCTTCACTTCCTGCGTGGCTTGCATTAGCCAAGGCGGTTTGCTCCAATCAAGTTGCCGGCACCGCCATCAGCTAGAGCCTTCGTGGGACAGCTCGTGTCCGACTCCTGGACGTCCTCGACCTCTTTGTGTCCACGTGGCTGCAGTGACAAGCTACACCTCATCGCCTGTTTGCACCCGACATCGCCTGGTTCCATCCTGGTTCCACGATAGTCACTGGCTAGTGACTTTGAACATTGTCCCCTCTGCTTTCAGGTCTTCACCACTTCAGATCCACCCTTGGATCCACCGGAACTCTCCTCGACGACCCGCCTGCAGCATCTTCATCTTCAGGCACCATCGACCTGCGTGACGAAACCCGACACTATTTCGCACCTGTGCACACGCTTCCTGTGGGTGAAGTAACTCAGCAACGCCGGTGTTCCTACACTGGTATACACCTCTAGTGTCTAGGTCTAAAGTTTTGTCCTTCTAGGTCAGTCGGAAGGTTCCTTAAACACTAACTTTGTAACTTTTACGCACCATTGACATTGCATTGGTGTATGCGTGCATTTTAAGCGCTGCACCTGAGTCCCGCGGGCCTTTCCCGACTTCTTCACTGTTAGTCCCGAACAGCTCCAGCGATTCCCCAGGCCCTAGGCCTACTTCCTTTCAGCTAGGTGGTTCTTAAACCACTATTTTAGTATATGGTTTAGGTGGCCCCTAGGGCTCATCCATATTGTGCAACTTTTGTGTATTTAAACTGTGTTTTGTTTTAACGCATTTGCTTCTGTGCTCATAAAGAGTATAGGGGATATTTGTAGTAAATAAATATATATATTTTCAATATATATCTGTGTGGTGTCCTTTCATTTGGCATTCAAGGGGATTGTGTATGGTAAAACAGCTTGCTTCACATGCCTTTACAGAGTTTAACCTAAGACTGCTTTGCCCACGCTACCTCTAGGATAGCTGGTCTATAAGGTTGACTTACAACCAATCATCATAAGGGTTGCTTGGCATGGTACAAGGTGATTACTAGAACTAGTGAGCATCATATACCAGGCCAACTTCTCACAGTGATAACGCTTTCATCTGTCATTTTTGGGCCCGACAGCTGATTTATAGAAGTAATATACTGTTGCATCTGTCAAACCGTTCTACTTGCAGGGTTATATAGTGTTTTCTGATTGTCCAAAAAAGTGATAACCAAAGCGAATAACTGAGCTGCAATTTATAATGATTTTATAATGAGTACTGATCATAAACTAATCCAAAATCCAATAAATGGAAAATGCACATAAAACCTATGCATTTTTTTAATTGAATATCAAGTATATTTGAATATTTTAGATTTGACTATTGAGATTAGGGATAGTGTTTTTTTGTACATTTCTGAATTTGGGGTTACTCATACTATCATGAGATACAGAGTTTTTTTTTTTGCAAAATGGGTTCTTTTCAGCACAGTGGCTTACATTTGAAAGACAAAATTGATAGAAATTCAACTGGTAATGACAAATTTACTACTGTTCCCACACAGCTGCAGACAACAGCAGTACTCCATTTGTGTGACTGCACCAATTGATGGTGAGAGGAAAAGCCCCAAATGCAACAAAGAAGCATCAAAATTTCACTTTGCACATTGATGCATTCAGGCCCACAGGGGTGTAACGGAGGACTCTGCAGCCCGCGCAATGCAGGGGGTGCTAGGGTTTCCTGTTTTGGAGGGGACAACCTCACCTCCCACAGGCAATGCATTACATGCCTTGCAGAAAGCATGCAATGGCATGGACTAAGAAATAGGTAAATGCTCGGGAAGGTCACTCTACTTTCCAGAGCAGGTCTCATTCAGCATAGGAGCACCCCATCCCTTCAATGGGAATATAGAACCCAATACCAATTAATATCTGTGTGATAAGGTATACAACGAACCCCATCATTTTGTGTTACTTAGGAATATGACTGTTACTTTGTGTTACTTAGGAATATGACTGCTTTGGAAGAAGCAAAAACTAAATTGGAAAGTATTTCTAGTGAACTACAATGACTTTTAAGAATATCTCAAAAAGAAGTAAACAGACAAGCTATATAAAGATATTGGATGGTGCACTCAGGAAAAGACATATCCATACCATATGACAAATTACTACCAAGAATGGAGTCAAGAGACACAATATGGCGATCTGGTTAGAGGATCCAAAAGGAAGGTTATTACCTTCTCGGACAAGTATTCAACAGACTCAAAAGGAGAATGTTTTGGGGTGTCAGAAGGTGCAAATCCAGACCTCATATAATTTAGAGGAAGACAAGCAGTTAACTATTGTTATCCCTCTTCGTCTCCTTTTTGACCCACAGGGCGTAATAGGGAAAGAAAAAATACCTGAATCAGGTCAGGGGCAGAAACTATCAGCCAGACCCTCAACATAATTTTCCGAAGACCAGAAACCAGCAATATTAGAGACCATGACGGGCAATCAAGGTACCAAAGATGACACAATTCCCAATTTTTATCTATCCTCTGAAATATGGAATTAGGAAGAATGTTATTTGCTAAATAGAGGGTTGTTGTTTGTGTCCAGGACCAGTGTCAATGTGTATAAGGTAAACCAAGATGTAGTTTCCTTTTTTAGGTAGAAAAAGTATTTTATCCATAATATCTCTGATGACCAAGAAAATAACCTTTCAGGATGCAAATCTAAATCTAATTTCGTACCCACATTCGATATGGTGGGATCAGAGGTTGCCATATTTGAGAAGGCAGTGTTAAAGGATCTGTATAGTATCACTAAGTATATCCCTCCAGTCACATCTAATGTGACCAAAGATGAGGTGACTGGTCTTAATAAACTACAAGAAAATGTTAACAAACTAGTAAACCCTGCTACAAGGGTGGAGAAATTAATGGGAAAGTGGAATTCTTGGACATCGAGATTTCTGGAGCAGCAGACAACCTACAAGTTAGCTTTTGCAGAAAACCAACAGTGAGAAACACGGTTTTACAACATTCAAGTTTTCATCCAAATTGGCAGAAAGATTGTATCCCCTTTGGGGACGTTTTGAGGATCAGAAGTAACTGCTCTACCATGAAGAACTGTGTGGTACATGGGGAAGAACTTACGGGAAGACTCCTTCTGCAAGGGTACCCAAGACCAGTAGGCAGACAAGCTTTTAAGAGAGCGAAATATTATAGTTGAGATCTTCTCCTACAGGGACAGAATCGTAGACAAGATGACAATCTAGTATGCATTATCAATCATTCCAATGTAAATTATATGGTCAAAAGGATTTTCGATAACCACTGGAAAAGTTTGAACATCAATGAAGAGAATACAAAATTCAAGAGACCTATATTTGCATACAGAAGGAATGCCAATTTAAGGGATAAGCTGATCCACACCAGATTAAAACAGGCAACGGAACATCAAAAAAGCCCCGCCAGAGCCAAGAAACCGCTAGGTAAATGCGCGCTTTATAAGTGTTTTTAAATTCTAAATCAAATTCATTATGGAAACTAACCCTGTCAAAGGCAACCATAGATGTGGCTTGTGTCATGCCTATGATACAGCATGGACCACAGAGCAATGGGAATAAAGAGGCCGGACAGGCATTTTAAAAGATATGACCAGCTTTAGGAGCTACAATGTGGTGCACCTAATAGTCTGCCCATGTGGCTTAGGATACACTGGGTAAACAGGATCCGATATTGTGAGCACAAATCAACAATCAAGAGCAAAAAATGTATTCTAGGGACCCACAGTCCAGCACTGTCATGAGAAGGGACGCACAGAAAATGAACTCAAATGGCTCATTCAGGAGAAGGTTAAATCTAAACAAGGATGCACTACTATTGATATACGCAAGGAGAGAGACATATTTGATTTTTTACCTCAATCCAGTAAAGAATGGTTTGTAAGATGAGATAATATGGCGAGTCACTTGACTCAATCCAACCAATTTAGATTTACCTTCTCCTTTCATAGTTTCCATTAACAAAATGTATTGCGGTACAGGGAGTTTCACCTAGTCCTTTATCCATTATGAATTTCCCCTTTAAGTCATGACATAAAAGTGGTATCTACCTGGAGGCATACTATCATAAAATTGTAATTTCATGAGTTGGAAAATAGCTCAACCATCTGCACTTTCATTGTGCAGTTAGAATGAAATTGCATTAAACTGTTACATATAGGATCCTGCTAATTGTAGCCTTCTGTTGGTAATAGACCGCCGGCTCACCATTGTAAAATAGTGCCCACAGAGTCTTGCAGCATGCCCAGCTCTCTGGCTAGGTGTCAGTGCATATTGCTGGAAGTTCAGATCACATTTATACACTTTTAAAACTGCACAACATACCCACGGATCAAGCAGCTGGAAGGACCTTTTCACTGTGCTGGTGTCGCCTAATAGTCCGTAGTGATACAATAGCCATAACCTCACTGGACAGCCACACTTTTATTTTCTGGTTAGCATATTCCTCGCTTTACATTCTAGAATTGTCAGATACAATGCATAGACTCATTTCAGAAAAGATGTATACTGCTTAAGAATTATGAAGTTGTTGGAAGCAATTGATTATAACCAATAAATTATGAATCCCACACATGCATGCTGCACAAGCAGATTCTTTGAGAATGTCCATTTCCTGCACATTGTCCATATTTAGTATGTCACTGGCACCAAGAACTAAGAAGATTTCAATGTTCCTGTTGATGGGTTATAAGGTACTTCACAGCAAGTGTACAGCAAGTGTACAGATCTAACCTAGGAGTTCTTCTCTTTCTTTTTGCAAATATAGGTGGTCCTGTAAAAGGTGGATTCAAATAAAAGGTGGATTCAAATTATAAATTCCACTGAAACGTACATTGAATTAATGTCACAAGATCCCAACCCACAACACAACAAAAGTTGGAATTGAAGCTATCTCCCCGTTGTGTTAATTAGTGTATGTAACATGGGGTTGGGATAGGTATGAATGGCATATATGGGTGAATTTGTGCTTCAGTGTGCAAGGAGAGATTGGGTGTTGTGTGTTTGGGGTTAAGATTATGATACTTACAAACACTTTTATTTGTACAGTTTTCATGTTTTAATGGCTCTTGTTCGAGATAAAAAAATGTGTTTATAACAGGGATATGATATAAACAAAGTAAAAACATATTTTGTAGTAGAATTAAATGTATAAGTTAAATATTTGCAGAAAATGTAGAAAATAAAGAAATAGATTAATGTAAATGTTGCAATAATTATAATTTGAATGAAATATGTCACTTTATGGTCAGACCACAGAGCTTGTTTAAGCCAATATTGAAAACATGCAGGTCGAGTGTTATTCAGCATTTATTCATTGTAGTTTGTTCTCCCCCTTGTTCCTAGAGTAAAATGCAAAAAAGGAGGTATTGGTTCCCAGTTTGAGATACTGTGATAGGGAGGCACCAGTACACCAGTAGTGAAAGACCCCATTGACACAATTATGACACAATAGCTTCTCGCGCGTCTAGACTATGCCAATGTACTCCTTCTTGGCGCCAACAAATGTGAGTTAGCACGACTCCAACGCGTGCAGAACTCGGCCGCTAGAACTCTGGTCGGCCTTCCCCGCAGATGCTCAGCCAGAGCAACCATCAGAAAACTGCATTGGCTTCCGGTTGACTCCAGAATCAAGTTTAAGACCCTCATCATGACCTTCAAAATTCTCAAACTTAACACTCCCCCTCTGCTTCAACCCCTTCTCACTCCCTATGCGCCGTTACGGAACCTAAGATCTTCCAACCAAAACCTTCTCTGCGTCCCACGCATAAAACTCTGCCGCATGGGCGGACGCTCCTTTAGGTTCCTGGGAGCCAAGATGTGGAATGAACTACCACATCATATTCGCGCGACAGACAACCTATCTGCTTTCCGGAAGGCAGTGAAAACTCTTCTATTCCCTTGCCTGTAAACTTTCCTCTGTCCTCGGACCCTCTAGCTCAGGATCGGATCTGGGTTTCAGCGCCGGGACGCCTCATTGCCGGGGCAGCTGTAGCGCTTCACCAAAACATTAAGATAAGATAAGATAAGATTGCTCTGGGATACCCAAACTGAATTTCTCTCCGACAGCAAGTAGCATCATATAGACAAAGAGCCATAGAAAAAGTCAAACCAAAACTGTTGCTGCCCAATGTGAAAGAAAGGACTGAAGACATTTAGGGCCTTCTAAGATAATCCCCATCTTAACCAATTCCTGGGTGAACGTTGACTGGAATGCAAGAGCTATTTAGCGATAGGAAAGCATCCTTGGAATGGTCGGGATTGGATCTCATGGCTGTTGATGACAATCCATGTATTAAGTACATGAACTTTATGTTCACTGTATCATTTTAAGCACAGCTGTGCTCACTTCCTATATATTAAAGTTAAATACAAACTTGACTGACTGCAGGGCAGAAATATATATAGAAAGGGACACTCTAGATGAGTTGAGGTACAATGCTGACAGGGTTATCAGGTCAAATTTATTTGTAGGTATATTATAAATATGCACAAAAAATAAATGACGTGAGTGAGGTGATTAAATCTAGAGACATTATTCACCTTTAGAGACCGGGTGGTTACATTAATCTGTCACTCTGCTTCAGTTTACAACGGTGACACTTTGGGTGCGCCCGTGTAGACGGGGATGGTGAGTCGAATTCCCCCAAAAAATTATGTGTCCAGGTGCAGGCACAAACTAGAGCCTATCCGGGGAATATCACTGCAGTGAAAATGACCAGTGATAAACCATGACGCCATCTTTCATTGCCAGCAGATTTACCTGATTTTGAAGAAGTTGGAGGGGAGCCTTCCCCAGGCAAGAGCAGTTTGTGACTGTACCCACTTGGGGGGAACACTTGACATCCTCATGCCCCCTCCCAAAAGGCAACCTTTTAGGGAGTACATTCAGAGTGCTGCTTCTAGGTTACTCACAGTCTATGCGCATTCTGAGAGCCTGTTTTCTCCCGCGCTCTCATTGATAATACATCACAGGCACAGGGCAGCATTCCCTCATCTGTCGTGGCCATAGCCGCCGGGGTATATTTTCAGGGGAGGTATTTGGGGTGTAACACCCCCCAATAATTGTTCAGTCGGGTCATACACCCCTTAACTGTTAGTCTGGTTGTTAGTGCAGACAGGGCTGGGGTGAAAAAATTATCCAAATAACCCTGCACGCATATCAATTTTGACAAAGGAGGCGGGGTGTTGTTCAGGCTTCAAGCCCCTGCAGCAGCTCTGATTGTACTTCTTTCAGGCCTACAACTCATGTACTGAGGCCAATGGATGTCGGGCTTGTCTGTCCAGTTTGAAAGAGACAGAATCTCTGCATGGTAGCTGCTTCTCTTGGGTTCTCCTGGAGTGTCGCACGTCCATTCCTGTGACTCAGTCAGTAAGCGGGTTTTATGGTGGTGTCATGGACAATGTTAAACTGAGCACCATATTAATCCAGAGACAGCTACATTTTAATTCTGCATATTAACAGTACTTTGTTTTTGTTATAGTGCTTCCTGCCTTTAGCAGTGACATTCTGAATTGCTGTATTAGTGGGTGTTCTTAGTGTCCTACGGGGTGAGGTAGCTCAGGTGGATAATACTCATGTTGGAAGCAGAGAATTTTGTGTATAATATGTGGACACCGGCTTTACTTGGTTCGAGGTAAGGTACGGCAAGGTATATTTTATTTTTTAGTTAATTAAAACCGTAACAATCTTAAAAGCACATGCCAGATTCAGAGAATAAAACAGAAACAAGGTTAATAGACACTTCATCAAACATTAGTTTATCATCTCATACTAGTCAAATTGCTACACTTAAGCTATTAACTAAATAGCACAGAAACTAATAACCGGATCTGAAATTCTTGCATTGTTATTTTAGAGCATTTTCAGGATATTGTCTGAAGGTAAACTGAGAATCTATAAGAAGGGTAAACAATGTTTACTACAAATACTTTTCCCTGCAGGGAACTACAACACGGTTATTACAATGACTACGTTGTAACAACGCATACCATTAGTCCGCAAGGGAACAACGACTTACAGAGGGGGCAGAAGGTGTTGGCCATTACCCTGAAAATTGGAACAACGACTTGCGGAGGGGGCAAAAAATCCAACACCTTCCCAACTGTTGCACAGGCTAGAGTTGAAATAGTAAATTATACTGTTCCAACATCCAGCGCCTCCCCCTCTGCATGTCATTGTTACGACTTGCAGGGTATTGGTATGCGTTTTTACAACATAGTCGTTGTAACGACTGCGTTGTAACGACTCTGTTGTAATTCCCTGTGGAGAAAAAGAATGCGAAAAAACAAGGTATATTCTATAAGAAATAAGCAGACAAAAACAGGTACAATGTTTCTTGGATAAAAGCACATCTAGATGATAGTACAGTGTGCAAGTGAGGAAGGTAATACTATAACTTAACTCTTAAAAGTCATAAAGCGCCAAATGCTAAAATAGAAGTATCACACAAGCATCATTCTTATGTTTAAATTTAAAGCTGCTTTATATTAAAACAGTTTCAAAGCGCACAATAAACTAGGTGATTCCAAAATGTGTGGTGCCGGCTTCACTCCTGTATTAATGCCTAACAAGTGCATCATCACATGATTGATGCAATATACCAAATGAGCAAAGAAACTCACATTTCGTTCATGAGTGGCACAAACTGCAATGCACTGTCCAGCAATATCGTGCGGGCGTCGTTCTTATCTTAAACCATAAAAACTTGATCCAAAATATTTCAATGTGCAATATTAAACAAAATAGTTCTACACTTCATTCTTAAAATGATACTTGATAAATACTGCCCATAAAAATTGATTCAGTATACAAAGAAACAGTTGGTATCTCATCGAATTATGCAGGTGTAAAGTTCATGTACAGGCTAGAACTGTCAGGTTAGTCCTTCCCTTTCGTGCTCCATCGGCCAACCATCCGACTAACTGACTAAATGCTATTAAAATGGAAGGATCTAAAAAGGCGCAGTGTCCAAAATGAGAACTACAAGCAACAGAAAATCAAATGTATAGTTGCATAGCCTGCCGTTTTGGGCCTCTGTACCATTCAGACGGCCATATTTGTAGGCTTTTAAGGGTGTAATGCCACATCTTAGCCTGATTAGGTCTTTTTTCAAGTCAAGGCTCAGCGCGCTGGATAAATAAGTGGCTCTCCCATTGGACTGATGAAGAGAAGTGCAAAAATATGCATGGGACTTTGTAGATAGATCCTGTCGATCCTCATCTGCAGATCTCAGCCTTGTATTTTTCATACGCAGCTTAGCGTGAGATCTTGGTAGATGGTTCAGATTAATAATTTCATGAACACACACAGCATGGCTGGAATTTATGGCATACGCTTTCCAAGCAAGCTTACTATTTTGCACGTTTGACCATATCAGACCTCTCAATTAATGTAATGTGATGTAATGTATGTATTCTTGTAAAGCGCACTGCTGCCCTGAGGTGTTGTGGCGCTGTAGACCGCTGGGGAACCCGTCCCGGCTATCCCTGTGAGATGGTCCCTACTGGGTATCTCCAAGGTGAAACCAGGCATCCCCAGCGAATGTGGGGGGCCGTTGTAGAGATGAGGCAAGCTAATGCCCAGAGTTGCCGAGTGTGATCCCTGGTTAGAGTAGGCATCGAGGCAAGAATTATCGAGTCTGCGGACCCTGGTCCACGACCCTGCCGCGTCGGGAATTGAACCCTGGTCCCGGGCCATTCTCTGCTTCCGGGCCTGCCGCCTCTAGTCAGTGAGCCACACCTCTGGCTAGAGGCGGGTGGGGTGAGGCAGCTTTGAGCTTGAGGTAATAGTTTTGAAATTTGATTTTTCCCAGAATAGCTTGCTTACTTATGTTGAATTCCAGGCGAATTTGTGAAGTTGGAGTGGCATCCGGCATGTTTAGCCAGGGGGCCCAGACTGTGCATAAAGATCAAAGAGCCTTATGACAGTGTTGGGATGCATTTAGAGTCAATGACTGGACAGATTTCAGACTAATCTGGTCCTCACCTTTGTTTCAACAGTTTCTGGAAGCTGATAGCCATTGCTGCTGCCTTCCTTTCATCGCCCCCAAGCTTAGCATAGTGTGAGTCACATTGGTTAAAGTAAATCTCTAGACATTTAAAGCTGGCTACCTGCTCCAGATTGACCTGAACCAGAGTACATTTGTTTTTTTTACTTTCTTTCACCCATAACTTTTGAGGCATTGATAGAGATCTTATTTTCATCGTAACAGTAATACAGGGCATTTAACGACATTTGCATGCCAACAGCGGTATGATCAAATAGAAGAGTGTTATCTGCATACTCCAGATATTGTAGATGTGAGCCAGCAAATTTGGATGGAAAGGAGTTTGCTCCAGCTAGTGTGTTGTTTAGGTCAGCCAGATAAAGATTTAATAATAGAGGAGCCAATAAACATGCCAATATACATGCCTGTGCAAGCCTTAGGAGAGTTAATGCACCTGTTGTAGGCCAATGCATGTAATATAACACATTTTTACTCTAACTAAGGTAGCAAATATACCTACCGCATACGAGGCACCAGTAACCTGTTTCTGCTGTAGCTAATGAAGTCTATGTGAAATGTACTTACACCCTGTGAGATACAATGTATTGTATCTATAGTCCGAGATGCCAGGGTCCTGTATTTACAATGTCACAAGTCGCTCTGCAGGGTGCTTCGTGTACATTACTCCAAGAAACGTATGCACTTTCGGTGCAGCCTGTAAGATGCCTGTTTATATGAGTGCCTGTATACCACCTGCAGCCTGTTAGACCTGTGTACATTGTGACCATAGCATGTGAGGTCCCTCCACAATGTGCCCGTACAAAGTGCTTTCACACTTTCCCTGCAGCTTCTGCGTTTGTTAAGCTGCAATGAATAATTGTCTGTACATCTCTCCTTGGCACAACTCTCAGTCATTGGGGCATGGCTCTCCAACCTATGATGGTCTCACATTCCCCAGCATAGGAGTAGCAATCAAGGCCAGCTCCATTATCCAGATGTGACTATACACATACAGGAAGAAGACATCTACAACCAAACTCTATACCCTGAATACACCTAACCGGAAATGAGAATTACTTACAGGCTTGACTCTATGTCCAGGACACATAGACTCCTTCTGTGAACACATCATAAGGAAAACTCTGGTTCATCTCTAGCCAACTCTATTCTTATAGTGTCCTTCCCAACAGACTTGTACCCCAAACCAGTACACATCAATTCTTGCTCCCTGCAGATCCTGGTAAGAGTACTGGTTCTGCATATACAACCTGAGAGAAAGGGTATAACAGGCTACTCTCCTACCCCTCAATCACAATTATTATCAACAAAAGAGAGACTACTATTGTCAATTTCTAAAAGACAAGATGCATAGGTGAAAAAACACACAGTGACTGGACTATATATGTGTGGTCAAAAAACAAACGGAAAAGAAGCAAGGAGAAGGAACTATCTTCTAAAAGAACCCTCACTCACCCTAGTGGTGACATGCTTCATCATGGGGTTCGCCACAGGAGGGACAGAATATCCCCCCTGTGTGCTTCGACGCCTGCAATTGCAGCAGAGCTGGTATTATGATAGTGTGATAAGTGATTAGTGATTAGTGAATTAAAAGACCCCAACTGAACCCCAACAACTTTATTAAAGGGCCAATTGTTCACAATAAATAGTGAGATCACTTAGAGGTTTAAATTAGAACCCTAGTGACCTAGTGTGGGTGGTCAACATGTTTCTGCTGTATATTGCTTTCTCAGCTCAGCTTTCTTCAGGACCAAATTAACAATCGGAAAAAGCCGACCTCTGGGGGTCCACACACACTAAGGTGTGCCCACACCGTTAGGACAGAAAAGAAAAGACCCCAGTGAAAGAAAAACTAGGTTCCAGGCGGTGAGTCGTCCATTTGAAAATAAAACGGGAGGTGAAGAAATTGCCACACTGAGTGACCATGTGGCACACCGACTCTTCAGACAGAATTGTATCCAGGCAAATTGCAGGATCACTGACTGCGGGTAGAACCGTGAGTTAATTAAAGGAGAGTATCCAATTTTGGTCTTTTCTTTTCTGTCCTAACGGTGTGGGCACTCCTTAGCGTGTGTGGATCCCCAGAGGATGGCTTTTTCCGATTGTTAGTTTGTAATTTAATAAAGTTGTTGGGGTTTAGTTGGGATCTTTTAATTCACTAATCACTGATCACTTATCACACTATCATAATACCAGCTCCGCTGCAATTGCAGGTGTCGAAGCACACAGGGGGGATATTCGGTCCCTCCTGTGGCGAACCCCATGATGAAGCATGTCACCACTAGGGTGAGTTAGGGTTCTTTTAGAAGATAGTTCCTTCTCCTTGCTTCTTTTCCGTTTGTTTTTTGACCACACATATATAGTCCAGTCACTGTGTGTTTTTTCACCTAGGCATCTTGTCTTTTAGAAATTCACAATAGTAGGCTCTCTTTTTTTGATAATAAGAGTACTGGTGCTGCCAGACCTAATCAGTGCAATTATTTTAACCATTCTTCTTTATGCTTCACATACAATAATGAAGGGTCCTTTCCACCAACGTGACCTTGCTGCTACCCACTCTTTTACCATGTTATAACATGAGGCAGATTTTCTGCCAAAGTGGAACTGGGACACTCACAGCAGAGTAAGGAAAGGGTCTTTTTGCATTGGCTGCAGATGTGTGGACAGGTTTGATTTGGTGTACTGTCTACAAATGTAGGTTCCAGCTGCAGGGATTCCTAATGGGTCAATGATCACGGGGTTGCACTCCGGTGTCTGTCTCATTATACCTCTTTAGCCACCGTAGGTGCTTATTGGTGGCGTCTTTTAGGCCCAGCTACTGTTTGGCTTCCTATTTCCTGGTAATGCAGTATTTTTTTAATCTTAGAATAAGTATTGCCACTGAATTTCTATTTCCCATTCGGCACCCTGAAGTAACTTATTGTCTACACCTTGCATATTAGAAAACTAAATAATCAAATCAATCAATACCATCTATTTTTGCCGTACAAAGTAGGACAGTTCTGTTTTTCATTTCAATGGAGAAATTAACAGTTGAGTGGATACTATAGGACTAGGAATTGGAACATGTAACACTTGAAGGTGCGTGCCTCAGTGATAGAGGCCCTTTCAGTCTTCTATTCAAGAGGATTCCTCTTGTAAATTCAGTATGCAGACACATCCTTAAAATAGGCCAATGAGATTCAGTCATTTGGTGGAGCTACACACAGGACTTAACATGTAAGTTACCAATGGTGTGTACCACAGGACACGATTCTTGAATTTCTTAACCATCAGTTTGTACCAGGAGCACCTGAAAATCAGAACACTTTTAAACGATACTTCTTTGCCTGGGGTCCATCATGAGTTCGTTCAGCCATGTCAGAATTACTTTATCCTATAGTTGAGTTTTCCATATGTAACATAGCTAACAGTAGGGGTCGGTGGTGGGAGTGCTGCCAGGCGGTGACATGGGGCGGGGGAGGGGCACGCAACGAAATTTGTTTTATTTATTTTTATGTTTACTTACCTGTTTTTGACGGTATTCCATAGTTTACTAACCCCCACCCTGCCCCTCCCCCGCCCCACGTCACCACCCGGCAGCACTCCCACCACCGACCGCTACTGATAGCTGCAGCCTATCCCGCCCACGGATCCTTTCAACTCATCAGATACTCTTCTCCTGTTATGCCCTTTGATGTCTCTTGTAGTTCACAAAATGATCTTCTGGATATTCCATTGCCTTAGCCCTAAGCGGAGAAAGGCAAAATGTGATGTGAAGGACACTACTAACCCAGATGTTCGGAAAGGCCATGATATGCAGAGACCTGCAGACATGCCAAAAATGGGCTCCTTTCTGATAGTTAAAAGCACAGTGACCTCTCTTGATCCTAACCAATAGCTTCCTCCCCAGGAAGTCACATCACTCAGCCGACCTGCTTTGTCTGAGTTTAGTTACAAGTTTTTGCGGCACGTGTCATTGACTAGAACACGGAGAAGATCTACTTTTTATCTACAGTAGAGGTGATTGGTTTATTGGTAGTTGAGTGCAACTTTTCTTTAAAAAGGCCCTTGAATTCGCTTCTTTGGGTGTTGCAGCTCAGATGGAGCAAGATGGTGGGAGGCAGAAGAGTCTATAGATGCGTTTCCCCTATTATTATGATTCATTTCTTTGATTCTTACATACATGTTTAGGAGTGGGTGGGGGTACAGTGCCTAAGAAGAATCAGGTGAGCACAGACGCCTCAAAAGAGTGACTTTTCCATACATGGAGCTGCAGATCAGCTGAAGTAGAGGAACAGGAAAGGATTGTCTTCACCTTTTTTGGATGAATGTAACTCAGATAGTGCACGTGGACAGGCACATTTTGAGAAGACATTATTTTCAACGTTTGATGGACTTGCTCAAATAGAGCACATGGATGAGGCCAATTTGTTTTTTTATTTGATTTTTGTTTCAAATTACTCAACACTAATACCTATACACATCTCTATCAACCGTACGCTCACCAGCACAAACTCTCCCTCTTGCCCTTTTAATTGGGTCCGTAAATATCTTGTTGGGAATTGTCAGACTCACACTAACAATCCTGACTAAGATATTCCCCTGTATAGCCCCATGCAAATCAGGGGACCCCGCTTAATAGCAAGCATACACAAACTGTGCACCCGTGCAATCAGAATTACAGAAGGGGCAGGCTTCGGCAACGAGCATTATATTGGATCTTAGCTAGGAGAAATGGACATTAGATTACCTATCAATAATGGGATACATGAGCAAATTGCTATCTTAACAAATTATGACAAAGCACATTCATGCGTCTATTATTGGTTGAGAAATGTCTTTATGTACTAATCTAGCTACTGCATTCTTGTTTCATTACACTGGCAGGAACAGAAGCAAAGGCACCCAACCACAGTTTAATTTGTGGTAATCACGGTGTGACAGTCTGTCATGAATCATTTGGTGAGATGGCCCAGTCACTTAATTCTCTGTAAAGTAATGGCATTGCCTGGTGGATAGTAGACAATTTAGAATGAAACAAATGGTCTGTGAGTCATAGAATAAGGTGTTGCAGGAGTACAATATCCTCTCAAATAAAATGAGATATGGCACCGCTAAACCCAGTTTTTATCATTACAGTGAAAATTTGAAATTCAAATCTACTACAAGGCTAACATTATTTAACATATTTAGAAGCATGGCAGAAAAAGAAAGCTGTTATTTTCTAGTGAATTTTTTTTAATCGATGGAGGACAAAAGTATATGGCAGTGTTGGCTAAATTATGCGGCAAGAAAGGCTACTTATGCACCAGCATTCAGCTCATTTTGTGGCAGAAGTTTGTTTTACTATATTGTCGTTTTAAGAAACATGAGTACAGTATGAGGAAAGTTTTCACCTAAGAGTTTAAAACCTGAATACATCAATCGGTAGCTACCATATTAACTGCAACATTCTCTTGTGGCAACATTTTTGACTAACTTTTAATTCTTTTCAGGAAGATATACTTCATTGTCGAAATCTGCAAATCATCCAGCAAATAGTGGACTGTGTGACAAATATAATAAATCCAATAATGCCACAGCAGCAAAATCACATATTTCCTATGGCTCTGACTATAGTCCAGAATAGCTCCACCACATCATGTTGTATGAAGATGGGAAAGGTAGAATTGAGAATAAGAATAACACTGATTTAACAGCATCGCTGCTGTGGTGATTTTTGCGCTGTGTGGCATTTTTAAAAATACCGCGTTACATGACGAGGTCAGCTCGTCATCAGCACACGCCACCCGTGGCTGATGACGAGCTGAGCTCGTCATCAGCATCAAAGGGGTTAAATGAAGGGAAAAGTGATTAACTTGAAGATCAACAACCTATAGCAGAAGCACAATTTGGTGCAGAACGCTGAACTGCACTACGTATGGGAAGTATCTGGGTAGAATAGTATTATACAAACCAAAGAGAGGACATGAACATGTTTGCTTAAGAATATCATACTCTATTGTAGTCTGCTCCACGTGAGAGAACCAAATGGGGTCACACCAATTGCTATAAAAACAAGCCCTGGCAAATCCAATACATCGATTTTTTTTAACCTGCAATGTCAATGCCAATAGGTCAGGCTTTTTGTTAGGGGAAGCATTTGGTAATAGTAGGCAACTCTCTATGTATTGCTCTCAGCTGTCATAGAAAGAAAATACAATGATAAAGCAACCTCTTGAGCTACAAGAATATGAAAGCTGGTAGTACAGCCCCTTTGCTGAGCAGACTGCATTAGATGAGTTAGATTCTGCCCTCATGTTGGAAAGTGGGTTATTGGTAGGGGTAAGTATACACCTACCAGTAGTAATAAGCCCACTACAAAACTATAGGATCCAGTAAAGGTCTCAGTAAATTAGCCTATTGCTCAACCCTTGGTAGCTGACAATGAGAAGTGAGGACTAACTAAGGGGACATGGGTGTAAAACATTTTTTTTAAACAATACATCAAATAAGGAAAACACAACACACAATAAAAAATCCCACACCAATTTACAAACATTGGAAATACGTTCAGGCACAATTAGACACCAAAACAACAAAAATCCAAAGTAGGGAACCAGAGGTATGATTTTATTAAGATTAACCACTAGTGTTTTAAAACCTTTTAGCCCCACCATGGGACATCTGGTTACGCTTGACAGGGACAAAGTCTAAGTTTGAGATCAACTAGGATGGAGTCCTGATCGGATACACTAAGCGGGAGGCCCTGGTCAAAACTGTACCTTCACACAGAAACTTTTCTGGAGCTTTTTTTACAGCTTCGCTCGACTCTCCACAGCAGGTCAGATTAGTTCGCTGGCTTGACTTTCCGCAAGGCCATAGTCAAGCCCTGGTAGTCCGGGCCCAGGAGCTTTCAGCGGGGTGAACCTGAAATCCGGGTCGCGGTTAAAGATGGCTGCCTTGACTCTTGGCATCGGGTCTGTCACCTTATGCAGCTTCTTCCCAAACGTTCTCCATAGTTCAGGAGGTGCTTCCTGGAGGTCTCCTTGTAGGTTCAAAGTGTCCAAATGACGACTTCAAAGGTCTGGATTCTCCTAGATGGCCTTTCGGATTTCTGGACCACAGTTCCCACAATGTATTTGGCCAAATCCTTCAAAGTCCACTGGACACACTCCAGGATGGGGAATCTTGATGGAAATGATACAGGTGGGCTCTGTCAACCAGTAGCTTGCAGGAAGTCCGCTTTTTAATCCTTCTTGAAGCAAGGCATAGTCCCCAGGGCTGTAGTACCAAATTGTGCAACAGGCATAGTCATTCATAGTGAAGGCCTTTTGGTGCAGATCCGGATTCCAGCAGGGTGGTACTTCTTTTCCTTGTAGTTTCAGGTAGAAGATCTGAGAGACTGTGCATCTCTCACATATTTATCCAGTGTTCTGTCGCAACAAGCAAGGGGTATTTCTGTCCAAGGAGGGGCTGGGTGCCACCCAAAAGCATGACAGCTTCCTCCAAAGAGTGGCATCTTCTTCTCTCACAAACCACTGCACTTCCAAAATCCAACATGGATGATATCTCCCCAGAGGTGTAAGAGCTAGCTAAATCAACCCACAGTACATTACCATTAGCTCTCCTCTCCCTGACCTCTGCAAATGTTTGTCCTACGCCTGCCATCTGGCTGGGAAACAGGATGTGGGGGTAGGTACAAAAGGGAATCCTAACTGATCTGCTCTCTCTTTGAGCTCAGTTTAATTTACCCAACCACCTCTGCAGGACCCATCCTTCCCAGCTGCAGAGCTCTCTCCATCAGATAACCTCTGCTTCAGCCAGACCACTTATCACGTATTCAAAGCAGCCTGGATATGCCTATTGAGGCTGACCAATCAGCAGAAGAAGGCTGGATTTTGGCTTACAGAAGAGAAAGTTCTATAACTCCTCTTCTGTACGAGCCATGATGAATTCTACAGTGACAAGTTGTTGCATTTATCAACACCAATCTTTCAAGCCCTTGAATTCTATTTTTTCACTCCTTTCCTAGCAATAGTTATATCTACATAAAATATTGCAATGTTAGCCTATAGAGCTAAGTGTCTACAATGGGAAAAATGAAATGAGCAGTTTTTCCTTATCAGGGTATATAAAATATCTTTTGTAAGTTCCCTGCATATAGTTACATGACGACCTCTGGGACACCTAGGGAAAACCCGGGGGAGCCAAATATGAAATTATAAGGTAGATCATCACTTTTAAAGTGCCCATACCACCAACGTCGAGTTTGCACACAATGCACTTTTAAAGACAGTCTGTAAGTCAAGGAGCCTTTAAAATGACAACAGGCATCCAGTAGTGCACACATGCAAGTGCAGGAAATCTGCTGGGCCTCTAAACTTCCGTGCCCTATTACATACTAGGGACTTAAAGGTAGTTTGAATATCTAGCCCTATTATACACAGGGACTTATTGGGTCTGTCAATACCAATTTTGAGAATGACTTTTAAAGACAGACTGCATGGCAGGACTGCCTTTAAAAAGGACAGCAGGCACACAGTAGCACACAAATGCAAGTGCAGGAAGTCTGCCGGGCCTCTAAACCGCCATGCCCCATTATATACTCGGGACTTATAAGTAGATTGCACCCCCTGGCTCAGCAGCGGCCCATGCAGGTAAGAGTGGTGGGGCTAGGTTAGGGGGATTTGACAGATGACCACGAGGGAAAATTAAATAAATAATGCATTTTCCCTCGTCTGTTGAATCCCCCCTGCCCCCACCCGACCCCACTGCTCTTACCTGCATGGGCTGATGCTGCTGCCCTGACCCTATTATCTACTAGGCACTTATAGGGTCTGTCATTGCCAATTGTAAGTGTACCCTATTACATGTACCTTTTTACTCATAGCACTGGCCCTGGGTTTGATTAGCAGAGCCCAGTGTACAGTCAGAGTCAGTTAGCACCAATATCATTTAGCAAAAAAATGGGGGTGATCAGGGCAAAGAGATAACTTTCTAACACCTCAAAATTGTGAAACGGAGTAATAAGATGACATTTGGATTGTAAATGGTGACTTAAATGCTTGTACACCAAAATATTTCACAGTCGATACTTTTGACAATGGACCAGTATTTCCAGTGCATCTGTAAATAAAAAAGCCTATATACACACACGTCTTCACACTTTGTGGACAAATAAAGCTATGCATCCAATGTCATGTTATCACAAGAACAAGCAATGATGATCAGTAAACAAAAAAGTTAAATAAATTAACGAGCAAGGATTACCATTATCTAGCCTTCTTAACGAGAAACAGGGCAATCTTCCTTAAAGCAGAACAGCAATTAAAGTATTTCCATGCCAGTAAATTAAATACATCAAAGTTTAGACACTGAATATGAATTTGAAGATAAACCGAATGTTGCTTTTGCACTCTAACAATATGGTGACTTGAGCCTACCACCAAAACCAAACAGGAACATAAGTAGGACAATGTAACCATCCACAAAATGCCATGGTCTTGATAGATAGCTCATCCATGCAATGACAAACCATGAAAAACCCATGAAAGGAAATGGCTGAAGCGGGCTGACCCAAACACTCTCTCACTGTACTCCTACATCTTACATGTCCTTTTTAAAGTATAGGTCACATGAGTTCTCCCAAGCACCTAAAGATTTTTGTAGGAATGCCTAAAAAAAGGATCCAGTATCAATAACACAGACACACGATTATTTCCCTTTCACAAGTATTCTGGCTTATAGTCTTACTCAGGCTTCCTGTGTCATTGATTGCACCCCTCAGCTTGATGTTTGGATTTCAATCCAAGTTGCATCTAGTCTATATTCTACTATCATGTATGTAACTCCTTAATTTGTAGATGTTTCGATGTGTTTTTTTTCTTACCGATTCCCATTGCGGCTGGTTCTCATCTCAAGGTTTCCTGTGTAGTTTGTACCCTACCGTAGCTTCTACCTGGTATTAGTTACTCAACCTTAAATATCAGCATTACTTATTTCTTTCATTGGCAGCACCAGTGAATAGTACCCTTCCTAGGACTCCCTTTTTTCTAGCCTCGTTCTTTAGCCTCCCTCTTTCCCTTGTTTTGTTTCCCAGCCTCTTTACTATCTTGTCTAGGGGTTCTGGTAGTCTGCTTGCGTTTCTTTACTGTGGCATCGAATTATGCTGCTACAATCAATAGAGTCAGTTTAAGAGATGGCATCCGGGTGCTGTATTAAGAGCTCATTTTTTATATTTGCCTTTTTATTGGCACCCACTGTAGTTACATAAAAGTTATTTTACAAAAAGCAGCAAAAATGTAATCACTCTGACCCAGAACCGAATTTTAATATAAAAACTCAGTAAATTGGTAGAGTGAATAGAGTATATAAACAACACAAGTTTACTTGGACATTTAGGAAGACCCCTTGCCACATGCACGACAGACTGTAGCAATACAAAATACCTGCACCTATGCCCATATACCATAGAATGGATGTCACAATATCGACCTACTTATATACTGACACCACGATATCGGCTATCATGATATCTGCAAGTAAAGTTTATACAAGGAAGTATAGATTAACTATTCTTAACTCTAAGATCTACTTCGACACTATGTCGGTAGTCAATACTGTGGAGTGAGTATTGACACAGGTTGATCTTTCAATCACAATATTGTGCACCTCTCTATACTGGTATATTGTCTGACCAGCCTGAAGTAAAGATTATCAGTATGTAGAAAGCAATCAACGTGCATTTGGTGTTTCCCTTCTGAAAATGAGATCTAGTTAAAAAGAATGGAACAATGAAACATTTTTCTGGGAAGCTCTGAGATGAGACGATGAACCCCTTCCAGGAGGGAACTGACCGTAAATGGTGTGTTCTTCTCAACGTTACATGTTTTCTTCATTGCAGTTATGAAACACCCTTCACCCACTGCCAAGACAGAACAAATGAGTGACACATTCACCATGAACTCTTGACACTTTGCAACAGTTTGAGAATCACCTAGGTGTTCCTTTAGCTTAGGAAATCCCCAAGCAAGAACTGAGCTGCCTTTTCATTTTATTGGCAGGGTGTAAATCACAGAGTAGAGCAATGAACACTAACGAATGCTCACCTTCAGACTAAAACACGCGTAAATAATCTGAAAGCCGACAAGCAGTCTTTGCTTTTTAATTAGATCTGTGTACATTACAGTAAAGTGCTCTATAAATCCAAGAACATAAATGAAAAGGCACGCCATTACTTGCTAATACAAAGGTTGTTTCAAAATATAACTCTGTTATGAGTTGATGTGTTTTTCTTGATGACTAAATAGAACAATAAACCACAGTAGATTGACGGAGAGCCCTTTCTCACACACTGAGTGCAGTCGGCCAGCTCAGACTCTCACCAAAGGCGTCAGAGCAAACCTAAATAGTGCAGTCATTAACACTAACAGGCATATTCCCCGCTCTCCGATGATTATCGTGTTTCCTGTTGCAAAAACAACTAACAACCGTCCTCACGTCCTAGTAGCAACTTCTATCAAAGCATCGAAACTGCCGCTCATGTGTCCACTCGCCCCTTCTTACCTGCGCATTGTAAATGTTACTTCCTCGGCCAAAAGATGTAGTGTACGGAAAATTATTATTTTATCCACTTCTAGGCGGCGAGCACGAAGCATGCACCACTTCCATCCTGTGGCAGTTAAATGACACAGAATCTCCCATATCCGCCTCCTGGAAATACATTATTTAGTGCGTCATGGGAGAAACAGGGAAACTCACTGCTTTATAGTGCCCTGCACCAGGCTATCTGCTTACCTGGCTCTGCAGGGCTCAGGGGCGGCGCAGCCTTTAGGGGAAAAGCTTTCGTTTCAAAAGAGTATGTTGAAAGGCAGAACGCTCGTTAACAGTGGGTCGGGAGGGATTTCGACTGTGGATCAGGTGCAATGCATTGTTTGAAGACAAAACAAAAAACACACAATCGAGCGCGGAAGTATTCTTACATGCCCTGTCTAGATTTTCTCACGAACAGTGCTTGTGGCTAGCTTTCGTGTAATAAGGTAAAGTTAGCTCCAATGTAATTGCCACTTTAAAAGGCCGCAAGCGCAGGCCTAGAGTGCACTGTGCCGCACCAGCTTTAGTAAACGAGCATAAAAGCATCGCCAATTCGAACTCCAGATTCCAGAAACATTGTAGTCAATGTTAGCAGTACAGTGCCCCTCAGTGACGCGGATTCAACACTGGAGTTCTTACCTCATTTCTTTTTGTTCTCTGAAGGTTCGTAGTCGTGAAACCGACTCTATACACGTTTTGTAGGTTGTGAATTTTTCAGTTATTTGTCTGGTGGATATTGTAGATGGCAAGGTAGGGTCTGGCCCGCTCTAGGCAGTGATACGATGAACGCTGTCTCTCTTATTAACATTTGCCTTTCTTTAAGAACAGTCATTTTCAGGTAAGGCAGCGGTTCCTAACAGGCATTGACTATCACCAAATTCTGTACTGCGCATGTGCAAGCGTACACACAAAACACAATACCAACCTATACATTGAAATAGATTTTCCATACATGGAGATAAACAGAGGAACATACTTGGTGTCACCCATGCACACACACACACACACCAACAGACAAATGGGCACTCATGGGCACAGACCCCCAGACTCTCAGTCACCCATACACCGACCACGAAATGTGCTTTCTTATGGTGGTTGATTTCAAAGTGCTTTATGCCACTATAAGGCCACCTCGAAGCACTTCACAGGAGTGAGGTGACAAGCAAGAGGGAATAAGGAAGTACCATACGGCCAGATTCATCAAGCCGAAAACGGCTGAGGATCTGGCCCTTTGCAAGCGCTATTTTTGCATTTGGGATTCATCATCCCAAATGCAAAAATCGCATATTTAGAAATCGCATATTTGCGAATAATTGCATTTAAGGAATCTCAATTAGAGATTCCTTAAATGCAATTCAAGAAGCATTTAAAAATTGCGAAATCGCTATTTTTGGCCGCTATTTACCGCGAAGTCTGACTTCGTGGTAAATAGCGAAAACTGAGAAAAATGCACTTTTGTGCATTTTTCTCAGTTGTATGTTACACACACACATGTCCTTTGGACATGTGTGTGCGAAAACATCAGTCTACATTTTGTTTTCAGGGGTGCTACAGGGTGTCCTTTGGACACCTCTGGCACCCTTGAAATCGCATCCTTATTTGCGATTAGCAAATTGCCGATTCGGAATTTGCTAATCGCAAATAAGGAATGTGTAGGAATCACAATTTATTTCGCGATTCCTACATGAATCCCGTTTTGCAAGTCCTTAATAGCGATTCCTTAATAATCGCTATTAAGGACTCGCAAAACGGGACAATGATGAATCTAGTTGATAATCCCAAAAATGGAGAAAGCAGCAGCTCAGTAAATTAGCCTTACGTTTTGAGAATTGGGAAGCAAGGGAGGGAAGTAGGAAGAAGGCGATGGGAAGGGTGAGCATGAGAGGGTAGGAGGAGGTAATCAGTGGACAAGGCGAGGCAATGAGTATCAGCGGATGGAGCGTGATGGGAAACATGGCAGGCCGAAAGAAAGATGCCAGTGCAAATAATGGCGACCCATGTAGCACTGTAGACAAAGCAACACAAAAAGGCTAACATACACTGCCAATATATAAACAGCCCACACAACATATATAAAGGCAGATGGCATGCAAGTAGGCAGGCGTGCCCTGCTTTGCAATCTGGTGTGCATTTCATCACACCACATAAAGAACAATACCCTAGGGTAAGTTATTTATCGGGTGTGATGAATAGCACCTAATATTTGTTTCTGGGGAATAAAGAGGAGTTTGGTGCTTACGACACCAAAATCCATGCAGTACGATGAATGCCATATACTTTTACCCTTTTAAATTCTAACATATCTGACGTGCCAAATTTAATGAAGGGAAAGATATTTAATACACTTGGTAATTACCGGATGCAGTAAATGTCCCTCAACACGTAATTCTGACCCCTGAGCAAACAGTGTTTACGAAGGGATCGTAAAACAGTAACCCACTTGTAATAATGACCGTTGAGGGGCTTGGGGAGGGACTGACAACAAGGGATGGGCAGATATATGGATGAATGTCTTGCATAAGCCAACTGCAAACGTAGAAATATCAAGCATACGTACACCGAAAAGCTAGGGATCTAAGTCTGCATTTAACTTTTTCCCATTCTATTTAGATCATAAATCTGTGAAGTGCAGGTGCAGTCAATAGTGGGGATAAGTGACAGCTTCCTATTTTTAAATAACTTAACTTGAGAGGGTGAGTGAGTGAATGAATGGAAGAGAGTGATGATGGGAGTGCACGAGTAAGGTTCATGGGTATAACTGTTGTGAGTGAGGATACAGTGAGTGCCTTGAGGTGAGCGAGTAAATGTGTAAAGAACACATAGATATGAAGCCTTGGATGAACTGGTGTGAGTGGATGTACAATGAGTGAATGCATGTTGGTTGAGCTGAGTGAGTGGGTGAGTGAAGGTCATGGGAGAGCTGGTGTAAGTGAATGCTTGAAAGACATTGAAGGCCTGATTCATAATGAGTGTGTGCAGATATCGGGCAGCACGGAGACAGTGAAAACACCATATTCTTTTGCATGCCAGTAGCAAAGTGGTGACTAATTGTGCTTCTTGTACTTTGGCAATCAAAACAGAAGGATGTATGACGTTACAACGCATACTTTTACGCCTACCTTTACAACGCATTTTTTACACCGCAACATCCATTACAATGCATACCATTAGAACGCATGCCATTACAACTAATTCTTTGAAACTACCTTTACAACACATTCCACTACAACACATACTACATTTACAACGCATACCATTACAACGCATAACATTACATTGCATGTAAGGTAAGTATTGGATAGTGTAGGGGTAAAAATTACTATTCTAACTCCAGGGGTTGCAACAGTAGGGTAAGTGTTGGATAGTGTAGGGGTTAAAATTACTATTCTAACTCTAGGGGGTGCAACAGTAGGGTAAGTGTTGGATAGTGTAGGGGTAAAAATTGCTATTCTAACTCCAGGGGGTGCAACAGTAGGGTAAGTTTTGGATAGTGTAAGGGTACTATGTGTTGTAATGCTATGCATTGTGATGGTATGCGTTGTAATGACTGCGTTGTAATGGCATGCGTTGTAGTGGTGTGCGTTGTAGTGTCATGCGTAGTAATGGTTGCGTTGTAAATGCATGCGTTGTAATGGATGTTGCGTTGTAAAAGTTTTGTTGCAATGATAGTGCGTTGTAAAAGTTGCGTTGTAAAGGTTGTTTCCCAAACAGAATATAGTTACCACACATGCATCCTTTGTTGGTCTTACAAATCAAATGCATTTCTAACAAGCATTTGTAAAGCCTCTAGATGTGACTGATAATTGAAAATGCGAGTCAGTCTAACTGGCTTTTCCAATTTATATTAAGGTTGAAATCACATGTTCGTTCTTGCTGATGGTGATTTTAATATTAAATATCTTTTCAATCTCATTTTTAGGATATACATTTGCTTGCAGACAGTGGTATTGTAAACTATTAGGCATTAGAAAAGCTCCACAGACAATAATGATGTTTCTCTTGTATTTTTGATGTGATTTCTATAGTGGATAAAACGTATGCTTTGTTATTTGTTGAAAACGTCTAAAGAGTCAACTGTATGAGAAGAACAAGCACCATGTGTTTTGATGGAGTTAAAGTACTAAGACCTGCATTTACTAATAGGTCACCTAAGGCAGCGAAGCACGGGAGGTTGCTGCCCACCGTTGTGTGAAACGGAGAGAGTAGAACTGTGCCATTTTAACAAAAATTTGGTTCAGTTTTGTTTTCACTGGCACACTTGCAGCTGCCAAGTACCATTGCAGGCACCCTTTCATCATGATGCAAGGGTGCCTGCATTGTGGTCAGAATTGTTTCTATAACGAAAAGGATACTATCCTGCACAAAAACTATCCTTTAAAACCATTTCCTCTTTGTATGTGTGTTCAGATTCCATTCCCTATACAAAAAGGTAAGATGGAAATGGAAATGAAGATATTTCTCCTCACTAAGCCAGGGTTGCGTAGGCACACCATTTAGACACAATCCCATTTTTACAAGTCTTTGTAAATATGAGTTTGCATCAAAATACATGGGTATATGCACAGAAACGTACGAGCTCAAGGTATGTAATGCCTACTTGAAGCAAGGTGATGCAAGGAAGCACATATACCTTTTTTTTTGCAAAGCCACGAAAAGCCACGCTGTGTGACTTGGCATCTTTGGCATGGTTTCCCCTGACTTTTTGCCTCTACCTCCTGTATTTTTGCTGCTGTGCTGGAATTAATTTATTTCTGCTGGCTTAGATGCTTTGGGCACTTTGCCACTGCTGATCAGTGTCAAAGTGCAGTGCTCCCTTTAAATAGTTATTGCAAGTGGTTCTCCATGATTGACATATTTGAATTACTGATAAATTCGTAGTAAAGTGCATTGAGTGTGCCAGGGCCTCTAACTCAAAGTCTACCAGTGGGCCGGCAGCACTGATTGTGCCATCCACATAAGTAGCCCTGCACATGTAATTCAGACCTGCCACTGTAGTGTCTGTGTGTAGTTTTGAGCTGCCATGTCAACTTGGCAAGTGCACCCATTTGGCAGGTCCTAACCTTCCCTGTTCTGACATATAAGACAGCCCTCAGGAAGGCCCAAAGTACCGCCACGGGCAGGGTGCAGTGTATGAGAAAGGTAGGACATGTACTGGTGTGTGTGTGTGACATGTCCTGATAGTCAGTCAGTCAGTCAAAATTTACTTTATTTGGTTTATCACAAACCATAAAGCATACAAGTACAAAAATTCTGTTAAAATAACAACAGGTTAAAAGTTCATGTGGTTAAAATTTGTTTTTGCATTCATTTATTAAATACTTCCTCCCAGGCCTTGTCTGTGGTCTGTTTCTATTTTTTGGAGCAAATTCTCTACAAAGTTCATGAATTTTACTCCGCGACTTATTAGAATGTTTGAACCTGCTCCCATCCAACTGGTCACAGCTTGCCTGCAGGTGTAGCATGTTAAAAATAGGTTTCAATAAATTCTTCCTTTTTTCTATGGAAGATTCACATGTGCACAGAAGGTGACACAAGGTCTCACTGTGGTAGTCACATAACCTACAACTTCGTCCCTGATGCGTGCCTTTCCATGATGGGATCAAGTCTTTGGAGCTGTGGTCTCCCATTCTAAGGGCCATGAATTTTGTTTTTAAATATAGCCAGAAGTGCGCTATGAGGTAGGCTTGAGGTTTTAATTGTTTATATGAATTTAAAATGGTCCATGCATGGCGCCGCTTGGCCAAAGTCTTTTTATCTTCTACCAAAGATAAGGCTTTTGCATTTAATTTGCAAATCTTTTTGAGAGATGATTCTTTCGGTGGTTTTTTCCAGATCTCCTCTATTTTGAGGGTTTCTAGTGATGCTCGCAGATCATTGCCCCATTAGTTGGCTTCATGTTGGTCATATTGTTTTTTAATTTCTTGCCAACATAAGTTGTTTAAAGAGCCAATTTCCGCCGATCTTAGTTTCCAGCACCATTTTACTAGGGCAGCTTTCCGTTGATATATTTGATTTTGTAAACCAAATTCCAGTCTTATTTGGGCCGGGGCTAATCCTTTGTATAGATGGAACACAGATTTGTATATTTTTGTCTGGAGGGTATTTAAAATGGCTGCTTCTTTTCCATGCCATATTTCCATTACATATGAGAGTGATGGTAAAACTTGGGCTGCCATTACCTTTAGCAGGTGGTCGTATGATGGACATTGCAGTTTATCTTGGAGAACTTTGTACGCGAAGCTCAGTGATTGTGCTTTTGCGGTGATGGTTCTTTTTTGGTCTGAAAGTGACATGTTTTCTGCTTATTGTAACTCCCAGATATTTATAAGCACTTGTTTCCTCGATTTGTCTGCCTTTTGTGTACCATTTGAAAGATCTTCTACTATTGCCCGCTAGTCTCACCACTTTTGTTTTTTTGATGTTTAGTTCTAGGCCTTCTCTCTCAAAATAGTCTGTTAGTTCTGATATTATTCTTTGTAGGCCTATTGGCGTTTGACTTAAGACTACTATGTCGTCGGCATATTGGAGAAACTGAATACTTTTGTTGGCTAATTTTGGCGGATGTCCGTTTGCATTCTGAAGATGGTCTTTTAGGTCGGCCAGATATATATTAAAAAGGCTTGGAGAGAGCACGCAGCCCTGTTTGAGACCATTAGTTATTTTTAATTCTGCAGATATTCTTCTTCCGTCTCCCAGTTTTATTTTTGCCCATGTTCCGCTATAAAGTGCCATTATTGTTTCCATTAATGCCGGCGGTAGACCCCAAAGATCCAGTTTTTTCCATAGGCGTTTTCTGGGGACTCGGTCGAAGGCGGCTTTCTGGTCTATGTAGCAGGCTATTAATCCAGTCTTTCTTTTCCCTGCTCCTTCGATTAATAAAGACAGTGCTGACAAGTTGGTTAAGCATCCCATACCTTCCCTGAAACCGGTTTGAAATGTAGGTATTATATTATTGTCTTTTATCCAATGTTGAAATAGGGACAATATACAGGATTAGAAAAGCTTTGCCTCCACATCGATTAAAGCTATTAATCTGTAATTCCCGGGTTCCATTCTACATCCACTTTTATGAATTGGGTGGAAGATGTTTCCTTGCCAGGATGGTGGAATCTTTTTTTCTTTGTGAATATAATTAAATAGTGGGGTCAAGTATTTTGCCCAGAACTCGGGGTCGTATTTGAATAAGGCATTCGGCATTCCATTTGGGCCAGCTGCTCCTGCCGCTTTCATTTTCCTTATTAGTGCGGTTAGATGTTTAATCGTTGTCAACGGTGCTTGTTCCTCTTGCGCAATGCTTTCCTGCTGGACATTCTTCCCTTGTCCAGGAACTGTATCTTTTTGTTCTAGATCTTTTAGGTTTTTGGTTGTTTCTATGTTGATTGGATGGCTCTGGATGTTGTACAGATTGTTAATATAAGCGGCCCATGTTGTTTCACTTATTCCTATATTGGCTTGTTCACCAACTACTTTTGAGAGTTTATTTATTATGTTTCAAAATTCTCCACTATTTGGTAGTTTACTTGTTCTTAGAAGGTCCACCCAGATTTCTTCTGCTTTTCTACAGTCCTCTTTATATTCTTTCCTCATTTTTTGTATGTCGTTATTATCTACTTCGTTTCCTGACCTTTTTTCTGCTGCCCTTATTCTTAATTTTTTTGCAATTTCCCTTTTCTTATCTCTTAGTTTGGTGTTGTACCACGGCTCTTTGTTTGCTTTGTGACCATCATTTGCCGGTGTGTTTATTGCAAATTTTCCCAGTACAAATTTATGTAGATTTTCCCAATTTGCTATGGGTGATTGGTTTTCCATGCCCGTAGAACAGCTTTCCTATTCTAACACTGAGTCCATTATCTCCTTTTTTATTGGGCCCTTGCTTTTGAGTTTTTTCAGTTTGTATATTTCTGGAATTGCGGAAAGGAATTCTAATTGTGTTTTCTCTACAGTGTTTACCCTCATTATTGTCTCTTGTGGGAAATGGTCGCTCTTAGGTCGAGTTTGTATACCAAAGTATTCTATGTTCTTTTTTAGTTCATTGCTTGTTAGGGTGAAATCAATTATGGAGCTCTTTTTCCCACTGGAGAAAGTGGTTTTGGCGGGTATGTCTCCCTCCGTTTTTCCGTTTAGGATTGTTAGACCTAATGGTTCCAGATCGCTCCAAATATTATGGATTTTGTCCTTTTTCTTGTTTGTTTTTATTAGATTGCAATTGAAGTCACCGGAAATGAATATCTTGTGTGATTGGTAAGTTCTGTGTAAAGATTTTATCAGATTTATCAAAGTTAGAGCTTTTTCAATTTTGGTCGTCTTGTCTGGGTGAATGTATAGATTTATAATAAGTAAACTCCATCCAGGGTTCTTTTTGTTTACTTTCGGCTCTACTTTGATCACTTGTATCCAGTTCTCTCCTAAGTCAAGCAGTTCAGTTTTCCAGTCAAAATTATTGGTAATGAAGATTGACAGACCTCCCCTTGGGTGACCATACTTTGAAAAATGTTCTGCCATTATGTGATGTTCCTCGTATCCCATGATTTGCCTCGCGGTTTTATTCCAGGTTTCCTGGAGTAGAATATTTCAAATTTACTCAGGTAATCTGTTGTTTCTCGGTCTTGGGACATTTCTTTGAAACCATGTACGTTCCACGAACAAATCCTTATTTTTGTTTCTGGTATTGGGGATAAATTGGCATTTGGTCTTTGATTGTTTAGTGTCAATTTGCATACATCAGGATCGATGGGAGTTTAGCGCCTGTGCCAACCAGGACCAGTCATTGTGTTCCTTCTGACCCTGGTGTAGTTGCTTTGTTTTAGTACTACTCAGATCTTGTTCCGAAATAGATTTATTTCTTGCTCCTCTCAGGATTGTTTGGGTTTTTCCCTTTACATTGTTCGGTTGGGTAATCTTGTTGATTAATAAGGGGAATGGGTATTTTATTGGGGTCAGACGCTCTAAGGTTATTCCCCATTCTGTAAAATGTGTCCTGGTTGAAAAAATGAGTTCTGCTATTCCTTTAAATGCCCAGGTGGTACTACTTATTTCCGGACCCATATCTGTGTTTCCCTGGATAAATTCAACTGCTTTCAGGTCACTTGTTGTTATCCCCCTCAGTATTGGTATCTCTTCGATTAATCGAAGGATATTTCCCCTGTTCAGCGTGTCTGAATTTCCTTTTGTTTGGAATTCCGGCTTGAACAGTAGTTTGCATTCTGTTTCCATTCTTGCTGTTTCGGGAAGTCTGGTTTGATAAATTCTCCTTTTTCCCTCTGTTGGATCAAATCGAATGTGGGTTATGTTGTCATTTTAGCCGGCCATAGTTGCTAAGTCCGGACGAGTGGAATCTACTGTGCATGCTTGTTGTAAGAGGTATGTTTTGTCTTGACCTGTTTGGAAGTTTCTTTAATTTTGGCTTGTTTTATTGTATAGCTCAGCTTCCTGGTCTCTGCATGTTCTTCCTTTATTTGCCGCTGTGATGATCAGGCCAATATTTGATTTCCTCTCTTGATCCGTTTCTGTTTTATGGCTTTGCTCTTTTTCCTTTTTTTCCTTGGTGTGTACTGAATTTCCTTCAGTATGCTGATTTAATCCATTATTGTCCCATGTTTCACATTCCCTTTTTGGATTATTTTCCTTTGTTTTTTGTTGTTCTAAGACCTCCCTATAGTTTGCTTTTAGCGTTTTGCTATTGTCATTGGCTTTGTTTGTGATTAACTGTTCCTCGTCTTTTGATTTTCCTTGTGTGTTTGCTGTTATTTTAGTTCTGACTGGAAGTTTTGTTTGTTCCTCTGCTTCGTCTATGTTTGTTTCTTTGTTTCCGTCTTCTTTGGTAGGGGTGCCTGTAATTGTAGTGTCTGTGATTGGGTTTATTCTGGCCTCTTTTGTCTTCTGTTCAAAGATGGCAAAGAATTGTTTTACCTGCTTACTTTTGGTAGCGTTTTTTCTTGCCTTCCTTGCCCGTTTACGCTGTCTTTTTGTTAGAGGTTCTGATGTGCCCGATGAACCCATTGTTTTATTTTCTCCCAGACCTCTCTTTATTTGTTCGTTTCCATCAGTATCATTTAAAGTTTTTTCTTCCTTGATGATGTGACTTATTCTGTTTTGGTTTCCGTTTTTATTTTCCTCTGTGTTGGGATTTTCACCTTTGCTGGTTTTCCCACTTGTTACTGCTAATATTTCTTTCAAGATGTCTGGTAAGGTTGCTAATTTATCTATTATGTCCTTGCAAACGCAGTTTTGATCTATTAGTTTCTCTTTCCATTTTTTATCTTCCTCCTTTTCTTTTGTGATGTATGACGAAATTTGTTCCAGTTTCAGATTTATTCCCGCTATGTGAGATGCGATTAGGTTCATCAAATCTACCTGCAAGTCGAGTTTGTTGGATTGAAAGTTTAGCGCATTAATTGCTTGTTGTAATCTTTTTAGGAGCACATCCCCCCAAAGTGTGGATTTTCCTTCCTTTTGTTGTGGGTGTACCCCTATTGATCTATTTAAACTTTCTAAAGAGGAAATAGTTATAGGGTGATCTTCTTTTGTTGTGCTCTTTATTATGGTAGAGTCTTGGCTCTTATCCGCCGGTTGTCTTATTGGGCTTGATGTAAGGATTATTGGAGCAGTTGTTAGCTTCCTTTCTTGACCGTTAGCTGTTCTTTCGCCGATGTTATCCGGGTATTCCAATTGTCTCAGGTTTTCTAGACTCAGTTGTGTAGGGTCGGCTTCCTTGTGTGTGTTTTCTTCGAGCATTCTACGCAGTTCCGTTTCATCGAAGATCGAGAATGATTTGGACCACTAGATCTTTTGTGCTCTTTTCTGAAGATTTGTTTGGGATGCTAAATTGCTCTGATTTATAGAGACTGGGCTACTTTCGTTAACCTCTTCTGATGTTTTGTTGGGTGTTAACTTCGTTTGGTTTTGAGGTGCATGAACTTGTGCTGAGGTTTTTATCAGCCAAATTTTTTTATTGTCGATTTTTCTTTGCGGTTAGGGCTTATACTTATTTCCGAGTCATTTCTTATCTTACGTTTTTTGCATGATGAAATCGAGCTGATTGGGTGTTTTGGACTTTTTTGAGATTTTACACCATTGCTTAGTGTTGTTACCCCTTGCTCTTTTAAGAATTGAAAATTGTATTTCAACATTTCGCCTCCAAACTTAAAAGGTTCCGCCATGTGAGTAGGTGCCTGGTCGGATTGTACGTTCCTGGTTGGCTCTTCTGTATTACTTTTATTCCCTTCATCTTTTTTCCCTTTTGCTGTCAACCTTCTTTTTGCTTTCTGTATTCGAGATTGTCGAATTTTTCCTGACCGCATGTTGGACACATTTTCCGGAATTTAGTCTTTTCCTGCTCCTCTCCTGCGTTGTCTTTCCCTGGAATCCCCAAGCCCGTCTGCCACCTGCGCGACAGCTGCCGTCGGGGGAATACACTTGGGAGTATAAACGGGGATTGGATGGTTAAGTAAATAGCTTTTTGACAAGGAACGTAGAAATTTAATTCTATGTTACAGCAATGGGCTCAGTATGAATGGTCGATTCCGCTATCTCGGCTCGCCTTTATGACTTGTTATGTCTTATTAGTCCGTCAAAATGTACTTTTCTCATATGTATCACTCTCCAGCCCCTTTGCTCTGGTACCAAAAACTGGGTTGACTGGACTAGTACCATACAGGTGCCAGAATTTTCTACCGCCCCTCTCGGTTTTACCGTCCCCTTTGGCCCTTTGGCTCTTGGACCCTTGAACCCTGATTCTTTTGCCCCTCCTTACTTGTTTCTTGGTTGGGTTCTTGATTGGGTTCCGGGGGTGTCGCTCGGCTTCTGGCGCTTTGCTTCTGCCTCTTGTGCTGGTTCTGTCTTTGTCTTTGTCGAACCGCTGCTCCGGCTATTGCAAAACCCCCCTCTTAGTCTCCAAAGGGGCTTCCAAAGGGGCTTCCCAGTGTCCTGGCGTCCTTATATCCTGATGTTGGAAACTTTTATACTTCAACCGTGCCTTTAAAACCCCCTCTTAAACTCAAGGGGCTCAGGGGCTTTTCCGCTGTCGATAGCCCTCTGTTGTCACGATCGTCTCCTTTGGTTAGCTGCTACTTCCGTACCTTGCGTGGATTCTGCCGTACCGGCGGCGCCAGCTCTGTCAGCTCTGTCTGCTGCACTGCCCAGGAGCCTTGCCTCAGCTCTCTCTTCTCCTCCTCCACAGCTGGTGCCCCGGCTTAATATTCAGCTTTCACTCCACTTCGGCGTGCTGTAGTTTGCACGGCGGCTTGAAAGCTCTGGAGATCTAGAGTCTTTTGTTTTGGCAGCATACAGCATGCGGCTTTTGCTTTTTACAGAGCTGCGGCTTTTTACAGAGCTGCGGCGCTGCGGGGCTGCGGAGCTTTGATATGCAGTTCGCACCGCGCACCGCGGTTTGCTCCGCTCCGCAGCTTGGAATCCGCAGCTCCGCAGCTTGGAATCAAAATTGCGAGCAGTTATGAGCGGTTTTGGGCGGCTCGTGGGCAGCTCGTACTCAGCTGCGGCCATGGTAGGAACGCCGCCTCTCGTCCCCCGCCGCCACTCACCAGCGTTCACCGGCTCACCGCCGCTCGCCTCCTCTCGCTTTCTCTCGCCTACTCCTCTAAGGCTTTTACACAGGCTATCACGAGTTTCTGCTGTCCTGATAGTCAAAAATACTGCCAATATCGTTTTCCACTTCTCCTCTGTACAGACTCATCACTCAAGCTTGTACATTTTGTCCCCCCAATAGAATACAGTGGATCCAGACCCCAATAAAAGAAAAACATACACTCACTCACAGATCCACACAACTACTCACACACTCACTCACACACTCACACACCCAGTTGCATCCCACACAACTCACGCATAGTCATGAAGCCACTCGCAACACCCATTCACAGACCCTCAAAACCACTCACGCAACCACTCACAGAACCACACAGCTTTCACCCCCCACAAGACCACTCACATATCCACTCACACACCCATACAGCAACTCACACACCTGCTTACAGGCCCTCAAAAGTACTCACACAGCCACTCACACACCTACTCACAAAGCCACTCCCATACCCACTCACAGACCCACACAGCCAGTCACACATGCACTCACACACCCACCACACACTCACACACCCACTTACACATCCACACACCCAGGTTGCAGGGACATTATAGTTAGTAAATAGCATTAAAACATTGAAATTCACTGACAAAAACAAAGGTTACAGGTATGTTATATTTAGGAAATAAAATGCAAGAAACATTAGACATTCGCTGAAAAAATCAAAGGTTACAGGGACGTTATAGTTTAGTTCCGATTTTACACACACAAAACGACAGAAATTTAGCAGTTATAGTTATCTCAAGTAACCATAACTTGTGCCCTAAGGTAACTATAACTCATGTCCTCACCATGCACTGCTAATTACTCCGCATATTACATCACTCACGTAATCGTCTATGACACCATTGATAATATCACTGCAACATTTGCAGGAAATTTATTGATGAGAAAACTGTGCATGTCAGGGGCGCTGAATTTCTATGTTTTTGGGTGTGTAAAATATGAACCAAACTCTAACGTCCTTGTAACCTTTGTTTTTTTCCCATGAAGAAAGGAAATCCTGCACAAAGCTAGTTTTGTCCACCTTGAAGGGGGCCAGTCCAAGCAAATGGGTGCAGCTCCTGTTGAATATGCACAGAAAAGTTCTGTGCTCAGTGTCTGGAATACAGAAAAGCTTGCACTCCACACTCTGTTCATAATCCAAGTTTCTTTATGTTGCTACAAGTTTCAACCATACAGTGTCTTCATCACAGCCTAATACAAATTATGTGTACCCAATCACCATTACAAGGGGAAAGTAAAACAATAAACATAAAAAACTTATTGTGCAATATGACGGTCACAGCCTTGGATTGCCAGATTGTTTGTAAATCTATACATTATTAAACATCAAGAATTTTTTAAGGATTACTTTAAGATATACACAATGAATAATGTGAATAAGGAAAACAGGTTATGGGAGAAAAATTCAATTTAAAATAATCCAACATTTTGCTCTTTGGCATCTCGTTTGCATATGGTGTTTAATAATTTCGCTCTTTAGCCACATCAAATAATAGAATAACATAAATGTCCTCGGTCAAAACATGATGCATAAATAAATTTATCACCTGTGGTAGCGCCTATGTAGTTTATGTCTTGAAGTGCCCATGTGGGCTCAACATGTAGGGAATACAGTCTGTGCTGTCAAAATGAGAGTGTTGGAGCATTACAGGGTCATAAAGAACTTGGATGTGAATTGCCCTATAACTAGGCATTGGGCAAAGAACAGGATGCTGATCTTTTGTCGTATTTTTTCATTGACAGGATTGAGAAGAATGCATAAGGTGGTGACAGAGAGCATGCATGAGGTGGTGACAGAGAGAGAAAACTCAGAGTTTTGGAATCAGAATATATTATTCTACTCAACAGCAAGACCTCAGGAGGCCTCAATGAGGATGAGAATGCATTTATATCAGGCTGTGACGAAAACCCTGTGTTGTTGAAACACATAGCTAAATAAATCAACTTGGATTATAAAAGTGTGGAGTGCAATTTCTTCTGTGTTCCTGACATTGAACACAGAACCCTTCTGTAAATAAATATATTTCAATTTTGAGGGCAAAATGCAACAGTAGTACAGAAACATTTAAAAAGGAGGAGAGAAGGATGTTTAACAGATTTAGGGTCAGGGTTTAGCCATTCCAGATATTCAAAATTGCGAGTGACAAAGCAAGTAAACTTACACCTGATAGTCTTCTGACAAAGAAGTGTAAGAATAAGAATAAATCCAATAAGTTGAGAATGATAACCACGTTTAGCAGTGAGCCATCTACCATTAAAAAAATGCTCACCAAACATTGGCATTTGGTAAGATAAGACCCTGCTACAGGCACATGTGTGGGACCCCACTTACTGGTATCCTTTCACAGGTCTAAATCAAGGAAAGGCAAACTGGTACACAGCTACATAGAGAAACAGCAAAAGGCAATCTGGTTACATTTAACAAATGAGGGAGGTGCAAAGCCTATAACGTGAGCAAGAATAGAAAAACATACAAGTTGCCAACTGGAAAAGAAGCTAATATAAGTAAAGTAAATGCATTACTTGTAACAGTGAGTATTGCATTCATGTCCTGATATGCCCTTGTTCTTGCCAGTATGTAGGCAGCGCAATCATCTTAGTGAAGAAAACAATCCTTGAACATCTGAGGGCTATAAGGAATGCTGATGCCACCCGCCCAACAGCTAGACATTGGTGCCAGGAGCATGAACAAAACTCTGAATCTTTGTCCTTTTTGGCAGTGACGGGATTGTCCAGAAACAAGAGAAGAGGAGACAGGGAGAAGAAGCTAAGATTGCTAGAATATGAATACTCAAAGGTGTGCAGTTCCTCAGGGTTCACAAAGTGAGAGGTATTTTTGTTCCAGATACGGGCAGTATGCTCCAATAGGAGCAAATGCCCTAACACACCACAGGGGGTGTCATGCTTCATCATTGGGCTAGCTCCTCGTTGGGCCGGCGTTGCAATGCCCGAAGGGCACCCACCAGGGGGCTCTCTGCCAGTGATATTTTAACAGCAGATTGATGAGGTAGGAGTGTGTGGGCTCTTATGCAGTGTGTCGCGTGGTGTTCTAATAGTGAGTTAAAATAGGTCTAGTGAAGTTCTGTCAGATTCTTTAGTGATTGGACTCACTACCCTAATTAAAAAATGTGGTGAATATCTAGGATGCAATGGTCCTAATGATAAAGTCAAGTGGTTTAAAAAAACGTGGTCAACATGTTTTTTTGCCTTTATTTATCCAAAAAGATCAATTGGCAATTCGTCTAGACCTAAAAAGAATAACCTACATTACTATGTGACATGATTAAGTAATAAGTGGAGTGTCCCCTAGTAATCAGCCATATACAAAGTTACAATGTAAAACTGTACCTTCCGGTGGAAATCGGCACGTTGCGCTGCCTATGCTGTAATTCATCACCGGGAGTGCATTCCGAATGGAATAATCATTGCAAATATTACCACACGGTGTGTCTGAGGGTGTAGCTACTGGAGTTTATTTTGCTGCTGCTTTAGTATATTTTCTACTCGAGCGGCAGCCTTCTGACCGCCAATTGTTGCGACCGTTTGTGACCTCCCATGTTACAAACATTCTCTGGATGTCCTCCTAGTGACTGGAAATTGCAGTAGTGGATGCCATATCCAACTCGCACTTGCCAACTTACTGTTCTGGAGCCACACATAAGAAAAAGTTCCACCAAGCAGTAATTGGCGGAATTTAGCCAGAACTCTGTGTTACAAGTGTAAAGTGGAGACACCAAAATTCCACCAGTTCCACTGGTGAAAAGGAATATTTTGCCCACCCCTAACTGCAGCTCACATGTGAAAAATATCTTCAAAGCCACAAGAGCATTTGCTATTCCAACGTACTTTGAACTTACTGGAAAATGAAATAGGTGAAGTAACTGTAAATATATTTACTTAAGGTTTTGTAGGGAAACAGCACATGTATGAATGTCAGTGAGTCTTAATACCAAACAATGCTCTGACTCTGCAGTGGCACATGTTTCTTCTATATTCTCTTGGACTTACCAACACCCTTGCTTCTAACACTGTCCTCGGGGACCACCTTCTGTATCTGCAAATCCAGCCTGTGAGTTAACTGAACATATATTATTCATAGATCCATCCAAAAATGCAAATATTACCAAACTGGCCAGCTAATTTACGTGGAGAAACTGAATTGTCTGAGGATATAACCCCCAGCCCACTTGTCCTCCCACTGAAGGTGGCTGACTTGACCTATAAAACACTGCTACAGTGCAAAGGCCTCCACATGTATGGATACGATTTCATTGTAGGAGTCTCTAGTACTAGAACTGTTGACTATACTGTATGAAAGAAACTAGAAGGCCATTAAGTACTAAAAGGCCTGGGGGTGAATGGGCCCCAACGGTGAGCCAAGCAATGTGATCCAGTGACCTCAGCAAACCAAGGGCATAAGTCAACACCATACTGAACTAAAGAAAGAAACCAGATCTATCTAGCGTTGGCGTTTGCAGAGCCCTCAAGGACTACAGTAGCGCTCCCAGAAAGAGGCCCTCCCCGGGATGCTGAGTGGAGGTTTGGTCCTGATCTCCAAGGAGGGCTAGAGGAGGGTCAAAGCAATGGTGACAGCCAGACACTGCCATCCATGCAAGTGAACCACTATGGAGAAGAAAATGTAAAGGGGAACCACAGTAGCAAGCTCCATGTAGGGCAAGTCACGGCGGGAGCCGGCAAATACAACAAGATAAATGAGCTGTTAGGGTGGGGGGAGTGGACATATGACAGCAGGTCCACAGAAGAAAGGGAATCTCAAGGGGCGGTCTTGGAGGTGGGCTACAGGAGACCTGGGTGTACCTGGAATACTAAGAGGCTTTAGTTAAAAAAAAAACAATAGTGATGGGTGCTGGTGAATGTAGAACTTCTCAGTCTGTTACCATGGCATCAGAAAAAGGAGAGAAGAGTGGAGAAATCTTGTACTGCAGTCTACTAAGAATAGACAGCACAAGATGAGCCCACCCGGTCTCCTGGACTTGGTGCATTAAAATGATGGTGCTGACCCAAATTTGGAAAAATGCAAAAAACACAGTTGATGGACAGAATGTAGAACAATGTCATACATTCACACCAGTACAAGGATCTGGGCCTAAATCCATCGTTTTTTTGCACTCCACACCACCCTGGGTTAGACACTGGCTATATGCAAATCAGCTCTGACCCTGTGACCCATGGGAACAGTCCAGTCCGAACTACCAAGCCATGTCTTTCCCAGACCGGAATCAAGCATCCGAGGACCGGTTTCTGGCTATCAGCCTTCATTCAGCCTGGATAGCTTGACTCCAGTGGTGTGGAAAGCCTGGGACTCACGTCTGAGTATACCCAGCACACTCGGGGTGAAAATTGCAAAAAACACAGTTGATGGGCAGAATGTAGAACAATGTCATACATTCACCCCAGTACAAGGATCTGGTCCTAAATCCATCGTTGTTTTGCACTCCACACCTCCCTGGGTTAGACACTGGCTATATGCAAATCAGCTCTGACCCTGTGCCCCATGGGAACAGTCCAGTCCGAACTACCAAGCCATGTCTTTCCCAGACCGGAATCAAGCATCCAAGGACCGGTTTCTGGCTATCAGCCTTCATTCAGCCTGGAAAGCTTGACTCCAGTGGTGTGGAGAGCCTGGGACACACGTCTGAGTATACCCAGCACACTCGGGGTGAAAATTGCAAAAAACACAGTTGATGGACAGAATGTAGAACAATGTCATACATTCACCCCAGTACAAGGATCTGGGCCTAAATCCATCGTTTTTTTGCACTCCACACCACCCTGGGTTAGACACTGGCTATATGCAAATCAGCTCTGACCCTGTGCCCCATGGGAACAGTCCAGTCCGAACTACCAAGCCATGTCTTTCCCAGACCGGAATCAAGCATCCAAGGACCGGTTTCTGGCTATCAGCCTTCATTCAGCCTGGATAGCTTGACTCCAGTGGTGTAGAGAGCCTGGGACTCACGTCTGAGTATACCCAGCACACTCGGGGTGAAAATTGCAAAAAAAACAGTTGATGGACAGAATGTAGAACAATGTCATACATTCACCCCAGTACAAGAATCTGGGCCTAAATCCATCGTTTTTTTGCACTCCACACCACCCTGGGTTAGACACTGGCTATATGCAAATCAGCTCTGACCCTGTGCCCCATGGGAACAGTCCAGTCCGAACTACCAAGCCATGTCTTTCCCAGACCGGAATCAAGCATCCAAGGACCGGTTTCTGGCTATCAGCCTTCATTCAGCCTGGATAGCTTGACTCCAGTGGTGTGGAGAGCCTGGGACTCACGTCTGAGTATACCCAGCACACTCGGGGTGAAAATTGCAAAAAACACAGTTGATGGACAGAATGTAGAACAATGTCATACATTCACCCCAGTACAAGGATCTGGGCCTAAATCCATCGTTTTTTTGCACTCCACACCACCCTGGGTTAGACACTGGCTATATGCAAATCAGCTCTGACCCTGTGCCCCATGGGAAGAGTCCAGTCCGAACTACCAAGCCATGTCTTTCCCAGACCGGAATCAACCATCCAAGGACCGGTTTCTGGCTATCAGCCTTCATTCAGCCTGGATAGCTTGACTCCAGTGGTGTGGAGAGCCTGGGACTCACGTGGAGTGCAAAAAAACGATGGATTCAGGCCCAGATCCTTGTACTGGGGTGAATGTATGACATTGTTCTACATTCTGTCCATCAACTGTGTTTTTTGCAATTTTCACCCTGAGTGTGCTGGGTATACTCAGACGTGAGTCCCAGGCTCTCCACACCACTGGAGTCAAGCTATCCAGGCTGAATGAAGGCTGATAGCCAGAAATCAGTCCTTGGATGCATGATTCCAGTCTGGGAAAGACATGGCTTGGTAGTTCGGACTGGACTGTTCCCATGAGGCACAGGGTCAGAGCTGATTTGCATATAGCCAGTGTCTAACCCAGGGTGGTGTGGAGTGCAAAAAAACGATGGATTTAGGCCCAGATACTTGTACTGGGGTGAATGTATGACATTGTTCTACATTCTGTCCATCAACTGTGTTCTTTGTAATTTTCACCCCGAGTGTGCTGGGTAAACTCAGACGTGAGTCCCAGGCTCTCCACACCACTGGAGTCAAGCTATCCAGGCTGATGAAGGCTGATAGCCAGAAACCGGTCCTTGGATGCATGATTCCGGTCTGGGAAAGACATGGCTTGGTAGTTCGGACTGGACTGTTCCCATGGGTCACAGGGTCAGAGCTGATTTGCATATAGCCAGTGTCTAACCCAGGGTGGTGTGGAGTGCAAAAAAACGATGGATTTAGGCCCAGATCCTCGTACTGGGGTGATTGTATGACATTGTTCTACATTCTGTCCATCAACTGTGTTTTTTGCAATTTTCACCCAGAGTGTGCTGGGTATACTCAGACGTGAGTCCCAGGCTCTCCACACCACTGGAGTCAAGCTATCCAGGCTGATGAATGCTGATAGCCAGAAACTGGTCCTTGGATGCATGATTCCGGTCTGGGAAAGACATGACTTGGTAGTTAGGACTGGACTGTTCCCATGAGGCACAGGGTCAGAGCTGATTTGCATATAGCCAGTGTCTAACCCAGGTTGGTGTGGAGTGCAAAAAAAGATGGATTTAGGCCCAGATCCTCGTACTGGGGTCAATGTATGACATTGTTCTACATTCTGTCCATCAACTGTTTTTTGCAATTTTCACCCCGAGTGTGCTGGGTATACTCAGACGTGAGTCCCAGGCTCTCCACACCACTGGAGTCAAGCTATCCAGGCTGATGAAGGCTGATAGCCAGAAACCGGTCCTTGGATGCTTGATTCCGGTCTGGGAAAGACATGGCTTGGTAGTTCGGACTGGACTGTTCCCATGGGGCACAGGGTCAGAGCTGATTTGCATATAGCCAGTGTCTAACCCAGGGTGGTGTGGAGTGCAAAAAAACGATGGATTTAGGCCCAGATCCTTGTACTGGGGTGAATGTATGACATTGTTCTACATTCTGTCCATTAACTGTGTTTTTTGCAGCCTGCCTCTACACAGCATATTTCAATGCCTGCGTGTGTTACTGGATATCTGTAAGCAGCGCCAGGCAATTATTCGCTGGGCAGATGAAAATGTGTTTTCTGCCTGCACAGCCAGCCCTAGATCATACTGATGCCCTCATTTCATCGACAGACAGTATATGGAGGAGCAACACGTGCAGAAAGGAAGTTAAGCATTGTGGTGAAGCTTCATTAAAAAAAAACACGCTGCTCTAATTGAAAGTTTGAACCGGAGCAACTGCCGTCCTTAAGCACCAGGTATTCTGGAGCGTTGCAGCTATTGCTGCCACAGTGGATGATGGGGTTAGGCTTTCCAGCCTTTGTCCCTTTCAACATTTATTGTTGGTGACTTTACAATTTGTAAGGGGTATATGCTAGGTCTATGGGTGACTTGTATTCTTTCAATGTATAAACACGTTCTGCGTCCTGTGACCATGCCCGGTTCTCTATGCCCATTCACATGGCATAACGAAAAGTTAGGGGGCCTCCCTGCACCGTACTTAGAGGGACCCAGTCCGGGCTTAATCAGGACCATCTTGGCCAGATTGCAGTGCCGAGGGGGCCCCTTTGAGCTAGAGGCCCCAACGCACCGCAGGGGCTGCGAGGGCCTGTGTTACTGTGCGGGTATCGTTGTGACTACCATCATGTATGGGTCCGGTTAATTTAGCTTATTGTAACATTGGTTAGTTGCTGTGCCTAGAAAAGACAGAAGAGTGGTGTTAAGTATTGTAGGAAAACTGGATCGGTGGAGACAGCTCCCGCTCACTCTATTAGTTAGCGCAGCGCTATATAAAATGGTATTGCTTCCGAAGTTCCTCTATGGCCTGCAAAACGAATACTATCCACTACCGGTGAAAACTCTACCTAAAATACACGCTGACCTACGTGCATTCCTATGGCTGGGGAAACAGCCGAGAGTGGCCTTAACTACACTGCAGCGCCACCAGTACAGTGGAGGGATTTCCCTGCCCAACTTAGAAGCATACTATTGGGCGGAGCACCTCACTCCGATTAATGACTGGCTCCACGCGGCGATAGACCACCCTACCTACGCACTGGAAAGGTCAAAATGGTCCACAACTAACGTGCTATATTACCTGTACGGAGGAACCGGAGGGAAGCAACTTCTCCCGGCTACCAAGATTACACTGACCGCATGGCGCAGGGCGACCAAACGCATGGGATGGGACAAGAGACCCACCCGGCAGACGCCGCTATGGCACTGTAGATGGCTGGGGGAACTTAACAAATTGAAGGGCTTCCAACGTTGGGATGACATTGGCATCTCAACAGTAGGGGACGTGATCACAAGGGGTGAGTTGAAAACATTTGACGCGCTGCGGCAAGACTTTGGCTTACATACCACACAGTACTACAGATACACGCAACTGCGACATGCATGGCGGGCACAAAATATCCCTCTCACAGACATCCCAGAATACGCGCCACTGGAGTGTAGGTTACTGCAGGAGCAGATAGGAAGGGGGGCGGTATCCCTCACATATAGAACGCTGACCAACAATATGCTGGGTACCTTGCAAGACTGGCGCGCCAAATGGGAGGCGGATGCCGGGGCCATGGAAGACCTAGACTGGGAGATGGTTCTGATGCACCCACGCGAAGTTGCGATTAAGTCTAGGCTTCGCCTCATACAGTTGAAGGTGCTACACAGAGCCTACTTCGACAGGGTGCGCCTCTTTAAAATGGGGAAGATCACGGATACAGCATGCCTTAGATGCCATCAGAAGGAGGGCGACTTCTATCATACACTCTGGGGTTGCAATATCATACAAGCGTACTGGGAAGAAGTATTTGTGGAATTGGACGAGATACTGGGCACTACGCTACCACGCGACCCTAGGCTGGCTTTATTGGGTTTGACAACCGAGGTGGACATGGTCTGCCCCCTAATCATTTTTCTAGTACTGACTTTGGTGGTGGCAAAGAGAGACATTGCACGATACTGGGGGGCTCCCGAACCACCAGGCTTGGAGGAATGGAGGAGAGGGCTAGACTTATACATGGCGGCGGAGAGAGTGACCTATAAAACCAGGGGCTGCCCAAAAAAGTTTCGGAGAGTTTGGACAAAATGGAGACAATATCACGGAGTGGAGTGAAGCCACAGGGAACCTAAGTGGGGGCCTCGGGGGAATGGCCTGGTGACACAGGCCCAACGTAGGAGACCAGGGGAGGCAATGTCATAGAATGTATTATACAACACAGATATGACTAGTATGTGAAAATACGTCAGGAGAGGGTGGGGAAGACCCGGGGGGGGGGGGTGGAGGTGGACATGGAAGTGGCTGTTTCGGGGATTGTTTTTCTCAGTCTTTATGTACAAACTATAAGTCTTGTTACAACCCTACGCTTTTTTACTTGATTTAACGGGGATCCTGGGAAACTAAAAAAGAAAAGTTGCATAACTGGCGGGCATTGGCCGAATGTTGAAGCCAGCCCGTGTACCTACCTTTCATTTGTGATACTTTTGATGCAACAATAAAAAGTATAGTATTGTAGGAAAACATGTTCTGAATTAATGTGGCGAATGCAGTGGCTGAAATCTTGACCTAAAATGCCCCTGGTCCTCTCCCAACCAAAGCTTGTTCCGGTTCCCCAAAAACGATACATTGCAAAAGAAAACGTGCTTCTCAGAGCGCCTCTCAGATTGAACGCACTACGAGTCTCAATCAGATTTTAATCACAACCTATGTGTCCTGAATTCTCTGTTCATCCTCTCCTACGGGCCAGAGAGCACCATAAAGCATTCCAAGTTAGTAATGGTCTGCTTAGAGGAGGAGCACGTGGGAGCACATAAACTCATTTTTGTATTTCTTTACCTGAGTATAATATGTGTGCGTACTTCTTTTTTTCAGTGTGGAATTTATCCTTGCTTGTCTACCGGAGGTTCTTCTTTTTAAACTATCAAATTAAACTACTACTATATACTTCTTTTTTTATTTTATTAAAATGGCCTTCTCCTCTGTTACTCCTGTGCCCACTTCCCATTGCTCCTCTCTCTCCTAGTCTTCATTCCTCCACCCTTTCATCCATTGCTCCCTTCCTCCATTTTCGGCCTTTTATTTAATTATTTTTTAAAAGGAGGTTGCTTTACATTTTTGTAGGTTTAACTTGTGGCTGACGTTTACTGCCGGATCGCTCTGTTGTGCGCTCTTTCTTAGACCTTTGGGTCGAGTTTGCGCTATATAAAACTGCGAGAGAAAAAAAGCATTTTATAATGCAATATGCCTTACATTACTAAATGTTTAAGCTATTGGTGTTACATTATTATTATGTATGTCAAACAACAAAAGAGTGACATATGTAGTAAGTGTGTAAGCACAAATACAAAGGATAAGTGAACCTTAATAAATCACATGGGAATTTATAAGGAAGCCCTCACTCACCACTCTGGGTGGTGACATGCTTCATCATCGGGCCCACCAGGAGAAGCCGAATGCCTCCCTGGTGTGCTACAACGTCAGAATACTGCGGAGCTGGGTTTTTCGTGACAGTGATGTGAAAAAATGTGAGTTTAAAAATGTCAAGGTAGTGTACCACGCACAAACTTTATTAAGTGGTCAACCTGACATGGGTAAAAGTATGTGTGGGAAATGACCAAATAATGTTTTGGGTATTTCCACTTAAAGTGGGGTCAACATTATGTGTAGTTTACCGGGCTTTCTTCAGGACCATGGGGAGTGTACCCCGGCGGTGTGGGTGCGCTAAGGCCCACCCTTGCCAGAGGACGTGAAAGTTAAAATACTGTGTAAAAAATAATAGGTGCAAAAAACAAACCAACACGTTTTGGGATTTACCTCAAAATTGAGAGGAACCTATATAGTTTGTTAGATAAAAGATCCACACCCCATAGGTCTCGGGAGGGGGGTGGAGGCAACAATGGCACACCGCACGCAACGCCCGCTCAGCACCTGGGATCTCCCTCGACAGGACCTTGTGGTTACATTATTATTAGCAACGCCAATAGTCAAACGTTTAGTAATGCAAGACCTAAGGCATTGCAAATGCTTGTTAATTACTGTCATGGGAATTTCGTCAGGGCCCATTGCTCCTCAAGATCTATTGTTTTAAAAAAATTCCTGCCACTTCATCGATTGTTAGCAGGAAGCACTTACCTCGCTGAGTGATCTAGACAGCAAGTAGGAATTTAGACCTCAATTTCTAGTGCCTTTCACCTAAATAGGGAGAGATTGCAGGCTGTTTTTTATGGATGGAATAGCGTATCTTTAAGATGGGGCAGGGTCAGGGTACCTGTGTGAGTGAATCAAGGGGTGAATGAACGAAGGACACTCAAGGTGTCCATGAATAGTATGGGAAGTACCTGTAAGTGCCACTCAGGATTCACTTCGAGGGTTCATTGAGGGACTTTGAGAGGATCCAGTAAGTCGATTGGGGGTCTATATGTGATGTCAATCCCCTTGAGAACCCTCTGTCCCACCAATAAAGTGAGCCCTGGTCCCCCTAAAGGACACTCAGGAAGATCAGGTAATTTATTTAATAAAAGGCTAGCCATATACCTTAGTTGCCGATATGAAGGTGACAAAGGGGGATGGGGGGCTACTTTGGGATTAGCACTCAGGGGACGAAAGTCTCAGTACAAATCACCATTCTTCCTCCTCCCAAAATCTCCTTGTGCTTGTCTGTTTTTTGAGCCAACCCCACCTGTCAAAACCCTGCATCACTTAGCACCAGCAGTCCTAAGGTTTTTTCTAAGATATGTTTCATCGCGCAATTCCTGTTCACTAAATATCACACCATCCACTTACACTGCACCGTCCATAAAGGGCTCTACAGTTTGTTATTTGTTATTGATGTGGATATTTGTACCATATGCAAATGTGTGTACCCTATACCTGCACAGGATTGTGCAGACAAGTTTGTGGGGGATCCATTAACAATTGGTTCTATTTCCAGCAATTGTGTGACTGCACTAATTTATTTAGTCTAGGAAACTAAGTCGTAAACTTCCCCTGAGTGAATCTATTTTTTTCTTAATCTATATCTAGCCGGGTTCCAAGGTATACTGGGTCACCCCGTATTCTGGTTGCTAGATTACTAACATTTTACAACAACGAAAGCAATACAAAAACATAACAGGCATTCTAACATATGAAAAAGTTCAATAGGTTTTTATTAAATTTAAAGAGGCCACGTTTTGAATGGCTCAATGACATTTTAGGTCTGGCCTTTGACATGGCCTTGGCTTGCTTGACTATTGTTTTCCCCAAAACAATACCTACTATGTAAACATAGAGGGGCTTTTAGTAAGCAGGCTACATATTTTGGTCTTTTGAATTGTCATACACATTTTCTTTCCACTTACTAAAACATTGGGCATGGGGCAATGAGTCAGCTCACTTTACCCAATGGCTCCATATACTTTGAGTGACTGAACAAAGCTTGTGTACATTGTTGACATCCCTTTAAAAATACTTAATTCCTCTACATTAACAAAGCTCTTTCAAAGTGTGTTTTCTGCATTTTATTTTTGATTATTATCATTTGTGGACAACAGTTTATTTTCAGGCCTGTTCTGTGCCAATTAATATAGAGACCGCTTGTAAAATATATACAGACAGGTTGACCTGTTTACAGAACTTTCAGGCGTTCAAAATAGAAACCACAAGGTATATGCCTACGTGTCATTCTGCTGCTTTGCTATGGATGCACATTTTCTAATATCATGCCGACATATAGTTTGATGATTGTAATAAATTTACGATTGGATAAAGTGTTTGGTAACCCCATCACACTATGCCAGGGAAATGCCCCTGTAGGCTGTGTTAATATATTAAGATGTGCTAAAAGGTATAAACAAAAAACCTGCCAATTGTGATTTGACAGTCTCTGACTGAGACTGGCCCAGCTATTTAATTTGCCTGCTCTTTGGGTGCCCACTTACATGGTGATTTATTTCCTCTCTACTTTTTAAAGTTACTGTTATAAAGTGTTCACTATAAAGCTTTTATAAAACGTTCACAAACATAGTAATAAAATGCATGGCACAACTGAAAGGGTTGTTTCTGTTGACATTAAGAATCACTTGTAAAACATTCACATGGGTGTATGATTTTAAGTAGAAAATATTTAGCGTTAGCAGGCAATGGCAAGATTTGGTTGGTGGCATGTTTTATTGTTTCTCTTTTTATTCTTTGGCATATGGCTTCAAACAAAGAGCACATTGCATCAACATGCCAAGGTCAGACCAATTGGCTTTGCCATTGCCTGTTTAATCATGACACTTCACCAACATTATATTCAGTTTGTGAAAAAAGATGTATTTTTATATTTATAGCTCACAATTATGTGCATCAACAGTCAGATGTCAGTCAGAGAGAGGGCAGATCAAATTGCATTTGAAATTGAAAGACACCATTCAAAGGTTTGCCACCCTCTGGTCAGAAAGGTTTTTTATCAAGTGAGATGAAAATTGGAATGTTACATTCATATGAGTTAACTATACAGAATAGTTCATGTCTGATTCATCAGCAACAGACCTGTGTATTGGTCAGAGCTTTGAGCACACCTCTCTGGTGGAGAGTCAACTGGAGGTATTGGCTATGAAGTTGGAATGGCAATTCTTCCAGACTAACTTCTTAATACCTATAAGTAATAGAAAGAATATCAATCTATCCATAAACCTTGAAATATATGGGTACATTCTTTCAAGTTCCCAGATATATAGAAATGTGTATATAAGAAAGTTATTTATTTACATAGGAGACACCAGATATGTATCAAGAGCTCACATGTTAAACCCTTGAAAGAAATAAAATTGGTTTTGGGTACAAGGCACAGGCCTTGATTTGAGTCGATGGTTTCCTGTACTGTGCAATGCACTTTGGGGCATATTAGCAAGACCCTTGTTAAAATTATCGCTGTTTTAGCGGCAGGAAACTGCCGCTAAAACGGCAATAATGGGCTTTCTAATATGCGTTATAGAATTCCAATAGAAGCCCAGGTTAGATATCCTGCACATCTAACCTGGGCCTTTATTGGAATTCTATAATGCATATTAGCAAGCCCATTATCGCTGTTTTAGCGGCAGTTTCCTGCCGTTAAAACAGCGATAATTTTAATGAGGTTCTTGCTAATATGCCCCTCAATTCTTAATACCGGCACTAACAGCAGTCCACCACATGGCGACACTGTCTTATTTTGAGATGAGTACAGCAACAGTGTTTGATAAGTCAATATAAATAAAAAAATGAATACATTCCCACACACCATTTGCATAGCTTTGGGTAGCCTGTAATAATGTAAATTATCATGCTTGAGATGGTTAGAAGAACTGGCAGGGACAATCAGGCACAGGCATCAACGTTTCAAATAGCGATTCCTTATTTGCGATTTTTAAGGAATCGCAAATAAGGAATCGCAATTTGGAATGCGTGATTTTTTTCGTAATTTTTTAGCGATTCTGTTAAAATCGCAATTTTTACCGAATCGCATGATTTGTGCGAATTCTTATTTGCGAATTCGCATTTTGCGAATTCCCAAATTGCGAAAATGCACACATGCTGAATCACAATGAGATTACAACCAGGAAGGCAGGAGAGTAATTGCACACAGCTGCTTCCAGGTTTGAAGTGGAGGTTTCGAGGAAAAATGGTTTTTAGAGGTCAGAGAATGGGCGCACTGCCAGTATGGAAGCACTATAGGATAGAGTGAACGGTGGTGCAACTGGGTGAGTGGACAACCATATAACCACTCAAAGGAGAAGTCAGCTAGCTGTACTAATCCAATGTTACAAAAAGAGACATACCCTATGCACACACTCAGTGAGTATAAGAAGGTCACAATGTGGCCATGAACAATTTTGCAATTAAATGCAGAGGAACAATAGTAATACACAATGATAAGCAGTTAATGTAATTGAATGAACATATATAAGCAAAAATGTCTTGTTGTCTTGGTTTAATTTATCACAGCTTGAGAACAACCAGCCGGCACGTGTTTCATCGCATCTCGCGAATCTTCAGGGCTCTGAATGGTTGTGCTTGGACCAAGAGGTCGCTCTTCCGGTGATAATTCCGACACGGAGGGGCCCAAGACCAGTATTAAATTCAATAGTCAAGTTGAATTGATTGGCTGACAAGCGTAATGCGCTCTTATAGGTCACCCGGGAAATGGTATAATGGTCAAAAAGTGTTTAAATCGTTCCGTATCCAAGTAATCTTAAACGAGGGCTGAAAGAGGTCGCTCTATGGCCTCGTGCAAGTAGCCGTCTGAAGACATCTTGTTCGCTTCGTATCTCCCGGGTTTCTGTGTTCGAAGTGCGGACGACCCGGGAGATACGAAGCGAACAAGACGTCTTCAGACGGCTACTTGCACGAGGCCATAGAGCGACCTCTTTCAGCCCTCATTTAAGATTACTTGGATACGGAACGATTTAAACACTTTTTGACCATTATACCATTTCCCGGGTGACCTATAAGAGCGCATTACGCTTGTCAGCCAATCAATTCAACTCGACTATTGAATTTGATACTGGTCTTGGGCCCCTCCGGGTCGGAATTATCACCGGAAGAGCGACCTCTTGGTCCAAGCACAACCATTCAGAGCCCTGAAGATTCGCGAGATGCGATGAAACACGTGTCGGCTGGTTGTTCTCAAGCTGTGATAAATTAAACCAAGACAACAAGACTTTTTTGCTTATATATGTTCATTCAATTACATTAATTGAAGTGGAGGTTTGACAGTTGGAAGTTGGAGCTCAGCCTGGAGGACCTGCAGCAGTGTGTGTGTCTGCAGCTTCTGGAGAAATGGTTAATGAACATGCTGAAGGAGAAATCCAAGCCAGGAAAAGAAAAATTAAATTCAGTGACCAGGAGCTGGAAATAACTATTGAGGAGGTCACTGTGAGGCAGGACCAACTTTTTGGTAAACAATCTTTGAAGGTGCCTGAAGCAGTGAAAAGGAATCTCTGGCTTGCTATCCAAGCAAAGGTGAATGCTGTGGGTGTTGCACATCGTGATATAAACAACTTACAGAAACGCCGGTATGACCTGCGCAGTCGTGCCAAGGAAAGAATAGCAACCAGGATGAACACTTTTAACTGAAGCTTTGGTGGAGTAATTGACATCGATACCTCAGAGCTTGTTGGACCTTCGGAAGGTAAGATTTTTTAAAAATGTTTTTTAAAATGTACAAAGTGATTGAAAGAGGCCTTAAAATGATCTTGTTGTTGCTTAATTTGCAATGCTCTCATCTAGTAGTTCTTTTACATTTTCAAAATCTGTGAATTAACCATTTTAAGTCATAAAGCAGTGCATCATGGGAGTTGTAGTCTTTTTTAAAATTCTATATGCAACTGATAAGCAAAGTTAAAAAAAGGAGACCAAAGGAGACCAAAGTAGCCATGCAGCAAGTGATTTTTATTTGAAAAGCAATTTTGAAGAAAGTTTCAAAAAGTGCAAATTTGAAAGTAACACACTGTTTGCACTATTTCAATCATAGATACACAACAAGAAATTATTGAAAATGAATTGACAGAGTTTAATACTCAAGATGGACAAGACACAGATGAGTCAAATGCTGCCACTTCATCAACCTTAATTTTGGAAAGAAGGCAAAGACACAGAGTGCGCCAACTGCAGCAGTCTGATAGTGATGAAACTCCAAATGTTAATGTCCCAGAACTGCAGACTGTTGAAACACCAGCAACCTCTAACCCAATGCAGAGCAGGCATAATCGACTCCAACAGTTTTATAGGCACCGGTCACATGCGTCACAAAGAGGAAGAGCTGTAGAGGAGAGCAGCACCGGCAGTGTTGTTGAGGATAGAATTCTTAAAGTTCAGCACCTACAAGGCAAAGATGGTCACATCGACAAAGAGATTGGTGCAATGCACAACAGTATTAAACACATGACAAATGTAATTGATAAAGGGCATAGAACAACATCAGATAAGCTAGACCGCATTGCAACATCTTTGGAGACACTGTGCACAGTAATACAGTCGCAGCAAGGGAGAAGTGCTAAGAGGCATCTTAGAGCAATGACATGCATGCAGGGTCACACCAGGGGAATGTCTCGGCTTTCAAGCACTACTGCTCAACTCTGCAAGCAGACAGTAGCCATGCAACTGGAAATGAAACAAATTTGTGGAGAGATTGCCAGGGGAATGGGGACACTCCATAATGTTGTAGAAAGAATACAAAGTGATGCTGCACCTGAAAACCAGTCACAAATTGGGGGTAGTGATGTTGGCAGAAATGTCAGTGGCATACTTGACCCTGTGTTACCTGCGGCACACCGTAGCAACAGGAAAAAATACATTTCAAGCTACATGCCCATGGGCAATATGATAAGTAAAGGCAAAGCATTAGGGGTGTGTGGACGTAAAAAATAGTATGGTACCTTTGAAGTTACATTTTTGTCAGAAAGAGGACCATCTGATTGAAAAAGCATTGCTTTCTGCTTTAAAGTAAAGGCGTAGAAACTTACTATTTGATCTAAAAGCATTAACATTTTAAGAGAAAACTGCATATACTTAAATTTCTGTGCAGTAAACAGTTAACAGTCAAGTACCTGAATGTCTTGTGTGGTTCTTACCTTTTTTTAAAGTAATGTTGTGTTATCTCTGTCCTTCTCCTTCTACCCTCTGCTGCTTCCGGTCCATTTCATCTTGCATGGGGTTGATGAGGCTGATTATCATTTTGAGGTAGTACATCATCCAAATCCAGTTCTATGCCTCTCTTAGTGGCTATGTTGTGCAACATTGCACATGCAACTATTTTACAGCAAATTTCAGGACGATATTGTAAAGCACCACCAGTTTCAGCACACCAAAGGTTCTCTCTATCACATTGCGGGTTGCTATGTGAGCATGGTTGTATTGCTGCTCTTTTCTGGTTGCTGGATTGAGATAGGGTGTTAATATGTATGACCTCACTGCATAGGCACTGTCACCTAAGAAGTAATAACAGATACAATGCATGAGTAACATGTGTCTAGAAGGCACAGGGATATGTAAAAATTAGGAAATTTATAATTACCATGCAAATATCCATCTCCAAAATCACCAGCAAACAGTCGTGTGTGGATGGCACTGTGTCTAAAAATATAGGAGTTATGGGCACTTCCAGGGTAACTTGCCACTAAGTCTGTGATGATAGTTTTAGAATTGCAAATTGCTTGTATGATGAGAGAATGGTAACTTTTCCTGTTGCGGAAAATTTACTCATTTTCAGAAGGTGGGCAAATGGTAACATATGTGCCATCTACACAGCCAATGACAAGTGGAAAATGTGCCATGTTGTAGAAATTTGATTTGGTTTTTAGCAATTCCTGTTGTGTACTTGGAAATTTATTGTGATGCCTTATCCTTTGCAACATGGCATTCAGAAAAGCATAAAAAAATCTTGAAAGGGAACTCTGGGAGACACCACCAGCAATGGCTATTACACCCTGAAATGACCCAGAGGCAAGGAGGTGTAGTGAACATAATACTTGAACATGGGTTGGTATGGCTTGTATCCTGCGTGTTTGTCTCTCAAAGACTGGGTCCAATTCAGCAATTAAATCTAAAATTAAATGAGCATTAAGCCTATACTTGTCATAGATTTCTCCTTCTGTCTGCCGTAGTAAGGTAATGCGCACTCTGAAAATTCTCTCTTGAATAATCCTTCTCCTCCATCCTGCTGCAGCTCTCAACCTCTGCTTACGTGCCAAAAAAAAGAGTGCTGCCATTGTGAAAAAAAGTTTGATGCTTTCTGGGGCACCTTTTATGCACTCTTGATGGATTTCACCTGCATTGTGCAATTTTGAGGAAATTACCACCAGGTTTGACTTCTTCTTATTTTAAGAATTCGTTATTTACGATTTCTTAAGAAATCGCAAATAACGAATTTTCATGCATACAATTTTTTCGCAAAAAAATGAGATTCGGACAAATTGCGATTTTTTTAAGGAATCGCAAAGCATTTTGCGATTCCTAAAATAGCGAAAATACACTTCAAAGATGATGCATCCCAAAGCAATAAATTGCATTCGCAAACGGACGATTTATGCTATTCGTACCGTTTGCGAATGCAATTCACTTTGATGTATGTGGGCAAATGAGTGGTGCAGGCTGCTGTGGCCTCCCGAGAATGGCCCTGGATTCAGGGACAGTTTCTGGGCATGCGTGTAGGAGTTCCGCACTCTTTATTTTTCACCAAGTCAGGTGAACATTAATATTTGAAGTAATAGTAATGCAGGATTGCTGATACAGGCTGTGCTTCTTTGAAAAACATGTGAAAACTCACTCATTCTCACTGGGTATGAGTTTCTGCAGTTACTCCAATTGCCCTTGTCTTGTGCAGGCTGGAGCATGCCTAGCATCAACCTGCAAATACTATAGTTTTTGCTAGGCTTAGGAACTCACAGCCCTGAAGTCTGCAGGTCATCAGCTAGGCAAAGACATAGCCTCGAGGACTTCAAGATCATGTCACCACACCCTTTCCCAGCTCTCAAAGGGTGGAGTGGAGTCAACGTACATCACTGACCCCACCTCACCCTGTGACTTCTGGGAAAGGGTGAAGCAAAGGCTGCAGGTGGACAGTAGACAAATTGAGTCTGCGCAGTAGATCATCACGTGTTTTGAAGACACTGCACATACCGGTGTCTGCTTCCCGCGCTGCATTTTATGAGGGACAGCTGACATGAAATGGAGGCAGGATACACACTGCGGAGAAAGGAAAGGAGAGAGTAGTTTTTTTTGAGCTTCCCAGAAAGACATAATGAGTAAGCGACTCAGTCGGACTATTATAAAGGAAACATGTTATTGATATGTTATTTCTTGCACGGATTGGAGAGCAATGTGCCAGCTTTGACCATAAAGTGCAGTGCAAGTGCAGTGTTTAGCTGCTGTCTCTGCACTTGTACTGCTGCGTGCTGTAACCACACGTGCTCCCTGCGCGGAGAAAGAATGGGGTTCGGGTGGGGCACTGCTAAGGCATTCCTGCAGCCACAGGGAGGGCACTTCATGGGTCTGTGGGGCAAAAAAAAAAGATAAACAGCCTTCAGCCTGCAGCCCTCCCCAGACTTCAAAGAATAAAAGGTCTAATTTTTACATTCATAACACACACTTGAACACCTGGTGGGGAACACCGAGTCCCTGTGGATGGGGTCAATGCTGTGTTATATATATAGTGGCAGCAGGGCACTTGGTATTTCCTCTATGATAAACATGGAACATTGGGGCATATTTAGAAGGGGACTGTGCCACCGGACCATCACTTTCTATGCAGTTCCATTGACACAATGCCCTGCACAATATTTACAAAGTGGCATTAAGCCACTTTGCGTGAATCATCGCTGCTTCGTAAATATGCTACCCTTTCAAGCTGTTTTCTGCAGGAAAAGGTCATGCAATGGGTGTTGCTGTGGGTGTTTCACTGCAACACTCATTGCCTTTTGACGCTGCCCCAGATTACAAGGATCTGTAAATCTGAGGCAGCACCAAAAACTAACGCCATGCAAAAGCAGGCGCTAGATTGGCACAACTAAGAAAAATACTTTTATTTCTCCTTGGTTTAGCTTTTACTATGTGTTTTGCTTTCTTCAGCTCACATTGAAGTGCAAAACACCTTTAATGATTGTTTGTGTGCAGGAAGGTGACGCTTTCAGCACATAAACAATCATTAAATAGTGGCAATTTGCTACTTCTATATGTGCTGCAGAATGTGCAATGCAGGCACACGTGCACTATGGCACAAGGGTGTCTGTGTTGGGGCTAGACAGCTATTTTTAGCACCAGCACAAGGGAAAACACAGTAGTGTGTATTATGTGTTTTGCTTTCTTCAGTTCACATTGAAAGTGCAAACCACCTTTAATGATTTTTTTGTGTGCAGGAAGGTTTCTCTTTCAGCACATAAACAATCATTAAATAGTGGCAATTTGCTACTTCTATATGTGCTGCAGAATGTGCAATGCAGGCACACGTGCACTATGGCGCAAGGGTGTCTGCGTTGGGGCTAGGCAGCTATTTTTAGCACCAGCACAAGGGAAAACACAGTAGTGTGCATAATTGTTCTAAATACAGTGCATCCCTGCATTTTTTTAAATGACTCAGCGTGGCGCTGCACTATTTCCTTGTAGATATGCCCCATTATGCTAAAAATAATCACACCTTCAAGAAAAGAATGCTACGAAAGTAAATGTTCTTATTTACTTTAGTTTTAACACTGTTCCCTGTTTGTTTCCTTTAACCACAGCCAAAACTGTGACTTTGCATGTGAAGTATTTTAGTGTGCGACGATTGTACACAGGTGTCAAGTTCATTTCCTCTTTAAGGATAGCGCCCTGGTTGTTGTATCTTAGTAACTGTTGATGTGTTGTATCTTAGTGATTGTTGCTAGCCTTCCTAAGTTCTGGAAGGGAGGCTGGCAAACTGGAAGGCAGTTGCTGTGGAGAAGGACGTGTTCAGGGGTTGTTCCTTTATACTTGAATAAACCTCTCCAACCCAAATTATTGTGTCTGCGCTTCTCAAAAGTGGTGACGAGGATTGGATGCTAATCCATCTTCAAAAGGCAGACCGGACTGGAGAGGAATTATGCTTCCTCAACCACGCAATTCCCTTTGAAGTCTTTTTCCAGGAGTAGTACCCTTTGGAATAGCTACTAGAAAAATCAAAACAACAAGACATAGTTTCCGATCACCTTAGGATTTTGAGAGTGGTGCTCGTTATCAACTGGTTAAGGAGCGTCTGACCTTCAGACTTATTACTTAGATACAGCAGTCTGTAGTGAAATATAGGACATTTCGAACTGTCCTTGTGGTGGTATTTCTTTCCCAGGTGGAATGGCCCTCGTTAGGGCACTATATCTGGCTGGTACTGATGAAGGTGGCATTACATCTTTTGGCCACCGAAACGCATCGACCATTGTCCTGAGATCATCCTGCATTTTTGCAGTTCTTGTCTTTGGTCCTTCCAACTACGTTGCTATTCTGTAGTTGTGTTCCCCAGACATGTTATGAATGTGAAAGTATGTCTGGGTGTGTGTGAGTAGGTTCTGAATGGTTGTTGTGAAGTTGTTTTGTTTTTCTCTACCTAGGCTTATTTGATCTAGCTGTATTTATTGTGTTGTGTTGATTTATGTATTTAGAATTTATGTTGAAAATGAAAATACGTATTTAAAAATATGTATAATCCATCAAAATATTTTTGATAAAAGAAATGAAATAAAAGAAATATATTTGTATTATTGTTATAAGACTTTGTTCAGTGGGTTATTTATCTGGTTGGGGTGCTCACTGTATATAGGTGGATTAAATCCATTGTAGAAGAATTTAGGTCTTGAGGGAAATATTTTTTTGTTGTGTTTGTATACTTTTTCCCCCTCTTTTCCCTGACAGTTAACTTGCCTTTCAGAGGGGGTCCCCTTTTCTCTGCATCCTCAACCACGCAACCCCTGATCTTCTGGAGCAACCTAGAGACAAGTGACTGACTTCAACAGCGGCTACCATGGAGGATTTACCTATTGCGGTTTTCTGAAAAACAGCTGTAACAGGTGCAGTGTATAGCTGTTGTAAACCACACATCAAGGGAGGATACTAGTCTGATTGTGACTGAACACAGCTCGATTATCCACAGTTGACCCTTGACCCTGTTCTGGGCCGGTCGTTCCGCGCACCACGCACACTCCCCGTGAGTGAGCCCAGGCTGCCCCCGCTTCTGCCGAGTTTCGCCACTGTCCTGCAGCTGAGTTCTTGGTCCTTAGCATTTTTTTGTATTCTACCTCTGTATTTTTCTGCATTCTGCCTCTGTATTGTCTGTATTCTGCCTCTGTATTCTGTTATACTGTGTCCTGCCCCTGCCACGATTCCTGCCCTTCTCCCTGCTCCCCACCGCTGCTCCCCTGTGGCCCCGCCCCTTTTGTTTCTGTCTCCCTTCCCATTCGCCGCAGCGCTCCCGCCTCCCAGCTACTCCTCCGTCCCACTTCGCCATTTATGGAGGAGTGCACGCTTACGAGCAGTGGGCGCGCCGATTGCGGGCGTGCCGAAGGCGCGTTAAAGGCAAGCCCGTCTGTGCCCGTCCGCGCCTGGATCGCGCCCAGTACCAGGACCCCTGGCTCTCGTCGACTCCAGACCACACAACGGACCTACGACGCCACCACCCTCAACGCACTCAACGCCGGCCGAACCCCTGCCTGCTACCGAGCCACCCCGAAACGCACCCACGGACCCTTCACCTGCCAAGCCTGCAAATTCACCTGCCTACAGACCTGCACCACACATGCCAAGATGAGCACCAGCAGCAACCACCTCAAGTGCATCTTGCTCAACACCCGCTCCGTCCACAGACACGCCGTCGAACTGTGGAACCTGCTCGACACAGCATCACCAGATGTCGCCTTCCTCACGGAAACCTGGATGAACGCCTCCTCAGCGCCCAACATCGCCATCGCCATCCTGGACGGATACAAGATCACCCGGAGGAACCGCGTCAACCAGACTGGAGGAGGCATCGCCATCGTACACAAGAACACCATCCGCATCACGACCAGCGCCGATGACACCTTCACTGCCGCCGAACACCTCCACTTCCAAATACACACCGAACCCAAGACCACACTCAGAGGCACCCTTATCTATAGACACCCGGGACCACGCACACAATTCAGCGAAGACATCATAGACTTCATCAGCCCGCACACCCTCCCCTCCGCTGACTCCGCTGACTACATCCTCCTAGGGGACCTCAACTTCCACCTGAAGAACAACAAGGACAGCAACACCACCATCCTGCTGGACAACCTCGCTAACCTTGGACTCAAGCAACTGGTGAAAACCCCCACCCACTACGCCGGCCACACGCTTGACCCAGTCTTCTCCTCCAGCAAGTACATCACCTTCAGCCACTCCACCGGACTTCATTGGACGGATCACAGATGCGTCCACTTCAGCTTCAGAAAAACCACGACCCACCACCACCCGCAACAGGTTCCTCGCAGGAGCTGGAACAAGATCACCACCGATCAGCTCACCACCTCCCTCAGCCAGAACCCTCCCACCAGCAAAACGGACCCCAACAAAGCAGCCAGCAACCTCACACAGTGGATCACCAACTGCGCAGATGACCTCGCACCACTGAAGACCGCGCCCAGCAGACACTACAGCAAGAAAGCCTCTTGGTTCACCGACGAACTTAAGAACTCCAAGAGGAACTGCCGCACCCTCGAGAAAGCCTGGCGCAATGACCAGACCACAGACAACATGACTGCCCTCAAGCACGCCACCCGCAAACACCACCAGCTGATCCGCACCACCAAGAAGACAGCATTCAAAGAACGATTGGACAACAACGCCCACAACAGCAGGGAACTCTTCAGCATCTTCAAAGAGCTCTCCAACCCCAGCACCCAAAACAACGACATCACTCCCTCGCAAGACCTCTGCGACTCACTCGCCTCATTCTTCCACCGCAAGATCGCCGAAATACACAACAGCATTGGTGCACCACCACGCACCCAACCACTGAACCAACGCCCGCCACCACCACCCTCCGCACCTGGACCCCGGTCAACACCGAAGACAGCCGCACGATGAACACCATCCACTCCAGATCCCCAACCGACCCCTGCCCCCACCACGTCTTCAACAAAGCCGACATCATCATCGCACCCCAACTCCGGGACATATTCAACGTCTCCTTCAACACCGCCACCTTCCCGGAAAGCTGGAAGCACATCGAGCTCAGAGCCCTCCTGAAGAAACCAACAGTTGACCCTACCGACCTCAAGAACTTCCGCCCCATCTTGCTCCTCCCTTTTCCTGCCAAAGTCATCGAGAAGACCGTCAACAGACAGCTTACCGCCTTCCTCGAGACTAACGGATCCCTCGACCACTCGCAGTCCGGTTTCCGAGCCAACCACAGCACCAAGACTGCCCTCATCGCAGCCACTGACAACATCAGATCCCTGCTCGACAATGGGGAGACAGCGGCCCTCATCCTCCTGGACCTCTCCGCAGCATTCGGCACTGTCTGCTACCGCACCCTAGTGCAGCGCCTCAGCAACATCGGAATCCAAGAGAAGGCACTGGAGTGGATCATCTCGTTACTCGCCGGAAGAACCCAGAGAGTCCGCCTACCCCGTTCAGATCCGAGGCCACTGAAGTCATCTGCGGCGTACCACAGGGATCATCGCTCAGCCCCACCCTCTTCAATGTCTACATGAGCCCCCTCGCAGCCATCGCACGCCAACACAACCTCAACATCATCTCCTACGCCGACGACACCCAGCTGATCCTCTCCCTCACCAACGACCCCGCCGCCGCCAGAACCAGCCGACACGAACGGATGAAAGACGTCGCAGAGTGGATGTAGAACAGCCGCCTGAAACTGAACTCAGACAAGAAGGAAGTCCTCATCCTGGGGTCATCGCCCTCCGCCTGGGATGACTCCTGGTGGCCCCCTGCCCTGGGCACCACTCCCAAGCCAACTGACAACGCACCCAACCTGGGCTTCATCCTGGACTCCTCCCTCTTGATGACCAGACAAGTCAACGCCGTCTCATCATCGTGCTTCAACACCCTGCGCATGCTCCGAAAGATATTCCGATGGATCCCCACCGTCACCAGCAGACTGAACTACGGTAACACCCTCTATGCCGGAACCACAGCCAAACTTCAGAAAAGACTCCAACGCATCCAGAACGCCTCCGCACGACTCATCCTGGACATCCCCCGACACAGCCATATATCCGGCCACCTGGAAGACCTGCACTGGCTCCCCGTCAGCAAGAGGATCATGTTCAGACTCCTCACCCACGCACACAAGGCCCTCCACGACCTGGGCCCCAAGTACCTCAACAACCGCCTGACCTTCTACACGCCCACCCGCCAGCTACGATCGACCAGCCTCGCCCTCGCCGCCGTTCAACGCATCCGCAGAGCCACAGCCGGAGGAAGATCCTTCTCCTACCTGGCAGACAAGACATGGAACTCCCTCCCCATCCACCTTCGGCTAACCCAGGACCATCTCTCCTTCAGGAAGCAACTCAAGACCTGGCTTTTCGAGCAGTAACGGACCCCTCTCCCCCAGCGCCTTGAGACCCTTTCGGGTGAGTAGCGGGCTATACAAATGTCATGATTGATTGATTGATTGGTTGTGATCACAGAGATGGGCTAGCAGCAACGAGGGAGGTTGGATTGGGGACACATTGGAGTATGCCGACCTAAGCAAAACCTACATGCTGTGAAGGTAGCAAGTGTGCTCTTGCTACAGGCTGATCGTGTCAACGTGTGGGTAACTTGGCAGCTTGAGTGTGTGTTGTTATTCAAAACACACCTATCGGCATTCTGTTGTGAGCAATGTGTGTGCAGGTGCCGCGAGCGGTGATCGCCGAGAATTCTGCCATTGTTGTCCGGGTTGATTGATGCGAACTACCTGCATGAGGATGTCGTCAAGAGCAGAACCAAAAGCATTGTTCCGGCCCAAAGCATGGCAGATACGCTTATTCATTGCCTACGGAACTGTGCCAGCTGGCAGGCGTGTCATGAGAGATGTGCTGTGAGAGTGTACAGTGTTGAACAGAGGCAGGGAATAGAGGAAGGGAATTGTCCAAGTGTGCAGTGAGCAGCGGTGGAAGTTTTTTGAGCAGCGGTGACCCTTTAGTTATTTTAATTTCTTTTGTTGCTTGTGATACATGATGTTCGCCAATACTGCATAAGGGAACTCGAAGCATATGATGACCCTTGTCTCAAGCAGCTGTGACCACATTAATCAATTAAATTCATTATTTCATGTAATGAGCACATAATTGGTTATTGTTTAATATTGTTGGGATAAATGTCTAGGAAGTAAGTCTTTACCTTCAAGCATAGATAAGTTGTAAATATTAACTCCTCCAAAAATGTACAGAGTCCGGGCGAACCTGAAATGCCATGGGAGGACCGGTAAGAACTCTTTGAAACATATTTAGAGGCAATTGGTGGGGAATACTTTGTGGATTCCCGTAAGGTGGCATTGTTGAAACATAATTTGGGGTTGGAAGGTATGAAAGTTTGGAAAACATTGTCTTTATCCACATGGGTAAATTCCACCAATCAGGAAAGGGAAGAAGATGATGAGGGTGAAGATGCACAAGGGGACAATGCTGATGAATATTCAGAGATCATAAAAGCATTAGAGGAAACAGTCAGCCGTTTTGTGTAACTGGGCAACAAGGCGACAGGGAACCGGCAGTGGCAGAGGCTGGGCATAAATGCGGCAGCAGCAGCGATCACAGAGACTGCAAGCTGCGAAAACAGGCAGAGGATACATCACGAGTGGGCCCAGGAGGTACCTGCAACCTTGACCTTGACCCTGACCGCAATCCTGACCTCGATCCTGACCTTGACCATCACCCAAGCCCACAAGAGTTACTGAGAGCAGATACTGAAGTGCTTCCTCTGTTTCTGAGCCAACTGCTTCGCATACGCACTTGCAGATTCTCCCGTCCTCCCATTCGGAGGAGGAAAGAGTGCAGGCTCATAGAAACAGAGGTAAGTGAAGTTATAATTCTTATACCCCACTATTCATACATATATAAATAAATAATTAATAACTAGGGGAAGCATACTTGGAGTGGGGATTGCTGTGCACCAAACAAGTGGTAAAGCCCTAAGGTGAAGGAAATCCTTTCGCAATCTGTGGGAAGCTGAGAAGAAGAACGCAAAGCAAAGTAAGGACACAGTAAAAGCAATGGCCCTAGGGAAAACTAAACCATGCAGAGTGTTAAGAAATAGCAAAAAAACAGCAAATAAATCGGGAACAGCGAACGTGACCGGCTCACCTAATGGCCTGGTTGACGTAAACAATGAGATGGTAACACCAACCGCTGTCAGAACAATATCCATTAGAGCAACCCCCCCCCCCCCAAACACAACCCCGCAGCCAGCGCCGGCATCTGCCAGTTCAACAGGCGCAAAAGGTGGGTCGGTGGTATCAAAAACCATTAAGGATTTTATTGGCAAACATTTCAAAGAAAAAGAGAGAGCAGAAAAAGAGACAAGTGTAATTGTGACTACGCAAATTATCGAGGATCCGGCTGCATCAAGCATTGAGGCCTTGAATCAGACTGACTTTAACATCGCTGAGATACCACCAAAACCGCGTTTATCATCTTCACCAAGGATGTTTCAGTCGATTTCACTCAGGACTTAGGAGCAGTTATGGTGAATGAAGAACGAGTAGACTGTATTGACTCCATGGGAGAAGGGAACATTACTGGAGAGGCTCCCTGCCATAAGGGTCATGAAAGTCCAGGGTCCCCAAAAATAGTTGGATCAGATGTATCAGGCATATCCTTACGTAGCCTGGAGGTGACGGGTTATACCGGCCAATCCATGCTCAAAGTTATGCTAATGCTCCAGAAGACTCTGCAGGGCATTTTAGAGATTACAGTTCTAAACAATGACATTCTAAAACGACATGGTGATCATTTTAAGGGCATAAATGGGGAATTAGCACAGATTAAAAACTTGATGCCCTCAGTTGTAAGACCTGTAGAAACGCAGGAGGAAAATAAAGTGGCCAGGGGGGAAGAAGTGGAAGAGGAGACTGGCCCCCCAGAGAATGCACCCACACAATATGTATCCTACCGCCCCATTCTTATAAAGAGGTATGGGGATGAGAGGTATAGAAGGCCTAATATACTAAGGCGAAGGAAAGGGATTAAGGCCCGACCTAGTCGCTACCCCATAAAGTACCAGGATCATAGGGGGGGGAAAAGCCGGTATATAAGACAATAGATAAGGTAGCAAGGCAAGGAACTAAACAGTTAAATTTCGTAGAGAAAGGTGCAAGTAGCAGCAGACCTGAAGAACAATTCAGGGGGATAACGAAGAAGGATATGGGAGAGAACAAAAAGTTTACCAGGAGAAATCTCCCAGGGGTAAAAAAGAGTGCAAGAGTAGAGTGGGAGAGGGAGATGTCCCCAGGTGCGGCTCCCCACCCAATTAACTGGAAGGGGGCCAAAAAAGGGGGAGGAGAAGAAGCTAGTAGGCACTTAAGGGGAGTAAAGTTAGGAGGGAATCGCCAACATAAGCAGATAGTACCACCCGCTGACACTTAGATATTTGTAGAGCCAATAGGACAGGTGAAAGGGGGGAAAAGAATCAAAAAATTAAACCCCTTGAATCGTTCCCAGCTACTATCCTCATTTGGAAAGTGCCCCAGCCTAAGATATGTTAGCACTGATGATCTAAAAGAAGTGGGGTTCACGGTAAACACTAAGGCTGAGGAAATAACTAATGTCTTACTCCACTCAGCCCTAATAAAGGATGCTATAGAAAAGGCAGAGACCGAGATGCTACGGGAAGGCATTAGAATACTAAAAAGGAAGGACGTTTTATCAGATAAGTTAGGGAATTCATTCCTCAGAAATCATGCAGTTTTAGGCGAGAGACAAATAAAAATGATTAACCTGGGGAGAGGTATTAAAGACGCCCTAGAAATCACGATAAGACCTAACGACCAAAGGTGGGATATGAAAGATCCACTTGCTGGGAATAGATACAGAGAGCTGGCATACATGAGTGGTGAGGAAGATGGTTTTACGAGTGAGATCGATTAGGAAGTAGGATCGCCGCACAGCCTATCTATAATGACCTGGAACATAAATGGGTACAATAGAATAGTGGCATAGGAGGATTTTAAAAATATCTTGAGGAAAAACGATATTGTTTGCCTCCAGGAAACTTGGCTGTGTGGCGAAATCCCTGCTACCGTAGGCTTTACTTATTATGTAAAAGCCGCTAAAAGGAACACGGTGGGTAGACCTTCAGGGGGTTTGATGACGTTGATATCTACAAGGATTGCCAAGGACATTGAACCCCTGGAACTAAAGTGCAACTGGGCACTGGGCAATAGAGTGCGAACAATAAACAATATGTTGGGGTGTGAAAGACTATGCATTATAAATGTATATATTCAGAAAGGGAAAGCAAATGAATATAAGGCAGACTTGGAACGTTTAAAAACTGACCTGGATGAGGTGTGTAACCGGTTTCCAAAGGATGTGCTTATAATATTGGGAGAATTCAATGATAAATTGAACCCTAAAATAATGGACTCCTGGTTGAAGGACTTGTTAGATGCTTATAAAATAGAGCGGGCACTATTTCCCTGCTGCGAGACTTCAACTAAAGATGATGAGCTTGGGCAACTGTTGGGGGTTATGGGATTTGTATGTACCAACGGTAGAAAGGTAGCAGACAGGCCTGCGAAGCATACCTTTAAGGTAGGGCAACAATTGTGCCCCATAGATTACGTATTCATACAGGCCTGGCATTTCCATCTTATCAAACAGTTTGAAATTCTGGGGGTGGAGGGTAGCGACCACTATCCACTGCAGGTTGAACTTCAGGTAAATGGCCCCCCGCAGAGATAAAAAGTGCTATTAGTAGATGTAGAATACCCCAAGCGGTTTACAACACGAATCACTGAGGAATATATACAGAAACTAAGCGCATATCAGCTAACTGTGAATTTGGGTAACCTTGTACCAGAAGAGAGCATAGCCTGGTACGAGGGTATAATAAGGCAATTGGTGGAATGCCTCCGGATTAAGTTAAAGTGTAATAACCATAAAACAGTAAACAATGCGACATTACACCCTAATAATACCAAACATTGGTTTGATGCTGAATGCCGGAAACTAAAGGCCGGTATTAAGAAACAAGAAAGACGCCTCAGAGGTAACTACAGTGAGGAAGTGGTATCAGAACTCAGATAAATGAAGTTAAAATATAAGACAGTTATCAGAGATAAAAAAAGGAGTTTTAAGGACAGATGTTGGGATAACTTACTCGTGGTAATTGAAGATAAAAATGTGAAAGGCTTTTGGAGGTTAATACAGGACTGTATGGGAAAAGCACAAGGCACCATGCAGTGCTCAGTGCCAGAGGACAAGTGGCTGACCTACCGAGAGGAAATTTATGGGAAATGGCCAATGAGGGAGGGAATAATGGTAAATGCTTGGCCAGGAGTAAGTGAAGAATTAAAAACTCACTTTTCCCCAGATCGAATCAGAACCATAATATCTAGGTTAAACCTAACACGGGCAGCTGGCCCTGACAACCTGCCAGCTGTCATAATAAAAACAAACATAGAATGGTGGGCAGAGTTCCTTTCAAATATGTTTTTAGGGATCCTAAATACAGGTGAATTCCCTGCAAATTGGAAAGGGGCTATTGTTAGGCCAATCCATAAAAAAGGCGATGCAAACTCCCCTAAAAATTACCGCTTAATAAACCTTTTGGATATAGGTGAAAAGGTATTTTCCAAGGTAATCCTAGGGATACTAAAGGAGTGGGTGGAAGACAAACAGATAATACCCCCAGAGCAGGGGGGGTTCAAAGAAGGCCACTCAACGATTGACCATTGTTTTGCTCTGTGGTCCATCGCACGGAAGTCAATTGATCAGAGGGGTAATTTATTCTGCTGTTTCATTGACTTCTGTGCAGCCTTTGATCTTGTGGACAGGGAACAGCTGTGGTCAACACTAGTAGGGTATGAACTACAGGAAGACCTGCTGGTCTCTATCCAAGCATTACATACAGAAAATTGGGCACAGATAATATTGGACACGGATGGAGGACTGACCGGGAGAATTCCTATTGGGAACGGGTTACCGCAGGGGTGCGTCCTAGCCCCCCTGCTGTTCGCCCTGTTTTCAGCTGACCTACCCCAAGTATTAAGAGATGTCAGAGGGGCGAACCCGAAATTGGGAGGAAAGCACATATCGTGCCTCCTTTATGCCGATGACCTAGTAATTATGGATCAAACGGAGATAGGCCTCCAGAGAAAACTAAATAGGTTTAAAGAATATTGTACGAGTAAAGAATTTGTGGTAAATATGGATAAGACTAAAATTGTATGTTTTGGGAGAAGAAAAGTGAAGTTCTCGTGGTATCTTGGCACAATTTTGCTTGAGAGGGTGACTAATTACAGATATTTGGGAATGTGATTCTCAGGTAACCTGAAATGGCACACACACCTGCAATCATTAAAAATAAGGGCATTGGCGTCGGTCAAAGGCCTAAAAAGATTTAATAATACCTATGGTGAAAGGTCAGATAGGCCGGTCTTAAAAGCCTATCAAGCAATGGTCCCTCCACAATTTTTGTATGGAGCCGAGGTTTTTTATCTCAGTGGCAAGACCTCCTGGGATAGAGAGGAGGGAAATATATTAAAAAGCTTATTCGCACTGCCAAAATCCTCTATGGTGCAGGCAGCACGACTGGAGCTGGGAATAACCTCCTGTGCTATAACAGCTTGTATGAGCCTTGTACGCTTCTGGCAGCGGTTGGGAGTAGGGGAAATCGCTAAAATCTCCCAATGGGCTAAGGAGGAAATTACCATTAGTGAGCTTCCCTGGGCAAAAGAGGTGAGAGCCTCAATAAGCAAGGCTTATGGGGTGTTAGATTTGAATGTATGCTTGCCGCAAGACCCCATAATAATTGGGAAAAAAGAATTAAAGATTCAAGGGGTCAATATGTCCCGTAGGTATGATCGGGACTACCTCGCTCAAAAGACCTCGGTAGCACACATGAAAGTGGCTTGGGAGAGCAGCCAACACTTTCCCTACGTGGATCGGCTACCCAGCCATAGTCTGAGGCGAGAAGTCTTGAAAATGCGAATTGGCATAAACCCAGGTTATGCGAATAACGGGGTCCGAAACCTAATGATAGGATGTAATGGGAAATGCACTTGCACTTTAGGAACCACCTGCGATATTTTACATATTTTATTAGATTGTAAGAGATTTTTAGACTTTCGAAAGAAGTTTTTATGTCCGATTTAAAAAAATATATAAGATTAAGCACAGAATGCAAGCTGCTACTCTTTTGGTGGAAATGGAGAATTTAGATATAGCCTGTGCGTTGGGGAAATATAAGAATAAAGTTAAGTTGTTCCTTAAATGCGCAGAAGAACATGTATAGTGCAGCCCTTACCTTTGAATAAAGGTAGAGATACCAAGGTATAACAGTAATTGTGGTTTGACAAACTTGCTTTGCAAGTTAAATCTGGTTCTCCATCTGATCCAGTAAGACTGGCTCTTTTTAGAGATCAGGCCTTTATGGGACGCTCTGCTGTGTGTTCCTTAGTCAACCTCTCTTTGGAGTCGGGGGTGGTCCCAACCAAGTGGAAGCAGGCGGTGGTGTCCCCTATCATCAAAAAGCCTTCCTTGGATCCGTCTAAGCCCGAAAGCTACAGTCCCATCTCACTGCTACCCTGGCCGGCGAAGATAACAGAGGCCCATGTCAATCTGGCCCTGTCAGAATATCTTGTCCGGACCAATGCCCTTGACCCCACACAAAACGGCTTCCGTGCTGGGCACAGCACGGAGACCGCCCTTCTTGTGATGGTGGAACATCTCCGTGCGGTGTTGGATGCTGGTCAGACGGCGGCGCTGATATTGTTAGATCTCAGCGCCGCCTTCGACGTGGTCTCTCACAGTATCCTTTTGCATCGGCTCGAGGAGATTGGTGTCGGCGGCCAGGCCCTGCAGTGGTTCCGCTCCTTCCTCGGCAATCGTTCCTTCTGTGTTGCCATCCCTCCCTTCAAGTCCAATTTCCAGCCACTGGCCATGGGGGTTCCGCAGGGATCCTCGCTGAGCTCCACGTTGTTTAATCTGTACGTGAGACCGCTGGCTGAGGTCTCCAGGCAGTGGGGTCTAACTTTGGTCTCATATGCCGATGACACACAGCTGGCGGTTACTCTCAGCGGGGATGCGGAATTAGATGCCCCCCGGTTTCAGGATGGACTGAAGGCGGTGGGTAGCTGGTTGACGGGGAACTGTCTCCAGCTCAATGCCACTAAGACAGAGGTTATGATTGTCGGAAGGGGAGTGGAGCTATGGGGCGACCAATGGTGGCCACCAGAGCTGGGACCAACCCCGATTCCGGTGTCGGAGCTGAAAAACCTGGGAGTTTGGCTGGACGCTGGTCTTACCTTTGTAGGACACACTAAAAAAATAGCTGCCTGTTGTTTTGGTCTGTTGAGGGGCTTAAGACCTGTCCTCAAATATTTCGATGCCCCAACCAGACAGCTAGTAATCCAGGCCACTGTCATCTCTCGCCTGGATTACGCCAGCTCTCTTCTGGTCAGGGCTAATCAGGCTGAGCTTACTCGCCTGCAATGGGTACAAAATGCTGCGGCCAGAGCGATTGTCGGCCTGCCCAGATTTTGCCCGGTGGCGAGTGTTCTTCACTCCTTACACTGGCTCCCAGTGAGGAAGCGTATTCTTTTCAAGGTCCTCTGTTTGTCTTTTAAGATCTTAAGAGGCATAGGCCCTGAAATTATGTCTCACTTTCTTTCCTTTTATGTCCCTACACGCACCCTTCGCTCTCAAGGCCAGGCCTTTGCTGTAGTTCCTAGATTTAGGCTTAGCCGTATGGGGGGACGTTCCTTTAGCGTAAAAGCTGCATCAGCTTGGAACTCTCTTCCGGTTGAAATCCGTCTGCTGGAAGATCTTATGGCTTTTCGAAAAGCCATAAAAACCTTTCTGTTTTAGCTGCCCATTTTAGTTCTTTTGCTTGTTCTGTTGTGATATTAAACTTAGAGTGGTTCCTTCTAGTTTTCTGCTTTTTCCTGTTGTGTTATGTCCTTCCTTGTCAAATGCGCCAGGACGCTCCTTAGCTGGAGTAGCTGTGCGCAGAACAAAAAACAATAACATAACATAACATAACATAGTAAAAACTGCATGTATAGGCAACATTTTAGCGATTTTAACAAATAAATGTTATAATACTCCATTTTAAAAGGAACAAGAGAAGTTCAACTACATGTATCTTAAGGTGTAATTGTGGTTTTAATATTATCATGTTATGCTGCTGCTCTTTCTCTTTGCTGAATATTGTCATGTTTTGCGGCTGTTCTTTCTCTTATCACGGAATGTGGGAAATGTACTTTTAAGGTTTTAACAAATCAAATAAAGTTTTGTTTGACTGACTGATTGACTGGCAGTCAGCATTGTAGTAGAGAGGCACACATTTTTTCCTGATCACATGTCCAGGTAAATCAGTAGAGCAATATATTTCAGTGCTAGGGATATTTGTGTCAACCTGTAGGATTGGGGATTTACATGAGGAGATTATAAGAGATCAATTCATCAACAGACCAAGTAATATTAAGATACAAGAAAGGCTACTGGATTTAAAAGATCCATCCTTACAGAAAACCATAGAGGTGGCAAGATGTATAGAAAACACATCCAAGTATGTTATAGAATTGAATAGTGACCAAACAAGAGACAAGGGTGATTCTGCTAAATATTACATCGTGGAAAAAAACACTGCCAAAAAAGAGGATGAGAGTATAATAAGGGGATTTTCCCAACATATAATCATGTTTGCTATAGAACACACCTCTGATTCAGAAAGATGTACTGCAAGTGCAAGAATGGGTAATTTCTCAGCATGTGCAAGTCTTGTTCACCAGATAGCTGGAAACGTTCTGTGCATAACTATCAGGGAGTGTAGTGAGGAGGATTCCGGTGAGGAAATTGATGTGGTTGACGTTTTGGTTGTTGTGATGACACAGACAACAACATTTGTGAAGGTTACAATCCACCCAAATGCACCATGCAAATTAATGGTACCAAAATATTGGTCTTGGCAGACTCTTGTTCTCCATACACTATAATTGACAAGGATACATGGGAAATGGTAGGCAAGTGCAAATTTAGTGTCCCAGACATAGAATCTGTAGATTATTGTGGTATCAAACTTCCTTTAATGGGATTCTTCAAATGTAAATTGCCATACAGGTATAAGGAGGGAGATAGCTAGCAAGGTATGTGTTGTAGGAAAGGGAATAACGTTGTTGTATTGGTGTGAACAGAAAATGTTGGGAATTGTATTAGATCCCAACCACCCTCAACAAGTGTTAGTAACTTAAGACGCTGAGAAATCAAAACAGAGCATTATTAATCCCAAGTTGTTTGCAGGTGACCTGGGATGTTAGACCAAGTTTAAGCATCCCATTATATTAAAGCTGAATAGTGTCCCATGTGTGCACAATGTGAGGAACATAATATTTGCACTCAGAGAACTGTTGAGGAAGTTTTGGAAATGGCCCTTTTTGCAAACATTTTGCTTCTTACTCCAATTTGTTCCTGACCTGTTGTTGTTGGTTTGAGGCCTCTGGGCACTTTACCAGTGCTGACCAGTGCTAAATTGCATATGCTCTCTGGGTAAATTGTGTTACGGATCGGTGAGTGTGCCACCCACATGAGTAGCCCTGAAAAAGTAACTCAGACCTGCCACTTCAGAGTCTACACGCAATTTGTAACTGCCATGTCAACCCATTTGCCAGGCCCTTAAACTTCCCTTTTCTATATGTTAGTCAACCCTAAAGTAGGCCCAAGGTAGGGTACAGTGTATGTGAAAGGTAGGACATGCCCTGTTGTGTGTGGCATGTCCTGATAGTAAAATACTGCCAATTTTGTTTTTCACTATTGCAAGGCTACGTGCTCCCATAGGACAGAATGGGGGATCTTATAAACATCACTGGCCCTGCAAACTAGGTAGAAACATAAAGTTTAGTATGCCAGAACTCAGAATCTAAAGATGCATCTTTTAGCTAAGGTGATTTTTACATTCTGTGTTTGAAAATACCACTTTTAGAAAGTAGGTATTGACTGTCTTGGTTTTGGAGGACAGGGGCTGGAGAGGAGCTGTGGCTCCAGATAGTCTAGGTGGGTAAGGAAAGGGCTGAATAGACCTGGACTGCATTTAGAGTAGGGGAGGATATTTCCTTTTGCCTGAATGGGCCTGGTCTACCTCTGACAATGCTGTCTCCATCTCCTACCAGGAAGCCACACCAGAGAGGACAGAACTGGTTCTGGCTGGGCACAGACACTCTCTGCCTGAGAGGACAAAGGATTTTGGGCTATAAAAAGTGGGGCCCAAACCCCTGAACTTTATAACCCTTTGGGACCAAGAAGCCTGCCAAGAAGAAGAGCTGAAGAAGCTCTGACGAGGAACTACCACTTTGCTGAATGCTTTGTTGTGTTGGCCTGCAGTGGCTACTTCTGTCTTTAGCAGTGAAAGAACTGGACTGAACTATCTGCAATCTATCTTTGTGAGTTTTTCCAAGGGCTTGAGATAGAGCTTGGCCCCTGTTCAAGAAGCCTCAGGAACAGCAGAGACTTCAAGTTCTTCTGTCCTCAGCACTGGGGACTGTGTGTTTTGTGCTGGAACAGAAGAAAAACCAACCTGACGCCGACTACGATGCCACTGCCGACTCTGTGTCCTGAAGACACCACAGAGGGCATCGCTCTAATGCCGCACTGCGACCCTGGTCTCACAAACGACGCCTGCTGACCCTGCTTGCACCGCAACCTGTGGGCACCACACTCCACATTACCTCGATTCACGACTCCGCCTTGGTATCCCCGACGCTGCTCAAGGGCACTGCTCATAATGCTACACGACAAACCGCCCTCATCCCACACAGCAGCCTTGGCCTTCTGATGCCAGTGCCATCGACTCCAGTTTGTCAGCCGACAACAGCAATTCAGCAATGACGATGCCGCTGCCTGCACTGTGGCCTGCCAGCACCGCGACGAGCACCGCATCACTTCGCACCGCGATCCTGGTCTCACTGATGACACCATCTTATGCCGCCACTGAGCCACTGCTCGTACCGCGACCTGAGGGCATCACATGGCGCACCGCTACACTTCACCCAGCAGCACCCGACGCCAGCACTCCTGACTTCAACCGTGAGGGGTTTGATCTGCAACACGTGTGACTTTGAGGGCTCGACGGCTCCTGCACCGACATCCGTAACCGACGCCTGCTAACGCTGTGGTTTCATAAGCTCAGCCAGAGGTTGCCGACACCCTGCATTTCTAAAGGTACTGTTTTGCGAGTCCTCCCGACACTGTAGCTGGCTTGCGACACTGCGGTCAGACAGAACTGTTTGGATTTGTTTGTTCACTTCGCCATTATAGCCCCAGAGCAAGATATTGACTTCAAGGAACTGTTTTTCAAGGTTATTTTGATAACTGATGATTTCTAAGTACTGTATTGTGGATTTGTATCATTTTTGGTCTTGTCTTGAGTATATAAAATATTGGATATCTTTCTAAACTGGTGTGGTGTCCTTTTGTAGTGCTTACACTGTATTACTGCTGGTTATGTGCAAATGCTTTACACATTGCCTCTATGATAAGCCTGACTGCTCGTGCCAAGCTATCAAGGGGGTGAGCAGGCATTATTTTAGGAGCATGACTTTCTTATCCTGACTAGGAAGAAGGGTCCCTATTTGGACAAAGCTCCCTACCTCTTCCAACCAGAGACCCCCATATCTAACAGGAAGGAATGGCAAAGATTGTGTGAGGCACATAGAATCATCTGAATGGCTCAGCTCCATTGTTTTGGCATGCAAATCGGATGAAAATTTGCGCATGTGCTTTGATTTGAGAGATCTCATTCAGAATATCTGGGTTGACCACCATCCATTACCTCACATTAACAAGATGGTGTCTTCTGTCACTATTGCAGCTTATTTTTTCTTTGATTGATTTATCAATTGCATATCACCAAATTCGTTTATACCCAGCATCTAAACATTTTACTCTATTCATAACACCAGAAGGTGCATTCTGGCTTGTGCAGATGCCCTTCGTTTTTGCTTCTGCATCTGCAGTTTTCCAAAGAGTAATGTGTAAGATTTTGGGAAATATGTCCAAAGTTTTAGAATTTCAAGATGATGTCCTAGAGTTAGGTTAGAATCGTGAGTAAAACAATGAAACTTTGGACAGAACATTAAACAACTGCAAGAAGCTGGGCTGACTGTAGGTGTCAACAAGTGCAAATTTGGTGTGAAACAAATTGACTATCAAGGGAAAACCATATCAGAGGAGGGGCGTTAAACAAAAAAGGAAATTGTTGGATGTCATTGCTGGTGCACCACCGCCTTTTGATAAAGAACAATTACGTCAATTCCTCGGACTAGCTGAGTTTTATTCTAAGTTTGGCCAACATTTTGCCAACAAGGTTCATGTCTTAAGAGTGTTAATGAAAAAAGGAAACGAGTTTGAGTGGTCAAATGATTGCCAAGTTGCCTTTGATGACATCAAGGAACAAATAGTAAAGGCAGTGGCTTTGAAGCCCTCAAGATCATACTGTGATTGTAGTGGATGCTAGTGCATGAGGTTTGGGGGCTGTTCTGATGCAGAAATGAAATTGTGAAGAACGTGTAGTAGCATTTGCGTCTTGTAAATTATTGGGAGCAGAAGCCATGTACCCAGTTATAGAGAAGAAGGCCTTAGCGTGATGGTGGGATGTTATTTATTTCAAAAGAAGTAAAAGTTGATCATAGGCCTCTTATAGATTTGTTCACAACCAGCACAGAGATGGCAGATTAATTGGACCAGAAGGGCTGCGATCTAAACTACTTAACTTGTTACATGAAAGGCACAGTAGCATGTCGGGGATTAAAAGACGAGCGAGGGAAACATTTTGGTGGCCAGGAATGGATAGAGAAGTGGAAGGGTGTGTACTGGATTGTGTAAATTGTATGTGCAGTGACAAGTCCCACCGAGCTGAGGAGGCAAGATGGCGGATTGACGCTGTCTCTGAGCGCTGGTACACAGAGGAGCTCCTGAGGCTATGGAATCAGAGCAATAAAGATGAGCAACAAGAAATGTGAGGATTAGAAGGAGAAATCAGAAGGAAAAGAAAAAGCAGATTTGAACATTTTATCTTGTATTAAAGCTGAAAATTGGGCTGTTGTCACGGATTGGGTTTCACTACGAGACTCACCTAGATACACCCTTCCTGAGTGGGAATCCGATGTACTCCTGTACTGAATGCAGGCAATTGGACCTAAGCGCTTACCATCCATGAGGGTTGCCGTGTGTTTGGCGGTTCGGCGTTCTCTGTTGAGATTGAGACCGCACCCTCGGGTCATGCTGTGCTGGCAGGCTTATGCGGCACTCGGCATTTTCCGGACTATGGCCCCGCCAAAATACACACATGAGGAACACCCGTGCTACTAGCCGACTGCCAGTAAGCATCACAGGCTGTGCGGGGGGATCAAGGCTTGGAGGTACAGAAAGGCGTTTTATCTGGCTTTACCATCAGAAAGCTCGGGAGGCTGGTGTTGCGCCTTTTACGAAGCGCTCAGTGGAGCTATTTTCTTCGGAGGCTGGAATGGAAATATGTGATGGAACAAAACTAGCAGAAATATTCACACATGCCTTAGACGCGCACCAATGTAACATAGTGCCAGACATGGAGACCCAAGCTTCTAGTCAAGATGCTAGTAGTTCTAAGCAGTCTGATTACTTTGAAGTAAATGTTTCTTTCAAGGCTGGGGAACAACTGGCTGAGAGTATGGGAACGGAGCTTGAATTGAACCCTGATTCTGAGTCTGGTCATAAAAAAAAAACAACAGAAGGCTCTTTCAGACACTATCTTTGAGAGACTGAATGAGACACCGTCGGGTATTAGTAATGGATCAATAAGTTCGATAGCTGAGGGAGGTGATGCGGTGGGAGGCATCCTAATACAAAACAATGGGACACATTCATTCGCCTCGAAGAGGATGGTATGGCTCTTACAATCACTACTGTTAGCCCTGCTCCTGCTCACCATAATAGGCATCCTAAACCCAGACCTATAGTGATCCAAGGACAAAAGGGGTCGAATAATACTTCGACACAGAAGGTGCAAGGCAAAAACAAAACCAAAAGCAAACTCCAAATTCAGAGGGCAGAAAGAAAATCCTAAATCTAGAACACCAAAGGGTACAGAGGAGAAATTTTTGAAAACATCAACGGGTCGTCTGTCTGGAAAACAGGGATCGATGCAGCTGAAAAAGGCAGAAGCGGTCAGCCCCATACGTCGATGGGTGCAAGCGAAAGGAGGGGTAAAACCCTGATATCTAGACTTTCGGATGTAGGATTAACAGATGATATCTGTGGGGTATTAAGGCTTTCCGCAGGGAGAACACCTGAGGAGACAGCTGAAGAGAAATGCTCTCGCCCAGCTGTCTGTGTCCCCAACAAAGAAGAAGAAGATCTCCAAGAAGACCCCAAGGCAAAGACACACCAAAGGTAGAAGCATTGCTATTCTCACTAATCCTGCAGTCTCTAAAAGATCAAAGGGAGGAAACAAGGTAACTTTTCTCTCAAGTTAGAGCCGACAACCCTCACATTCAGCTGTCATTAAAGGAAGTAACTTCAAAAATTGGAACTCTTACAAATGTTATAGTGGAACTTCAATCAAGAGTAGTTAGTACGGAAGAAGTAACCTCTAAAATGACAAATACGGTTCAGCAACATGATGAATTGCTAATGACAATGCAGTAGAAATTTGAGTATAAGGAAAATTGCCAAAGACGACATAACGTGAAAATGTTTGGCATCCAGGAGGGGTAAGAAAGATCAGATCCTAGGGCCGATGTGGTGCATCTATTACAGAAGGCTTTTCCGGACCTGGGAGACTGGGACTGGGATTGCCAGATCCAAAGGGCCCACAGACTGCCATTGGTACAACGTAGGCAGGATGCTCGTTACCCACACCGTTTTCTTAATAATTTTGGTAATTTCTTGCTTAGGCAAGCAGTTTCATTGAAAGCTAGACCTAGAGCACCTGTCTCAGTAGAATCATTTTCTATTTTGTTGTTGTTTAGGTTTCTGCAAAGAAACAATGGACAGGCGCTGGCAACCAAGGCAATTGATTAATCCCTTAAAATCAATTGGGGTGCAAGTATATTTGCAGGAACCTGTGCACCTGAAAGTAGTACGGAAAGGGCAGTCATTTTTCTTTTATCTATGAGTTAGAGGCAAAGGAAGTATTATGCAGATGGCAGAAAGGGGGGACTGAATAAGGATAAGGGTTTTTTGATTAGATCTATGTTCAGGTTGTTGGATAGTTTTGTCAACCGCTTCTTAATGCTTTTTGTTTTTCTAATGTCTGGTATCTCATCTTCTCTACCCTATTTCGTTCCTATGTCAGATTATACGCAGGACAGATAATGGGGAACTTAGTCTTGGGGTCGCTGTGGAGACTGGAGTCTCAGTTTGCTGCCAAAACAAACAGCAGCATAAGGAAGACGATGATTCCTCTGTCTTGGTGTAGGGGGGCCGCCCTTGACAGGGGCAGGGGTGGTAGGGGGGAGTGGGAGGGTACAAAAATCAGGAAAAATCAAAGGGAGGGAAATAAGGAATAAAAAGGTTAGCAAAGCAGCTGAAAACAGCATTAAAGTCATAAAAATTGAGGGTATGGTTGACAGAGCTATGTTTTTCATATGGATCAGTTTAAGTGTTTAGCATGAAATGGGGCTGGATTGAATAGCAAGATTAAGAGACAACTGGTAGCAGAGGTGAGCTCGCCTCTGGCTAATATATGCACCAGCAATCCCACTGAGACGCAACCCAATGCTTCCTTGTCTGGAAGAAAGTGGGGGGGAGATACTCTTAGCTGGCAGCATGCTACATACATTTGCTGATATATACCCGGACGGGTTGTTCATAGAACCACCGACAGGAGTGGACGGTTCGACAGTCCCATTCAGGGAGGTATTTGCTTATCACAAATTGAAATCATCCTGTCGAGCATTCTGGGAGGGATTTCCAGATGAGCCCCCAACATTACTTGAACTCCAAAATATACTAGCTCGGGCTTCCAGAAAAAATTAGTGACCTGCCTGTATACCTCAATGCAAGACCAAGCCCCGATTATCGTGCCTACCTCCATACAGCTTTGGAATAGGGAGCGCGATACACCACTACTGAGGTGTAATGGTCCTTCTGTTGTAGGCAACTCTTGGAACTCTCTCCCAACTACAGACTGCGCCTTGTACATTTTAAATTCTTGCATGGATACTACCGCACCCCTGTTAGCCTCTATCGCATGCATTTGAGGGACGATGCTAGATGCTGGAGATGTGGCCTGGATGATGCTGCCTTCCTGCATATAGCTTGGAGCTGCCCTTTCCTCACTAGTTACTGGACTGAGATTTTTGATGCTGTCAATCAGATAGTTGGAAGGTCTGATTATCCATCCCCACAATTGGGCCTCCTGGGACTGGTGATTGACAATGAACCTTTCAAACGCAAACTGCATGCCCTTTTATTATTATACACCAGACGTCGGGTTGCTATCCGATGGGGTCGTAAAACTTTGCCTAAATTTGCAGCCTGGCTGTCGGACGTTACCTATGTGCACACGCAGTTGGGTACAAACTAGGAGTTGATGCCGTCTGCCTCTAGACCCCGAGATATCTGGGAGCCATTCTTGCAATGGGCACGGGCTGAAGCAGGTTCTCCTTCACCTGAACATATAATGTCTGGGGCTGCAGAACAGGACAACACTCTGGATACACATGCCCAGGGACCTGAGTGAGGGGGAGAACTGCCTCAAATGTGTAGTAACGGCTGAGCCTTGTAAGGTAGATACTTACCATAGCAGTGCAGACTCGACCATTGCAGTACCATGTACTGCTGTATTCCTTAAAAGACTATTCCTCTGTGTGACGACTGCACCATGTTGAATCCTTGGACTATTGATTCTATGCTGACTACTCTGTGACCAGCAGCCTGATTCATCAAGCTGAAATCGGCTCGCAAAGGGCCAGATTCTCAGAATCTGGCCCTTTGAGAGTGCGATTTTTGCATTTGGGATTCATCATCCCAAATGCAAAAATCGCTATTTAGAAAATCGCAAATTTGCGAGGAATAGCATTTAAGGAATCTCTATTAGAGATTCCTTAAATGCTATTCATGAAACATTTTAAAATTGCGAAATCGCAAATTTCGGCCGCTATTTACCGCGAGGTCAAACCTCGTGGTAAATAGCGACACCCCTGGCACCCTTCAAATCGCATTCTTATTTGCGATTAGCTAATTGCTAATCGCAAATAAGGAATACTCCCCATTCATTCCTATGGGCCTTTTGGCCCATAGGAATGAATGGGGAGTAATTCCTTATTTGCGATTAGCAATTTGCTAATCGCAAATAAGGAATCTGTAGGAATCGCAAACATTTTTGCTATTCCTACATGAATACAGTTTTGCGAGTCTGGAATAGCGATTCCTTATGATTCGCTATTTCAGACTCGCAAAACCTACCATTGATGAATCAGGCTACAGATGTTTTGTACTGTGAATGCTACATGATCCACATTCGACTGTTAATTATACATGTTGACTGATACCTGTTGTGTTGTTATGATCTTGATAATCATCTCATTACATGTATGTAACACAGGCGAATGTATGATGCTGTTGTATCAACTTATATACTGTCTCTATCCGATCGTATGTATTGTGGCTACATTGCAAACTTTGGTAGCAGAGGAATAAAAAATGTATATTCCCCAAATGGTTATGTTGATGGAAACACACCTTTCGTATAAGGATCACAGGCTGCTAAAGCAGTTAGGTTTTGAAGTGATAGTGTGCACTGCACAAACCGCTTCTATATGGGGGTTGCCATTTTAAAGCACAAACGGTTTGTGTGGGTGATCAGCAATACAATGGCAGATAAAGATGGGAGGTGGGCTATGGCACAGTTATCGATAAAGGGAAGGAAATATGCATTTTGTGCAGTGTATGGTCTGAACATAGATGACCCTACTATTTTTGACGTGATAAATATAGAAATGTTGAACTGGGAGGGGGAACGGGTAGTGATGCGTGATTTTAATTGTATCATGGATTATGGTATCGACACAATGCGACGGGGTGCATTTCAAAGAGTGAGGAGGACAAGAACTTCAATAAGGGAATTAGGGTGACTACAGGCTGTTAGGGATGTGTGAAGAACTTTACACCCTAATATACCAGGTTATACTTATTATTCTGCGCCACAAAAATTATACTCTCGGATAGACATGGCCTGGGCTACAGACTCTATAGTATGGTCTACGTCTACGTATATGATTAGGATTCCAGATCAGAACAAGTTAGCCAGACCCTTCTAATTTCCTAGGTATCTATTGACTGATCAGGAGTATGTGGCTAAGATCAGGGGTCAACTGGAGATCTTTTTTAAAGAAAATGCAGGATGGGCTTCCCCTATAATAGTGTGGGACACTTGCAAGGCTGTTATTAGAGGGTATACCCAACAATATATCTGGCGGCAAAACAGGGAGCGAATAAACGCCATCAAAGCATCTATAATAGAGATTCCGCAGGTGGAAGATCGGCATGCAGAGGCTGTTATGAAGGGTACGGAGGATATGGAACAATTGGGTTTTACTTTAATCAACTTACGCTCGACCCTGAAGAATACATGTAGAGAGAAAAGTGTGGCAAGATATAATAAATACTACTTGTCACAGTATGAATTTGAGGAGAAAATAGGTAATGTCCTCCCTTTTAAAGTGGCAGATGACCAGACCAAGTCTCACATAAAAGCAATAAAGGGGATAAATGATAAAATATACGAGCATCCACAACAGATACTAGAACAGTTTGCTCTCTATTATAAAACATTATATACTCCAACGATGTATGAGGATATCTGCAGTTATATGCAGAACAGCTCTTTAAGAAAGATGGGGAATGAGGAATCTAATTCTCTTGGTGAGGGGATCTCAATTCATGAGATAGAACCAGCAATTGGTGCATTGCCATCAGGCAAGGCAGCGGGAGAAGATTCTATCCCCAAAGGATGTCCTGTTGAAACCATATAGTCAGGTAATAGAGTTTGTTGGAAAAAATGGTAGAACTCCTGACTCATGGCATATGACGAAGATTGTTTTTTTTCTGAAGAAAAATAAGCCAGCTGAGGAATGTGGGTCATACAGGCCAATTTCACTTATAAATGCAGATGCAAAAATGTATGCTAAAATCTTAGCGAATCACTTGGCTCCAATAATGCCTAGTTTGGTCTCTCCGCATCAGCATGGGTACATTCAAGGAAGAGACACTACTGCTCACATAAAAACAGCAGTAACTACTTTTGATATGGCAAATATAAGACCCACCTCACTCGGTATGATTTTATTAGACGCAGAAAAAGCGTTTGACCGAGTGAGGTGGGAATTCTTGTGGGCTGCGCTTTTAGCTTTTGGGATTAAGGGACAATTTATGAAGCAGATTCAATCTTTATATGATAAACTATGCGTTAAAATGACATATTCAGGTTTGCAATCATCCATCTTCCCAGTACTCTGTGGCACCCGTCAGGAATGCCCCCTTTCACCTTTATTATTTGCGCTCTACATAGAGCCATTTATTTCTGTGTTGCAAGATAATCCGCGAATAAGCGCTTTTAAGTCAGGAGCATGTTCTCTTAAGGTCATCGCATATGCAGATGATATAGCAGTCTTTTCAACAGAACCAGGAGAAGCTCTGAAAACGATAACAGAGGCAGCTGGTCAGTTTGGCTTAATCTCAGGCTATAAATTAAATGTCAATAAGACGCAAGTTCTTCTCAATTACAATCCTTCGATACCAGTACAGGGAGCCTGTCCAATTGCAACCGGCTTAGTGGTCAGGATAGCAGCACGGATTGAGAGTATATTGTCACTAAATTATGATGCTCTGCTAAAAGAGACGGATAAGTCTTTAAAAAAATGACACAAACTGTATATTGGAATTATTGGCAGAATTAATATTAATAAAATTAAGATTTTGCCTAAATTTCTTTATCTCTTTCGCTCTATTCCATTACGTCTTCCAAACGCATTTTTTTAAAAAATTGGATGGAATATTAGGTAGCTTTATCTAGCGATATAAGAAGGCAAGACAAGCCACAGACTGTTTGAAACTCTCTTTTAGTCATTCTGGTCAGCCTGTTTCACTCATGTACGTAGTCTTACCAGTCCGGCCAACACAATTTTCAGTCACATGTTTATAGTGGGGGAGGAGAGTTATATGTTTCTGTACAGACTTAACAACCCCATTTTTTTTTAAAGGGTGAAATTTAAGACCATAAGGGATGATGTATATATTTGGTGTGCGATTTTGCTAAGTGGGAATATCTCTTGTTATCATAATGACCTACCTCTTTGGCAGAACCCAGGATTTCGGGGGATATTCCATGATCAGTCTGGCTGGAAATGGGCTGGATGTGGAATCACATGCCTGGAAGATGTATATGATTACAATGGCTTTGTCTCATTTGAGAGTCTAAAGAGGAAGCATCAGCTATCAGACTTTATGCTGCTTAAGTATTATCAGATTCGAGATTATTTCTTGAAAATTGCAAAATGAGAAAATATAAATGATTCTAAGATATGGGTTTTTCTCTAGGCAGATGAATCAAAATCTTTGATAAGTAGGGTCTATAAATGGTTCAAATGCGGCAGACCAGCTAATTGCAAGAGACAAGCAGATCGCTGGAGTAGGGTGGGTCTGGCACTATAGCACAAGCTCTTAGTGTTATAGACAAGGCTGTACATGCTACTAACTTAAGACTGCAGCAACATCGCATGATATGCCTTTTATATTATATTCCGGATAGAATCGCTAAATGGTCATCGGGTAATATTATAAGTAGTGAGCAGACAAAATGCCCAAAATGTAATCTATACGCGGCCGATATTAAACACATGTTTTTAACATGTCCGGAACTGATAATATTCTGGCAGAAGGTTAGGGATGTTCTGCATCAAAAGCTATGGATAGAATTACCTATGTTGACTACTGAAACTATGATGGGATATAGTCCTATAATTTCAAACCGTAATAGCTTGTTTTCTATATTATTAGTTATAGCAAGATTAACTATAGCCAGGGTGTGGATATCATCAAAACCTCCAACTGTGATGGATTGGTGGCTGCTTGTGAGACAGATATACAACATGGAATTTGCGTTGGCTGAGATGAGAGGGGTCCGCTCTATGACTAAATGCATTGCAATCTGGGGACGTTTGTTCTGAATGATATTAGAACAAAGAAATGATTTGCCCATTTTTCTTAGCTGATGTATTGATTAATGATTATGTATTTATTAGTTTAATATTTTTCTCCATTTTTATGGTGGTATGTTAGATGAATGTTTGTCTATATCGAATTATGAGTATTTTATTTGTTTTGTACATGATGCCTTCTCCTTGACAAATAAAAATATTTTTAAAAAAACAGACACGTCCACCGAGCTGAAGAGTCCCCCATTGCTCCAACCGAATTAATACAGCAAACCATTGGAAAAGGTGGCCATGGATATTTGTGGTCCCTTCACAGCCAAAGGCATAACGAACAAGTATGCACTTCCAAGTGGCCCGAGGTGGTGTTAACAGGAGAAATAAAGGAAACTAACATAAAAGAATTCTGTGATCAATGCAGGGAGGGTTGCCCTGAAACCCTGGTCAGGGACAATGGGCCCCAATTTGCGGCAGAGGGTTTCAAAGCATATTTGTTAAAGATGGGAGTGTCACACCACATCACAGCGGTATATCATCCAAGGGAAAATGGTCTTGTTGATTGCAGGAATGTATACAGCTGTGTGAGATAGGTAATGGGGACTGTAGAGAGTCAGTCAAGGAGATGTTATGGAGCAACCCCACCATGCACCATTCGGTCACCAGGAAGACTCCATTCATGTTTTTTAAGGGAAGATAGGCAGGGACAAGGGTCTTGCCAGCATAGATGTTCAGAGGTTCTATGTGACGTGTGGATGAAGAGGATTTGGAGTGCAGGGTCAGGAAATATCAAGAGAAGTATGTAAGGAAACACACTGACAAATTGGAGAAAGAGAGTCACATGTTTGTGGTTGGAGATTCGGTAAGGATCAGCAGAGCCCAGAAGGTGAGGTTGTTGAGATGGTAGGTGCCAAAGTGTGTCACAAGTGTCGCTAGAAATATTGTGTGGTTGCATGATGGTAAAAAGTGGAATGTTTGAAGTATCACATTGTGCAAGGGTCTGGGACGAAAAGTGTGGTTAAGAAAGACAGGCGCTAATCTGGTGGAAGGGTTGAGTGACAATTCCATTGTTGTGAAGGAAAAAGATTTACGTGCCAAGAGGAGACGTAAGTGGCAAGACTACTATGTATGTTTCTAATCACACCCAAATGTAACTCCTTATACATTACATTAGATTTGCAATATTTTGTAAATGTGTAAATAGTTTATGTGTTAATTATGTTCTGCACTGACAACCTGTTATTTATTTGTTTGTCATTATTATGGAGAAGGGGAGATGTGTTGTAATCTAGTAGCTGTTGTGTTGTATTTAGTGATAGTGTTGCTAACCTTCCTAAATTCTGGAAGGGAGGCTGACAGATTAGAAGGCAGTTGCTGTAGAGAAGGAAGTGTTAAGGGGTTGTTCCCTAATATTAGAATAAACCTTTCATACCCAAATGATTGTGTCAGCACTCCTTAAAACTGATGGCACCTGATTCCTTCCATAGTACACCTCTAAGAATGACAGGGAGGCTGCAGTAATCCAATTTCCATAGTGCATTGACTCTGCCAATCGGGCCCATATTGGACTGCCTGCTCTGACCCTGCTGTGTGCAGATGTGGGTCTAATCTAAAAAGACTTAAAAAAAAAAATTCGCACCAGCTATGCTCAATTTGGGAAAGAATGTGATGTTACCGCCAGAGCTTCTGACTTTAGAACTGGAGAGCCAGGTTCAAGTCCTAGCATCCGCTCAAATCCTCTGATCTGGGTAAATAACTTAATCTGCCTGTGTACAAAAAATAAAACATTAATTTGACCTTTAATAGTGTAACATATACTCTCAGAAATTACTACAGTACACATTTGCCAAGTTTGCGCTTTGTTAAGCTGCAAGCACTCACTATCCAATTGCAGGCAATGGAAGTAAGAAAAAAGAATTGCAAGAAACTTTAAAGGAACTATGCCCCAGACCTTAGGATTCTATATAAAAGATCCATTTGATAACATCATGATGAAACAAAGCAAGCGCAGGCCAAACATTATGAGGAGAGAATTAACACAGCTTCCAACTCCCCCAAAGAACTAAACCACAATTAAGCAAAGCAATACCCAACATAAATCCTTAAAGGAGAGATGCAATGAGCTAACTACCTTTTTAAAAAAAATGGATAACATATATAATTCATTGCACGTAAGCTCCACGGCTGGACCCAAAGTGGGGCAGGGTTCCAGCACAGACCCATCAGGTCTGCCAATGGCCCCGGTACTAAGTAACCTTTTGGCCTTGAACAAAGAACACACAAGTCTCCTCATGAGCAACATTGAATCTGGCTCACCACTTGATCCCGCTCCCCTGCATATTTTACTCCGGGCGGGGACTCCAACCTTTCCACAATGGCAAATCTTCTCTCTAGTACTGGGATAGTCCCCAAGAAATGGAAACATGCAATTGTGAAACCCCAACTTAAGGAGGCTCATCTAGACCCCTCGGTATTGGGGAACGTCCGCCCCATATCACTGCTACCCACCCTGGGTAAAGTAGTCGAGAAACATGTTAATCATATAAATTCACAGTTTATGGAGGAGAACAACGTCTTGCATCAGACTCAGATGGGCTTCCGTCCGGAACACAGTACAGAGTCTGCTCTCCTCATGGTCACCGAGAAGCTCAAAATGATACTTGACATGGGGGGCTCGACTGCAATCCTGCTTGTTGACCTAACCACTGCTTTTGATACTGTGGACCACTGTACCCTTATACACAGATTGAGGGAGATCGCTATCCAGGATCCAGGATAAACCTATCCAATGGCTAGCTTGCTTCCTAAGTTATAAATCCTTCCGGATTATGGAATCTTCCAACCTATCAGACACGTTCTCTGCCCCATGCGGAGTTCCACAGGGCTTGGCACTCAGCCCTACTCTGTTTAACATATACATGCATCCACTAGAACAAATTGTGCAGGAGTTTGGGCTCTCAATTGTGTCAGACACTGATGACACTCAACTAGTAGTTTCAGTGTCTGATGAGACTAACTCCAACCATCTTCAACTGGTACCATGCCTGAAAAGGAGGCCAACTGGATGGCCTGCTGCAGCTTAAAGCTAAACGGCACTTAAACAGAGTTGATGTTCCTGGGCAAATGTCTAAAGCTTTGGGCCAAGATTTGCTGGCTAGAAGATTGGGATGAACCCCTATCCCCAAACCTCCAATAGTGATCCTGGGTACGTGACAAGACCACGCCCTGGAAATTCAAGCAAAAAACTTTAAGCTACCTGCTTGGCATTCTTCATGTGAACTGTAAGATCATGGATCTCATCCCAGAACAGGCACAGAGAATGGTGATCCAGGCTCTGGTGGTCTCACACCTGGATTACTGCAACTCCCTGTATCTGGGGTGCCCAAAATACGTGGTCAACAGATTGCAGTTTGCCCGAAACGTGGCGACTAGGTTACCCGTGAAGATACCTACACAGGAGTCAGTGTAAGCATCTCTGAAAAAGCTGCACTAGATACCCGTTCACTCGAGGATCAGATTCAAAGCCCTCTGCCTAGATCATAAAGCCATTAATGGGTAGGGGTCCAGCTCTCTTAAAGACCCTCATGTGCCCCTTTGTCCCCCATGTCCCCTATAGGTCCCGCAGGTCTTTGTCCGACTTCCTCATGAATACACCAAGGATAAAGAGATCAAGATGGGGAGGGAGATGCTTCTCATACCTGGTCCCAAAGCTCTGGAACTCTATGACCACGGAAAGACTGCTAAAAGATCAACATAGTTTCAGGTAAAAACTTAAGGCTTGGCTGTTCCCATAATTTATGGTTTCCCTTTCTGTCTAATCACCCTGCCTCCTCTCTCTGGAGCTAGGAAGCCCTTGGACAGCCGTGCGCTTTACAAATCCCCAAAACATAAACATAAGTACATTTACAGCATCTGCATGATAGGAAAAACGAGTTCTCTTCATTCAGTTTGGATGAACACATTATCTTTTGCTGTAAAACATGGAATCTTATAATGTTACACTTTATTCTGCTTCCCACAAAGCGACACAGGATGTGAACTGTGTAGCTAAAAGATAAGAAGATGTGACTAATTTATTTTACAAGACAAAAATGGTGAAAGTATCTCTCGGAGATGTACAGGGAGTTGTATTTTAAATCAGAAATCGTGTATTAGAAAGTGAGAGATCCTAAAAATTCTGCTTTCTGGCTCCATGGACCAAGAGTTTTTTCTCATTGTGCTCAATGTCTCTGCTGACGTGTGTCACATGGAGATAAAACCATTTTTGCCTGCTGTACACATCCCTAAAGAGGAAGTCAAGCAAATTTAGAAATCCAGGAATACGGCCAAGTGTTTGAGAATTTTAGTACAAAAGCCGAAGAAACCTATTGCTTTTGCTCTTTCATTTTTAAAGACTGTCCTGGAAAATGCATCATTTTACCCCATCTAAAAATGCATGATGGAATTTCCCACCTCCCAATGCTGAGCCCTCATCCCATGCTGGGTCCTCTCCACCACACCAACTTCACAAGCCGCCACTGCCTGACACTTACAAATTACTCCCTGATAAATCGCACGGTGAGATTTCTATGTAGAAGGGTATCCTCTCAGCACATTTTTCTCATGTCTTTCAGTTAGCACAGAGTTCTGTGTGGCTCCTCTGGGAATGCTTTTTTTTCCCTTTGACACTAGTTTCGAATTTGTTTCATCACAGCTGCACATCAGGGCCACTAAAATGGATTGCTGCTAAATAACACGACATTTGAAAGGTAATAATATAGTCCCAAAAGTGCTTACTACTTTTACAACTCTTATTTGAATGAAAATGTCAAACAGAAACTACAAGCTAATATCTAAGCACATAGCAATTTGTATTCCCTTTTTGCATAGGTAAACAAAGACGTCCTTTTTTCGCGCTTGTATGACATTTACTGTACATTTTCAGAATCCTGTCTAACTTGTGCTGAAAAGTGCCTTTACCTCAAGGGAGAGGATGTGGCAAAGCCGGCACAGCTGCTACTGACTTTGGAACCGAGAAACTAGGTTAGAGTCATGGCGTCGGCTCGCTAATAAAACACAGGAATGTGTAATATAACTGGTGCTCATGTGCCATCACCTTTGGCTTGTGTGCCCTTTATAAAGCGGAAAAAAGGATTCCAACAAGCCTTCGACTTATGTTGATGAATTAAATAGTTTTTGATGTAAGCAAAACAAATTGGAGTTCGGAATTCAGTTAACACATATCTAAGCACAATACCCCACATTCGAAACAAGCATTGGCAAAGCCAAAATATCTTGTGTTTCCCACCAGCACTTTGGCAAATTCTGTAATAGTTTTTGAAAAACGTTACTGTTCGGGAAAATGTCAGACCTTCATCAATGTCACATTAAACATTGGCTGAAGTCAAAACTATTTTTGGTCTAAAAAATCATACATTATTATAGTACTCACTGGGCCTAAAGGGAGTATTTGTGTATGGATGTTCGCCTTTTGAAAGGGCAGCATCATGCTGTAATGCTTATTGAAGTCAGACAATGGCTGAAGTCGGCTGACGTATTGCCCCTTGACAAATGTGACTGAGACAACCATAGACTAATGGATAAAGTCTGGCTGAAAACCCCTGTAAGTAACTATGTTATGTACAATTTTTGTACAAACTAAAAGTCTTGGCTAACACAGACCTAACTAGCCTCTAGTCTTTGAAAAAGAAGACATGAAAGAAAAAGGCTAGAAAGAAAAAGAGAAAGAAAGAAGGCAAAAAGAAAAAAGGACAAAGAAACAAAGACAAAAGAAAGAAAAAAAGATTAACTTAATTCAGAACAGTTTCAAATGGACACAATCCATTACGCTGTGAAATAGCAGTAGTCAGATAAACAAAAGGCACTCCAGAAGCATTTTACAATACTATTGGACGGAGGCAGGAACTGACAACATCAAAAGTGAACTATTATAACATCAGTCTCTAAACACAACCCTAAAGTAATTATAAAGAAATACCACAAACAGTGGCACTGAAGGGCACTACCTTGTGTGCGGATATGCTCCTTGTGAAAAACCAAAATAAGGTACCTACAAATTGATGTCGCAAAGTGAGAACTTAAGATATTAGGGAAATACATTTCTCGAGATCAGGATTGCCAGTACCTAGAGGGGAAATAATCAGTGAATTTCATGATTAAGTCAAGGCAATCCGACCAACATTTCCCGTACACAGATATACTACCCAATCTCTGCCCTAGAAATGAAATATTAAGATTACGAATATGAATCAATTCTTGTTACGTGAACACCATGTTAAAAGGGGCTATGGTACACTCTGAAGGGAAGTGTACCTGCATCATAGGTCCAAAATACGATATTTTGCACTAATTATTACACTGTTTTAAGGCCCTTGCAGCACAAAAAAAGTTCTTAAGACCAATGTTTTTAAAATATGGTATTAAAAATCATGCACAGGCAGCAGACCTGTTAATGGAGATGCACTTTCTGGACATAGCATGCGCAATTGGGAGGTTTATGCTTGAAGTTAAAAAAGTTTTTAAGAGTATATAGAATTGTCAATTTTATGTATCATAATCTATGATGAAATGTAGTATATTAGAAAAATGAATAACTATGAATTGTGTTTTTATTATGGAGTTTTAAATATAATATGTATGCATTTTTAATGACATGGTATTTATGAAAAGACCGCAATGCTCTTTTTTATGTTTAAGGACCAAGGGTCTAAATAACCATTCCTTTTGACTGACTGACAAAATGCAGTCACTCTAAGGAAAATTAGCCAGTGGATTAAGTAGGCTGATCTATTGCCCCAAGCAGTATCCTTTAGTAGACGGAAGTGAAATGTGAATGACAGAACAACAAACCAGTGTATGAAGCAACCTGGCTGAAAGCCCCTTTAAGTAAGTATATTATACATATCATTTTAGTAAAACGAAAAGTCCCTGTCTAACACCAGACCTTTAAAGTATTGGGAAATGCACAGGGTTGCAGTTTTAAGATGCCAAACAACTGGCTTTACTAATCTTTTTGTCTAAGCACATGCACTAAAACATTGATACCCAAATGTCCCTCAAAAAACAACTACGCAGATCTTGCATAATATCAAAAATACATAACTAGTGGCAGTATGATTGGAGCAGGTTGCTTTTACAAGGGGTGTCTGTGCAGCTATAATAGATGGCAATTAATACCTTTGAATAGGAGGTCAGTTCAAACTTTGCTATGTAGGGGTAAATAATGAAACATGGAAAATGTAGGTGTGTTGAAGTAAACATTGCAGCAATATTGGTTCCAGTGCCCAAAGCACAATATAGCAAGCATATGAGCCCCATTCCCAGCTTACTCTCACTATACTACACTGTTTAATCCTTCAGTGATCTCTACTGTTTTTCCCCTTCTTACCTTTTTATGCTAAAATTGACAGAAGTACAACTACGTCCAGCATAGTGAAGGACTGGGTTCTTTTGGACCCAGCGGTGCCAGGGCACAACACCTGAAACCTTCGTGGGTAACCTGCTCCGGCGTACAAGTCACAGAGACACGGGACACTTCCTTCGGCGTCAAAGAGTCAAGGTTTATTTACTGCAGGGAACACAGAAGTCACGACAAGTACACCACGTGCAACTTGGGGAGACTGCTTCAAATTGGTTTTGTGGATCGCTCCTTTTATACAGTTTTTTACCCATAGGCTAACATTGAACACAAAGGTTTACAACTCAGTTCCCACATCTAGCTCCCAGAGGGGTCGCTTTGGTCGCTTTGAAACATACAAGGTCCGGAACATAAGTGCGGAAACATTTGGCGGTTCCCAACTGTAAAAACCCATCTTCCCACCATTAGCAAATTCCAATCAGCAGTAAAGTAGATTGAAACAGGAACGAAGACAGGTGCAGAGGAAGACGGAGACAGTGGGGAGATCGGAAAGGGTGTAAAAGGGGAGGTGTCGGGAAGCACGAGATACAGGCATCAAAGGGACGTGCCTAATGAGATGCACGGCTGAGACAATAAGTCCGTGCGGCAAGATGAGCCTCGAGCGGCGCCACCTGCCTTACAGTAGCAACCCCCTCGTCATAAAGACTCTTTCAAAGGACATGTGTCTTCCGCAAATATCTTGGGAGTCCCAGGGTCGCGAAGCGGACAGCGTCCGTTCGCTGACTACTTGAGGGCAAGAGACAAAATGGATGCCGTATCTAAAATGGAACCCGTGGGTACAGATGAGAAGCCCACATAACAAACGAACGGTTTAAGTTAGCACAGCGAAACTGCGCACACTTACTAAACTCGTCATTTGCGGTTCATAGATACTAGACTCGACCATATTCGTGCGAGTCGAAAACACCACTTACGATTGTCACGGAACCTCAGACGCTCCTTTTGCCCTCATGTAGGCAAGCACTAGTCGGAATCATATTCAATATTCATCAGACCATCAAGATGTCGTTGTAGCATAGCTCTGTCCGACCGAGTCCCCTTGGTAACAGGTGGTTGTCTCATACACGTTGTAGCACAGAGGCCACATAAGGCAGGACCACACTGCACACAAAGGCAACACGTGAACAGGAACACTACCACAACCCCGATGATCATCAGAATCTTCCAACCCCAAGTCGATACCAGGCCCCAAAACCAACCGAGTAACGTCCAATCCCCTACATCCACGTGTATGGATTCGGAGATCTTATGCAACTTCGAGATGGCTTGATAGACAGTAGGAGCATTATCAGGTATGAAAATGCAACAGCTCGAATGGATCACTTTACATACCCCACCGCGATCTGCCAAGACGACATCTAAAACCATACGGTTTTGCAACGTCATAAGTCTCTCCGCCTGAAGTTCTGTGGTGATATTACCAAGGGCACTGGCAGTAATGTTAGCTGTCGATTCTACCACTCGAGTCAAATGTCTCAGGTTCCTACTATTAACCATAGGTCCCCAAAACGGGAGGAAACCCTTGAAAAAGTCTCCTGCCTCTTGACCGGCAGTATCCTCTTCGCTAATTACGCCTCGTACAACTCTAGTCTTATGGTAATCAGCATCTACAGTGAACGTCGGAGGCAACAGATTTGCAACAAAACATGAGCCCATGAAGTCTGAGGGCAACCATGTATATGCACGATCATGACAGATGAAGTACGTACCCTTGGCAGCCAGAAACACAGGGGTCGGGGACATTGGCAGAAGGTAACTTTCAGTGCAAGCACTTACTCCAAGTGAGGCTTGCGAACCACGACCCACGAGACAAAGATTACCAGTGTGGGGTACGACCCATATTGGAGGCGAGCTTTGAAGCTGCTTTTCATTAGTGAACATACTATATTCCCCTCTACTCGGGGCCCTATAGGCTTGTACCTCTTCTTTAGGGATGAGAAAAGCATCATGGATCTCATCTTCCAAATCCTGTATTGCCATCGATAGCACCCACTGATACGAGGTAGGACCAGGTTTGGGGGAACGTTGTTCTGGAGTGGGGTGGAAACCTAGTGCGCTTCGAAGCATTGTTTGGTATGCTCGAGCTGACCCTTGGGAACTATACGGTAACACCAGATATGGGATTCCCTTACCCGTAGTATGTGGCATCAACCCACACACCCAACAATTAGTAGTGTTAACCACTAACTGATGCTGATGGAGGAGCTGGATAAAGGAATTGTTGCGGAATTCTACACGTCTAGCCTGTTCGTGTTCCGGTAAAATATGAAAGGAATGGGGAGAAGCAGTAGTAGCAGTAGAAGTAAGGTTAGGGTAAGAAGTAGGAGTAGGGGTAGGAAGTAAAAAGTAAGACATAGCATAATACACCCCACCCGCCAAGAATGCAGAAGCAGTTAAAAACAGTACAAACAATTGGAATACAAAACATTTAGTACGACTAAGTTTCTGCAGTTTGACTCTATACGCCTGCGTTCCTTCCAAATCGTTCAGCTCCGAAAATGCCATTTCCCTACGACCGTCCGCAACGTTTCTTGACGCACTTCGTTCTGTGCAGCAATAGTCAATCCCCAGGAGTTCCTAGGAACCGACGGCCTTTAACCTAGCGTCAAGACCTACTGTCCAGAAGGAAGTACGCGCGCGGCCCTACGGCCCTCAATACACAATATGTATTTTATTTAGCACAAGTAGTTCAGCTGTGGAAGGAAAAAGATACAAGAAAAAAATCTTAATACATGTACAAAACAAGTGTCAATGATACGAATTGTTCAAAGTTGATCAGGGGAAACGAAGATATTGCAGTTATCAGTTTCAGCAAAGCAAGAAAACAATTTTATTTGTCCTTAGTATGAGAACGCAAAGAATATCGATGTTTCCCGGGACGTGTCTGCTCGTCGAACAAAGGATCCGTTGAAGAGACAGCGTCCTGTTGATCAATTGGTTGATTTGATCTTGAGTCTTTTGCTGACAATTGTTCAACAGTGGCTTTCTGCTGCGCTGAGTGTTCACCAACAAGCTGTGCGTCGCTAAAAGGTACAAACGCCGACAATGTCTCTGCTTCTGTTGATGCAATGCCTTTCCTCACCCACGGGTCTGCCGGCAAAGGAATAGGGACTCGTTTACAATGGGTAGCATGTACCCAATTCTTCCGCCCCTCGAGACGAACGGCAGTCCTCGTGGCCAGGAGCACCTGGTAAGGTCCAACAAAACGGGGGTCCAGATTCTTCTTGCGTGAAAAATTACGGGTGACAACCCAATCACCGGGCTGGAGCTGGTGGCCTGGACCCTCCGTCTGCGTCGGCAAGGCGTCGTAAACCTGTTGATGAATTAACCTCAGTTTAGCAGTCAAGTCATGTAAGTAGTCAATCAACATCGGATACTCAAGATCAACGAATATTCCTGGCCTAGGAACCCCCCACACATTCGCAGGACGGCCGAACACTATTTCATAGGGACTAAGCCCTAGTCGGGAGTGTACAGTCGCCCTAGTTGACAGTAATGCTAGAGGCAAAGCGTCAGGCCACGAAAGTCCAGTCGTAGCCTGAATCTTCGCTAGTTTTAGTTTAAGGGTACCATTGTAACCTTCAACCAATCCAGCTGACTGGGGATGATTGGCGCTGTGGAATTTTTGATTAATTCCAAGGCCCTTACACACACTCTTCATCACACTTCCAACAAACTCACTTCCGTTATCTGACCACACGACTCTAGGCATTCCATACCGAGGAAAGTATTCCTTCAGTAGGATTTTCGCAGTAGACAAAGCAGTATTATCTTTGAGGGGATAGGCCTCGATCCATCGGGAGAATGCGCAAACCACAACCAAAACGTATTTCAGGTTATTGCATCGCTCCATATGGATGAAGTCCAATTGGATCACCTCAAAGGGATACGAAGGAGGAGCAAAACTGCCAGGGGGAGTTGGGGTTCCTTTGCCAGGATTGTACATTATACACACCATACAATTCTTCACCAAGCGTTCAGCACACTTCGTAATACCATCATTCTTCCACACATCAGCCAACAACTTGCAAATACCTTTCGCGCTAATATGTGCTAACCCGTGTGCCATTGTCACAACGGCCAGTACATACGCATCAGGCAACATCCATCTTTTCTGATCCGACAAATCAATCCAGCAACCATTCGCATCCAACCTTCCCGTACTTTCTTTCCACTTCGTCTTTTCAGTATCAGTGGCCTCATTCTGAATTGCTTTCACGCTCTCTATAGTATTCTCACACATACTTGATTCTGTAGGCCACCTAACCGAACTCGTCACATACATTCGAGTGCTAAGGTTCCGGGCAGTCTCCTTAGCAATCTCATCTGCAAACGCGTTACCACGACCAACATCATCCGTCACCTTACGATGCGCACTACACTTAACAATTGCAACTTGAGCAGGCAAAGTCAATGCATCCAAAAGATCGTTCACGAGCTGGCCATGCTGTATTTTCGTGCCATGCGACGTGAAGAAACCACGCTCTCGCCACAACCGTCCAAAGTTATGCGCTACACCGAAAGCATACTGGCTATCGGTGTACACATTCACACGTTTACCTTTTGCTAATACACATGCTCTAGTAAGAGCAATCAGCTCTGCGGCTTGGGCAGAATTCTGATTCAATCTCGCAGTCTCAACAACAGTATTCAACGTCACAACAGCATAAGCGGTAGTCACATCACCATTCGGCAATTTAAAACATGACCCATCCACATACAGGGTGCCGTCAGGGTCTTCCAATGGGGTGTTTTTAAGGTCCACTCGACCTTTTGTTTCCTCCTCTGTACGCAAGTAGCAGTCATGTTCTGCTACTTCATCTGACTCTGCACTAATCGGTAACAAAGTTGCCGGATTTAGGACATTACAACGTTTTATCTGAATGTGGCTTGCCAAGAGCGTCAATTCGTACCCAGATAACCTCGCACTCGTCAAGTGCTGAGTTTTCGTTCGATTCAAAAGAGTATCGACTGCATGCGGAACCATCACCGTAAGCATATTATCCATGACCAATCCTGCTGATTGTCGGATGGAGACCGCAGCTGCCGCAGTTGCTCTCAAACAACTCGGCAATGCTCTAGCTACTGGGTCTAAGGTCGAGGAAAAATATGCACATGGACGTTGCTTACCACCAAAAGGTTGCGTTAAGACACTCAACGCACAACCTTCCCTCTCGTGAACATATAACGTGAACGGCTTGCTGTAATCAGGGGTACCTAACACAGGAGCCGAACACAACGAATCACGTAATTCAGAAAAACTTTTCTGACATTCTTCCGTCCATGGTAAAGGAGTTGAAACATCCTTGCACGTAAGAGCCACCAATGGTTTCGCTAGCAACGAAAAATTAGGAATCCACTGCCTGCAGTACGACGTGATACCTAGAAAGGCACGCACATCTCTCTGGGTTTGTGGCACAGCCATTCGCGCAATCGCTGCAATTCTCTCTGGGGTCAATCTCCTTCCCTCCTTTGACAATAAGTGACCTAGATAGGTTACTTCTTGACAACAATATTGGAGTTTAGAAGGTGACACCTTGTGATTTAACTCACAGAGATGTTGCAGCAACGATACCGTAGCAATCTTGCAAATGTCCTGAGTATCAGCAGCCACCAATAAGTCGTCGACGTATTGGATTAAAGCCGCACCAACCGGCAACCTAAACGCATCCAGTTGACCCTTCAAAGCTTGACTGTAAATCGATGGACTTTCACAGTAGCCTTGAGGAGCTCGTTTGAACCGGAAGCTACGTCCACCAAGAGAGAAACCGAAAAGGTCCCTACTCTCTTTGGCAATCGGGATGCTGAAAAACGCATTTTTCAAATCAATCACCGAAAACCACGAAGCAGTAGCTGGAATCAGAGTCAGTAGCGCCGTGATGTCAGGCACAACAGGGAATTGAGGAACCACAATTTTATTTACCTCCCGTAAATCGATGACGAAACGATAAACAGGAGGTTTGGTAGGATCAGTGCGTTTAAGAATGGGCAGTACAGGGCTGTTGCACACGTTTCCCCGTGTCTCCTCAATAACATCTTTCTCGATCAAATCATAGATGATCGCTAACAAAGCTCGTTCACCATCCAGGGAGATACGATATTGGGGAATACGTGGCAATCGCACATTAGATTTCAACTGAACAACATAAGGGGAAATATCAAGTAGGCCCACATCATTTGGACCCGTCGCCCACAAAGACGCAGGAAGAGAATCCAATTCCGGTGGAAGCTTATCGAGGGACAAATACATGGGAGAGACTATCCTTTCTCCGAACGTAAGCTTTACACCCGCAGGAGAACAATACAAAGTTGCATACAAACGTTTAAGCAAATCCAGACCCAAAAGATTTTCACCACAACCAGTGGTTAGAATCAACGGAGCTTCGAGCTCACGAGGCCCAATTTTAAGGGGCAAAGGGCATGAAACTGGATTGCTAACGGGGGCGCCAGAGAATCCAACGGATACATTTGTTAAGCCAGACAAAGGTGCGCCAGGGAGTTTCGAATGCATGATAGAACTTTTCGCTGCACCAGTGTCCAACAGAAAAGGCTCAACGACGCCCGATGTAGCAACTGCGACGTAAGGCCCTCTCTGATCAACCGGAACTGATACCACTCCCTCTCCTTGTCTTTGGCTGTCCTAGTAATTACTGTCGTCAGTTCCCTGATCGACGTAATAATCGTCTACATTGTACTGCGCAGATCGTCCTTGCGATGATCCACGTTGATCGAAACAATTAGTAGAATTTGATGAGTTGTCAGAGCGGTCGTTCTGAGCACCACGACCTCTACCACGTGATGCATTCTGTGAACCACCACGGCCTCCTCTAAACGAATTACCACTATGACGATCATTTAAAGCAGGACAATCAAATTTAATGTGTCCCTCCTGTCTACAATAAGCACATTGATTGTACCCTAATGAAGATCTGTTGAAAGAGGAATCATTACGCGACTGCGATCGATTCGATTGCGACTGTGATCTATTCTGATGAGAAGCATTCTGATTAGAACGCGGCGGATATGCTTGTTGCAACAACACTTTAGTTTTCAGCTCTTTTGTCTTTTTATCAGCACGGTCAGTTTCCTCTTTTTCTCTATTTTCGTAATATTGTGCCGTAGCCAGAATCTGAGCTGAGGTAGAAACGGCCCACGCACTTTCTGAATTCTTCAATTTATTGCACAAGTCGGGCAATAAGTTCGATACAAATTTATCCACAAACAGCCGTTGTCCACCCTCAGTACCCATATCCTGTCCACTATGATCAACGAATGTTTCCTCAAACCTCGTAAAGAAGTCTGAAACACTCTCATCTTTCTTCTGCTTACAGGCTGACAACTTGTCCCAATTTACCCTCATAGCTGGCATGAGCGTTTTCATTAACGTAATGATCCGCTGGGGAAGAAGTTCAATCAACTGATCGGGTTTAGTAGCAGCCGCTTGTCCAGCGTCTGCCGCTGTAATAGCAGCCCAGTCACCACCTAACTCATTTGTGTGATCTTGGTGACGAATCTTGGCCCATACCGGTTGCGGTACGACATTGCCAAACAACATGTCGATATCGGCAAGATTCATTACCGTAGCATCTACGAGCTGCGATAATTCCTTATAATACCCTGCAGGATTCTTGCGAGGATCGGGCAAAGTTTGTTTCACCTGAAGCACTTCCGATCGTTTCCATGGGAGGTGTATCCACACTCTCTGGAAATGTGCCGCTATTGGGTTATTAACATCGGTATTATCAGCGGGTACCCAAACCGGCGGAACTTCACGCATAGGATATTGGCCAGACTCAGCTTGTTGGCGTTCAAGATCCTCTACAAACAGTGCGTGAGGAATAGGAGCTAGACGAAAAGACAGCAACTGCTCGATAGCACGTCGGACATTAGTGTCGACTATCAGTCCAGTAGCGAACTGAAGCCGAAGATTAGACAGGGCGGTCAGCACCTCGTCAGGCGCAACGGCCGCTATCTGATCATGTAAAAGTTTACACATTTCGTCAAACACATATCTCTGAGTCGGTATGTTGAATTGACTAAATGTTTCAAGAACAACTCGGGGTGGATTTCTCTGTGGATTGTCCATCCAACCCATCGCCATATTGTACAGCGCAGCGCGTTCCCTATTACCAGGAAGCTGACTACGCCTCTGCGGTGGGCCATCAGAACCAGCGGACCCAAAAACAGGTCCGAGCGACTGAAAGAAGCTAGCCGCAATGGGAGAATTACGGTTACGAGTAGAGGGACAAGAATAAGACACAGGACTAACAAGAGAAGGAGTAGAAACATTAGCAAGAACAGGGGTTAACAACACAGGAGCAGTAGCGTGAGTAGGAGTATGTGGAAGCGGAGGAGCAGTAGGAATAGAAACAGGCACAGGAGCAGGAACAGTCGGAAGAGCGGGTGCAGGTTGAGGAACTGGTGGAGGAACAACAGGTGGAAGAACAGGTACGGCAGGGACCACAGGAGCTGCGGTACCCTGTACGTACGGAGGTGGCGACTTCATAAGATAGGACATTAAAGGATCCTCAACTGCCTCTTCCTTCTTATCCGACTCCGTAGGCAAAGCAGGATAGCATTTATCTATGGTCATACGCTGCAGCCTCTCAAACACTTCCTTATCCTTATCCTCCCTATCACGCTGAAACTGCTCAGCTTTCTTCACAATAGTAGCAACATTATCTCGCTCACTACGTTTATTCTGTCTGATCTCTTTCTGTCGGGCTTCTTTGCGCCACAACCGAAAGGCATCAAACATGGCCGGCCTAGATTTGCGTTCGAACAACTTTATTTCCAAATTATCTAAGATCGACGCTTCGAAGCTACCATGAGGTGGCCAACGAAGATCGCCGTCTTTCTTTGTATATTTTATCCAGTAATCATTAAAAGCAATCGGGCCTAGCCCATGTTTGCTATATAGGTCATAAGTAGGAGTTCCAACCGGAGGTATCGGACACGAGTCCTCCAGCAGGGAATCCGCACCACAAGGTCTAAAGCAACTGAACAAAGTACTGCGACCAGGCATCTTGCACGCTAGCCGAGTTTCACAAACTTCAAGGGTTACGGGATTTACCAAGTCCCAGCAAGAACAAAACCCTCGGTCTTTGGCGGCTGCAGTCGTCAAACAAATACAACAACAAAGTACGCTTAGCAAAGTGTCACCGACAAAAACACTCACACAGCGTGTACAACAACAACAAACACTAGTGTTTACAACAAAGACACTCGCTAAAGTGTCTACAACAAAAACACTCGCTAAAGTGTTTACAACCAAGGATTCTGGGAGCGACCCACAAATACTTAACTCAAAGATCAATGGCGTCCTCAGGAAGGCCCGTCAATCGTCTCGCTATACCAAGGTCTACGCCAGGCGCCAAAACAGGTCTACAGTCAGGGCAGCAGTCCGTCGCAGCCGTTAGGAGGCGGGAATCTTCGCGGGAAAAGTCTTCGGGCCACTTATTTCGACAACAGGATCGATGAAGCGGGGTGCACCTTCCCTCGGAGATTTCACACGAAGTTCCTCACGATCGTCGGGCTTGGACCGGTACCACTGATGCAGCCCCACGTTGGGCGCCAACTGAAGGACTGGGTTCTTTTGGACCCAGCGGTGCCAGGGCACAACACCTGAAACCTTCGTGGGTAACCTGCTCCGGCGTACAAGTCACAGAGACACGGGACACTTCCTTCGGCGTCAAAGAGTCAAGGTTTATTTACTGCAGGGAACACAGAAGTCACGACAAGTACACCACGTGCAACTTGGGGAGACTGCTTCAAATTGGTTTTGTGGATCGCTCCTTTTATACAGTTTTTTACCCATAGGCTAACATTGAACACAAAGGTTTACAACTCAGTTCCCACATCTAGCTCCCAGAGGGGTCGCTTTGGTCGCTTTGAAACATACAAGGTCCGGAACATAAGTGCGGAAACATTTGGCGGTTCCCAACTGTAAAAACCCATCTTCCCACCATTAGCAAATTCCAATCAGCAGTAAAGTAGATTGAAACAGGAACGAAGACAGGTGCAGAGGAAGACGGAGACAGTGGGGAGATCGGAAAGGGTGTAAAAGGGGAGGTGTCGGGAAGCACGAGATACAGGCATCAAAGGGACGTGCCTAATGAGATGCACGGCTGAGACAATAAGTCCGTGCGGCAAGATGAGCCTCGAGCGGCGCCACCTGCCTTACAGTAGCAACCCCCTCGTCATAAAGACTCTTTCAAAGGACATGTGTCTTCCGCAAATATCTTGGGAGTCCCAGGGTCGCGAAGCGGACAGCGTCCGTTCGCTGACTACTTGAGGGCAAGAGACAAAATGGATGCCGTATCTAAAATGGAACCCGTGGGTACAGATGAGAAGCCCACATAACAAACGAACGGTTTAAGTTAGCACAGCGAAACTGCGCACACTTACTAAACTCGTCATTTGCGGTTCATAGATACTAGACTCGACCATATTCGTGCGAGTCGAAAACACCACTTACGATTGTCACGGAACCTCAATAGGAGTTAAAAGCAAACTTCCGGACACATCTGATATTTGAAACTCCATGCTCGAAATGCCTGACTTATGTAGAGGAAAGCACTGGGCAGAAACAAAGTAAAACAATAAAAACAATGATGGCTTGATGCAGATGAAAAAAAATGTGATTAAAATAGCCTTGTTTACATTTTATTAAATGGGCCCTTGGTTTTCAAAGCTAAATTTGTAGTGAAGAGAGAGTAACAGTATAAGTAACAAGCATTGTAAAAGCCAATATACATGTCTTTCGCAAGACAGTGCAATGATATGTAATTTTCAATTTTTTTATTGTAAGCATATGCCAAAAATAACATGGAGATAAAAAGAATATTTAGAGGATTTAAGGTCCTGTATTGAATTATAAGGAGTGCACTGTCACATGGATTGTGATTCCAATCGTGGTTTTGTTCAAATATTTCTTCTATATCTAAATTGTGGTGAATGGTCCTTACTCACTGTGCGTTCTTTCAGTGCTGGTAAGAGGAAAACACTTTCCCAGTGATAGAAAAACTCCTAGAACATTTAAGCAGCACAGCTGACAAGCTTACCTTTGCAGGCACATTCTTTATGCAAACATCCACCATTGAATCCACCCCAGTTTGTGAAACATTAGAAATAGAGAACTCTGTCAGCAAAAGGTTTGACTGTGCCACATTGCACTTTATTTTCTTTGTTTAGGTAAGTCTTGTTAAGTCTACTCTGTAGAGTGATTGTACTTCGAAAGAAAAGCACATTTTAGAATGCATGTTTTTTTATTTCCCTGCAATGCACTTTACATTTAACATTTTATTTATAAAAACAATGTTGCAAAAAAGCATTTTAATAGTAGAATATTATCCAAAATCAAAACACACACTTCTCAAAACGTTGACAGAGATATCTGCATTCTTAGACAAACAATGCCTATTAGATAAACACAAAGCTTCCAACGGTTGACCACAGGTGTAGCACCTCAATCCCTGTTGAAATCAATTTTATAGTCCTGTGCATCCACTTCCGGTCCTTGCCATTGTTCAGTGCCACTGGAATCCAGAGAAGACTAATTGCTTTGAATGGAAGGTGCTCCAGAAATGATGTTGAAATAGTATACTAAGCCCATCATCCTTCTTTATTTGTAAATAAATTAAAACCAGCCAACATGTTTCATTCCTATCACATTAGGAACTTACTTCATCAGGGCTGAAACAATCACATAAAAGACAGTCTAAATCATCACACATAAAAACATATTAAAAGACATGACATATTTACATATATACATATACACAGATTAATGTTCCATATTCGTCGTATAATTTTTTGTCTAATTTTTCACTCTATTAAGACAGATAGGGCACAAGGAAGATAACCCACATCCTATGCTCATATCCATTGATAACCAAGGTCTCACCTTTGTTCATCAAGTAGCATATACTCAAAGTTTTAGATAGTTGGTGTAATGTTGCCTGAATATTAACCCAAGAGTCAGGGTTTCAGGTCAAGTTAATTCCTAGCTCGTGTTCTGTTCAAATGATAGGTCTATTAGCTAGAGCAATTGTAGATGCAAATGCCTAAATAAATACATTCAATCCTAGTAGGTACCAACAAAGGGTAAATTAATTAAAGCCATGTTTCCTAATATAAAAATTCCCTAGTTCAAAACACTAATGAGCATGGTGGATATTACAGAAAACCAACACGTATATAGAATGCCCTTTTGCTACTTTGTTAACAGAAATACAAGTATTCCACACCCATATCCATATTACCTGGACACTTGATGAGTGCCCTGCCAAGGGGCGTGGGAAAATGCAACTAAGCATGCCCCAAACAAGTGGTAGGCGCGTACTATTGCATCACAATGTGTCATATGGCACAGCCATCTAGTATTTCATACCAATTCTGGGTGTCAAATCCAAGGAGTATACAACGTAAATATTAAGTGGAGATTAGCCAACCCACCAAAATGGCGTAAGTATATATTTATTATTATTTATAAAAAATGCTGTGTATCACACTTGATAATATCAGTGCGTGGGGTGAGAAATAACCTATTCAAAAATAAGGGGGCGCAGTTTATGTGTAAAAAACAAACAAACGTATTGTTCCTTGCTGAAGAATTACAACACGTAAGGTAAAACGTGACACAATCAGCGTTGAAGGCGCACAATATACATATTTAGTAAGGGACAGACCACCGTCGAGCATTAAGCCACACAGCCTCATACTCCAGAATACCTAAAAAATCATATTTCCCCAATGCGGGAAACAGCCTGTCAATCGACCAAAAGCCATCCTACAGAAGTACTCGATCAGTAGTCCAAAGTGTTCTTACTCTAAAAATTATGTAGGGGAAGACAGTGTTAAATGCACTCACTCTAATCCAATGGGTTCCCAGCCTAGGCACAGTAGCCAGCGATCAGTTATCCACTTGTCTGCATTGACAGGGTGTTTAAAATAGAAGCTCGAGCGTTGAACGTTGGCTGCGTTTGTGGTACCGATCATGTGGCTCAGAACACGTAGGGAAATATGACGCCAACTTGGAAGATCCAACACGCGAAAGATCTTTACGCATTTAATGTTCAAGGGTCACACTAAACGTATTTGAATCCTGAGGGTCCCTTGGGTCCAATTATCCCCCCAGGTGCCTCCAGTAAGCGCCACAGGTGTTGTTGTGAGGTGTAAAAATGGGCGAGGCCTTGGACCACCTCTCTGCACCGCAGGTCTGTGGCACTTACTGGAGGTACCTGGTGGGCTAGTTGCCCCCCAGGGACCCTCAGGATTCAATCCACCAACTTTAAATCCACAAGGGGGCGCATTTGCACAGTGGTGAATGGAGGGGGCGGGCCTTATGTGACATGTGCGTACTTATCCAATCACTGCGCCAAAACCGAAGCACTCATAAATTCACCATGCACTCTCCATGCAGTACTCCAATCATCCAGTCAGTACCCATGCACTCATGCAATGACCCATACACTAACTCATGCACTGCTACAGTACCCTGAGCACTACCCATATAGTCCTGCCATCGCCCTGCCACTAACCATGCACTCCTCTAATCACCCAACGAGCACCATGTACTTATCCAATCACTCCGCCAAAACCCAAGCACCTATAAATTCACCATACACTCTCCTTGCAGTACTCTATTCATCCAACCAATACACATGCACTCATGCAATGACCCAAGCACTAACACATGCACTGCAAGAATCCATGTGTACTACCCATGCAGTCCTTTAACGAACTAGACACTTATCATTCACGCCTTCAATTCCCCTGGTAGTGCCCATGCAGTCCAGCAATCACCCTGTCACTCCCTGTGCACTCCTCCAATCACCCAGCCACTACTATTGACTTATCCAATTACTCTGCCAAAACACAGGTACTTATAAAGTCACCATGCACTCACCTTGAAGCACTCTCTTTCTCTTTCATTCCTGCCACAAAGGAGCCTCAGTCTGAGTCAAAAGCTTGCAGATTTCTCTCCTTGCTAGTAATATTAATTAGAAAATCAAATAGCTGCAGTTTACCTGCAGATCATGCATGTTTTTAAGTAGCTGGAATATCCCAAACATAATTAAATCTGGGCTTACCTCTATGACGACACCCACGGAGTGTGAGATAGTTTTCCCCATTGCTGACCAAAATTCTCCCATTTTGAGCAGGTGGCAAACATATGCACGTCTTCAGCATCTCTTCTGCCACACCGTTTACACTTCAGGTCAGCACTTCCCTTTATCTTTTCTAGCTTTTTTGGAGTCAAGTAGATTCTATGCAAGGTAAAACAATGATTTTTCCTTAAAGCAGCAGGTTTAACCACCAAATAAAGTGTAGCACAAGACACTTGCCATAAATCTGCCAGCTCCACTTCCGGTAAGCATCCATCCCATGCGCTAAATGGTATTTTCATCTCGGCTAATTCTGCTGCCAGTAGGTATTGATGCCAAAGTGCCACCTCTTTTTTCCTTGCAGCTGTGTCTTGAAAAACCAACTCAATTTGTTCTGAGTCTGCATCCAGCCCATTTTGGCTCATAAGCCAGGCATTGACCTGGTAGATTTTAAATCTAAGGATTGCCCCTTTTGTCTTGTGCAAAAAGCTCCATTTTAACTTTTGTCCATCATCCACCAACTGACCCCACTGCCTGACATCTTGCTGGTTCTGCGGTTCAGCCAAAATATCGGATCCTGGTGAGTCCCTTATGGGGTACAACCTGCTGTAATAAGGTACATCCAGGATCAACCTTATCTCATACCAAGTTCTTGCTGCTGTCAGGAGACATTTCAGTCTGACCTTTTAAAAAAAATGTGCTGCCCCCTATTTATAAGAGAAATACACCTCAGGTGGGCCTACCAACATTGTTTTAAACATAACTCCTATTAGAGACTCATCGGGTCGTTGAAGAAGCATTCTATTTTTTTTAAGTTGGAACACCCAGCAATAGAGCTGTAGGTCTGGGAGACCCAAACCCCCCAATCTGGCTTTCCATCTTAATTTTTTTTCCATGAGGGGCGTATTCCTCTACTAGCCCAGATAAAAGATGTTATCTTTCCTTGCAATTTCAGAAATGTTTTTTTTTCAAAGTGTAACGGTATATTGTCAAAGGGAATGGTACTTTTTGGCTTAATGGACATTTTCACCAGAGTATTCCGGCATAGATCGTAAGTGGGAGGTTCTGCCATCTTTTTTAGTAACAGGTCTATCTCTTTTGCTGCTCTTTAAAGATTTACAGCCGCTATCTTCCCAAGGTCTTTTGTTATTTTAATCCCCAGGTTTGTCAATTCCTCAACACAGTTTATTTCTCCACCATCTTGGTTCCAGATATTTATCTTTGTTTATTTCCTCGCTTGCCGCATATCCTGCTAGTTTACAAAATTCCCTCACTTCCACCATGAGGTGTAGAAGGGTAGATACTACACCTGAGGTATAAACCATAAGGTTGACGGTATAAAGATAAATCTTCCTCGTGTATGTCCCAATTTTAAAGGTGTAATCTCTTCATTTAACCACAAACTTTGAGCAAAAGGCTCTATATAGAGATTGAATAATACGGGAGACAGAGGGCAACCTTGTCTTGTCCCTCTCTCAATTCGTACTGGAGGAGACAGACTATCATTAACCAAGATCCTCTCTATTGGAGCCCTTTAGATTTTAAAGATTGTGTCTATCATATTCTTACGTAGACCAAAATGTTCTAGTGTCGTTTTCAAATACCTCCAATTAACGCAGTCAAATGCTTTTGCTGCATCCAGAGTAACAATCGTGAAGGGGGCATCCTGCGTTAGAACTAGATCTATAGAGCCTATCAAGGTATAGTTAAGCTCATTCATATACCTCCAAGGAAAAAAAACGTTTGATCTTGATGAATCAACTGGCCCAACACCTTATTTAAATGGGCCACAAGTATACCGGTAAAGATCTTATAATCGCTGTTGAGTAAAGATATTGGGCAAAATATTAGGCAGTATACCGGATTTTTGCCTGCGTTCAGAAGTAAAAAGATTACAGCCTCATTCCATTAAAAGGGGATCGACCCACCTGCAACCAAAATAGAGTTAAATAGCTTAACCCATACGGGGGAAAACCTCTTCCCGCAACACCTGTCATGATCATTATTCCATAAGACATTAAAATCACCACCAAGAATGATAGAGGATTGAAAATCTACAAGGTTAGAGAAGAGCTGAGTCAGAGGGGTTACATCATCTATGTTTGCACCACAATAGCTGGGTAGTGTATATGTTGAGGGAGCCTAATTTCAACAATTATCCAACACCCACCCTTATCTACTCTATGCCTAAGTAACTCTATCCCTGACTTCACTTTTATCGAAATCCCTTTGGTGCTATGAGTTTGGTCTGTAGATACTCAATTTCCTATCCATCTTTGTTTGAGAGGAGTTCCTTTCATTCTTGTCTCAGAAGATGCATTTCCTGAAGCATAATTATTTGGGCGTTCTGATTTCTAAAATATTGTGCTATTACTCGCTGCCTTCTTTTAACCTACAACCCACTCACACTCCAAAAAAGAATCGTCAATTCTTCCTTATTCACACTTCTTCATATTCCTCTTCTGGCACCCAAGCTAGCCTTTTTTGGGTGATTTCTGACGAGTTTTCCTTCCTTGACTTGAGGACAAGAAATGTTTTAAAATGTTTCCCCAAGCTCATCATCACTAGTGCACCCTCCCATGGAAACACTCCCAAAAATGTTATAGCCATTGCTGCTGCCTACTGAGCTCATGTTGGGGGAGAGGCTATATTATCTGTATTACCTTCACCACACAACTGACATTCTATCTATTGCTTGTATTCCCTAGTTTTGCTCCCTCAATAAATGTATCCACCTCATTCGTGTCTGAGAAGTTATGCATCTTGTTCTGCCACATCACTTTAAAACAATCTGAGAATGTCATTTGTACAGATGCTACCAATGTCTTAAACTCATCCATTCTGCTTCCCAGTTACCACTGTCTATCAGCTGTTTCTTTAAAGATATCCGATCTGGCGCTATAGGAGGCACCTTTTACAGAATATGATAAAAAGTTTATCAGGATCTTTCATGGTTTTTTATGACCAGGATGTAGCTTAAAAGGGTCTCTATGTATTTGTTGAATTTCTATGATGTGTTTTATCTAGGACCCCGATCAATATTGTGACCTCATGCCCCTATACAGCTATAATCAATACATAACTCTATAATGGCATAGTTATCAGAGCTATATTTTCAGTAACTCGCCTCTGCAGTCCATGACACAGCAGAAGCCACTTCCTTAGATTCCTAGATAGCACACCGAGTTCTTTCGACATACCAAACCCCCAGCAACCTGGGAAAGCCCCGCTTGCTTTGTTTTGATCAGTAATAGAACTCCTGCAAGCACTGTAAGAACGACTAGTTCTTAGTGACATCTTTATTGACGTCTTATGTCCAAAACGTACATCAAACTCGGCACCTTTCAGGTATAAATATACCAACGTTGCCTTAAGCAAGCACGCAGTGGTGGTGAATACTGGAGCAGAACAGCTGTCCCCTTGCAGAAAGCCCAGCAGATGCGAGAAGCCCACGGATGCTGCCCCTCCTCTTTGACTCGCTGAGAAAGACGCTGTCTTTTCTCTTGCCGAGAAAATCCAGCTCCGGCGTTTCCAGCCTACCCTTGCGGGTGGCATGGGTTATCGGGTTCTGAGAGGGAGATACCAGACCTCCTACATTCTATTCCAGAGGTACAGTGCTGACTAAACCCTTAGAAAGAATTCTTGAATTAAACTCTTGGCAAAACCAACTTAACTTAAACTGCTACTTACTTACTCCCTCCCACGTATTAGGCTTAGGTCAGGTACTCCGGGGTAGGCGTAGTTAGAAGCACCAGTTGAGGTCGTTAGCTAATGTATATATGAATGAACATATTTTATTCATTTTAACTATCTTATGGCTAAGAAACCATATCAATGCTTTTACAGTATTATTTCGTAATACTCCTTCTACTGTACGGACTTTTCATTATAACAAGTCTTGCAATTGTGGCAATTCATTTCTCTTGCATGAGATGGAAGACTGCTCAATAAATAATATCTTTTATTGAAAACGCCCGTCTCTCTATTCTCTGCACCCTGGTGAAATTAAATATGCACAACTGACTGAGTTAAATAGCTGTCTATTGTTTCACATGACTCTAGAGATTGACTCTTATTCTGGGGAGCAAAGTTGTCATGTTTATGCGGTTGTCGGAAGCTGAATCCCTTCTTGTCTGAGCCAAGGAAGCTGATCACTTCCTATTCAGTCAAGAAAGTTTCCAGTGACCTCTGAGCTAGCTGGCGCAAACCTAAATTAAGTCTAACATAGTCAGTAGAGACCTAGAAGACCACAGTCCTACGTCTACACTGCTGTTTATGTTATTCCAATGTGCAGGGCCTAAAGGGAAAATAGGAACTACACTACATCTACATCTAGATTTATGAGAGCAACCACTTGCGTGAAGGAATTTTTCAACATGCTTATCACAATGATTTGATATATGAACCTTTCCAACCCCTCAGCCACACCCAGGATTCTAATATTATTCTGCCTGGCATTATTTTCCATTGTTTCAAGTCTTTCTAATAGTCCCCTCTCTCTTTGCTTCAGCCATTCCACCTCTTGTGTATTTGTTTGAGCTTTAGCCTGTAGATCTTGTACACCACGCTCCAACTCTTGTGTTCGCAAGGCAAGACCTATCTTTCCTTCCAGGTTTGAGCAAATTTCCTGAATTTCCTTTTGATTTGCCTCAGAAATGTCAAAGCATTCTTTAATTTCATGGGATAGGTGGCTCAGCATCTCCTACACCGCGTCCTTACTATTCAAGCTGCTAATACTCATGCCTGCTCCTTCAGGGCTTGGTGACACAACAGCTCCCATATACTGCTCTGAAGAGTTTCCTCCTTCTCCTCCGACCTCACGCGACAATTCCTCCACATTCAGAACCTGGAATCTGTTTTGTTTCCTGACTGCTGGTTGGACTAGGGGTGTACCAGCGACACTCATTAGTGTATTTTTCGCATCAATCATTTTTACTCTATTCTCCGAACATTCCTGCTCGAGGTAGATTTTTTACCCTCCATGCTATCTATGCTATACTCAGCGCTTCTCACATCGGTCCTAACCTTAAAATATGATCTAAGTTAGGGGGTGATTTTCTTTGGCTTTAGGACCAGGGTAGTTTGTTTCCTCTTTAGTGGTGCTACATTCGCCAGGTTGGTTGTGGGTTTTTTTGGAGGGGAGTCTCTATTGGGACCAATGCTTGTTATCATTTTCCTCTGTCTAACCTGCAATTTCACTGGGGGTTAGGAGGAAATTTTACAAATGCCTCCACCCTCTTTCAACACCCACGGAGAGCAAATATGTAATCTTAGCCTATAGCGCCTGTCAGAATGGGTCTATATTCTCACTATATTTTTAGAACTAGGATTCTTGCATCCATCTTGACCTCCCTCTGTGACACTAGCTTGTTTAGGCCATTTGATTCCATTTGCACAGCTGTCTACTTTCCTCTTCATGGTCCTGCCTTTTAACAATAGAAACTTGCTGTTCACCTATGGCCGCCTCAGTTCTCTCCCACTGACCCAAAGTTACAGAGTCCCTCTCCAAAAGCTTGCTGCTTTTGCTGTCTCTGCAACCTCCATTCGCCTCCCTCCCCCGTAGCCACATCACCAGCCGAGCCTGGCAGAGCACCCGCAGCACTTCTGCTGCAGCAACCCAGGGAGGAGATCCTGGAGCCACCATTCGCCCCTTGGCAGCGGGGCGGCCACAGAAGTGATTCGCATCCACACCGGCACCCATGGTGGAATCAGGAATGAAGGCAGTTGGCAGTGAGTAAAAGCTATGCCACCAGACGGCGCTCCTCTACTGAGCTCCTGACTAGCGTCTCAGCCAGCTGCCATATTTCCTTGCAACCAATCTCTAGTAATATAGTTTAACATTGTTTATCATCCATTGTACCAAATACTTCCTTAAAACATTTGGTTAGAAAATAACATAGATAACAACCGCATACAATAAAAATACTGAAGAAGTTATTGTGTCAACCCTGCATTTTGCTGGCTCCTTGACCTTTAGCACATCTTCTTCTGGACCAATAACTGAATTAAAACTAGAACAAAACATTAAAAATATATATCCATAAAAACAGTTGTTAAACATATTATATAAACCAGGGGTCTCCAATGGGTAGCTCTGCAGCTACTGGTAGCTCACCAGCACCTAGTAGTAGCTCCCTCAAGTTCAACTCAGCACAGTCCTTAATTCAGAGGGTCTGCTCTAGCCATATTGAATAGGGTCACTTTTCAGGAAAAAGACAATATTATGTTTTAGTGTTTTAGTGCTAAATGGAATGTGCATATCTGATAGAAAATGTTGTATTTTGAGAAACTGATATGTAAAGCGCACGTTTGCCCTGGCGTCTTAGCGCTAATTGCCATTGATTTTGCAACGGGATATTGGAGCGGCTATGTTTTAGTGACAAATAGTCATGTTTTCAATTCTTTCCTGAACAACAGTATATTGGTTTGACTTCTGAGCCGGATGGGCAACGAGTTCCATAACTTAGGAGCCAGTTAGCAAAGACTTCTGCCACCCCATTTCAAGGTCTTTACTGTAGGAACTACAAGTAGAGAGGCCGATGACGATCTTAGGCTTCATTTTGGAGTGTAGCGCTTGATATATTGACTAAAGTGGACAGGTCCAACCTCGAACAAAGTCTTATGCACAGTACACATAGATTTGAATTTGACCCTTGCCTGGACAGGTAGCCAGTGCAGATCCCGAATGGCTTGAATTATTTGGCTAAATTTTGGAATCTTAACTAGTAGACGGGCAGCAGCATTCTGTGAAGTCTGCAGCTTACGTATTGCACTCTTTTTGTGAGTTGTGAGTTACTGTAGTCAATTTTGGGTAGTATCAGCACAATGATAACAGTTTTTCTAAGGGCCATGGGAGTGAAATGTTGAATCTTTCAAAGGATTTTTAAAGTGTGAAAGCACAAGGAAGCAATGCTATTGACCTGATCTGATAGTGAAAGATGGACATCCATCATAATTCCAAGGTTTTTAACCTTTCTTACCAGCTGAGGGAAGGGCCCTGCTATTTCTGGCCACCAAGTAGAATTCCAAAGGGAGGTATCCCTTCCAGACATAACCACTTCTGTTTTACTGGTGTTCAACTTCAAGCAGTTATCTTGCATCCATCTGACAATATGGCTCATGCAAACATTAAAACTTGCTGCCACAATATCTGGTTTGGAGGATAAGGAAACAACTATTTGTGTGTCGTCAGCGTAGCAGATGGCTGTGAAACCATGGTAGTGTATGAGTTTGGCCAACTAGGTGACATACATGTTAAACAGGGTTGGGGAGAGTGGTGATCCCTGGGGCACCCCACACGGCAAAGCGTAGGGGTGCGATTTGTGCTCTTCCATATTTGAGGATTGTAATCTATTGGTTAAGTATGACCGAAGAATGTATTGGGCTTTGTCTACGATCCCTATTTCGGCCAGTCGCTGGATAAGTATGTGGTGATCAACCGTATCGAAAGCGGACGATAAGTCAAGTAGAATCAGTATGGCTTCCCCCCCTCCCTGGTCAAGTTGGACAGGTATGTCTTTTGTGGTGGCAATCAATGCATATTCAGAACTGTTCCGTGGTCTAAAACCTTGTTGGGCTGGGTCAAGTTTATCATTCGCCTCTATGAATAACAGCAGTTCTTCTTCTTGGGCTTTTTCCAGGATTTTTGATGGAAATGGTAGGCAGGTAATGATTCGGTAATTGCCAACCTCCATGGGGTCATGAGTTGGCTTTTTCAAGATAAGTCTGACCAGGGATTTTTTCCAGGTAACAGGAAAGTGTCCTGAATCAAGAATATTGTTAAGAAGAGGTGCTAGATGATTGACAATTATGTTGGAAACCATGTGGGGAACCGTGACAAGGCAAGGGTCCAGAGGGGATCCCGACTTAGTTGACATTTTAATCTCCTCAACTCTATCCGGTGTTAGGGGACTAAATTCTTGTAAGTAGACTTGTGTATTTGCCCTGTTGTTGTAAGGCTCATCTGACCTGATTCCATCTTTGTTGTTAGAGAACTCGTCATAAACTTTAACCACTTTTCATGATAAAACTCTGCTTGTTTGTCACAAAACTGTCTAGTAGGACTGAACTGTTTGCTATTTTCAAATTTGGCTAAGTTAGAAATTGTCTTTAAAAGTTATCTAGCAGTATTTTTAGAGGCCATCATTTTCTTGGTAAAGACATCAGATTTTGCAACCATTATAGCTTCTTTATACTTTCTTAGCGCCTCATTGTACTGTTTTTTTCCAGTTTCAGAGTATCCCTTCCTCCAGTTCTGTTCTTTAGCTCTACAAATTTTCTTTCATTCTTTTAGCTCCACGGTGTACCAAGGGGCTGATGATTCTTTTCCTGGTGTGTACGCATTTCGGGGGCTAGTTTTGTTACTGCCAGGTCAATCCAGCTGTTGAAATTAAATGCTGTTGCTTAATCGGGATTGGTGTCTATGAGATCATAAAGCAGTTTCCAGGTCTGGACTGTTTATTTGCCTCCAGGGGAGTACTACGCCTGTCCTCTTTATATTCCGGGCTCTAATGGGAGGTCCATTAGTGAGTACTTCAAAGAAGATAGCACTATGATCCATCCAGGACATTGGTAGTGTGCTGATAATTATTTTCTGTGCGTAGTTGGTAAAGATACCATCCTAAGTATGTTTTCCAGTACGGGAGGACTCAGTGACGATTTGCTTTAAGTCTAGACCATTTAGTCTGTCTATTAAGTTATTTCTGTCAGTGCTTTTGATGGATTCTAAATGAAAGTTGAAGTCCCCCAGAATGGAAAAGTTAGAGTATTCCATACAAGACTCCATTACTGTTAGTACAGATTCGATAAAAGGGTTTTTTAGGCCCAAGTGGTCTGTAAACAAATAGTCCATTAAAAACAGAAGTATTGTTGCATTTGAAGGTGAACAAGATAGCTTCTTCCTTCAATTGGGGAACGTCTGAGATGGTAGCTTTCATGTGGGAATCATGAGCAATGGCCAACCCCCCAACTCGTTGTCATTCTCTGTTGATTTTTAAACAAGTCGTAGCCAGATGGTATGGCAATATTTAAGTCAGATTAGGAGGAACTATGGGTCCATGTCTCTGCAAGGAACATTATGTCTGGCTGGTATTGGTCGAAAAAATCGATGATAGTTCATAACAAGTCGCGGAGATTTATACATTGTTGAATTTCCTGTGTGGCAGTGGCCACTTACTGTTGTGATTGTTATGTCACTAATCATGTGGTGGCATTCTAATATAATAAAACTTGTCCTGACTGCTGTTATGTGTCAGGTTGGGTGGAGTTCTTTTAGAATAATGAATTTTATATTTCATCCAACCAACACCCAGACAACCGACTACCACAATATCATTAAAGGAAGTGTACAAAGGTAACTCTAGATGTATGTACGTTTTTAACTCCACATCTTTTTATCTTGAAAGCATATATCTACTGTTGTGGCATACATCTGGGTGGCCACCACTAGTAATCATGCAAGATGTACACACTATTGTAATTGTGTCTGATATGGTTGCTATTGCAGCAATTGTTATTGTCATAAGTAGCTCAGGTCTATGTTCATCATTCAGAAGTAGCTTTCATTATAGAAAAGGTTCGAGACCCTTGGTATAGACCAACAGGCGAGTGATGTTAGTATAATTACATCGGGTGCATCAATATGCAAGTAGAGTGCAATTTGTTCTTAATAAATTAATAAACCATCTCAAAATGTGCGGGCATACATCAAACCGACACATGATATTAGCATAGGTTCCTCTAGCACATAATTATATAATCGCAATGCAATCTGCACTTGACCAACAATCCGATAGGTAACCTATGACGCTTGTATCTTAAATCCAGAATCTGTGCCCCAGATTGACAACAGGAGCTCATAATAAAACCAAAGTGTATGTCATGAAAGTGATGAAAAACAGCTACAGCACATGGAGGGAGTACCGGTGGGGCAGAAAGGCGGGGCGGGGGAGGGGCAGGATGGGGGGTGCTAAAAACCGGAATATGGATAATTAGAGGTAGGTAAAAAATTTAATAAATAAAACAAATTTCGTAGTGCGCCCTGCATCGCAAAATGTGATGCAGCGCGTGCTACGAAATTCGTTTTATTAATTAAATTGTTTACTTACCTCCAATTATCCATATTCCGGTTTTTAGCACCCTCCCACCCTGCCCCTCCCCCGCCTCGCCTTTCTGCCCCACCGGTACTCCCTCCAAGGGCCGCGGCTGATGAAAAACAGCCCAATACCTGTCAGCAGCAGTTAGACTAATGCATTTTAATGCTGGTGTCCGCATCACCATATTAAAATGCATTGATCACATGACAGGCAATTAGTAGGAAGTCCCACCCACCTAATTATGATGTGACCTCTGTGTAGGCGGTTGAAATCATAACATTTCCATTGTGGCTTGTGCTGCGGCCTGAACAGGGCTGCAGCACAAGCCACAATAGAAAACTGTTGTTTTCAAACATTCATGCTCATGTGCCAGGCACCACGTGCTGCCTAGCACATGCGGCATGGATGTTATGGGGGGCCATAGCAGAGGCCCACAGGGGACGGTAGCCCTGCTAGTTGCCACAAAAGTTCCATTCCAGCAACCTTTTCATGGCAGTCAGACCGCCATGAAAAGGCAGTCGGAAAGGGCCATTGCATTCCCCTACAGCGGTGCCTGAGCAGGTGCCCCCCCAATTGTAGAATATTATGTTCTTATTGATGGTCTGACAGGCTCCATGAGCTCGTCGGAAGTGGCGGTCAGTCCTTCCACCCTCTGCCTCCAACCACCACGCATCATATTGTGGTGGTCGGACCATGACACCAGATGTCCATCAGTGGCGGTCTGTCTGACATCACAATCAGGCCCTAAATCTCTTCACTGCCGCTCTGCCTGCAAAGAAATTTAGCCTGCTGGCCTCAGACCTGGAGGACTTGTTGCCTTGGGACTTGGCAGTGGGATACATTATTTCTTTGCCATGTGCTCCCTCTGTCAGCCTGGCCTGGCATGGCCTGGCCTTCCCGAGGCCCATGTGTGGCTGTTGGATCTCCCAGCACTGGAAAGATTGATAATTGCGGGTGTTAGTCTAAAAACCTGCTGCACCTCTGCCAACAGTGACCCCAGGAACAGCTGGATAAGATAGTTTACTGCCAGCCTGCTCTGTACATCTCATGCTTGGCAGGCAGGAGCAAACCAAAGTGAGAACCTCATATGCCTACTGCATCTATGAGAATGTAAGAAATGACTCACATGAATTCAGTGGCCACAGAAGATACAACAGCACATTGGGGTTGGTGTGAAGAACAAACTAGTTAGAAGATTCGTAGGGGATTTGACTTTGTCTGCTGTAACACATAAGGGAAAAGATTTCAAATTTCTGATTGAAATTTTTATGATAATTCTAGTTTTGTTTTCCAGGTGTTAAGGTCTACAAGTAGCAATGCAAACGAAAACAGTCAAGCTACCAACACGTGGTATTATAACTTAAGCGCTTCACCTGTAACTGAGGTATCACTATAACGGCCACTTATCTCCAATGTGCAACACGTGTGTAGTGCTCGGTAAGAAAAGTTATTGAACAGGTTGCAGCTCCTCGTGCTAGAGAACACAGACTAGGTGCTTTAGTGTAGATGTGTTGCTGTCCTGAATCACAACTTTTACAATTCTTTATTTCTTTTGTAGTATATTGGGATTTTATCTCTATTGTCCCTAAATTGTAATTGTCTAATCTTTATCTTTCGTATGTGAAGCAGTGTGTGCATATGCAGACATGAGTTTGCATTTCAGACACAAACACTGTGTATGGACACAGATGATTTTATACTTCATAGTGCATGCACATGTAGTATTCCAGACAGTGTATGTGTGTATTTCAGAGTTTCATACAGCATGTGCAGATGTGCTTCTCTGCCTTTTTGAAAGGACGGTTTTGCACACTTTTTCAGTGGGGCAGACAACATCCATTGCCCCCTACTCTAGAGCACATTTGGTGCTTTTTTCTTTTGTGTATCCTTATTGTACATGCCTCCGTCCAGTCATGGGGCTACCCTATGGGGGAAATAACCTATGCTGTGAAGCAAGCATATATGTTAGAATGGGACACTGGGGGTTTCATTAGGGTTACCAAAAAGTAGACTATGTAGAAAGCATTGTGTGCATCGGTCTCTGTAGATCTTCTAAGGGTCACACAGGGGTAGCACGTTAGAATTTCATCTGCCCCACCTACAGAATAAAGGTGGGGCAGTGGATGAGTGGTACATACTGGCATAAAAAGAAGAGGCCTGAGAATAACACAGAAAGGAAATCAATCTAAAAGGCCTGCCAAGAATCACATGTACTGATCAACCAGAAGGCAGAAATGTTCTTTGTTACCTCAATTGGTTAATGCAATCACTGCAGAGATTTTGTGTGCAACCAGAGAGAAACAAAATTGAGTCCAACTTGGTCCGCTGAGAAATAGCGGCTTCTGTATAATAGTGCTATGAGGTCACAGACTGCGACTAAAAGCACTGTGCATATGCACATTGCTTAAAATTCTGCTACACACAATATGAAAAAAGGTGCCGCAATCCATGCAGATGCTTAGTGTTCAATAAAAAGCAAGTGTTAGCAAGTGTTAACGTTGTATTTTAGGGGTTTTGGAGCAATTTCAATATATTTTTAGTGCTTCTCATTGCTCGAAAAGGTGTAATTTCAGATATTTTTTGCATTTCATGCACTTCATTGCTTTGTTTTTCTCGTGGTAATTGAAATTCACTCATAAGTACACTGAAGCCATGCAATTGTCACAAATAAGCAATCTGGAAACTTGGCAACTATGGATACAAGGTGAATAAAATTGAAAACCTCACAATGGTAGTGTAATTTTGAACAATGACACCACTAAACATTCCACAGTTTGTACTACCTTGTAACACATTTTGGAGGTATATAAGTCAATTCCAATAGACGCACACGTTTTCAGCTGTTAGTATTATGTTGTGCTCTTGCAAAAACAAGCTAGAATTTCAAAGATAGGCCTATATTAAACTCAAGTGGGTAAATAAAATGAAGCAGTCAGCATGTTGACATAAAATAATTATTTCACATTCTTGGGTTGCTTGAGGTTCTCAAAATTGAAGCTTCCAGTCGGTTGTATATTGCAATACTGCATGAGCAAACTTTATTTACACAACTATGAGCCTAAATTCAACTTTAGTGGGTAAATGTAATAAAGCTGCTCCATGAATAAATAAATGAGTTGAGCAAGAGCAAAAATCCTAATTAGTCTTCCTACACCATGTGCTCTAACATGTCCGACCGAAAAACTATAATGTATCCTAAGATATCAGATAGCAAGCCCAAGTGGACAGCTCCAATCTCATCAGCTGAAGTAATAACACCAACATAGTGAGCAACAAAACATCCATGTCTGCCCACATTTTCGGGTATGAGTTCTGTTATCATCTAAAATTCAGGCATAGTTGTATTAAATGTACTTGAGATAAAAGATAAGGATATTTCCAGTAAAAAAAGCATAACACAGCTGCATTAAAAAGAGAAAAGAAGAGGCTTAACCACACTAAATCATCATCACATATATACGAGTCAGTAACAATGAGACGTACTCGAAAAATCTACTTCAATTTTCCGTGTTTATACTTCTCCTAAATTAATTTTGTATTCCTCCTCAGAAATGTGATCCAGGGTACCTTAGATTTAATAACAGAATATATGATCTTTCTAACTTTCTTAAAGAAAGTTCCTGATTGCCGCCCCTTATAGACAAAGGGATATGGCCAATACCAAGAAATTAAAACAAATTACCATTGCTTGTTTGTGTCTAGAAACTAGATAATGGTGATCCGCATTTTGCACAGCAGGCATGGGCCCCAAAACTATTTTCTTCAAGTGATGTATGGTGCTGCCAACATACCTTTTGTTCCACCGACATAAACAGTGTACCCTTTGTTGCATGTGATATGCTTGCCAATTTTCTTGGATCGCCTGATTGGACTTTGCATTCAAAAACATTTGTGCTAAATTTCACGCTCTAGACCTTTGGCATATATACAAAGCCTTTATACCCATATGATCCTAATCTAGTTTTGATTTTGAAGTCACATAGGGCCTAATTTATAAGGATTTGCCATAGGGCAAAAGTAAATAGCAGGAATGCACCGTATTTATCAGATGCTGTGCATTCCTGTCCTTTTCACCTGCACCAGTGCAGAATGGGCTGCCATGTGCCAACGCAGGCACCCTTGCACCATGGATGATTATTTTTGTGCTGGAAGAAAAACCTTCCTGCACAAATACAATCACAAGAGGCTATTTCCTCTTTCTAAGTGTGCTGCACAGTGCAGCACACATAAAAAAAATGAAAAACTAGGAAAAATAAAGATATTTCTCCTCGTTATGCCTCCCTTCCTTACCAAGGTGTAAATTTTTGGCACTGCTTCAGAGTTAGTATTTCTCATAAATCTGGGGCAGTGTCCAAAAGACATGGATGTCGCTGGGAATGCCCCCAGAAACACCCATTGCAAGCCCCTTTAATGCATAAAACTGCATAAAAGGAAACAATATTTACGAGGCAGCAAAAAAAGAGGCTTAGTGCTGCCTCATACATATGTTCAAGGGAATTCGTTTGAATAGTGTTTGAGGATTTTAAATTAATTTGAAGGGAAAGATTATTAATCCCTCTATGTAATTAATACATCACACAGCGAAGACTAAAGTTTTTGGAAATGACTTAAACAAGGTATTAACACATAAACAACATATAAACAACAAGCACAAAGGTGTATTTATAAAAATAGACTTTATCAAAACAAATCAAGTGGTAAAAAGTGTCATATACAGATGAGAACCATTTGAATAATTATTAGGGCTGCAGGTACAAGGAGAAATACATTTGAGAAGTAACACAGCAGAACCTAAAAACCAACTATCCCAGGTCAAAAATAATAAGACAAAACAGGGATAAGGTGAATGTCGACATTTCGGTCTCCTAGAAAACACTTTTCGAGACCATCCTCAGGACTGATGTCAATTACGTACTGTATAGGACCAACTGTAATCTCAATTGGAACGCTGCAAGTATAAAGATGGAGGGAAGGGGGCTCAGCCAAAAGGTTTTGTAACACAGAGTAATGGAGATGCTCCTATTTATTGTTCAAATCGCCACTTCAATGTGATGTAAATAGAGGGTCGGAGTATATTTTCTGTTATAGCGAGGATCAGATCAACTTGTGCTATGATTGAAGATGGGATTGCCATTCGATAGAAAAGGGGGCAATTTAATCACCGAACAGAGATGAAGATGAGGTCTTCATCCGTTATGAGGCTGGTTTTAGACCGTAATCTAAAGGAACCACCAAATCAATGTGGAGATATCTTTGTCACTGCAAACAGTCAGAGCGAGTTCTCTAGTGTCTTGGCGTGGAGCGAGATGAAGGCAACGGGCATCAAAGCAGACGCATCTTCATCTCTGTTCGGTGATTAAATTGCCCCCTTTTCTATCGAGTGGCAATCCCATCTTCAATTATAGCACAAGTTGATCTGGATGCAAAACCAAACCAAAAAAGGGTCAGGGTGTTTTTAATTATTCAGTCATTTATTTTTCAAGCTTCCAGTACTTTTTTATAGTTTTCTTAATATCCGCACTCTTAGTGTTATATGTGGTTACACATACCAAGTTCTTCATGTCATCCATCTTTTCTCGTGGTTCCAGTAATTGTTCACGTGGTTGATACCACGCGCGTTTTTTTGCTTTCTTAAGCAAGCTTGATGGATATCCACGTTTCCTTAGTCGTGATGTCACGACTAAGGAAACGCGGATATCCATCAAGCTTGCTTAAGAAAGCAAATAAACTATAAAAAAGTACTGGAAGCTTGTGGCTAGTGATCTACAAATGGAGGAGCAGCCGCTTTTTGCATTTAAACGAGGAAGAAACATCAAGGATGTAGTTGTCAGGGCTTTCCTTAATCCACCTAAAAGTCAGGATCTAAGAAGCATGATGAATCTCCCTCCGCTGATAGGCAACCATAAATGTGGCACTTGCAAAGTGTGTGATCTCTGCCAGGAAGGATCAAGTTTCACACACAATTCAAAAACATACAGATGGGCACATTTTTCCAACTGCAACAGTACCCATGTGATATACACCATCACTTGTCCATGTGGATTGCTATATGTAGGTCAAACTACACAAAGAGTTAAAACAAGAATCTTGCAACACATGAGCCGAATTAGATGTAATACTATTGGGGCCCCATTGGTAGAGCATTATAACACCTATAAACATAAGCCAGAAGAGATTGAGTGGAGAGTTGTAGAAAAGGTAACTTTGGGCCCTAGGGGTGGATCTGTGGCGAGGACTATGAACTATAAGGAATGCAGATGGATACATTCTTTGAACAGTGTCCTACAGGGGCTGAATGAGAGAGAAGAGACAGCGAGACAAATGGGGCAGCTGTAATCGTTTGGCACTTTTCTCTGCATGTGTGTATCCTGAATGTGTCTGCAATCATGTGAATATAAACAATATCAGTAAGATCAACATATCTGTTTAATGTTTTGCATTGTTTATATTGATTGTTTACATTGATTGCATTGAATCAAAAGGCCAATGAGTCTATCACTTTTTAATAATTTAATAATAATAAGCCACCCCCTTTTAAACACTCGATTTCCTAATCATCATTGCACTCCCTTATCTGTAAAATCATTAAGGTTTTTTTCCTAATGCCAAGCGCAGCAGAGTATGTTCGATTATCCTGCACTAACAGTAACACAGAGCAGAGAATCCCCACTGCTCCTTATTAAGATGCCTCCCTTTCGATTGCTCAGCAAAGAGAGGTTCTTAATCATTTAGAGTGCTTTAACATTAAGGATAGACTCTGACCGAAGTCAGTTGTACGCATGCGCGCAATTCACGTAGCGTTGCATGGCAACACTGACGCCAACGTCCTCGAGACAGAAACGCGGAAGTAGATTTCTATCGCATTTCCTGACCCTCGTTAAGCCACTCGAAACTGTTTAGCCGAGCGGACCGGTTTGACCCCCATCTGAGGAACGCAAACAGTGCGTGGAAGGTAAGCTTAGAAAGTAACCTTCATGTATTTGTTTGGGCTCGCGTGAAGGGTTCATGCAGTTACACGGACCTTCATCTTTCCTCATTTAAATTGCAGAAACCGCGTAATGAATATGAGGCGTCATGATTGACATAGACTGCAACCTCGCCTCTTTCTAAGGAATTAGTTGTTACACGCATAGATGGAATGGTGAGTGCCAATAAGAAGAGTACTATAGTCACCTTTACCGTTTTATTTGTTTTTGGATAAAATATTAAAGACTTACACCCTTAATTTACAGAAGGTTGATAGAATAGCGACTGTTGCAATTAAAGAAAAAGCAACCAACAAATAAGAATAACCCTGATTAAGTACAAGATCTTCACTATAGGTGAGTGTAAAGCACCGGTGAGGCCTTTTTTGCAATCCCTATATAATTAATGTGATGTAATCAGCACAACAATAATGATTGTGTTTGATCATGTAGATTCAAGATCACAGAGGACACCCCTAAAAAGTAGAATATTGGGATGCCCGTGTGAAGAAGACCTGGTAATTATTTGCAATTACTTTGTCCAATACAATCCCTTGCGCAAAATCCAAACCTGATGGTTTTACCTCTTTTAACCTACAGGCGCCATAATCCCTTCCTAGTCCCCGTCCTGAAGAAGACCCGCTAGAGACCCACAAATAAGGTGTCAATAGGGTCGAAACGTCGACAGAATCATCGCAAGGACCTATTTACAGTGCCCAATACACCAAAGCTAATTAAAATAGCGTGTTGGACTCTAGTATCAAAAACAGGAATTGGCCTTTAATAATTGTTCTTTTTCCATATTTATTTATTCACTTGTATATAGAACTTCACTTATATGTCACAATGTCACAATATTTCACGTTATGTCACATTGCACACTGATCAGAATTGTTGCGCCTTGTTTTGTACCGTGTGAAAAAGTATTTTATGCTTATATCTAAGGTGTCAGTCAAAAAAATGAAAAATGAAAAATAACTGAATAATTAAAAACACCCTGACCCTTTTTTGGTTTGGTTTTGCATTCTAAAGGTAATTAACGTGCATAATAATGAACAAAATTATGTATTGACCAATAAGGTAGATGCTTGCATGACCTAAAGCAATTGTTGGTAAACCCGAAGGAACCATTGTTGAAACTACTATTGTACTGCCCAGGTTCTCAGGGATACTGGGTTACCCCGTAAGAATTATTCTGATCTTTATGAGCCAGGCATAAGGCCTTAAAAGCAATTCTTTTCCTGACCTGGAGCCGGTGCAGCTCCGTCTGGAGCTTGTTTACTGGTTTTTGTTTAATACCAAGATAAAGAGAGTTGTAAAAGCCAATCCTAGAAAAAACTAGGGAAATGACCACTGATTTTTGCAAGGCTGGCGGCATAAAAGGTGAAACTTTCCTCAGTATTCTTAATATATAGAAGCATGAGGATGACAGTTTGTTAACCTGCTCCACAAAAGACAAATCTGCATCAAATACTATACCTGGATTTCATACTACCTGGTAGAGGAAGAGGGCCAAGAGACTGATGCCACCAACCTTGATTCCAGAATGAAACATCTTTCCCAAAAAGGAGGACCTTTATTATTAGAACATAACATTTTAAACACTTGTTACTCATCCAACTAACACTTGCTGTCATACACCTTTTGAACTGTTCAGCAACCTCCGCTACCTTTCTGTAGATTGACACAACTAATTTGTGTCATCCGCATAAGCTACTGTGGCAAAGCCAAATGAGTAGATTAACTTGGCCAAAGGGTCCACATAAATGTTAAATAGTGTGGGGCTAAGTAATCACCCCTGGGGTACCCCGCAAGGCAGGGAGAAAGATTTGGACTTAAAGGCCGCAAGGGCAACCTCTTGCTCTCTGCCTCCTAGAAATGAAGAGAGAAAATCGATGGCTGGGCTTGTAATCCCTACCTCTGTCAACCATTCCAAAAGAACTGGGTAGCTGACCCTAGCAAAGGCAGTGGAGAGATCCAAAAGGACCAGCGAGGCTTTCCCACCACTGTCCAGAGCAGATCTAATATCTTCCAAAACTACAAAGAAAGCAGTTTCAGTGCAATGACTGGACCAAAAACCAAATTGTGCTTCATTCAGAATGTGATTTTTCTCTAAATGTTCTGACAGGATTTTTTTAACGTATTTCCCAAAGATTTTCACTGGAAAAGGTAGCCGCAATATAAGTCGATAGTTGTTCCCTAGTGTGGTATCAAGGGAAGGCTTTTTCAAAAGAGAAAGTACTAAAGCCTTTTTCCATTCTTCAGGAAAGCAGCCCTACTTGATAATAGTATTGAACAGTAGTGTGGGAGCCATATCTTGACAGCTACCTCATGCACCACCCTGGGTAGACAGAGATCTAAGGAGGCTCCTGACTAGTTTGCCTGCTCAGTGCGACCCCTCGGTCAACTGTCGGTGGCATAGTTTCAAAGCTCTTCGCAGTTAGCACTCAACAAAAGGGATTCATTACCTGAATTGTATAAAGTACTGATAGAATTGAACTCACTATAAACTGCCTCTACTTTATTTTTGAAAGATTTAGCCAGTTTATGACAGAAAGCCTGGTTGGAGGGGACAATTTACTGGATTGAGGTGCACACGTGTCTGGACAGTTTTGAAGAGATCTTTCGATTAGTTTTCTGAAACGTTTATTTTCTCAGTGTAATATTTATTTTCTCCTCGATAATGAATTAGTTTCAATGCTTTCCTCCAATTCTTTATTGCCAATTTTGTTTCATGGGTGGCTCATTTTCACTTCCCCAGCCATGTTTAATATGGGCTTGATAGCCTGTAGATCTAATCTGAAATTACCTACACTATGGTTTTAGGGTTTTGTATCTTTAGTTCCAAAATCTTCTAAATAGAAGTTAAAATCCCTTAGCACAATAAAATTGGGTTAATGAATTCTTGTCTATAAAAGCTGGAATAACACATCTAAAAATGTAGCCTTGAGGCCCTCTGGACATAGAATGCCTTGCTGTCTATTTGGTTTGCAGGTCACAGATTACTTCCACTGATGAGAAGAAGACTATTGCCTCCATGTTTACAAATAGCATAACCACTTTGGAGGGCTGTGACAAAATCCAGGTCTGAAACTTCATCAGCCCAGGATTCAGCCAGAAAAACAAGCTAGGGAGAGCGTGTCTCTAAAGACTCTAGGACCTCATATGAGTGTTTAATAATGGGAGCGGAAATCGAACAGAAAACAGCTCAAAGTGTTTGATTTAGGGTCGGACTGTGGCATGGCTTATCAATGAGTGACCAGGCCCTCAGCCCACAACTCCAATTGCCATTGTTGCAGTGAAGAACTGATTCTCTCTTACCAAATTTAAAAGTGCAGCAGCCAGACATCTTACCTAAAGAGTTAATGTGCAGCAATGTTTCCTTTAGTACATAATAACAGCCAAATGGCCTGTGGTCCCGGCACATAATGCAGTCCAGGCGTGGTTGGGCACCGTGAGGCTTGCCTCTGGCATGCCTCCGGTGCACCAACCGCACGCCTGTTGTGCGGCTGCACTGCCTTGTGCAATAAATTGTTTTTGCCACAAAGAGAAAAGTGTGTCAACTTTAGGGAAATGGCGACTGTTCGCTCTAACTGGCGAGTCTCAGGTCTCCTGTAAAGTGACACAGTGCAACCCACTCAACAGTTTACAATTACCCCTTTGTGCAAAGTTGGCATGTAAAACAGTAGAACATGCTCCTCCTACCAGCTCAGGACAAGGTTTGCATAGTTGGGGGTGAAGAAGGTCCCCATCGCAGTTCCCTTTAGTTATTTATATGCATGGTGGAATCAAATTTAAATGTGTTATTGGATTAACAGAACAACAGCATATTCAGCAACATTTCACTATTCATTAGGTAAGACAGAGATCTTGCTCTCAGGAAGTGCTGACACACATTAGTGCTAATAGGGTGTAAGATGCTTGTGTACAGACACTCCACCTCAAGCATCACTAATAGGTAATCATCATCCCAATGTATACCATCTATGCTGGAAAGAAAGTACCTCATGTATTGGACATATGAGAGAAGTGTGGAAATTAATGTCCCCCAAAAGGAGATCAATATATATTGAAGTGTTCCCCAATAGACCTCAGATAGTTGACACAATAGGTTGCCCTGGTGAGTTGGTGTTGTTCCTATTGATTTGGGTAGGAGCTAAAGTATGGGTATCCTAGGATGGTCACATTGAAGGGCTACAATCTCCTCCCGGTCTTGTAAAAATATTATGCTTTCAGAATAAACAACATGGAAAACTCATCTAAAGAGGTTTTCTGCAGTACTCCATCGAATATAATTTCAAGTGTTTTGATTGCCAAAAACATTGCATCAAAAAAATTGTTATGGTATAAATATCATGGGACAGAATTTTGGAGGTAAGAATTTCATTCTTTTAAGTAGTTTATATCATTGGTTCAAATATAGTTGTTCATATTGTTTTGTAGTTATTTCGGTGAGTTTACTTACTATTTTCTTTTTTTTATTATTATTTTTTATTGCAGGAAAAAGAAAGCATCATTAGATTACGTACAGATTTTGGAAACAAAAATATCCAAAAATAAATTTAACCATCAAATACATACAGAGGATGATAATGTACATTCTTTGAGAAAAAATAAATAAATAAATAAATAATAATAATTAAAATAGATCAATTTAGTTGCTGCTGGTACATATAAGTCAAATAAATCAAATAAAAGTACCCCAAATCCTTTGCCTTGCTTTCAATGCCTTAGTACCCCTTAACTTAGCCAACGATAGTTCCATTGTGTGTATTTCATTAATAAGATTCCACCACTCCATAATATTGGGTGGTTCCTCCGAGATCCAAGTCTGTGCAATAACCAACCTGGTGCAAGCAAAAGCAATAGAAATCAGGTTTTTATGTTTATGATTAGTATCTTGTATATCTAGCAGTACTAAATGTGCAGAAAGTGTAGGAAATATAATTTGTCTGCTGTTTAGGACTGCGGTTAATCCTTTCCAGAATGTTGTTAATTCCGGGCATTGATATAACATGTGTTCAATGCCGGCGGCTTCTAGATTGCATTTGGGACATTTAGTTCGCTCACTAGAGCCCTTTCCCATGGTCCAACTAGCAATTCTTTGTGGTGTATAATATATTTGAGTCACCGTTCTATATAATTGAAGCCTTAGATTTGATGATTGTACCACCAGATTTATATGTCTAAGCGAGCCAGCAATCTGGCTTGGGTTGATGTTCACACCTAATCGGTTAGTCCATTTGGCCGCCATGTTTTCACAGTCTCCTTGCTTGTGGCTATTTAAGTAGGTATAGCTTTTACTAATAAGTGATTTAGTATCTTTCGATTGGATGAATTTTAAAGTATCTGAATTTTCTATTTTTCCAATTTTCATTTTATTAATAAAGAAATCTTTCATCTGAATGTATTTAAAATACATAGTATCTCTAATTTGGTAACTTAATTTTAGTGCATTAAAACTCAAAAAACCATCCGAACCAAAAAAGTGCTTAGCTTTGGCTCTAGCCAAAATGCTGCCGCACCATCGGAGAAGAAGTCTGGTAACCCTGGGTTCCCCCAAATCAATAGCTGTGCATTAAAGAAAGGGATCTTACCAAAAATCGTTATTTGGTCCCAATTTTTTTTAATGTGTCTCGCGGTCTTAAACTTGACTCTCTTAAAGTAGTTGGGGTCGTGCACGCGGTACAAGAACTGGTTACTATCTGCTCCCAGCATAAATTGGTGGAATAATAGGGAAGAGTTGTTGATTATTAGGCTACGTATACGTTGAAAGAAAGTTGCAAAGAAGTATATTTTAAAATCCGGGAAGTTTAAACCCCCTTTTTCAATTGGGAGTTTCAAATGAGCTATTGATCTACGAGCTTTTTTATAGCTCCAAATATAACTGCTGCAAATGCTCTCTATTTTTTTTTAAATATAAGTTACTAAGTTGGAGGGGGATAGATCTAAATAGGTAAAGTAATTTTGGTAGGATCTTCATCTTTATCAAATTTATTCATCCTACCAGGCTCAAAGGTATTTTATGCCAGTTTTTTAAAGATGCAGTTATTTCCTTAAGTAAGGGGTCATAGTTCAATGCGACAATTTTCTCTGTATCGGCTGCAAGCTTGACTCCCAAATAGGTAGCATGAGTACAAAGTCCTGTTATCGGTTGAACAGGTTTGTAGTTGGCAATTACTTGAGTTTTGTCAACATTTAATTTGTACCCGGATATCTCTCCAAATTTACTAGCTTCTTTAATTATCTCTGGAAGTGCCGAAACTAAATCTGTTGTAAATATCACTATATCATCAGCGAAGGCGGTTATTTTCAAAGTCTTGCCACCATGATGTATTGGTATTATATTATCTTGAGCAGACAGTGCATTTAAGAATGGTTCTAAGGCTAGAGCGAAGAGCAGGGGTGATAAAGGGCACCCCTGCCTTGTCCCCCTTTTAACTGCGAAGTTGGCTGAATTGGCTCCAGCATAGCTAACTGTTGCTAATGGTAGTTCATACAAAGATCGGACCCATCTAAACAATTGTCCCTGAATGCCGAATGCGTTCAACACAGCCCACAGGTATTCCCACCCCACTCGGTCGAACGCTTTCTCCGCGTCTAGCATAACCATTCCGAGTGGGGTGGGGACAGTCGAGGCTACAGCAAATGCAGTCACAGCAGTATTAATGTGAGTAGTGGTGTCCCTCCTCACCACAAACCCATGCTGTTGGCAGTTCACTAAATCAGGCATAATAGGGGCTAGACGATTAGCGAGAATTTTGGCAAAAATCTTGGCATCGGTGTTTATTAATGAGATGGGCCTGTATGAACCTCGGTCATCTGGTGGTTTACCTTTTTTTAGGAAAAATATTATTTTAGCAGTTCTCCAAGATATAGGAGCACTTCCTGTTTGACCTACAGAATCTATCTCCAAGTGAAAAAGCGGTATGAGTTCTTTCTCGCATATTTTGTATAGTTCTATAGGCAAACAGTCTTCTCCCGCCGCTTTGCCTGAAGGCAATGCTTGGATGGCAGTCTTTATTTCAGTAATGGAGATCTTAACACCAAGTTGCTCGATTGTTTCCGTTAGAAATCGATTGGGCAAAAATTTACTTAAATAATTTATAATTTCTTCTTGAGAGGGTAAATGATCTGGAGTATATAAATGACTATAGTATTTAGCAAATTGCTCTAAGATTTGCTCTGGTTTATTGTATTCGATTGAGTCTGACCCTTTTATTGATTTTATAATTGTTTTAGCTTTTTTATCAGCTACCTTATAGGCCAAAAATTTGCTGATTCTGTCGCCCCCTTCATATTGGGCTAGTTTGTATCTATGAATTTTGGAACTAAATTTCTCCCTGAGAGTCTTTTTTAATGCCGACCTCAATGAAACCAATCCTAATCTCAGTTCTTCTATATTTGTCCTCCCTTCTGTAGCAGCATCGATCAACTGTTGTTCAGCTAAAAGAATACTAGATAGAGTTAGCTTATCTTCCCTCCGTCTTTCAGCATTTTTCCTTAAAATGTATTGTTGCACATAGCCTCTGATGCTGCATTTACATGCGTCCCACACGAAATTAACTGAGGTTGAGTGAATATTAAGTGTTATAAATTCATTTATATGTCCTTTAATACCCATGACAAATTCGGCGTCTGTAACTAGATATCTAGGGAATGTAAACTGTCGGGGGGATTGCTCTTTGGTAAGGGTTTTAAATTCGAATAGTATGGGATTGTGATCGGATGTGACTCTCGGGCAGAGTTCTATATTGCAATTATCCACAATTTTATCTGTTGCCCATACCATATCGATTCTGGAACAAACTCTGTGGGGGGCCGAGTAGTATGTATATCCTGCTATGGTAGGATGCTTAATGCGCCAGACATCTTTCAAATTATGTAACCTACCCAATTCCACTATAGCTGCTCTAACTCTACGCATCCTTATTGTGTTAATTTTACTTGTGGAATCCTTCTTATAATTCATAACGCAGTTGAAATCTCCCATTATAAGTAGTTCCCCCTCCCACTCGAGTAATTCGATGCTTAGTTTCTCATAAAGTTTGGGTTTGTCAACATTAGGGCCATAAACCAAGCAAAATACATAATATTTTTCTGCAATTTGCACCTGAGCAATTACCCACCTTCCCCTATCGTCAGCAGCGGTTTTAGTAATAACCATTCTTATATGCTTCTGTTTCAAAATAGCTACTCCCCGGATTGATGCCCCTAGTGTTGAACAAACAACAAGATCGTAGCCCATTTGAGATAAAAGTTTACGATCTTGAAACCCAATATGGGTTTCGGAGATAAGTGCCATGTGTGGTCTATACAAATTCATTTCTTCTTGCACCAATCTCCTTTTATCCTTACTATTGAGGCCAGCAACATTCCACGACAAACATCTAAAGAAAAACATTAATTGAAACTAAATTCTTCATAATCCTCTGTATTATATATCATTTAATGTATAAGAACACAAAAGCTTTGTCTCTAAGTCTATTCATCTTTTTTTTCCTGCAATGCAATTTTTCCCCTTTTAACCCCTCCCCAGTAACCACAAGCCCTTTCCACCCAGCCCACCCCCCGTGACACCTCCCCCCAGTATCTACCCAGAGGCCTACCTCTATCTTCTGCTGCCGCTCTATGGGCAGTCTATCAGAGAGGTCTCCCCGTGATCCCCCACACTCTGTATTATTATCATACGAGAAAAGAAAAAAAATCTTTTTTCTTTTCAAAACATAAGTCCTAATGCCCTGTTAAATTGCACTAAGCTGTTATAGTTGGGCGTAAGTCTCACTTTCCACCTCTCAACCTCCCCTGCCCCCATCTCTCTGTCTTATATAATTTTACCCCCTTATGTTCCCCTCTCTTTACTAGGTATTTAAAGTCATTTTTGCAAGAAGTTGCTCGGCGTCTTTTATTTCAGTGAAAAAATAAGTATGATCGGCTTTCATGACCTTGAGGAGGGCCGGTTCTTGAAGATAAACTCTAGCCCCCAGCGACTTAAAAGGATCTATCAATTTACGCAATCCTCATCTTTTATCCATAGTGCACTTGCTAAGGTCAGATTTACCAAAAAAGGTTACATTGTCTAATGTCACTGGTGAATTCGGTCTGGCTTTAATTGAGACCGCTTGTCTTAACAAGTAATTACCAAAGTAGACCATAATAGGTCTTGGGTATTTACTCTCTTTGTTCTTTAAAGTTGATGGCAATCTATGTACCCGTTGTAGTTGGGAGTCCCAGTCCCAATCAGAGGTCTGGAAAAGCTTTTTGAAATAGATTGACCAAATAGGCCCTGGCATCCGAACCCTCTGACCCTTCGGGTATTCCACCTTTGTTGCAATCCTTCGATGTCTTTTGTGACCCCATTTAGTTTGCTAGTAACCTCCTGGAGACAATTATGTACCTTGGTATTATCTTCTCTTAGTTGGAGAAAGTTATGTTGTGTTTCTTGACGGTGTATTAGCAGTGTTTTTAAAATAAGGTCCAACGAGGAAACTTCAGGGGAGGTCTTAGAAGAATTAAGAGCTGGTGGAGATGATACAATTAGTGGTACAGGTGAGGACTCACTCTTCAAAACCTGGAAAGTATCTCTGTTTTTCACTTTAGAGTTCGATTGAGTTGATCCAATGAGTGGTGAGTTAGGTGATAAAGTCACAGCTGAGTCAGCAAGGATTTGGGTCGGAGGTGCCCCCAACGATCCTAAGTCTACATCTCGGTCGTCATCTCGGTCTAACAAATCGCCATTAGCGGTGGAATGTTGTTGCTTTTTAGAGGCATTAACTCCTGGAAGAGAACCAGGGGCACACAATGGCATATTCTTAGACGACAATCTTGGTTGCATCCATTTAAGCAGGGGGGTTTGGTCTTTTGTCGATTTCCCTCGAGAAATTTCTGAATCTAAAATGGAAGTTAGTAGAGCAGGTTTCAATTTTTTCCCACCTTTCTTTGCTTTGGCTCTTGACTTTCCCCATTTTTTGAGGCTTGAGGAATGGTTAGCTTCTATTGGTAATTTAGGATGGTTTTTTTTTCCAATGATCCCCCTTCCTCAAAAGACTCCTCATACTCATCGTTAGAGTCGTATTCTTGATTTAGTAAATTCTCTTCCAGCGCTGCGCCGTTGCTGTTGATTCTCTGTTCTCGCTGTGTTAGGTCTAGTGTTTGTATTTCTGCTGCAGTTAAAGCTTTCACTGGTATCAGAGAAGTTGGTATTTGAAGAGTAGATGTTGTTGCAACCCCATTCGCACCCTCTGTATCAATGTCTATAGTAGCTTGTGTAGTTTCTCCCATGTCGATGGCGGTAGCCGTAGCACAGGTCGTAGTCACCATGCATGTATCTTTATTGGCTCCTTTAGTAGGGCCAGTAGGGCCAGCATTTATACTAGTAATAGTACCAGTAGTATTACCAGGTTGAGTGGTCTGAAAAGGTTCACTGTATGAAGGGGTGCAATTAATTGGAGATAGATTGAGCGTGCCAGACCCAGCAATGTCTCCTTGTTCAGTAACTAGCGCTCTGTGTGTCCCTTCTAGTTCATCTAGCTTCTCTGTGGGCTCATCAAAGCCCTGCAAACCGACAGTTATGTTAACGCTGGGTGTAGCAGCCTCATTTAGAATAGTAACTTCAATGTCAGTATCAGTGTCAATGTCTATATTAGTAACTGCGGGATTCAAGGATACTGAAAAAAGACCCCCTGCACCGTCTAATTCTAGGGCTCGCCTTTTTTCATTTTCATTGAATTCTAAGTTTTTCATCAATAATTTGTCTTTAGAGGGTACGCAAGGGGTAGTAAGCGGTAAAGAAGGTGAATCAGTAAACTGAAGCTTACCAGTCTGTTTCTCTGCAGCGGTCGTTTTCTCAGGAGTTTTTAAAGTGGAGCGGGGCATCCTCGCAACAATTGCTGGAGATATTGGTTTAATGGGTTTGAAGACCAAGGCTGTTCCTTCTGTATTCCCCCCTGTAGGAGCATCTTTCATCGCTCGGTTTTGCCGTAAGGGATTCTTCTGTGTCATCTGGGCAGAGTACATTTTTTTTTCCCGTACCAGCTATGTTGTTAGATTATCTTCTCCGTGAGAGGCAGGTAAACCTCTCTCCTTCTCGACAGCCAACGACCAGCCCTCACCAGCCGAGCTGGAGCGACCGCCTCAGCACGGCTTGTCCCTGAGCACCCGGAGCCTCCGCTGCCCGAGCAGAGTTAAGGCAGGCGGGCGGGAGAGAGGCGGGAGGCAGGCGGGTGTTAGAAACAGCTGAAAATAGTAGCTTCGGTAGCACAGCAATCCCAGCAGCACGGCACTGCAGCCAGCAGCCAGAGTACAAAAAACTCGGCAGGATCGGCAATCCCAGCAGCGCGGAACAGCAGCGGCAATTCGAAAGTTCATACACCGAGGCACGCCAGAGTAAAAAAAAAAAAACTCGGCAAGATCGGCAAGATCACTCTCCCTTCCGCAGTTTACACAGAATCACAGGGCAGCTAAAAGCGAGTCATATTTTTGCGTTAAACACCAGTATCCCTTCAAAGTGTGGGGCTTCTACAGGAGCGACCTCTCGGCGGCGTCTTCAGTCCGCCATCTTGGCCTCCATCCCCTGCTCTGAGTTTACTTACTATTTTCATGTTAAGAATGTGTATTTATTTATATTAATATTTTCTTTTGATTTAGTAAAATATTTAAAGACTTTTAAAATGTTATTTCACTTTACTCTTTTATTAGGAGGTTCTTACATGAATAGTGTGCAAGGTGCTGTTAATTTGATTATTAGGTAGGTAAATATTTTGAATTTATTTAATAGATAATTGTTACAAAATTCTATCTTTTAAATATTGATTGGGTAATTAGATAACTGTTATTGCAAATGGACACACTTTGAGGTCACTCTTACTCGAGTAGGTATCACACTGAAAATGTCTAATTTACATCATTGTCTCTTTTTATTTGTTAAGATAGTTCTACACAAACTCACATCCTTGTAATTCAGAACAAACGGTCCAACACGTATTTCAAAACTATGTGATGTTGCTTCATCAGGGCCTTTAAGGTGATTGTGTTAAAATAATGAAACTAAGAGCTGTTAATGTATACAGCCAACACAAACAAGAAGTACATTGTCCAAACCAGTCAACTTAGAAAGTAAAAATTGATAGAGCAATCAAAAAAATGAATTACTTATACAAATTCATATATTAACTAAACAATAAAATATAAAAAGCAATCATAATTTAGTTACAAAGGAAAAAAGATCAGCGTAGCGAAGAAATGTTAACGATAACTAGTGTCATTAATCAGATGAAAGTTATCAGAAAGCATAATGTGCTGAGCACCGCATCACAAGGTTACATGTAAATCCTGAAGAGCTCTAAGTGTTACTAATGGTGCTATCAATAAAAAGAAAGCAGAGCACCAAAGCATATAAAAAGAATGAAAACAGAAAATATAGATGAAAGAGAAAAATTCTAAAGGAAAAACAGAACATTTCACGTGGAAAGGAAAAACAGATTCCAAGGGTAATTTGTAAAGAGATTTGATCATTAAGAATGATTGATTCAAGGCAAATTTTATAATACCCAACTGGGATACATAACCTTTTTTCAAATATAATACTCAGGTAGAACAAGGTGTCTTATTCAACTTCCAAATAAAATATTCCATCTAAAGTGAGTGAAGCAGACAAAAATAGCCAATTAAAATAAATCACTTAAGGTCTAATATTACTTATACTACACAAATATAAATAATTATGTACAGAATAACTCCTGAATATTCACTTCCTGGATAACTTCAAATGAAAAAGATGTACCATTTGTTCATGCTTGTCCAGGATTCATTTATTAAAAACACAAAGGTTAGGGGTCCATTGTTACACACACATTATATAAACATATCTTCAAAAGATGAAAGAATAAAATCATAGCATTTTCTCTCATATTTCACCTATTGACGTATAATCAAGCCATCTTCAAACATAAATGCAGTGGTGCACTAGAATAAACTATATCTTAGGATAGTCTATTTATTTGTACAGTCCTGTTGCTCTAGTTTCCAGCTAAAACGCTCAAAAGAGCCCTACCGAAGCATGGAGTCTTGAGCATAGGCAACAGAAACCTAAGCCTAGTTCCAGTAAATGATTCAAAGTATATCAAGCTTCTGCTTATTCCACCGGCAAAACTATAGCATCACTCTGCCTTCTAGTTAATCATTCAAACTCTTGCATAAATAAAACTTACCCGCATGATAACCGGTCCACCGTTCCTATTGTTTGTCCGCGTTTGAGACTACATCCTTCCCAATTATTTCCTATCTACCTCCTTACTCACTGCAGCAGCCACAACATCACTACATCATCAGGTTCAGCTGCTACACCGAACAACTAGTGCACTTACCTTGCAAAGAAAGGCCTCTCAAAACACCTGCAATTCAAATCATGATGCAGTACCAAATGCAACAAAAACATGAACATTTATTTATTAACCAGAAAAGAATGAATGATTTAGCTGAACATATTTCTAGAAGCAAAAGAAAAATAGACTTTAAACACTCTTTTGAGCGGAAAAGCCATAAATATTAAAGTCTATAGGTGAATGCTAGGGGCATAAAGTCATCACAGCCACAATTATCTGATGCTATATGTTGCATTACATACGATTATACAGCTCTTCTTCCTTATAAAAGCCTGTTATGTAGTTCCTAATATTACATAGAACTTGTGCATTTAGACAACATAAAATAAGGAATTGGTGTCCAGACTAATTCCAGACACCCCTTTCGACCAGCTAGCCCACAGACACCCCTTTCGACCAGCTAGCCCACAGTGCCACCATAAGCTCCCTAACTTTGCAGAGAAGTGAATAGTTTCTGGCAACTATCGAACATGACAACCTTTGATCCTTCAGGGATCGTGGAAACAGAACAGTACTTTTCGTTCAGTCACTAGTGCTCCCTTGATCTCAGACACATACACAGAATAAACAATGGGGACGTTTTCAATAAGCATTTTCAATTTCAACAAGCTTTATTCGAATTGAATGAACAAATTCATAAAAGCATACAAGATAAAATCACATTAAAAGCATTAATAAGCATTTACATGTTTGCTGTGACAATTAGTAATCAGAAACAGATATATAAGATCACAAGCACTGACAGAGTAAATAAAAGGTAGAATTCTACCATGGTGCTAAAACAGTAAATATATGCAGGCATATCAATACATTGCAGTAATCAAGCGTACTACTACAATGCAAATCCTACCTAAGTGTACCTAAATGTACTAAGCATGTATGTTGGTGGAGGGCCAAGATTCCTCTAGGAAAGAGCCAACCCCATTTCTTGATGGGAGAGAAGGACCCCGTCTTGGTCTCGAGTTGGATACCCCACAAGGGATGTCAGACCACTGCGTGCTGGAGTTTCTGCATGCAGGGACCTCAGCGTCTTGTGGAAGCATCTCCCTTCACTATCTATTTTTCAGTATGGTTCTTTTATACCAAAGGGATCGCCTAGGAGTTCCTTACATAAGCCTAAATCAATACCTTGAAATATGCAAAGTAGTTCTTTCGCCCTAGGATGAAGATGACCATGACTTTAATGCAGTGTATTTTCATGCTGTGATGTACGTAATGTGAAGGGGATGTTTCCGAGAATCCTCATGCAAAATAAGTGAGTCTAATTTCCAAGAAACTGATCGACATTTATTCAGCACTTAACTGGGTAAGAGGTCAGTGTTAGAACCGTTGTGTGATGTCATGTGAAGCAAAACTCTCAGCCTTACGTGAAACAATAACTAACACGTGTGTTGTGTGCAAAAGAAAGCAAAGGGTAAAATGGCGTTTAAACTTCTAATAAGCTCATGCTAACTTAACAATGTAGAAATGCAAGGCTCAGCCCCACTACAATACGACACTGCACCCAGAACGCAGGATTTTCCCTGGTAAGAACCTCATACAGTATGAATGAAGATACTTGAAAACTCAGCAGGACTACCATCTCCAATATAATGACTATCTATAGAGTTCATTCCCAACGTCATCCTAAATTGGACAAGTGGCAGAGCAAGGTAGAACCCTGGGGGAGACCTTTGGGTATATAAACATCACATCTTGCTGAGACAAGAAAAAGGAGGTCAGGGCTTCCCTGCCAACACACTGACATGAGACGCTGAGGATCCAGCATACAGATATTCCAGCTCGCAGTGGTGGCCAGCATACCCAGTGGGGTGTCTAGAATTAGTCTGACACTAATCCGACTGTGTATGTTGCTTAACCCCGCAGATCCCATATAGGTTTTATAGTAACTACACAGCAGGTGTTCTTTGCATCTCTCTTTCACAAGATTATATTGTGGAACCCACATGAATTTTAAGACAGGCAGAAGTTATGGTGTACATGCAAAATTTGGCATTACAGTTCAAGAATTCTTGAATTGGATGACTTTTTTACCAAGGTAATTAAAAAATGTTGTCTGTTCGCCATTAGTGAAATTACAACAGATGCAGTTTGCACATTTGAAAAATCCTACTACATCCGAGATAGTTTCTTTTTTAATAGCCATCTTTGAATATCCAAGTGCCACTTGGACATAATACATTGTTCAGAGATTTGCCACATCTAAAAGTGATCTCACCTTTATTATTTAAGTGTTTCAACATGTATTTGTCCAGTAGTAACAGACGCAAATGTCTCTTAAAGAAAGGATAAATCTTAAGGTTTTCATGATTATACTTAGTCATAAATCTGCCAGTGATATCTTTCTCGTCTTTAATCTTTGGCTTGTAAGTGGATTTTACCTCTAACAAATCATTTCTGTAAAATGTACTGGCTTTAACTACTGATCTATTTATAATGACATTTGAGTAGCCCCAATCTCCCAACTTTTGTTTTGTATGAGTAACTTCTTTCTGATAATCATATTCTGTGCTCATAGCACTTCACCATATGAATATTATGCTTCAGAAATGATAGATGTGCGGAGGTAGAGCGTATAGTACTATTGACTTATGTAGGTTTTCTAAAAGATTCCAGGTGCAGCGGATATATTTTCAGAGTCAAAAGTGATCTCTCAGGTAAGAGAATCAAACCGCCAAGGGAATTCGGGAGCGTTGCAGTTACTGGCTGTCCCACATGAATAATGGGAATAATGGGAATATTGTATACCCGATGGTGATACGGGATCCTTTCTCGTCTAATATATTGAGGAGGCTAACTACTGTTTATTTGTGAGTTTGACTCTCTTACCTGAGAAGTAGCTTTTGACTCTGAAATTATATCCGCTGCAGCTTGGATATTTTAGATGTGTCTTACTGTCTAATACCCCATTACACTGAGGGGACTGGAAGTTTTCCAATGCTCACAAATAACAAACGGAATTACCAAAGTTGGAGCCTTGAAAAAGTCGTCTACATGACGAAACACATGTCGGCTGTCTGCGTCTAAGCTCACCCTATGTGTCAACAAATTAACCATCTATATCCAAATATTGTGTATACATATGGACTTTATCACACACACTGTTCAACTTTGGTTACTTTGGAGTGTTGTTCAAATTAAAATCAAACCGACAACAGAGTCACATTCAAACTATCTTGTTTCTGTGCTCTGAATTATATATATATATATATATACTATAGGTGGGGCTTGGCAGCATACCAGCATTTGCAATGGCGTCCGACGAAGGCTCTCTATGCCGAAATGCATCACGCTACGCAAAGGTCAAATAAAGTGGTTTCCCCAAAGCTCTCCTCTGGGCCTCTGACTTCTTGCTAGGAAAGGGGTCGTTGTGGCACATTTCGCGCTTGTTGGCGGCGTGAAGGGGCCCACACTCACCAATTGCTCTGTGGTCTGACCAACACGGTGGCAACACCTTTTTGAACATTTCCGAGGGATCGGGCACCACGGAGCAGCCTGGAACTCTGGCTCGGGTGAGCGGCTCTGCCTGGAGCAGCGCGACATTGATGGAGCGTGGGATCACTAAAACCCACACGCTCAGCCCTACCGAGGATTGTTGTTTCCAGGTGGAGTGTTGGGGAGCAGAGGGGAAACAGGACATGAAATCTGGAGGCGCTCCAAGAGACATTACATCCCCTGAATTTGGCAAGGTAATTCAGCGCGCATTATGCAAGATCCCCGTAAGTGCACTTTACACCCAGGTGCATGATGGAAGCTGTAGTGCACAACAAGGTAACTGCAGCTGCTGGTGACCGGACGGGGTCAGCTGACCTTCCCTGCAGAGGGGAGGACCTTAGGAGTACTAAAGGAGGGGCTTGGCAGCATACCAGCATTTGCAATGGCGTCCGACGAAGGCTCTCTATGCCGAAATGCATCACGCTACGCAAAGGTCAAATAAAGTGGTTTCCCCAAAGCTCTCCTCTGGGCCTCTGACTTCTTGCTAGGAAAGGGGTCGTTGTGGCACATTTCGCGCTTGTTGGCGGCGTGAAGGGGCCCACACTCACCAATTGCTCTGTGGTCTGACCAACACGGTGGCAACACCTTTTTGAACATTTCCGAGGGATCGGGCACCACGGAGCAGCCTGGAACTCTGGCTCGGGTGAGCGGCTCTGCCTGGAGCAGCGCGACATTGATGGAGCGTGGGATCACTAAAACCCACACGCTCAGCCCTACCGAGGATTGTTGTTTCCAGGTGGAGTGTTGGGGAGCAGAGGGGAAACAGGACATGAAATCTGGAGGCGCTCCAAGAGACATTACATCCCCTGAATTTGGCAAGGTAATTCAGCGCGCATTATGCAAGATCCCCGTAAGTGCACTTTACACCCAGGTGCATGATGGAAGCTGTAGTGCACAACAAGGTAACTGCAGCTGCTGGTGACCGGACGGGGTCAGCTGACCTTCCCTGCAGAGGGGAGGACCTTAGGAGTACTAAAGGAGGGGCTTGGCAGCATACCAGCATTTGCAATGGCGTCCGACGAAGGCTCTCTATGCCGAAATGCATCACGCTACGCAAAGGTCAAATAAAGTGGTTTCCCCAAAGCTCTCCTCTGGGCCTCTGACTTCTTGCTAGGAAAGGGGTCGTTGTGGCATATATATATATATATATATATATATATATATATATATATATATATATATATATATATATATATATATATATATATATATATATTACCTACTGGCGTCTCGCCAGTAGGTATATATAGTTAGGATTTATTCCCTATGGGATTTCTGAAAATTCTATGTCTAATAACTTTGGCGTTTGAGGACGGAATCGGCTGAAATTGTCAGGAAAATGGCACATTTTGTTTCTGAGCAGCCCCTGAAAATTTGGTGGAGTTTCGTCAAGGGGGGGCTGAGAAAAAAGGGGGGTCCCAAAACGCGTTTTTCCCATTCATTTTTCCATAGGGCGGTTGGACTCACTTTTAGCTCGAACGGCTGAATGGATTTGCACGAAACTTGGCAAAATTGTAGGGACTGTTAGCCCGATGTGCCTTTGCTAGGTCTCAATATATGTGCTCCAGTAGTTTTTGAGAAATTAACGTTCAAACCAAGATATATATCTGTAACAGCGCTCTGGGCAGCGATCCGGTCCGCTTACTTTTCGCGAAACGGAACTTTGCGCGCAGAAAGCTGATTGGCTCTCCGGTGTCTGTCAACGTTTTAAACAGTCCAGAGCGGCCGCCATCTTATCTCTCGGTAGGATCGAGAGAGAAGAGGTGAAAAACGAAGGGGGAATTTATTGAAAGGGTGCAAGGTATACCCCTCTTGAACCCCTAGGATTGTTGTTGGGGTTATTAAAGGGTCCCGTGGGGAAAATAAAAAAAAATGATTTTTCACGGTAGAAGCGTTTCCCGGGCCGCGAACTGGGCCGCAAACTGGTAGCGAAACGGGAATTCGCCATTTTGTGCTTCGTTTTAATTGTTTAGAGACAAAAATTATCGCCGCACATCGGCCACAATGCATGAATATCGTTGAAAAGTCAGCGATATTCATGCATTATCCAGCAAATGCTCTTAGCCATGTTATCCACCTTCCATTGGATAACAGAAAGCTGATTGGCTCTCCGGTGTCTGTCAACATTCTAAATAGTCCGGAGCGGCCGCCATCTTATCTCTCGGTAGGATCGAGAGAGAAGAAGAGGTGAAAAACGAAGGGGGAATTTATTGAAAGGGGGCAAGGTATACCCCTCTTGACCCCCTAGGAATGTTGTTGGGGTTATTAAAGGGTCCCGTGGGGAAAATAAAAAAAAAATTATTTTTCACGGTAGAAGCGCTTCACGGGCCGCGAACTGGGCCGCAAACTGGTAGCGAAACGGGAATTCGCCATTTTGTGCTTCGTTTTAATTGTTTAGAGACAAAAATTATCGCCGCACATCGGCCACAATGCATGAATATCGCTGAAAAGTCAGCGATATTCATGCATTATCCAGCAAATGCTCTTAGCCATGTTATCCACCTTCCATTGGATAACAGAAAGCTGATTGGCTCTCCGGTGTCTGTCAACATTCTAAATAGTCCGGAGCGGCCGCCATCTTATCTCTCGGTAGGATCGAGAGAGAAGAAGAGGTGAAAAACGAAGGGGGAATTTATTGAAAGGGGGCAAGGTATACCCCTCTTGACCCCCTAGGAATGTTGTTGGGGTTATTAAAGGGTCCCGTGGGGAAAATAAAAAAAAAATTATTTTTCACGGTGAAGCGCTTCACGGGCCGCGAACTGGGCCGCAAACTGGTAGCGAAACGGGAATTCGCCATTTTGTGCTTCGTTTTAATTGTTTAGAGACAAAAATTATCGCCGCACATCGGCCACAATGCATGAATATCGCTGAAAAGTCAGCGATATTCATGCATTATCCAGCAAATGCTCTTAGCCATGTTATCCACCTTCCATTGGATAATATGGTCAAAAACCGCTCTGTGCGTGAGCTTTTTTTTTTTTTTTTTTTTTTTTGCTGCGTGACGTTTGTTAACGTTCGATTCGATGGAAATCAGGAAGTGTTGAACACCATTTTGTCACTGCGAGTAAATATTTTGTTATAAATGAATCCTTATTGATAAACATTGTCTGCGCCATCTTGCGTTTTTGTCCAATGCCACAATTTTGTCGTGCACGGCAGCCATTTTAGATGCCTTGACCAGGGCCACTCTCTGCACGCCGTCGATTCTCAGCATGGCTCCCCACCCTCGCACGCATCTCCCCCACGCAATGGTCACCCCCGCTCTCTCTCTCATGCATGGGCCATATACTTCCCCCATCTGCGCTGCTCTTCTCTGAGAATCACACCCTGTGCCCGTTCGACACCTCCCTTTCACCCTATTCACTACCGCACCCTCTGACACTTCTCTTCCTCTGTGTCCGATTGTCCAGGCCGGACCTAGGCTATCACCTAGCCCTGCGGATGTAGTGTATGGCTCCAGCTGTAGAGTATCCAGACATGCCAACCCTCCCGATTCAGGTGTGAGACTACTGATTTCAGTGCTAGTCTTTCGTTTCCCGATTCCTGCAAGGAAAAACCCGGGGGCATATTTCCAACAACTAGCGGTAATTTTTGTCTCTAACTTGTTTAGAGACAATAATTATCGCCGCACTTCGGCGAATTTTATCGCACATAAACCTTGCTATTAGCAAGGTTTATCGCAAATGCGATAAAAAACGGCCGCAATGCATGAATATCGCTGAAAAGTCAGCGATATTCATGCATTAGTCAGCAAATGCTCTTAGCCATGTTATCCACTTCCCATTGAACAAGCGCATGGTCTTTTAAAGATTTGTGAAGTACTCGGGGCGGCGGTGTGTGTGTGTCCTCTTTCAGGAGCGGGCGGGGGGGCACTGGCAGCAATTTGCAGGCCAGGCAGTGTTCAACACGTGCATCACCCTTTCTCTGCCTGCTATTGCGCTCCATGCTTCGGAAAGGTAAGAAAAAGAACGTGCATTTGAGTTTGAAATGTCCGATCTTGTAGCAGTACACTTGCAAAGCCCACACATGACAATAACCCGATTCAAGGCCCCATTCACCCGATTTTTTAAAAAAATATAGTACTCCAAGACAGTTACATTTTAAAACTTTATTAATATTTAAATATAACGAACGCAACAAAAACTGTAAATATATTTAACCATTTTTTGAAATTAACCAGAACTATAACGATAACAACAACAACAACAATAATATAACTTTTATGCCTAAATTACGCAAACATTTAGCTAATCTGCTAAAGGGGGGAGTCGCCATTTCTTTACAATAATCAATAATGAAAAATCCACATCAATAGGGTTGCCCGTTTTGTCGATGCAGCACTATAGTGCAATATACACAGCACCTGGGGTGTCAAGAGTGAACAGGTCTTTCTTTGTTCCTTAAGATGTTATCTCCGAGAATGCTGATGCATTGGTGTCTGTACACTTCTTTGTCAATTCTGTCAAGATGATAACTGCTTTATAAACAGACGATATCTTTGTTTCGTCATTAGTGTTAAGTGTGTCTGAAACTACAGTGCCCTTCTGTTTTTTTTTCTTCAGGCTCTACAGAGTTTTGTGTGTTGTTCTTTTGAGCGACAATTATTCCAGAGGTTTCAGGTTCACTTGTTTTGTTCTGCAGTGAGTTAACAGCTTTAGAGAGTTCATGTTTATTTGCTATGTCCTGCTGTTCGTGAACTGCTTCAGAGACGTCAGCCTCATTTTTTATGTTTCAGTAGATCCTGGACCTGCCCGGCCGCGCCCAAAATGGCGCCGGTGTAAATGGGACTCGTAACTGCTTGTTCTGTACTGGTTGCCCAACCTTGATATCACGAGATACATATGCAGTTTTGAAGCACATGGCGGACGCTTGTCTGCTGTAGTGGGGCGCCCCTTTATCGTTTCAGTCGCCATTCCGCCCGCTTTTGCTACACTGTGCCTCATCCGCCATTCAGCTGTTTACCGCCCGCTCTTACGGCTACAGCGTCTCGCTCACCATGTAGTTGAGTTGCTCCCACTCTTGCGGTGCAGCGGTAGGCGGCTTCCACAGGACTCTTAAAATGGCGGCCGGCTCTTCGGATTTGGGCCTGGTCCAGTAAAATGGCCCTGGGACACCTTGGAACTCGGACGCTTGTCTGCCAGGGCTTGGGTTCCATTCTCGAAACCGTCCCCTCAGCCTTGAAGATTGTACAAAAGTCTTGGGGGCCCTCGACTCCCGCAGGCTTCCGGTGGGGAGCGGCTGCCATGATTGCTTGCGGAATGGCCACGACGGAGCTACGAGATGGTGGTGCTCTCATGGTGACGCCAGCTTCAGTCTGAAACATCCAGAAACAAGGTGGGGCTTTCATCGTTTGGGGAAAAAAAATGTTTTAATCCAATGAAAAGTGTTATTTTTAGGTCACATGACCTAGTCTTACATAATTAGGAAAAGAAAAGTAAAATGAACCAATGAAAAGTTTTATTAACAAGTCACATGACCTGTTATGCTTACGTTACGCACTGCGCGGCGCGCTCTGGATCGTTTCCGGGAAGCTGCGCCTTGCGCACCGGAGCACATCCGGGTGCGCTAACGCGTCGCGTCATATGACGCATTACGCGACAATGCAGGTGCAGAATATAGTCAAAATGTCTCCACCAACCAGCGGTCGGAATTCCACCGCTTTCAGCAGTCCAAAAAGTTCGGTCAAATCTTAAGAGCGGGAGCAACTCAACTACATGGTGAGCGAGACGTTGTAGTCGCAAGAGCGAGCGGTAAACAGCTGAATGGCGGAAGAGGCACAGAGTACCAAAAGCGGGCGGAATGGCAACTAAAACGGTAAAGGGGCGCCCTACGACAGCGTGTCTTCAGGTGAAACGGATTGTGGGGCAAGGTCCAGAATGAAAGATTCTTCAAAAGGGAAAAAATTCCGCCGGACCCCGGGAGCCGGCCACCTATGCCGGGGGCGATCTCAGGCCTCACCAGGGCAACACGACTTGGGGAGGGGGCAGGAGCCAAGCGCCCCCTCTCAGTCCGCGCCATCTCACCGCCCCTCGGGAGCCTCCGTCAAGCGGTTTAGGGAGGCACCGTATCACATTGTTTTCCAATGCAGTCAGGTCCACAAATGGACCCCACTACTTTGAATAGTGAAGCTGCAGCAGGTGCAAATAAGGTTTAAACAGTGTTACAAGAACTGCTTAGAACTCTGAAGTATGGCACTCAATAACCAGGACTTATGCCATTTATGTACGGCAGTGACATGGAAGCAACTCAGAGACAAAAAGCATGAACGAACATTCACGTATGAAAATCTTATTTGGAGAAGGGGTAGAATCCAAACGCCCCCTGCCAGTTCGCGCCACTACACTGTATGTGGAAAATCTGAAGCCATCATTCTACAAACTCTCAACGCTTGTTATCAGTGCATGACTTTCATGCTCGATCGATTGAGCTAGCCGGATCGGGCAATAAAAAGTATAAAATAGTTATGTAAATAGTTATTTAATAAAATGTTTTATTCTGTTTCTTTGGTGGTGTGTTGTGTATATTTATAATATTTGCATAGGGTTTGCCGTTATTTTGGGCGGTGTGGGTGACGGAGTCGAGCTGTTTTGCAGCCCTCATGGTGTGGAGCTCAATTCATTTCACTATTTTCGTATTTCTCATGAAGGGTTATTCCTAATGTTTGTATTTTACCGAGGTTAAAAAGAGATCGAATTAGTGGTCTATTGATTTTGCTCGATTACTTTCATTTTTTTACACGATTTTTCACTATCTGCAAAGACTAAACAGAGTATTGCGACTTTGTGCTTGTTTGTAAATAGAGAATGATCCAAAGAGAACCAATTGTAAAACAGTAAATGCTTGGATAATAATCAATCAAATGGAGAGACAAGCAGGTACGACGGATTACAACAGGGGTAAAGGTCTGCGTTAACTACCGTTCACTATCTGCAAAGAGAGAGTACTACTAAGAGAAAAGAGGGGAGTGGGGGGGGGGCAGCGTTCAAAGCACATCAGCGTGCATAAACACGAAAACGTTTTTACCTATCACGTACTTGACATTTGACAGCTTTTGATATTTGCTATTAAAAAACCATTGAAATTCACAGAAAAAAACATAGGTTATACTCCATATATAGTTAGGAATTTGCATTTACAAAACCTTGAAAATTCAATGAAAAAACCATTGGTTTTAGGCCATATATAGTTAGGGATTTGCATTTAGAAAACCTTATTTTACTCGCATAAAACCATTGAAATTCCATATATAGTTATAAGCGCTAACTATATATCGCGCACCCGCAATCCACTGCTGATGATGTCACATATTACATCATTCATGACATGGTTAGTGACATCACTGATGACATCACTGATGACATCTCAAATGACATCACTGATGACATCACTGATAACATCTCATTTGACATGACTGATCACATCACTGATGATATCATTCATGTGATAATACCATGAACCTCTTCAGACTCTAATATAACCTTAGATACAATCAGTGTAAACAGACAGTCACTCATCCATGGAGTTACTCACACACCTAGTCAGTTATGCCAAAAATCAATCACACCTCCATTTTCTCAACTATACAGTTATACACACCTTACTTATTCAAACATATACTAACACATATTTACTTTACTCTCTTATACAATCTCTGATACATGTTCACAATGATCCATACAGCCACTCACACATTCACTAGCTCTTATGCACAGTTATTTATAGATGTCAACTCTCACATGTACTGTGTTTTACATATGTACTTAATATGACATGTAGCACTGAGATATCCATTCACTCACTAATACACTCATGCACAGTCAACCGCCCATACAGCTGTTTCCACATGCAGTTTTGAATCTATACATATAGTGAATCAACTACTCACACATCTATGTACAGAGTCACACACCTCCCAGCCACCCATACACACACACTCAGTTTCCCATGCAAATACTTGGACAACCAATCAATAACCCATACAGTTACTCATATAGCTACTGATCAACATATGCAGCAGTTTGTAGAACAACAGATATAATGATGCACAAATTAAAACAGTTTAGTCACTAACCCATGCACTCAGTGAGACACATTTAATCACTCACTCATACAGTCAGTCTTGCACCTACTAAATCCTTCATCCAGACACTTATACATCCACTCATTCTTCAATATGTAAGACATGTTTTAACTTTACAGAAACATACAGTCACTGGATGTTGTCATCAGTGATGTCATCAGTGATGTCACTAACCATGTCATGAATGATGTAATATGTGACATCATCAGCAGTGGATTGCGGGTGCGCGATATATAGTTAGCGCTTATAACTATATATGGAATTTCAATGGTTTTATGCGAGTAAAATAAGGTTTTCTAAATGCAAATCCCTAACTATATATGGCCTAAAACCAATGGTTTTTTCATTGAATATATATATATATATATATATATATATATATATATATATATATACCACAAAATCGGTGCAGGTGAATTTTATTCAGTGCAGTCAGTCGCCATTATATATATATATATATCATTCACCAATTTTTGGCATGTCTGAGCCTCTTGCCACGGCGGGCACACGGCGGGGTTGCTACCCCCCAAACATATCCAAACAACTCCTGGTACCCACTTCTCCAGATCCGGGAAAGAAAAACCAGAGCAGTGAGCGCAATTTAGTTTTTAGTGTGGCATGAATCGTCGCAGAATTTTCAAAACCTATGGCCCGCTCCGGTCGCCTTCTATCCTGAAAGTCTTGGGGTGATTCGTCAAGCAGGGGTTGAGAGAAAAGGGGGGTCCCAAAACATGTTTTCCCCATTCAATTTCCTATAACAACCTTTAATCGCAGCTACAGCCCGAACTACTGAACGGAATTACACCAAATTTGGCAAAGAGGTAGCCCTTGGTTCAGAGTCATGCCTTTTGCTTGAATGGTGTAAATCCGTTTAAGTAGTTTCTGAGAAAATCAAAAGTAAGATCACATACATATATCTATAGCCGCAGAGGATCTGCGCACCCTAAGCGCACCCTGCTGAGTACGAGCTGTATTCTAATAGGCTGTCAAAACTCCAAATCAAGAAGTGTTGGCAGGGGGAGGAGCTTCGCGGGCAACCAAGATGGCCACGTAAGCTCGGAGCTCCGCAGACCCTCCGACCCTCCGCAAATATCCTGGACGAAATCCTGTTCCACAGCGGTGGATTCCAATTGGCGAATGGTCACGGACGCGAGAACCGCTTTCCGCTTCTAAATCCGACATTTCTTGGCAAAGTTATGTTGTGTTGAACTTTGTGCCAGGGATGCGCCATTGTCCCGGAGGTGGCTGGTGATCGAGACGACGCGGTGCATGATTGATATGCGAAGCGAGCATCTCCTATTCCTGCCGGCGGAGTGCACGTAGCTGCGGAGTTGCCTATTGCTGACTTGGCCCTCGTGGAAGCTAAGCCTCGTGCCTACTCGAGTGCCTACTGTGTCCTCGCCGTATTGCCCTTTGTTCTCTCCGGACCCATCATGGCTGGCAGGGGTGATCCCGACAGGACGGCGAACCGGGCTAGCAGAAAGACGATCCAACCCCAGACAAATAAGATCGACCGGTACGCCCAACAAAGGACCTCGCCCTCTGTAGCAGCTCAGTCTAAGGACTCCTTACGCACGAGCTCACCCGAAGGGTCGGAGCCCACTTTACGGGACATTATGGGTGCCATTACAAGCATCAGGTCTGAGATGCATAAGCAGCACGAGGTCCTGGCACATAAGGTGGACACCCTGGCCATCGATCTCAACTTGATCAGGGCCGACCTTGGCAAAACTAATGATCGAGTAAAATCCCTCGACATCAAGACCTCCAGCCTCACGACCGATGTTTCAGACCTGCAAGCGGAGGTCCGCACCCTGCGGTCGGTTAATGACCTGTTCTCGAGACGGCTGGAGGATTTTGAAGGACGTGCCAGGCGGCAGAATGTGCGCATCATTGGGGTACCGGAGGGTGCAGAGGAAGCGGCCGTCAATCTCTTTGTTGAGGACTTGGTGAAGACCCATCTCGCTCCAGCTGGTCTCAGTCTCTCTCGGTCTTTCTTGGTGGAACGGGCCAATAGAATACCTGGTGGCCCTCCGAAGACGGGTGTCGCACCGAGACCCATCATCGCCCGATTATTCAATTTCAGGGATCGGGATGTGATTCTCCAGGCTTCGAGGCGACATGGGCCTCTCAAGTTCCAGAATGCTGATGTGAACTTCTACCTGGACTTCACCCGGGCCGTTCAGAGACAGCGTCAAAGCTTTGCGGGGGTGAAACGGCGCCTCAGGGACTTGGGGCTGAAGTATTCTATGCTGTTCCCCACCAAACTGCGAGTCGAACGTGATGGCTGAGCCCTGTTCTTTGATATGCCAGAGACTGCGAGTGACTGGCTGGACACTTTGCCACACCGCCGAGAAGAACATGAGGAACACTCTGAAGGCACCTCTGGTGGCCCTGATCTTCAGGAATAGTGCTTCTCGCACTGCCTTTAGCGGTTGGTGTGCCCGTTGACTGTGACTGATAATGCCAAGCTGTTGCACTTTTACCTATCCTATTCTTACATGGAGGGTGGCAGGGGGGGCTGCGGGGGTTCCTTACTCCTCTAGGGTCTTTCTGTAGATTAGTTAATGGGGCGACAGGCACACTGCTGGTTGGGGGGGGCTTTTTAGTCTGCTGCAGGGGTGCAGGGTGGGGGGTGGTGTTGGGGATGGTTTTGTGTGCTCTCTTTGTTTTCGTCTTCTTTCTCTTAGGCAATGGGTCGTATGCTCTGTTCTGTTTTATTTGTTGTTGAGGATTTTGGGGGTTGGTGAGGACTTGGGACATGACAATGGGGGGTAGGAAATTGCAAGTTCTTTGTTGGAACGTCAATGGCTTGGGTGATCGTATTAAAAGAGGGGTGGTATTGCAACTGCTTAAAAGACATATGCCGGATATTGTTCTCTTGCAGGAGACACACTTGGTGGGGAACACGTGTAGAGCGCTCAATAGGAAGGGCTTTAAAATGGTGGCTCATTCGGGGTTCTCTTCGGGGTCCCGGGGGGCGGGTGTTATGGTGCGTACGTCCCTTCCTTTTGAGATTGACTCCACTATAGTTGACAAGAGGGGGCGGTACGCAGCTGTTGCAGGGCGTTTGGAGGGGCGTGCCCTGACATTGGTTTCGGTTTATGTTCCTCCGGGTTTGCAGAACAACACCTTCCAGGACCTTGGTAGCGCCATTTTGAATCTGCCCGCAGGTTTGTTCATTGTCGCGGGTGATTTTAATTCGGTTTGTTCCGGATCCTTGGACAGACATCCGCCTAGAGACCTCCGTAACACGCAAATGTGGTTGCCCACCTTTCTTGACACTTTGGGGTTGGTCGACTGCTGGAGACTCCTGCATCCCACCCAGAGCCAATACTCATTTCATTCAGGCGCTCACGGTAGTCTCTCCAGGATCGATTACATCCTTACCTTGGCGGCTCATGCACCGGCGATCTCCGAGGCCCGCTTTTTGGCGAGGGGAATTTCGGACCATTCTCCGCTGTGGGTCTCATTCGACTTCAATATTGTCGTATCGGAGCGACCTGTGGTGGTCAATCCGTGGTACTTCCGAAACCCCAAGACTCGTGGTCTCCTGGCTAAGGCTATCGAACTTTACTTCACAGAGAATGTGGGGTCGGTTACATCGGCTGCCACTTTGTGGGAGGCTTTTAAAACGGTCTTGCGAGGTGAGGCCTTTACTCTCATAGCGGAGGCCCGTAGGAACAGAGATGCCGACATGGTGCGTATCGAGGCTGAGATCATGGAGTTGGACTCCCGATTAGAGGCGGGCCCTGAGCCTGACTTGTTGCATAACCTCTCCCTTAAACAATCGGAATACCGTGACCTTGCCACCGACGCTGCTCTCGTCCTGGGCAGGGAACAGCAGGGTCAGATTTACGACGTTGGCGACAAGGCTGGGAAGTTGCTGGCCTGGCTTGATAAGAAAGAGAGGGCCAGCCGTGTTGTCCCTGAGGTACTGGGAGAGGATGGAGTGTTAGTCACTGACCCGAGCGCCATTGCTGAGTCCTTTTCGGAGTACTTTCAGGGCGTTTATGCCTCTGTCTCGGATCGGTCTGAAGCCGATTCGGTTACTTTCCTTTCTGATATTGATCTCCCGTGCTTGTCGGGCGCAGATCGAGACGATCTAGACAGGGACATATCCGTGGATGAGGTTGCACTCGCAATCTGTTCCTTGAGATCTGGCAAGGTGCCGGGCCCCAATGGCATTCAGGTAGAACTGTATAAGATTAAACCGGATGTAGTTTCCCCGCATTTGCGGAATATGTTCCTGGAAGCGCGGGAGGCTGGCCTACTTCCCCCTGACCAGAGGTTGGCCACCATTGTGGTCATCCATAAGGAAGGGAAGCCAAGAGACTTGTGCCGATCATATCGTCCCATCTCTCTTTTAAACGCGGAGCCTAAGATTCTAGCCAAAATGCTCGCCAACCGTTTGATTGGCGTCATCGGTGACTTAGTGCACCCGGACCAATCGGGCTTTATTCCACACCGCAACACTGCTCTTAACCTGCGTCGACTTCACGGTGCCCTGGCTAGGGCCCACACGCTTGAGGAGCCGGCTGTCCTGGCGTCATTGGATGCCATGATGGCTTTCGACTCCCTCGAGTGAAGTTACCTGTGGGCAGTGTTGGCGAAGCTCGGTTTTGGCCCGGAATTTGTGGGGTGGGTCAAACTCCTATATGCCGGACCGTTGGCTAACGTAGCTGTCAACGGCTGAGTTACCGCGCCTTTTGCTCTTCAGAGGGGCACCAGGCAGGGCTGTCCTTTGTCGCCCCTCCTGTTTGCACTCGCGCTTGAACCACTTGCGGCCCCGTTACGTGCCCATCCCAACCTACATGGTATCAGATGGGCCCCTGACTTCGAGGACAGAGTGTCACTGTACGCAGATGATATTCTTTTGTACCTCACCTCCCCCTGCAAATCCCTCATTGTGGCCTGTGACGTGCTGCGACTTTTCGGTCGGTACTCCGGCCTAGTTATTAACTGGACCAAGTCATACTTGTATGTCCTGAAAGGGGGAACGCCACGCCTTCCAAGGGGTTGTGGCATACAGGTGGCGAGCCAGGGCTTCAAATATTTGGGGATCTATATCTCCACTAATTCTAAAGTGCGCTATGAGCACAATTTGCTTCCCCCTCTTCTCCGCCTCCGGCGAGACGTAGAGGGATGGCGCAAACTCCCGCTCTCCCTGCTTGGGCGCGCGACGTTGTTTAAAATGATGTCCTTGCCCAGGTTCCTCTACGCCCTGCAAAATACCCAGGATCCGGTCCCAGCTCGATATTTCGGTGAGATCGAGAGCCTGCAACGCGCCCTACTTTGGGACGGCCGACCTCGCATCGCTATCACGAAGCTTACACTACTGTGGTACGATGGAGGGATAGCACTACCTGACAGGCGGATGTCTGGTCCAACGAAAACCGCGGTCCATATTTGGAGGGCGATTACTAAGGCGCAGGGATGGACATCCTGGGCAAATTGTGGCATACCAAGGGCTTTGATAAGTGGGACCTAATTGGCATTTCCAGGGTGGAAGATATGTTGTTGCGTGGCGAGGTTAAGACTTTTTCCCAGTTACAGGCAGAATTTCAGCTGGGTGAAGCAGAATTCTTCCGGTATGCTCAGTTGAGACATGCATTGTTGTCCGCCAAACCGGAGGGGGAGGTGATTCCTGACAGCTCCCCTTTGGAAGATAGGGTGCTGGACGGCCATATGCCGGACAGTGCCATTTCACTGTCTTACAAGAAACGTATTAATGTCCGTACAGACCTCCTCCTGGGTGTGAGGGACCAGTGGGTGCGAGATGGGATAGAAATTGATGACGAGGATTGGCAGAGTGCGGTGTCCTCCCCTAAGGAGGTTGCTATCTCCTCCCGTCTTCGATTGGTGCAGCTCAAAATCTTGCACAGAGTTTATGTTACTGGTCGCAGACTTGTGCACATGGGCTACTCTGTTGATGGCCTTTGTAGGCGCGGCTGTGGTGCCCTTGCCACCTTCATGCACATCCTGTGGGAATGTCCTGCAATAACTTCCTACTGGCGACGTGTGCACTCGATTATGAGCGAGGTGACTGGGGTAGAAGTGCATGCGGAAGCCAGGAGATGCCTCCTGAACATTTGGGGTCCAACAGATCACAACGTGGCCCAGACCCAATGGGTGACCCTTGGCAATATGGTAGCTAAACGGGACATTGCGCAGAGGTGGGGAGCTACAGCGGCTCCGAAGGTTGTACAGTGGAAGGCCAATATGGATTGGTGTATGTTCCGGGAAAAGACCGTGTATGTTGCCAGGGGTAAACCTAAAAAGTGGCAGAAAATGTGGGGGGCTTGGAATGAATACAGAGGGGACATTTGCATGCCCCCAGACCCCGCTCCGCAGGAGGAACGCTTATCACCGTAGCTTGAGACACCAACTGTAAAACTTTACGTTGCCATCCTGTGTTTTCCTCCCTTCCCATTCCTAGTACTCTATTCTGTTGGTCATAACTGTGTTCACTGTGCCCTCCCGACCCCCCCACAACGCCTCACTGTTTCTCACATTTCATTGCCTCTTTCTTCGCGCCAGTTTCGGCGCTCTCTTTCTTTTCCTCCATCTCTTCTATGTTTTTCATACAAAATTTAAAATTAACCTCATTCGTTCTGATGTACTAATTCTTGCACTTTGGTTCTTTTGTTTCGATATGTTGCCTCGCCTCCGGGATGTAAGGCTGAATAGCTGTGTGCACTGTTTTTAAATAAAGGTTTAAAAAAAAAAAAAAAAAAGTAGTGTTGGCAGCCATCTTGGGCCTTGGTAGAACCGAGGCACAATAAACCTAGGAAAAAAAATTGAAAACGAGATGTAGTGTAGTTCCTATTTTCCCTATAGGCCCTGCGCATTGGAATAACATAAACAGCAGTGTAGACGTAGAAGTGCGGTCTTCCAGGTCTCTACTGACTATGTTAGACTTAATTGGGTTTGTACCAACTAGCTCAGAGGTCACTGGAAACTTTCTTGACTGAATAGGAAGTGGCCAGACAAATAATCATACAGGGCCTTATCCAATCCCGTCTGGATTTTAATAATGCCCTCTATCTTGGAGCACCAGACTATACCCTACAAAAACTTCAGCGCACCCAAAACTGTGCTGCCGGGCGCTATTGGGAGTCCCACGGAGGACCTCAATAAAACTGGTCTAAGAACTTTACACTGGCTTCCTGTTAGGGACAGAGTGAAGTTTAAAGCTCTATGTATTGCCCACCAGACCTTCTGGAAAATGGGCCCAGAAATCAACTGCTCCCTGATCTCTCCATATCTGCCCAACAAGACACTTCGCTCCTCATCTGCATCATTAGCCAAAATTCCCAGTCTTTCTTCTCATGCAAGAGAAATGAATTGCCACAATTGCAAGACTTGTTATTATAAAAAGTGCGTACAATAAAAGGAGGATTGCGAAATAATACTGTAAAAGCATTGATATGCTTTCTTAGCCATACAAAAGTTAAAATGAATAAAATATATACATTCATATATACATTTAGCTAACGTCCTCAACTGGTGCTTCTAACTACGCCTACCCCGGTGTACCTGACCTAAGCCTAATACTTGGGAGGGAGTAAATAAGAAGCAGTTTAAGTTAAGTTGGTTTGCCAAGGGTTAGCTTCAAGAATACTCTCTAAGGGTTTAGTCAACACTGTACCTCTGGAATAGAATGTTGGAGGTCTTGTATCTCCTCTCAGGACTCGATATCCCTGTTACCCAAAAGGGTAGGCTGGAAGCGCCGGAGCTGGATTTTCTCGGCAGGAGAAAAGACAGCATCTTTCTCATAGCGCCAAGGAGGAGTAGGGGCAGCCTCCGTGGGCTTCTCGCATCTGCTGGGCTCTGCAAGGGACAGCTGTTCTGCTCCTGTATTCTCCACCACCATCGCTGTCTTTGCTTAAGGCAACATTGATATTATTTATACCTGGAAGGGGCCTTGTTTGACGTAAGTTTTTGGACATAAGACGTCAATAAAGATGTCACTAAGAACTGGTCGTTCCTACAGTGTTCATTAGAGTTCTATTACTAATGAAAACAAAGCAAGCGGGGTTTTCCCAGGTTTCTGGGGTTTTTATCTGTTGAAAGAACTCGGTGTGTAATCTAGGAATCTAAGATAATGGCTTCTGCTGTTACAATGAGCTGCAGAGGCGAGTTTCTGAAATATGGCTCTGATCGTTTATGCCATTACATGGATAGATTATAGCCGTATAGGGGCATGAGATCACAATATTGATCGGGGTCCTAGATAGAACACGACAGAGAAAAGGGGGCAGGGTAAAAACACCCTGACCCCCTAGGCCTGCTCATAGGCTTGCTCAGGGCCCAAAATGTATATATTTTTTTTTTTTTTAAAAACCAGCAAAGTCCGCGCAGGGTGCGCAGGTCTTGCTGATAAAAAAATGAAGCTCCCGCGCTTTGATGCTAATTAGCCCCCGGGGAGCCGAATCCCAGGAGCATGTTAAAAATAAAGTGTGGGGGGGCCCAATCCTCCCACACTGCCCCAGGTCCGCCACTCCCTGGGGCAAAAGCATGAATAATTGCTGGGGCACATGGCCTCCCCGCAGCTCCGGGGACTGCCACCCCCGGGGCTCAACATAATTGAGATTGCGGGGGGCACACTGCCCCCGCACCCCGGTGAGCACCATCCCGGGGCTTAATTATAATGTTGGGGGCCTCTAAGGCCCCCTGAGACCCATGGACCGTCACCCCCTGGGGCTTGACCTAATTGAGATTGCGGGAGGCACTCTGCCCCCCGCATCCCCTGGGACGGCCACCTCCCGGGGCTTCTGTTTCATTAAAAAAAAACCCTGTGCGGAGGGGGCTTGAACCCCCCACATGCCCCGGGGAGCACCACCTACCTGGGGCTCTAAATGATAAAATGTGGGGGTCGTGACAGACCCCCAAGAACCACTATCTCCCTGGGGCTTTGAAGATGTTCAGAGGGGGCACCACACAGCCCCCTCCTGGAGCCTTGTCATGGCCCTGGGGACCACCGTCCCCCAGGGCCAGCTCCTGCAGTGTCCCAGGGTGCCCAACCCCAGGACACTGTAGTTTGCAATGACAGGCCAGGAGCCTCGCTGCTCCCACCCTGTCATTGCAAACTGCTTTGCTTCATTGAAGCAAGAGAAGGGAAGGGAAAACTGCTCTCGCTTCAATGAAGCACAGCAAATAGCTTTTCCACATGGGGAGCAGCATGTTAGCTGCTCCCCATGTGGAAAAGCAATGCCGGCTCCAGCAGGACGCGAGAAGCTGGCTGGGATGATTAGGGGATTGGGGACCCCCCACGGTCCCCACTGGAGAGGGTCAGCCCCGGAGGATGGCGTCCCCGGGGCTACAAGTGGCCGGGGAGGGGGGCCACGTGGCCCCCCTCCTCAAAAGTATTAGTGATGTTGTTTGAGATGTCCTCAATGATGTCATCAGTGACGTCAATGACCATGTCATGAATGATGTAATATGTGACATCATCAGCAGTGGTTTGCAGGGGGGTGAGTTCGGAGGAATATACACATAGTTAGGTCAATTGTTTCATACGAAAAGTGCTTTTTGTTTTGCTAATCGCCAATCTCTGGACCTCTTGTGCCCCTTAGCTCTGCCTTGCAGATGCGGCCCACGTCCTTCACTAAGCCACTTCCTCCCCCCCTCCTGGATCCACGCTGTCAACCAGCATCACACTGGATGTTGTGTCCCCTTGGCTGCCCTACTGGACTGTTCACATCCACCATGAGACAAGGTGCCCTTCCTTGGCGCCCTGGTCAGGGGGGCTCACCCCTTAATCCATGACGGGTTCTCGAGTCATGCAGCCAGTCCAACTGTTGCTCTCCCCATGGATGGCTTCACGACTGTCTCACTGGGAGCGCACAGGTTAGGAAAAATAACAATAGCAAACATACATTAAACAGCTTATCTTAAAGGGTTCAAGAAGAGTAAGTCCACAGTTAGATTTTTGTAGAAAAAATATATTTATAGTCTATTTTTTTGATAGTTTTTAACTTCATTATTATTTCTCATTTTTTAGAGAGATTTATACATGTCTGATGCATTTTGACACATTATTTACATTTGTTAGTCATATTTATTGTACAAAACATAGAGAGCAGATGTATATGATGATGGCTAGCGGCAGAATGTGAACTACACGTGTTTCGGCACAGCTGCCTTCATCAGGACACCGTCTTTAAGCATCATTTCTATTCCATAAGTCAGTTGTTTTCATTATGATAGCAGACAAGGAGTAGATTGGCGCAAATGCTGCATAATAGTACTACTTGAAACTCAGTAAAATTGTTCCTATGTAGTTGGTTTATTTATCAACAGTCCGGTATTTTTTGGTTGACTTCAGTTTAGTTCACACGGATAGATTTGTAAGGTCTGAAGGTATTGATGAGGTTTCATACATGTGTACGTGATTTGAACTCCGGTAATATCTCTATATCGATGAATTTAACAAGTTTTTCTATGAATAAAAAGGTTTTGTCAATTGGCACAGGGACGCCTAGCAATATTTTCGTATTTTGCCCATGATGGATATATCGTGGGATATGTCACACTTCCCAAAAGTAGTTACAGCATTTTAACAGGCAGCCATCGATATTGTGTCAGTCGAATTGACTCCACACCTCTCGGGCTCGAAAAACGCCATCAGCCCCTTGGCTGCCCTACTGGACTATTCACATCCACCATGAGACAAGGCGCCCTGGTCAGGGGGGCTCACCCCTTGATCCCATGATGTGTTCTCGAGTCATGCAGCCAGTCCAACTGTTGCACCCCCCCATGGATGGCTTTATGACTGCCTCACTGGGAGCGCACACCATCCCCTACATAGGGAGTGCCACACTCCTTCTGGAACAGCAAGCCTGTTCCATTCATTTCCTCTGTTTCACTTACTCACCTGGCCCCCTTTTCTTCCAGGTTACCCACCAAGCAACTTCTGGTTTAGGCTAATTACAGCGGTCTCCCATCACTCTTGAATCACTTCCAGGGACCACTGTCCGCCCCTTCCAGTAAGTATCAGTCCATCTAGTTGCATAACTTGATCCATGTATCGCCCAGCGTACTCACCTGCCTTCCTTTACTTTAAGCTGGACATTACTGGGACACTCCCTCTTCTTCAACTACTCCTTCAGTTGTGATATGTCGCGTAGGTTACTGGTCTTCCCTTGTAACATTGCGCTTTTCTCACACATCTCCCTCTTTTGAGCCTAAACACGCGGTAATCTTCCTTCATTATCATTTGAGTTGTCATTAGTGATGTCACTGACCATGTCATGAGTGATGTAATATATGACATCATCAGCAGAGCATTGCGGGGCGTGAGTTATAGTTAGCTCTACTAACTATAACGTCTGAATTTCTCAGGGTTTGTACGAGTGAAATGTCCAACTAACTATAACGTCTCAGAAACCTATATTTTTTTCAGTGAATTTAAAAGGTCTTTTAAATGCTAATTTCTAACTACAATGTCCCTGAAACCTATGGTTTTTTCAGTGAATTTATAAGGTTTTTTTAAATGTCCCTGAAACCTTTTTTCTCTGTGATTTTCAAAGGTTTTTAAAGAAATCTTTTGTAACTGTTATTTATAAAAAAATTATGCAGATTTTTATTTGTTGTATAAATAGCATAATGTTTTTGTTTTTGAAAATATATATAATTTTTAAAAAGTGGAGTTGCATACTGATCCTGTACCTATCTCGGTGAGTGCGTGAATTCAAGCCGCCATATTTCTAAAGTTGTGGTGAATGCGCGTTTGGTTTGCGATGGGTGAGCGGTGTCCAGCCCCGTGGAACGTCACTTACATATGCGGTCGTGCCAGGTGCGCGACGCCCGTAAAATGTTTACGTTTTAAAAGTATATATATATATATATATATATATAAAACTTTAATATGTGTAATAAAGGAATAGATTATCTATACTAAATATAAAAATCTGAAATTTGCAATTGCAATAAAGATATATTATTGATACATTTATTTTCCAAGAGTCGCGGCCGATGCATATTTGCTAAGCGATGAAGGTGCGGTTTCCGGCCCCGCATTACATCACTTATGTATGCGTTTGTGCGGGGAGCTTGACGCCCGTAAAATGTTTATGTTTTTAAAGTATATATATATATATATATATATATATATATATATATATAACTTTAATATGTGTATTAAAGCAAGAGATTATCTAAACTAAATATAAAAACTATATATTTCTAATTGGAATAAAGTCATATTATTGTTAAATATGTTTACCGGAAGTCGCGCCGGGTGCGCGCCGTTTGCGCACCCGCTGCACAAACTCCATGTGATTTGAAAAGAAAGTATTTGATTGGTTTACAAGGTTTTCTTTCTAGAATGTAAAGGACCCCCTCCCTCTTTTGTTCATTCCTTCTTCTACATCTTAGGAGACAAGCCTGTTGTGTTACTTCTCTATTTTGTACATTTTTTGGGTGTTTTCTTAATCTAAAAATGGCTTCTTCAACTTGTTAACAGAGGAAGAAGTGTTGGAGGAACCTATTAAAAAAAGAAATGAGTCAGTTGTTTAGGCCTTCTTCACAATTCTGGATGGACAGAAAAATGTGAATGCAAGAAAAGTTAGTTGCACACTCTGTCCAAGGGTGCTCTCATAAGGAAGTGAAAGGAAGTACTCCTGTGGGACGTCCAGCATGCTGAAGCATCTCCAGATAATACATCCTCTGCATCTGGCGCGCCAACAACATTGTCGTGCCCAAGAAGCTTTGCAGCATGATGACCAGGTTGCAGGACCAAGCACATCAGCAGTGAACCGTGGACCTGATATCCATCCCAAGTTAGCAAATCTCAAACAACTCTGCATCAAGTGCAACGCTGTAGTGTGTTTTGGCAAGCAGTCTGTGAAAACTTTGGTTTCTGCCACAAGAAACCACTCATGGTAATTTTTTTGTTGTTGCCTTTTTTTAATGCAATGACTGTTTAATTGCAAAGTTGGACTCTTTGTTCTGTTGTTTTTCTTCTTTTTTAAAACACCAAATAATATACAAAATAGTTAAAAAACACAAAAAATTATAAAATAGAAAAAAGAAGAAAAAAACGGTTCTGCTCAGAACCACCTAATCTGTTTTAAAAAGAGCTATAAGTGTATGGTAGTGCCTGGATGAGTACATGGCTTCACATGTAGAGCTTGAGTCATTTAAAGAGTGCATGGGTAGAGCATAAGTGATTGTATGAATGCATCGCTAGTGCTTGTATGATTGGTTAAGTGCATAGGTAGTGCACAAGTGATTGTAGCAGTGCATGAGTTAGTGCCTGGGTCATTGCATGAGTACGTGGTTAGTGACTGGATGATTATAGTACTGTATGTGGAGTACATAGTGGATTTATAAGTGCTTGGGTATTGACAGTGTGATTGGATAAGTACATTGTGCTGGATGGGTGGTTGGAGGAGTAAATGGAAAGTGACAGGGTGAATGCTGTACTGCATGAGTACTACCTGGGTAATTGAAGGAGTGAATACGCAGTGTCTAGATGGTTAGAAGATTGTATGGGAAGTGCATAGGTGATTGTAGCAGTGCATGAGTACTAGCTGGGTAATTTGAGGAGTGAATCAGTAGTGTGCAGGTGGTTAGAGGTCTACATGGGAAGTGCACAGGTGACTGTAGCAGTGCACGAGTTAGTACCTGGGTTGTTGCATGAGTACATGGGTAGTGACTGGATGATTACAGTGCTGCAAGGACAGTACATGGTGAATTTATATATTGGATTAGTACATGGTACTGGTGGGTGATTAGAGAAGTGCATGGGGAGTGAGTGTGATTGCTGGAGTGCATGGTTAGTACCTAGGAAAATGAAGGTTTGAATGAGCAGTTTGTAGGTCGCTAGAGGACTGCATGGGTATTGCACATGTGATTGTTGCACTGCATGTGTTAGTGCCTGGGTCATTGCAGTAGTACATGGGTAGTGACTCGATGATTAGAGAACTGCAAGGAGAGTGTATGGTGATTTTATAAGTGCTTGGGTATTGTGGAGGGATTGGATTAGTACATGGTAGTGGCTGAGTGATTAAAGGAGTGTGCAGGGAGTGAGAATGTGATTGCTGGAGTGAATGTTTAGTACCTGGGAAAATTAAGATGTGAATGAGCAATGTGTAGGTGGTTAGAGGACTGCATGGATAGTGTAAAAGTGATTGTAGCAGTGCACGTGTTAATGCCTTGGTCATTGCATGAGTACATGGGTGGTGACTGGAGGATTAGGGTACATAAGAAAAGTGCATGGTAAATTTATAAGTGCTTGGGTTTTGGCGGAGTGATTGGATAAATACATGGTGGTGGCTGGGTGATTGGAGGAGTGCATGTGAAGTGACGGGGGATTGCTGGAGTGCATGGGTACTACCTGGGTAATTGGAGGAGTACATGAACAGTGTCAAGGTGAATAAGGACTACATGGGTAGGACACAGTTGATTGTAGCAGTGCATGAGTTAGTGCCTTGGGCATTGCATGAGTACATGTGTAGTTACTGGATACTTAGAGTGCTGCAAGGAGACTGCATAGTGAATGTACAGGTGCTTGGGTTTTGGCAGAGTGATTGGATAAGTACATGATGCTGACTGGGCGATTGGAGAAGTACATGGGGAGTGACAGGGCGATTGCTGGACTGCATGGGTGCTACATGGGTAATTAAGGTAATTAAAGGTGTGAATGAACAATGTCTAGGTGGTTAAAGGACTGTATGGTTAGTGCAGAAGTGAATTTAGTAGTGCATGGGTAGTGTTTGGGTTACTTAATCTTACCTTTTCTATAGTAGATATGAGAGTATTTGAAATCATTTTTCAACTTGTTTTTATAATCTAAATTTTAAAAAGCTTCAAACTTTAGAATTTGGGTCTGTAAAACAGAAGAAAAAATACAGTTATAATATAATATGTTATAGTTTTAAGAAACCAACATAATATTAACATTACATAACATATTCAGTTTGCCTTTTTTGCTGTTCTCAGAATCTATTGAATTTCACCATAGACAGTGATTTCAATGTTGCTCATCATGTAACAGCAGGCATAAAAAATACAATCAATAGGTTTGTTAAAAAAACAGATCTGTGTTCAAAATATTAACAACAAACATAACTATCTCTTCACAATTCCTAAAATAAACATCCTCAATAACATTGCATATAATACAAAGATCAAATATGAAATATTTTTTCTGAAACAGTTTTGGAAATACAATATGAAAGAACAGAAACAACAATTGAATCAGCAATTCTAGATATCTTCTCTATAGGCCGAATGATGTTTCCGAAATCATTTGTATTTAGAATATCCAAAATAAACTTCTTACTTCATATTCACATCTTCCCAATAGGCCAACTGATGTTTCTGAATGTGTTTGTATTGAAAATATCCAAAATAACCTCATTAATTCCTGTTGACATCTTCCTAATAGGCCGAATGATGTTCTCAGAACTTTGGAATCAAAAATATTAGAAATGAATTTGGTAATTAATAGGGCAACCGATATTTGAATTGCAAATGGGCATCATTACAATGTTTCGATCCTTTATAGCACTTTAAATACACAGTGTAGTGCCCTGATGTTGCAGAAGTTTTATCATGGAAAATAATTGCTACTGCTTTGAAAGTTCTTCCTTAAATTGACATTTGACTTGCCAAAAAAACTTTAATATTAGTTTCCAATTTTCTTCCATCTGGTCAGCAACGTTGTATCATTAAAATGACATATTGTCTAAATCTTCCTGTAAATAATGTTGATAACATTTCAGATTTGCACTGACTACATTCCATATTTTGATTTGATGATTTTACTAATTTTTTAAAAGAAACCGTTTGACAATCTGGTTTTAACAAATATATGAATCTTCCAGTGTCTATTTCAGTGATAGAAGTAAATGTACAGTCTTCACATTCATGTTTCCATCTGTTAACGAAGTCCAAATGGATTTTCAATTTGTATTCCTTCATCTTCCAATACTGCAAGCATAAAAATGAGAAATTCATGTTCATCTTGTTGAACGTTCTGTGTAAATTGTGAAGAACCAGAACATATATCCAGAAGATTCAGAATGCCAGAAACACTTTAAATTTTAGTTTTATCAATACTCTATTTTCCAAAAATAGAATGCAACAAAACACAAAACCATTTTTCTTGATTCTCCATAATTTGCTGTTGGAGATTTTCTAGAAAAAATACGACGTTCACCACTACATTAGCAAAGCAGTTGATAGCTGAACTATTTTCTAACTGATATCCTACAATCTTTTCTACAGTGTCCTTATTCATTTGTTTGGAATCTCAACATTGTCTTGATTTTTTTTCTTCTTTCCAACTTCAGTACATAGATTCTCATATCTTCATTTTTGACCTACTACACGCTATATATAGGATATGCACCTAGATTCGGAGTCTACAGTCTTCTTAACCAATTATATTCTCCTACACAATTTGCATCTGCACTAATCTTTCTCTCATCAAAATTAATCAAATACAATCCAGATAAAGTTCTGACTCAGGACAATGCAACATATGCCATTCCCTCTTTAAACACTGTACTTCCAATGTTTAGCAAAGCACTGTCTACACTTAAACCTTGAGATTTATGAATGGTCACCGCATATGCTAAACAAAAAGGAAACTGTTTTCTACGAACATACAAGTCTTTAATGAGCAAAAAACAAACAGAACAACGTCCAATCTGTTTTACTTCTTCAATCTGATCGAATTTATTCTTTAAACATTCAATTCCATCTCTATTTTGATAGTTAACAAAATCAGCAACTTTTCCCATTGCTCCATTGACTAAACATTTTTCCATATCTATATTACGCTGTAAAATTACCCGACACTTTTCACATACATATAAATTCTTTTCTAAAGCAGCAGTTTTAGATATAAATTTTTCCAAAGAATCTAATATTGTTTTAAATTTTTCGGACAAAATAATAGTAATTTCTTTGTGCTCTATTTTATCAATGGCTTCCATTTTTATTATTTGCTGTTTTTCCAGCTTTAAAAGTTCTTCATTGAAAGTAGAACACTCTCGCAGGGTTAGCATTAGGCGGAATATAGATTTTATTTCTCCAATATTTTTGTATATTTTTTCCAGAGCAAAATTTTCATTTGGAAACAAGTTTGGAAGTAGCCGACTTTGCAAAGCTTCTTTTCCATGTTCTGTCATAACACCCATTCTGATATCTTGGAGAATGCTTCCATAATCTTCATCACTTGCCTGTCACATATTTTTAATAAGTTCGTTGTATTCAAAATATGATTAAATGTTGACATTTCCAATACTTCCCAAAGATTATCTGGTGTCTTCATGCACAAGTGTTTTAAAAACTGGTTGCCCTTTTACAGGAGTTAGTTGCAGTAGATCACCAAAAACTATCACATGTTTTCCTCCAAATAGCACATCATGATCTGTTTTTAAAATGTGCTGCATTCTTACATGCACAAAGGCAAGCACTCAGTTTGAGACCAAGCGCACCTCATCAATAATGAAAAGTTTCATTTTCTTTAGTACTCTTAAAACTTCGGAACAAGTTCCTCCGAGAGCTTGTGATATTCCAACTTGTTTTCATGTTCAAGAGGCAACATTGGTAAATGGTGTAAGGTTATCCCTTTAATGGTGTGTGCTGCTAACCCAGTTGGAGTGGTTACAACACAACATAAATGTGATTCAGTGGTTTCCTGTAAATAACTGGTCAAAACATTAATTAAGAAACGTTTTCCTGTACCAGCTTGACCACTGTTATACATTTGAATAGGTTCAAAAGATGTGCAGTTGCATTCTTTTTTTTCATGAAGTAAACCATGGTCGATCTGTTGTGTCACTTGCTGATATATTTCTTTCTGTTCAAAATTGAGTTGCTCTTCCAATTTTCCTAAGTCCATAATATTGTGTTGTGATTGATGCATTGCTGTTTCCACTTCACTCATGGCGATTGCTGCTTCATTTTCTAGAATTGGTTCTCCTAGTGGATCTTGACTCATTGGAGCAGAACTTTGACTATCTTGAGAACTGTCTCTAGCAATCTCAACTGCAATACTACCTTCCTGTTCAATTTCTTCATCCAACATTTGGCGATAATTTAGAAAAACTGCATTCAATGCTATCTTCACATGCATTAAAAGAAAATTTATTGCACTGAAAATCTCCAAGTAATTCCAGTTCCGTACGCCAAGGCTTGAAGTTGCAGAAGTGCTAAATAGTAAAACTCCCTTTTATCAAGAGTATCACAACTCAGTTTCCTATGATTAATTAGATTTTCTTTACTATGTTTCACCAAACATCCTTTTGAACCAATCACTGCATATTTTTTTTCATTTATGTTCTCTGTAATATTTCTCTTAAAACTGTAATGTTGCTGAGGCCCTGTTGCCTCAGTTAATGGGGGGGGCACCTTGGGAGCGAGGGGGGGGGTCCGGGGTGGTGGTGTGTGGGCGGGTTAGGGGGCACTGGGGGTTTTGTGGGTACCGGGGGTGTAAGGGTTAACGGGGAAAAAATGTTAAAATCTCAGTTCATAGCATCTGTCTTAATTATGTTGGAGCGAAGATAAAATCTAGTTTATTCATTAACGGCCTGCAATTTATCTGTTTTGATGGCGGTTAGGAAGCTACGAATTTGCTCCTTTAATGTTTGTGGTCTTAACAATGCTATGAAAAGAAAGCGGGTTACTAATGAATTATGTTTAATTAATCCGGATATTCTTTGTCTGCAGGAAACGCACATTCCTTGGTCCAATTATAAGGTTTTATTAGAACTGGGTTATTCTGTACTAGCAGTGTCTAAACAATCTACTATGAACAGGGGGGTAGCCATAATGGGTAGCCGAGCTGTAGCTGGCACGGGTAGGATACGGGTTGATAATTTTGGACGATGGGCGATATGTGAGTATACTATAGGGGTCACCAAAGTTACAATATGCACTGTGTATGGGTCTAATTTTGATGTGGCAGAAATATTTGAGTTCCTGAATGTGGAGTTAGCACAGTGGCCTATGCCATTGATATTACTTGGTGATTTTAATATACATGGAGATACCCATACATGGGATTTTCATTCTCAGGGATATCAAGGCCGTAAGCCGAAGGTATATCAGGCATTATATCAGTTGTTATACCAACATGGATTAGCTGATGGGTGGGCCAAGATAAGTCCAGGTAATCCAGGCTATACTTTTTTTTCCTCTCTCCACTCTAAATTTGTGAGGTTGGATTATAGTTTTCTACCTCGGTCTTTAATTGCTGGCGCAAAGATTCAAATTAAGCCTCGAATTACTTCGGATCATAGCCCTGTAGTTTTAGACGTGATATGCCTGCAACCGGTATGTCTAATACATGCATTTACTTTTAATAAAAAACGTATTAGTGATGAGGAGTTTATAACTTATATTAAACTTTGGGCTCTGCAGTTTTTAGAATACAATAGAGGCACTGCTAGTCAACCGATGGTGTGGGATTCTTTTAAAGCGGGGTTCAGGGGGGAGACATGTAGTTACGGCTGGGCTAAGCAAAAAGAACAGAAAGCTATGATAGCAGGGCTGATTGAGGAACTTAGAGTGGCAGAATATGAACTTATGTTGGTAATCCAGTCTAATGCTGACTCTCAAGCTGAACAAACTAAGGTTGCTAGCTGTAAAGCCAGGATTAATGGGGTTTGGGGTCAAGATATCGCTGCTCAGTATAAGGCTTATAAAACTGAAAGATATGAATATGGAGAGGCAACAGGAATATGCTTGGCTCAAAGAATGCGGGGCAGACAGGCGTCTCAATGGATTGATATGTTGGAGAATGATAGAGGGGAGCCGGTTGAAACTATAGATGGTATTATGGAGATTTTTCATGGGTACTATCAAGATTTATATGCCCAAGAGGTAATTGCTCAAAATCAAATAGAAACTTATCTACAGGATTTCGACTTTTCTAAACTTGGGCCTTCCGAGAGGGAATTGCTTGAGGCTCCAATTACTATGCAAGAACTGCAGCTTGCAGTAGAAGAACTAGCGCTAGGGAAGGCATCCGGCCCTGATTAGCGTCCTTTGGTCAGTTTATCGACTATTTTTTAGTGTTATTAACGCGGATATGCTCACCACTTTTATTATGGCTCAATGTGGAAACCCGCCGGTGTCTTGGGATGATGCCAAAATAGTAGTCTTTAAAAAAAATACAAGCCCCCTTAGTGTCCAGGGTCATACAGGCCCATATCATTAATTAATGCAGATGCAAAAGTCTACTCTAAAATATTGCCTACACGGTGGGTGCGAGTTACCGCAATGCTTGTATCTTACCATCAGCATGGGTGCCTCCCTGGTAGAAGCACAGTAAATCATGTTCATCGGGTAATAGCATTAATAGACTGTGCATTTGCACTTCAAAAGAATATTGGTATTATTTTTGGGGATGCGGAAAAAGCATTTGACCGTGTTACGTGGTTGTTTTTATGGGTCACAATGCGCAAAATGGGGTTTGGTCCCTTGTTTCTGCAGGCTTTACAAACTATGTATAGGAGCCCTCGGGCTAAAATATGCGCCAAGAAACTGTATAGTGTATGCTGCGCTTTATAAATGCCTTTCACATCACATCACATCCCATCACATGTACTATGGGACAAGAGTCACCGCTTGTCCATATTACCCGGGGTACGCGGCAGGGCTGCACTTGCTCGCCTTTGCTTTTCGCTATTTATATAGAGCCACTACTACAACTACTGGAGTCTACCAATTTAATAAAATCAATATCGGTAGGCAAATACGAAGTGTGTGTCCTCGCGTATGTTGATGACATTGCGGTTGTGACCTCGGATCCTGAGTCAGCATTAAGGGAGGGTGAATGTTTGACGCAAACATTTGGACAGGCTGCTGGGTATAAATTGAATATTTCTAAAACCCATGTTATTTGCACAATGGGGTTGTGTACGAGTGACAACCTAACTTGAGTGGATGGACCTCTCAACCTCTGCGCACTGTTGCTACTCGTGCTTCGCACTAGAAATTTCAACCTTATGATTTTTATTTCACCACTTTCAAATATGAATTACTCATGGAACCAAATTCACCTTTTTCCTTGAAAGTATGATATTTAATTATCAGTTCATTTTCAATAAGTTCAAACATATGTTCAAAAAACAAAACATTTCATAATTTCAATATATCAACATAATTTTTCTTGACAGCGTGTGGTCGGTGTAGCCCGATGCATTTCGAGTCCTTGATGGACTCTTCCTCAGGGGCCTGAAAATATGAATGTCTCATATCAGCAATTACATTATAATATTCTCTAAATGCTCAACAGATTCAAGTTAATAAAAGCTCCGAATGCTCAAACCAACAAACTATCATGCACATTACATATACTGAAAATAATGGTTGCATCATGCACTTTTGAACCTTTTGGAAATAGGAACCACCACCATCTCACCTCAAAAGTGAATGTGTTCAAATGTATTGAAAATACTCACAACCAAAACGCAAGGTCGTAATACCTGTAAGCAAAAAATCTAACTATAAATGCGCGCTAAATTCATCTGTCAATGTCCAAAACCAAAAGACCAAAGAGCCGCCTCGTATGGTTTCCTCTTACCTCGAGTATTTTAAATGGGAAACCGCCACGTTTCCGTATCACTTGAAAAATGCCACCTACAACAAAAGAATGACAATCCTTAGCTCCCTGCTCCGATTCCCAAGTGTAGCCTCCGCTTTCTCCCACAGACGCCCGTTCTCACCTCTACACTGCGCACCAGCTCCTCACTCCACTGCCCGCCGATTTCGAGCTCTGCTCCGGGCTCGCCTGGTTTAAAACCACATGAATGTCTCGGAAAACAGTGAAAACGGACTACTATCAAAATATCGGGCGCGCCATTTTGGCGCAGTCTAACTCAACGAAGCCATAACCACTCGGGGGAGTGACCTCAACGGCAAAAAACCGAACATGATGAATACCGCCCTGATTGACCGTGAAATTCCTCTATCTACCAGAAGTGCGCAACATAGAACATTATTTCAAATCATGAGTGCTCAAAAATTTAAATAAAAATAATAAAAAATAAATAAAAAATAAAATACATAGAAAACGGTTCAGAGTGAATATAATACATTAATTGCGTTTCAACCATTTCAATTGTACATGTATGGGAAAAGATCACATATTCACATGCTGAAGAGAGGCTTGGCCAAAACCTCTACACGCACCTTGCCTAGCGATACAGTATCTTTCTTACAGAAAGCATGTGTAGTCTATTTTTTCATTTAAACCTTTGGGTTCCTGGGTCCCTAGGTACCGAATCCAAAATATCTCTCTTTGTAGGAGGGATCTGGTGAGATCCTCTCCTTCTTGTAATTCAGTTTTCTCCAAAACTGAAAACTGTAGTTGGGAAATGTTGTGTCTGTTTTCTGACCAGTGTTTAGCTAAATTACTCTTGATGTTCACGTTCCTGATAGTACTTTTGTGTTCAGATATTCTTGTTTTTAATTTTCTTTCAGTTTTCCCCACATACACAAAATGCAGCGTGTTCCCGACAATCAAATAAAAAATATAATTACAAGACACTGGGAACTTTTGTTACATGAACCAGATTTTGGGGGTATTTTTTCACAAAAACCGATGTTTGCTTACAAAAGATCGAAAAACTTAAAGGAGTTGTTGAAAACACCTATAGTCAAAAAAAGACTAACCCATAAAGGGATGAAAAGATGCATGAATTGTGTGCACTGCCACAATGTGATTGTCGGGAACACGCTGCATCACCCTCAGACAGGAAGAACTATTGATCTATATCATGACAGTGATTGTAATTCTAAAAGTGTAATCTATTTCATCAAATGTCCATGCGGCAAATTGTATGTGGGGAAAACTGAAAGAAAATTAAAAACAAGAATATCTGAACACAAAAGTACTATCAGGAACGTGAACATCAAGAGTAATTTAGCTAAACACTGGTCAGAAAACAGACACAACATTTCCCAACTACAGTTTTCAGTTTTGGAGAAAACTGAATTACAAGAAGGAGAGGATCTCACCAGATCCCTCCTACAAAGAGAGATATTTTGGATTCGGTACCTAGGGACCCAGGAACCCAAAGGTTTAAATGAAAAAATAGACTACACATGCTTTCTGTAAGAAAGATACTGTATCGCTAGGCAAGGTGCGTGTAGAGGTTTTGGCCAAGCCTCTCTTCAGCATGTGAATATGTGATCTTTTCCCATACATGTACAATTGAAATGGTTGAAACGCAATTAATGTATTATATTCACTCTGAACCGTTTTCTATGTATTTTATTATTTATTTATTTTTTATTATTTTTATTTAAATTTTTGAGCACTCATGATTTGAAATAATGTTCTATGTTGCGCACTTCTGGTAGATAGAGGAATTTCACGGTCAATCAGGGCGGTATTCATCATGTTCGGTTTTTTGCCGTTGAGGTCACTCCCCCGAGTGGTTATGGCTTCGTTGAGTTAGACTGCGCCAAAATGGCGCGCCCGATATTTTGATAGTAGTCCGTTTTCACTGTTTTCCGAGACATTCATGTGGTTTTAAACCAGGCGAGCCCGGAGCAGAGCTCGAAATCGGCGGGCAGTGGAGTGAGGAGCTGGTGCGCAGTGTAGAGGTGAGAACGGGCGTCTGTGGGAGAAAGCGGAGGCTACACTTGGGAATCGGAGCAGGGAGCTAAGGATTGTTATTCTTTTGTTGTAGGTGGCATTTTTCAAGTGATACGGAAACGTGGCGGTTTCCCATTTAAAATACTCGAGGTAAGAGGAAACCATACGAGGCGGCTCTTTGGTCTTTTGGTTTTGGACATTGACAGATGAATTTAGCGCGCATTTATAGTTAGATTTTTTGCTTACAGGTATTACGACCTTGCGTTTTGGTTGTGAGTATTTTCAATACATTTGAACACATTCACTTTTGAGGTGAGATGGTGGTGGTTCCTATTTCCAAAAGGTTCAAAAGTGCATGATGCAACCATTATTTTCAGTATATGTAATGTGCATGATAGTTTGTTGGTTTGAGCATTCGGAGCTTTTATTAACTTGAATCTGTTGAGCATTTAGAGAATATTATAATGTAATTGCTGATATGAGACATTCATATTTTCAGGCCCCTGAGGAAGAGTCCATCAAGGACTCGAAATGCATCGGGCTACACCGACTACACGCTGTCAAGAAAAATTATGTTGATATATTGAAATTATGAAATGTTTTGTTTTTTGAACATATGTTTGAACTTATTGAAAATGAACTGATAATTAAATATCATACTTTCAAGGAAAAAGGTGAATTTGGTTCCATGAGTAATTCATATTTGAAAGTGGTGAAATAAAAATCATAAGGTTGAAATTTCTAGTGCGAAGCACGAGTAGCAACAGTGCGCAGAGGTTGAGAGGTCCATCCACTCAAGTTAGGTTGTTAGTTAGCAGGCACGGAAGCAGGACAAACGTGCCACCACTGCAGCACGCATGTGAATAAACAAGAGGATTATTATTATATTTTTGTTAAAAGAAGGAGTGCCTTCCTTTTCATTATCTCGTTGTGTACGAGTGAGCCATGAGTAACGTAAGAGGCTAAGTACTTGGGGATTAAAATTAGGATGTCCATACAGGAGATAATAGATGTAAATTGGAATGATATAATAGGGGCTGTTAAAAGTCAGTTAGAAAAGCTAGAATGCTTACACTTGTCAATGGTCAGTCGTCGTAATGTGCTAAAGATGTGTATCCTCCCCAAAGTGCTATACTACTTTCGGACTGTTCCTTTGGAGCTGTCAAGGGCACAATTAATGCAGCTACAAGGTATTACGGATGGGTTTATTTGGGGCTGGAGGAAGCCCCGTCATGCTTCAAAATATATGATGCTACCTCTTGTACGTGGTGGATGGGGGGGTCCCAAATGTTATCTTATATTATTTAGTATGCCTTATACAAAATGCGTGGTACATGGTGATGGGGGGGCTGGACTGCAGTGTGAGTCACCTCATATCTACCAGATGGCATTGGGAAATTTGGCGTGTGAAGCCTTATTGAAGTTCTATGAGCCAAGTTATTTCAAGCGTACTAGATTTAAAATTATGACCACAGCCTACAAGGGGTGGAAGTGGCTTCGGAAAATTCTGGCTATTCACCGGAATAATTTTTATACACCTTTAGACTCCAGGGTCATACTACCAGTTATATTTTGGGATACAAAGATGCGAACCTGGAGAGATAAAGGGGTTCGCCATTTAGGGGATTTTTTTAAGGATGGTGCACTGGTTCAATTTACAGATTTAATGGAGGTATATGCAATCACGAAGAATGATTTTTTCAAATATTTGCAATTACGTGATTTTTTATATAAATAACGTCAACCTCAGGGTATTGTTAACATTGAATTTATTGAAGCTCTTCTAAAAGGGGTGAAGAATGGGGTTTTGTACGAAATGTTACTTTTAAAGCAACTGGACGATATTGAAATGCAAGATGTTAAATGGCAAAATCGATTGGGTTGTTCGGGCTAATTTTTGCAAGATTCGATTGATATGGCGGCAGTACTAGTTTTATCTGCATATCTACGTACCCAACATTATAAAACTGTGTTCAATTTATTTCATACGCCAGCTAAAATGACGAAGTGGCATGATATTCATGACGGAAAATGTTTTAGATGCCAAATGGATGAAGCAGATATTGTTCATGTATTTTTTGATTGTAATGCACTCTCTCAATTCTTTTTTAGTATTGAGGAATTCCTGTTTGCAACAACGAAGGAGCAATGTCATATTAGTCATGAATTGCAGATTTTTGGGGTGGGTAGTGACATAGAAACTGTACAGAATCATTATCCCACCGATATTTTATTTTTATGGCAATGACGGTAGCCAGGTTATGTATTGATACAATGTGGTTGAAACCTGAAGCCCCTGTCTTTGAAATGTGGAGAGCTAAGTTTTATAATGTGTTCCATCTAGAATTTAATTTCTACCGCATCAAATCTATGAGAAAAAAACAACTAGGGTTGAAGATATGGCAACCAATGCTCCAACATTTGGAATTTTCATTGTGAGAGTATTGCTTCAGACATTTACTTTACTATTGTATTAATTGTTATTGTTTTTTTCTCTCTCATTCTTTTGTATGCTATGAACTGAACAATAAAGATTTATTTTAAAAACTGTAATATTGCAGCACTTCATAGAGACATATGCTTTCAAGATGAGGACTTCTATGTTGAAAGTACATATCCAACATGTTTGTTTTAACAATATCTGTGCTTTCCGGTACATTTAATGCTAAATATTCGATTTCTTGAATAGATTTAAGTACTTGATTTCGTGTTGCAGCATGAGCTAGACTAACTCACATGATTCCTCTTGACTTTGAATATAAACTTGCAGAGGACAACCAATCCAAACATTCGTAGGATCCAATCTCTCTATGGGATAGAATCTTCAAACAAATGCTCTACAATTTCTTACTAAGTCTCTTCTCGTGGGAAATTTCATCCCACATTTCTTTCAACTCCATCTTTTCTGATTTTGTTATGTATGATGTTACATACCAAGCAACAGCTATGGAATTATCTGCAACATACTGGATATCCATATTAGCATTCCAAATCAACAAAATAACTGGAATATACTTTGATTGCTCACTTCTTTTTAAATTGTAAGTATTTTTGGGAGATTTTCTAGTGATGGTTTGTCTCACTGCTGACATGAAACTGTTGACTCTTCCTTTGGATATTACTGGACGTGGAAATCCAAAACGACATTTGGTATAAAACTTTTCCTTCGACTTGTATTTCCGTCGACAGTATTGGACACCGATGAGTTTGAAACCATCAAACTTGTTGACTTAAGGAATTTTCTTCTCTCGTTTTTGGTATAGCACATATAACATAGCCTTCAATAAAAGATAAAACAGTCACATTAGAATCAGTTCCAAATTTGGTTACATCTTTGATCCATAAAATACGAAGAGCACCTCTAGCTTGAAACTCCTTTCGCCAAAAGAAATCAATAACTTCTCCAAGAGGAGGATTGTTTTTATTGCAGATAAAATACATCACAGCTTGAAACCTATGATTAAAATATCTGCACACATTTACAGGCTCCAAGGAACACAGTCCTTCAGATGTCTTTAATTCAATGTTTTCAATATTTGAATTTACTTCTCGAAGAAATTCAAGTAAATTGTCCCACGCGTCTTCAGCACAGCTTAGCGTAACAAACCACGTAGGAGTTCCTAAGTTTCCTTAACATACATTTAAGTTCTCCATGACAGCGACATTTTCCTTGAGCACTATCTATACAGTTCAGTAATCTCCCTGTTATTACATATGCATTCCCCAGTTACCCAGCCAGTCCCATGTCCTTATCTAATCACTGCACCAATGCGCTAGCACTTATAAATTCACCGTGCACTCTCCTTGCAGTACTCTAATCATCCGGTCACTACCTGTGTAATTTCCCAGTAACTAGCTCATGCACTGCTACAATCTCTTGACCACTATCTATACAAATCAGTAATCTCATTGTTACTACCTATGCATTCCTCCAATCACCCAGCCAGTCCCATGTCCTTATCTAATCAGTGTGCCAAAACCAAAGCACTTATAAATTCACCATGCACTCTCCTTGCAGTACTCTAATCATCCAGCCACTACCTATACAATGTCTCAGTCACTATCACATGCACTGCTACAATCCCTTGACCACTTTCTATACAAATCAGTAATCTCATTGTTACTACCTATGCATTCCTCCAATCACCCAGCCAATCCCATGTCCTTATCTAATCAGTGTGCCAAAACCAAAGCACTTATAAATTCACCATGCACTCTCCTTGCAGTACTCTAATCATCCAGGGACTACCCATGTACCCATGCAATGAGTCAGGCACTAACTCATGCACTTCTGCAATCCCTTGAACACTACCTATACACTTCAGTAATCTCCCTGTTTGGGAGGGAGATTACTGAATCTCCCTCAGGTAGTGCTCAAGGGATTGTAAAAGTGCATGAGTTACTGACTGAGTCATACCATGGATAGTGACTGGATGATTAGAGCACTGCAAGGTGAGTGCATGGTGAATGTATAAGTGCTTGGGTATTGGCAGAGTGATTGTATTAGTACATGATACTGACTGGGCGACTGGAGGATTGCATAGGTAGTAACAGGGAGAGTACTGAACTGTATGGGAAGTGCACAGGTGATTTTAGCAGTGCATGTGTTAGTGACTGGGTTATTGCTTCAGTACATGGATAGCGACTGGATGATTAGAATACTTCAAGGTGAGTGCATGGTGAATTCATAAGTGTTTGGGTTTTGGCACAGTGATTAGATAAGGACATGAGACTGACTGGGTGATTTCAGAAGTGCAAAGGTAGTAAGATAGAGATTACTGAACTGTACAGGTGGTGCTCACTGGATTGTAGAAGTGGATGAGTTAGTGACTGGGTCATTGCAATGGTAGTGCTGGATGATTGGAGTACTGCAAGTTGAGTGCATGATGAATTTATAAGTGCACAGTGATTAGATAGGGACATGAGATTGGCTGGGTGATTAGAGGACTGCATAGGTAGTAACAGGAATATTACTGAACAGTTTGGGAAGTACACAGGTGATTGTAGCAGTCCATATGTTAGTGCTAGGGTTATTGCATGAGTACATGGATAGTGACTGAATAATTAGAGTACTGCAAGGTGAGTGCATGGTGAATCTATAAGTGCTTGGGTTTTGGCAGAATGATAAATAAGGACATGGGACTGTCTGGGTGATTGAAGCAGTGCATAACTCGTAACAGGGAACTTACTAAACTGTTTAGGTAGTGCTCAAGGCATACTAAAAGTGAGTGAATTACTGACTGGGTCATACCATTGGTAGTAACTGGATGATTAAAGTACTGCAAGGTGAGTGCATCATGAATTTATAAGTGCTTGGGTATTGGCAGGGTGATTGGATTAGTACATGGTACTGACTCGGTGATTGAAGGAGCGCACAGAGAGTGACAGTGTGATTGCTGGACTGCATGGGTAGTACCTGGGTAATTGAAAGAGTGAATCGGTAGTGTGTAGGTGGTTAGAGGACTGCATGGATAGTGCACATGTGATTGTAGCATTGCATGTGTCAGTGCCTGGGTCATTGCATGAGTACATGGGTATTGACTAGATGATTAGAGTACTGCAAGGAGAGTGCATGGTGAATTTATATGTGCTTGGGTATTGGCGGAATGATTGGATTAGTACATAGTACTGACTGGGTGATTGGAGGAGTGTACAGGTAGCAACAGTATGATTGTTGATGGCATGGGTACTGCCTGGGGAATTGGAGGAGTAAATCAGTAGTGTGTAGGTGGTTAGTGGACTGCATGGGTAGTGCACATGTGATTGTAGCACTGCATGAGTTAGTGCCTGGGTCATTGCATGAGTACATGGATAGTGACTGGATACCTAGAGTGCTGCAAGGAGACTGCATAATGAATTTATAAGTGCTTGAGTTTTGGCAGGGTGATTGGATAAGGACATGGGACTGGCTGGGTAATTGGAGGAGTGCACAGATAGTAACATGGAGATTACTAAACTGTATAGGTAGCACTCAAGGGATTGTAGAAGTGCATGAGTTAGTGTCTGGGTAATTTCATGAGTACATGGGTACTGACTGGATGATTAGAGTACTGCAAGGAGAGTGCATTGTGAATTTATATGTGCTTGGGTATTGGCGAAGTGATTGGATTAGTACATGGTACTGGCTGGGTGATTGGAGGAGTGCACAGGGAGTGACAGTGTGAATGATGGACTGCATGGGTACTACCTAGGTAATTGGAGGAGTGAATCAGTAGTGTTTAGGAGATTAGAGGACTGAATTGATAGTGCACATGTGATTCTAGCACTGCATATTTTAGTGCCTGGGTCATTGTATGAGTACACGGGTAGTGACTGGATGATTAGAGTACTGTAAGGAAAGTGCATGGTGAATATATAAGTGCTTGGGTTTTGGCGGACTGATTGGATAAGTACATGGTGCTGGATGGGTGATTGGAAGACTGCACAGGTAGTAACAGGGAGATTACTGAACTATATGGGAAGTGCACAGGCAATTGTAGCAGTGCATGTGTTAGAGCCTGGGTTATTGTATGTGTACATGGATAGTGACTGGTTGATTTGAGTACTATAAGGTGAGTGCATGGTGAATTTATAAGTGCTTGGGTTTTGGCACAGTGATTCGATAAGGACATGAGACTGACTGGGTGATTGGAGAAGTGCATAGATAGTAAGAGAGAAATTACTAAACTGTATAGGTAGTGCTCACGGGGTTGTAAATGTGCATGAGTTAGTGCCTGGGTCATTGTATGGTTAGTGACTGGATGATTAGAGTACTGCATGCTGAAGTTATAAGTGATTTGGTTTTGGCGCAGTGATTAGAGAAGGACATGTGACTGACTGGGTGATTGGAGGAGTGCATGCATAGTAACCGGGAGATTACTGAACTGTATAGGTAGTGCTCACAGGATTGTAGAAGTGCATGAGTTAGTGTCTGGGTCATTGCATGGTTAGTGACTGGATGATTAGAGTACTGCAGGGAGAGTGCATAGTGAATTTATAAATGCTTGGGTTTTGGCTCAGTGATTAGATAAGGACATGAGACTGACTAGGTGACTGAAGGAGTACTTACGTTGTAACAGGGAGATTACTGAACGGTATATGTAGTAGTCAAGGGATTGGTGCCTGGGTCATGGCCTGAGTACACTAAGCATACTTCACCTCTATAAATAATATCTGAACACATAGATAACTAATTACATACTATCTAGTTAAGTAGATAAGTGCAACATGCCACAAAGTGTAATATATGGTGTTTCATTTTTGAGTTACATCTTGACCATTCAATCTACAAATATGTAACATCATTAAACTATACCTCACAACAGACTAAAGAAAGAAGTGCAATTAACAACACATTTAATGATGATTTTTAAAACCACATATATCTTCAGCTTTGTATCTAAAATTATGCGGCATCATTGAACTGTAAATTTGCTTAGACTAGAAAAAGAAACCTAATTAACAGCACCTTATTTCACCTCTCTATCTTTAATTATATGCCATAATTAAATGTTACCTTCTGTACAAACTAATAACAGAAACCTAATTAATAACACCTTATAAGACCACAGTTGTGCTGCATCTTTACCAAAGTATCTATAATTATGCCGTACAATTCAACTATACCTTTGTAGAGAGATGAAAAACTAAAGCCTAACAAACTACACCTTATATAAACATCTTTCAAAATGCACATTTGTACTGCATCTTCAACCAACTATCTAAAAATATAAGGCATCATTCGGCTATACCTTTTAACAGACTTAAAAATATTCATATTACTGTACAGACAGTAAACAAAGTTCAAGTACAAGGAAACTAATTCCAATATACATTTCTACATTTAATAATATATTTCAAACAACACAGTTTTAGAATAATGTCAAATCTTTTTTAAATAAAACTCTAAAATATATAACTTACCTTGCAAATAAATCTGTTGAATGAAAAATCTCACACACATAGACAGGATTTTCTTTTACACACAGTCAGTATAAATCACCAGACTCTGCAAGGTTAAACCAGCAATGACAAGGTTTCCCTCTCTTTTTCCATACAAATACACATAAGCAACATATGACATTGCTTCCCAGAGATTTTCAAATTGTACAAAACATTTCTATTGGTCACAGATAATACCCCTTTTCAACTGACTTCTTCACCCCTTCTGCTTAATGTCAGTTTCCATAGCAACAGGTCATGCAACATTCAACTTCACTGACAGGTCACAAGTTCACCACACGGTGATGCAAATGAGAACAGCAGGTGTGGTTGACGTTGCAAAGCATGACCTTATCCTTTCTGCTGTACCTTTCAAACATTTTCTACTAACCAATAAGAAACTTGCTTTTTAAACAAAGTAAAATGCACCCTATTTTTGAATGTACACTGTTCTTAAACAGCCCATCAAATCTTTACTTTCTTAAAAACAAAATCTTGTCCACCATTTTAGATATCTCTCATTCTTCCAACTGACTACCTCAGCTACAGACATCTTTTCATTACCTACAGTCATCACTTCAAGATGCTTTCATTGTGGATTATTGGGCACATCTATGTTTTCTGGTGGAAAAGGTTAAGTTGAACACAGAGGTATTGACAAAGAGCTAGCTTTACAAAATGTAGATATTAATCGGATTCGACAGAGAGGATTAAAGTGGCACCAATTGATGCCTTTGGTTAAAACTTTTTTTCATCTCCAAGCCCCTGACCTCATAATTGTGCACTGTGGTGGCAATGACCTAGGCACATTGACTGGGGTAGGTCTGGAAATGCTAATGAAGGATACCTTTGCAGAATTTATGTTTCTTTTCCCCCAAACTGTCTTTGTATACTCTAACATATACCAAAGACAGAAATTGAGGTAGTCCAATCAATTTTGTCCTCAGATTGAGAAAGCGAGAAAAAATGACAATAAAGCTGTTTCTGCTTACCTGAGAGACCATAGGATGGGCTCCATCTATAACAACAATATTCGTTTCAATTTGGATGGCATCTACAGAAGTGATGGAGTACACTTCAATGATGAAGGTAACAAAGTGTTTCTCAACAACCTGAAGCTCTGCATCCGAAGTTACATGTAGCTACAACAATCTCCCAATGAAAACAAGGGCTCTTTTTAGAGCCACTCAATAACCCAACCTATAAACTAGGTGTATTTACTTGGAATCGTGCACCCAGCATGACTAAGAGAGCCGCACACCTCTTGTGTTCACACTAAGGGCAGTGCTGGGAGCTGCGCACCTCTCGCATTCACACTAGGGGGCCATGCTGGGAGCTGCACACCCCTCACGTTCACACTAGGGGGCCACGCTGGGAGCTGTGCACCCCTCATGTTCACACTAGGAGGGGCGCGCACCCCTCAAGGACACACCAGGAGCCTCGCTCAATGCTGTGCATCCCTTGCATATACACCAGGGGGCTACACTGAGCACCGCGCAAGGGTTTGCAAATTCAAACTGTGGTGGCAAAAAAAACGTATAGTGTTATTTATCCATATTCGCCCCGGGGAACCCATCCCAGGGACATGCCAATTTTTTAAATCTTTTTTTATTTATAAAAAGGAGGGGGAACCGCGTGGCCCCCCTCCCAGGACATTTTTAGCCCCAGGGACCCCATCCCCCAGGGCATAGCCTCACAGTTGGGGACCGTGGGGGGAGATCCCGTGCCCACTTGGTCCCACCAGCCCCCTGTCTTCTGCAGGTGCCGGCATTGCTTTTCCACAACAGGAGCTGCTGCTGGCTCCACTTGTGGAAAAGCAATCCTGCTTTGCTTTGTAGAAGCAAGAGCAGGTTTTCCTGCTCTAAATTCCATGAAGCAATGTAGGAGTTTGAAATGACTGGGCGGGAGCCCCACGGCTCCCAGCTTGTCATTGCAAACAGCAGTGTCCTGGGGGTGGGTGCCCCGCGACACTGTAAGAGCCACCCTTGGGGGGTGGCGGTCCCCGGGCCTTTGAGGACTTCTGGAGGGGGGCCACGCAGACCCCCACCCTACTTTTCATTGCCCCAGGGAGGTGGTGGTCCCCGTGGTCTGCAACGGACCCCTGTATATAAATTATACCTGCCCTAGAGAGGTGGCGGTCCCTGGGGCTGTGGGGCCCCCCACGGGCCCCATACATTAATTTGCAAGTGCCTCCGGGACCTGCCCACCCTGGGAGCTTTTTGAAAATGACAGTCCATGCTTGTTTTTTTAACTTTTCTTGGCAGGGGTTGTGACCCCAATGCTACTTCTGCCGTTTTTTAAATAAAATATATATATATTTTTCTCCCGGTGGGTCCTTCAGGGACCCCCTAAGCAGCCCCAGGGTGTCAGGTTGTTTCCACCCTGCTTCCTTTTCATCATTTTACTTTTTGTTTTACTGTTTTCTTGCGACTCGATTCTACCGAGTCACAAGATGGCTGCCAACAGTTCCTGGTTTAAAATGTTGGCAGCCAATAAGAATGAAGCTCATGGTCGGGAGGGTTTGCGAACCCACCACTGCCCTAGATATTGGTATTTTTTCTTTTTCTAATTTCTCAGAAACTACTCAACGGATTTACGCCATTTAACAAAAGGACTCTTTGTGGACCAAGAGCTACCGTTTTTCCAAATTTGGTGTAATTCCGTTTAGCAGTTCTGGCTGTAGCTTTGTCTAAAATTTCCTGTGGAAAATTACATGGGAAAAATGCATTTTGGGACCCCCCTTTCTTCTCGGCCCCCGCTTGACGAATCACCCCGAAACTCTCTTGACAGGAGCTGACTGGCGCGGGCCACTAGTTTTGAAAACTTTGCAGAGATTTGTCAACCGGCTCTAAAGTTACTGAGAAAACAAAAAAACACAGTGGAAACTAGGTCCTAACTATAACTACCTACTGGCGACTGCCAGTAGGTAACATATATATATATATATATATATATATATATATATATATATATATATATATATATCACATCAGCTTCTTCTCCTACGAGTCCCGTAGATAAAGACACGGCACAGCAACAGTTAGCTTTCTCCACTATTTTATTTACACACCATGTGCAAAGAAAAGTGCATCAAATGGACGGTCTACGCATTTCGGCTTCCTGCCTTCAACTGGACCATAGAGTCCCTTGGTCTAGACCTTATTTAAATATAGTGATGTGTATAAGTACCCTCTACCATTTCCATGGCCATCTAGACCTCCAACCCTGCATAGTCTGATCATTGGCTAGTACATACTCGTAGTCATTTTTTATGTGAGTATTTACAATTCATGTGAAGTACGATTATAAACCCTTTACCACAAATGAAATATTTACAATCTGATCAAGTAGTTTTCTATATACAGTAAACTAATAACAATTTTTGTTCATTTCAGTAAAGTACTCCTTATAAACTGTATTTGAGGGGAGGGGAATTCCAAAATCATTGTTGATATCGAGTTTCTACATTTTTCAACCAAATTACAATTAAGTAAAAAAATGTGAGTAAAATTGGAAAAAAAGGGGAGTTTTCCTAAATAAATGTATAACATTTCAAATTATGATCGGTATTTAACCTGCTATTTACAAATATATACATTTTAGGTCATTTTCAACCCTTACCTCATCTTATTTGTTACTTAGGATGCATGAGAACATAGTATCTGTGAAGTACTCTATCAAAAACTGTTCTCTGTCCCCTCTGGGTATGCATTGGTTGTTGATTCTCATCTTCCCCAATCATTTCTTATAATCAGAATGAAATTTTTAAGATTCACTAACTTCATAGTGGTTTCAGGTATGTACTCTGTCCAAAATCTTACATTTCCTTATATACATTATGTACAAAATTCCACATAGTTCTACAGTGACGGATTCCAATCTTGTGCTGTTATCTATATTGTCTATATCAATTTACAGATGTACATGTAATTCAGCGTCCAAATTATGGCCGAACGGTACCTCTGTTCCCATACTCAATATCATTCTGGATTCCAGGCGTCTTAGTTGTACCATTTGATCTCCGCCCCTCTCCGGGATTTTGCTCATCTTTATCCCCGAGTACTTTAGAAGGGCGGGATTGCTCTGATGATATTGAGCAAAATGTGTGGCCATCGGGTAGCATGGGTCCTTATTCTTTATGGCCCTTAGATGTTGGAGTATTCTCAGTTTTAATTTATTCACAGTGCTCCCGATGTAGTACTTTCCACAAGTACATTGTAACCTGTAAACCACACATTTTGAATCACATGTGATGTGGTCTTGAATGGTTTCCGTTTTGCCATTTTGTAATTTGTAGTTCTTGATGTTGATTCCATGCTCACAGGCTTTACATTTGTGGCATTTCCAGAAGCCTGGTGTTGTCAGCCACGTCTGTTTCCTCTCTTCCCGTAATTCCAAGTGGCTCTGTGTTAGTATGTCCCTTAGGGAAGAGGTTTTTCGATATGTGATACTTGTATTTTTTGTCAAGGTTTCTTTTAAAGTGTTGTCTAAAAGTAGGACTTGCCAATGTTTTTGAAGGGCTTTCTTCATGTTTGTACTTTGGTTATTGAAGTCCATTATGAGTCTGGTTATCTCATTCCCTTGACTTGTCTCATGTTCCTGATTGATTTTTGGCCTCTTGTTTTTCGGAGTTAATAACTCATCCCTCTTTTTTAGATGCATCCTAGTTCGTGCAGAAGAGATCACTTCCTTTGGGTATCCCCTTTCAAGGAATCTGGCACTCATTTTCTCTATTTCTTCTGCTAGGTCTTCCTGTTCGGAACAGTTCCTCTTCGCTCTCAACATTTGGCCATAAGGAATACTCCATTTCAATCTAATGGGATGTCCGCTATTCGCATGTAGAATGCTATTACATGCAGTTGGCTTCCTGGAGTGCCTGTGTTGCGCGTTCCAGTGTACACGCCAAATTTCACATCAGCTTCTTCCCCTATGAGTCCCGTAGATAAAGACACGGCACAGCAACAGTTAGCTTTCTCCACTATTTTATTTACACACCATGTGCAAAGAAAAGTGCATCAAATGGACGGTCTACTCGTTTCGGCTTCCTGCCTTCAACTGGACCATAGAGTCCCTTGGTCTAGACCTTATTTAAATATAGTGCTGTGTATAAGTACCCTCTACCATTTCCATGGCCATCTAGACCTCCAACCCTGCATAGTCTGATCATTGGCTAGTACATACTCGTAGTCATTTTTTATGTGAGTATTTATATATATATATATATATACAAACTACTGGCGGTCGCCAGTAGGTAGTTATAGTTTCCATCGGAAATCCCCAACATTCTATTTGGAATAACTTTTGCGCCCATTGATGAATCTTCCCGAAATTCTCCAAGAAGATTAGGCGCTACGCTCCGCTCCTATCCTGAATGTTTCAGGGTGATTTGTCATGTGGGGGCTGAGAAAAAAGGCGGGTCCCAAAACGTTTTTTCCCCATGCAATTTTCCTCAGGGACCTTCAGACACGGCTACAGCCCGAACTGCTGAATGGAATAACACTACATTTGGTAAAAAAGGTAGAGTTTGATTGCAGATTACGCTTTTTGTTAAATGGTGTAAATCCGTGCAGTAGTTCCTGAGAAAATCAAAAGTAAAATCATAGATATATCTATAGATGAAGTACAGTACTCGTACCTTATGTGTACCGTCCGAGGACAGTACGCTTACCATTACGAGCACGAGCTGCATGCTAATAGGCTGTCAACTGTCTGTCAACACTCCAAACCAGGAAGTGTTGGCAGCCATCTTGTGTCTCAGTAGAACCGAGGCACAAGAAAACTGAAAAAGAAGTGTGCAAAAGACGTGAAGGGGGCAGGGTACAAACACTGTGACCCCCTAGGCCTGCTCAGGGGGTCCCACAGGGACCCTCAAGACCAATTGTTTAAATTGAGGGAAAAGGGAAAAAAATCACAAGCCCATTTTGTTGTTATTTTGCCCCCGGTGGGGGGGGGAGGACAAATCCCGGGGGTAATGTATTTATTTATAATGGGGGCCCAGAGGGGCCCCCCAGCCCCGGGAACAGCCACCCTGAGGCTTTAACAATACGTATGCGGGGGCTCATGGCCCCCCACAGCTCCCAACAAAGAGTGCCAGCCCCAGGGGATGGGGTCCCCGGGGCAAGAAGTGGCCCGGGAGTGGGCCATGCTGCACCCTCCTCAAATTATTATTAATATTTTTTTAAATAAAGAAGAAGAAGGTAGGCAGGCCTCAGGGATGGGGTCCCCAGGGCCAGAAGTGGATTGGGAGGGGGGCCATGCGGACCCCCTCCCCTCCAATTTAAAAAAAAAATGAGGCAGCCCCCTCCCCATATTTCTTATAACTTCTGGTGTGTACGTGTTCAGTACGCATATGGTATGACATATGTTGCCTGATACCTAAGCAAGAAAAAGAAAAATATTTTTCAGATATTTATCAAGTTTATGTGTTTAGATGTTGGGTGGCTCTAAAAAGAGTCCTTGTGTTTATTGGGAGATTTTAGTACCTACAAGTAAGTGCCAAGCAGAGTCTAAACTTCATGAGGAAGACTCTGTTCCCTTCATCTGTAAAATGTACACCATCTCTCCTATAGATGCCATGCATATTGAAACGCAGATTGTTGTTGTAAATGGACCCCATTCTATTGTCTCTGAGAAAAGCAGAAACAGATTTATTCTCATGTTTCCTAGATTTCTCAATCTGTGGGCAAAATTGATTGGACCAGTTCCATTTCTGTCTTTGGCATATGTTAGAATACACAAAGGCAGTTTGAGGGAAAAGTGACATCAGTTCTGTAAAGGTGTCCTTCATAAACATTTCCAGACCTACCCCAGTCAAGGTGCCTAGGTCATTGCCACCACAGTGCACAATTATGAGGTCAGGATGTTGGAGAAGTAAAATGGATTTCACCAATGGCATCAATTGTGAAACTTTAACCCTCTCTGTCCAATCCATTTAATGTCTACGTTTGGTAAACCTAGGTCTTTGTGAATTCCTTTCTGTTTTGCATACTTTTGGCTCCAGAAAATATAGCTGTGTCCCACAATCCACAATCAAAGCATCTTGAAGAGAGATCTGGATGCATTCAGATGGTGTCTGTAAATGAAACGGCAGTTTGAAAAGTAAGATTTTTCTAAAATGGTGGATAAGATGCAGTTTTGAAAAAAGAAAAGAAATGATTGGTTGTTTCAAAACATTTTACACAGAAAACTAGGGTGCAATTTTCAGTTTTTTAAAAGCCTGATATTTATTGGTTAACAAAAACTGATAGACAAGAACGTTACTTAAGAAAAGCTGGTATATTGAAAATCAAGCACACTTGCTGTTTTGATTTGCAACATTGTTTGATGAACTTTTCACCTGTGTGCTCAGTTAAGTGTTCCCTGAAGTGTTTCTATGGTAACAGGCAGAAGGGAGAATGGGGGTAGGGTTTAACGTTTTGTCAGTTGGAAAGGGTTCAAATGTTCAAGCAATAGAAATGTGTGTTTCCTCTTCATTTAGTGTGGGAATAAATGTAATTTGTTATTTATTTGTATATGTGTGTAGATTGAGTGTTTACATTGAGAGGAATACGTTGTTATTTGCCATAGGACTTATTGACCCCCTAGGCTTGCTCTGGGTGTCCTACAAGGACACTGAAGGCCTAAAAAAAAAATATATTTTTAAAAATAAATTGCGTGATACGCATACCGTAAGCCGTTAAAAAAATCAAATAAATGAAGGTCACTCTGGTGCTAATTAGCCCCAAGGGCCAAGTCCCGGGGGGAAAGTGTTTATTGTAGTGGGGGGCCAGAGGGGCCCCAGGGACCACCACCCTTGGGGCTTAATAAGGGGGGGCCCAGAGGGGCCCGAGCCCCGAGAACGCCACCCTCAGGTCTTTCACATTCTGATTGCGGTGGGGCTCACTGCCCCCTCAGTCCCTGGGACCCCCACCTCCCCGGGGCACTACATTTTAAAATTTGGGGGTCCGTGACGGACACACCAGCCCCGGGGACCAACACCCCGGGGCTTTCAAATGTTGGGAGGGGGAATGCGCGGCCCACCTCCTGGAGCCTTGTAGTGGCCCTAGGGACCGCCACCCCCCAGTGCTGTCTCCTTCAGTGTCCCGAGGTGCCTATTCCCAGGACACTGTAGTTTGGGATAGTAGGGCCGGAGCTGTGCATAGCAAACTGCTTTGGTTTTTGGAACAGAGAGCAGGTTAATCTGCTTTCTCTTCCAAAAACCAAAGTTGTTTGCTTTTCTACCTGGGGAGCAGCATGTTAGCTGCTCCCTATGTATAAAAGCAATGCCGGCTCCCGAAGGACGCGGGTAGCAGGCTGGGACAGTGGGGGCATTGGGGCTCCCCCCATGGTCCCTAGCGCTTTATATGAGCCCCGGGTGATGGGGTCCCCGGGGATAATAAAAATTAGTGTTAGGGGCTATTTTTTTTTTACAGTAAAATTAGAGTACGCATACCATGCGCGGCCGTACCATGTATTCTGCGAGGTTTCTAAGTCGTCCCGTACGCGTACCTTAGCAAGAAAAAAATATGAAAAAAATATATATTTTTCAGATACCTATTAAGCTTATGTGTTTAGATGTTGGTTGGTTCTAACAAGAGCCTTTCTCTTTATTGGTACTTATAAGTAAATACCTATGCAGAGTCTAAACTTGTTGAGAAGGAGTGCTTTACAGTGTGCAGAACTTTTGACCTCTGTGGTCAGTTGAGTTTTGCATGATCCTGTTAGTATGGTAACAGCACAAAACAAACTGGGGGTAGGGTTCAAAGTTATGTCAGTTGGAAAGGGTTCAAATGTTCACCCAATAGAAATGTGTGTTTGGTTTTTAGTTAATGTGCGAAGCAATTTGTTATTAACATGTATATATGTGTAAATGGAGAAGGATAGTGTGCCATTTTCTGGTTTTACTAAGAATACTGAAGTAGAGAGATTCTGTATAAGAATATCTGCCGTGTGACTGGTATTCTTTTTAATCTACAAATCAATTTGAAAGGTGAGTTGATAACTTGTGAGGGAATGTATGTGGTGCATTTTGTTTTTAGTAAGAGTAATGTGTTTATCCTTCTAAAGTGTGTAGATTCACATTCTGACTTTGTCTGCCTTGGATAACCATTGTTATAAAACCATTGGGTAAGTTAATGTGTTTGGTGAGTCAGCGTTGTACAGTAAAGTGCAGTACTAAAAAATGTAGAATGTGTGCAGTCACATTTTCAGTTCTAGAAGAGTTAATAGTGTTGGTTGTTTAGAATTAGGCTTGAGTTTCAAATCTACAATTTTCCAATCAGTATACATACTCTACTGCAAATTCTCTGGGGCAGATTTACAAGCCTCTTGCAAGTCTTTGTGCTGCCATTGCATCACTTTTTTGATGCAATGTTGGCACAAATGATGCGGCAAATTACTTATGTATTTGAAAAATGAGTCAGGGTTGTGCACTGAAATGTAGTACTTATATACATGGAATGTGTGCAGTCACTTTACCGTTTCTAGATTAGTAAATGTGTTTTGGTAAAATGTAAGGTTTCATATTTTTTTTCTAGAATCACACTGTACGTCTGTGTGCATTTAGGAATTATTCTGAGTGAAACATTTTTGTATGTTTTGTGTTTGTAGACACATAAGTGCTTAAATATCTATCCTTTTTTAAAGTTTTGATAGAATTATAAACTAGTTATTGTTTTTGTATTTGCAAAATGAATCATGGTTCTACAGTAAAATGCAGTATTTATATTTCTGGAATGTGTGCAGTCATATTAGCTCTTCAAGAGTAATTAATAGTGTTGCTTGCCTAGAATCAGACTTATGTTTCAAATCTACAATTTCCCAGTCAGCATATATACACTGCTGCATACACTCTGGGGCACATTTACAAGCCCCTTGTGCCTCTTTGTGGTTGTATTGTGTCCCTTTTTTTATGTAATGTTGGTACCAATAATGCAGTAAATTGCTTATGTATTTGCAAAATGAATCAGGATTGTATAGTAAAATGCAGCAGTCATATATATAGATTGTGTTTAGTCACTTTACCGTTTCTAGACTAGTATATGTGTTTTGATGAAACACGAGGTCTAATATTGTTTGTCTAGAATCACACTGAGTCTGTGTACATTTAGGAATCATTCTGAGTGAAGCATTTTTTTTATGCTTTGTGTTTACAGAGACATAAGTGCTTAAAAATGTGTGCAGTTATATTGGCCCTTTAAATTCAGTCAGGCACTCTCCTTGCAGAACTGTAATCATCCAGTCAGTACCTAAGTACTCATGCAGCAAAGTAGGCCTTAGGGTATACACCGCTTCAAACCCCAATAGACTATGCATGCAGTCTTCTATGCTCCTGCAACCTTGTCTTTTATACCTTCAATTCCCCAGTCTGTATCCTTACACTTCCAGCAAACACTCTGTGACTGCTGTTTCAGTATTGTAGTGAGCCATTCAGCAGTATGTGCTTATCTATGCACAGTGCTAACATTGAAGCTGTTATAAATTCAGTCTGGCACTCTCCTTGCAGAACTGTAATCATCCAGTCAGTACCTAAGTACACATGCAGCAAAGTAGGCCTTAGGGCATGGACTGCCTCAAACCCCTACAGACTATGCATGCAGTCTTCTATGCAACTGCAAACTTGTCTTTTATAACTTCAATGCCCCAGTCTGTAGCCTTACACTTCCAGCAAACACGATGTCACTGCTGTTTCAGTATTGTAGTGAGCCATTCAGCAGTATGTGCTTATCTATGCACTGTGCTAAAACTGAAGCTGTTATAAATTCAGTCTGGCACTCTCCTTGCAGAACTGTAATCATCTAGTCCATACCTAAGTACTCATGCCGCAAAGTAGGCCTTAGGGCATGGACTGCTTCAAACCCCTATAGACTTTGTATGCAGTCTTCTATGCACCTGCAAACTTGTCTTTTATACTTTTAATTCCCCAGTGTGTATCCTTACACTTCCAGCAAAAACTCTGTCACTGCTGTTTCAGTATTGTAGTGAGCCATTCAGCAGTACGTGCTTATTCATGCACTGTGCTAAAACTGAAGCTGTTATAAATTCAGTCTGACACTCTCCTTGCAGAACTGTAATCATCCAGTCCGTACCTAAGTACTCATGCAGCAAAGTAGGCCTTAGGGCATGGACTGCTTCAAACCCCTACAGACTATGCATGCAGTCTTCTATGCACCTGCAAACTTGTCTTTTATAATTTCAATTCCCCAGTCTGTATCCTTACACTTCCAGCAAACACTCTGTCACTGCTGTTTCAGTGTTGTAGTGAGCCATTCAGAAGTATGTGCTTATCTATGCACTGTGCTAAAACTGAAGCTGTTATAAATTCAGTCTGGCACTCTCCTTGCAGAACTGTAATTATTCAGTCAGTACCTAAGTACTTATGCGGCAAAGTAGGCCTTACGGCATGGACTGCTTCAAACCCCTATAGACTATGCATGCAGTCTTCTATGCACCTGCAAACTTTTCTTTTATAACTTCAATGCCCCAGTCTGTAGCCTTACACTTCCAGCAAACACGATGTCACTGCTGTTTTAGTATTGTAGTGAGCCATTCAGCAGTATGTGCTTATCTATGCACTGTGCTAAAACTGAAGCTGTTATAAATTCAGTCTGGCACTCTCCTTGCAGAACTGTAATCATCCAGTCCGTACCTAAGTACTCATGCAGCAAAGTAGGCCTTAGGGCATGGACTGCTTCAAACCCCTATAGACTTTGTATGCAGTCTTCTATGCACCTGCAAACTTGTTTTTTATACTTTCAATTCCCCAGCCTGTATCCTTACACTTCCAGCAAAAACTCTGTCACTGCTGTTTCAGTATTGTAGTGAGGCATTCAGCAGTACGTGCTTATCCATGCACTGTGCTAAAGCCGAAGCTGTTATAAATTCAGTATGACACTCTCCTTGCAAAACTGTAATCATCCTGTCAGTACCTACGTACTCATGCAGCAAAGTAGGCCTTAGGGCATGGACTGCTTCAAACCCCTACAGACTATGCATGCAGTCTTCTATGCACCTGCAAACTTGTCTTTTATACCTTTAATTCCCCAGTGTGTATCCTTACACTTCCAGCAAAAACTCTGTCACTGCTGTTTCAGTATTGTAGTGAGCCATTCAGCAGTACGTGCTTATTCATGCACTGTGCTAAAACTGAAGCTGTTATAAATTCAGTCTGACACTCTCCTTGCAGAACTGTAATCATCCAGTCCGTACCTAAGTACTCATGCAGCAAAGTAGGCCTTAGGGCATGGACTGCTTCAAACCCCTACAGACTATGCATGCAGTCTTCTATGCACCTGCAAACTTGTCTTTTATAATTTCAATTCCCCAGTCTGTATCCTTACACTTCCAGCAAACACTCGGTCACTGCTGTTTCAGTGTTGTAGTGAGCCATTCAGAAGTATGTGCTTATCTATGCACTGTGCTAAAACTGAAGCTGTTATAAATTCAGTCTGGCACTCTCCTTGCAGAACTGTAATTATTCAGTCAGTACCTAAGTACTTATGCGGCAAAGTAGGCCTTACGGCATGGACTGCTTCAAACCCCTATAGACTATGCATGCAGTCTTCTATGCACCTGCAAACTTTTCTTTTATAACTTCAATGCCCCAGTCTGTAGCCTTACACTTCCAGCAAACATGATGTCACTGCTGTTTTAGTATTGTAGTGAGCCATTCAGCAGTATGTGCTTATCTATGCACTGTGCTAAAACTGAAGCTGTTATAAATTCAGTCTGGCACTCTCCTTGCAGAACTGTAATCATCCAGTCCGTACCTAAGTACTCATGCAGCAAAGTAGGCCTTAGGGCATGGACTGCTTCAAACCCCTATAGACTTTGTATGCAGTCTTCTATGCACCTGCAAACTTGTTTTTTATACTTTCAATTCCCCAGCCTGTATCCTTACACTTCCAGCAAAAACTCTGTCACTGCTGTTTCAGTATTGTAGTGAGGCATTCAGCAGTACGTGCTTATCCATGCACTGTGCTAAAGCCGAAGCTGTTATAAATTCAGTATGACACTCTCCTTGCAAAACTGTAATCATCCTGTCAGTACCTACGTACTCATGCAGCAAAGTAGGCCTTAGGGCATGGACTGCTTCAAACCCCTACAGACTATGCATGCAGTCTTCTATGCACCTGCAAACTTGTCTTTTATACCTTTAATTCCCCAGTCTGTATCCTTACACTTCCAGCAAACATTCTGTCACTGTTGTTTCAGTATCGTAGTAAGCCATTCAGCAGTATGTGCTTATCCATGCACTGCGCTAAAACTGAAGCTGTTATAAATTCAGTCCGGCACTCTCCTTGCAGAACTTTAATCATCTAGTCAGTACCTAAGTACTCATGCAGCAAAGTAGGCCTTAGGGCATGGACTGCTTCAAACTCCCATAGACTATGCATGTAGTCTTCTATGCACCTGCAAACTTGTCTTTCATACCTTCAATTCCTCAGTCTGTATCCTTACACTTCAAGCAAATACTATGTCACTGCTGTTTCAGTAATGTAGTGAGCCATTCAGCAGTATGTGCTTATCTATGCACTGTGCTAAAACTGAAGCTGTTATAAATTCAGTCTGGCACTCTTCTTGCAGAACTGTAATCATCCAGTCAGTGCCTAAGTACTCATGCAGCAAAGTAGGCCTTAGGGAATGGACTGCTTCAAACCCCTACAGACTATGTAAGCACTGTTTTCCTTGAATGAGGAAGTGCACCACTCCTGAAGATACAGAGAGAGCAGCAGAGAGCCGCAGCCGTAGCTGCCGTAGCAGCCGTGAAACAGTAGCCGAGTTGAACAACAGCCGCCGGACGCAACCCGACTTTCTCTACAGACCAAGTTGCCGGGAAAAGCTCCCGCCTGCAAAAATTAAAGCTTCGAGGCTTTAAGGAATCAAGGACCACCCCCAGATGCTCGGCGAGGATGGAGGCAAAGGTCAAAGGGTGAGCCGAGGGTAAAAAGGAGGAGGAGGAGGCTGTGACCCAACGGAGCCGACAGAGCAAACGCCCAAGGCAAGCGGCGTCTCCCTGCGTCTCCCTGTGTCCGGTCTTCCCGTGTCTTGTGGTACCACTTGGTTTCTTAGCCCAGCAGTGCCCGTGGGGGGCCTGGCTACGGACAAAAGCGGACAGGACCCACAGGACGTCAGCATGCAGCGCTACTGGTAAAAGGGCTCAGCATCGGTCTTTCTGCAGTATCGGTGCAATGTATTAAACGCATCACTAAGCATTCCTAAAGCATTCCCAAAACATTAACTAAGCGCCAGTAATTGCTCATTTCAAATGTTTATCTACGAAGAGGAATGCTAGACACAGCTGATTAACGGCAGCGATAGAAGGACAGCTCACTATCAGCGTATTAACGACTCATGCGGGGGTTTAGGAGGTGTTCCTGTGCCGGAATGCCCCCCCCCCTGCAGCAAAGCCTCCTTCTGCCACATGGCTTTACAAATACCCCGCAACATGGCGCATCTTTTGCGCCGCCACTGAATCACAAAAGTGACACAACGGCAGCGTAAAAGAGGCACAAGAGGGTTGTAAACCTGCCCCTAACACTTACAAATTCACCCAGGCAGTTTCACCAGTAGTGCAAAGGGAAGCATAGACTTGTAACATATTTATGTACATATGTTACATTCAATTGCTTCGGAAGTACTACAGGTTACTGTAAGTAAACACCTTATAGACTTATGCTGTAGCACTTCCTTATAGTTCTGCACTTTCACATTCATCATACACTACTAATGTATTCTTTCATTCATTTATGCACTACACATTCATTCCAAAAAACATTTGCACACTATTAAACTAATTTAGCTCTTTTTTTGACCAGTGAAGTTGGTTCTTAAAAGAACTTTTTTTTTGTCTTTTTGGTAGTTTTGAATTGTTTTTGTATTTTTTGAACAGTTTTTTTATTTTTTCAAAGGAAAAAAAGGAACCGTGCACACAAAAAAGTCTCTAATGGAAACAAATAAACAAAATAAATTAGCAGTGGTAGCAACGGTGCTCCTGTTTGCGCCTGCAAATCAAATCAATTGATTGCTCCCCATAGCACAATGTCTCTTTGCAAAATTTACAAAGGATTATCAACTCTCCAAAATCGGGATGGATGTCCGGATGTGGACTGGATGGTGCTGTGGATGGTGCTGTTGAAGTGCTGGGAACAGGTGGTGGAGGGTCATCCCGCAGCCTATCACATGAAGCTCTCGCATAATTGCGAGGAATGAGAGTCTTCACGTGTCGAACCATGCTCGCGGTTCCAAATTAATATTTTTGGGTTGGATCTCCTCTAGATAGTGGGGCCCCACACACCTTGCAGGTGACTTTCGCAGCATTCACCTTCTTCTCTCCATCTGGAAATGTGAAACATTTCCAAATTAAAGCTTCTTTCCTTTTTGGCTCTGCCACCTCAGCCACAAATTCCTCTTCTGAAGAGTGTTCAGAAGAATCTTCTTGAAGTGCAGCCATATTAAAGTTCTCTTCCAAAACACAGGAGCTCCAGAAAAGAGATGGTTCTTCTGTGAAAGTCAACGAAGAATGATTAAAATGGGTGGGGTCTTTCAACAGTTGGAATAGGAAGTATTATGAACCAATCAAATCTCTTGTTTTGAAGTCACATGGAGTGCGCGTACGGTACCCTTACAGTACACGTACGGACAACGTACCGCCGCGATTTGCGTAATTGCTTTTAGGTTTAAAGCATTTTATTGACATTTACAAAAATATAAAACAATTGTTCCAAGGAATCAGTGCTATAACACAACCTTGTAGGAGCGCATTCGTTGTTCTAAGTCTCATCGAACTAAATGCCCCACCGGGCTCAGTGCTGGGTGCGTATGCAGCGACAATAACATTAAAATAAACAACCCCCCCTTCCCAACTCCCCCCATTCCCAACTTTCCACTCCTCTCTCATCCCCTCCCCATCGAGTGCTAAGTTCGCTCTCCCGCCTCTCCCCTCTCACGTCGCCTTCCCCTCTCAGCCAGTTCTAATCTAAGACTCATTGATCAGCTGAATCAGTAGGTGATGTTAATCTCAAAAGTCGGAGGCATCTTGGACATGTGAGTTCTTTAAATTCCGCAACCAGCAGTGAGTGAAACGGTTGCCACAAATCTTCAAATTGCTCCACCTCTCTCCCCACTGTGAGCGACAACTTCTCCATGCCCAGAACATGCCATAATCTATGCAGCCAGCCCGTGATGGAGGGGAGTGTGGTGGTGCGCCAGTGTATAAGGATATTTCGAACCGCTGAGCCTAGTGCTATTGCAATCTGCCTGCCTCTACGGGACTTTAGGGGGTACATCAACCGGTTGGGCAAGCCCAACTGTACATACGCAGGGAAGCGTGGCAGCTCGATGTCAAAGTGTGTGTCAATCTCGTCCAAGACCTCTTTCCAGTAGGGGCACAGCAGAGGGCAATCCCATAGCACATGTGTAAGTGTGCCTATCTGTCCACAAGCCCGCCAGCACGTGTCCTCAATGTTGCGATTCATCTCATGCAATCTTTCTGGTGTGTAGTACCAGTAAGTGGTTACCTTAGTGAACGTTTCAGTAAGTCCCGTGTGGTATGCAGAGTGGCGTGCTCAGTATGAAGTCTGGTCCCATTCTGTATGACTCAGTGTCCTCCCTAGTTCTCGTTCCCAACGTTCCCTGCCTGGGTTATATAGATGAGAGGAAGGAGGCTGCAAAAATTTATAAAGGTCGGTGATTAACTTCGCATCTGAAGTGCGTGTCACAAGCCATTTCTCATAGGGTAGAAGCCTCCTATCCGCTGATTCACGCACCTGCAGCTGCAGCACCCAGTGGCGCACTTGTAAGTAACGCATTCTCTCCGTTTCCGGTAGTTGATACTCTTGCCTGAGATCCTGAAATGGGATAACGCCATCTGGAGTGTAGATATGGAACAGCGTCTTGCACCCCGCAGTCCGCCATCGCGTGAAGGCCCCTGGTTCCATCCCGGGGTTGAAATCCGGGTTCTCGACCAAGGGCGTAAACGGCGAGGGGAACGTGGTGAGACCATGCCTGTTATTAGTGGCATCCCATATCCTCATCGGGACTCGCGTGACGAAAGACGCATATAGATTGGGAAGGCGGTGTGCCCTACGCAAGAAGGGCACCTCTTGTAGAGGCCGGCCCACTACTGCCTGATCTTGGAACTGCCAGTGTTTGTCCGACTCCCATCTGCTCCACTCCACAAGATATCGCAATTGTGCCGCGTGGAAATACTTGCGTAAATCCGGTATACCCAGACCTCTTGCTTCAGGGGCTAGCGTGGATAAAGCCCTCTTCAGCCTAGTTTTGCGGCCCTGCCAGATGAAACGTGCAAGGTCCGCCTGAGTCTGTTGGATCCACCCTTTCGGGGGTTGGAGCGGCAGAGCCCGGAAAAAATACAGAACCTGCGGTAGGATCGTCATCTTAACCGCGGCTATCCTGCCGAGCCAAGACAGCGTGCCTCTGTTCCAGCATCCCAGTTCCTCCTTAATTTTCTTCCCCAAAGCTGCATAATTGGCGGTTACCATAGCGGGCAGGGTAGGTGCCAATAAAATGCCTACATAAGGCACCCGGTCGCGTGACCAGTGCATGGGGAAGAGTTTCGGGAGGTCGGTCCGCGTGGCAGCGGATAATGACACATCGAGGGCTGCCGACTTCCCCATGTTCATTTTGAATCCCGCGACTGTCGAGAAAGCCTCCAGCTCTGCGATACATGCTGGGAGTGCCCTCCTTGGCTCAGCCAGTGTCAGTATAATGTCATCCGCGTAGAGGCTAACTGTGTGGGTATACCTCCTCATCCTCACTCCCTTCGCGTTCGGGTTCTGGCGTATCTGTTGGGCGAGGGGCTCCATATATAATGCGAAAAGCAGCGGGGATAGTGGGCACCCCTGCCTGGTGCCCCTCTCTATTGCAAACCTCTGGGATCTGCAGCCGTTCACCCGTACCTTCGCAGATGGAAACCGGTAGCAATTGAAGACTAGGGTGCGGAATTTCTCCCCTATTCCCACCTTCGCCATGACTCGCTCTAAGTAAAGCCAATGTACCCGGTCGAACGCTTTCTCCGGAGATCTGGTGGGATAGCTCCAGGAGCGGAGAATGAGTTGAAGAGCCGGGTGAGGATAGGTGCCAACGTGGGGCAGAACGTTTTATAGAAGAGTGACGTGTAGCCATCGGGGCCTGGAGACTTTCCATGTTTGAGTTTAGAGATGGCAGTAATCACTTCCTCAACCTGAATGTTCCTTTCCAGGTACTCAGCTTGCTCCGGAATGAGGGAAGGGAGGGTGACTGAGTCCAGATAATCTGCCTCCGTATGTGCCAACGGGGGTTCACCGGTGTATAGTTCTGCATAGTACTGACGGAAACCCGCCGCAATCTGGCTGTCCTACATGACTGTCACTCCGCTGGGTACCGTGAGCTCCTTCACTAACTGCCGTTGATGCGCTATTCGGAGCTTGTTCGCCAGAAGCCGGCCGCACCTGTCTCCCCCGTGTAACACGCGTGTTTCAGACGTAACGCTGCATACTCCTCCCTATCCGTGTCCAAGGCCGACAGGAGTTTCCTCGCTGCCTTGAGCTGTCTCCAGATTCTAGGGGCTCCCGTACGCTGGTGTACTTGTTCCAGCTCACGTACTTTGTGCGTGAGTTCGTCTCGTTTGTGTTGCCGCTCTCTGTTTTCTGCTGACGATATTGCTATAATTTCCCGCTGAGCACCGCCTTCAAAGCTGCCCACTGCGTCGCTAGGGTAGTGTCAGTATTATCATTGTGGGTTTGAAAATCGTGGACCGAGTCCGTGATGTGCTTCACTACTGGTTTTTTATGCAGTAGAGTATCCCTGAGGCGCCAAACTCCGCGCGAGGGGGATACCGGCGGTAAGCGAAATGTACCTGTGACAGGCGCGTGGTCCGATAAAGAGAGAACCCCCATTTCAGAGGCTATGGCTAGGTCATAGACTGGCCCTGTGACCAAGAGAAGGTCCAATCTCGCATAGGTCTTATGTGCATGTGAGTAATAGGAGTAGTCTCTGTCAGTGGGGTGGAGGCGGCGCCAGAGGTCATGGAGATCTAGGTCCTCCAGTTGGGATTTGCCCACTTGTGAAATCTCCCGTCTGCGGATCGCTCTGTGTTGATCTATCTAAAGACAAGTCGAAGACCATGTTCAGGTCTCCTCCTATGATAATATGCCTATCTGAGGTGACTGTAATATCTACTAAGGCCAAGTTGAAGAATCACTCTTGATGTTGGTTGGGGCTATATATCGACCCAATGGTAAACACCAGACCTCCTGACTTAACTCTATACACTAAGAGTCTTCCTTTTTGTTCTGCAAGTTTATGTAAAGCCTCCTCTTTGAATGTTCAGGACACTAGGATTGCTACCCCGGCTGTCTTGGTAGTGTTGGAGGAGAACAACTGTGTTGGGAATTTGTGAGATCGCATCCTATGGTAATCACGGGCTAGTAGGTGGGTCTCTTGCAAGAGACATATATCTGCCTGAGTGTTTTCCAGCAGGGACAGAACCGCCCTCCTCTTGACTGGGTTATTCAACCCCTTCACATTAAGTGTGATGACCTTAAGGGCTGCCATTGGTGTAGGGAAAAATGTAGCGCAAGCACAGAGTCATAGCTCCGGTGGGGCGGCACTGAGAGATGTAGTGTGCAGGAGCTCTGTCAGGCCAGAGTAGATGCATCAAAAGCACTGGACGATCCTCACTCTTCCTCCCACAACTCCCCCCGAACTTCCCCTGAACTTCCCATTTCTGTCCTCCCCCCCTCCCTTCCCCAAACTTCCCTCAACAACCCCTTCGCACACATCACCAGTCACTTCCAACCCCCTCCCTTCGCCCCTTCCCGTGCCCCCCTGAAACTCAAACAACCTTTAGTCCCAGTCATGTCCCAAGTGGACAAGTCTGTGGTGAATTACCTGAGTGGACGTCTAGCCACATACTCCTCTCCACGGCCCACCACCTCCCGGAGCCCCAAAACTGCAGTATCAGTAAGGCTGTGATGTTCTCCCCCCGGAGTGTTTCCATGCCGTCATTGCGACATCACCATTGGAAGCCGTGTCTCTGGCCACTTCGGAAACGGTGTTCGCCATGCTGGCTCTAATGGTGGGTGAGTCTGGTCTCAAGGGTGTAGTAGGGGTCCGTCTCCTCGACACTTTCTGCCAGCCGTCTCTGGGGCCCCGTCTCTGGTTTGGCATAGCTGTATCTTCCTCCTCCGCGGTGATCCCCAGAACCTTGCATGTTTCCTGCAGCGATCGCAGTTGGTGCATCGTGCCATTCCATTTAAAGATAAGGCGGAAGGGGTGGCCCCAGGCATAGGGCGTTTTGTGCTCTCTCAAAAAATCGGTCGCTATCTAGAATGCTTTACGTTTCTGAAGGGTGATAGCAGATAAGTCCTGATACAGAGCAACAGAATGACCACGAAAGGTGAGAGACTGTTGTTTTCGTGCTTCAGCCAAAATGCACTCCTTCAGTGGAAAGTCTGGGAGAAAGGCCAAAATGTCTGGTGGCGGTGCCGATGCACGTCTCGGCGGACCCACTTTGTGCGCCCTGTCAATCCGGATGGGAAATTTTGCTGTTTCTCCCAAGATCTCTCTGAATAGGTCCCGTAGGTAACCGGCCACATCTGTGCCCTCTTCTTTTGATGGAATTCCCCGGACCTGAATGTTATTTCGTCGAGACCTGTTTTCAAGGTCCTCGTAGTGAGTTTGGAGATCCAAGTGTTGGTCTTGTAGGCGCAAAACCTCCTGTTGCAGCTGTACGATTTCATTGTGAAGCCGGTGGTTGGTGCTCTCCGCTGTGGCCACCCGCTCACCCAGGCTGTCCACTTCTCTGCACACCTCTCGCACCTCTCCCGCTACCTCCTGTTTCAAAGTTTGAAAATCGTCTCGGAGGGTGCTGAAGAGGGATTCGGGGAAGGACCGAGTGACCGGTGGCTCCCCTGCGCACTAGTTCTGTGATCCTCCGGCTGAGCCCGGTGATGGTTGTCCCCTGTCTCCTCTTTGCTGGGTCCTGCTGAGCATCTCTGGGAGAGTGCGATCCCCTTTCTTGCTACCTCTGTCATTCGCCATCGTGGTATGGATGCTGACCAGAGTTCTCGCTTCACCCGCTCCACTACTGCAGGCTCTCCAGGCGTCTACCGGGATCTGCTGATAGAGTCCCGCTAGGTATCGCTGGTCTGCTCTGGAGACCCTCCAACGGGGTCCTTCGCTGCAAGGCCGCAGCCGCGACCTCAAGTTCTGCTTCTCTGCTCGCCTCCGCTGCTGGTGCCTGCTGGTCTCCCAGTGCGGCTGACACTGCCTTGTCGTAAGACTCCCGGATAAGCGGGCTTGCTCCACTCCGGGGGGACTTCGCCAGAGGCCTTGCTGGTGGGCCGCAGCTGCGATCCCTGGTGCTGTTGTTCTGTCCGTTGTCTCCGCCGAGCCCTGTTAGATACCGACTGCGGCTCGACACCTCTCGGGCATTCAGTCAGACAGAGGCCCCTCGGGGCGTTCCCCCCTGTGACCACTCCGGCACCACTGTGCTCCGGTGTCCCTGGTGCAGTAGTCGTCGGCCGGGTAGTGTGGGCCAGTCCGCGCCTCCGAAGCCCTCCAGGTCTCACGGGACCCCCTCTATATCTTCTTTCGTCTTCTAGCCTAGGGGGAGCTCCGGAGGGAGGCTAACACCCAGGACCAGGGGCGGAACTACGGGCTTCGCCTCCATCGGCGTCGGGACACTCCCAGCGAATGTCCGGTCCGCTAGGCCGCAGCTGCGGCCTTGATTACTGCTCTGCAGCGGTCCTTCCAGCGCGGGTCCATTCGGCGGGCCGCAGGCTGCCTTCCGGGCAGTCCGGACCCCGCAGAGTCTTTCTCCCTCCTCCGTTCTACACCGGGCCGAGGATCAGCGCGGCGTGCAGCCGGCTGCGTCACCTTCTTCAATTTCCCGGAGGACGGCCTCCGTCTCCTTTGTCTCTCGGCCCGACCTCCGGTGCTGCACGAAAGGCTGTTCTGGGACCCCGCCGAAGCCAGTTCTTTTGCCAAAGTCTTCTCTCCAAGCTCCGCTGCCTATCCCGGCGCTGTTGAACACCAGCAAGGGCAGAAGAAGCTATATTTCAAGGCTTGGGCCTAGTCGGATCGGGGAGCCGCGAGGAGAAGCGTCCTCTCACGCCGCCATCTTGGCCACGCCCCGCGTAATTCCTTTTAAAAGTAATATACGCTTATTAAAAGTAAAAAAAACTATTTTCATGATTATCTCAGATAATGTCTTGCCTTAATATTTACATTAAATACATAGATATATCATTTTAAACATTAAGTAACTTTCGCGGAGTACGCGAACGGTGCGCCGTACAAACGTACATGATGTCACGCTGAAGAGCCGATCCGAGGCGGAATGTCAAGACGTATACGTTACGTATGCGTGGGTACGAGTACAGTACGATTACAGATACAAAGGGCGGTGCAAGCACCTTTACGTGTACATTATGTTTGTCAAAAAAAATGCAAAAAGAAAATATATAGAATTTAATTTTAATATATTAAAAAAAAATCTTTTTTTTAAATCATTTTTTAATTTAGTTTTTTTATTATTTTACATAAAAAATTTGCAATGTAATTTAAAAAATAAAATAACTAAAAATAATTATTACAAAAATGTAGGAAATTTGTATAAAAAGAAATAAATATAATAATTAGTACAGTTAAAAATTGGCATTTACAAAACCTATGAAATTCACTAAAAAAACATAGGTTTTAGGCACGTTATAGTTAGGAATTAGCATTTAAAAAACCTTAGAAATTCACTGAAAAAACACTAGGCTTCGCCTCCATCGGCGTCGGGACACTCCCAGCGAATGTCCGGTCCGCTAGGCCGCAGCTGCGGCCTTGATTACTGCTCTGCAGCGGTCCTTCCAGCGCGGGTCCATTCGGCGGGCCGCAGGCTGCCTTCCGGGCAGTCCGGACCCCGCAGAGTCTTTCTCCCTCCTCCGTTCTACACCGGGCCGAGGATCAGCGCGGCGTGCAGCCGGCTGCGTCACCTTCTTCAATTTCCCGGAGGACGGCCTCCGTCTCCTTTGTCTCTCGGCCCGACCTCCGGTGCTGCACGAAAGGCTGTTCTGGGACCCCGCCGAAGCCAGTTCTTTTGCCAAAGTCTTCTCTCCAAGCTCCGCTGCCTATCCCGGCGCTGTTGAACACCAGCAAGGGCAGAAGAAGCTATATTTCAAGGCTTGGGCCTAGTCGGATCGGGGAGCCGCGAGGAGAAGCGTCCTCTCACGCCGCCATCTTGGCCACGCCCCGCGTAATTGCTTTTAAAAGTAATATACGCTTATTAAAAGTAAAAAAAACTATTTTCATGATTATCTCAGATAATGTCTTGCCTTAATATTTACATTAAATACATAGATATATCATTTTAAACATTAAGTAACTTTCGCGGAGTACGCGAACGGTGCGCCGTACAAACGTACATGATGTCACGCTGAAGAGCCGATCCGAGGCGGAATGTCAAGACGTATACGTTACGTATGCGTGGGTACGAGTACAGTACGATTACAGATACAAAGGGCGGTGCAAGTACCTTTACGTGTACATTATGTTTGTCAAAAAAAAATGCAAAAAGAAAATATATAGAATTTAATTTTAATATATTAAAAAAAAATCTTTTTTTTAAATCATTTTTTAATTTAGTTTTTTTATTATTTTACATAAAAAATTTGCAATGTAATTTAAAAAATAAAATAACTAAAAATAATTATTACAAAAATGTAGGAAATTTGTATAAAAAGAAATAAATATAATAATTAGTACAGTTAAAAATTGGCATTTACAAAACCTATGAAATTCACTAAAAAAACATAGGTTTTAGGCACGTTATAGTTAGGAATTAGCATTTAAAAAACCTTAGAAATTCACTGAAAAAACACTAGGTTTCACGTAAGTTATAGTTAGCAATTCTCATTAAAAAAACCTTAGAAATTCAAAGAAAAAACCATAGGTTTCACACATGTTATAGTTAGATGGACATTTCACTCATACAAAACCACCGAAATTCCCCCGTTATAGTTAGTTCAGCTAACTATAACTCGATCCACTACTGATGACGTCACATATTACATCACTCATGACATGGCCAGTGACATCACCCAGGGAGGGTGGCATGTGTCCACACTCATCTTTTTTGTAAACTTTGGCCCTGGGGTGGGGTGCATGGACTGATACTGGCATTTTTTTTAAAAAGACCCTGGGGGATGGGGTCCCAGGGATTAAAAGGGTTTAGGGAGGTGGGTTATTTGTCTTCCCCAGTCCATGGAAAAATAAAGGGCTCTGGAGAATGGGATACCCAGGCCTAATGAGGCTCAGCGAGGGGGGTCATATGCCCCCTCCCCTTTAAAAAATGTATGATCCTGGCGAAGGGGGTCCCCAGGACCATTAGAAGGCTCAGGGTCCCCTTAAAAACAACACAGTCTCTCAGGTCTCAGTACCTCTCTCTGGCGCACAGGTGCATCTCCAAAAGCTCGTCAGCCCAGTGGCTCAAGGGAGCCTTTTCAAACAGAAGGTGGCTGGAAGCACACTGCCTCACCTCCCAGCACAATTCCCCCCTTAGCATTATGGTAAATGCAGTTCACAGTGAATGCTTACTTGATTTTAAGCTGTAGTTGTTCACCAAAGTTTGTGCAGGTTAGTGCTGTAAATCTCTAGACACATGTGTTTCTGGATATTATCCTTCATCAGTAGGAATCAAAAACGAAATTCCTTCTGGAGTGGCTAAGAAGGCTGCAACAGTCTCTCAGGTCTCAGTACTTCTCTCTGGCGCACAGGTGCATCTCCAAAAGCTCGTCAGCTCAGTGGCTCAAGGGAGCCTTTTCAAACAGAAGGGGGATGGGAGCACACTGCCTCACCTTCCAGCAGAGTTCGCCCCTTAGCATTGTGGTAAATGCAGTTCACAGTGAATGCTTACTTGATTTTTAGATGTAGTTGTTCACCAAAGTTGGTGCAGGTTAGCGCTGTAAATCTCTAGACACATGTGTTTCTGGATATTATTCTTCATCAGTAGAGATCAAAAACGAAATTTCTTCTGGGATGACTGAGAAGGCTGCCACAGCCTCTCAGGTATTAGTACCTCTCTCTGGGGCACAGGTGCATCTCCAAAAGCTTTTCAGCTCAGTGGCTCAAGGGAGCCTTTTCAAACAGAAGGGGGATGGGAACACACTGCCTCACCTGTCAGCACAGTTCGCCCCTTAGCATTGTGGTAAATGCAGTTCTCAGTTAATGGTTACCTGATTTTTAGCTGTAGTTGTTCACCAAAGATGGTGCAGGTTAGTGCTGTGAATCTCTAGACATGTGTTTCTGGATATTATCCTTCATTAGTAGAGATCAAAAATGAAATTCCTTCTGGAGTGACTGAGAAGGCTGCCACTGTCACTCAAGCCTCAGTACCTCTCTCTCTGGCGCACCGGTGCATCTCCAAAAGCTCGTCAGCTCAGTGGCTCAAGGGAGCCTTTTCAAACAGAAGGGGGATGGGAGCACACTGCCTCACCTCCCAGCACAGTTCGCTCCTTAGTATTGTGGTAAATGCAGTTCACAGTGAATGCTTACTTGATTTTTAGCTGTAGTTGTTCACCAAAGTTGGTGCAGGTTAGTGCTGTAAATCTCTAGACACATGCGTTTCTGGATATTATCCTTCATCAGTAGAGATCAAAAACGAAATTCCTTCTGGAGTGGCTGAGAAGGCTGCCACAGTCTCTCAGGTCTCAGTACCTCTCTCTGGCGCACAGGTGCATCTCACAGTTCGCCCCTTTGCATTGTGGTAAATGCAGTTCACAGTGAATGCTTACTTGATTTTTAGCTGTAGTTGTTCACCAAAGAGGGTGCAGGTTAGTGCTGTAAATCTCTAGACACATGTGTTTCTGAATATTACCCTTCATCAGTAGAGATCAAAAACGAAATTCCTTCTGGGGTGGCTGCCACTGTCACTCAGGTCTCAGTACCTCTCTCTGGCGCACAGGTGCATCTCCAATATATATATATATTCGTGCATTTATGCGTATACATTTTTGAAAAAACACAAATTTCCTTTATCTCAATGCGAATCTTTTTTAAGATATTACTGGCATTTCTGTATAAATTTAAATGTTTGCCCTTCTATTCAGTTGGTAAAAGCAACATTATTTGAAATTTTCGTGGTATTTTACAAAGCGCAGTCTATCCTTTAAATAGCGCTTAATGTTGCTTGTTTTACACTTTCTTCTATGTCACTTACACTTGCAATCACGTGTTTAAAGTGCTAGCTGTTTAAAAGGTCCAGTAAAAACTGTTAACGTTGTCATGTGATCAAGCCACTCCGGTGGTGAAACGCGTTATGGCGGACTCATGAAAGAATAAACGCTACTTGCTTTTTGCACATATTCTGGGCTCATGTCTGCTTCCTTGGTGCTGACTGGGAATTCGTTGTTGCACCCGACCTTTGCAAGCAGCCTTTTGGATATATAACTGGTAAAGCTTCGACCAGTTACACACGGACCCCCAAGCACTCTGTGGCAGCTGGTAAACGGAAGCCTGTCTTCAAGCTACGGCGAGGAGCCCTTTTTTTCAATCCGGGAGGATTATACCGGCTAGCCCCCCCACCAGAGACTCCAAGGCACCTGGATCGATCGCTTTTCCCTGCCGCACCGGAGGGACACAAGCAGGACGTGAAAGGTAGGACCTCTCCTGAATTGTGGGGTACTTGGTGTGCAAGGACGCTCGTGGAACGGAGGGTGATTTACGACTCCGCAGTCCGAGCTGTACCTTCAAGTTAAATTGGCGTTTTTCTTTCCTGCTGCAAGCAAATATGTCTGCCGACACGTTAAAGGACCGAGAGGCGGCAGCGCAGGGGCTATTTATCAACATCGCCCAGGCTCGGGAACGCTCTGAACCTGCAGGGCCGAGCAATGCTAAAACCGATGAAACTCTAAAAAATAAAATGAAAACCCTGGAAAAGTTGATGCGGGGAGAGCAGGCAAAATGGTGGGAGCACAGATCGTTACAAAGCTACCTGGACGCAGGAAGAGTACCAAGGGGATTAAGAATTTTACTGGCTCCTAGTTACGAGCAGCCAAACCCAGAATTAATGAAGGAATGGGCACAAAAAAACCTGGATTCATCAAGGGAATTAGTAATTCTGCTCGTAAAGTATGCAGAGATTGACCGCATTGAACTTCAGAAAAAAGTGGTGGCACTAACGGACGAAATAGCCCAAATGGGAACACCTGAAGAAATTAACAAACTGAATGCAGAAATGACCGCCCGCCTTAAAAAAGAGGAGGAAAAAATCAAAGCACGCAAAGCTTACAAGTTTCAACGCGACCTTGCGGATTATGAATGCGGACGCATTTTTACTTTTGCCCACAAATTCGACTCCATAAAAAGCGGCAAACCACCTGGAAAGAGCCGAAATAAAGCACAGGCAAGTACATCTAATGCCTCCAACGACTCCACGCAATCTGATTTCAGCTCTGCAGCTGAAAGCGAAAATGAAGGGAATTAATCCAGAATGGTGCCACCTGACCCTAAAGCAATTCCATCCCCCGGCGATGAAATAATTTTTTTATCAATGGATCGCCTGTCAACGCTGCGGCCAAGAAATCGGCAAACTCAGGCCGCAAGTGGAGAAACCACAAACGTAGCCAAAGGAGGAAAGCAAGGAAACGCACAAGCAAACTCCAATCAGAAGAGCAAAGGGAGAGGTCGCTGGAAGCATCATTGATGACCAATAATGAAACTTGCAATCCGCTTGCTCTTAACAAATGCAACACGGACAAGGACTCAAGAAACTGCAACAACCATGCCGAAATAACAGTCATTAACCTGACAGAAACTGTCCTGACAAAAGCGGAAATCCAAATTCTTTCTCTAGGGCTTTCCCATTGTAAAGAATCCAATTTCGATTATGCCACCACTCGTATGGACATTTACCAATTTATTCGCAAACTTAAGCTAAATAAATTCCATACTCTCAATCCTCCCAAACCAACGGAGACAGAAACTGCAACTCAAATAGGCAGCCAAGGCATCATGGGAACCCTACCATGCACAGAACTACCTTCTACCTTGTTGACGGTTCTCACGGACCTCCATGCCCAGAACCGCACGGATTTCTCACAAGCATCTGCTGATAGTCAAACCCCAAGTTTAATGAACAAACCTAACACCACCACTCCTTTCAAAATCAGATCCAAGTTCAATCCCATAATGCCACGTGATGGTATCGACATCTATAACGAACATATAGTTAATGAATTGAAAAAATTGAACTTCAAAACCAGCGCAATGAAAAACAAAATATGCAGGCGCAACAAAACATACGACAATCTGGTAACCAAACTTCAACAAAATAACCAGATCATCATTCGAAACTCTGACAAAGGAGGTAACGTGGTACTCTGGGACAGAAATCAGTATATGAGTGAGGCAATGCTGCAATGCTGCAGCTAAATGACCGTAGCTGCTATAAATTGAGTAGCGCTGCAGCAGTAAAAGAAACATCCAACTCTTTCTTCCTCAAACTACTTGCCTGGAAGAGTGCGGGCCTAATCACCAAGGATGAATATCTGTACATGAAAAATGATTACCCAACCATTCCCAACATTTACTTTATCCCCAAAGTCCATAAGGACCCTTTACACCCACCCGGAAGGCCCATCATTTCCGGGAGAAACAGCCTGTTGGAACACACCTCAAATTACATTGATTTTTTTTGCAGGATTGTGTAACTGGACTGGCCTCATACCTCAGAGATACAAGTGACTTCCTGGACAAAATTAGGGATTTTCCTTGGAATCCGGGGTTTCTACTGCTAACCTTAGATGTTAGTCCAAAAGGGTTATCACTCACATATCTGTGTGTTTGTACTAATTACTGTGATTAATAACATGTAATTATCGCATAGGTGTCCAGTTCAATTCAAGATAACTCTATAATTATAGTTCGGTCATAGAACTATCGTCGTGTGCCCATTGGCCCCTGCAGCCAGGATGCAAGTCATTAGTATGGATGCATCTTTCACGCGCCTGATACGCCACTTTACCCGTGTAGTTCTATAATGTAACTACGAGCGCATGCGTGTTTACTTACGGGAACATCCCCCATTGTAACACCCTATATGTAACCATCATTTACCTGTTTTCACGCTTCCTTCTAATCTGACACACATTCACAATACCTGGTACATGTACTAATAACCGTGACTGATAAAATGTAACTACCGCAAACGTGTCCCGTTTAGTATGGGACAACTCTATAATTGCAGTTCAGCCATAGAACTACCACTGTGTGTCTATTGGCCCCCACAGTCAGTATACACGTCATCATTAAGCAAGTAATTGTCACGCGCCCAGTGCGCCACTTTATCTGTGTAGTTCTACAGTCAGAACTACGAGCGCATGCACGTTTGGCTCACGGGAGCATCCTCCACCGCACCACCCTGTAAGCAATTACCATTTACCTGTCACCACGCCCCTTCCTAATTTGATACACCGGTTTTCAATCGATATTAAGAGGTAGTGAGAGATATATATAGCACTAGGCATCCAGGCATCCTTTCCTTCGGTTCGACGACGCAATACATCCAGAACCCCAGTTTACCACGGCGCCAGTCTCTGCCTCGGTATGTATTGCGATTTAGCCCAGCATGCGGACCAACTATAGCCTAATAGAAGCCAGACTTTAACCATTCTCAAACCTTCCCTCCCCCCTCCCCTCAGTTTTATCTTTTTCCTGGCATTTCTCACCCGGACTCTAACCTATGTTTTAGGTCTGCTATTGTCCCGAGGCCTTTCATCATTAAGGAAGGACACACTTCAACTACAGAATTCCAACTATACGCGGGCGCCTTATACCAATTAGGTATGTAGTGTTACTTAATTTAGGAATCAAATTAATAGAATGATAGTAATAACCGGGCGTCATTAAATATTTTCTCACCTGGTTGCCTCTAAGAAAACCCCTCTTACCCCACCCTTTTCTATCTTTGTATTATTTTAGACTGCCATCGCCTATGGCACTACAAATAAACAAGATATGAGGCCATATAAACCCAGACAATATTGGACTGTCATCGCGTTTCTTCATAATCTTTATACGAAGCTACAGCCACCCATTAAGAAGGTAAATAGGCTAACATACTATTTATGTCACCACTCTTGTAGATCTCTTATCCCCCCTACTGGTAAACATTCGACATGACCTCTTCTTTATTTCAGTGTTGTATATCCATTGGCACGAACTAAGTATCTCTGCAAATCCTTCAAGAATTGTATCAACAAATATAATACGGACAATAGCAAGGTACAGACATCATGATTAACACTGACATGTCTCCCTACATTAAGAATTTTTCTCTACCACCAAGTACTACTGATATCTGTTTGCAGTCGATATGTAGAGTCTAATATAGAAAAACGTGCATTCAAACAATTACATCTATGCTGAATAAATTGGACGTTAGTCAAATAACTACTTAGTAAAAAACTGTCTTACAACATGAGAATACCAGGCAATGATATATTTAACTAAGAATTGAAATATCGCTTTAACATAGGTAACTTTTCAGCCTATCGCTATTTTCTACCTGTTGTTTGGCGACTTCCATATCCTTTTACCATATCACGCTACATAATGGCTGTTCTTCTTATTTAGTGATGTGCAGAATACGGTGCCATCCAGCTGTTATAACTTCCCCACGAAATATATTCAAATAGGAGAATACCACTTTTCTATGTAAGTAATTACAATCAAGCTACTTACAACCGTTAGTGTGGTCAATATTCCAAATGTTTATTCTTACTTAATTTGGTGACATAAAATGACAATCTTAACTACAACCTAATCATAATTATCAGTGTAACAACCATTTAGGCGTTTCCTTTTCTTTTTCATTCTTTTACTTTTCTTTATATTCTTGCTAAACTCTATTATGTCTATGAATTCTATCATAGAGCTATTTCTTTGATATGCCTTTGTTCACCCTTCAGTGCTATCAATACTCAAAGATATTCGGTGAAATACAACCAATACATACTAAGGATGTAACTGTCTCAAATCAATTATGTCTAGTACATCTATATATCAGACAATAGATCATCCTATGTAAACATAATAATGTTTTCTGTACAATATGTAACTGCTCTTTGATATAGTATTAGGAGACATCATTCGAATCAGAGTTTAGACAATTTATGTCTAGAATGTATGTATATGAATTAGACCTAGGCCCAAGGCTCCTACATGGTATTTATAATTATAGTATGACACCACTTATGTACCAGTTTGTGTGACTTGATTTTTATATGTTTTTCAGTGTATGTCCTTGTCCTAAATGCAAATGACGGACTCCTGAAGAAGGCAATAGCCGAAACGCGCGTAAAGTCTCCACCCACCGCTTTGCTTACTCCACTAGCCCAACCTATCACCATAGTCATTTGTACTGTTTTCTGTTTTCCCCTTCTTTTTCGTGTTTTTGATTATATGTAGATACTTCTCTGGAATCACAATATGTATGTTATTGAATTTTTATGTGATCATATGTATTTTTATAAATGAAAATTTTCAAGAAAAATGAAGAAAATATTTAAATAAACCACAAAAATTATTTTTATATATAGTATGCTTTGGTTCTATTAATTTGGTTTCATGTCACAACATTCATCTATTTAGTTCATTGGTTCTCTTGGGCTTTTTGGCTTAAATATTAAGTTCACTACTGTTCGTTCTTCCAAAAAATATAGTTCAATTTATTCCCTACTAGTAGTGAAGGCATTAGAAGTAGGGGTCCCCTTCTTTCCCAAATTGCTAACCTTAGATGTGTCATCCCTGTACACTTGCATTGACCACAGGGACGGCTTAAGGGCTTTGGATTTCTTTCTCACCAAAAACAGACCTGCATGCCCAGAACATAACATCATGTTGTTGGATATGGTGAATTTTTGTCTCCATCACAATCTCTTCACCTTTAATCAAACTTTCTACCAACAGGTGCGGGGGGTAGCAATGGGGGCCAGCTTTTCCCCCAGCTATGCCTGCATCTTCATGGGCTGGTGGGAGGAGCTGGTCCTAAAAGGGACCTTTGGTGAGTGGTTTGTAAAACATGTTAGAATGTACTACAGGTATATTGATGGCCTCATATTTGTCTGGGATGGTACAAGGGAGGAGGCCCTTGAGTGGGTCAACATGTTAAACATCAATGATATCAATCTGAAATTTACCTGTACCGTTAGTCCAACCAACATTTATTTCCTAGACGTAGAATTGTACATTTCCAACAACACCATAGAAACCAAGCTCTACAGAAAAGAAACGGCTGGCAATTCCATCCTTCATTACACCAGCTTCCATCCCAAACATCTTATTCGAAGCATTCCCTACAGGGAAATGCTGAGAATAAAAACGATTTGCAGCAACCCCGAAGATCTTACCATGGCCCAACGTGAATGCAAAGAGCGATTCCTCGCACGAGGATATCCCATGCACATTATTCAAACTGCCATTGATAAAACAATGGAACTGGATAGAACCCTTCTTCTAGTTCCTAAAGCCATCAGAAATCCCCCAACCTCTGCTTTGACCAAACCAGTTGAACCAGAAAGTGCCAGACTTATCGTGCCGTACAGTATCCAAAAAGGCGCGATCAGTAAGATAATCAACCAGAATTGGTCACTAATACGCTCTGATCCGGTAATTGGCCACAAAATGCCAGCCAAGCCCAGTATAATTTATAAGAGAGCCACTTCTCTCCATAACAGTCTAGTTTCCAACTGTCCAGAAGTCATCCGATCCAAGGATTGGCTTAAAAGTTCACGGGGGTTTACCAAATGTCATACATGTAAAGCCTGTACTTACGGTATTAATAAAACCAGTTACCGTACAGCCTTCAGCAACAGAGAAATCAAGATTTCCAAATCCCTCCATTGCAAAACAGAGTACGCTATCTACATCTTGGAGTGTACTTGTCCCTTACGGTACGTAGGGAGCACAAAACTACCAGCAAGTGCTAGGGTATTACAACATATCAGAGCGATCACCAATTCTGACCCCACCTACCCAGTGGCGAGACATTTCCGTGAGGTCCACAATAACAACCTGAAGGACCTCAGATATTATGTCATCGACACTATTCCTAAAACAAAACAGGGAGGTGACAGGGAACGTAAGATGCGCATGTTGGAGACCAGATACATTCTAAACTTCAACAGCAAAAGCCCTGGAGGTTTGAATAATACTGAAGATTTACATACATGTTTATGACTTACATCTTTGATTTATACTACCCCCACCAATGAAATGAATGAATTTTTTCTGTTATCTTATTCTTTCTGTCGCTCCCGATACGTTTTGTTAACCAGCCCTCTGTATCCTTTTCCATTTTCGTTCTCATGTATCATATTTGCATCTGGTGCATTCAATTGAATGACTGTACCAGATAATCAAGTCTATATTCCTTTCTACCCAGAAATAGACTTTAGAATACAGCCTAGTGCAACTGCCTTAAGCCTCTCACTCAATCCTGCCTATTCAGGATTTTTTATTTTATTTCAATTTATTTTATTTTCAGGATTATCCTCACTTCAATTTTGAGCACTTAGAGCACTTTATGCACTTTCTGAAACATCATCCAACTGTGTTTTGCAATTGATGGCTTAGCAACACACAGAAGGGTTTTTTCTATCAAACGGCATTTAGGCCGATACTCATTAAAATGACCAGTAATTGCTAAATACGCATTGTGTAAATATATGAATTATAAATGCTTGTATATACAGGATCATATATTTTTGTATGTATATGTTAGAGAAACTATTTTTCTATTTCAGATGTATATATATTTTTTTTTTTCATGATGGGACATTATTTATTTAAACCTTGAACTAGAAGTATTTATACTGTCATTCGTGCATTTATGCGTATACATTTTTGAAAAAACACAAATTTCCTTTATCTCAATGCAAATCTTTTTTAAGATATTACTGGCATTTCTGTATGAATTTAAATGTTTGCCCTTCTATTCAGTTGGTAAAAGCAACATTATTTGAAATTTTCGTGGTATTTTACAAAGCGCAGTCTATCCTTTAAATAGCGCTTAATGTTGCCTGTTTTACACTTTCTTCTATGTCACTTACACTTGCAATCATGTGTTTAAAGTGCTAGTTGTTTAAAAGGTCCAGTAAAAACTGTTAACGTTGTCATGTGATCAAGCCACTCCGGTGGTGAAACGCGTTATGGCGGACTCATGAAAAAATAAACGCTACTTGCTTTTTGCACATATTCTGGGCTCGAGTCTGCTTCCTTGGTGCTGACTGGGAATTCGTTGTTGCACCCGACCTTTGCAAGCAGCCTTTTGGATATATATATATATATATATATATATATATATATACCAAAGCTCGCAGTTCCCAAATTCAGAAAGAGCCAGTGGAGACCCAGTCATGTGGCAGCAGATTTATTATCGAGCAGCAGCTTGCAAGCAGAGTCGCCTTCTGACAAGTAAAAAAATAAAACCATAAATCACAGCCAAACGCGTTTCGAGAATAACTCTCTTCGTCAGTGGCTCACGTGGAATGGCGAAGAGAAGGCTGATAACAGGCACCACTTATCTTCACTCGCCCTGATGGGCGTTGCCCTCGGGCCTCCTGGGAAATGTAGTCCGTGTCCAAAATCGACATCAGTGGGTGCACTTTCTCTCCGCCAAAGTGTCCTTACATTTTGGTGCATTGTCATGAGGTCCCTGCACCGCTTTGATGCTGCCGCTCCTGCTGACAGCACACACATTACTGCATCCGTGCGTGTAGTTTCTCCAGCCGCTTGTTGGCAACGTAGGTAACACTGCCACGGCTCCGCTCCTCCTGCGGACGGCTCTTATCTACGACCAGGGCAGGCCGTTAAAAATACCAAAGCTCGCAGTTCCCAAATTCAGAAAGAGCCAGTGGAGACCCAGTCATGTGGCAGCAGATTTATTATCGAGCAGCAGCTTGCAAGCAGAGTCGCCTTCTGACAAGTAAAAAAATAAAACCATTTGGGAACTGCGAGCTTTGGTATTTTTAACGGCCTGCCCTGGTCGTAGATAAGAGCCGTCCGCAGGAGGAGCGGAGCCGTGGCAGTGTCACCTACGTTGCCAACAAGCGGCTGGAGAAACTACACGCACGGATGCAGTAATGTGTGTGCTGTCAGCAGGAGCGGCAGCATCAAAGCGGTGCAGGGACCTCATGACAATGCACCAAAATGTAAGGACACTTTGGCGGAGAGAAAGTGCACCCACTGATGTCGATTTTGGACACGGACTACATTTCCCAGGAGGCCCGAGGGCAACGCCCATCAGGGCGAGTGAAGATAAGTGGTGCCTGTTATCAGCCTTCTCTTCGCCATTCCACGTGAGCCACTGACGAAGAGAGTTATTCTCGAAACGCGTTTGGCTGTGATCCATGGTTTTATTTTTTTACTTGTCAGAAGGCGACTCTGCTTGCAAGCTGCTGCTCGATAATAAATCTGCTGCCACATGACTGGGTCTCCACTGGCTCTTTCTGAATTTGGGAACTGCGAGCTTTGGTATTTTTAACGGCCTGCCCTGGTCGTAGATAAGAGCCGTCCGCAGGAGGAGCAGAGCCGTGGCAGTGTCACCTACGTTGCCAACAAGCGGCTGGAGAAACTACACGCACGGATGCAGTAATGTGTGTGCTGTCAGCAGGAGCGGCAGCATCAAAGCAGTGCAGGGACCTCATGACAATGCACCAAAATGTAAGGACACTTTGGCGGAGAGAAAGTGCACCCACTGATGTCGATTTTGGACACGGACTACATTTCCCAGGAGGCCCGAGGGCAACGCCCATCAGGGCGAGTGAAGATAAGTGGTGCCTGTTATCAGCCTTCTCTTCGCCATTCCATGTGAGCCACTGACGAAGAGAGTTATTCTCGAAACGCGTTTGGCTGTGATCCATGGTTTTATTTTTTTACTTGTCAGAAGGCGACTCTGCTTGCAAGCTGCTGCTCGATAATAAATCTGCTGCCACATGACTGGGTCTCCACTGGCTCTTTCTGAATTTGGGAACTGCGAGCTTTGGTATTTTTAACGGCCTGCCCTGGTCGTAGATAAGAGCCGTCCGCAGGAGGAGCGGAGCCGTGGCAGTGTCACCTACGTTGCCAACAAGCGGCTGGAGAAACTACACGCACGGATGCAGTAATGTGTGTGCTGTCAGCAGGAGCGGCAGCATCAAAGCGGTGCAGGGACCTCATGACAATGCACCAAAATGTAAGGACACTTTGGCGGAGAGAAAGTGCACCCACTGATGTCGATTTTGGACACGGACTACATTTCCCAGGAGGCCCGAGGGCAACGCCCATCAGGGCGAGTGAAGATAAGTGGTGCCTGTTATCAGCCTTCTCTTCGCCATTCCACGTGAGCCACTGACGAAGAGAGTTATTCTCGAAACGCGTTTGGCTGTGATCCATGGTTTTATTTTTTTACTTGTCAGAAGGCGACTCTGCTTGCAAGCTGCTGCTCGATAATAAATCTGCTGCCACATGACTGGGTCTCCACTGGCTCTTTCTGAATTTGGGAACTGCGAGCTTTGGTATTTTTAACGGCCTGCCCTGGTCGTAGATAAGAGCCGTCCGCAGGAGGAGCGGAGCCGTGGCAGTGTCACCTACGTTGCCAACAAGCGGCTGGAGAAACTACACGCACGGATGCAGTAATGTGTGTGCTGTCAGCAGGAGCGGCAGCATCAAAGCGGTGCAGGGACCTCATGACAATGCACCAAAATGTAAGGACACTTTGGCGGAGAGAAAGTGCACCCACTGATGTCGATTTTGGACACGGACTACATTTCCCAGGAGGCCCGAGGGCAACGCCCATCAGGGCGAGTGAAGATAAGTGGTGCCTGTTATCAGCCTTCTCTTCGCCATTCCACGTGAGCCACTGACGAAGAGAGTTATTCTCGAAACGCGTTTGGCTGTGATCCATGGTTTTATTTTTTTACTTGTCAGAAGGCGACTCTGCTTGCAAGCTGCTGCTCGATAATAAATCTGCTGCCACATGACTGGGTCTCCACTGGCTCTTTCTGAATTTGGGAACTGCGAGCTTTGGTATTTTTAACGGCCTGCCCTGGTCGTAGATAAGAGCCGTCCGCAGGAGGAGCGGAGCCGTGGCAGTGTCACCTACGTTGCCAACAAGCGGCTGGAGAAACTACACGCACGGATGCAGTAATGTGTGTGCTGTCAGCAGGAGCGGCAGCATCAAAGCGGTGCAGGGACCTCATGACAATGCACCAAAATGTAAGGACACTTTGGCGGAGAGAAAGTGCACCCACTGATGTCGATTTTGGACACGGACTACATTTCCCAGGAGGCCCGAGGGCAACGCCCATCAGGGCGAGTGAAGATAAGTGGTGCCTGTTATCAGCCTTCTCTTCGCCATTCCACGTGAGCCACTGACGAAGAGAGTTATTCTCGAAACGCGTTTGGCTGTGATCCATGGTTTTATTTTTTTACTTGTCAGAAGGCGACTCTGCTTGCAAGCTGCTGCTCGATAATAAATCTGCTGCCACATGACTGGGTCTCCACTGGCTCTTTCTGAATTTGGGAACTGCGAGCTTTGGTATTTTTAACGGCCTGCCCTGGTCGTAGATAAGAGCCGTCCGCAGGAGGAGCAGAGCCGTGGCAGTGTCACCTACGTTGCCAACAAGCGGCTGGAGAAACTACACGCACGGATGCAGTAATGTGTGTGCTGTCAGCAGGAGCGGCAGCATCAAAGCGGTGCAGGGACCTCATGACAATGCACCAAAATGTAAGGACACTTTGGCGGAGAGAAAGTGCACCCACTGATGTCGATTTTGGACACGGACTACATTTCCCAGGAGGCCCGAGGGCAACGCCCATCAGGGCGAGTGAAGATAAGTGGTGCCTGTTATCAGCCTTCTCTTCGCCATTCCACGTGAGCCACTGACGAAGAGAGTTATTCTCGAAACGCGTTTGGCTGTGATCCATGGTTTTATTTTTTTACTTGTCAGAAGGCGACTCTGCTTGCAAGCTGCTGCTCGATAATAAATCTGCTGCCACATGACTGGGTCTCCACTGGCTCTTTCTGAATTTGGGAACTGCGAGCTTTGGTATATGTATATATATATATATATATATATATATATATATATATATATATATATATATATATATATATATATATATATATATATATATATATATATATATATATTGAGCAAGACATGACATGTTTTTCTTTCTTTTGAAATAGTCTGCTCAGTATAAAACACTTGATCCATGCACTCTTCTTTTAAAAATGCTGTGCCTCCTTTACTGTATGCCTACCAGTTAATTTTGAAAGCTTCCCTTCGGTTTCAGGTTTACTTTATGGCAACAACGTGGCCCTCTAGCAGCATCTCTTGTCATTGGAAAATAAGTTGCAGACAGTTCTCATTTTTATGTAGCTATCGAACTAGGAAGTGTTTGAAGGTACAAGGCATTAGACTTTAAAAAAAGTTCAAAATATTTTGAATTCTTTACCATTTGGTTTAAAATAACTGCATTTTGGACTAGTAGGCAAAATGTAAGTAGCATTTTTACAGTTGCAATTATTCTAGAATTTGAAACTGCAAAAATGCTTTTTTGAATGTACAAATCTGTGAGGGGCAAGTCTACTAACTTATTATGGGGGCACAATTACACAACAGCAACGTAGCACGTAGAATAAGGGACAACTACACAGTACTTGGCTGGTGTGGACTGGACGTCTACAGCGACCCCGGTCCCTTTATTTAAGCCCTCTGGCCACGCCTGGCCAGAGAGTGCTACAATGTGTGGTGGTGCTTCCGGGGCTCCTGCCTACGCCCGGCAGGAACACTGGAGCGTTCCATCCCATTCCAAATCAGTTCTTTAAACAAAACAAAGAAAACTTCAGCATGCAAAGTCTGCTAGACTTTGGTTGGGACGTGGATTTGGCCTTAGGTCATAAGGGTGGTGACGAGCTTCTTGGTCTTGTACAAAAAAACTCAGTCTCTGCTTGTTATTTGCCACGCAGCCCAGGTCGGGGGTCATGGCTGGTGATGACCCAGCGGGACTTGCTACGGCAGTCTTGTTAGGGCTACCTTCTGAAGTTTCCATAGCAGGTCTCACCCAGGGTGTCAGCACTGTATCGTGAGGTGTGTCGGCCGCTGGCGGGACTTGTTTGAACCAGGATATGTTCCATGTTACTTCTTCTCCATTTCCTTCTGCAGTGACTGCAGTTCCGTTGGTTGATTTCACGGTCCATGGCCCAGCCTCATATGGACTATGGAACTTCCCGCCAGGCCGCCGGGTTCGTATGAGGACCGAGTCTCCGGGTATCAACATCTGGGCGCGGGCCGTCCATCGCCGACTAGCTTTGTCGTTTGTGTTACGCCTCCGCTCTTGCGTCTCTGCCGGGTTGTATGGTTCAGGACTCCAGTTGTCTGCTGTCGGTAGGAAGTCATGCTTAGGGCCAGTCAGCATGTGTGACCCATGGGAACATTGTGTCGTGCAGTGGGGCGTGCTCTGGTATTTTCTCAAGGAGTGTTGGAGTGCTGCCTCCGGATCTTTCTCTTCTGCTGTTGCTATGCGCAAAACTGTATTGATAGTATGCATGAAGCGCTCGACTTCACCGTTAGCTTGCGGCCACTGCAGAGTGATCCGGTGATGCTTTATTCCGAGGCCCCCTAGGAAGTCCTTGAATTCGTTGACCTGGAATGGAGGCCTGTTGTCCGTTTTGATGACATGAGGCAGGCCGAATAAGCAAATGATTTGCTTAGAATGGGCTGGATGTTGCCAAAACTAGTGGATGGCGCTACTTCCACTATGGGATATTTGGTGTAGCTGTCGACTAGGACCACAGTGGTTCTCCCATCCGGGAAACTCTCAAAGTCAAGGTTGATCCATGACCAAGGTGACGGTGCTGGGTCTTCAGTGATTATTGGAGATGGGGCTTCAGAGTTGCTGGTGATCTGACAAGCTCTGCAGTTTCGAACTACTGAGTCTACACTCTCTTCTAGATTGGGAATCCACACCTTTTCTCTCATCCTAGACTTCATTCTCCTGGTGCCTTGGTGACCTTCATGAGCGAGGATCGTGGCTTGTTCTTGCAGATCTTTTGGGATCACTATTCGTGATCCTCTTAGGACGACGCCATTGTCCGCAGCGCTAAGCTCGTCTCGAACTTTCCAGAACTGTCCCAAGCGGGTTCTGTCGGCTTCACTCCAACCTTGGACGTTTCTAAGGAATCCTTCCCATGACCCTTTCTTCAATGCCTCCATTACTCGTTGGAGTATGGAATCCTTGTCGATGTGTGTTTTTATCAGATCCAGCGACATTGCGCGAGGGCACGACCATTGGGAGACCATATTGACAAAGTCTTCGGTTTTTGACTCCTGGTCGACATCAGGTTCGGTTGCACTTGCTGGGTGGCGAGACAAAAAATTGGCTGTATTCTTTTCCACTGGCCGGTATACTAGTTCCATTTGGTACTGTTGCATCTATATTGCCCATCGCTCGATCCGGGGGGGTAGATGAGGAGCTGTACCTTTAAACAATGGGAGGAGTGGTTGGTGGTCAGTGAAGGGTGTCCGCTCACGTATAAGTGGAAATGATTGCACGCCCATTTCACTGCTACCGCCTTTTGCTCAATTTGGGAGTATCTAGACTCCGCTGCAGTGAGTGCTTTGCTCGTGAATGCCAGCGGGACCCAAACCCCGGGGTCGGTCTCTTGCGTCAGCAGTCCCCCTAATCCAACCGGCTGGCGTCGACCAAAACTTCAGTGGATCGAGTCGTGTCGAGTAGGGCCCATTTTACCTGGTTGTACGCCTTTTCTTCAGCAAATGTCCACTGCCATGGGGTCTCCTTCTTTTTGAGGTTCCGCAGCGGTTCCGCTATTGTTGCCAGATTCGGGATGAATCGTGCACAGTATGTTGTCATCCCCATGAAGCTTCTTACTTCAGATGCGTTGGTCGGCGCTGGGGCAAGCTAAATGGCATGTGATTTCCTGGGGTCCACTTTTACCCCTTCTGAACTAAATACATATCCGAAAAAGTCAATTGTTTTTTGAAAGATTGGCCCTTCTCTTTATGGAGGGTCACATCGTGCTCCGCTAACTGCTGTAGAGTGGCTCTGAGTCGTCGATGATGTTCTTCGATACTTTTTGAGTGGATCAGTATATCGTCGCTTACGTTGAGGACGCCTTGGAGGCCTGATAGGATCTCCCGCACTACATTTTGAAATATTTCGGCTGCTGACGATATACCGAAGTTAGTCTTTTGTACCTGCGAAGCACAAGATGGGTCGAGAATGTTGTAATGTATCTGCTTTCCTTGGCTAGTCTTAACTGGTGGTAGCCAGAAATCAGGTCCAGCTTCGAGAACCACTGCGAGCCGCTGAGATCAGCTAGTATGTGGTCTACTGTTGGCATGAGGTGTCTTTCTCTTTTAATGGCTTGATTGGGCATCCTCATATCGATGCAGATTCTAACTTTTCCGGGTTGCTTGGGCTTTTTGGCTATGACCATGGGTGACACCCAATCGGTGGGGCCCGTTACTTTTTCAATCACCCCCTGTTCTTCCATTTTCATGAGTTCTTGCTTGACCAGTGGTCTCAGATGAAATGGAATCCGACGATGTTGTAGCGCTACCGGCTGTATTGCTGTGTCAATGTGTAGTTTTACTGGTTGTTTCTTGATGGTACCCAGCCCCTTGAATAGCTGTGGGAACATTTCCAGGATGTCATCCAGCTGGAGCATTTTCACTGAGTTGGAAAATGCGATTAGGCTGAGGTCCTCTGCTGTGTGGCCTCCGACAAGTAAATCTGCTTCTCGGTCAATAATGTGAAAGGTTGTTGTGACTTCCTGGTCTTCTGACCGTACTTGGACCACCATCTTTTCCTTGAGGGGAAGTGGTTTTTGACTTCCATAGGTTAGGATCCGTATTTTGGACAGAGTGAGCTGTGGCCTTGGGTTAAGACTCTTGTAGTGTTGGAAACCCATCACGTTGACGGTTGCTCCAGTGTCAATCAGGCCGGTTACCGCTGACCCATCGATTGTGATATTACACTTTGACTGTGGTCTCCGTCTTTTCTTTAGGTCACTCGCAAATGACACGAAATAGCATTCTTCGTCAAATTCAGTTGAGGAGTCATCTAGGCGCAGATGATGGCGCAAAGGAGTCTTCGTGGGGCGCGAAGTTGTCGGCTCTTCTAGCAATAGGTGTCTCACTGCACCCGTCAGTGTCTTCCTTCCTGTGTTGCCCCTGCCTCGGGATCCTCCACGACACACGCTCGCGAAATGGTTCAGGATTCCACATTTTGAGCAGTCTTCCCATTTGCAGGACATCCATCTGGGTTGTGCTTCTCTCTGCTGCAGTATCCGCACGGTGTGCGCCGTGTCGTTTTGGTGGGCCACCTTCCTCGCCCACTCCCAGTCGTGTGCGAACTGCGTCAACCCGCTCTGTCTTCACGCTGAAGTTTGGCTCCGTCTGTTGGCTGAGTGCGGCTTCCATTACGGTTGCCCGTATGTCAGATAGCTCATGGGAGCGCGCCAGGATTAGGATTTCCTCCAAGGTGATTCGCAGCTGTCTAAGTATGAGGGTTCACAGTGTTTTGTTGCGACAGCCCTGGATGAGTTGCGCCATCACTTCCTTGGTTTGATCATCTTCGGTGCACGTGCTCATAAGCTCTCTGAGACGTGCGTTGAAAGTATCCATCGTCTCTCCTTCTCTTTGCCGGGATTGTCTGAACTTAAAGCGCTCATAGTGAGGGTTAAGTTGGGGGTCGAAGTGGGCATTCAGGGCCCTGACCGCGGCATCATAGTCGTTGGGGGCGCCAGTGTTCGGGAGGTGTGCAAATAGTTTGTATATCTCGTCTCCTGCAAAATGCAGGAGCAGTAACCTCTTAACAGCCCCATCTGTCTCTCTAGTTGCCACAAAATAGTTAGTCAGTCGTCAAATCTAGACCGTCCACCTTGGTGAGGCAGTGGAGGGATCAATGAGCTCACTAAATGGGGGTAGCGCCTGAATTTGTGAATGTGCTGGAGGTGGCGGTGGTCGCGCGGGTAGTGCGGCTTGTTGTTGAGCACTGGGGGCTGGTTGGTTTGACATGGCGCTTCTGCTGTCTTGCCGTTTCTGTCGCCAACGCTTGCTGCTCTTGCCCTTTTCCGCACTGGTTTGGGTGTGATTGGGGTTGGTTGTACCAGTGCTTGGTGTTTATTTAGTGTATTCCTAGCTGCCTTGGTCTGTTCTTGTTGCCCTTGCGATTCTCTTTATGCTCTTTTTGTTTTTTTTGGTTTTTTAAAGTGATTTTGTCAGTGCTTGTTGGTGCTTTTATTTTAAATGGTTTTGTCAATGCTTGATGGTGCTGGGGCCTTCCCTTCGCAGATTTGATCCTCTTGTGATGCGTGGAGCTAACAGAGGTGCTGCACGCTGGTGGGCGCTGCCTATCGCGTCTCTCCTGCTTCGTCTCTAGGACGCGCTGGGCTTCTGGGGTTGACTGCGCATGCGTGCCCTATTCCGGCGTGGCAGACTCTTCGGAGCACGTCGCAGGCCTTCTTGCGGCAGCCTCACGTAAGTTTACCGCTGTGCTAGCGGTGTCGCGCTGCTCACCGGGGTGTTGTCGGCGCCCTCAGGGTCTTTGTCAGGTCCGGTCACTGCTAGTCAGCGCGAGCGCAGCCTTCCGCTCATTTGGGCACCCGCACGATTTTCACCACAGTAGTGCCCGGTCTTCACAATGCAGGAACTTGCATACCATCCTCGTCGCCAGTGTGAGGGGGGGCAAGTCCACTAACTTATTATGGGGGCACAATAACACCACAGCAACGTAGCACGCAGAATAAGGGACAACTACACTGTACTTGGCTGGTATGGACCGGACGTCTCCAGCGACCCCGGTCCTTTTATTTAAGCCCTCTGGCCACGCCTGGCCAGAGAGTGCTACAATGTGTGGTGGTGCTTCTGGGGCTCCTGCCTACGCCCGACAGGAACACTAGAGCGTTACAAAATCCAATTATAGAAGTCTTCAAACTCTCACCCTCTCATAAAATGTGATTCGAAGCCCATACCAAATACCTATTTGGAAGGAGCAAGTTCTGAATACTGATTCAGTATGCAAAGTATCAATGTTTTGCTACCAAAATCCAGTCCCAAAACATTGAAAGTTACTGACTTCTAAGTTTAAGTTAGAACTCACTTGGATTTAAGAATGTCAAAAAAGTTTGTTGGGAGGAGGCACAATTGCCATTTCTCAAACAAACGTTTGTTAATGCGGTCCTGTTACCTTTAAGGAAAAATGAGTTGCATTAAAAAAAAAGATCACAGACATGGTGGTGCACTGACCACACCAGGTCACCATTCCTGTGATGACCTCCAATAAGATAGATTTGCAGTTTGTGACCATGTCATTGATATTCATGAGGTAGGCTGGCTATCAACTTACTCTGAATCTGATTTTTACAAACTGTTTGATTAGATCATACTACAAAGGTCCATTCATACAGTTCTTTACTGATGTAAAACTAATACTCGGCACAAAATGTGACCGGTTTTGCAACTAGTAAATAGTACATTTGGCCACATGACACAATTGTGCATACAATTGCAGAAATAGAGAAACTAATAATTGTCATGAAAAATAAGTAATGAAGGTTTAATTACATAAAGAATTTGCAGGAAGATTAGAACTGCAGGCAAAACACATTCACCAGTCTATTCAATGGGATTATAAACATATTGTCCTCCCATTAATCCTCTGGCAAATTTCAGCCCCTTAGAGGTATAAATACTATCAGTCCTGTAGGCCCACACTATTGAGAATTTGCATGGAATAGCCCGGAAGGGATCCAATAGAAATGAGAAATTACCAGGGGAGTCAGCAATCCCACTGGGGAATCAACAGTCCCATAGATTATCAAACAAAGCTTTCAGCTCCTTCAAGCATTCAAAATAAAAGAAACAATAGATAATAAACAGATTCACGGTGTCGCCACAGATTTCATAATTCATATGAGTATGGTAACTACTGTTACTGACCCAGTAAGAAGCAAAATGCCACTCGTAATGAGGGTCACCGTGGGTGAAATCTGATGATCCTCACAGAGCCACCACCAGCTGAAAGGTGATCAGTTAATGACCAGTTAATTTTTGCAAATTTGCACGCATTGTTCAGCACATCTATATTCACGCAGAAATCACATATTTCCAGTGTTATTGTTGTATTATAATGTTTTCCATTTCTATTTCACAAATTCCTTCTATGACAGTCGGGTACCCTGTACTTATGTGCTACATTTGCATATATTATCAATATTTCTCTGAACATGTTCTCTAATAATAATTTTCAAATTGCTTCTTTCGAACTAGGGGGGTTATTTGCTAAGGTTTTGCACGTGGCAGAAAGCGAAGCTTAAAACGGGGGCCGATGGAAACCATTGCATCAATTCACTTACCACTTACCACTATAAAAGGCGACAGGTGCAGCACAAAATGGTGCAGCACCTCACAGGGGCCTGTGCAGCCTACAGTAAAAAACACCCCTAAATTTTTTGTGCATTGTTGTATGTGCATCATTTTGCATCTTTCAGTCTTCTCTGTTTGAAACCCTCATCCTTTAAAAACAATTAGCGACGCAGCTATATTGTCCCATCTTTCATGAACCCATATATCATCCTTGCTAGTGCTTTTTCTGTTCCATTTATGAACACTATTTTGATATCCTCCAGAAGTTCTGAATTTTTAGCTAATTTATGCAAAAAAATGTGTGGTATAGTCTAACATTTTGCCGCCTGAAACAGAACTCTTAGGAAGATAACCTCACCAAAAACCTCCACGGAGGAATTTGGGCCTGCACGATTCTCTCATTCACCATAAGGATTTTTATGCCTCACTGCTGTCAGAGTTCAGTAACCATCACAGCTTCTTTTGAAGGGATCGTCCAGTCAATGATGTCTAAACGCCTCTCAAAATCCCAAATGACATAATCAAACAAAACAACATTCTAAAATGCCTGTTTTCGGTGAGTGACTGTTACAAATGCAGAACTCAGAGAAGAATTTTTGTTCTCTACAATGGATGGTCCCTTTAAGGTTTGTGTGCTAACCTTGAGATTGGAGAGGACTTGCATTTCCCTTATTTTTCGTACACACTGTAAAACTCAAACTATTTATTTACCTTTGAGGAGCTGTAATCCTTCACTAGGCTTTAGATAGTGTCTTCAGGTCCGCTATCCACTATTTGCTTTAACATGGTATAGGCTATCAATATGCTGGGCAAAAACATTGACAACCACAGTGTTTATGTGGCACTATGATAAAAATTCAATGGCATATGGGTACATATGAATACATCAGGAGAATATACTTGAAGATGAAGTTTGATGACGCAGTAGTTGGAGAGTAAGGTAAGTCAGCAAATTAAGGTATACACCTTCCCATAGTTCAGCATAAAAGTCTGTGAAATATCATGAGATAATCTTTTACAGAAGCATCAGGTAGAAAAAGCAGACAGTAGACACAGAGTTTACCTGGTGTTTTGTGATCATGTACTGTTGATATCAAATCAAGATCCGTGTTTGCAACGTGAGCGTGGTGTTGACAAAATATAATTGCAATATTAATTGCAATTCATTTGTGGCAACTGGTGGGCGTCCAAATCCCAGCTACCCAAAGCACGAGAGAGAACACCAAATCCTATCCCGACCAATTTTGCTTGGATCAGGGTTCATGGGTCTGAAGTATGAAATGTGAAATTATTAATAGCTATCAGGGACATAATACAGATTCCAACATTTTAGAAGTGACAAAGAGGAGCCTCGTGGAGCTCAGCATTTTACTCACAAAGATGTGGTAGAAAAGAAAAATTAAGATATTGTTGAAAAGTTTTTTTAGATATAATATCAACCATTGTAGCACCAATCCCCTAAACCCAACCACCAGAACATGATCATAGTCTCATCACTGGCATTGTCCAACAATCTTCACAGCACACACCACACACGTGGAAATCCCAGACTATTCCTATGTCTAGTACTGGGGTTCACCTCACTTCTTGTATTTATGGTTCATGTGGATACTCAATAACCATCCTCTGTATGCAATGTTGCTTCTTTTACCCACTCCTAGGTTCTTCATCTATTCTTTCTACTTGCTCTCCTCTGTGCCTTTGGTGCTGCAATACTGCACAGGAGAGGACACCTTGTGCTCTCTTTCTGTAGTTTTTTAAAATTTCAAGTAGAGGTTTGTTACATGCTCATCTGGCCTGGCCTCAAAACCAGGCCTCCATGACCGGCTGCTTAATGGTGTTCCCATCTGTGTTGTAGAGTTAATTTCCAGTTCAAGTAGAGGTTTGTTACATGCTCATCTGGCCTGGGCTAAAAACCAGGCCTCCATGACCGGCTGCTTAATGGCGTTCCCCTCTGTGTTGCAGAGTTAATTTCCAGTACTCCTTCCGCTTTGTATATGAGCTTCCACACTAATCGTCTCATTGCCTGCTGTGCAGCACACCTCTATTTCTGCCTGCCCATTCATGTGGGCTCTGCATATGTCTAATAATCTGAGAATATTCTGTGGGAAGTCCATCAGCAACAAATATGTAAATTATGTGCTTTTGAACCCCAATATCTAAAAAACTTTGCTTAGTCCCCCTGGTGGTGTTATGACCTTCATGTGACAAAACTAGATGCTTGTTTAATTCAATTTATATACATGAATCAATGTGTTACTTTTTGCATGGATCAGGAAGTCATGGTCTGATCCTGAAATGTGAAACTATTAGTAGCTACTGGAGCGGTCAGTGATTGGATGTACAGATTAAAATTGTTTAGAGGTGACGGAGAAACCATTTTGAGTTCAACAATTACTGGGAAAGATGTGATAGAGAAGTAAGATAAAGCTATTGCTTAAGAAAGTTCCAGCACCAAATACGTCATAGTGAATTATATGCCTATGACCCAAGATATCCAAAGGCCTATGCTTTGCTCCTTTGCAGCCTTCTAGTGAAGATTCCAAGAGCTTGTTGGATACAATATATACCTGTTGTTTATGTGTTTAGCGCGATAGTTGATATATATACTGAGTGATACCATGCAGTACTGGGGCTTGAGGATGACTTTCTTTGGTAGGGAGCAATCCCTGACTGCAGGAATCATGCCTGAGGATAGAGAGATGTTATTAGGCTACTGTACCTTTCAGAAAATACTGTAAAGTATGTTATTAATTAAGTTGGGCTAAAATTATCGCTGAAACCACTTTAATGTCCCATTTTAACATACAATTCATTCATGAATATTGCAAAAGGTTAAAATCAAAAGTTGTGATGGAAGCTATCTATCCATATATTCTGGAGCGAAATACTCTGCTACATGGGTTTCTTACATGAGATAACCTTAGACAGAAAATGCAATGCAATAAAAAAGTGAAATTGCTTTGTGGATACAAATTATGTTATCCTGAAAGAAGGAAGCTACACTGGTGTACAGGTGCTATGTTAATAGGTATGTACTCCTGACGTCACTACCAGCTATTGTTGAATTTACCTCCACAATGTTTATCATGACATACACTTCTGTGTCATGATTGCCGTAGAGTGTACACTAATTCAACCCATGTTAATACCGTTTTTTTATCTGATTCCTATTCTCACATATTTGCTTTGACTAAGTAATACTCTTATCTCTTAATTAAACTCCTAACGTTTGCAACTGTGGATATCGTGTACAAATTTCCACAAGTGACATCACCTTAGAACTTACTTAGAAACCCTAGAATTTCCACAATGAATCTTTGCCATCATATTAGAATGGGGCAACACTCAAAATAGTCATCATCATTTGCAGAGAGGTTTGTTGAAGTTTCAAAAGTTTATGTTCTCTTTGAGATTAGTCGGTCTTTTATTCTTTTTATTCAGATTAGTGAAATAGATCAAGTTACAGAAATGTTCAAAAATTAGTTTGATTAGAAAAAGCTTAGACAATGACAGTGTATTCCATTCAGAATTTAGTTCCCATTCTAAACTAAATGACCTATCCTATCCTAAAGAGAACCTGCAAAGCGTTCCCTTTGGAAAAGAGCAAGTAGATTCTGGAGCAAAGTCAGAAAAACAAGAAAGGTAGAACTCCCCATAAAGGGTAGTTCTGGAGACTTAGCCAAGTCCCCTGAACAGCTGCACTAGCAACTGTTACAAAAGGTAGAAGGAAAGAACTACAGCAGTAGCTATGATTGTTATAGGGTTAGAAAGTCTCCTCACATAGAGCAGGGATAATCAAATAATATCTTTTGATGGCCCATCGTCTTAATCCTCGATTCCCACAGTAAACATTCATGTCGATATGAAGTCACTCAGATGCGGCTACAGCTTATTACAAAAATATACATCTACAAAGGTTCTCTTTAGAATCTATTTGCAAGCCTACTCTATTAGCGGCTTAGTGTCCCATTGTGTAACAATGATATGTTCTATGAAATGAAACATTTAAATCTGGAATGTCCTAGTTAGATCACGAAATCTAAGCTGCTGCATGCATTTAATTTCACTAATGCACTTGTTCATTATGAATATGTGGCAGAGTAAACAATCTAAATACAGTGAAGTCATATGGTATGAGGAAAAGAGAAATACATTTTCAGGAAACAGCACATTTCATAATGAGTTCAGGTTCTACAAATCAGTTATAAATTGAATTCATCTATTATAAAAGCATATACATTCCTAAAGGGATAAAGAATAAGAAAAGAATAGTGAGGCCTAGCTGGGAGAGAACAAAAGAAACGAGAGCTTTCTGCAGAAATATGTAGCATTGTCACTTGTGCACATTTAATAAAAGCACATTTTCCTAACGTCTATTTTACTATGCATTTTTATGTTAACGTTAAGGCACATTCCTATATCAATAGTTGGTAAATTGTTCATAAACATATCCAACTTCCTTACCTACCCAACTCCTTTCATTGCATTTTCTAACTCTTTATAATCCCCTTTTTTCAATACGTCAGTTCTCGCTGAAGGTTTGGGATATTAAGATAACTGTAGAGTGAGGGGATAGCACAGAGGCATTTAGTCTCATTGCACTAAATACACCATTGCCTTAACATCTATTACACCATCACCTCCTTCCCCATTCCCTACATATCTGAATAACATGTCCGCCTCAGCATCCTGCATGTTCCTCTTTTTATCTTCCTCTCTCTCTGATTCTTTTAGAACCTCCGATCTCTCCATAAATTACTCCCGATCATTTCCACGCCCTATTTTGTTTGCGCTCAATTTCATTTTGGGTTTTGTTCAAGCTGGGAAACGTTGCTGGGGAATGAATCAAATAAGGTAAACTTTAAATTTATAAATATTTTCAGGGCATGATCAGACTATTATCTGCATCCATGTTTAAATATGCAGTGCATTGATTTTTGCATTGTGAACAGATTTGTGATTCAGTTAATCTCGACAAATTTTTTATGACAGGCAAACGCAGTAAGATAATTGTACTTCTCTAAGTCAGAGGAGAAGATAGTAGTATAATTGCTGGTTCATTATAGATAAGCATACATCTCCTTCTTCTACCAGGGAGAGGAGGCATAAAGAAGACACGCTAGATATGAGGCGTTTATCTCCTTCTCTATTACCTAAGGACCATATAATATATTTGTTAAGATCCATCTCTGATGCCTGAATTTCTCTTCAGAACTCCACTGGTTTTCTTCATAATTCTACAGTTTCTTCAGGGGAGTTTCAGTTCACAGTTTCCTCATCTTCACAGATAAGTGCTTGGACAGTTGATGTTTCTCTGAATGTATGCCTATTGAGAATGCCTTTTTCAGGTACAAAGCTGTTTTGAGCTGAAGACAAGGTAATAATTCTCCATAAATCATTAAAATGCAAAAACATGCTCAACCCTTCAAATAGCACTCTTAGTTTTGTGACTAAACAGAAGCTCATGTTGGAAAATTTGATAGAGTTGCAAACCAATCTTCTTTGCATCCTAAGGGGAATCAAGAATCCTCTAGATCAAATCCAAGAGGGCTAATCAGAAAAGCATTCCTGACAATGCTAATATCCTTTATGTTTCAGGCAAGGAAAGATAAAAATTGTGCCCTTTTGAGGAAATTTGGAAAATTGTAAAAATTACAGTTGGGTACATGAAGTTGTGTCAAGGCGTTTCAACATAGACTTCCAAACAACTCCACCAGATTCAGATATAATAAGGCCCCATGGTTCTGATAAAAAAAGGTAGATTGTTGTCTTTAAAGGAGAACATATGTATGGTGGTCCAAATAAAGTTATAAAACCAGTATCGTTTGAAAAGAAAGGAAAGGAGTATTTGAAATCACTTTGCTCATCATCAAGAGATCAAGCAAATACAGACTTTTAATAGATGTGAAAATGTGAAGTATTTGAAAGTGATACATTTCAAAATGGAGACTCTATAGCAAATAACACCTATTTTTAATTTTTTTTTTTTTTAGGCTGGGGCAGAGTCATGTTGGAGACGCAATCTGGCAACACATCTGGCCAGGTCAGGTATGGGGGGGGGGTTTCCAGGGTGGGGGGAGACACTAAAAAGTTCTCATATGCTGGTTCTCTTTTATATATACGTATTAATATCCATCTTATGTGCCGTAAACCTAATAACAACCTAATAATAACCAGGACAGGAGTAGTCACTAAGGGTCCCCTATGGCTCCGATGGAAGGGCCAGGCGTGAGGGGCCAGAAATATAAATGACGGGTCTACAGTTCTTATCCTGGAATGTCAATGGCCTGCGTGTGAGGGGAAGGAGACATAAAATCTTGCAGTATCTCAGAGACTCCCCCGCGCAGGTCATTGCCATCCAGGAGACACATCTTTTAAAACAAGAGGTGAACGAAATGGTGAAAAACTTGAAATGGGTGAACAAATTTCTTTGTACTGATCATAATTCCAACATTCGGGGGATTCTTATCCTTTTTAAGAAACAGGCTAAAGCTCAGATCATAGATTACAAGGAGGATCCCAGTGGCAGAAGGCTGTTAGTCAGTGTTGAATTGGATGGGAGGGTTTTCACCTTGGTGGGATACTATGGTCCCAATCACAATGACCCGTCCTACCTAAACCTAATTCAAAGCTACCTGCTTACATCCCAAGACCCCATGATATGGATGGGAGATTTTAACTTAGTACTAAATCCCAAACTGGATAAATCGCCCAATTCCAGAGCACAGACACATACCAAATCTAGGTCAACCCTCATAACATGTATGGCAACCTTTGGGTTAGCGGATGTATGGAGGGAGAGAGCAGGCACCACGTTGGGGGTGTCCTTTCACAACCTTAGGTATAAGCACAAATCCCGCATTGACTATGCTCTTTTTAGCTACACTTTAAGGGAAGGCTTGAGGGGCGTGTTATACCTTCCATCCCATCTGTCAGATCACTCGGCAATCTCCTTCTCTTTAACACTTGGTCAACACAACAAACACACCTCCTGGTCTTTTGATCAAACAATTTTGCTCGAGGAAGTGGAGACGGGCTTCCTGATAGGAGAGTCTACCCTGGTTTTAGATCAGAATGTAAACTCGGCCTAATTGGCTATTGTGTGGAAGGCGTTTACGGCCTTCTTTTGAGGGTGTATCACTAATCGATCCTCATATAGAAAGAAGCAGTATAGGGAGGTAATATTAAATATAGAACGGGAGCTGTCACTACTAGACTCAAAATCAGGCTCTGGCAATCTGCCCTTGGAAGATCAGGAGACATGGAAAGAATTAAAAGGGAAACTTGATAACATTCTTCAGGAAAGGGTGGCCAAGAGGTGGGAGGCCAGTAAGCTCTCACACTTTGAATATGGGGAGGCCGCAGGTAAAGTGTTAGCCTGGAAAATTAAATCTGACCAGGATAAAAACTGTATCAGGGAAGTGAGAGTGGACGGAGGAGGTAATCCTAAGATCACTAATACTGATATAGGGAAAGCCTTTCAGGAGTTCTTTCAGTGTATATATAAAGATAAGACCACTGATGACCCAACGGCCAGGAATGCATGGTTAGAAAAGGCTAGACTCCCTGCGCTCTCCCTGGAGCAGAGTGAGCGTCTGGACAAAGAAATAACAGAGCTGGAGGTCAGTAATGCCATTAAACAATTGAAGAAGGGGAAGGCCACCGGACCTGATGGCATCCCTGGTGAGCTATACCGCGTTCTCGGGTCAGCTATCGTTCCAGTCTTAACATACTTGTTTAATGATATTCTAGTGAATGGAGCGACACCACCCGAGACATGGGGCGAAGCAAATATTGCCCTGATCCTAAAACCTGGTAAAGACCCGGCCGATTGTGGATCTTATCGGCCGATCTCGCTCCTAAACAATGATTATACAATCTTTGCCACTATTTTGTCGGCAAGGCTTGGGAGGGAGATCAGCACGATTATACACCAAGATCAAAAGGGCTTTATACGTGGGTGTCAGCTGGAAGACCTAACCCACGATTTGGTGGGAGCAATTGAAATCGCCTCAACTTTTGTCCTTCCTCCGGCCATTATGACCCTGGATGCCACAAAGGCATTCAATAGGGTCAACTGGCCCTACCTGGATGCAACAATGAAGAAGTTTCAATTTGGGCCTAAGTTCTGTCGAGCAATCAACCTTCTATATAGTGCTCCCAGGGCCAGCCTTTTGGTGAATGGCACTCGCACTGAACCCTTTCGAATTATGAGGGGCACCAGACAGGGTTGTCTGCTCTCTCCCCTGTTGTTTAATATTTATGTAGAACCTTTTGTTCAGATCCTGAGAGACGAATGTAGTATCCCGCCATTTACTGCGGTTGGGAGAAGACGGTCTGACTCTATGCTGACGATATCCTCATTTACACGACAGACCCTGCCCATGCCTTCCCAGTGGTTATAAAGAGGGCAGAGGAATTCGGACGGGTCTCTGGATATGAAATAAACGCAGGGAAAACTGAGCTTATGACCTGGAATATCGATAACTCACTACTTCCAGTGACCCCCTCAATCCGTTATCTGGGTGTTAAAATCACCCATGATATTGGCATCCTAGCTCGTACCAATTTAGATTGGGTCTGTCGCGAGGCAAAGGCACTAATGAAAGCATGGTCCTTTCTCCCTTTGACTGTGTACGGAAAAAACAAACCTAGTAAAAATGTCGATCCTCCCTAGATTTACGTTCATCTTTAATTCAATTCCAATTGCTTTTGATCCTAAACAGCTTCATAAATGCCAGCAGCAAATTAACTCTTTTATCTGGAGCTACAAATCGGTTAGGCTGGCTTGGAAGAAATTAAGGAGGAGGAGGGAGAAGGGAGGGCTTGCATTGCCAGACCTGGAGTATTACGCCTGGGCATTCCAGCTGTCCCACTCCAGGATGCTGTTGAAGACCCCTGAGGACAACTCAAATGGGAAAATGTTTAGGGCTATGTTAACCGGGGCTAATCTCCCGCTTGACAGTTTTTTGTTTAAGTTTGGTCATCAGAGATTCTTTAAGAAGGTGAGACTAAAGATTCTACAATCATTGATGAGAGAATGGGTTCGGATAAAGACTAGAGTTGGGTTGGCATATTTTTCTAATCTCGCCCCAATCTGGGATTCCCCGGGGCTCCCCCCCTGTCTAAAAGACAGTCTTGCTATACCCTTATGAGAAGCTGGGATTCACAGATGGGGAGAGTTGATGGCGGGATGCTCTTTGGTGGAATTGGAAGTGCTCTTCGAGAGGGTTGGCCCAGCCCTATCCAGATTCAAATACTTGCAGCTGGCCAGTTGGTCTCGAGAGCAGTTAAGGAGAAATGATCAGGTCAGGGAATACAGTCCTCTAGAGAAATATATGGTAGAAAGACAAGTGGGGTGCAAGGAGGTAGCCTTCTGGTACTGGTCCATTATGGAGGAGGCTGATGGTGAATTTAAGCTCCCGTCAGAATTGTGGGGGGCAGAATTGGGGACACAGAGTGAAGATTTATGGCTTAGTTCTTATAGCCTTTTATACAAAGTTGTTAAGCCTGCATGGTTAAGAAGTAACTACCTGCTTACATGCCATCGGGCTTATCTCTCCCCCCAAAGGCTGTCTAAATTCCAGCTAGGAAAGTGTTGTAATAAGTGCCTCCTCCCAGCAGCTTCGGACACTCATATGTTTTGGGACTGTCCCGGTATCAGTGTATACTGGGAAGAAATTAGGACTACTCTGGAATCAATCCTCAACTCAACTCCGATCTCTATCAGTCTGGCACTAGTTATATTTGGCCTAGAGGATAATATCACGGGGTGGGAGAGGACCTTCCTGTTCTATGCAATCCTCCTTGCAAGACGGCAAATATGCAAACATTGGGTCGATTCCACCCCTCCAACCCATGCAGAATGGCTGTCATCCCTTTACGAAACATCAAAGGCAGACTCAGCTAGATCTGGTAGCTCTCGGAGTCTTTCCTTTTGGAATTTATTAGTCAAGTGGAGACGCTAAGTTATTCGGGCCACCGTTTTTTTTTGTTTTTTTTCCCCTGGGTCCGATGATTATGCCCTCACACTCCATGGTCCAGATGGGGGTCTGCCGGATCACAACGAAGTCAGGGCCAACAGGCTGCAATAAGCCTAGATGGAGTACAATCTTCCTAAAAAGTACCTCCTGCCAATCATACACATCTGTCCAGGTGCAGGAAGAGGCCCCGGTTTTGCTCTCTCCTGGTAGGACATGAGGTGGTTGAATACTTCTTGGAACGAGGATACGGCGGCAAATGAGGACACATAAAAAAAAAAGCAAATAACACCTATTTTGTCACAGAGAATTCTTTACATCAGGAATTTTCGAAAATGAGTACCAGTATGTTCTAATGAGGCACTGTTGTCAAATGTGTCTGAGGTTTATTATTGGAAACCTGTTTTGGAAATTCCAGTTTCTTCCTTTTCAACTGAAAACCTCAGAGAAGTATTATTTATTATTTTATTATTTATTTTAAGCATTTGTTAAGCGCACTATCACCATTGCAGGCATCCTGGTGCTGACTAGATCAGAAAGAGGCATGGAAGTGAATACAGAAGCGAGAATTATCGGGCAGTTATCGTGGGGAATAACCAGGTTTTAATCCTTCTCCTGAATGGGAGAAGTTCAGTAATGTGCCTAATTTCGGCTGGGAGCGTGTTCCAGAGCTTGGCTGCTGATACCCCGAAGGATGTGCCTCCGGATCTGACTTTCTTGAATCTGGGGACTATTGCCAGCTTGGCCTCAGAAGAGCGAAGCTGCCTAGTTGGAGTATACCAGGCAAATTTCGATTGGAGGGAAGCAGGGCCAATTCCATGGAGCGCCCTGAATGCTGTACAGAGGGCCTTGAATGGTATTCTCTGCCTTACTGGTAACCAGTGGAGTTTGCTCAGAGAGGACGGCCCGTGTGCTCTTCTTGGCAGCCCCAAGGCCAGATTAGCAGCTGCTGATTGGACCCTTTGTGGCCTGTCCAGCAAGAACCCAGGGGATCCTAGCAGAAGGGCATTGCAATAGTCCAGTCTGCTGAGGATGGTACATCTTACCACTTGGGCACGAGCATGGGACGGTCGGAGAGGCAGGACTTTTCTTAGGGATCGGAGGATGGCAAAACAGCAGGCAGTAGTCTTTTGTATATGCGTCTCCATACTGAGCCTAAGTTCCGGACTGATTCCACCGGCCGGACTGTGGTCCCTGTTTCAGGGGGCCAGAAGTTATCTGAGAAAGGCCGGGGAATCTTAGTTCCAGCGCTGAAGAGCACCTCCGTTTTCCCTGTGTTAAACTGGAGGGAGTTGTCCTTTAGCCAGCGAGAAGTATCACACAAGCAGTTGTGGAAAACCTCAACCGATGTGGAGTCCTCTCCTTCTAAGGAGAGGATCATCTGCATGTCGTCAGTGTAGTTGACAATTTTAATGTTGAAGCTTTTGATTAGTGTAATCAGAGGTCTGAGGTAAAGGTTAAATGGATTGGGCTAATTGCTGAGCCCTGGGGAACCCGTGAGAGATCAGAGTAAAAGCTGACTGGAAAGGGGAGATAGACACCGCCTGCTGCCTATCCTGCAGAAATGAGTGGAACCACTGCAATGCCGACCCTCTTACTCCCGCCTCAGACAGCCGCTTCAGCAAAATCTTATGGTTCACCGTGTCAAAGGCGGCAGACATGTCAAGCAGGATCAGAAACGCTGCCTGCCTTCTGTCTGCACGCCTTTGAAGCTCGTCCATAGCGGTGATTAGGGCGGTCTCGGTTCTGTGGGCGGGTCGGAAGCCAAATTGATCAACATCTAGAAGTTGATGCTGTTCCAGATAGTTGGAGAGGGTGTTGCTAACCAGACGTTCGACAATCTTGGCTGGGAATGGTAGCAGGGAGATGGGACGATAGTTTTTAGAACAATCCAGGTCGAGAGAGGGCTTTTTTAGCAAAGGAGATACTAACGCCCGCTTCCATTGAGCTGGGACAGACCCAGTCACAAGAGATTGATTACAGATTAGATGGAGTGAGGGGAAAAGTTCCTTCTCAAATTCCTTCCAAATTTTATGTGGAACAGGGTCTAAGGGAGACCCAGAAGAAATCTCTCAGGCTAGTTTACAGAAGGCCTCGTACTTAAGAGGTGGGAACTCGAGAAGAGGATCATTCGGAGTCAAGGTTGGCCCAGCTAGCTAGTCCACCGAGGATCCCAGTCTCAGGTCGGGGGGAGGGACAGAGTCTGGCGAGACTTCCAGGACCCTAATGATGTGTTCGATTTTTTCTTTAAAGAAAACAGCAAGGTTCTCGCAGAGTTCTTGGGAGTTGATGATGGCGTTTTTGGCACATTCAGGGTTGGTAACGCTATTCAGAATATTAAAAATGCTTCTAGAATTGTTGGTGGAGTTACAAATCATGGACGAGTAATATTCTGCTTTTGATTTCTTAATCAGTTTCTTATATTCACGAACTTTAATTTTCCACAGCTCCCTAAAGGTTTCTGTATAGTCATGTCTCCACCTTCTCTCTGCTTGTTTGCAACCCTGCTTCAGAGCGGAGTCAGTACCCTTGCGACTGCGAATTTTTAGAGGGGCATGAGCATCAAGGATAGCTGTGATACCTGTGCATAGAGAGGAGTAGTTTTCATCTACTTGTTTTTCCTCATCAAAGAGTTGCTCCGGTTGGAACACTTCCCCTAGGGAGTGCAAACGAGTAAGTGCTCTCCAGTCTCTGCAATTAAATTTACTGGTCAACCCAGGAGCCTTGTGATGGCCACCGTCCATGTGTATAAAAAATTTGATAAGTGAGTGGTCTGTCCACTCCATAGGTAAGGTTTCCCCCATCGCCACTAGATGAGGAACCGCGCACAATAGATCTAAAAGGTGTCCGGCCTTATGGGTTGCCCCAGTGACCAACTGGGAGAGGCTGAAGCTTTCGCAGGAGTGAAGTAAGTTGCGGAGACCAGAGTCAAGGGCGCCATTGCGCCAGAGATTAAAATCCCCAAGAATAATCAGTTTATGATGGGAAAGTGCAATATTAGTCAGAGTGACCAAAAGCACTTGTTGTTGCTGAAGGCTAAATGCACCTGGTGGGCGATAGCATACTATCTCAGTAACAGTAGTCCTGGAGTGGGCCTGAATTGATAAGCCTAAAAGTTCAATGCCTTCGGTCGGATCTAAAACAAGAACCTTAATGTTACAAGATGCAATAAAAATTCATGAAATTGCTCCCCTGAAAGTGTTTTATGGCGAAGAGATTCAGGTTTATGAAGTACTTCTGCATTCTTTGTCAACGGAACAAGCATAAAAGGACATGTCCTGGACAATTCAAGGATTTAAGGGATTTGGTTTCCTGATCAATCAAAAGCAGTGACAATTGCAACACATGAATATTCTGGAGTAAATAGGTACTCGGTTTTTCTCCCTCTGAGCTCAGCAAACAAGTTTGAACAAAAATGATCTATCTTGCTTCGGAAGGAAGGTGCCACAGCAGGGAAATACATTTGATCTGAAGACAATATGGCAAGTAAAAAAGCACACACATGCAATATGCCATGTTGTAACTGATATGGGTTTTCCTTTGTTGTTTGAGTTTCCTTTATATTATAAAGGATTATAATCATATGATTTCTGTAACAAAATCATTTCTGTCTTCTGCAGTGGTGGTTAATGGGCAGGGTGATGGACGTTTAGCCAGATTTGGAAATTTCAGTTGCTCTTTAAAGTGAATTGACCTGTGGTATGTCTCTTTGGCTGGTGTAGGAGAATCATCAATTCAGGATATTTGTAAAGCTGCAACGTGGTGTACGCCTTCTACTTTTGTCAAACATTATGGAATGAATGTCACTCTATTTTAAGTGACTGGTTCGCTCTATTTTAGCCTGGCCTTTAAATATCTTTTTTCCTCTGTTCTCCTTCACTTGACATTTGGACTGTGATTGCTATAGCTGCACATTATTTTCCCTCTAAAATCAAATTCACAAGCCCTGTTTTTATTACCACCCATAGCCCTACTTTATTGTGTCTCATTTGGCGTCTTTCACGCGCATCCCTGGTACACATTAACTTCTCTCAAGGCATGGGCCTACTGCCACACAGATCTTTCCTCAAAGGGAATTCAGCCTTGCAAACACAGAGGTGTTTCAGGGGTAAATGATACCCACTTCAGAGGTAGGGTACTAAGTTTAAAAAAAAATCCCTCTGTTTCAGTAACAACTGACACATATTCAATGCTTTTCCTACAAGTGAAACTAGAGCTACTCCCACGTCCATAGAGCTAGTCAACCATTGTTCCAATAGATTATCTAGGGCAAGATGTACGACTATTAAGTTTAGTGAGTCACAAATTGCAGAAAATTGCTACTCGCAATTTGCGACTAGCTAAACTAAATGTACAACACTGTCTCAGGTATTGTTTGTGATTCCCAATGTGTTGGCAAATTGCATACCTCATGAACATTAATGAAGATGTCACAAATTGCAACCCCATTGCAAATGGCTAGCACTCCCAGGGATGGTGGCCTGCTGGGGTCAGCAGACCACCATGACTGGGAAAGCTTTTAAATAAAGCAGTTTTTTATTTTAAATGCAGCTTGTTCTCCTTAAAGGAAAACAAGATGCATTTAGAAAAGAAAAATGAAACTTTCGAAGCTTCATTTTTTAAGGGCAGGCAGTGGTCACAAAGGGGAAGGTTTTCCCTGGGGACCCCTTCCTGTTTGCGAATGGTTTACCGCCTACTTGAAGTACGTGGTAAAATTCAAGTGTTTTGCGGCCATAAAACAACAGTACATGGTGTGGTGACTTGCTATTAGGAAGGGATGCCCCTTTCTAATAGCGAGAGCCACAAATGCTATTTTGCGAGTAAGTGACTCCCAAAATAGCATTTGTACATGCCTGGAACCGTTTTTTGGTCGCAAATGGGCCGATCTACCGTTTGCAGCCGCAAAAAAGGATTGTACATCTGCCCCCCAGTGTTTAATGCAGCACAAGTGCTTAACAGTAGACAGTATCAAGGAGGAATACTGCCTTGTAGTATTAGCATTATGGATCATCTAGTTTTATGATCAGATCTCATAATTGCTGTGAGCAATTATGTTACAAAAATTGTGTGACTGGGTTTCTGGATTTCCACTTTCTCCCTACACAAACTCAGAACCTTCTTGTTGTGTAAATTCTTCAGCTCCAATTTGGCTTCTTCAATAGCAATTTCATACTTCAAGTATTTACCAACCAGTGAAGGCAATTATGACTTTCAACTAATGTGATGACAGATGTCTAACTCCTCAATTCATAGTTTGATCAGTTGTTTTATTATATTGTTTCCTTTCAGCCGTAGGACTCACACTATTGCTGAAAGGGAACTATCTCATTAGGATTAACACCTTGGTCATTAAGGCAACACACAAAAGTCTATAGTAGACTTATTGATGCACTAAATAATCTCACTAAGTTTTAAATGTATGTCCAATTTGTTTAAGATAGTGGTTTGCAGTAGATGTATTACCCAGCTGAGTTTTCTGGATGTGATTAGACCCTGTGGGCTCCAGGATATGGATAGCTCTCTGCAGTCAGTGTATTAACTACTGAGTTACAGCTTGTGAGCTACAGATTACACAAAGAGTTTGAAGTGGGCACTGCAATTTATTATGGCTTATCGCTCACTTTGTGATTTCAGCAGGCATCCCTGTTCATTCATTTCTATTGTTTTTTTTTACTTTTGTCATTATCTTACCTTTCTGTCCTTTTTTGCACTCTTGTGTAACTTTGTGCTACTTTTTGTCTGAAGCATTTCGCTTCTTTTCACTTTTTTATATCTCTTTTCATTTTTCCCCTTGCTCCAATTCATTCTGTTCTGCTAAGCTAGTTTGTTTTTATTAGTCATGTATTATTTAGTTTCTTCCATATCCCCATCTTTCTGGGGGTATGTTTCTTTCATTTTCTTAGGGCTTGCAAAATGTGGAAGATCTACTGTGACAATACCTACACTTCTAGTGGGCTTTTAGTCCTAATCTTTTGTTGCCTTTTTTGCCAGTATCACAGGGTTTCATCTTTTTTATGGCTATTCTTCCTCTTCTTGAGTTTGTCTTTCCCCTGGAGCATACCATATTTACATTCTTTTGACTGTGTCCTTCCACACACACTATCAGGAACCTATTTTATTTGTTTGCGTACAGCAATACATGGAAGTGCATGTGTTTTATGCCTTTCTCGTCTGCATTCCACACACATCCAAACCCCTACACTGTCTGTGTTTTTCTGCCTAAACACATCCATTGCTTTCCCACTTCCCCATCCATCTCCACCCTGCTTAGCTTTTCGGGTTATTTATTTTTAGTTAAACACAAAATTGAGCATTGTTACAACTTAGGCATCATATACATTGTCACACTTTCCAACCCGACCCCCCCTCAATGCTATTCTCAACTTTGCTTGATGGTTCTGCCAGGGCCGTCTGTCCCACAGACTGCAATGGTGTCTGGGGCTCCACATGTATTACCTCTATAGTCATTCCACTGCCCCCAAATTTTAAACCACTTCTAAGGGAGCCCCTACTTTCATAGAGATTTGTGCAACTATTGCACAGCATTACCAAAAAGCGAAGACAACACAGAACACGATGCAGGACCTCATATGGCAGCACCTCGCAGTTTCTGATCAACGGCTCCCTCAGAAACAATGCAGCACAAAGCAGCACAACACAGCCTGGCGCAGGACCTTGCATTGCAGAACCTCGCAGCTCCTGATTGGTGGCTTCATTAGAATCGAGGTAGCGTGGAGGAGACTGATGCAGGGCCTTTCATCTCAATACGAAGGATACTAAGATACAGCTCCTAGCAGGCTGAGCTCCATTCTGGACCCAGCCCCTACTTCATAACCATCAGGTTGAACTTGTGACTTTTTCCTGGCCCAGTGCAACCCGATAACTGTAGTTAGTGCATTCAGCTTCTTGGAGCTATTTTCACTTAGGACTTTAAAATTCTATATCTTTGGTTCTACTGATTGCATTTTTGTTAGTCTGGTATCATTTTATTTATTAAAGATTACTCTATTTTATCAAATTTGATTTGTGATTTTTCTTGTGCTGTGGGTTCTCTTACTTGCTGGTTGTGTGTTGTATAAATACTTTACACAGTGCATCTAAGTTAAACCTGAGTGCTATGTGCCAAGTTACTATAGGGTTAAGCACAGGTTTATTTAGTGGCTTTTTGTGGTTAACCTTGACAAGATTGTGGTTGTTGCCTAGGTGAGGCTTCCACCCCCTCAACCAATAACCCGAGTTCTTACAAGGTGTTTTGCTTGACAACTTAACTAGTAAGGTCCCAATCAAGAAGGAGCAGGATATCCCATTTTGGCCATCAGCTCCTGTAGCACCCAAAAAGGGATTATAATGTGAGCGAAAACTCCAAAAGCAAATAGTGAATATGCATTACTCTCACACCGTGGATTGGAGAATAATGCATTATTAGTGTGCTATTTCCCATTCTGGGGTGTGAATCTCTGAAGCCAGAGCAAATTGCCCAACCACTAATTTGCACTCTCTGTGTTTATGCACATTAGAGAGCATGCATTTGGCTGCTCCACAGGAATAAGGACCTTAACACAAAGCGCAACGCCTAGCAGAAGTCTTGTCTAAGGGCATTTTCTTCCACCAAGACAGGTGGCAAGAGATTTCCTTTTCTAGTCATCCCTACCAACCATTATTCCCGGAGTAGTGACGTTAATAATCTTCCCATCCTACACTCCCATAGGCAATAATTTTTATTCTGCTATGTCTTGAGCAATCAAAACTTGATGTAACAGATGCCCATACTTTATAGTGTGGGCATTCCTTACTCATCCGGCTTCCCTTTTATATTAAAACAAAAACAAAATACAATGGGATTATATATTGTACACTCCCAATACTTTAGTAAGAACAGTTGCTAAATTATTGCTACAACATAAAACTGCAGTTACATGAGGGGGTGTGACCTTGCGCTGACCAACATGGTTGCACCATAGCAGAACTCAGGAGACAAAAGTGAGAAATACCCCAACATCCGCCAAATAATCTGTCCGACATGCAAAAAATGCGAAGGGCAAGAAATGGAAGTGAAGTGGACACCTGAAGGAGAAGCAGCACTGACTCTATGTGGTCCATTGGCTGCAGGGCTTGAACAAGCTGGAGCAGCCCTGGAACTCCAAGAGTGACCTCTTAGGCCTGAGGGTACATTGAAAGTGGGGTAGCGCGGTCTTCACTCTGATAACAATGGTGTGTGGAGGAAGTCGAGGAAAGACTCAGGACCCCATTATGTTCGTAGAGGAGTCAGGATACAAGCAGATGCTGAAATGACAGTACAATAGGTGGCTTCAATGGGCATAGCAGGAGGGAGCAGGTAAGAGGGCCTTGCCCCCCAGGGCCTAGGAGTGGAGTGAACTGTTGAATGCTCCTCGGCCTGTGACAAAAGGCAGCAGATCAACCATGTGCTGCATAATCCGGGGCAGTGGAAACCTAAACCCCATACAGGACTATGGGTGGGTAGTGAAAGCCCAGAGGCAGCAAGGAGAGGGGCCGCAGAGTGTTATAACATACAATCTTGGACGGCAGCTGACCCCTCTCAGCCAGTGGTGGTGAAAACTCCTGCGCTGCTTAACAGTAGCAGCAAAGTTGCGGGTAATCACAACTCCCATGTGGGCATGGTGTGTGGTGGATCCGGCAAGCTGTACAACTGAATAAAATGGACAAATGTGCAGTGCATAAACCACTGGCTAAGGCAATGCCATGGCTAAGCACTGCCCTCCAGCAAGAAGCAACAGGAGATTTTAGATGAATTGACGCCCTCCCTAGCAGATGTTATGAAATCTATACATGATGTCAAACATATACTGGACCCAAAGATTGACTTAGTGACAATGGAAGTCAAGCTCCTGAGAGCAGATGCCTGAGAAATGGGCATTAGGGTATCAGAGACAGAGACAGCAGAGAAGGCCTTAACAGACAACACAAAGGCCCTATGAGAGCAGGTGGATTAACACCGCAGGGTAAACAATCACATAATGGCAAATCTTGAAGATTATGAAGAACAATCAAGGAGGAATGATATTAGACTGGTGGGTATTCCTGAGAGAGCAGATGGAATCAGCGCTGAGCTCTTCTTGAAGCACTTTATCTTCAATACCCTCAAGGTGAAGAGTATCCAAAAATTATTTTCAATTGAGAGGGCACTTAGGGTCTCGACCCTGACGCCATGGCCTGGAGCCCCACAAAGAACAAGGATAGCAAGCGTGGGCAGATGATGAGGGAAGAAATATATTGCAGACAGGGTTATGGGAAGGAACACGGTGAACCTCTGCTCTCTCTATGCACCTGCCTCGCTGCACAACCCAGTGCTTAAAACAATAGCTTGCTGCTACTGCAGAAGCTGGATGGTATACTGATGTTGGAAGTAGATCTAAATCTGGTAGCTAATGAGGAAGAGTATAGAGATTATCGCAGGCCAGACAGGAGGATGAAGACTCTATTCCAGTGATGTCTGGAGGCCTTCAACCTCATAGATCTTTGGGGAGGACAAAACACCTTGGAAAGACAATACACCTTCTACTTAGGGCACATAATAGCAGGTTCCTGATAGACTATGTAATCACAAATAATTTCCAGGTAGGATGTTTAGTAAGGGCACAACATATGGCCAGTTGACCACTTCCCCCTGTGGATTGAAATTACTGGGGACTCAGAGGATGAAGGTACTCTATAGACCCCTGGTATCTCAAGGATAGAGAATTCACAGAGAAACTGTGTAAATCTACTGACTAATATTTTGCTGAGAATAGGGTGACAGTGGGCTTGGAGGCAACACTACAGGAGGCATAGAAGACGGTACTAAAGAGGACATATAGTATCACTTACAGCAGGGAAAAAGAATGTATGACAGAGCCAAGCTTAAGAGATCCTTAAGCTAGAAAAGGGCCCATCATGTGACTCACGACCAGACCATAGAGCATCAACTCCTGCTAAAGCATCAGGAGTATAGGAGTAATGTTGAGGGAGGTGCTTGAGTCAGCCATCTGGCATCACAGAGAAGGAGATATGAAGTGAGAAACAAGGCAGGCTAAACTGTTGGCCGGGCTGGGTCAGTGGGACCAAAATATAGATTTAGTGCTGTAGGTACAGCTGCCTTTTAGGGAAATAGCAGAGGCTATAGATAGGTATACACACAAGTCACCAAGGTGACCTCTGAGGAGATTGCACACTTTATCAGAAATGTTAAGATGTCATAGCTCTCCACAACAGGTAGAGGGTTTAGAGGCCCCAGTAACAGCTAATGAAATATTTATGAAAATAAGGGGACTGCAATCAAGTAAATAGTTAGGCCCAAATGGACTGTCAATAGAAATGTACAAAGCAATGCCTAGTAAATTGACTACTCATATGCTGCGTATGTTCAAAGAGGTCCTCACAAAGGGGAAGCTTCCCCCGACTAACAGCTTGTCACAATCAAAGTCATACTAAAGGAAGGGAAATTACCTGATAATTGAGCCTCCTATTCGTAGATCTATATCATTATCAAATATGGAGGCTAAGATCCTGGCAAAGGTCTTGACTGCCTGCTTGTAGTATGTCATATCAATTCTGGTCCACCTGGATCAATCTGGCTTCATGCTAGATAGAAGTACAAGACTCAATGTGGGTAGATTATATAAATGTATGGAATGCAGTTAGGAAATACAGGTGTCCAAGTCTACTGATTTCCTTTGATGCGGTCATGGCTTTTGATGTGCTGGAATAACCCTACATGTTTGTGGTACTAAACAATCTGAGCTTCGGCCCTAATTTTACACGATGGATTGAGCTTCTGTACATCAGACCACCATCAAGGGTGAGAGTTAATGCAGTGCTATCAATTCCAATTCAGCTAGGCAGGGGCACAAGGCATGGATGTCCCTTGTCACTGATGATATTCACACTTGCCCTACACCAGATAACAGGATTACCTATATGCAGACAATATATTGCCATAAGTGGCACAGCCCCACCTGACAATAGATAGGATACTGCAAATATTTTGAAAGTTAGGGAAATATTGTGGCTATAGAATACATTTGAGCATTTCTCACATATATTCATTAAGTTGAACACATATCTGCATACCAAGAGTGTGCCCAATACAGATATCGCACCAGAGATTTGATACCTGAGCATTTATGTCTCGAGAGATAGGAGCACTTTTTTGTAATATAAATTATACCTGATACTGGACAAATTCAATGGGGACATCGTGCACTGGGGTACCCTGACAATGTCATTGATTGGTAGGGCTGCTATGTTCAAAATGATTTACATGCCTAGATTTTTATACCCACTATGAATTCTCCATACAAAATTCTGCATACTTTCTTTCAGAAGCTGGACTCTGAATGTATGCTGCTGTGGGATAGGAACCGCCAAGGATAGAGTTCAGTAGCTGATGAGAGGGAACTTTGAAGGAGGAATTGCACTGCGGGATATACAGAAGTATTACTGGGCCACGCAATTAGCCATGATAAATGACTGAATATTTGCACAGCTAGATGAGCCGGCGGTCAGGATCGGCAAGCATGAAATGTGGGACAGACGCTATATGGCAGCTCTCTGTAGACTTGATGTAGCAGCAGCCTTGTTAATGCACACCAATGTAGTTGTGCTAGTGTGAAGGGAAGCCATACAATTTATGGGGTAGGGAGTGCAACTGATGGGCACATACCCTTTATGGGACAGCAACTACCTGTCTGAGGTGGGCAAACTTGTTGGTTTCCAAGCTGGAATTGAATTGACATGAGCAAGCCTGGGGATCTCTGGGTGGAAAATTACAATATCCAATTTAAGGACCTTCAAAAAGAATATGACATACCAGACTCTGGGGCCTTTTGATTTCTCCAGATCCAACATGCTATGGTGGCCCATATTAAACAAGCATTGGTAAATGCATTGAGTTTTGCCTATGCATTTCTTAATAAGGTTTTTTTTAAGTTTTAGATTGGTGAGCAGTTGAGCAATATAAATTAAAGAAAGAGTTAATGAGGCAGGAGGAGGGAGGTTAAAGGGGGTTAGGAATACCAGAGAGCAGGAAGGGGGTGGGAGGAGGGGGGGTGGGTTGAAAATAACAGTGGAGGCCAACAGGGAGACAGCAGGGACATGCACTCTCTATGAGTACAAGGTGGAAATAAAAATAAAGAGTACTTGCGGCATACATATGAACGCCTCCTGGTCAACTGTTAGTTTTTGGGCAGCAAGTGCTTAAATATATGAAGCACAGATGCATGCATCAGCGGCAATGCCTGGCTTGTGTACAGTGAGCCGGATTTCAACCACTAAAGAGTGTTGAACCAAATTGCCACCTCTGTGGTGGAATGAGTAAAACTCACATCAATAGGCCACTTTCAATAGTTTACAAACACATTCAAGCCTTAGTTCGAGGACTGCAGTTAATCCCCAAATCCTTAAAATATTTCATTAAAGGCGTCAAATACAGAAAACAATGCATGCCCCCAGGGAAACTACATGATTTGCAGCGAGAAGATTATGTAAACCGAGTAGGACACTTGAAATGCATGCCGCGAGGAGATTAGGTAAAGGGCAGACATGCAAAATATAAAAAAAACAAGCACTTCCAAGGCGTGCAGCCAGGGGATCTAAATGACGTGCAGCGTGAAGATTAGGTAAACCAAGAAGCACGCTTGAAATGTGTGCAGTGGGGAGATTAGGTAAAGGACAGATGTGAAAAACATTTTTACAAAAGTTCCTACTAAAAGAATATGAAAACAGTACTTGGGCCTTGGGAGACTGATGATACATGAGAGACAACAGTACAGCCGATAGAAATGGAAGTAAAGAAAATGGCAAGCACAGGAACCAATAAAAAGAAAGAGGGTGGGATGTAATTTCCTTTTAAGTATGATATTGAATACAATATATTTCACAAGCACAGTGCAATTGCTGTGCAGGTGAAAACTAAATAGGTATAGTCCGCTTGGATTTCTCCCCGCTAGAGGATAGAGTGCTGAATGACCCTGTGGAAAAAAGCAATTGCCGTTATTTATAAGAAAATGGTTGATATGCTTTATTTCGATACATAAAAATATCTTAAAAGCAGTATGTACAACAAATATTTAAAAAAGGGCATTCACCAAATGTACATAACAATACATCCAAAGGGATAAAACAGACGATAAAAACATTGGGATAAATAAAATTAAAAAATAATTTAATTGATACAGAAAGCCTATTTGAACGAATCAACCAAGACCATTTTAAAAATTTTGAGATGCCACAAACTACAAGGGCGGAAGTGTCTGTTAATAGAATGCGTGAGGCCACTGAATATTGGCGGGTGCCAAATGATCTGCAAACTGGTTTGAGCCAACGCTTCCTTGGGTTACAATAGTCTGGACATTCAAAAAGGATGTGAGCAACCGTCTCCACCCACGTGGAACATAGGGCACAATAGGGGGAATGCTGGGAGGTCCATTTCCATCTCGGTAGCAAATTTCCTACTGGTAGGGTGTCCACCCTAAACCTAAAGTACAATGCCCTATCAAATGCGATGGAAACCAGATCAAGATAGGGTTCGTAGGCCACCACGTCTTTAATTCGTAGTAAAGCTGCAGTGGAGTTGCAATACAGTTTCTTCAGGGTGGCTTTGGGTGGGGCAGAGCGAGTAACCCATGCTTCGCCCAATCCCAGCTCCCCCAAGAGCTTTTGATATCCCTCAACCACTTTACCCTGTGCCAACCCCCCATGGCCATCACCGCGGACAGGCCCTCAGCGTATGAGGCAAGTTTGGGGACCTTCCACAAACGAGCCCACAAAACAACTCTCCCGACAGCCTTCAAAAATTGAAAGAAAGCGGGGAGGGCGACTTGGGCCCCTTGGAACAGATGGAGTAAGAGGAGGCACTAAGAGACCAAGTCGTAGTAGCGATCAGATCAGGTTTTAGAGCCCCAGTTAAAGTAACTATCAGATGAGGATTTAGAATGGTTCAACAGTGCATCCTCCGTAGATCCTATTTTTCAATGTAGTTCTGAAGAAAATGGGCATAACCGACTCAGACTGCTGTCTCAGAGGCTGCACCCCAGGTGGGCTTCTTAATTTATAAGCTGTGAACATACTCCAATGTGCAGGGCTATTGGGATGAAATAGGAGCGTAAGGCAGGAGTGGTGTGGACCAGAATACACAGATCGGTGAAACAGATGATACTGAGCATATGGGGTAAAGAAAGATTCCCGAAATGTACAACAATATGGTTGACTCTGGGATGGGGAGTGGCAAAAGAAACATTGCTAGGCTGCAGGGGTTGGGAGAACAGTCCATGACAGCGGTATGGAAGGAAGACATAGAGCAGTGCATGCTGGTGAGCAGCAAATCATTGAGGGAAGGGGCTGCTCTGCAAAAAATGGATGAAGGTTTGGGGGGCATGACAGGCACCTAGAGATCTCAACGGTAACAGCAGTTCCAAGTAAGAAATGAAGGAGGGAAGGTGGCTAAGGAGCTGCCTGGATCCTTGTTGGGAAATAACATATTCATTGTGAAATAATACTCCGTACAATCATTGAATATTGTGGACTATTGTTGAGAGGTCCCATTTGAGACACAGTTGTGTTATGGTTGGTTAACATACAACAATGTTTATTAAAAATGACTTCAGTTACATTAAAAAGTGAAACTGTGATCTAAGTCAATTATGCTTGTTCATACTGGAAGCTCTTTTCCTATTTGCAGCTCCTTAATTTTACTTCAAGCTATTTACCTGTGTTTCCTGTAAACGTCTTTATCTCGAGATCCTTTGGCATTGGGAGCAAAAGGGGTGTGGAAGGAGAGAATTCCAATGCTTGATTGAAGCTCAACAAGAACTGAGGATTATCAAGGAGTGTGATAGGTGATCTGCGTTTGAGGAGATGATGCAGTCAGGAAGAGTAGAAAATGGCATGATTCTCACCCTCCTTGCTCTACAGTGATTGCAGATGATGAGATGTGGGGAGCCAGGGGCAAAGGGTCTCTCAATTCTTTGGGTGCAGCTAGATGAGAACTGACATGAATCCAAGAAGAGCATATCCCTGCGTGGGCTGGGGTATTTCCACCAACCTAAGCATGCAGAGCAAGAGGAGCAGGAGTAATGGGGGACTTTGTGTACCATTATGTGAACCATAGAGTTGGCTAGTAGGGTTTGTTTTGGAATGTGCTCTCCTCGAAGCAAGTTACATTCAATGAAATAAAGGTTATGCAAATGGTGGATCTTTCACAGGGGGTTTTAATAACAGTAATCAAAGAAACAATCTTTTAAAGTGGCTGTCATCTTTTACAAGTTCTCATTACACAAAAATAAACATTGACTTTTCCAGGGATGTAGTAAACTCTACATCTGTAATTTTTGGTACTTCATTAGCTTTGGGAGTCACACAGGTATTTTCCCACTTGCATGAAGTTGGTAGTTGCGCACAATATCCTGCATTTCACCCTGGTCAGAGAGGGTCTCCCTACCTGCGTATGGCACAGCCATAAGGAATATGCTTTTTGAACTTCTGATTGGATATCTCATGGGACTTCATGGTGTAAGTCATTTTGAAATGTTGATGTTTGCATACATCATAAAGAATGTGGAGTAATGAATGCAGATGGAGACATGGTAGTGGCATTTACTGGAGAAGCTGCTGTGTTTGTGTACTGACTATCGCTCACATTGCTCATCTGAAGACAGACGCATGCAGACTCAAGCTGACGAAAGGCCACATGCAGAACATTCTAATTGAGGTGCAGTGGGATTTACCTATAGAGGTTAATGTCTCCCAATGCACAGTACTTCATTATCAGGATATGTACAACCCACCACTATATGCCCTACCTTTCACATACACTGCACTCTGCCCACGGGGGTACCTTCGGCCTAACTGAGGTTGACTTACATTCAATAAAGGGGAAGGTTAGGGCCTGGCAAGTGGGTGCCTAGCAAGCGGGTGCACTTGCCAACTTGGCATGGCAGTTTAAAACTGCACTCACAGACACTGCAATGGCAGGACTGAGACAAGTTTACAGGGTACACATCTGGGTGGCACAGCCAGTGCTGCAGTCCCACAAGTGCTACGCAAGCAAATGATGGACGGAACGCTGTATGAATCATACATTCACCCCCAGTCAAGAGATCTGAGTTAAATCCACGTTCTTTTGCCCACCATGCCACCCCAGTTTAGACCAGCCATATGCAAATCAGTCTTCTTGACCTTGTGCTTCATGGGACCCTGTGCTTCATGGGAACAGTCCAGACCGAACTACCAAGCCAGGTTCTCCCTAGACCGGAAACATGCATCCAGGGCCCGGTTTCAGGGTATGTCACCCTTCATCAGCCAGGCTAGCTTGAATCCAGTGGCACAGTGAGCAAGGGACCCACGTCTGGGCATACCCATCCCACTTAGGGCAAAAAGTGCTACGCAAACAAAAGATGGACAGAATGCTGAATAAATCGTACATTCACCACCAGTCAAGCGATCTGGGTTTAATCCATTGTTCTTTTGCTCACCATGCCATATGCAAATCAGTCTTGACCCTGTGCCTCATGGGAACAGTCCAGACCGATCTGCCAAGCCAGGTCCTCCCTGGACCGGAAACAAGCATCCTGGGACCAGTTTCAGGGTATGTCACCTTTCATCAGCCAGGCTAGCTTGAATCCAGGGGCACAGTGAGCAAGGGACCCACATCTGGGCATAGCCATCCCACTTAGGGAGAAAAGTGCTTTGCATACAAATGATGGATGGAATGCTGAAGGAATCATACATTCACCCCCAGTCAAGACATCTGGGTTAAATCCATTGTTCTTTTGCTCACCATGCCACCCCAGTTTAGACCCAGCCATATGCAAATCAGTCCCACAAGTAGCATTTGATTTACAGGCCTTGGGCACACACAGTGCACTTACCAGTAAATCAAATATGCATATCATGGATAACCAATCAGAATCACAATTTACACAGAAAGCACATTCACTTTAGCACTGATCAGCACTGGTAAAGTCAGTGGCCAGAGTCCAAAAGCCAATAGAAACAGGGTCCAAAAAATAGGAGGCAAAGGGGAAACATTTTGAGGATAAACCTGCAAAAAGGGCCAGGTCCAACAGCTGTCAAGTCAGACCTAGAGACTGGAATGTGTGCTCAAAATGAAAATGCTTACATTGGATGCAGTTTTCATTCCCTTTCCTTCCAAGCACAATATATTAAATATGCATTAAATATGCAGTGTGTTGTCTGCCCACCAGCCTTAGGTTCCTATCACACGTTGTATAGGTATTTTATTTAGATAATATTTCTCTTTCAAAATTCAAGTCACTATTGGGAATTATGGTGCAATCAAAACTGTCTTCCCTCTTTCCTTCGCCTATATTGCTTCTTCTGACAGTGGTATTTTATGTACAAACATAGTTAAAATAGTATGTTTCCCCTGAGTGAAAATGATAGCTCATCAGAATAATCAAATATATTGCATTTCTGATCGTAAACGTGCCACATACATCTTAACTGGATTTCAAAATTGTTACTTTCAGTCTGAGGGAGCATCTTAAAAGTGTAATCATGGAATACCACAATAATCTCGCGGCGCGCAATGAGCCAGTTCATGATTTCCTGAAGTATTTATGAGTTGCGACTCTATCAAACCAGACACAAGTTTCCCTTTTCGCTAAACGTTGTTTTTCTTTGGAATGTTCCCTCTTCCGCAGGAAATTATACGTGTTGTTAATATGCTCCCTGCGCGCGGCTGCGAAACGAGACTCTACAACACAATATGGAATAGAACAGCTGGCTCATTAACTATGGAATGAACTAGCAGCCTGCAGCACCCTCGAGTATTCTGATTCTCCTATGAGCAAGAAGTAGTTTGGGTTCAGCTCGCCAGAAGGTAATCCTACATGGAGGTCGACTGTATAGGGCGACTGTCTCCATAAAAAAAAAAAAAACAATGGCAACAATCTATTTTACATTTAGGACTTCGGGTCTCTCTTTTAGACACATGCAGTCTCACACAAAGACAGACACTCTCACTCCTGTATATACACACGTTTTACTGTTGGTCTTCATGACTCTGCGTGACTCAACACGCGGTCAGTGAGGTCACTGACCAAGTGCCCAATGCAGTTCTATTGGGATAGCAGGGCCATGCCAGATCATATCTTATCCATTTGCATGAATCCGCCTTTTAATATTTAAAGTGCCTGTTTGCAGTGTCTCATTGAATGTCTCCAGACTTCATTCCATAGAGGGGAGAGGGGTCTGCGTGGGGTCTGCATGTTGGCTGCGGCTGTTAAGAACAGCTGAGGAAGGACGAGCCTTCCTCTTATGCTCCTGACCCATGATTGAGAGAATTGCGTGCAGAGGTGTGCCCCCCTGCTCAGTTTGTATAATCCGAGTTTTTGTGCCTGCCTTTGACACTCATTACAAGAGCTGCACTTTACTCCTGAAACATCTTAACAGCAGGATAGATTTGTACCACGGTTTATTCACCATGAGCATGTAACTACCACAGATTTGACCGTGAGATAGGTTTTCTGTGTTTCCATTCCCTGTATTTGGAATTTCTCTTCTTGTTATCTCCCTGCAATTTTCCAGTCGCACCCTCCCCTTACCCTACTCTCTGTTTCCCTACACCCTAATCGCCAGAGGCATACTCCTTCCTTCCATGACCAGAGGCCCCACTCTTTTTACCCGCCCTCTATTTTTTCAAAAAACCGTCAAAACACTTCAGAATCCTGCCTGGAATGTTCTAAATTGGAAGCATAATTCCTGGCGCCCATGAGTAGTTAGCATATTCCCCTTAGTTTGCCCTGAAGTCAGTTCTTTATATTAAGCTCTATTTCCTTCTAAGCTACGGTTGAAGCATTAGTTGCTTCTTCCCACAGGAAACCGGTCCTGGGTATCTCTGATCCACCTTTCTCGGCTGATACTTGGCATTCTCAAACGTTATTTATCCATTAGGACCGTCTTTGCCAGTCGCATGTATAGGAATATGGTAAAACCAAGGTTGGAATTACAGTTTCTGGCCAGTGTTCCAAGCCTGTTAGGTCAATTCTAAATCAGAACAGCCGGAACGAGGAAATAACTTGCAGGATCAAGAATTACGTGGCCTTTTCTGCATGTCTCGTCCTGATTCAGGGCCTCATTTATGACGCCCCTTGAGCTGTCGGAACTTCACTTTTTGTGAAGTTCTGTCTTGCAGAAGCCTGATATTTATCAGGCAGCATGAAACCACTTTTTTTGGCCTACTGCTGCCTGATAAATATCAGTCCCTTTAACACAGTGTTCCGCGTGAAAGGGGCGTGCAATGGGTGTTGCTGGGGGCGTTCCCAGCAACATCCATGGGGCCTCATTTATGAAAGCCTTGCGCCACCGGTGCGTCACTTTTTCCCATGTTAAAAGTGACGCACCAGCGACGCAAGGCCTTCATAAATAAGGCCCATTGCCTTTTGACACTGCCCCAGATTTAGGAGAAATCGTAAATCTAAGGCAGTGCCAAAAGCTTACGCCCCCCCCCCCCCCAGGGGAGGCGTAAGGGAGTCGCATTGGGCAGAAATATCTTTATTTCTCCTCGTTTTTCCTTTTTCTATGTGTGCTGCACTCATAGAAAGAGGAAAAGCCTAGTGAATATTTTTGTACAGAGAGGTTTCCCTTCCTGTACAAAAATAATCATCCCCGCAAGGCCAGCTCCCTTGCACCATTGTGCAAAGGTGTCTGCGCTGGCGCAGGCAGCCCATTGTGCGGCGGCAGGGGGGAAAAGAGACGGCGCATTCCTGCCCTTTTCTTTTGCCGTAGGGAAGTGCAGCAGGAAGGCCTGCTGCGCTTCCTTACGGCAAAACCTCATAAATGAGGCACTCTGTCAGGAATCTGCGTGCAAACAAAGGTGCAAATTCGAAATTTCACTCTACTCGATTTAATCATTGCAGTATATGCTTTTTCTCCATCTATACATTGTTATACCATTCATTCCAACATCACCTGTCTCATTTATTTATCTTCTCCATCCATTCAGCATTCTCTGAAGTCCAACTAAACTATATTTGCGCCACATAAAAACTGAAATAAATTAATAAAAATGACGGTGAATGCCCCAGCCGCCCCAGGACTTAGTTACGTCTGAAAGATGAGGGAAAGCCAGTTTCCATCTTTCTCTCTCCCTTATGATCATTTTACTACCTCCTGTCACATGTATAAAATCTGAACAGCCCTTTAGAAGATATGATCCACAAACCTCTGCTCTTGTCCCCCATGTCTAATGCTATTATGTGCAGTTTTTTTGCCTTGTCTAAATGTTTATGACATTGAAATATCGAACAGTTCTTCCTATTAATGTTTGATTTCACTTTTGTTGGAACTATAAAGTATCTCTAGCATTATAAATCACTCCTCTGGCAAGCCTTTGCAGTAGGCCTGTGATATAGAAAAGTCAATATAAATTGATTCATGTATTTACAAGTATATACATAAATTAATAAATAATGCATTACGTGTACGTCCCATATCAGCAGAGAAAGGAGGTCAAATCAAACTATGGGCAGCTTGCAGCAAAAACATGCCTCAATGTATTGACTTAATGCAAGGCACTATCAACAAACCAGTAGGCAGACACGGTTGTTAGATGGGAAGGTGTCCTATTGAGATAGTGTATGGGTTTGAAAAGATTTGCAGTGTGCTAGTTTGGTCTCTTTTATAGGAATTGGGCTTCGTATATGACTACTTTCCATCCAGTTGAATCACCATTTGATAATGATAATGAAGGTACTACTCCAATGTTCACATTTTTTAAAATGTTGAGTACCCTTTTCAGCGGAGACGTTCACATTTTCTTTGATGTCAGTGTTTTTTATCAGGAAGATGACTCAAAAATCTTTGTCTTTGCATCCGCAGTCTCGCATCAATTGTCAAGATCTTCTACACTCCCAATAAACTGGCTTTAGGATGCAATGCATCCTGGCCCGGGAAGCAACAGAAGGTTCTTTCTCCTCCTGCAGTCAGACAGTTATACTTGGCTTACACTTAATTCAGGAAGGTTATGGGATATAAGGAGAAGCAAGAGGAGATGCTAAGTGGCCAATTACGATGGCGATCAGTAAGCCTCCGACCTTTGGTGGGCGTTTTTCTGCCCCCCATCGTCGGTTTCAATTCCGACTGGCTGAATATGTATCAGCCGTTTGGAATTGAAACCGGCTACTCATTCCGTCTGCTTTCTGATGGCTGAAGGAACCCGTCGGCAAGTCGGAACTGGCTCATAATCCCGAATGGCGAGCCTATCCGCCCTCAGGATTATGATGCACGGTTAAATGGAAGCCATGTCAGAAAGCGTGTTTGGGGGACCCCAGCAGGGCCCGCTTGTGTGTGTGGCCTCATGGTCAGGAGACTAGTCCCTCTATTGTTCCCTGCACCCATTGGCAGGCAACTCGAGCAGGGATTAACAGCACCTCCCATTTCCCTATGAGAGCATGTATTGCGGCTGATTTAAGGTCCTAATGCATGCTCCAATATGGAAATGTAGGAATGCGACCAAATAGTTTTCGGTCTCATCCTAATTAGGCGATCAGGACCGCACAACTGGAGGTCGGTCCATCCCAGATGGTGTCAGGCAGACTTTGTAATATGGCCCTAAGTGAGTTGGGTAGACAACAGCAATGAATATCACTAAACTCTATGGGATGGCCGATAGCCGTGTGGATTGATAGGTCAGGGGGGAGGTTAAAAAAGAAAATAATTTTAGTAAAGAGGCTTAAACAGCCAAAGATCTTTTCCCAATAATTTTGTAACATTGGACAATGTAAAAGCATGTGTTCTAGGTTCCCTTCTATTGATTTACAGTTCCAGCAAAGTGGTGATTGAATAATATTAAGCTTATATGGCGTGGCCGGTGTCCAAAAGCTCCTATTTATGATCATGTCTTTTGCTGGGCTAGTGTGGGTGATATTTTACTTTTGAAAGGTGTTAGAAGAGTTTGCTCCCTGTCAAACCTTAGTGTCTTACTATTTGGTTCAGATTCCCATTTCTTTTTAACAATGGTATAGGCTTTATGTGGTTTGGGTAGTAATTTCTTATACATTTTTGATACCATGTGCCCGGCGTTGGCCAGGTACGACAGCTTGCTAGGAAGTGGGGGGGCACAGCTTTGAGGATAATTTGGATACCTGAACTTTAAGTTTCCAGAACTTCTAAAAGTATATCTCATTCATCCCCTCTCCACTTTAAAAACCGAGAATGGTATGAGAATGCCTTCTTGATACAAATCTTTCATTAGGTTCATACCCCTTTGTGACTACTCTCGCCAATATATTGGTTATTATTATTATTATTTAAAATTTTATATAGCGTGCAGTTACCTTCGGGCATCCCAGCGCTTATCCGGACACCAACAGATAATAAAACGGCCAGTTAGGTGCAATCAGGCAGGAAACAGATGTGCTTTAAGACATTTATGAAAGCGCAACGTGCAAGTCTCAGCATGCAATTTTAAAGGTAGGGAATTCCACAGCATCGCTGTGTTAACGGAGAATCTTCTCCCGCCAGTACGTGCCCTCTTTACTCTAGGGACTAGGAGAAGGTGTTTCTGATCGGAACGCAGCGTTCTATTCGCTTTATATGGCACCGCTAGATTCCTCAGTATAGGGGGTCCTGTCCCCTGAAGAATTTTGTGGGCTGTACAGAGTGCCTTAAATTTAACTCTTTCCCGCACTGGGAGCCAGTGCAGTGCCTTTAAGGCAGGTCTGGCTGACTGGGTTCTAGGGATGCCCATGAGCAGCCTTGCCGCCGCATTTTGAACCTGCTGAAGTTTGCTAAAGGTGGATTCAGGAGCACCCAAAAAGATGGCATTACTATAGTCGAGTCTCGATGTTATCAGCTGATGGTTGCTTATCTATTTTTATTTTGGGGTTGAACCAAATCGCCATCATGTTTGATGCACCCATTTTTGTTGTGGAATACATGTCTAGGCCGGCCAGCGCTTTTTTAGTATTTTGGATAATGTATTTAGAATGCATTAAAGGAGATGCGCATTATCCTAATGGCTGGGAGTGGTATGCCCTTTATCAGATACATTTCTACTTCTAACCATTGTGGTTTATACTCAAACTTATCCTGGAATCATGCTGGCCCTTGTGTAAAAAGGTAGGCAATCTGGTAGTCCTTAAAATTTGGTAGGCCTACTCCTCCTTTATTCTTGGCTAGTTGAAGTTGTCTTAATGAAATCCTTGGTTTCTTCCCTTTCCATAAACACCTGTTACAGGCCTTATCAATTTTTTTGAGGAAATTATCTGATAATACCATAGGTAACATGCTAATGAGATAGTTGATAAGAGGTGTTATCATAGTTTTAAGTGTTTCTACTCTACCCCACCATGTTAAAAAACTTGGTGACCATCCATTCAGTAGTTTTGTGACTTTTTTTATAAGTAATATTTTTGTTTTCCTCTAGGGTAGTGATGAGGTTGTTTTCAAATTCTATGCCTAAATATATTTAATCTTATCTGTTTGTCATGTCGGACCAGAATCTCCTAGAACATCTCAACTGTGGCATACACTAAGTAATTTGACTTATGTTTTGTCCTTATTGAGGGTGTAGCCTGAAGCCTTTGCAAAGCCTTTGATAGATCTCATGAGACGATATAGCCGTGGATGCATCCTTTGAGACCACAAGTACATCATCTGCATATGCTTTAACTTTATATGTCATTGTCCCAAAGTCTATGTCCGGAATATTCTGATTAACCCTTCTTCATTGAAGGAATGGTTCAATTGCTAAGAGGAATAGCGTGGGAGACAAAAAGCACCCTTGTCTGGTGCCCTGTTTAGTGGGAATGATTAGGAGATAGCTCCTCCTTTTCTAACTCACGCCTTTGGGTTATGATATAATGCAATTATCATACATATTAGTGGCTCTGCTGAATTGAATTTTATAGGTGTTGGATGGAGGAATGATCAACTAACTTTATCAAAGGCTTTTTTTGCATCAAGTGCTATGGGGACTGTTGGTGATTTAAGCAGTTTCGCCTTTCCAATTGCATGGCAAAAAATCCTGCGTTATCACTGGATATTCTTTGTTTTAGGAATCCAGTTTGGGAAGAGTGGATAAGTTTGGTATTATGTTTTTGGAGTCTATCAGCTAAGATCTTGGCATATATTTTACAATCAAGGGTTATTAGGGAGATTGGTCTGTAGTTCCTAGCTAGTAGGGCGTCTTTCCTTTCTTTTGGGATTACACTAATTATGGCTTCAGCCGGTGTCCCTATTATTAATTCGGAGGATCAAAATGATTGTATAAGAAAAGTAATGGTTGTGTTAGATGTTCAGCGAATGTTTTATAGAAAGAGGCATTATAACCATCTGGGCCCGGGGCTTCCCCGATGAAAGTGTTTTGATGGCGGTTTCTTTTTCTTCTATAGTAAACAGCCCATTAATGGAGTCTCTCTCCTGATAATTTTACGAATTGAGTGAGACCCTGTCGAGGTATTGTTTGATGTAGTGATGGGTAAAGTTCATGTTAGCATCATACAGGGTTTGGTAGAAGTCCTTAAATGTGTCAGCAATAGTGTGTGGATTGGTGTGGACATTGCCCAAACTATCTTTAATGGCATTGATGGCATATTTCTCGCTTTTGCATTTTAAGTACGAAACTAGTGCCTTCCCTGCTGTATTCCCTTTATTTCCTTTGCAGAGTCAAAGACTTTTCTATTTATTTAACCAAATTCCCACTATAGAGCTATTTAATCTGTTGTATTCATATTTGTTATTTAAAATCTTTGTTAAGATGTCGGTGTTATTTTTTAAAATATGTACTTTTTGAGGTTGGAAATATCCTTCTCTAGTTCAATTAGTTGTGAGTTTCCTTCCTGCATAACCGCTCTCAAAGAATAAAAATCTGAAACTTCACGTCCGACCTACACCCAAAACCAGAGGCCTTCTCGAAGGCTCAGTTCCCTCACCCTCACTGTTTAACATTTACATAGAGCCACTCCCCATCATCCTCAAAAAAGCCATCATACCCTTCCACCTATATGCTGATGACACCCAGCTCTAACTTAAAACCTCTGCCATAGCAGACATGCATAGACTCAATGACAACCTAATAGAAGTTCAAAAATGTCTGTCCCAAAACTATTTGAAAATCCTCCTCATTGCCAACAAAGAGAAAACCCCCCCGAATCACTGAATGGATAAAGTCTATTGATGCTCTCAATTGCACTCTCATCCCGGCAGACTCCGTGAAGTCCCTGGGAATAACTTTAGACCCCAACCTTGACATGGCCAAACATATCAAGAACACAGCAAGATGTGCCTTCTTCAACTTAAAACTTGTAAACAAAATCAAACCCTTCATCCCTCCAAATGAAGTTAGGCAAGTCACGCAATCCCTTGTGCTATCCAGATTAGACTACGGGAACGCCACCCTCAAATGCACGGCTAAGCTACACCTTGCTCCCCGTCGATCTACCCTAAATGCAGCAACCAGACTTGTTAGACTCGGGGGTCTCTGTTTGGCACAGGTATACACTTGTGACGAATAGGGACCCTCTCCTCTAGTCAGGGCAAGAGAACTACTCCTTTAGAAATAACCCTTGCTCACCCTCTAGGTAGTGTGGCGCGAGCAGACAAGGCTAATCTTCAGGGCGATAGTTAGGTAAGCATTTATGATCACATACAGGAAACCCACTGACCCACCACAAACGGACACCAGTCGTAGGATTGTATCAAAAATACGTAAACTTTATGTAAAAATATATGCAGGATTATCACAAGACCATATAACGTTTAGCGAAGAAAGGCCACCAGATTTAAATAGGCAATTGTTTGTAAGTGTTCTTGGTTCGCAAGGTACGATGACAGGGAAAACAAACGTTGCGGACCCTGGATCCGATGCGAACCTGGGGTAGAGTTCCAATGTACCTTGGGATGAGTGTCCGAGGCGTTTCAGGCACGGCTACTGGTGAGGGTGGATCCTGGACGAGGCCAACGGTTCTCCGGAGGATCTATCCAGCTTGGAGCCCCCTCGAGGTGCGAGGCGGGTGAGCGGGACAGTGTGGAGGGTTGTGGCGTTCCGGGATCTGATGCAGCTCACGGGACGAGGCGCCATTCAGGCCTGCGGGGCGTACTACTTCTTAGCACACCAGTTCGTGCTTGTGGATCTGTGTGGGGCATCGTGTTCTCGGGCAGGTGGGTGCAGCACCGGGCGTTCAGTACCGCAGTATGGAAGACCTTCTTGAGGTGCGGCACGGCCTTGGTATGCAGGAGGACAAAGCGAGACAGTCAGGTACGTTACGACGTACGGACCGTCTGGGCTAACAGATGCGCTCCGTGCAGATTCCGGCGAGAGAAGATGAGAGGCGCACAGCGTGCTCCATAGCAGGCGAAGTGACAGGAGAGCGGGTGGCCCGGCACTGAAACGGAGAGTGACTCAAGCTTGAGGGGGGCTCTCGGTGGCGGGGCGACCAGGCTTCGAGCTGTCACGACCTTGGAGGGCGAAGGCACCAGAGTCACAACTCTGGCGAGGGAATAAGAACTAAAGGCCCAACAGCAGACCGGCACAGGCAGAATGGAACCCAATGGTCCTGGGGTTCCGCTCAGGGGGGCAAGCTCGTGATCAAGCCCTTGGAGATAGTTTCAGGCACAAGTCTTCAAAGTCCTTTCTGGTCTTTTCCTCTCCGTTCTCAGCAAGGCACCACTGCAGGATTCCTTCTCCTCAGCTTCTCTTGGTCCTTCTAGTCGGGCAGAGGTTCGTTGTGGTCAAAACTGGATCTGATTTCTTAGGAGCAGGGCTCCTACCTTTATACTCGATTTCTTTTGTCTTGGCAGGCCAGGAGGCCTGAGCCTGGTTCAACCCGGTTTTGGAGTATTCTGTTTACAGGACGCTGCCGTCTTCTTTCAGGGTGCAGGGCAGAGACATCAGACGCTCCGCAGGAGGTGGAGCCAGCATTGTGGTGGTGGAGCACAACCCTATTCAGAGTCAAGGACTACTCCGCCCACCCATCCTGGTGTAAGCACTCTATTCACCACCTGGTCACCCTGACTGTCCCCGGGAATTCCCCAGCCCTGTCACTCACACAAACCCAGACAGCAGATACACATCCTGGCACAGGCGGGCTGAAATAGTCAGGTGAGCAAATGCTAACTTTCTAAAAGTATCCTTGTAAATATTGTACATAAAAACAGTTCTGCATTTTGTATATGTTATTTCCCAAGCACGACAAATAATGTGCGAAATACATCAAATGATCATGTTATAAATAGGAATAAAACCTTCATGGAGTTAATGGCAAACGAGTTGTTTTTGCTTCAATCTAAGCAACTTTTTCCGTAATTTATGGTTGTAGAATTTCATTCCAGATTTTGGCGTTTTTGTTGTTTATTCAGTCTAGTTGGACTCAGCCTTTCTGAGGAAAGAGTCAAGGCCCTTTTTGATTCTTGTTAACTTTCTAAAAGTAGCAGTTGCAAACACAGTATATTAAAATAAACCTTGCTAAAGGAAGTATTTTATTATTCTGAGTTCAGGCATACCAAACTCGACATGCCGCCGTGTTCTCTGAGCCGGTTGGGACTATAGGGTGTAAAAGTTCGAGCCGCTCACCTTGGCCTAAGAGAACAGGCAGCCCTTCAATAGTGAAGAACGAAAAAGACGGTAATTCACTACTAGGACACACCACACACATCAGGCCGGTCCTACCTTACTCTTACAATGCACCCTGCCCGTGGGCCTACCATAGGGGTGACTGATATGAAGGTTAGGGAAGGTTTAGGGACTGGCAAGTGTGGGCACTTGCATAGTCAGCGCGACAGTACCAGACTGTACGCAGGGTCTGCAATGGCGGACCCGAGACATCGTTTACTAGGCCGCTTCGGTGGGTGGCGCAACCAGCGCTGCAGGCCCACAAGCGGCATTTGTATCTACAAGCCCCGGCACTCCTCGTGCATGTTACTGGTACTGACAGTAAACCAAATAAGCCAATCATGGAAATAAATTACAGATACACTTTACCTAGGGAGCACTTGCACAGTGGCACGGATTGGCTGTGGCGCAGTGCCCTGAGCATCGAACACCAGCAAAACATCTGAGGCACATCAGCAAAAAGTTGAAGGGAGACTCACGCCAAGGTGCCAGGTCTAACATGACTAGTGACGGAACTAAAGAAATATGAACACATCTCCCCTGCTCTCAAAGAGCTCAACTGGCTCCCAATTGAATTGCGTGCTAACTACAGAACTGCCTGTCTCACCCACAAAGCCCTCCACACTGGCAAACCCACCTATCTAGCTGCCAAACTCAACAAAGCGGGACAGACAAGAAATCTCAGGAGCACCAACACTATGCTACTCATCCCCTCCGAACACCCGCAAACAAAAGACCTCATCTTGGTCTTTCTCTGGAAATGCACCCAGAATTTGAAATGCAATCCCTATACATATCAGGACTAACCTTTCCTTTAAAGAATTCAAGAGCCAGCTCAAAGTGCTCTTCCTTAATCGAGCGCTCTAGAAATGATTAGGGTCCTACAGTTACCAATCCGACATCAACGGAGGATTCACTCACTGCGAGAAGTACAACTCCTTACAGCATCTTACTCATCCCCCGCACATTACTCTCCCTGACTATTACCACTGCCACTACTACTCTGCATTCAAATGATAAATAACTTATACCAATCAATGACCCATCTTTGAACACTGTGTTTATTGTTCCACTCTGTGTATACTCAACTGTTATTCGACAAATGTAAAGCGCTCAGATAACTGCGGGTCTGGCTAGATCTATATAAAACTCAAAAATAAAGAACTACATAAAAAAGATTACATTTTTATAATCACTCCTCTAATGGTAGATTTTAGTGCCTCCCATCTTACTAGGTGTGAAGTCTCATTTTCTTTATTTTCAGTCAAATAGTTTTTAATGGCTTCGTCTATTACACTTTTATTCTGCGCCGAGGTTAGGACATCTGTCCCGGATAGCTGGAAACAGGCGGTGGTGACCCCGTTGATCAAAAAACCCACCCTTGATCCATCAATCCCTGCCAGTTTCAGACCTATCTCTCTCCTGCCCTATCCGGTCAAAATCCTGGAGAAAGCAGTCAGTAGGACACTGTTGTGTTTCCTGGAGAACAACTTCCTGCTTGATAGAGACCAATTTGGGTTTCGACCAGGCCATAGGACTGAGACGGCGCTTGTCACCATGATGGATAGCCTGTGCATGCGAGCCGACAATGGGAATGCTACTGTTTTAGTGCTTCTCGATATGTCGGCAGCATTCGATACGATGAATCATTCCAACCTAGTGGAGAGACTTAGGAGACTAGGGGTGAAGGGAAGAGCACTGCAACGGCTCCAATCTTATCTGATGGGGAGACAGCAGGTAGTGTCTTTAGCACCATTTTCCTCCAGCAAATCTATTCTCCGGTAATACACAGAGTGCCGCAGGGTTCTGCGATCAGTCCTATTATTTTTAATGTATATCTGCAGCCCCTGCTTCCTACTATTAAATCCTTTGGAGTCAGCCTAGTTATTTATGCTGATGATACTCAGCTGGCGTTCTCCTTAGAAGGTGAACATGCGATCTCCCTGGACACTTTTCAGCTGTGCATGCAATGCACGGCTCAGGAGAAATTCCCTTCAATTTAACAGCGGAAAGACTGAGGTGCTGTATTGCTCCACTGTAAGGATACCTAAACCCCTACCTTGTGAATTTAAATTCACTCCTGAGTAGGAACCAATAGCGCTGGTTAAGAAGATTTGTAACCTGAGAGTTTTGATTGATGACAACCTTCAGATGGAGTCTCATGCAAACAAGACCGCTAATGTATGTGTCTCCTTAATACGGATGCCAAGAAAAATACTTCCGCTATTACCAACTGAGTCACGCTCACTGGTGGTAAGAAGCACCGTGTTAAGCAGGCTTGATTACTGCAATTCTCTGTATTCGGGTGCCCCGCAATATATTATCCAGGGATTGCAGAGAGTACAGTCTGCAGCAACGAAATTAGCACTCAATAGGCCGCGAAGCTCATCCTCCACTACAGCTTTGAGAGAGCTGCACTGGTTGCCCATTAAGGAAAGGGTCCAGTTTAAATCCCTATGTCTGATTCTCAGAGCAGTGCATAAGCTGGGCCCAATCCCTCTACAGGAAAAGTTCATGTGGTACCAACCCAAGAGGCAACTTCGTTCCTCCAGTGCCGGCCTATTGTCAGTCTCCAGGTTTAAACGTGCCAGGTCAGGAGGGAGGGCATTTAATGTGGTGGGTGCCCGTCTTTGGAATGAACTTCCCCTGAATCTTAGACAGATGACACTTTGATATAATTCCGACAGAGCTTAAAAACCTGGCTCTTCCCGAAAGCTTAATCTCTGCATCCTATACACTCGGCCCACTTTCTCTTCCACTCTGGTCACCCTCTACAGTCAGAAGCACCAGGATACCCGAAGGGTGACAGTATGCGCTATATAAGTACTAAATCATCATAATCATCTTTAAATCTCCATAGCGGTTCTTTTAGTGGAGTGGTTGAGTCTGAGAGTGTTTTTGTAATGCAAGAGTGATCAGATACCACTCTTGGTTCTATAGCTGTTTGGTCTATTTTGTTTACGGCATTCCCTGATACTAAAAAGTAATCAATCTGAGAGTACAAGTTATGTGGAAAAGAATAAAATGTGTAATCTCTTTCCGTTGGGTTCTGCAGTCTCCATGCGCCTATCATGTTAAATCTGTTATGTGATTTGTTTGGCTTGAATTGGCAATAAGGATTCCTTTCAATATTGAGATCTAGTGGGAGACTGAAATCACCCACAATGATTGAGGTGGCTGTGTCCGGGATCGTTTTAATGTTATTTTCAAGTTCTTCCCAAAAAGTTGTGTCGTCATTCGTGGGGGCGTTTATGTTCGTTACAAAGAGGACAGAATTCTCTTTTTGTAATTTAGAAGTGACCCATCTCCCTTGTTTGTCAGTAGTGTGTGCAATTATATTTATCCTGGATTTCTTTGAGATCAATGTTATTACCCCATTTTTCTTTCCTATCAATGCGGAGCAAAGTACGTCTGAGAATTGGGTGCCTGTTAATGAGCCAGCAAGGTTTGCATCTATTTTTGACATTCAAAGATATCATTTTAATAGGTTTCTGGTTTGAGGTCACCATCTTCGCTTTCTAATTGATATCGCTAGATTTTTATACCCAGCTATGAATTCACCCTCTTGTAGGGTCGAAATACATATCTTTGCCTGACGTGCGGCTCTAGGTATTGGTAGGCTTAAGTGCATCCTTATGAGTTTGTGGAATGTTGTTCTCCAAACTGGAATTGTACTTATTGAAGAATAGTGTATAAACAATCCCTTAATTCTAGGTAGTGGTAGGCTTAAGTGTATCCTCATAAGTTTGTGAAAAGTTATTCTCCCTACTGAATTTGAACTCAGTGGAGCATAGTGTGTAACCAATCCTTTGACCAAAAAAAAGCGGTGAATACATATACAAACAAAAAGTATTAACAGTCAACAGTTAGCATTACAGACATATAAACCAATTCTTTCCTCCCCCTCCCTCTATCCCACCCTGAATAGTAAGCATGGGCATAACAAGAAAACGGTTCATTACTCTCAGGGACTATTACCAATAGTGATCAGCCTGAGTGGATCTCAATATTAAAGTAAGGAAGGTCACAGCATCTATCCATTCCATTCCTTCTTATATGTAACCTTAATATTACTGTATTGACTGTCTGAGAAGTCTGTCTGAAGAGATTTAACTGTAGTAGCTGTAGTAACATTCAAGAGTCTCTGAGCAATACACAATACACAATAAGGCGAAGATGTTATGTCTAGTGTATCTTACCATATTCATACTGTTGTTGATGTCAATGTAGCATAGGCTCCAGCTAGACGCTGGATTATATTACCTCATCCAGATTGTTGACAACTGAATAAGCTATGATCCAACTCTATTTGAACCTACATAACAATTAGTATTGTAGCAACATTTGAATTTATGATAAACTGCTGTTGGGCTACTTGGCCCTCAGGGACCCTCAGTATTGAAAGAGAATTAATTCCCCAACTTAAAACGCTCCATGGGGCTCGTTTGCACAGTGGTGAATGAAGGGGGCGTGGCCTGAGGGGACATGTCTGCAAACACGCCCTGTGGCACTTTTAAGTTAGAGAATTAATTCCTCCTCAATCCTGTGGGTCCCAGGGAGCCAACTAGCCCACCAGATACCTCCAGTATGTGCTAGGGGGCTGTGTTGCAGAGAGGTGTTCAGAGGCCATGCCCCTTTTTACAACACTTTGCAACGCAGCTCCGTGGTGCTTACTGAAGGTACCTGGTGGGCTAATTGGCCCCCAGCGACCCTCAGGATGGACAAGGAATTAATTCCCCAACTTAAACCGCGCCACAGGGTGTGTTTGCACACATGTGAACTCAGGCCCGCCCCTCCCTTCACCACTGTGCAAACGCGCCCCGTGGCACAGTTGGGGGATTAACTCCCCTTGAATGCTGAGGGTCCCTGTGGTGCAACTAGCCCACCAGCTACCTCTGGTAAGCGCCACAGATCTGCGTTGCAGAGAGGTGTAAAAAGGGGCGAGGCCTCAGAACACCTCTCTGCAGCGCAGCACCCTGGTGCCTACTGAAGGTTCCTGTTGGGCTAGTTGGCCCCCAGGGACCCCAGTATTCAAGGGAATTTGTTTCCTCTCTGCAAATGCACCAGGGGGTGTGTTTGCAGAGTGATGCTGGTAGGGGGCGTGGCCTCCGGCACAATGCCAGTCTTTTTCTTTTTTTTTGTTTTAAGAAGGGGGGCTGTGGGGGGGCTGTGTGGCTCCCCTTCTTTTGCTAATATTTTGACCCTGGGGACCCCATCCCCCAGGGCCTGCCTCCTATTTTTTTTAATTAAAAATTCTGGAAGGGAGTCGCGTGGCCCCTCTCCGAAGCCATATACGGCCCCGGGCACCTCATTCCCCCGGGCATGGCCCTTTTAAAAAAAAAAAAAGTTTAACTTCAATCTCCCATCCTTAGGCCATTTATGGCCCCGGGGACCCCATTGCTCTTCCAGAGAGTCCACGCGGTTCCTAGCGGCCGATTGAGGGCACTTGGAACGCGGGACTAGGCCCTACAACTTTTTCCACAGGCGCCATATTGGGCGTACCTGAGGTCAGCTGGCTAGTGTTCAGGGCGATTAGGCCCAGCACTACATATAGAGCTGAACAAACCTCAACTCGGTGATAGTGAGTAGACTCTTGAGGCAGAAGCCGGGAGTCAAGGACCGTAATTGTCTTAAATGTTTCATGTAATTTTATTTTATTTGCACTGCTTGTACGCTGTAAACCTGTGTGGCACTTTAAAACTATAGAACGCTGTGTTGCTGCTTAACGTTTTTAAATATTGCTCCTGCCCCTACCTCCACCTTTGCTCTTCTAGAGAGTCCACGCGGTTCCTAGCGGTCGATTGAGGGCACTTGGAACGTGGGAGTAGGCACTACCAATTTTTGCACAGTCTCCATATTGGGCGTAACTGAGGTCAGCTGGCTAGTGTTCAGGGCGATTAGGCCCAGCACTACAAAATGCCCTTCCCACCTCGTTTGCTCAGCGGACGAGCGTAGCGGGCGCGCAGATGGCACGCCGGAGGTGCGCCAGAGGTAAGCCCGTCTGCGCGTGTCCGCGCCAGGCCAAGCTCGGAGCTCGGCACCATGGCAGTAGACCCCTATGTGCCATTTGAATACTCCAGAGATTTTCTGCTCTATCTTAGACAACGGGCCCCATCCCCCTGTACACATTCGATATCAATGGATGGTCCCGTCAACCATTGCCTTCACTGCCCCTTTAAGCTAGTTACTGATGAACCCTGCCCAGCCCCCTATACTGTTTTAAACATGGCCTTAGTAAACTGCAGATCGCTATCAAAACACGCTCAAGAAATTTATATAATCTTAGAAGATCTCCAGTTGGAGATCCTCTTCTTGACAGAAACATGGTTAGGGCCTGACTCAGACCCAAACATTATAAATTCTCTACCACCGGGCTTCCTCATCCAGCATGTGGATCGATCAAAGGGAAAAGGAGGGGGAATTGCCATAATCTATAAGGAATATCTTTCCTGCCGATTTCATGGCAGTCCCCTTTCTGATTGGGAAAATGTTCACTTCACTATTCAAGCCTCTCCATGCAAATCCCTTTCGGGAATTCTTATCTACCGCCCTCCAGGCGCTATGGGACAATTCTGTAGCTCACTCCTAGAAAATTCATTTACGCTTTGCCACCACTCTTTCCAACTTCATGATTCTAGGGGACCTAAATATCCATTTTGATAAGGGCGGAGACAAGCTGGCCTCCGAACTGGCACTAGACCTAGCGACATACCAGCTTCAGCTGGAGAGCCTTCATCCCACCCATACGCTGGGGCACCTCTTTGACCCCATCTTTTCCAACATTTCCGACCTCAGAGTACCCACTCCCATTCCGGTACCGTGGTCGGACCATTTTTTTATACCGTTTAGTTGGTGATTTCCTACCACCTATCGCCCTAGACCAGTACCCAGCAGGCTCACACGTCCATGGGCTAACCTTGACCCGGAAGAATGGAAGAACATTATGGAGCTCTCCCCTCCATCTTCTGAGTCGTACCCCATAGCAGCAGATATTGAGTTCTCAACGTGGATTGAAAAGGCACTGGACATAGTCCTGCCGAAAAAATCCACCTGCAAACCTAGAGGCAAAACCACCTCGCCTTGGTTTACTAAGGAAGTTCGACTCCTAAAAAAACTTTGTAAAAAATCAGAAAGGGCATGGAGGAAGAACTTTGATCCCCTTAAGAAGCTGGAATATAAGTGCATGATCCTCAAATATAAAAAGGCCCTTAAAATTGCACAGTCCACTTTTTTTGAAGAAAAAATTAGAACTTCTGCTAACTCGTCGAGGAAAACCTTTCAAATTGCAAAAAACCTCTTAAAAATTCCCGACCCGCCCTCCCCCATGGATCCCTCGTCAGTCGTTGTAATGAACTAGCCGAGTTTTTCGATTCAAAGATCCAAAAAATCCTTAACCATCTCCCCCCTATACTATTGACACTATCAACCTACAAGATTCGTCTAGATTAGTACTTCAGTCACCAGGGTCCAATCTGGACTGGTTTGCCCCAATAACAATAGACACGCTCTCCTCTATCTTTCAATCAATTTAAAGTGGATCACCATTAGATCCTGCCCCACTGAATATTTTAAAATTAGTGACCCCTACCATCCTTCCACACATGGCGAATTTGATTAACATCTCGCTATCCCACGGCATCGTACCTCTGAGTTGGAAAAAGGCAGTCATTAAAGCACTGATTAAAAAACCCAACTTGGAGCCCCTGGAATTGAACAACTTTCGACCAATTTCCTTACTGCCAGGCGTCAGCAAGGTAGCAGACAAATTAATTAACCGACAGTTATCTGACTACCACGAAACAACTGGTCTACTTAAACCCTCACAGACGGGCTTTAGGCCTGGCTAGAGCATGGAGACCGCAATGGTTGCGGTAGTGGAAGAGGCCAGAAAGATCATAGACTCAGGAGGATCAGTGGCAGTGATCCTCCTGGATCTGAGTGCGGCCTTCGACACCGTTAACCATTCTACACTGGTCCACGGGCTTGAGGATTTGGGTATCTCAGGGTCTGCCCTGTCCTGGCTTAAATCCTTTTTACACAGCCGTTCTTTTCAGGTGGCGAATGGTAATTTCATCTCTAAAACAACACCTATACACTGCAATGTTCCTCAGGGCTCCTCCCTGAGCCCAACCCTTTTTAATGTGTATATGTACCCCTTGAAAATATTGTCACCCCATTTGGTATCAAGCTACTAACTTATGCAGATGATACCCATTTGGTTGTATCCCTAAGTCAGCATGACCACTCCTCTACCAACCTTCATTCCTGTCTTGGGGACATAACCAAATGGATGGACAGGTCCCATCTTAAGCTAAACAGCGACAAGACGGAGATCCTGGTCCTGGGCAACCAATCACACTTTCGCCCTGAGACCTTGTGGCCTCCCTGTATGGGTCCACCCCCAACTCCAAAGTGTGAAATTAAAAGTCTGGGGATTTGGCTGGATAAAGGCCTTACATTTACCACCCAAGCCAGAAAAACCGCTGGAACCTGCTACGGCCTCTTACGCACCTCCCGAAAAATGTTACCCTTACTTCCTACTCAATCTCAAAAGCTTCTGATTCAAGGCCTTGTACTGTCCCGTTTGGACTATGGCAATACCCTATACCCTGGGGCCCCCAACAAAGTGATGGCAAAGCTTCAGGTTGTGCAAAACACTGCTGCCCGGATTCTCACGGGCACAAACAGCCGTTGCTCAGCCAAACCAGCCCTTAAGTCACTTCACTGGCAGCCTATTCAAGAAAGGGTGCATTTCAAGGCCCTTTGCACCACCCATAAAATCTTGCACGGGAAGGCCCCTGCCATTCTAAAGGATCTTGTCGTTCCCCACAAAACTAATAGAACTCTCCGTTCCACACACCTACACCTGACGTCAATACCCAGGATTAAGAGGGCCCGATCTGGAGGCCGTCTTTTTTCATATAACGCCTCCAAATTGCGGAACGCACTGCCACTAGACATCCGGGCTCAGCCCAATCTCCTTTCGTTTTACAAACTTCTGAAGACGTGGCTGTTCTCCTAATTATCTCCCTCTTTAACCTCTTCTGCTCTCTCACTAGCGCTGGGACGCTCACGGGCAGCCATGCGCTTTACAAATCTGTAAACATAAACATAAACATCCCCCCGGTCTGGCCTTCTTCGTTGGGGACGGTGGGTGGTCCCCAATCCCCCACGGTTCCAGCCGGCTCCCCATATCCTGCCGGAGCTGGCATTGCTTTTCCACACGGGTAGCAGCTAATATGCTGCCCCCTATGTGGAAAAGCAATTTGCTTTGCTATTTGGAAGAGAGAGCAGGTTTCCTGCTCTCTCTTCCAAATAGAAAACTACAGTGTCCCGGGGGTGGGCATCCCGGGATGCTGCAGGAGCCGGCCCTGGGGGTGGTGGTCCCCAGGGCCATCAAAAGGCTCCAGGAGGGGGGCCCGCCTCCCATCATCTGCAAAGCCGCAGGGGGTGGCGGTCCCCAGGGCTGTGTGGGGGGTATTGGGCCCCCCCACACTTGTTTTTCGAAATGCCCCCGGGATTTGGACCCCCAAGGGCTAATTAGCTTTGAAGCGCAGAGCTCGCAATTCACTTTTTTTTTCATCGGCAGGATAAGCGCATCCAACGTGGATTTTGCCGATTTTCAGAAAAAAAACTGTTGGGGCGTTGGGGGTCCTTGTGGGACTCCCTGAGCAGAGCTAGAGGGTCAGGGTGTTTCTACCCTGCCCCCTTTTCGTGCTTTGCGCGTTTGTTTCTTAGGTTTCTCGTGCCTCGGTTCTACCAAGGCACAAGATGGCTGCCAACACTTCCTGATTTGGAGTGCTGACAGCCAATTAGAATACAGCTCGTGCACGGCAGGGTGCTCTCAGGATACGTGGATCCTGCGCGGCCATAAATATATAAATGCTTTTAACTGTCATTTTCTCAGGAAGTACAGAACAGATTTACATCATTTAAGCAAAAGGCACAAGTCTGAACTGAGGACTACCTCTTTGCCTAATTTGGTGTAATTCCGTTCAGCATTTCGGGCTGTAGCTGCGTCAAAAGGTCTCTATGGAACACTGCATGGGGAAAACAAGTTTTGGGACCCCACTTTTTTCTCGGCCTCCCCTTGACGAGTCACCCTGAGACTTTCAGGATAGGAGCGGATCAGAGCTGATAATTAGTTTTGAAAATTTTGTGAAGATTCATCAACCAGCGCTAAAGTTATTCCAAATAGATTGTTGCGGATTTCCTATGGAAAATGGGTCCTAACTATATCTACCTACTGGTGACCGCCAGTAGGTTATATCTATATCTATATATATAGGTTTGAGATCGTCAGACACCAGAAGATGACATCAGGTGCCAAAAGAAATGGCAAACAACGGATTGTGGCGTCTGAATCGAACCTCAGTTGAGAGGCAGAAATTGACATTGATGAAACACGGCAGCCCAGCAGCGTACCCACTCTAGAAGACAAATTGTGTTTTTGCAGTGGGACAGAAGCACAAATTTGAGGCCCTTATTGTGACAAGGTAAACCGTCCCGAGGGGGAGGAAGAGGAAGACGAAAGCCTGTAGATCACTGAGAGCAAGTAGACCAGATGGCAAAGAGAGTGGCCAACAACAAGAACAGATAATGGGCAATAACATCAGCATTATCAATCTTTCCAATTTACCATTAAATGCAGAAGAAACAAAAATCTTGTCTCGAGGTTTGTCTTACTGTGCGCCTGAGGACATGGATTACGTGCAAACCCGTATTGATTGCTTCAAATTTACACGCAAACTAAGATTGGCTAAATATTATGCAATAGGTAGACCTGGTCAACAACAAGCTGTGAGAGAAGAGGGTGCCTCAACAACATTACAGATTTCCGATTTGGACACTCTAATGGACATGGACAATTTAGAAAGGGGTGGAGATCAAGGGAGTACGGATGGTATTCTATTGAGGGAACCCTGTTCAGTTTTCATTACCATTGTCTCTAAAGATGCAATAGATTTTTTTAATGAGTTGGTTGTTCTTGATTTAAAAAAGTTGTACACAGAGCAGCAGGCCAAAAGAATGACAACAGTAAAATATATTGGCTATGATAAATTGGGTAAGAAGGTGCAATCACGGCAGGGTATAGTTGTTAGGCAAGCAGATAAGAGCAGGAACATTGTCCTTTGGCCGCTTGCAATGTATCAGGAGGAGAGCCAAATGCAACTCGGTGACAAACAGTACTATTCAAAGGTTGATGAAAAAGCACTGTTGGCCACCATTTCCACCTACCATCGCCAGTTAGACTTGTGGAGATCGGCTGATCTCATACTGCAGGCAGAATTTAAGTTTCTTAAAAAGGATTCACCAGTAACACCGGTATTATATTTAATACATAAAGTGCACAAGAATATTTTGTAACCACCAGGCAGACCAATAATTTCTGCAATTAGAAGTTTATTTGAGAAAACTTCAAGGTTCTTGGATCACTTCCTGCAGGATTATGTGAGGAATTTGTCATCCTATACTAAAGACACCGTAGACTTCCTAAAGAAAGCCTATGACATTATGTGAGAGGAGAGTTAAATTATGATAACTTGAGATGTTTCCTCCCTGTGCACTAGTATTTTGCATGAGCAGGGAGTCAGGGTGGTGCGCAAATATTTACAATTGCACCCCCTTAAATTATACTGGCACCAACAGAAATGCTGATTGAGATGCTACAATGTTGTCTCAGGAATAACATTTTTCTGTTTGGCAAGGACCTATTCCAACAGCTCCAAGGGACATCAATGGGTACCTGCTTCACCCCCAGCTATGCTAATTTGCATATGGGCTGATGGGAGAAGCAGGTGCTAGCTGTTAAATTTGCTAAGGAATTGTCAGAAAACATGGTCCTCTGGACCCATTATATTGACCACCTTTTTATCATCTGACAGGGTGATTTAGATTCTGCGGAATCATTTATTGAGTGTATTAATAACAACAATTTAAATTCTAAGTTTACATCACACATAAGTGACGAAGAGGTCCGATTCTTGGATTCGACAGTGTACATTGAAGGAGGAGAAAGCAACACTAAAACTTTTAGGAAAAAGACAGCAGAGAATACCATTCTCCACAATCAAAGTTTCCACCCTTCAAGACTGGTGAACAGCATACCTTATGTTGAGAATTTAAGAATGAAACATGATTGCATCTGCCTTAAACAATTACATCAGGCACAGGAAGAGCTAGATCAGAGATTTAAAAAGGGGGGATAAAGTCTACTGGTCCTGAAAGCAGCTAGAATCAAAGCAGATACAAGGCCTAGGGATCAGCCGATCTTTGGGAAACCTGCTGCAAATTGTGAAATTTCTGATGTGAAACCGTAATTGCGATTCATCACTGGGTGCAACAAAAAGCATAAGAACATGCTAAGCATGCAAAAACATGTAAAAACATTGGCATCCAAAAATTGAGTAGAGGCTTCAGGAAATGCCAGAAATGCAAGGCGTGCAAGTATGTAGAGAATACCACGGAGGTGCCCTTGCCATTCTCTGACAAAAAGTGGCAGATCATGAAGCCTCTAACAAGTAAAAGTTAATTTGTGGTGTACATTTTGAGATGCAGTTGTTCTAAGATGTACATAGGTAGCACGATCTTTCCAGTGCATCAATGGATCCTACAGCATATTCGAGCTATTAATAACAACGACCAGGCATACCCCATGGCTAGACACTTCCATGAATTTCATAGTGGCAATACCGGAAGGCCTAAAATACTGTGTGACAAGATAACCCTCGCGACGCTTGCGTGCTGGTAGTGCGCCTTAGGCTCTCCTCTTGCTAAAACACGATAGCGTTTTTTAAAATACCTGTTTTGTCTTTTTGTTAAAATTTTGTTTGGCACTTTTCACCTGCTTTTATTAAATCGCCCTCACTCACGCACTATAATTGGCATACTCACCGCCTTTGGCGGGTCCCCAGCTTCACGCTCTCATTGTAGCGGCCATCGTGGGGGTACAAGTGGACGCCTGGCGGTGCCATTTTTGTTTGCGGGCTAGCTGTCATCAGGACAGGCTAGACCTGCATTTAAAGCGGCCCTTCAAGCGCGCTGCGTTTGCGCCGTAGTAACGCCGGAGTCACACCAGAGTCCAGCCCGTCTGCGCCCGTCCGCGCTTAGGACGGGCTAATGGACGGGACTCACGGGAAGGAAAGCAGACCTGGTTGGGCTGCCCATGTAACTTTTAAATATTCCTATAAGGGTATATGCGCTTATAAACCTTCCTGGGTATTGTGTCATTTTACCTGCCCTCCGGAGGTGTTGCGAGACTCCCCCGGCTGCGGCTGCTTTGCTAGCCATTGTAAGTCGCAAACTGGGGATTCCTCTAAGCAATCCCCTCCTATATATTTGCCCCTTATTTCTAGCTCCACGAATGAAAGTGGTTTCCTTATTAAAGCAAGATCCCTGGTGAAAAACAACATCGCCTTTAGCGACTTCGTATTGGTAAGAAGGCCTGCCTAGGTGTTCATTACTGAAACCTGGGCTTCGGACTCTTCTGGCCCTGATCTGGTGGCAGCTATTCCGGAAGGATATGCGCTAGCCAGGCTGGATAGAGTAGGACGTAGAGGAGGTGGTTTAGGGATTCTCTATAAGACATCCCATATTTGCCGCACTTCTGCACTGTCTGGCCCTTCCGATTCCTTTCAAGCTCTTAATTTTTCAGTAAATTCCCCCTGTGCTGCCCCTTTTACGGGCATATTGATTTATAGACCCGAGGGTTCCAGAACAGATTTCAGCCAGTCCTTGCTTAATATCCTGGAACCCTACTTTGGTTGTGCCCAATTGACGGTTTTGGGCGACTTAAACTTTCACTTGGACAATCTTGTTTCCAGAGACTCCCTTACCCTTCTGGACTCTTTGTCCGCCTGTGGCTTTCAGCAGCTGGTTAAATTTCCCACCCACCAGGCGGGTCACATCTTGGATGGGGTGTTTTCAAATGACCCCAGGTTAAAAACGGACCCACCTATTCCATTGGTCTGGTCTGACAATCTGGCCGTTCCGCTGGAACTTCAGGCTCTCCCTAGGAACCTTAAGCTGACTGGTCCCAGTAAAATGGAACCTAGGAGAAACTTTAGGAGGGTTACTAACCTTTCCCTTGCCCCTCTAATTCAGGGAACCGCTATTGATTCAGCCAAAGATGTTGATACAGCTGCTTCCGAGCTAACAAATGCCATTACGGCAGCAGTAAATGTGTGGGCTCCTGTAACTCTTCAATACTCTGCCAGAAAGAGACCATCAGCCCCGTGGTTTTCAGAGCCTTTAAGGCTTTTAAGACAGGGGTGTAGGAAGCAGGAAAGGCTATGGCGGGTGAGCTGGAACCCTCAAGAGAGGGAAAAGCACAAATCTCTCCTTAAAGAGTGTAAGGCGGAGGTTATTAAGGTGAAGCAAGAATACTTACCTCCCCAAGAGAACTCTTTAGGATAGTTGATTCATTGTACACGTTACAGATGCCTGATCCCATAGTGTGTTCACAAGACCTCTGTGATAAAATCGCAGGATATTTTCACACGAAAATAGCGGATATTTACTCGGCCCTTGAATTACAAAAGGCCTCAATGTCCCCCCCCCCTCCCAGTTCGGTCTTCTCTCCCCCTGAAGCTGATGCCCCGACTACTACAGTGAGTCTGTCTGTGTTTCAACCGCTTTCCCTGCAGGGACTTGACTTGCTTTTAAGCAAGATGAGGTCAAGGTCTCCTTTAGACCCCTGTCCTCTCAAAGTTCTCAAGGACTGTAGAGATACCCTGCTGCCTCCGCTTCTGGATATTATGAACAGGCAATGAAGGATGGTATTTTCCCCTCCCAGTGGAAGAGTGCTGTGGTTAAGCCCCTCCTTAAGAAGCCTACATTAGACCCTAACGTACTAAAAAAAATTCGCCCCATTTCTTTGCTCCCAGTACCAGCAAAAATGCTGGAGACCCATCTAATCCAGCATTTGGCGGCGTTTCTGGATTCCTCGGGTCTTCTAGATCAGTCCCAGCACGGTTTTAGGAGAGGCCATAGCACGGAGTCGGCCCTTTCAGTAGTGCTTAACAACATCCGCACTGAGGTCGATCAGGGCCACACCTCTCTTCTGGTCCTATTAGACCTGACAGCCGCCTTCGATACCCTGCCTCCCTCGGTTCTTACATCTCGTCTGAGGGAGATAGGGGTAGAGGGCGTGGCCTTGAGTCTATTGGCCTCTTTCCTGGATCGGAGGGAGCAGAGGGTCAAGCTGGGAGAATATCTATCTCCACCCACACCTGTGCAATGTGGGGTTCCACAAGGGTCGGCATTAAGTCCGACCCTGTTCAACATCTATGTGGCCCCACTTGCCAGGCTTGTGAGATCGTTTGGGATGGAGGTAGTCTCCTACGCCGACGACACCCAGATCTTGGTGTCCCTCTCTCACTCGGTGAACTCTTCCGTTCTTAACTGTAGAAACTGCATGGAGGCGGTTTCTAAGTGGATGATTTACAATTCACTAAAGTTGAATGGTGAGAAGACCGAGATTCTGGTTTTCGGCGGAAACACTAACATCTGGTCGGCCGAATGGTGGCCCCCCTCGCTGGGAGTCTGCCCCTCACCAACAGATTCTGCGAGGAACTTGGGAGTGATGATCGATCCTGTTCTCTCAATGGCACAGCAGGTTAATAGGACAGTTGCTACCTGTTGGGGCAATATTAAAACTCTTTGGAAAATTAAACATTATTTGTCCCCTCAGGCTCGTAAGCAGGTTGTCGTTGCACTTGTCGCTTCGCGACTTGATTATTGCAACGCTCTGTATGCCGGCGTTAATAAAGGCTTGGTGCAGCGCCTTCAGACTGCCCAGAATGCGGCGGCTACATTTGTACTGGATGCCCCAAGACTCTCTTCCGCCATGGCTACTAGGAAAGCCTGCACTGGCTTCCTATTGAGTCCAGGATCGCCTTTAAGACTCTTTGCTTGACCTATGGGGCACTCTCTGGCAAGGGGGCTGGTGGTGTGAGGAAATTGTTGATTCCTTATGCACCGGGCAGAGACCTCCGCTCCTCAACTAAGAGCTTGCTGGTGGTGCCTCGTGTTCGAAGAAGTAAATGGGGTGGGAGGGCGTTTTCAACGGTAGCCCCCAAGCTTTGGAACAGCCTCCCCCTAGAAATTAAATCCCAACTGTCTGTCCTGAAGTTCCGGAAAGCTCTTAAAACGTGGCTATTCTCAAAGGCGTACCCGTAGTGCTGGTTATTTGGTCATTTTCATTGTTTTTATGGTAGGCGCTTTGATGCCTTTGGGCTTAGTAGCGCGTTATAAGATTTATCTCATCATCTCATCATCATCGATCAAGTTCAACAAAGATTACGAGGGGGCAATAGAGAGAGATGCTTAGACAGCTTGAATCGGGTTACATTCTCAGATTCAATAGTAAGAGTCCCTTTGGACACAATACTGAAGAAGATCTATATGTACACCTATGAATTATATTGGATGAATATGAAAGAAAAAGTACCCATGTGATGAGCTGATCAGTATTATTCCCCTCTTCCTTTCTTTCTGTCTTTTCTATTTAAGATCTTTTCAAGATTTTTTAGGATCTTTGTAAGATTTCTTAAACATGCACTGTTCTAAAGTTTTTAGTTTTAACCATGCCCTTGTCTCTCTTTTGCGATTAGCTGATAAGGTTGTGGACATTTTTTAATTATTAATTTGTAGCCACTCCATGGTAATGTTTTCAGTGTATGGTCGCACTTGGGTGTGTTAACACAAGCACTTTAGTTAGGGTGTAAATAGCCTTGTCAACAATTGCCAGCATAAAGGGCACTTGCTTCTTAATATCCAGGGTGGATCAAGTTATAGTGGGTGCATCTTGGAGCACCTATAGATATTTTATATATGGGCTGGTTTCACATCTTACTTTTAATGTGGAACAGTTAGTCGCTATTTGCAAAAGGCACTTTGCGCTTTTCTGAAATTATGCAACAGTTGCACACAAACATTATTGGTAGATTATTATCATAGATAATATGAGAAATACAAATATTTGTTGATTAAGCACTGGCCTTAAGATTAAATATTGTTGTTGGTTTAATTGTTTTAAGTAATGTATCGCCAAAACAGGCGTAAAACTTGTGATTTTATTGCAGGTTTTAAATGCTTAAATTAATCATCATGTCAAAACTAATAACATTGACATTGTTTGCTGAAGTTTACTGCAACTGCCATGCTAGGAGAAAAGTATATTGCACTGTTACTTTTGTTTAAAAAGAAACATCTTACTTTGCTGCTAAAATTGCACTGTCATTTTAAGATTTTCACTGGTATATAAAGGGAAAAATGGCGGTGACTCTAGGTTTAAAAAAGACAGCGGAGGCTGTTGAAATGTGTCACCTACCTGTTTGCAGTCTAAATAAATGCGCATTGAAGCAACGACGAGCGTGCTGGAGTCTGTATCAAATTGTCAAGCAGACGCTGTAACGAATATATATATATATATATATATATATATATATATATATATATATATATATATATATATATATATATATATATATATATATATATATATATATATATCCATGTATATATATATATATATATCCATGTATATATATATATATATCCATGTATATATATATATATATGTAAATATATAGATGAAGCTGACAAAAGCCAAACTGAAAAACAATCAAAACAAGGCACTTAGCAATCTTACGATGTGTCTATTCTTAGCACATAATTCATCTTTTAATTGTTGTAAATGTAAAAAAAAACATTTCATTGAACTTTAGCAAAGAGTGAGTATGATTTTCGAAATAATAAAGTGAGATCAAAACGGGCCAACTAGCACCGAAGATAGCAGATTTGATGGACACTGCGGACTACCAAATGGTCACCAAAAGCAGCCATAAATGTGCAGACTGAATAATAAGTTATGCTCAGACAAGCTTCTACAATAGGGTCATGTAAAACTTATTTTACCAGTGCGTAATGTTGCATAATTCCTGTTTCCTGTGTTTTATCTAGTTTTTAAAAATATTTTTTATTTAAGTCAAGAAACAGAAAAAGAAAAAGCAAAGTTGGGTTATAACTGGCAAACGCGCTGCTTGCAGCCTTCATGAAGATCGAGAGATCGATAAACCCAGCAGTCCGCCAGGATTCTCAGCGTGGAGGAAGTAGGCTGAGGTATTTGATCTCTACGGGGCGAACGGTCTCACATTTGACTGCCCCAGCTTCTGGCCTAACCTGGGAGGAGAGGCGCTGCAGACAAGCGGGGACACAGGGCATGCACCGCGATGTTCACTCGTCCTTCCCACCTACCTGATTGGGCACGAGACGACATTGATCTCTACTCCTCCACATTCGCCGTTCCTGGACCCTTGAAATAAACGGCTGTTTGTTCTATGTTCCCCGCGTGGCCTCTCATCTTTTCAGTGGGAAAGGATTTTCGGACATATATATATATATATATATATATATATATATATATATATATATATATATATATAGCCGCTCCACTCGCACCAGCCTGTCGCACTCTGAGGCGGGTGCCTGCCAGTCGGGGGTGCACCCGACGTCAATGCCTGCTTCAACAGTCCCTCCCCGCAATCCTCGGGAAATAGGAGGCAGCACTCCAAAGATAGATACACAAAATTCTTTAATCTCACACGTAGCGCTTTCGGCACTCGGCCTTCGTCAGCAATGAGACGCTGATAACAAACATTAGATTGTATTTAAACTCCCGCGTTGCACGGGTGATAAACATAAAGATAGGACTACCATCAAAGGATAAATTCAAATATAAGAATGGCGGTCGCCATCTTGTAATGGTAGTGGTCGCAATGTGTTAAACGCTATGTTTTCAACGTTACACGAGTAATATCCCATTTTATCACCACACAATGCGACTGTATAACTAAAACATCACGCCCTGGATGGGCCAATATTAGACGGCATCTGCCTATTCAAAGTAGATGCAATGTGCAAATATTCAACAAATGTAACAGTGTTAAAATCATGTGTGAATCGAAATTGATCCTCACCGCCATATGGCCACAATATTAACACCAAACTTAGGGTCCCCCTCTTTTGTTATGCCGCCCTGAATGGGCGTAAATCCATAGTAGTATCTGCAACGTGTCACAACCCTTATGGAAAAATAAATATTATACACACATAATAGAAGTTCATTCTTCCTTCCATTTGAAAACAGTTAGAAAACGTGAAGCAATATTACAGCCAATTCAAATCAAATCATCCCAGGTGCACAGCTAGGTCCTCATGCATGTTCAATCCAGTAGGCATTTTACTTAACAGGTCGATGATATATCGTGATTCCAAACGCCTTAATTTTAAGAGTCTGTCACCACCCCTTACAATCACCGGGACAGAGTCCAAGCAGAAAAAAGTCAGCAATTCCCTGTTGCGTGCATGCTCCTTATCAAAATGTCTCGCAACAGGATAAGTGGCATCTGCATTCTGGATCGCTCTCTGGTGTTCCAATATCCTTAGTTTCACTGGATTGGTTGTACTGCCCACATACCTTCTGCCACAAGGACATGTTAGACAGTACACCGCGTATGGCATGGAACATGTGAGGAATTTTAGAATTCTTTTAGGCTCCTTGACACCTGGAATGCTGTACTGAGTTACTCGTTTACTTCCCTTGCACGCCTTGCAACGTCCGCAGGGAAAGAAACCTTTCATAGGTTCAATTTTAGGTTTGGGTTTCAGTTCGTCATGGTGACTATGGACCAAATAGTCCTTCAGTGCTCTTGCTTTTCTGAATGTGATCATAGGATAGGAGGGCAGATCATGCTTTATGACATTGTCCGTCATCAAAATATTCCAGTGCTTCCGCAAGATGCGTTTAATGTCACAAGAGTTCCTCGAATACGTGGTTATTAATCGAAATTGCCCATTCTCAGATTGTTTATTCTTCTCATGAGTTTTTTCTTCCAACAACTTGCTCCTTTCAAGGTTCTCAACTTTACTTAATGCTTGTTGCAGTGTTCTGGCATTATATCCCCTTGCTTTGAACCTTTGTATGCAGTTGCTGGCGGCCTTTTTGAACTCATTATCCTTGGTATTGTTCCTCCTTATCCTTAAAAGCTCACCATAGGGTATGCTGCGAACCAAGCTCTTAGGATGCCCGCTGGTTGCATATAGTGTTGAATTACCCGCGGTAGCCTTTCGAAAGAGCTTAGTGTGCAGATTGCCTCCTTCAATAAAGACAGTCAGATCTAGATAATTCACTTCCTTTTGGCTAATTTCCCCTGTGAATTTCAGATTGTTCTCGTTGTTGTTGAGTACCTCCAGATATTCTTCAGCTAACTCAACTGATCCTTCAATGATAATGAACAGGTCGTCTATGTAACGATACCAACATCTCACCAGTTCGTTCCATTTATTGTTGGTATTGGACCAAGCCACCCGCTCCTCCCAGTGCCCCACGAATAAATTCGCGAAGCTAGGGGCTGAGCAAGTGCCCATCGCCACACCTGTTAGCTGTTTGTAGAGGTTAGTGCCAAAAAGGAAGATGTTATTATTGAGGCAAAATCTCAGAAATTCCATCAACATCTTATTGTGTTCGTAATACTTCACTGGTCTACTCTCCAAAAACCAGGAAATAGCTTGTAACCCTTCTTCATGCTCAATGCACGTGTACAAGCTTGCAATGTCGATGACCATCATTGTATACCCTTCCATCCAAACCATCTTCTCAATACAGTTCAAAAAATGTTTCGTATCCTTCAGATAGGATTTCAAATTGACAACATGGGGAGAAAGAAAGGAGTCCACATATATAGACATGTTTTCAGTCAGGCTGCCTTGAGAAGCTACAATGGGCCTCCCAGGTGGGTTTACCGGATCCTTATGTATCTTGGGTAGATAGTAAAAGGTCGGAGTTACTGGATTTAGACATCGCAGGAATAAATGTTCATCACCATTCAGCATGTTTTTGTTGTACCACTTTAGTATCATGCTGTGGTAATCTTGAATGCTCTTGTTGTATGTTGATTCATTCACCTTTGTGTACGTGTTGGGATCATTCAATTGCCGCAGTGCTTCTTGTTCATACTGCGATTTAGTTAGCAGCACGATATTCCCTCCTTTATCCGAGGGTTTGCACACCAGGGACGAATCCTCACATAATTTCTTCAAAGCCATCCGTTGCTTGTAGGTGAAATTAGGTTTACCATAATCAGTTTTATGTCTGCTTCTGAGAGTTTTTAAATCCTGAATCACAGCTTCAGAAAAAGTGTCTATCGCATCTGCCCCCATGATAGGAATAAAAGTGGAACTCGGTTTAAAGTTCGTTGCACCCCCTCTTTGCTGTACCTCCATCTGTGTCACCATCTGTGTGTCACTTAAGTTGACCGTGTCATCTTCTTCGATCTCCCTCCTTAATTCTTCCAGGGATCGAATACCCGCCAGATCTTTACATAGCATCATGTTTTCTTCTGTGTCACCAGCAGCCGCTGGTTTGGGTAAGGGAGGTTTTAGTTTAAAGTATTTGAACAGCTTAAGTTTGCGGGTGTATTTGAACAGATCTATTCGTGTCTGTGTAAACTCGAAGTTCTTTTCAGGGCAAAAAGTGAGTCCCAGTTTCAAGATGTTTTTCTCCTCAGTGGTCAGGATTTTGGGTGTCAAGTTCACAATCGTGAGATTATCTTCAGTGCCTAGGTTTTCTTCTTGAAGGCACTCTTCATGCTCCTTGTTACGGGTGGCGAGCCTGCGGTTTTTGTGGCTCCAGCCCCCCCTCCTCGTCTTCCTCTTTGTGTTCTTCTTTCCGGGGGTTTGCCCCTTACCCCAGGATACTGTTTTGTTCGCATTACTTGATACTCACCCTGAAAACCCGAGGGCTCGATTACATCTTCCTGACCATCCTCGCTAGATACCTCTTCTCCAATTAGAGATGATTCCGAGGTTTCAGGCACAGGGATACTAGCCCCAGATTGCTTTTTCTTTTTCATTCTCAATTCTTTGCGTGGTTGGTCATACTTCTTTGAGAAGGTAAGTACTCTTCCCATCCGATAGTCCTTCTCATCCCTCTCGAATTTCTCCTCCTTTCTCAGTTTAATTTTCTCTTCATATTTCTTTAATCTTTTTTTCATCGCTTCACGTTTTTCTTCCAGTTTGGGTTGATCTTGCTCTTTGGACAGGTCATGTTCAATATCTTTAATTTCAGCCAAGGCTTTCTCTCTATCAGACCAGGCAAAGCGTACTAATATCATGAGGCTGCCCTTACATGACTGGGCAGTATGCTCCGCCCATGCGTCCAATAACTCTGGGTCAGGGTTCTCGTATGCGGGGATGGTGTAGATCCTTAATCCTCTAGGCACACGATTGACATCTATGTAATTCTGAAGCGACGTGGCTTCCCACCATTTTCTGCATTCCCTTTCATAGAGACGTTCTAACGCGGTTAATTTGGTATTTAAATCAGTTGCGTTTTTGTCTGTCGTCTCAGGCGCATCACCTTGTGCCCCAGCAGCCTTTTTCTTGTTTTTAAACATGCCTTCCTCAGCTTTGCGTCTCTCGGTTTCACAAAACATTTTCGCCACACGTGGTTACAGCCGTGACCACGCAATATGTATCTATCTCGCCAGCGGTATTCCAACAATGCATATATGGGTTACAGGCGGTTCGTTTTCTTACCCGGTATGATCCGGGGACGCGCTTCAATTGTTGCCCTCGGGAACCAGCGTCCTGTAGATGTGAAAACCGCTCGTATATCCAAACCGTTGGGTCCGCGGTGCAACCGGAATATAAATAGCCGCTCCACTCGCACCAGCCTGTCGCACTCTGAGGCGGGTGCCTGCCAGTCGGGGGTGCACCCGACGTCAATGCCTGCTTCAACAGTCCCTCCCCGCAATCCTCGGGAAATAGGAGGCAGCACTCCAAAGATAGATACACAAAATTCTTTAATCTCACACGTAGCGCTTTCGGCACTCGGCCTTCGTCAGCAATGAGACGCTGATAACAAACATTAGATTGTATTTAAACTCCCGCGTTGCACGGGTGATAAACATAAAGATAGGACTACCATCAAAGGATAAATTCAAATATAAGAATGGCGGTCGCCATCTTGTAATGGTAGTGGTCGCAATGTGTTAAACGCTATGTTTTCAACGTTACACGAGTAATATCCCATTTTATCACCACACAATGCGACTGTATAACTAAAACATCACGCCCTGGATGGGCCAATATTAGACGGCATCTGCCTATTCAAAGTAGATGCAATGTGCAAATATTCAACAAATGTAACAGTGTTAAAATCATGTGTGAATCGAAATTGATCCTCACCGCCATATGGCCACAATATTAACACCAAACTTAGGGTCCCCCTCTTTTGTTATGCCGCCCTGAATGGGCGTAAATCCATAGTAGTATCTGCAACGTGTCACAACCCTTATGGAAAAATAAATATTATACACACATAATAGAAGTTCATTCTTCCTTCCATTTGGAAACAGTTAGAAAACGTGAAGCAATATTACAGCCAATTCAAATCAAATCATCCCAGGTGCACAGCTAGGTCCTCATGCATGTTCAATCCAGTAGGCATTTTACTTAACAGGTCGATGATATATCGTGATTCCAAACGCCTTAATTTTAAGAGTCTGTCACCACCCCTTACAATCACCGGGACAGAGTCCAAGCAGAAAAAAGTCAGCAATTCCCTGTTGCGTGCATGCTCCTTATCAAAATGTCTCGCAACAGGATAAGTGGCATCTGCATTCTGGATCGCTCTCTGGTGTTCCAATATCCTTAGTTTCACTGGATTGGTTGTACTGCCCACATACCTTCTGCCACAAGGACATGTTAGACAGTACACCGCGTATGGCATGGAACATGTGAGGAATTTTAGAATTCTTTTAGGCTCCTTGACACCTGGAATGCTGTACTGAGTTACTCGTTTACTTCCCTTGCACGCCTTGCAACGTCCGCAGGGAAAGAAACCTTTCATAGGTTCAATTTTAGGTTTGGGTTTCAGTTCGTCATGGTGACTATGGACCAAATAGTCCTTCAGTGCTCTTGCTTTTCTGAATGTGATCATAGGATAGGAGGGCAGATCATGCTTTATGACATTGTCCGTCATCAAAATATTCCAGTGCTTCCGCAAGATGCGTTTAATGTCACAAGAGTTCCTCGAATACGTGGTTATTAATCGAAATTGCCCATTCTCAGATTGTTTATTCTTCTCATGAGTTTTTTCTTCCAACAACTTGCTCCTTTCAAGGTTCTCAACTTTACTTAATGCTTGTTGCAGTGTTCTGGCATTATATCCCCTTGCTTTGAACCTTTGTATGCAGTTGCTGGCGGCCTTTTTGAACTCATTATCCCTGGTATTGTTCCTCCTTATCCTTAAAAGCTCACCATAGGGTATGCTGCGAACCAAGCTCTTAGGATGCCCGCTGGTTGCATATAGTGTTGAATTACCCGTGGTAGCCTTTCGAAAGAGCTTAGTGTGCAGATTGCCTCCTTCAATAAAGACAGTCAGATCTAGATAATTCACTTCCTTTTGGCTAATTTCCCCTGTGAATTTCAGATTGTTCTCGTTGTTGTTGAGTACCTCCAGATATTCTTCAGCTAACTCAACTGATCCTTCAATGATAATGAACAGGTCGTCTATGTAACGATACCAACATCTCACCAGTTCGTTCCATTTATTGTTGGTATTGGACCAAGCCACCCGCTCCTCCCAGTGCCCCACGAATAAATTCGCGAAGCTAGGGGCTGAGCAAGTGCCCATCGCCACACCTGTTAGCTGTTTGTAGAGGTTAGTGCCAAAAAGGAAGATGTTATTATTGAGGCAAAATCTCAGAAATTCCATCAACATCTTATTGTGTTCGTAATACTTCACTGGTCTACTCTCCAAAAACCAGGAAATAGCTTGTAACCCTTCTTCATGCTCAATGCACGTGTACAAGCTTGCAATGTCGATGACCATCATTGTATACCCTTCCATCCAAACCATCTTCTCAATACAGTTCAAAAAATGTTTCGTATCCTTCAGATAGGATTTCAAATTGACAACATGGGGAGAAAGAAAGGAGTCCACATATATAGACAAGTTTTCAGTCAGGCTGCCTTGAGAAGCTACAATGGGCCTCCCAGGTGGGTTTACCGGATCCTTATGTATCTTGGGTAGATAGTAAAAGGTCGGAGTTACTGGATTTAGACATCGCAGGAATAAATGTTCATCACCATTCAGCATGTTTTTGTTGTACCACTTTAGTATCATGCTGTGGTAATCTTGAATGCTCTTGTTGTATGTTGATTCATTCACCTTTGTGTACGTGTTGGGATCATTCAATTGCCGCAGTGCTTCTTGTTCATACTGCGATTTAGTTAGCAGCACGATATTCCCTCCTTTATCCGAGGGTTTGCACACCAGGGACGAATCCTCACATAATTTCTTCAAAGCCATCCGTTGCTTGTAGGTGAAATTAGGTTTACCATAATCAGTTTTATGTCTGCTTCTGAGAGTTTTTAAATCCTGAATCACAGCTTCAGAAAAAGTGTCTATCGCATCTGCCCCCATGATAGGAATAAAAGTGGAACTCGGTTTAAAGTTCGTTGCACCCCCTCTTTGCTGTACCTCCATCTGTGTCACCATCTGTGTGTCACTTAAGTTGACCGTGTCATCTTCTTCGATCTCCCTCCTTAATTCTTCCAGGGATCGAATACCCGCCAGATCTTTACATAGCATCATGTTTTCTTCTGTGTCACCAGCAGCCGCTGGTTTGGGTAAGGGAGGTTTTAGTTTAAAGTATTTGAACAGCTTAAGTTTGCGGGTGTATTTGAACAGATCTATTCGTGTCTGTGTAAACTCGAAGTTCTTTTCAGGGCAAAAAGTGAGTCCCAGTTTCAAGATGTTTTTCTCCTCAGTGGTCAGGATTTTGGGTGTCAAGTTCACAATCGTGAGATTATCTTCAGTGCCTAGGTTTTCTTCTTGAAGGCACTCTTCATGCTCCTTGTTACGGGTGGCGAGCCTGCGGTTTTTGTGGCTCCAGCCCCCCCTCCTCGTCTTCCTCTTTGTGTTCTTCTTTCCGGGGGTTTGCCCCTTACCCCAGGATACTGTTTTGTTCGCATTACTTGATACTCACCCTGAAAACCCGAGGGCTCGATTACATCTTCCTGACCATCCTCGCTAGATACCTCTTCTCCAATTAGAGATGATTCCGAGGTTTCAGGCACTGGGATACTAGCCCCAGATTGCTTTTTCTTTTTCATTCTCAATTCTTTGCGTGGTTGGTCATACTTCTTTGAGAAGGTAAGTACTCTTCCCATCCGATAGTCCTTCTCATCCCTCTCGAATTTCTCCTCCTTTCTCAGTTTAATTTTCTCTTCATATTTCTTTATTCTTTTTTTCATCGCTTCACGTTTTTCTTCCAGTTTGGGTTGATCTTGCTCTTTGGACAGGTCATGTTCAATATCTTTAATTTCAGCCAAGGCTTTCTCTCTATCAGACCAGGCAAAGCGTACTAATATCATGAGGCTGCCCTTACATGACTGGGCAGTATGCTCCGCCCATGCGTCCAATAACTCTGGGTCAGGGTTCTCGTATGCGGGGATGGTGTAGATCCTTAATCCTCTAGGCACACGATTGACATCTATGTAATTCTGAAGCGACGTGGCTTCCCACCATTTTCTGCATTCCCTTTCATAGAGACGTTCTAACGCGGTTAATTTGGTATTTAAATCAGTTGCGTTTTTGTCTGTCGTCTCAGGCGCATCACCCTGTGCCCCAGCAGCCTTTTTCTTGTTTTTAAACATGCCTTCCTCAGCTTTGCGTCTCTCGGTTTCACAAAACATTTTCGCCACACGTGGTTACAGCCGTGACCACGCAATATGTATCTATCTCGCCAGCGGTATTCCAACAATGCATATATGGGTTACAGGCGGTTCGTTTTCTTACCCGGTATGATCCGGGGACGCGCTTCAATTGTTGCCCTCGGGAACCAGCGTCCTGTAGATGTGAAAACCGCTCGTATATCCAAACCGTTGGGTCCGCGGTGCAACCGGAATATAAATAGCCGCTCCACTCGCACCAGCCTGTCGCACTCTGAGGCGGGTGCCTGCCAGTCGGGGGTGCACCCGACGTCAATGCCTGCTTCAACAGTCCCTCCCCGCAATCCTCGGGAAATAGGAGGCAGCACTCCAAAGATAGATACACAAAATTCTTTAATCTCACACGTAGCGCTTTCGGCACTCGGCCTTCGTCAGCAATGAGACGCTGATAACAAACATTAGATTGTATTTAAACTCCCGCGTTGCACGGGTGATAAACATAAAGATAGGACTACCATCAAAGGATAAATTCAAATATAAGAATGGCGGTCGCCATCTTGTAATGGTAGTGGTCGCAATGTGTTAAACGCTATGTTTTCAACGTTACACGAGTAATATCCCATTTTATCACCACACAATGCGACTGTATAACTAAAACATCACGCCCTGGATGGGCCAATATTAGACGGCATCTGCCTATTCAAAGTAGATGCAATGTGCAAATATTCAACAAATGTAACAGTGTTAAAATCATGTGTGAATCGAAATTGATCCTCACCGCCATATGGCCACAATATTAACACCAAACTTAGGGTCCCCCTCTTTTGTTATGCCGCCCTGAATGGGCGTAAATCCATAGTAGTATCTGCAACGTGTCACAACCCTTATGGAAAAATAAATATTATACACACATAATAGAAGTTCATTCTTCCTTCCATTTGGAAACAGTTAGAAAACGTGAAGCAATATTACAGCCAATTCAAATCAAATCATCCCAGGTGCACAGCTAGGTCCTCATGCATGTTCAATCCAGTAGGCATTTTACTTAACAGGTCGATGATATATCGTGATTCCAAACGCCTTAATTTTAAGAGTCTGTCACCACCCCTTACAATCACCGGGACAGAGTCCAAGCAGAAAAAAGTCAGCAATTCCCTGTTGCGTGCATGCTCCTTATCAAAATGCCTCGCAACAGGATAAGTGGCATCTGCATTCTGGATCGCTCTCTGGTGTTCCAATATCCTTAGTTTCACTGGATTGGTTGTACTGCCCACATACCTTCTGCCACAAGGACATGTTAGACAGTACACCGCGTATGGCGTGGAACATGTGAGGAATTTTAGAATTCTTTTAGGCTCCTTGACACCTGGAATGCTGTACTGAGTTACTCGTTTACTTCCCTTGCACGCCTTGCAACGTCCGCAGGGAAAGAAACCTTTCATAGGTTCAATTTTAGGTTTGGGTTTCAGTTCGTCATGGTGACTATGGACCAAATAGTCCTTCAGTGCTCTTGCTTTTCTGAATGTGATCATAGGATAGGAGGGCAGATCATGCTTTATGACATTGTCCGTCATCAAAATATTCCAGTGCTTCCGCAAGATGCGTTTAATGTCACAAGAGTTCCTCGAATACGTGGTTATTAATCGAAATTGCCCATTCTCAGATTGTTTATTCTTCTCATGAGTTTTTTCTTCCAACAACTTGCTCCTTTCAAGGTTCTCAACTTTACTTAATGCTTGTTGCAGTGTTCTGGCATTATATCCCCTTGCTTTGAACCTTTGTATGCAGTTGCTGGCGGCCTTTTTGAACTCATTATCCTTGGTATTGTTCCTCCTTATCCTTAAAAGCTCACCATAGGGTATGCTGCGAACCAAGCTCTTAGGATGCCCGCTGGTTGCATATAGTGTTGAATTACCCGCGGTAGCCTTTCGAAAGAGCTTAGTGTGCAGATTGCCTCCTTCAATAAAGACAGTCAGATCTAGATAATTCACTTCCTTTTGGCTAATTTCCCCTGTGAATTTCAGATTGTTCTCGTTGTTGTTGAGTACCTCCAGATATTCTTCAGCTAACTCAACTGATCCTTCAATGATAATGAACAGGTCGTCTATGTAACGATACCAACATCTCACCAGTTCGTTCCATTTATTGTTGGTATTGGACCAAGCCACCCGCTCCTCCCAGTGCCCCACGAATAAATTCGCGAAGCTAGGGGCTGAGCAAGTGCCCATCGCCACACCTGTTAGCTGTTTGTAGAGGTTAGTGCCAAAAAGGAAGATGTTATTATTGAGGCAAAATCTCAGAAATTCCATCAACATCTTATTGTGTTCGTAATACTTCACTGGTCTACTCTCCAAAAACCAGGAAATAGCTTGTAACCCTTCTTCATGCTCAATGCACGTGTACAAGCTTGCAATGTCGATGACCATCATTGTATACCCTTCCATCCAAACCATCTTCTCAATACAGTTCAAAAAATGTTTCGTATCCTTCAGATAGGATTTCAAATTGACAACATGGGGAGAAAGAAAGGAGTCCACATATTGGAGTTCTGGACTTTTTTGGTTCCGTCCAGAGGTGTCAGGGAACAACACCCAAAGACCCCGGAGTTCCACCTGCCTTGGTGCGCAAATGAACAGAAACACGGGCTTCTCGATGGTGGCGTCAAAGACCAAAGGTTTATTACTGCAGGGACACAGAAGTCACAGAAACTACGCATGGGCAGTAACCAGGAGCCTGTTCGATTTGTACATTGAGGGTTGCTCCTTATATACTAAAAATTGTGCTTCAGGCAAATATTTCACATGTTAGTACATTCCTAAACCTTTGTATCTTAAACAATAAATATTTGGCGTTACACAGGAACTGTCGATAATATCTGGTGTCAAACATCACGAAGAGGGGTTCCCACTAGTCCATCACAATCCCTTGTCAATATTGCATTCAAGAGCCGGACCGCCTCATCGTAAAGTTCGTTACCTCCCCCTAATAAAGGCCCAGAAGGAAAGGAGCAGAGCCAGGTGCAGAAGATAGAAAAGCGGGATAAGAGATGTTTGTGGGTTGTAAATGGGCAAGGTTACCGGCTTCGGCCGCCTAATCATGATCGGGACAATGGACACGAGAACCAGTTCAGGTGGGCTGGCCTCGGGCAGAGGAGGCAGCCTTTGTCGAGTCATGCAACTACAGCGTGATCTGGTTTAAGGTATACGTGTCATGAAAGAGGTGAATCTCCGGCTAAGGCTACGTGTCCTTAATCGAAATGAAGTGATCAGAGGTTATTGCATATGTGAGGGCAAGAAACACAAAATGGCGGACATGATCTAAGATGGATGCCGTGGGTAGATCAGAAATGTGTTCATAACAGGAGTGCTCTTGCTCGTATCGTAGCGAAAACACCAGGATATGCTAAATGGATCATTTGCGGTTCGCTGATACCAATATTATGTATTTCCGACAATATTTGAAAACACGGGTTCAAATCGTCACGGAACCTCAGACCCTCCTTTTGCCCTTACATAGGCAATTAATCAGTCTATGTCAGAATCTAATTCTATGCTCATCAGGTCAGTGACATGCTGTTGTATCATCATCCTTTCTCGTGCCTTTTCTCCAAACGCAAGTGGTTTCCTAAAACAAGTTGCAGCGCAAAAACTACACAGAGCAGGACCACACTGGATAATTAGGCAGCATGAGAATAGGAATACTAGGATGACACCAATGACCATCAGAACCTTCCATCTCCACGCTGAGATCAGAGTCCAAAACCACTCCATTAAGGACCAGTTTCCCTTGTCTACATGTATAGAGTCGGAAATCTTGTGTAGCTTCGAGATCGCCTCATAGACTGTTGGAGCATTATTAGGAATAAAGACACAGCAGCTCGATTGGATCATTCTGCATACCCCACCTCGGTCTGCAAGTATAACATCTAGAACCATACGGTTCTGCAACGTCATGAGTCTATCCGCCTGAAGCTCAGCTGTCAAATGGCTAAGGGCACCAGCAGTTTCAGTAATAGTAGATTCAACTACCCGTGTTAGCTGACGTATGTTTCTACTATTGGCCATAGGCCCCCAGAACGGAAGGAAGCCTTTGAAGAAGTCTCCAGCTTCCTGACCAGCAGTATCTTCTTTGCTGAAGACACCTCTCGCTACTCTGGTTCTGTGGTAATCAGATGAAGCAGTGTATGTTGGAGGTAACAATCGAGCAATATAGCATGATCCTGAAAAGTCAGCAGGTAACCATGTATATGCCCGGTCTCGACAAATGAAATAGGTACCCCTAGCAGTAAGGAAGGCAGGGGAAGAGTTAGCCGGAAACACATAAGTTTCAACGCACTCGCTCCTCCCTAGCTGAGCTCTCGGATTTCTCCCATTCCCTTGCAAACAGACCTGACCTCGGTGAGGTACGACCCAGATTGGAGTTGAGCTTTTACGCTTGTTTTCTCCTAAACTAAGGCGATACTCTGAAGTATTCCAACTTAAATACACTCGCAGTTCGTCTCTAGGGTATGATGGAGTATTATTGACATCCTTGATCATGTCAATAATTCCCTGGACTAAAGCTTTGTTGGCAGAGTTATATCTAGTGGAACGTGGTGGACGCGGAGGATAGGTCTCAAGGGCATAAGCAAAGATAGTTTGAAGGGCCTGAAATGATCCATTGTAGCTGAAAGGCAAAACCAGATAGGGAATGCCTTTATCCATAGTGTGGGGTATCAAGCCACACACCCAGCAGTCTGTAGTGTTAACTACCAGTTGGTGTTGGTGCAAGAGCTGTACAAAAGTGTTGTTAATGAACTCTGTGCGTCGGGCTTGCTCATGTTCAGGAAACGAGTGAAAAGAGTGTATAGAAGAAACAGTAGAAATGGCAGGATCAAGGGGAGGTACTGTAGTGACTGGTACATAAATTAAACTTATGCCAAAGACAATTCCACCCACCAACGTTATCAACACGATTAAAAATGTAATAGCACATTGCATCAAAAAGCATTTGCTACGAAGAATTCTGTACAGTCTGTTTCTGCGAACATAAATCACATTTTCTCGTTGCAGCGCAGGAAGCTCCATCTTCTACAATCCGCTCGCGACCACTGATGATGTGTACGTAGATGAAAATGCCTCTGTCAGCCCTGGGAGTTCCCAGAACCAACAGAAAGATCGACCTTGTGTCAGACCCCTGCAGATTCAAACTAGGCACACAGCCACGACCCTACGGCTACCCAGACGGCAAGGCAATTTAAAAACAATAAACAATAGCAAACTTCCTGGCTGAAGGCAGATGTTCAATATATCAAAATCACAATATGCAGTTGCCTGCTTTATTTGTCCATGTTACGTTTTCTCAGGTTGTATCTCTGCTTCGCAGGTATTGTCTGATCGGTAAAAAGTGTATCACTGGTATTTGTTGCAGTGTTCAGGTTCGCAGGTGACAATGTCTTTTCTGATGCAGGAGACAAATGTTCAGTGTTCAAAGGAGTCTTTTCAGGAGGAGAGTCAGATTTTGGAGTGTCAGTAATCAATTCGGCATCGCTGAAAGGAATAAACTTTGGTGTGCTTTCAGATTCGGAGGATCCAATTCCCTTCTTCACCCAACTGTCGTAAGGAAGTGGCAAGGGTACATGCTTTACATGTGACGCGTGTACCCAGTGTTTGCGTCCAGCCACACGAACTGCTGTCCTTGTTGTCAGTAGGACCTGGAAGGGGCCGACGTAGCGGGGCTGAAGATTCTTTGTCCTCGTAAAATTCCTGACCACCACTTGGTCGCCGGGTTTCAGTTGATGCCCTGGACTCTCCGGAGGCTTTGGCAAAGCATCGAAAACCTGTTGATGAATAAGACTCAATTTAGCAGTCAAGTCGTAAAGGTAGTCTATCAACATTGGATATTCTATACAGTTAAATTCCTTAGGCCTTGGCACACCCCAAATATTTGCTGGGCGGCCAAAGACTATCTCATAGGGGCTAAGCCCTACTCTAGAATGTACAGTTGCTCTTGTTGATAACAAAGCCAAAGGAAGCGCGTCTGGCCAGGCTAAACCCGTGGATGCTTGTATTTTAGCTATCTTCAGCTTAAGGGTGCCATTATAACCCTCCACTAAACCAGCTGACTGGGGATGGTTCGCACTGTGGAATTTTTGTTTCAATCCTAGGCCTGCACATACACTCTGCATAACTTTCCCTATAAACTCACTTCCGTTATCTGACCATACAATCCGTGGCATTCCAAACCTAGGGAAATATTCTTTAAGAAGAATTTTGGCAGTTGATAAGGCAGTATTGTCCTTCAGTGGGTATGCTTCTATCCACCTGGAAAAAGCACAAACTACCACCAGGACATACTTTAAGTTATTACAGCGATCCATGTGAATGAAGTCTAACTGAATCACTTCAAAGGGGCAGGAAGGAGGAGCGAAATGACCAGCTGGAGTTCGAGTTCCCTTGCCAGGATTATGCATCAGGCATACCATACAATTTTTCACCACTCTCTCTGCACACTTACTGATTCCCTCATTTTTCCAGACCGGAGCCAACATCTTACAGATCCCTTTGGAACTTATATGCGCTACTCCGTGCGCCATTGTCACTACTGCAAGCACATACGCATCCGGCAACATCCAACGCTGCTGTTCTGTCAAATCAATCCAACATCCATTCGAGTCCAACTTGCCCATACTCTCTTTCCATACACGTTTCTCTTCCTCAGTTGCTTCTCTCTGAATCTCTTTCACACTGTCCATTGTATCTTCACACATCCCAGACTCAGCGATCCATCTTGCAGACGTTGCAACATACATTCTACTCATCATGTCTCTAGCTGTCTGTTTAGCAATTTCATCAGCAAAAGCATTCCCGCGTCCAACATCATCCGTGATTGCTTTATGAGCACTGCACTTTACAATCGCAACTTCAGTCGGCAAGGTTAGAGATTCCAACAAGTCGTTAACTAGCTGACCATGTTGAATCTTAGTCCCATGGGACGTAATGAAACCTCTTTCTCTCCACAACCGGCCAAAACTATGGGCCACGCCAAATGCGTACTGACTATCTGTAAACACATTCACTCTCTTTCCCTTAGCTAAAACACACGCTCTCGTTAGAGCTATTAATTCTGCAGCTTGGGCAGAATTCTGACTCACTCTTGCAGTCTCCACAATCGTCTTCAAAGTTGTTACTGCGTAAGCAGCAGTCACATCACCATTCTCCAATTTAAAACATGACCCGTCCACATACAGCGTACCATCCGGATCGGATAACGGAGTATCCCTCAAATCGATGCGTCCTTTTGTCTCTTCCTCCGTCTTGAAACAGCAATCATGTGGTTCGGAATCACTCGACTCTTGATTAGCCGGCAACAGCGTTGCTGGATTCAATACATTACATCTTTTGATCTGAATATGACTCGCTAGTAATGTCAGCTCGTAACCAGATAATCTCGCACTAGTAAGGTGTTGTGTCTTCGTTCGGTTCATGAGTGTATCCACTGCATGAGGAACCATGACCACTAGCATGTTGTTCATTACCAGACCAGCAGATTGTCGAATGGAAGCCGCAGCTGCCGCTGTAGCTCTCAAACAACTAGGTAACGCTCTAGCTACCGGATCTAATGTTGATGAGAAATACGCACAAGGGCGTTGTTTATCACCAAACTTCTGTGTCAGGACACTCAACGCGCAACCTTCTCTCTCGTGAACGTAGAGCGTGAATGGCTTACTGTAATCAGGTGTACCCAATACAGGAGCTGAACACAATGCTTTTCGTAATTCAGTAAAACTCTCTTGACATTCATCAGACCATGGCACCGGACTCGGAACATTTTTCCCAGTCAAAGCTACCAACGGCTTCGCTAAAAGAGAAAAATTTGGAATCCACTGCCTACAGTAGGAGGTAATACCTAGAAAGGCACGTACTTCCCTCTGTGTGCGTGGAACACTCATTTGCATAATTGCTTTTATTCTTTCTGGGGTCAACTTCCTTCCCTCTTTTGACAAGAGATGACCTAGGTAGGTCACTTCTTGGCAGCAGTATTGCATCTTGGAAGGTGACACCTTATGATTTAGATTAGACAGATGATGCAATAACGACACTGTAGCTGCTTTGCAAGTTTCCTTGTCATCGGCAGCCACTAAAAGATCGTCTACGTACTGTACTAGAGTAGAACTTGGAGGAAGGACAAAAGAATCTAGCTGGCTTTTTAATGCTTGACTATAAATAGATGGACTTTCACAGTAGCCCTGTGGAGCGCGTTTAAATCTGAAACTTCGACCTCCTAGACAGAAGCCAAAAATGTCTCTGCTTTCCTCGGCTATCGGAATGCTGAAAAAGGCATTCTTCAAGTCGATGACTGAGAACCAAGTGGCTGTAGCAGGAATCAACGTTAACAAGGCAGTAATGTCTGGAACCACAGGAAACTGCGGAACCACAATCTTATTAACTTCCCTAAGGTCTATGACAAACCTGTACACTGGAGGTTTCGTAGGATCAGTTCTTTTCAGAATCGGCAATACAGGACTATTACAAACATTTCCTCGAGTTTCTTCAACCACACCTTTCTTAATCACATCTTGCACAATCAATAAAAGTGCACGTTCTCCTTCACTAGATATTTTATATTGGGGAATTCTTGGAAATTTCACATTTGCTTTTAAAGTAACTACATACGGTGGTATTTCTAAAAGGCCTACATCATTAGGACCAGTCGCCCAAAGAGAATCAGGGAGTGAGCGCAGCTCCGGCGGGAGTGCGTCCATTGACAAGTACATCGGAGAAGTGATTCTTTTACCCAAAGTAAGCTGTACCCCTTCCGGAGAACAGTACAATGTCGCATATAGTCGTTTTAACAAATCTAAACCAAGCAGATTTTCATTACAACCCGTCGTCAAAATCAAGGGTGCTTTCAATTGACACGGTCCAACAGAAATAGACAAAGGACCAGATATCGGGTTGTAAACAGGGGCGCCTGAAAAACCTACGGAAACATTTGTTGAGCCGGACAAAGGTGCGCCAGGGAGTTTCGCATGAATGATAGAACTTTTTGCGGCACCAGTATCCAACAGAAACGGTTCGACTACACCTGATGTTGCTACTGCGACATAAGGCCCACTCTGATCCACTGGAACTGATACTACTCCCTCTCTCTGTCCATGGCTGTCCTAGTACCCATTCTGCTGAAATCCCTCATCCGCTTCACAATAGTCCTCAACAAGATATTGCTGAGATCTATTTTGTTGAGCTGACTGTCCATTTCGCTGATCAAAGTGATTGGAGGGACGATCATTCGTTTGCGGAGGCATAGCACCTCGCCCTCGACCTCTAGAATTCTGCACAAAACCACCACGACCTCTCTGAGCTGCTGCTGCATTATTTTGCGCTAAGATTGGACATTCATTTTTGTAGTGACCCTCTTTCTTACAGTACGCACACTGATTCCACTGGTATTGAGGCCTGGTTGAACTATAATCTGTCCTCTGATACGAATTCTGTTGCATATTAGTCTGATTCATGCGAGGCGGATACGCCTGCTGTAAAAGGACTTTAGTCTTTAAATCTTTCGTTTTCTTGTCTGATTTTTCCTTTTCCTCTTTATCCCTATTTTCATAGTACTGCGCAGTCGCAAGTATTTGCGCAGTCGTAGAAACAGCCCACGCACTCTCTGAATCCTTTAATTTATTGCATAACTCAGGTAACAAATTATGCACAAATTTATCGACAAACAGTCTCTGTCCTCCTTCAGTACTCATATCTTGACCACTATGGTCTACAAAAGTCTCTTCAAACCTTGTGAAGAAGTCGGAGACACTTTCGTCTTTCTTTTGCTTGCATGCGGATAATTTGTCCCAATTAACACGCAACGCAGGCATCAGAGTCTTCATTAAGTCAATTATTCTACCTGGAAGATTAGCAATTAGGGGTTCGGGTTTTGCACCACCTGTTTGCTGACCATCCGCTGCAGTGATAGCTGCCCAATCACCACCTAAGGCTGCTTGATGATCCTCCCTACGAATTTTAGCCCACACTGGTTGTGGAACTACATTGCCAAATAACATATCGATGTCCGCTAAGTTCATTATACAAGCCTCAACTGTCTGTGTTAATTCCTTGTAATATCCAGCTGGATTCTTACGCGGATCTGACAAGGCCTGTTTCACCGCTAGCACTTCAGCTCGCTTCCATGGAATGTGTATCCACACTCGTTGGAACTGTGCTGGAGCAGCTGCAATACCCGCATTATCATCACGTTGTATTGCTTCGCGCCAAATTGGAGGAACCTCCCTCATAGGATATTGGCGACTTGGCTTCATTTTACCTTTCTCTAAATCTCTCGGCGAACGAAGAGATGGATCATTCCTAAAACTTAAAATAAGTTCCATCGCTTCTTTTATATTATCACCCACTATCATTCCTGCAGCAAACTCTTTTTGAATTTTAATTAAATCTTCCAAGTCTGATTCAACATCATCTTCCTCTATTTCCTCACGTAACAACGAGCACATCTCATCAAAGACGTACCGTTGCGTTGGTTCCTTCCACTGCATAAACGTATCTAGTACATCTCTCGTACTATACCTTCTAACTTTCGTAATCCATCTGAGAGCCGTGGAATCTAAAACTCCCCGTTCTTCAGTACTTGGTAGCTGACTACGTCTCTGAACTGAATCAGAAGTAGGAGTCTTAATTAAAGATTTATATAAAGGAGACAGTATATTAGCAACAGAATCAGTTATTTTTCGACGTACAGAAAGTGGAGTTAACACACTTGCAGACGTAGAGAACACAGTAGAGGTAGGAACAGATAGCGAGGTAGTAGGAGTATCGAGAAAAATAGTTTGTGATGTAGTAGGCGTAAGCGAGACAGATACAGGTATAGAAGACGGAAACCCAGGAAGAGGAGGAGCCGTAGGAATATTCATATTAATCACAGGAGGTACAAGAACTTGATTCTGAGGAACAAGAACGCCAGGTTGTCCAGCAACCGGCAATTGAACATTCGGTACAAGTGGAGCCGTAGCACCTTGTGCATACGGTGGAGGCGACCGTAACAAATAAGACAACAGAGGATCGTTTTCGGGATCCTCCAGTATCTTAGCTGTTTTCGATGGCAAGGCAGGGTAGCACTTGTCAATCGCTAAGTTATGCTCTCTAATCGCTACCTCTATAGCCTTCTCACACTCATTATCTTGCAACTGTTTAGTTGCTTGCTCTAGAGTTAGCTCTTCTTTTTATTTTTGTTCTTTCTTCAACCTTTTCATTTCTCTCTGTTTGGACTCTTTTCGCCAATAACGGAAAGAATCAAACATTGCCGGCCGGGCTTTCTTACTAAACAATTTCGCTTCTAAATTATCAAGAATCTCGGGTTCAAAACTACCATGTAGTGGCCAACTAAGGACACCATCCTTCTTACAGTAACGGACCCACACCTCATTATAGGATATAGGACCCACTCCATGTTTACAATATAAGTCATAAAGGGGAGTCCCAATCGGAGGAACCAGACAGGAATCCTCCAATCGTGAGTCACTGTTGCAACTAAAACAAGACAACATACAGTTTTTCCGACTTACCATTTTCAGTCTGGAACACAAAACAAACAAACACGGAACAAATATGTGCACTCGAACCAAGAGCCTAGGTCTACCAAAACCGAACTAATGTATCGATACCCAAACTGAACCAAATAGATTATCGTAACCAGAACAACTAGTGATAATCTTACGAAACCAAACCAAACCAAGAACCGATCAAGGATTTTAACAATCCTCACAAAGTAACCAGCTAGCTATCACTAAATACTTAACTGAGGCACTGAAGACGTCACCAAGGAGAAACCCGTCACGTTTCGCTGTACTAAGGACTGCACCTCGGGTCCAAGACAGGGCGACGGTCAAGGCAACGGCCCACTGCAGCCGTCCTGAACGGGAACCCTCGTGGAAGAGAACGTCAGGGCCACTTTTGCGATATGCCGGGATCGATGAAGTGGGGCGCCTCCCTCGGAAATCTTCACACGAAGCTCCTCGAACTCTTCAGGCTTTTGGACCGGTACCGAATGACGTCGCCCCACGTTGGGCGCCAATTGGAGTTCTGGACTTTTTTGGTTCCGTCCAGAGGTGTCAGGGAACAACACCCAAAGACCCCGGAGTTCCACCTGCCTTGGTGCGCAAATGAACAGAAACACGGGCTTCTCGATGGTGGCGTCAAAGACCAAAGGTTTATTACTGCAGGGACACAGAAGTCACAGAAACTACGCATGGGCAGTAACCAGGAGCCTGTTCGATTTGTACATTGAGGGTTGCTCCTTATATACTAAAAATTGTGCTTCAGGCAAATATTTCACATGTTAGTACATTCCTAAACCTTTGTATCTTAAACAATAAATATTTGGCGTTACACAGGAACTGTCGATAATATCTGGTGTCAAACATCACGAAGAGGGGTTCCCACTAGTCCATCACAATCCCTTGTCAATATTGCATTCAAGAGCCGGACCGCCTCATCGTAAAGTTCGTTACCTCCCCCTAATAAAGGCCCAGAAGGAAAGGAGCAGAGCCAGGTGCAGAAGATAGAAAAGCGGGATAAGAGATGTTTGTGGGTTGTAAATGGGCAAGGTTACCGGCTTCGGCCGCCTAATCATGATCGGGACAATGGACACGAGAACCAGTTCAGGTGGACTGGCCTCGGGCAGAGGAGGCAGCCTTTGTCGAGTCATGCAACTACAGCGTGATCTGGTTTAAGGTATACGTGTCATGAAAGAGGTGAATCTCCGGCTAAGGCTACGTGTCCTTAATCGAAATGAAGTGATCAGAGGTTATTGCATATGTGAGGGCAAGAAACACAAAATGGCGGACATGATCTAAGATGGATGCCGTGGGTAGATCAGAAATGTGTTCATAACAGGAGTGCTCTTACTCGTATCGTAGCGAAAACACCAGGATATGCTAAATGGATCATTTGCGGTTCGCTGATACCAATATTATGTATTTCCGACAATATTTGAAAACACGGGTTCAAATCGTCACGGAACCTCAATATATAGACAAGTTTTCAGTCAGGCTGCCTTGAGAAGCTACAATGGGCCTCCCAGGTGGGTTTACCGGATCCTTATGTATCTTGGGTAGATAGTAAAAGGTCGGAGTTACTGGATTTAGACATCTCAGGAATAAATGTTCATCACCATTCAGCATGTTTTTGTTGTACCACTTTAGTATCATGCTGTGGTAATCTTGAATGCTCTTGTTGTATGTTGATTCATTCACCTTTGTGTACGTGTTGGGATCATTCAATTGCCGCAGTGCTTCTTGTTCATACTGCGATTTAGTTAGCAGCACGATATTCCCTCCTTTATCCGAGGGTTTGCACACCAGGGACGAATCCTCACATAATTTCTTCAAAGCCATCCGTTGCTTGTAGGTGAAATTAGGTTTACCATAATCAGTTTTATGTCTGCTTCAGAGAGTTTTTAAATCCTGAATCACAGCTTCAGAAAAAGTGTCTATCGCATCTGCCCCCATGATAGGAATAAAAGTGGAACTCGGTTTAAAGTTCGTTGCACCCCCTCTTTGCTGTACCTCCATCTGTGTCACCATCTGTGTGTCACTTAAGTTGACCGTGTCATCTTCTTCGATCTCCCTCCTTAATTCTTCCAGGGATCGAATACCCGCCAGATCTTTACATAGCATCATGTTTTCTTCTGTGTCACCAGCAGCCGCTGGTTTGGGTAAGGGAGGTTTTAGTTTAAAGTATTTGAACAGCTTAAGTTTGCGGGTGTATTTGAACAGATCTATTCGTGTCTGTGTAAACTCGAAGTTCTTTTCAGGGCAAAAAGTGAGTCCCAGTTTCAAGATGTTTTTCTCCTCAGTGGTCAGGATTTTGGGTGTCAAGTTCACAATCGTGAGATTATCTTCAGTGCCTAGGTTTTCTTCTTGAAGGCACTCTTCATGCTCATTGTTACGGGTGGCGAGCCTGCGGTTTTTGTGGCTCCAGCCCCCCCTCCTCGTCTTCCTCTTTGTGTTCTTCTTTCCGGGGGTTTGCCCCTTACCCCAGGATACTGTTTTGTTCGCATTACTTGATACTCACCCTGAAAACCCGAGGGCTCGATTACATCTTCCTGACCATCCTCGCTAGATACCTCTTCTCCAATTAGAGATGATTCCGAGGTTTCAGGCACAGGGATACTAGCCCCAGATTGCTTTTTCTTTTTCATTCTCAATTCTTTGCGTGGTTGGTCATACTTCTTTGAGAAGGTAAGTACTCTTCCCATCCGATAGTCCTTCTCATCCCTCTCGAATTTCTCCTCCTTTCTCAGTTTAATTTTCTCTTCATATTTCTTTAATCTTTTTTTCATTGCTTCACGTTTTTCTTCCAGTTTGGGTTGATCTTGCTCTTTGGACAGGTCATGTTCAATATCTTTAATTTCAGCCAAGGATTTCTCTCTATCAGACCAGGCAAAGCGTACTAATATCATGAGGCTGCCCTTACATGACTGGGCAGTATGCTCCGCCCATGCGTCCAATAACTCTGGGTCAGGGTTCTCGTATGCGGGGATGGTGTAGATCCTTAATCCTCTAGGCACACGATTGACATCTATGTAATTCTGAAGCGACGTGGCTTCCCACCATTTTCTGCATTCCCTTTCATAGAGACGTTCTAACGCGGTTAATTTGGTATTTAAATCAGTTGCGTTTTTGTCTGTCGTCTCAGGCGCATCACCCTGTGCCCCAGCAGCCTTTTTCTTGTTTTTAAACATGCCTTCCTCAGCTTTGCGTCTCTCGGTTTCACAAAACATTTTCGCCACACGTGGTTACAGCCGTGACCACGCAATATGTATCTATCTCGCCAGCGGTATTCCAACAATGCATATATGGGTTACAGGCGGTTCGTTTTCTTACCCGGTATGATCCGGGGACGCGCTTCAATTGTTGCCCTCGGGAACCAGCGTCCTGTAGATGTGAAAACCGCTCGTATATCCAAACTGTTGGGTCTGCGGTGCAACCGGAATATAAATAGCCGCTCCACTCGCACCAGCCTGTCGCACTCTGAGGCGGGTGCCTGCCAGTCGGGGGTGCACCCGACGTCAATGCCTGCTTCAACAGTCCCTCCCCGCAATCCTCGGGAAATAGGAGGCAGCACTCCAAAGATAGATACACAAAATTCTTTAATCTCACACGTAGCGCTTTCGGCACTCGGCCTTCGTCAGCAATGAGACGCTGATAACAAACATTAGATTGTATTTAAACTCCCGCGTTGCACGGGTGATAAACATAAAGATAGGACTACCATCAAAGGATAAATTCAAATATAAGAATGGCGGTCGCCATCTTGTAATGGTAGTGGTCGCAATGTGTTAAACGCTATGTTTTCAACGTTACACGAGTAATATCCCATTTTATCACCACACAATGCGACTGTATAACTAAAACATCACGCCCTGGATGGGCCAATATTAGACGGCATCTGCCTATTCAAAGTAGATGCAATGTGCAAATAATCAACAAATGTAACAGTGTTAAAATCATGTGTGAATCGAAATTGATCCTCACCGCCATATGGCCACAATATTAACACCAAACTTAGGGTCCCCCTCTTTTGTTATGCCGCCCTGAATGGGCGTAAATCCATAGTAGTATCTGCAACGTGTCACAACCCTTATGGAAAAATAAATATTATACACACATAATAGAAGTTCATTCTTCCTTCCATTTGGAAACAGTTAGAAAACGTGAAGCAATATTACAGCCAATTCAAATCAAATCATCCCAGGTGCACAACTGGGTCCTCATGCATATTCAATCCAGTAGGCATTTTACTTAACAGGTCGATGATATATCGTGATTCCAAACGCCTTAATTTTAAGAGTCTGTCACCACCCCTTACATTCACCGGGACAGAGTCCAAGCAGAAAAAAGTCAGCAATTCCCTGTTGCGTGCATGCTCCTTATCAAAATGTCTCGCAACAGGATAAGTGGCATCTGCATTCTGGATCGCTCTCTGGTGTTCCAATATCCTTAGTTTCACTGGATTGGTTGTACTGCCCACATACCTTCTGCCACAAGGACATGTTAGACAGTACACCGCGTATGGCGTGGAACATGTGAGGAATTTTAGAATTCTTTTAGGCTCCTTGACACCTGGAATGCTGTACTGAGTTACTCGTTTACTTCCCTTGCACGCCTTGCAACGTCCGCAGGGAAAGAAACCTTTCATAGGTTCAATTTTAGGTTTGGGTTTCAGTTCGTCATGATGACTATATATTACAGCTCCCGTGTTGCTTGAACACACCACACTTGCGGGGGTTATTTCAAAGGCGTTTATTAACAGCAGCGTGCTTGATAGCTATCAGGTCCATGAAAAGCCTCAAGAGAATTCAAAAGGCTGAGGGTTCGTCTTTGTGCTTTATTTCTGCTTTCTATATATATTCACTGAAAAAACCATAGGTTTTACACACGTTATAGTTAGGAAATAGCATTTGAAAAACCTATGAAATTCACTGAAAAAACCATAGGTTTGACAACAGTTATAGTTAGCTGGAAATTTTACTGACATAAAACCAATGAAATTCCACGTTATAGTTAGTTGGACTCACTATAACTTGCGCGTGTAATGCACTGCTGATGACATTACATATTACATCACTCATGACATGGTCAGTGACATCACTCATGACATCAGTGATGACACCATCCAGTGAATATGTGCCTTTCTGTAAAATAAATATGTTTTATATATGTATATGTAAAGGTCGATGGAAGAATAAATGTTTAAATAAGTGTGTAAATGGATGTTTTTAAAAAAAAAAATGATTGGTTAACTGGCTTATTGAGTATATCTTAGTGAATACATATATTAACGAGTAATGTTTAAATATTTAAATATATGTATCAGTGTTTCACTATGTGTATAAAAGGCTGCATGGGTTGATGAGTACCTACATGTGTGTGTATATGGGTTATTAGATGTTTTTTTAGTATCAGGATGAGTGTCTCTATGGTTTGGTGGGGGTGTTACTTATCATATAGATCCATCAATGACTGACTCACTGTTTCTATGTTTTTTGAAGACAGCATATGTACAGGACTGTATGGGTGGATGAGTGTGTATATGTGTGTGTTAGTGAGTGAATGCCTGCCTCACTAGTGTCTTTATTAGTAACAAGATATGTTTTAATTTAGTATATGTGAGTATTGATATATATAAGTCAGTATATGTGAGACTAAGAGATAGAAAGAGTTCCTGTTTAAATAAGTATGTGTTTCGATAAGTGATTGTTTAAGAGAGTAAGTATGTATAAGTTTCCTTAGAAGTAACGTGGTAGTGTGTGTATAGTTGTATATGCAAATGAATGGATGTTCAATAGTTTATTTGCATGTGTGAGTATGTGTGTGAGTAACTTTTGGATGACTGTCGGTGTGTAACAGGATGTATAGGTGTATCACTACACATGATGAGTGAGTATATGTATGAGTGACTATATAGAACTGTTGGTGAATGAGAGAATGTGTATATAGATGGTGGAATTACTGAATTGGTTGTTGTAACTGGTATGGGTATCTCCATTTTTTTGAAAATGTTAATTTCTATTTTCCAATATGTGTTTTAAGGGTTACATTACACTTAAAGGAGGTCTGTCATCAGTGATGTCATGAGTGATGTCACTGACCATGTCATGAGTGATGTAATATGTAATGTCATCAGCAGTGCATTACACGCGCAAGTTATAGTGAGTCCAACTAACTATAACGTGGAATTTCATTGGTTTTATGTCAGTAAAATTTCCAGCTAACTATAACTGTTGTCAAACCTATGGTTTTTTCTGTGAATTTCATAGGTTTTTCAAATGCTATTTCCTAACTATACCGTGTGTAAAACCTATGGTTTTTTCAGTGAATTTCATAGGTTTTTTGAATGCTAGTTCCTAAGTATGAAATCACGTTCGTAACTAGATAGTGTCACCGCCTACACGTCCTAAGAAGCGCATGTAAAGTCGTGTGACTTGAAAACAACACTTGCAATTGGTTCTTAGTAGTTTCTGTTCTGGAATTTACACGAAGCACTCCACCCACTTTCCTCACAATCTTTTCTACTCTCAAGAGACAACAACGTCAAGCATCTTCCGGAAAACTTTGCTGAAATGGCTGCCCTTCCGCATTCATCTTCCGAATCTGAAGGAAATGAGCGACCACCGTTAAGAAGAAAAAAGGAATCTTTCATTTGGCAATTTTTTACTTATCCTGAAGATCAAAAGAAAGTGAATGCGCCAAAAGTAACCTGCACGATATGCAATTCGGAGCTCTCAAGGGGAAATCCAGATAAAAAATATTCCTTTTCTATACACACCATGCAGCGGCATGTTAAACAAAGGCACCCTGAGCATTATGCAAAAGCATCGACAAGAGCCCTGGCCACGCTATTACCATCAGAGGTGGCCAGCACATCTTCTGGTGGACGACCTGTATCTCCATCGAGTGCTGAGATGGACTTGAGACCATATCTTGCGAAGGTGCATATGAAATGCAACGAGTGTGGAAAAATTCTTTTGTATGGAGAGCAGAGCCTCGTTCTTATTAAACTGAAAATTGAAAGTCACAAATGCCCCAAGAAAAGATACATTTCTTCACTTCATTTTCATAGTATTACATACTGAAAAATGACGTAGCAACTTTAAAAAATCGAAAACATCATAACACTTGTTTCCAAAAAAAAAAAAAAAAAAAAAAAAGTTATTTTCAGAACTAACTCTTTCAACCAGAACGTGCTCCAAGAGCATATTATGAGATGGTTTTTCGCCGCTTTATTTTAGTGCGAGACCGGGTGCGTGCACCCTCCTATCACGTACAGGACCTGAGACTCGCATGTGAAGTCATGTGACTTCAAAACAACACTTCCAATTGGTTCTTGGTAGTTTCGATTCTGGAATTTACACGCAGCACTCCACCCACTTCCATCACTTTCTTTTCTACTCTCAAGAGAGAACAACGTCGAACATCTTCCCGAAGACTTCGCTGCAATGGCTACCGCTCCGCATTCATCTTCCGAATCTGAAGGAAATGAGCGACCACCTTTGACAAGAAAAACGGAGGCCACGCTATTACCATCAGAAGTAATCAGCACATCTTCCGGTGGACGACCTGTACCTCCATCGAGTGCTGAAATGGACTTGAAACCATATCTGGCGAACGTGCACATGAAATGCACGAACTGTGGAAAACTTCTTGTATACGGAGGGCAAAGCTTTATTCTAATTAAACACAAAATTGAGAGTCATAAATGCTCCAAGAAAAGTTAAATTTCTTCACTTTATTTGGATAGTATGACATACTGAAAAATGTCGTAGCAACTTTAAGAAATCAAAAGCATCATAACACTTGTTTCCCAAAAAAAAGTTCTTTTCAGAACTAACTCTTTCTACCAAAACGTGCTCCAAGAGCATATTATGAGATGTTTTTTCGCCGCTTTCATTTAGTGCGCGTCCGGGTGCGCGCACCCACCTATCGCGTACAGGCGTCGAGACACGCATGTGCAGTCATGTGACTTTAAAACAACACTTCCAATTGGTTCTTACTAGTTTCTATTCTGCAATTTACACGGAACACTCCACCCACTTCCCTGGAAAACCAGTTTATCGAAAAACTTTTAAAGCCTCCTCTTATGAAATATTCGACATCGTTCACATAGCAGAGTAGTAAATAGCACTATATACACTCCGTCCCTTAATTATAAGAGACTTATTTCCTAAGTCTCTGATCTCCAACTGTGCAACGTGGCTCCCCTGTGTCGTAATGAGGTCCATAGACAAAAACTACAGGGCCAGCATTATACACTTGCACAGAACCACAAAACCACAAGAGCCACCATGTTAATATATATCCTTAATATAATAAACCTCAGAGAATAAATACATATTTCCGTGGCACCCCATAACAGAAATTTGGCGTCCTCTGACTCTGCTCCATTACCAAACACCCTAACCCCGCCCCCTCACTCTTCACTAAACTCCGCACTCCACCCCACCCGGACCCCCTATTACAAACCCCCAACCTACCCTCCCTGCCCAAGCCCACCATGAACCTCAAACCGCCCCTGGAAAACTTATAAGACACAGGATTACTAAAACTCAAAGAGTAGGCAACAGGCAGATAATCTAAATAGTACATAAAGGCACATATTTTTTCCATAGTACTATTGAAAAACATGTTCTATTTTTTATAAATCTATCATGCATCTGACCATCAAGAACCGCTTTCAAAACGTGAACTATAAACCTCTACATTTCATTTTCAAACCATACACTTTCAATTACATTATTTTTTTTTTACAATTCAAGTAATGTTACACACCTTTTCTAAAATACACCAGTCCCTGTTATTTATAAGGATTTATTTTCAGTCTTCATCAGTGACACTTTCTTAACATATAATGAAAATCACAGTAACTTTTTAAACGACAATGCTAACGCGGTAAAAATAACCCTCCATTTGCTTTCCTTTATGAATGCAGACTATCTACCCCACGCATGCGTTTCTTGATATTTGCATTTGGCAGCGAATACCGACCTTGAATCGGAAGACATGAACAAGAGCTCCATTGTCACATTTAAAACTTAACGTAGCATCTGCTCACACATATATCTTTCACTTAGCTAACATTCACAGAAAACAGCATTGATGTAAAAAAAAAGTGACCTTCAAGAAAAGCTACTTTTTTGATAACTACTAAGCAATATTTAAGTGACTAGACTCCTAGAAAATCTATCAAGTCATTCTGCTCCTCTCCACTGCATAGCCGGCGACCTAATTCTGTGGAGTTGCTATACAACCGGCAGTGCTGCGCCGTTTCCTTTACCATCTTGGGAAATTCAAAATGGATGTCCCTCCTGCCTTCGCAAACGAGCCGGACCACTTAGAACTATTTCGACAGAGAATACTTCTGTACTACGGCACCTTAGCACTCTCAACCTTGAATACTTCATATCGATTATCATTTCGATATTCGTATTTCACCTGTGTGCAGCCTGTATTTCATTGCCTGAGCTGTGATTTCACGTGGGCCCTGGATTTATGTCTCTGCAATTTGGTACATCCTGAACCGAATTACAATCACCTCATGAATCCGTTACTTGATCATGAACAGCTTTGTTACAACGGAGGGTTTATGGCCTTTGCAGCGATACAAGGAGTTCTGGGTCATTGGAATATATTCGCAGTGGCGCAAGATTTCCTAACAGAGAGCTACATCGAAAACCCACCGAGCTGCCCAATGATGGTAAAAGACGCTCCAATAATGACAGATCATGAATGCTCCTTTGATCTTCTCAATTGGATGGCTGACATGTTTTCAGATGATAACAGTGATTTCCTGTTAGAAGCACTTGCCGCCTACTTTGCCTACACAATGGACGGTTAACTCTTTCCTAACAGAGAACTACATCGAAAACCCACCGAGCTGCCCTGTGATAATAAAAGAGGCTCCGATTTTAACAGATCATGAGTACTGCTTTACTCTTTTCCATTGGATAGCTGACATACTTTCAAATGATAAAAGTGATTTCCTGTTACAAGCAGAAGCTACCTATTTTGCCTAAACAATGCTTCAATAACTCTTATACAAACCATTGACGTCCTCATTTCCTTTTGCTTCCCTATATTCTTCACGTTCTTTTCCATATTTTCTTTTGAAGAACAGACCTATTGGCTTTACTAACAGTGGACATTATGATTTCGTGTTGTTTAAATTTTGATCTTTTATGTGGACTACATTTGTTTCTTCAGCTACTCGATTTTCAACTTTATTTTTTTACAGTCTAATCTCAACAATTCTATTGCATATCTTATGTAAGGTTACTTCAAACGTACTCGATGCAAAACTCGCTAATATATGCTACATGTACCCTCATTAATGTGTAAATTTTAAACAAGTTTTTTATAACTGTAAACGCCATTTCGCATCTCAACTGCTTATTTCCATGTATTCCATGTACTACTGACAATACCAATTAATGTGTTTTTTGCAATTTCTGTACTCATATTACATAATGATTTGCCTTTAAAACAGTACATTTCTAAATAAACATTTCAAATATTCACAGTTTCTCTTTTAATCCATAATCTCAACTGAAATGATTTCATATTGAAAAACTATTCATGGGTTCCACATAACCTTAACTGTAGACACTGAGGACCTTATTTATGAAGACCTTGCGCCGCCGGTGCGTCATTTTTTAAAATGAGAAAAAGTGACGCACCGGTGGCGCAAGGCCTTCATAAATAAAGTCCTGAATGTTTTCTTTTCTCGACCTCACTTACTGATACTAGAACCGGCAAGCCAATTACGGCCCGTGAACTCTTTGTTACTAGGTCGCGCACCGTACAGACAGTTATACCACTGTTAAAAAAATTTTTTTACAGTTACCAAGCACCGCCACAGTTCCACTTCACTCAGACTTAATCACTGCTCCCACGCTTCTACAGGCCAGACGCTATGTCGTATTTCTCTCCTTATCACCCTTTCATCTCCACAATAACAAACAGTTCTCCGCCTGCCACCACAGAACAGAGTACAGATGCAGAGGCACCAAAGAGTGAACCCATCACCAGCTGCCATCTCCGGCTGTTTCCATGGTTACACCTCATTCTGCACCTGCTGAAGGCACAGGTCAAAAGTTCATGTCTCAACGTTCTACAACAAACTAAGAAGACTATTTTCCCTCCAGAAACACCTGCCAATCCACAGCTCAGTTACATGTCTTGTTTTTTCACACCCAATAGTACTTTTCATTTAACATAAACATTAACAAGCAACGTACTGTTCAATCTCCACTTATTACAATCAACCAATCATTTTTATTTTTTTAACCACACCCAGCCTCTTCCTTTTTCTTTATTTAGAATTTCAACTTCTAACTCCCATTCCACTTCCAGAACCGATCGGAGGACGACTACAAATCCCTTGAAAATGAAGGTCTGGCTAATAGGACACAGTTATATTCACTGGAGTGAAAAATATACAGTAAGCAGACGAATTTGCAACCTCGGCTTACCAAATGTACACATAACATGGATTGGCAAAAGAGGATTGAAATGTCACCAATTGATTCCATTGGTGAAAACTTTTATGCATCTCCCAGAACCAGACCTTATAATTGTGCACTGTGGTGGGAACGATCTAGGCACAATCACTGGGGTAGGTCTGGAAATGCTTCTAAAAGACACCTTTCGACAATTGATGACACTTTTTCCTCGATCTGCCTTGGTATATTCCAATATATGCCAAAGACAGAAATGGAATTGGTCCAATCAACATTGTGCACAATTTGAGAAAGCAAGGAGACATGTAAATAAATCTGTTTCTGCTTTCCTCAGAGATTATAGCATGGGTTCTATTTACCACAACAACTTGCGATACCACATGCAAGACGTCTATAGGAGAGACGGTGTTCATTTCACGAATGAGGGAAACAGAATCTTCCTCTGCAACATCAGGCTCTGCATCGGTACTTACTTATAAATGCAGAAAACACTCAATTAACACAAGGGCTCTTTTCAGAGCCACCTTATATCTAACCACTCAAACTTCTGATTTATCTCCATTTTCACACTCTTGTAAATAGGTGTGCGCGACCGGGTGCGCGCACCCCGTATTTTTTTTCGGGGAAAAATTATATCTTTTTGCGTTTAACGCCCTTACTGCACACCCCGAGAAAAGCTACGCAGCAAAACAATCTCTACCTTCTCCCCTTTCCATGTTTCAACGCTTTGAAATGAACAATATATTTACTCGCAGTGACAAAATGGCGGACAAAACTTCCTGATTTCCTTCGAATCGAACGTTAACAGACGTCACGCAGCAAAAAAAAATTCCGCTCACGCGCAACCGCTTGAGTGCGCGAACGCGTGCGCGCCTATAGATATATAATTGACTTTAACTTTAATTTTCTCAACAAATACTGAACGGATTTACACCATTCCGAAAAAAGCGTAATCTGCGAACCGGACTCTACAGTTTTGCCAAATTTCTTATAAATCCATTCAGCCGTTCGACCTGTAGCCGAGTCTAAAGGTCCTATGGAAAATAACATGTAGAAAACACGTTTTGGGACCCCCCTTATATCTCAGCCCCCACTTGACCAATCCCCCCCAAAATGTCAGGGAAGGAGCGCAGCGGACCGAGCCATCTTCTATGAGAAATTCGCTAAGATTCTTCAACCAGGGCCAAAGTTATTCCAAATAGAATGTTGAGGATTTCCTATGGAAAACAATCCTAACTATAACTACCTACTGGCGACCGCCAGTAGGTAATATATATATATATATATATATATATATATATATATATATATATATATATATATATATATATATATATATATATATATATATATATATATATATATATATATATATATATATATATCCACGAAGTCCGCGTTCGAGTTTCCACACAGGTGCGGCGTCCTCCCACACCTTAGAAAGACGCAGACACGGTCCAATTTTGTGCAGTCTATTTATTTCGAGCAGGCACAACGCATGACGTTTCGGCTCCGAGGAGCCTTGTTCACATGTATATATATATATATGTAAATATATAGATGAAGCTGACAAAAGCCAAACTGAAAAACAATCAAAACAAGGCACTTAGCAATCTTACGATGTGTCTATTCCTAGCACATAATTCATTGTTTAATTGTTGTAAATGTAAAAAAAAACGTTTCATTGAGCTTTAGCAAAGAGTGAGTATGATTTTCGAAATAATAAAGTGGGATCAAAACGTGCCATCTAGCACCGAAGATAGCAGATTTGATGGACACTGCGGACTACCAAATGGTCACCAAAAGCAGCCATAAATGTGCAGACTGAATAATAAGTTATGCTCAGACAAGCTTCTACAATAGGGTCATGTAAAACTTATTTTACCGGAGCGTAATGTTGCATAATTCCTGTTTCCTGTGTTTTATCTAGTTTTTAAAAATATTTTTTATTTAAGTCAAGAAACAGAAAAAGAAAAAGCAAAGTTAGGCAAGCCTTCCAGATGAAGCAAGACTAAATACCCCAACAAAACAATTTTACTTCTTACAAATTCATACAATAGAAATTTAGGAGAAAAAAATGGGGAATAGATTGAGTCAGCCCCTATCAAGCTGCGTAATCCTTGACAACATTACAATAATTCATGAATATTAACAAGCAACATGAAACATTTTATTTGGTCCCAATCTGAGGCTGAAAAAAGTGATTTCCCATTAAGGCAAAAAAACTGAGACAGTTGTAGCAGAATTAAGGATTCATTTGATCTAACATCATGCCCCAGACCCTTTCACCAAATTTGCACTTCCTAGGCCCCAAGATTACAGATGACAAAATAAGTTATCTCTCCACATTTCAAAGGACGGAGACTCTCTCTGCAACCACAGAGAGGCAATACATAAACGGGCCACAGCAGTCGCCTTAAAAATCAAATATCTGCCTTAACCTCACAGCTCGGTTAGCCGAGGTCTCATCAAGCAGGCCTACCAGCATCATTAAAAGTGTAATGGTAATTACTGGACCAACTATATTAGTCAAAAAAGCTTCCATTCCCCCTATTAACTGTTTTGACTTAGGATACATGAAGAACATATGAAGAATTTCCGCTTGTCAGCCCCACAATGTATACATTTGCCATCAGTTGTTCCTCCCCATTTAAATATATTCTCTGGGGTATAATAAAGATTGAAGATCATTTTATAATGTTGTGCTCTCAAATTAGATGAAATCAAAATCTTCTCCCCCATTACTATAGATTCCTGTAATAAATCTCCGACCTGACACTATCTTGAGTTCCATTTAAGATTCTGGATCTCCAAATCATCAGTCTGGGAGTCTGAGAACCATTTATATAAACTACCAATTGTATCTCTTCACCTGAATGCCTCAATTGAAGCATTTTTAGACATTATACCACTGTTTTGCTTTCTAGACAAAAAGTCCCTGATGTGTAAATACATGAAAAAAATCTGCCCTATACAAAGAGTAGTTTTCTGCCAGCTCAGAGAATGAAATTATCTGATCATTAGTATAAAGGTCTCCTAATACACTTATACCCTTTTGTCTCCATTTTTCCATAACAGTGTCTCAAAAGAAGGGAGGTAACATCAATGATGCTGAAGTGGGTGCATAGTAACAGATCCTACCAAGCTGAAGACATCTTTAAACCTGTTTCCAGACTTTATAAGCTGCAATAAGAACCTTAAATCGAGTCTTCTTATAAAAACTCAGTTCCACATTCTTCAATAGGAGCTCCTTTGCCTCTGAACGCAATAGCATATGATATATAGATGTGTCTTCTGCAGTATCCGTATACTCCTCCCCTGTTATTAAAATCTGCATATGCTGTAGAAGACAGGCCCAATAATAAAATGTAAATCTAGGAATTGCCCAACCCCCGATTTCTGGGTAGAGTCATATATTTAATCTCTCGAGTTCAATTTCTGCAACTGAACTTCACTGAGTTCTATAGGTACTGACCTACAGAAATAGAGTACTTTAAGCAAGACATTCTTTTTTAAAACATTGCACCTACCGACCATCGAAATATGCAAACATTCAATTCTATCAAGCTTGGTTTTGATCTTACCAAGGGGAGGAAGCCAATTAGCAGCTACCAATTGATCCATGCTAGCTCTGATTTTAATCCCTAGATATTCTGCTTCCTCAGTAATCCTTGAATCCTCAAAGTGGGCCAGATTAGTGCAAATTATCTGGGTTCTGGCTATATTTAATTTATAACAACAACAAAAAATCCTTTGGTCTAAAATTACAACGTAAGCATGTAAAGTGACACCCAAAATATAATGTAACAAACTGTGGGAAGATCCCTTTCAGGACAAAATCCCTCACCCACCAAAGGTGGCATGCTTCGTCATCTGTCATTCTTCTCTTGGTGGGAATACCTAGTCCCACCAAGGGCTATAACTCCCTATCTGAGAGGAAGGAGCTCAGGGATGTTCTAGCATCGTTAAAAATGGGTCGATATACAAATAAAACAGCAAGAGCGAGCAGGGACAACCCTGTCTTGTGCCCCTCAAAATGGATATTGTGTCTGATTCTAAGCCCGTTGCACATATTCTGGCAGAAGGTGTTCTATACATAGCCCTAACTGCAGGTATAAAACCTGTTCCAAAGCCTTGTCAGTACATTATTGCCCATAAATGCTCCCAAGAGACACAGTCAAATGCTTTTTCGCGTCAAGTAAAATTAAACGCAGAGGAGTTTGTGGTACATTAGCCAAATCAAATAACGTAACACAACCTTATTTATGTGATTGACTGTGCATCTTCCGGGGATAAAGTCCTGCTGCCCATGTTATACGAGAGGGATGATAACCCTAGCTAGATGCATAGCCAAAACCTTTGCAAAAATCTTTCTATCGCAATTCCATAAAGAAATGGGTCTATATGACCTGGTAATATAGCTGGTTTACCCCTCTTTGTAAAAATTATAACATTAGCTAAATCCCATGAGGTTGAGCCTGGCCGTGGTGTGCCCCCTGAAATGTTATCCACATATCTTTGGTTAATTCTTGAAAAAAGGTTTTATAGCCTTACCGGTTGCTAATGAGTTGATTGCTTCCAAGAGCTTCTACCGTGTTATAGGGGCATCCAAGAGGACTTGATCCTCACTCCTAATCCTATTTACATACAGGTCTTGTTACAATAGATCATAACCAGAAGTATCATTTACTAATCCCTCTGTATACAATTCTTTATAATATCTCTTAAAAACTGTAAGGATCTCGGATGGCGTCTCGACAAATCTACCTGAAGGATCCTTAATACCAGCTATACTCTGTTCAACCTTTCTATACCTTATTCGTCTTGCCAAATGTTTACCTGTGGCCTCGCCATATTCATAATATTCCTTTTCATACATATGATATTTGCGGGTGATATCCTTGGACCACTACACATTAATTTTGGCCTTGCAGCAAGCAACCTCTGTTTGTAGCAGAGTTGTTTTCTTATCGCTTTGAAGATATTGAGCGAGCTTCTGCTCGGCCTTCCTAAGTTTCTCATATATGCCTGTATCACAAGCTTGTGCTGATTCTGTGAATAGAAAACAAAGCTGAAAACTTCCCCCTGAAAAACAAATAGGGTTGAAAGGGTAAATGGTAGAGTTTTCATATGAAGTCTAAAGTGGAGGAAACTCTGCTCTCATTGATAGGGGGTAAGGTGTATATGACAGTAATAACATTGGTTTTCTGAAATGAATTGTATATTAAATGGAAGCTCTTGAAATAGTGTAACTGTCTCTCATGCTAACCCAGACAGCTTGAATGAGAAGTGATGAAGGTCGTGAAGTGACAGATTCGTGCACCTCTTCAGTTCTCTTTCCATTTTGAACAATGTCCTTTTTTACATTGTGTGCAATTCACACATATACACACTTACAGAGGAATCAATTCTCAAACATGTATGCACCACACCACTCACCCTCCATCCCACCCCATACCACACCACACTACAGAAATGTTCCTTTATCTTTTGCTTTGCTGCCATCTTTGTAAACCCAGTGATGGATGACTAAGGTCATTCCAGACCCTTACAAAACGAACTTGACTGAAACTGTGACTGAATGATTTTGTTCCTCCCTTTATAAAGTAATGCGCAGCTTTAATTTTGTTGGCTCTTCAAATGTGTTGTGCACAGCTGCCTCTCCTTTGACTCTGATACCAGGAGATGACTTTTAAACATCCAAATACAGTTATTCTTCGAAAGACAGAATAAGCATCTGCTTTGAGGGTGAACCTACTTAGAATGACATGTGTACACACTGGGTGATGCCAAGCAATCGTCCATTCCTGACTGCTGATAGGTGCTCCTGGGAAATCAGTGGTTAAGTGATTGTGGCCTCCGTCAACTTCTTCATGAATTAGAAGAAAGAAAATGTCAACATTACAGATAGCAACCAATGAACATGATAGCTCATAACAGATTTTGTCTTCCACATCATTTCTCAATTGTAAATTCTAATCTTCAAAGACATTTACTCACTTTCTAGAATGTTATGATATGGCAATCATGCCCAGTCCAAAAAGGATGCTGATTAACAGTCCATCACCATCCGCAGGAGTAGACATTACTTTTTTTTCCAGCAACGGCATCATCCATCCGTGGTGATGCAGCTGCAGTTAAACATCATTTTTATTACTTTATAATAACTCTGAAGTACTGTTTTATACCTGCCTAATACAAGCAGGAGGACCAAACATGTTAAACAAAATATATGTTTAATAAGCTGTGATAAAAAAAACACGTTTCTGTTGACACTTGTGTGATGTTTTGCATACTTCCCCTTTAATTCTCTATGTTCTTACCCTCGTTCTGTACTCTAAGAATGTACCTGCTTGTGTGTTCTCACTATGTCAGTTACTGATGGCTGTTCCTGGGATGAGGTTTTAATAAACCCACCTAACCTTCCTACTATATGATTCTTGGTTTTATTACTTATTTAACTGATTTTACACTGGCGACGATTGGACACCTCAACCAGAACAACTTGACTGAAGAAAATTACCTCGCTTTCTCCTCCAGCGGCTGAACGATAAATCAAGAAGCGAAGCGACGACTTCCCAGCGGCTGATTTTGACGTCAATTACTCGGTGAGGAGAGCGGGAGGAATATTATTAAATTAAATTATCCAGGGAGATTTAGTTGACCAAATAAATTAAAAGAAAGGGAATTTCAGCTGAGGCGCGAGCTCAACGTTTTACTTTGCTCGCGCAAGACAGAGCTGCGCGCGTATACGTCAGACGTCAGACGCTGCCCTTTTGGGAAACTGTGCGCTGCGTTTCAATCCCTCGGCTACGCTGCGTTTCAGCGTGTTGTGATTCAACTTGTCAGCTGCAATGTGTCTCAGTGTATTAGAACGTGCGCAATAGAACACTTCATAGGTCTGGATTCTGTGCAACACAGATCAAAATTCCTCTTTCTTTTGGAATACCAGTTACAATGTAAAGAACGTTAGACAAAAGGAAATTCTGAAATAGGTCTCACCTTTTGTTAATGTGTTCCACTCCCTGAAGACATTGATAGAATGAGAAGTACTATGACCTCATAGTCACATGTGTGAATATTACTCAATTGAACACTCTCTCTCATTTAGTAAACTAAAGAGACGGAATCCTGTGTTATAAAGATAATTCTATGAGAGAAAACAATAAATACAAAAAAAAGGACTGCAGTATTTAATAAAGGTGGATAATAAATTAAATACTTATAGAGAAAGGAAGCAGAAGATTATTTCAACCTTTTAAACAAATTATTTATCACTTACCTAAATATTGAAGTACACTCTCCTATACAAAGATGCAAAATGTAACGCAGCCAGCATTTTTTCTGGTCAGTCCTGGTGAACCAAATGTAAAATGGAAGAAGTGGAAAAAGATTTTTGCAAACTATGCGAGAGTATGTGGAACGAATCTCAGTGCGGAAAGAAAACATTCACTTTTATTGCACTGTTTAGGAGGAGAGGGTCAGGACGTTCTAGAACATTTACCTGACCTTTCAGCTGCAGAACAAAGAAATTTAAATGAATATGAGATAGCGATCCTACAACTAGACAGACATTATTTACCTAGACTCAGCACGATTATGGAACGATATCACTTTGGGCTAAGAGAACAAAAGAAAGATGAGTCAGTGGAAGACTATGTTTCATCCTTGAGGAAACTTGCTTCCTCGTGCAATTTTGGTCAATCCCTTGACGAGAGAATTCGGGATCAGTTTGTTTTGAGATGTGCCCATGATGACATAAGGAAAGAACTTTGGTTGAAAGATGAACCACCTCTCGAAGAAGTACTAGAGATTGCCAAACGAGTTGAACATATGACAAAATGTGTTGGGGAGCTTAAAAAAGAGAAGGATAAACCTTCTGTTGCTGATTCAAAAGAGGAAGTAAAAGTTGATGAAACGATTTGTCAGGTTAAAAAAACAGATGGAGCAAATTTTGAAGAGAGAACATATAGACAAATGAATTCTTCTAATGCTAGATTTTCTTGTTTTAGATGTGGTCAAATTAACCATTTAGCTAATTCTCCTATGTGTCCTGCTCTGAAAACAACTTGTAATTTATGCAATAGAAAGGGTCACTATGCTAAATTTTGCAGGTCAAAACCACAAAACAGTGATAATCCTAGGAGAAGGTGGCCACAGCCTCAAGTAAGATCCATTTGTTTTGAGGTAAATGATGAGGAATCTGATCATCCTTCGTTTTTGGTCAAGGTAGAAAATAACATGATAAACTTAACATTTGATTCATGCTCGAAGATAACTATTATAAATGAGGCAATGTTTAATGAATTATTTGTGGAAAAAGTAAAAATGTTTAAATGTGATATTGTTCCTTTAGGTTAGAGTGAAAAACCAATCTCTATGTTGGGATATTTTTTCGCTGAAATTGAAGTGGGCTCTCGTATAATTGTGGGAAAGGTATATATTTCAAAAAAAGGAGATGCATTGTTAGGTTGGTTGCATCAACGACAGTTGGGAGTCACTCTTGATCCCAATGCTTCTCCTCAAGTTCAAATTCAGGAAATATCTGATACACCTAGTAAAACAAGTGATGCAAATTTATCTCTGACCTTAGCAAAAAAGTTTCCCAATGTCTTTAGAGATGAATTAGGGTGTTTACGTGGATATAAACATTTGATCAAATTAAAAGATAATGCTCTCCCTGTTGTAGCCAAAGTTAGGAGAATTCCCCTTTCAGAACAGGCTAAAGTACAAGATGAGTTGGATAAGCTTATCAAGAACAACATAATTGTTCCAGTTGAAGCTACGGAATGGCTTGCTCCTGTTGTCATAGCGAAGAAACCCACAGGCGAAATTCGTCTTTGCATTGATTTAAGGTCACTAAATAAGGAGGTAGTAGTTGATAGGTTCCCACTTCCTAACATTGATGAAAGGATTTGTACTTTAGAAGGAGCAAGATACTTTACCACTCTTGATCTTGCCTCTGCCTACCACCAGGTAGAATTAGATGATTCTTGCCAAGACTTAACTGCTTTTATTACACCGATGGGTACGTTTAAGTTCAAAAGAATGCCGTTTGGCTTAGTTTCTGCGGCCTCTGTTTTTCAGAGAATTATGGCAAGAATTTTGAAAGGTTTAATTGGTGTAAAGTGCTACCAAGACGATTTGTTAATTTATGGTGGCAGTGCTTATGAACATGATACTCGTGTCTCAATGGTTTTGAAGCGGTTAGAAAGTGCAGGCATGACTTTAAAAAGGGCAAAGTGTAAATTTGGGGTACAAGAGGTTAATTATCTGGGTCATCGCATCACGTGTAATGGGGTTTTTCCAAAAAAGGAGTTAGTAGATACCATTGATAATGTGAAGGAACCCACTTGCAAAGATGAACTTCTCTCTTTTTTGGGCATGGTAGAATTTTATGGAAAATTCATTTTTAATTTTGCAGAAAAGACACACAACTTGAGAAAATTGACTGTAAAAAATTCTGTTTTTAACTGGTCGTCTGATTGCAAATCTGAATTCTTGAACTTAAAGAAGGATTTGAATAAGGCACCTTCATTCCATGCCTTTGTCCCTGGTTTACCTACTATTTTGTTCACTGACGCAAGTGATAAGGGACTTGGTGCGGTTTTAATTCAAAAGAAAGATGGAAAAGATTCCTTGATATGTTGTTCTTCTCGTTGTCTCAGGGGATCGGAGTTGAATTACTCTGTAATAGAAAAGGAGTCTTTAGCAATTTTTTGGGCACTAAGGAAGTTAAAGAATTTGATTTGGGGTACCAAAATCTGTGTTTTGTCTGATCACAAACCTTTAAAAGAGGTTTTTTCAAAAAAAGGTTTAGACGCAATCTCATCTAGAATAAGACGATGGATTGTTTCCTTACAGGAATTTGAATTTGAAGTTGAATATATTCCTGGGGTTGCGAACAGATCTGCAGATTGTTTATCTAGGTTGGTTGACAATGGGAACTCTGAGCAAGATGATGTGTGTGATTCTGAGGAGTTTGTAAATGTGTGTGAAGTGACTGATGGTGCCATTATTGAATCTGAATGGAGATCTTAATTGGAGAAAGATGAGGATATGTCAAAGGTTATTCTTTCGTTGAAGAATAACTCTCGTTTGGACAAGCCATGGTTGTTGGTTGCTGATGAACTGTCGGTAAATGATGGTCTTTTAACCCGTGGAACTAAGCTTGTTCCTCCTTACTCACTAAGGAGTAAATTATTGTCTCATGCTCATTGTGGTCATCTTGGCATAGTTAAGACTAAAGAGTTTCTTCGCATGCAGTTCTGGTGGCCTGGCATGGACTTAGAGATTGAGAGAATTGTCCGTGAATGTCCAGAATGTTGCTCTAGTGACAAAATTTTAAAAACAAGACAAATGCCTATGGTGAAAAGGGCCTTACCTGATCATCCATGGGATGAGGTGGCTATTGACATTCTTGGTCCTCTCTCTGGGGTTTCAGATACTCCTTATCTTATCGTCTTAATTGATTTATACTCGAGATGGATTGAAGTTTCTGCTGTCAGAGAAATTACTTCCAATGCTGTCATAAAATTTTTAGAGCCTATATTTAATAAGGAGAGTTTTCCCAACAGTCTTTTGTCTGACAATGGTCCCCAATTTTGTTCCTCCCTGTTCACTGACTATCTGAGAAAATGTGGTATAAACCATAAAAGATGTTCACTTTATCATCCTCAAACAAATGGTGCAGTGGAGAGAGTTAACAAGACTCTGAAAGAGTCCATACAACTTGCTCACTCTTCTGGTTTAGATTGGAAGTCCACTTTACAGGACAGAATAAATGTTTATCGTTTTGCCCCTCATTCCACTACTGGTAGGTCTCCATTTGAGCTGTTCAAAGGAAGGGCTCCCAACACATTGTTGTGTCCTGGGTGGATGTGTCTTAACAAAGGTCTTGTTAATAATGATGTTGGTGACTGGAGAACCAAGGAGCTCCTCAAACAAGATGCTCGGAAGACAAACTTTGATCTCAGGAAACGTGCATTTCCATGTGAGGTCAAGGTGGGTGACTTTGTAAGAATAAAGACTCCTGTAGGATGTAAACCTTGGTCCAAGTACACTGACATTAGATCTGTTGTCAAGATTTTTAAAAATGCTGTTAAAACTGATGATGGTAGAATCTGGAATAAGAGTCGAATTGTAGTTGTTAATGCTGATCTGGTATCTTCTCATGTTTCTGCTCATAATGATAATCTATGTACTGGAGCTCGTTTCAGCACTAATCTTTCTTCCCACAGGTCCTCTGTTCCTTCCAGGAAAAGTCTGAGAGCAAGGAAAGCTCCTGCTTATCTGAAGGACTATGTTTAAGTTTGAGTTCTACCTAGTCTTTATTTTTTGTAGTTTTTTAGTGTTTTCTTACTTATCTGTATAAGAGGGAGATGTGTGATGTTTTGCATACTTCCCCTTTAACCCTTTCGCTGCTGATGACGAGCTCAGCTCGTCATCACCCACGGGTGTCGTGTGCTGATGACGAGCTGAGCTCGTCATGAATAATGGCATCAAGAGTTTCCCAGCACAGGGGAAAAATCCCCACAGCAGCCATGTGGTTAATTCTCTATGTTCTTACCCTCGTTCTGTACTCTAAGAATGTACCTGCCTGTGTGTTCTCACTATGTCAGTTACTGATGGCTGTTCCTGGGATGAGGTTTTAATAAACCCACCTAACCTTCCTACTATATGATTCTTGGTTTTATTACTTATTTAACTGATTTTACAACTTGATTACCAAAAAACCCTGCACTTAACACTAAGACCAGCCCTGCTCAATTGAGGTAGAGATTTCTAGTCAGGGACTGCATAAGAGGAAACATACAGTTCCTTATAATCTCGACGGGAGCTGTGATGAAGGATTTGGGGAAAGCTCATCCACGGTGTACTATTAAGGATTTAAATTGTGATGTTGATGACATGGCTATTAACTGAAGCAGAGTTAATTGCCTGCATGGTGGTGAGTGGAACCCTTGGATGAGTTCTGCCGCATGCACATTAAAGTAATTCTATTTTTATCTAGACTGTGTCTCATATCTCAACATGGAAAATGGAAACAAGGATGGGATACTGTTATGGTGTAGGTCATGAGCTACGAGTGTTGTAGTTCTGCAGAGCTCCTGTGAAAATAGATTGAACTGCTGCCCCAATGGATAAGACAATGGTTACAAGGATTGACAAAGCTAAGTTTGTGGTCGTTGGTGCCGCCTTTCCTTTTGTCTAGGCCACCTGGATAATGAGTGTTCCATGGACAGGAGCCCAGGTTTAGGGTGATGTTTGAGGCAGGACACCACCCATGTAAATGTACTCTTGGCTTGGTAGCTGGGTCTGGGAGTCCTGAGATGGATCTGCTATCTCAGCGTCAGTTTTTTGTTTTTGTGAGCTAAGAAAAAAAGACAAGAGATAGTGATCTTTGATGCAAACGAGAGAGAGAGAGAGAGAGAGAGAGAGAGAGAGAGAGAGAGAGAAAGAGAGAGAGAGAGAGATGGCGACCAATCTGGTAGCTGAATTTCGAAATAGGAAACCAGATAACCTGAAATCAATACTGGCTTCATGATTGTCTAAATTGTGTGATCCTAGGCATGCATTTTATTTCACAGAGCCTCCATTTTCTTTAATACCACAATTGAGCCCACATTTAAATACTTGAGCTTAGGATGTGCTCTGTACAAGAACCTCCCGATTTAATAGTCTATAATCAGAATAAAGGCCATGTTTAGGGTTTACATGATTAGTGACTCATTTCTTAGTCTACTAATGGCATTGTCACTGGGTCACAAGCCATGAATGTGTCTAAAAGCTATCACTTTTATTATACAATAAATGTATCTCTATGCAGCAATATAATCTGATGTACTATGGTAAAACGCTTTCGCATGTTAAAGAAATGCATGTTTTTGAATTGCTATGAGATTGTATCATGTTTACATTATTTTTGTTGCACAATATACATGACAAACTTTTTCAATGCTTGGCTGGTGCATGGACACTTAGAGCCAAGATGGACCCTTGGCTTGACTCTGGCTTGCTCACTCAATTATTTTACCTGCACACCCTCTTCTATTTGGGATTCAGGCTTAGTACAGTGGGCCATCAATTACTTGATACATTGAATTGTAAAAGGTAAGGACACGCAACATGGCATGCTGCCCACATGCACAGATTTGACAGCTCTACTATCAGGCTTCTTGTAGCAGAAATGAAGAAGCATGTGTGCAGTGAAAATACATTTAAAATGAGTGACCCTTCGACCAGGTGCATGGGCCATAGTGCCAAACTGGAGGAACTGGTGTATAAAACTTGAAGGTGCATGTAACCAAACCTAAATATAGTGCCCTTTGCTGAACTTCTCCACAGCCCTGCAATCCCATTGTTAACAGAGGTACCACCATTGCCTTTATAACAAGGTTGTAATTCCATCAAGCATCGTTGATCTTTGACACCATCTACCATGTAATACAGGAAGTTTATTGTTAATGTGTTTATTGTTTGCATTTCTGCCTGCTTCTGTTTTTTATTAGTTTTATAAACTCAATAAAAATAAGTATTTAAAAAAAACTGATCTTAAGGCAGATACTTCAGGCTGTTGAGTTGTAAGTGATCCTTTTAATGAGTTCCCATGCAGAACTACCTGGCCTAGGTGGGACAGGCAGGGAAGTAGCTTCAGAGGAGGTGTATGCAGTGTGACACCCCTCCGATGAATTTCTGATTTGGTAGTTGGAACTGAGTCGAGCCTGCTATGTCTCTGTTAGTTTGTATTGTCATTCTCATTTCATGAAGAAGTTTTAACTTATTCAGTTTAGAAAGATGCAATTTTTTAAAAACGTTTTTAGAATTCACAAACATTGGCAGCAGCGTGGACTATCCATAAGGGTGAAGGGGCCACGTTCCCTCACCTTTTTCCAGAGAAGAAGAATGTCTGTCAGGCTGAGAAAAGGTCAGCCTGACTGACAATCTTCTTATTCAGTTCAGGCAGCCAGGAGCTACACATGCGCTAAATGCTGAACTTTGCCAGGCTGAGGATTTCATAGTCCTCTGGACGTGACCTCCTCAGCTTGGTAAAAGTGCTTTGAGGCCCTCTCTCTCATGATGAGGGGGTGTCCCTGATTACCTCAGACCTAGGTGCTTCAGTTAATAAACCCTGAAGTGACACCTCATCACAGAATGTAGTGAGGTCAGCAAGTCTCACGGAACCCATCCCACTCTGTGATGAGTGAGGGACTGCTTCCTTCTCTCATTGATGTTATAACTCTTTCATGTGGCCTCTGTGTAGTGGGGCTAGCGTGCAGGGCTCATGCTGCGTTATGCCTCTGGCACTTTATGGCACGCTATGATACCATGACTGATGTTTCTCAAGACCTGTAATTCCATTGTGCTTGAATACCTGCAAGCGTCCCCCAGAACTTGTAAACCAATAGATTATTTTTATTAAATCCCTGCAGGTTTCCCACAGCATCCCATGAGCTAATTGGCAAGCCTTACACCCGCTGTTACTGGGGCCTTGGTGTTGTTTTCCATTATGCATGTTTGAACAACACATTTGTTTCCTCTTATTTGGTTCCGAACAGCAAGTTGTACTTGCTTATACTGTAAGGTATAAGTAAGTGTACAAACCAGTGGCAGCTGCTGCCTATCTAAAGCGGTAGGGCTGTCAAGGTGTGTGTGAGGTGCCTGGGGAATAAAAAAAAAATTTACAGACCTAGCTGTTACTCCACTTCCGCTGATGCTGCCGGCCACCTTGTTGCTCCTCTCGTCTGGCACGGAAGAGGATGGGCCTCAAAGCACAGGCTCCACACCCTTTCCAGATGCTACTCTCATGCTATACCTATACTATGTAAGGTGGGAAAAGATATACCAAAATGTAATATGTGCCAAATCCCTGTTCTCCTCTATGCTGAGGATGCTGTCATTATAGCCAGGACAGAAAATGGCCAACAAGTGTTGTTAGATTCATTTAATGATTTTATGAACAATTTAGGGCTAAAAGTAAATCGCACAAAATCTTTCATCATGAAATGTGACCCAAAAAAAGCCAAAACAAGATTTTTTTACTGGGGGTGAAAAAATTGAGAAAGTTCCACATTTTACCTATCTGGGGGTACCATTTGATGTTTTAATATTAGAATTATGCAATTTCAGAAAGCTATTAATGCTATTTGTAGATTTGCTAAAAGACTGGTACATAAACTGATTAACGAGATCTTATGTATCTACAAGAGTAAAAGTCTTTCTGTAGCAACCTTTGCGACCAGGGTGTGAGGACACGTAAATTGCAAATCAGTTCAAGTAGCAGAGAACACGTTTCTAAGAAGGCTTCTATCAGTGCCTCAGTGTTCCACCGTTTCTTTCTGTCACGAGGAAGTTGGTATGAATTCTTTGAAAGACTATATAGCAATTCAACCGTTGTTGCTCTGGTTAAAAACCTGGAAGAATCCAGAGGCTGCCATCTGCAGAACACTACTGACAAATTGCATGAAGCTGGGTAATAGCTTAGACATACCTTGGCTTACGTATGTTAAAATGTGTTTTGCTACAATGGGTGTTCCAGAGTATTATTCAAACCCCGATATGTTAAAAAATGTTTTACGGGTCACTATAAAGTCACTTTTTTATTAAAACTAAGTCGGGGCTGGCCCTATATGTAGTATGACTGGTCAGCCAGAGCGCCTCCCACAACAACAGAGAGAGCCTGCCCTGTACTTGCAAATTGACTTAAACGAAAGAAGGACATTTCTGTTGACGAGGTTGCGTTTAAAAACTGTACATTTATTTGCCATTTTTCCTATCCAAGGCACGTGGTTTGCTTCACTCCCTATGTGTCTGTATGAGAATTGTTCACCTCAAAGCACTTTGCACTTTATTCTCTTTTGTAGACATTACACCCCCCAGAGGAAACAGTTCATTTGTCCTTTATTAGTTGCTGCAGGGATTATGAATTATAAATTGGCAATGGAGTTTTTACTCTCCCTAGGAACAGTTGAGATCATATATTGTATTTTAAATTACCTTTTTACCGCTTTTAAGATTCGCAGTAGATACTGATTATTTTAAAACCTGTACATTTTATGTATGTGGATGTGCTGTTTTCAAATGAAATTGTCTTTGTACAAACTTTTTATGGCTTTTGGAGAGTCGAAATAAAGTATTTCTGAACTGAACTGACTAGGCCCTGAGAGTGATAGGAGGTCCAACATCAGCTCCAGTGTTGTCTCTCTGGTTGGCACCAGGTGAGGGAATGACAATTGGCTGGCCTAAGGTCAGCCAATGAGCTAAGGCAGCTCTGCCAAACCTCCTAGGACCTCTGAGGCTTTCCACTCCCGGAGCTGCAGGACAAATACGTTGTCTGTTTTTGTATGTTTGGTGCATGCATGCATGTATATATAAATGTGTGAATTTGTTGTGAGTATTATGAATGGGTGTGCATGTTTGTGAATGAATGTGTGTTAGTGAGTGAGTGTATGTGATGTGTACGTGTGTGGCCACTACCAAAATTACCATCCACATGTGCTAATAAGTGTAGAAATGTGTGTCAGTCTCACGTTTCCAGGCAATCTACTGGCGATCAAACACTCAAAAGTTCATGGGACAAATGCTTTCAATTAGTCTAACCATTGGCAATCGCTTAGGGTAACATTCCAACCCATCGTTTTTCACTCAAAGCTCTAGACAGAAGCTCAATTAATGCAAATCAGTACCGACCATGTTTCCTCATAGAAACAGTCCATCCTAAACCTTGGTCAGCCTTCTCTTCTATTGTTCATCCTGCTCTTTAATTTGGGAATTATGAGTTCCCCACCTCCAAATCTCACTGACTAAGCTATTTTTTCTGGCCATGGAGGTCCTTTCTGATAAGGACAGTCGAATTATTGAGGGACAGTTGACGCTCTAGCAAAGAGATTTAAGTTTCTTTTACCTGAAAGTCAGCACAAGTTGAGACATTGGAGATGTAAGGAGGTTTTTAGGGCCATGACTTGAATTTGTTGCTTGCATGCCATCTGAGAGGTTCACAGAATGTGAGCAGTAGGAATTATGTGCCCTGGAGCTTTTGTTTTCAATACATCATATAAGTGTAGCAAGAGACTCCTGCTGTGCTGCAACAAAAGGCTGTGCATTTGCAATATTGACTTGGAACTACAAATGGATTAAAAACGTTGCCATGGTTGCCAGATCAGAGCATACTTTCAGATTTTAGCCATGCCAAAAATGTACCACACATAGGTTTTCTTAGGGGAACTTCAACTTTAAATTCAGTGGTAGTACTTAGTATCACCGTATTATTATATTGCATGGTGTCCACTTACAAAGCTGAGAAAGCGAAGTGTTTTATTTCTTCAGCGCACAGCCCTGGTCTATTTGTTATGTCACGCCATATCTTTATGCGTCACCAAACATTTTGTTTTACTTCACAGGTAGCAGTCAATCACAAGGTGATTACCTTAAAGCAATCACTTTCTCTATTCAAATGACTGATTGTTAGTGAAGACTTCTCATTCTGCTGCATCTTCTCAGAGGTTCACAAGGACTCCAGCATCATGATTTGAATGTTGATAGTTGTCCACTTCTTTGTCCGCTGTGCTGAGTACGCAAGATCTTGGTGAATTAACAGGCACATGGGGTTACCTAATGTGGACATTACATGGATTAGCGTCCATGAATTGAAGTGGCATTCATTTCTACCTTCAGGGAAAGCATTTTGAATTTATGCAACCAGATGTAATGATTCTTCACTGCAGAGCAAATGATTTAGGCTTAGTTACTGGTGTTGATTATCATTCAAAATTGAAGTAACCTTTAGAAAGTGAATACATCTCTTACTTCATGCAGTCTTTTTCTATTTCTACATCTGCTAAAAGACAGAAATGAGAATGACAGACCGTTTTTGTCCACAAATAGACACACCTGGAAAAATTGTCAACAAAGTGATTTCTGCATAAATCTGTGACCATGGCACAGGATCAATCTACAACAATAACATCCGATTCAACATGCCTGGAATTTGTTTGAGAGGTGGAGTGTATTTGACAGCAGAATGGAACAGGGAATTCCTTAACAACCTGAAGCAATATGTCCAATTGTATCTATAACTGTACACAAAAAAAGTATGAACCCGGACTCTCTTCTCAGAGCCACATCTGATTTATAGTAAACTGTTTTGCAATTTGCAGGCTATGTGGTTCCAAGGTCAAACCCCGTTTTGCCGCATAGTTTTCCTGTAGCTCCCATGATGGTTCCATCACTGGATCCTGCAATTTACAAAAAAATAATAATGATTATTTAATTAATTCCATAAGTAGAACCACTTAGGCACTGGGCTTGTTCTGCAGTCAGGCACTGCATCTCAACCTCTGTGGGCCTCCTTCCCCCACTTCACATGAATTTAAGTTATGCGCTGTGATGTTAGGATGTAGAGACTAGCCTCTACCAAAATCTACACCCCTTCCATCACAGGCATGTGAGCACTTCTGTGCAAGGCCTTTGGCACTCTAGGGGTTGGGAGTCTACGGTGGCCGGCCCGCACACTTCCCATTATGGCTCTCCATCTCCTGCTGTGCACAGCTTCTGGGGTGGGATGTTGGGCTAAGCCTCCAACTAGGCCCAGTGCTCCACCCTCTGCAGGTGTGCAACCACTGCTACTGGGATGCTGCTGTGGTGAGTCATACCCTAGGCAGACATATGGCCTGAGCTGCGCTTGGTCATTGGCACTGAACCGAGTGATAAGTGCGCAGTGGGTCAGCCATTTGCAGCGGTGGTTAGCTGCAAAAACTAAAGGGTCTAGAGTTTGGCAAGATTCAAGATCCCTAATGTGGTCTACAGTTTTGGGTCTGGGTCTCTGGACCCCCATAAGTCTAACATGGATCTTTGGCGCTTGATCTCGGATTGATCTCGGATGGTGATACCTGGTACAGGAAACTTGCAGGTAAAACTGAAGCAACAGTGGATCCGCAGTACCAACAGTTCACTCCATATCCCAAAAGCCCTCAGGCGAACCAAAGCCTCAGAAGCAAGGCTAAATGCTTGTTCCATAAATCATTGGGCATTGATTATTCTGCCTTGCTATCCTGAGAGTAAAGCACTAAAAATGGGTACTTGGTTCCAGCTCACAGTGTATAACATTACGAACTCAAAGCGCACAAATAGAGATAGATCTCAGTTGTTTCACTTGGTGCTCACTACCTCATATCTGCTCTGGGACACTCTGACCTGGATTAGTGACCATATAAATGAAAGAGAGTACGATAGAAGGTAGTAAACAAGAACATTATCAAATATCATTTATAGGAGCCCAAGCAATTTGTGTCTTCCTTGTCTATCAAATCAACATTTTAGCTGCACCAAGATGAAGAACAGCAACTGTGGGGAAAAATGTCTCCTTATAATAAAACATCTCGAAAATCTATATATGAAAAGGTGGCAAAGGTGTGATGTAGTTAACCAAGCTTTAAAACAATGGCATCTGAAAGAAGATAAGCAAATAAAGAAAGAAGAGAAACACAAAATACGGTAAGTGTGAACAGCAAACACAATAGAGAAGACCTGCGAAACAAGGTTATATACAACAAAGATCTAAAAAACCTAAGAGAGACTATGGATTTCAAAAGCTATTATAGATACCCTATCAAAAAATGTCTCAGACCAAATCTCCTTTGGTTTGGACTGAGTACCTCTACAAAAATAAAAGAAGGGGAAATGGAAACAAAACCACCTCGAAGGGACGACTAGTCCCAGTCCCTAAATAAACAACAGAAAAAGAGCCCTCACTTGAGGCGATTAGCATTCATAATAGTCATCAGTGTCATCCTTATCTAATAATAAGACCATGCAATATACTTAACTTTACTGGAGGTTTATATTAGCTCATAGTGAATCCTATTAAAGATTATTCAATCTGTGCTTGTTATTAGGCATTTTTAATACAGCACAATCTAACTTTCAAGACTTATGCCCCAAATAATGAAAAAACAGTACTCAATCTAATTGGCCGGGCTTGAAACTTCAGATGAGCACTTTTCAGAAGGACCACAGTAGCCCGGGTGTTAGGGATTGCCATGCATGCTAATAGCACAAGTAACCAGATGGCTGGGCTTGAACCAACCAGATGGGCGAGCGTGGAGGATGGCCATCTGTTGGCACCAAGTGTTGTGAATAATGTCTGCTTGTCCTTGGAGTGTCCAGCTGGGCCCTGAGGGACTCTGTAAGCCAGGTTCATGGAGCCCAGACTCAGTGCCAGGCCCAGCCAGGTCAGGCACAAAGGGAGCACTGACCCAGTGCTAGGTCAGAGCTCCTCAACCCGTAGAAGCAGGAGAGCCCTTGCCTGGCCTGTGGAGCCCAGTCCTGGGCACTTTGCGATACATAGACAAGGTGCATGGGACCCAGCCCCAGGGTACCATGCCCACAGGCCTGCTGAAGCTCTGTCCTGGGCCATGGTCAGAGCTTAACACCACACCAGAAAGAGAGACTGGTCATCTGGTTGCTTGCTTGTACAGGCTTCCTCAAAGGCTTTGCACCATCCAGGGCACCCGTACCCTGTCTCTAGTAATCCGGAGAAAGGTTACTAACTTTTACTTTACTTTTACTGCACAATTGTAGACCGAGGGGTTACTGTGCAGATGCTTCTGACTCATGGAGCCCTGCCTGGACTTGATTCTTTAAATGAGTCCTTATTGGGATTTCCAGGGTAGCCAGGCTATGTGACCCCCCTCCACCCCAAGAAATCGTATGGTGCTGCTTGACTAGATGGCTGGACTTACACCTTTTCGCGTCTGTACCACACTCAGTGGGGGCGATCATTTTCCTTTCCCCCCCATCATTGGAACAAGTTACAGTTCCATCTCATTTCTATGGCGGACCATCAGTGTTTCCACAAAGAATTGAAAACATGGTTGTTCGACCAAAAGTAATGTAAACAGGATCTGCCCATATGTGCTGGAGCTCTCTGCAAGCGCCATGAGACCTAGCAGTGATATGTGAGCTATATAAGAATCTCTGACTTGACTTGACTTGGAATTGAAAGACAACTTATGCTATGACTCTTGTCCGAGGCATAGCTTTCCACCCTGGCAAAACAGGGAGGCCAGTGGGTGGGCAAGGGAGCCCAAGTCCAAGGTATTGAGCCCCACAGCTCTGCTGAAGTTCTGACCTGGGTCACATTCAGCACTTTTCACTCCAGTAAAGCAGAGAGAGGCCCTTCTGAGCCCCATCACAGTCACCTTGCAACACGCTTGGAAGGGAGAGCATAGGTCCAGGGGAGTGTGCCATCCAAACATGATGTAGCTCTGACTCATGTCCCTGCCTGAGGTTTCCACCTCAGCCGGGAGGCACTACTGGGCCCTTCGAAACCCCGTCATGGTCACTTTACAACACAAAAGTTGGGTAGATGGAGTCCAGGCCCTTGGCGTGCTGGAACACTGACCCAAGTGCTGGGTAGAGCTTTCTGTTCTCTCTAGGCCCAGGGAAGTCTCTTCCAGTGCCTATAGAGATCTATCCCGGGTACTTTGTGACATGGTGACATGGTTGGTAGGCGAAGGGAGCCTAGGCCAAGGGGCAATGCATGTTACCCATACTCTGTCCCTACTAATCTGGAGGAAGGCAACTAGCTTTTCTTGTACTTTGTGCACACTGAGTGACAGAGGAGGGCATTCAAGCGAATGTATCTCATGCAGCACTGACTGAGTTTGATCTTTATCTTTTTCCCTATTTTTTCATGCAAATCGTTACCAGTAATGTTGGTATGACAAATTTTATATATATATATATATATATATATATATATATATATATATATACAATGAGAAATGAATTGATGTAAATATCTCAACTGTTGACCTATTCTTTCTTACTGTGAATATGGAATTGATGAAAAGTATGATTTGTCTGTTCTATAACGTTATTTGTTTTTAATGAGCACAATGCACTTTCACGTTATCACCATTGCACAGCCGTTGAACTAATGCAATTTGCACATTATAAGATGGCCACCAAAATGTTGTGGAAAATATGTCCCTCTTCTATGTTTATGGAGTGTGTAACTAACCAATGGCTTTAAAATGGTGATTTTAATCGTACACTAACGTTACACTGACGAAGCCTGTGAAGGCGAAACGCATCTGTAAGGGGTGAGGGGGGGTCTTGGTGATTAAAATTCTTGAAACGGATACCAGCGTGCCGGCCATTCTTTTTCTGACACCACAGTGACACAGAAAGTGTGCAGCGATATTGAAGCGTCTCACCAACGCTGGCATCTTTGGCACCCGGGGAGCAGTGGAGCGACGGCGGTGATCCAAAACCGTGCTACAAACCAATATGACCGTTGGCCCCGAGGAGAAATAAGCGACAAAATTGTGAACACATCTGAACAAAGTGCAGCGGCTCACAGGCTGAACTTCACACGGAAGCGGGAGCAAACGGGTTTGCCGAACGGAGACGGGTAACGCGCCAGCGGCGGCTGACAGCTACCAAGAACGAACGGCGAACCCGGTGAGTGAACGCTGACTTGAATGTCTGATTAATACGCTTAGGCTCATCCCCGAAGGTTCCGAAAAAAAGTACACCAAACCCCGAACCACAGTTACTTAGTCACCACCCCCTTGTTAACACTAATCTTCACAGTAAGAACAGTGCAAGTTTAAGAATGTCGAATGAAGATGGTATCTCAGGAGAAAGGGAGTCGGCTGCGAATTTCATGTTTAGAAGCGCTGCCACTAGACAAACACAGTCAAGCAAAACGACAACGATAACTGCTCCGGGAAGTGTGCTGAAAGTACTATTTTCGAAGTTAGAGAAAATGCAAGAACGAGAAATTCGAAAGTGGTGGGAAGCCACTTCACTCGAGAGATATATTGACTGTGGAAGGATCCCAAGAGGATTACGTATTTATACCGTTCCATCGTATGAAAATCCAGACCCTGCATTACTCAAAGATTGGGCAGAGTATACTGCAGAGTCAGCGAAAGGAATGGTGCGAATATTAATAAAGTATGCATGGAGCGACAGAGACAAATGTCTCAAAGAAATAGCAGATATTGAAGAACAAATATCAAAAGAGAAAGACTCCAAAGAAAAAGAAGAATTAAGAGATACCATGAATAAAAGGAGTAAAAATTATGAATTAACCATCCGAAAACGAAAACAATCAAAATTCCTCAGAGACGAACAAGTCTACCTCACAGGAAGAATCTTAACATTCGCCAAGAAGTTCGATGCCACTAGAAAACGTATGGCACAGACGAATGTAACACCTACTGATGAGGAAACTGAGGAGTCTGAAGTCTCAGAAGGCGAACAACTGGAAAGCAACAGAGAAAGAACTGTAGTGACTGAAGATCCTTTTTTCGACGAGTTCGAGGTGATCAAAGAAACCCGTCTCCGCCCCCAACAGAGAAACCATGCACCAGCACCTCAACAAAAGCAAAGAGGAGGACGCGGAGGGGCAAGAGGAGCAAGAGGTGGGGGCCAACAAGCGACAGCATCCCCAAGAGTGACCAGGAGTGGGTTGAACCGCAGAAGGTAATGGACGAACAAGATAACAACGTCATTAACCTTTCAAAAAGAGCTCTAACGGATGATGAAATTACCATCCTCAAGAAGGGTTTAAGCTTCTGCCCGGCTAGTGACTGATCCTGTAAAAACACGGATTGATTTATTCAAATATACTAGGAAACTAAAGTTTAAAAAAATCTTTCTCCAAAACCCTAACAATGAGAACATGGCACATAACCTTGAAGTTTCCACTGAAAATCAAAATGAGACTCCAACCTGCGAAGAACTAGCGGATGTTCTTATGACACCAACCCAAGAACTAGTGCCGAATCTAACCACTGGGGAGATCCCATCACAGAGTAACATCGTACAAAAACGTGACCCAAGTCATATGAAAAACAAATCAAAAAAGTTGCCCATCACGAACTATGACGCAATAGATCTCTTCAATGAAGCAGTCCTGGAAGATTTAGACAAAATTGCATCTGGAACAAAGAACAAAATAAATCAAAAAACATCAAACATAACAAAAAGAGAATGGCAAGCTATTAGATCGCTAAAGGAGGACACTACAATTGAAATCAAACCTTCTGATAAAGGAGGAAACATCGTGATTTTTGACCGTGAACATTATCTAGCAGAGGCCCACAGACAGTTAAAAGACAAAGAATGTTATACTCCGATACAAAGAACTGAGTACAACAAAAGCATTTTGACTTTTCACAGTATGTTGGATAATTGGTAAAAAGAGGGCATGTTAACAATGGATGAATACCTCTTTCTCAAATGTGAAGCGCCAGTATTACCAACGTTTTACCACCTACCAAAGGTGCATAAACATGCAAAAAAGCCTCCGGGACGCCCAATAGTGTCCTCTATAGGAAGCCTTCTCGAGAACACTTCCAGATTTGTCGATTCATACTTGGCTCCATTTGTCAAAAATCTTCCATCCTACTTGAAGGACACCCAAGACTTTCTAAATATCATGGACAATGTTACGTGGGACTCCGAAATGTTATTAATTACCTTAGATGTGGTAAATTTATACACCTGCATTAACCACGAACAAGGTCTTTATGCTGTTAAATGGTTTTTGGATCAGAAACCAGAACATTTTAGAAGTCATAATGCCATGATTTTGTCCATGATTAGATTTTGTTTGTTTAACAACATTTTTTTATTTGATGGGACTCTATACAATCAGAAAAGGGGCACTTCGATGGGCTCGTGCTTCTCCTCCAGCTACGCGAATTTATTCGTGGGCTGGTGGGAGAAGCACGAGGCATGGAGTGACTCCAATCAGAAATGGACTGAAAAAATACTCATGTGGACTAGGTACATTGACGACCTATTTATAATCTGGCAAGGTGATCGTCAATCAGCAGAAGAGTACATTACCATACTGAATGATAACACGCTGAATCTAAAATTTACCAGCACCATAAGCACCAGCAGTATTAATTACTTAGACCTAGAAATATTTGTGTATAATAACATCCTGCACACCCGCCTGTACAGAAAACCCACAGCAGGCAATGCGGTCTTGCATGCTAACTCTTATCATCCAAAAAGTCTTGTAAAAAACTTACCATATGGCGAATTCTTACGCCTAAAGAGAAATTGCTCTCTTGAACAAGACTACAAGCATGCAACATTGGAAGCTAATGGTAGATTTGAGCATAGAGGTTATAACATCAACATCCTCAAACAGGCCAGTGACAAAGCCTCTAAAACAAACAGGAGGGATCTCCTGGTTCCTAAACCTAAAACAAAGGCACCTGATGAGGTCCGTATAATAACAGAATTTAATACCAAATCAGGCGAAATAGTCAACATCTTTCAAAAACACTGGCACATACTCACTGCTGATAAAGTCCTCAAGAAGAATCTGCCAAAGAAACCTCTAATTACCTATAAGAGATGTCCATCTTTGGCAGACCATTTGGTCCATAGCCATTTTAAATCATTGGCTAAACCCATCAAAATATCGAAATCGGTTGGTTTCTTTCCTTGTCTTAAATGTAAGGCATGCAGATTTAGTGACAAAATATCCGAATACCCAAATCGCACAGGCGATAACAAACCCAATGTAAAAATAAAGCAGTTGCTTAATTGCAACTCGGAGTACACTGTGTACTGTCTCACCTGTCCTGGCAAGCTGCGATACATTGGCAGCACCATTAAACCTGTGAAACTTAGGATTCTCGAACACATGCGGGCTATCACTAACAACGATAAATCTCATCCAGTAGCCCGCCACTTTGCACAACATCATCAGAGCAAGTGGGAGAAACTAAGTTTCTATTGCATTGACCAGGCCCCCAAATTAGAATGGGGAGGGGACAGGGACAAGTCTCTACGTATCCTAGAGTCTAAACACATCATCAGTCTTAAAACTATTACTCCTTGGGGTTTAAACAATAATGAAGAACTCTGGGTTCATTTGTAATCAGTATAGTGTCACAATGATCGGGGAACTATAGTAGATCATGAAACTGAATAGGAGAACATCTCTACTTTCCCAATGATCAGTCATGCCTTACAAGCCTTTTCTGTCTTGCACTGTGTAAAAATCACCCATTCAGGGCTGAATAACCGAAAACGGACACAATGAGAAATGAATTGATGTAAATATCTCAACTGTTGACCTATTCTTTCTTACTGTGAATATGGAATTGATGAAAAGTATGATTTGTCTGTTCTATAACGTTATTTGTTTTTAATGAGCACAATGCACTTTCATGTTATCACCATTGCACAGCCGTTGAACTAATGCAATTTGCACATTATAAGATGGCCACCAAAATGTTGTGGAAAATATGTCCCTCTTCTATGTTTATGGAGTGTGTAACTAACCAATGGCTTTAAAATGGTGATTTTAATCGTACACTAACGTTACACTGACGAAGCCTGTGAAGGCGAAACGCGTCTGTAAGGGGTGATGGGGGTCTTGGTGATTAAAATTCTTGAAACGGATACCAGCGTGCCGGCCATTCTCTTTCTGACACCACAGTGACACAGAAAGTGTGCAGCGATATATATATATATATATATATATATATATATATATATATATATATATATATATATATATATATATATATATATATATATATATATATATATATATATATATATATATATAAACATATTTAATTATTTTCGCATTTCCTGTTTATTTTTACAAAATAATGTGAATAAAATTGAAAGTATACGAATTTGAATATACAGATAAATAATGCTGCTAACAATGCAAAAAGAATACATTTGTTTCTGACAGGGAGGTACGATTGGTTTTATATAAATAGAAAAATGAAAGAAAAATATACAAGCACTTTAGAAGAAATATATAAGCACTGGCACTTTAGATTATTACTGTAGCACTTAAGCACTTTAACTAAGCCATCATCGCAATTGAATGAAAGGTAACTACATTTTGTAACTGGCATATAAACAAGAGTTGGTATAAAAGTAATGCTTGTCTGCTTTATTGTAAACACTTGCGTCCTGTTTCTTTAGGCGCTTGGGCTTTTAATGACCATTTATTTCACTGCCTACTCCTGACGCGTCATGTGACCAAGCTCCGTCCGCGGAGAGAAACGCGTCAGGGAGGGCACTTGCTCTTTCACTTTTTGCTGAATAAATATGCACTGCTGGCACCTTACTTGGCGTGATGGCTTGGTGATTTAACATCAGATATCTAGCCTGTGGAGTGGAGGTCTGCGCCCACTTGAACTGCTACCAGAGGCGGTTGGGACCTTTCTTTTTATATATATATATATATATATATATATATATATATATATATATATATATATATATATATATATATATATATATATATATATATATATATATATATATATATATATATATATATATATATATATATAACCTCCACAGTGGTTCCTTCGCGGGAGTTTGCGCAGCGCTCGCGTATGTGCGGTGTCCTGCGGCAGAACCAAGCCGCTATTTATTACCAAACTTCTCCAACCAGGGAAAAACAACGGGTCGCACAGCCAACCTGGATTCAAACAGTGATCCTTTTTATTTCAGTTATTTCAAAAGGGCAACAGGCGCAGAGATCTACGCGTTTCGGTGTCACTCCACCTTGCTCACGATCACTGGGTATTCCACACCCACAAACATTTAAACACATTTTTTTCAAAAACAAAAGCATTTCCTGTCACATGGTGTGCTAAGGATTCTGGTCCTTGTAGTTTTAACCAAAAGTTTGAAATAAAGTAAAATTAAACAGATTGCACCCTTTTCTAAAATTAGAATGCATTAATTATTATTCAAAATTTGCATTGATTCATGCATCTTCCATTAAGCTGTGTGTTTGTAACTTTGTACTGCCTTCCAATAGGCTGACTTATAATTATGAAATTCAAAAATCAATTTTGCATGCAGTTCTCATTCAAAAGTCACATTATAGGTGCACATAAAGTTCCTCCGACTGGTTCAACCCATTCGGATGCAGGGTCCTCAGATTGATTATAAATTTAGATTCTGCTTGTCTCAGTTTCTTTGCACGATCACCTCCCCGCTCACCCTTTGCAATGGTTTGAATGCCAAAGAATCTCATTTTTTGCCAATCACCCTGATGTGAAAGCTCCATGTGCTTGGCTATGGCATTTGAGCGGTCCTTATGAATTGTAGCCCTCATGTGTTGTAAAATGCGGTTTTTGAGTTCCACAGTCGTGCTGCCCACATATTGCATGGGACAGGGGCACTCCACTACATATACAGTAAAAGGTGTCTTGCATGTTATGCATTGTTTTATTTGCCATTTCTTTTTGTTAGCCAGAGTTATTTCCTTTGTTTGTTTGGCTATCTGGCACATTTTGCATCCATGGCATTTCATGAATCCTTTGGTTTTCAGCCAATCATCCTGTCTTTTCCGCTGGAAGTGACTGTGTATTAGATGGTCTTTTAAGTTTTTGGCACGTCTGTAAGTTATCGTTGGGTGTGTTCCCATGAGCTCCTTGACTGTGCTATCCAACTGTAATATCTTCCAGTTCTTTCGGAGAATTTTACCTATCTTTTCACTTTCTTGTGAATAGTCTGTGATGAGACGGATTTTTTTCGTCTCTGGATCATCTTCCTTGTTTTTTCTCTTCAAACATTCATCTCTGGTTTTAGAACTGCTTTTAATGAGACTGTTTCTCACTGTTTGTAATGGATATTTCCTTATGATGAATCTTTCCATTGTCTTTTTGCTGTTTTTCTTCCACTCCTCATCTTCACTGCATATCCTGCGGATTCTTAAAAATTCACCGTATGGAATGCTGTTGAGTAAAGTTTTTTGGTGGAAGCTGGTGGCTTCTAGTGTTGCGTTGGTCGATGTTGATTTGCGGTGGAGGGTCGTATGTATTTGTTGGTTTTTAACGTAGATCTCTGTATCCAGGAATATTATTCTCTTTTTGCTCATGTTGTAGGTGAATTTCAGATTTTTCACACTGTTATTCAATATCTGAAAGTATTCCTGGAACTCTGGTTCTGATCCATCCCAAATTATTAATAAATCATCGATGAATCTTTTCCAACTCACCACTTTGTTCACAAATGATTCATTATTTGAGTTCCACGCAATCTCCTGCTCCCACCATCCCATGGTGAGACACGCATAAGATGGACTAAAGGAAAAACCCATAGCCGTCCCACTACGTTGTTTGAAGATTTCTCCCCCGAAGGTGAAAATGTTTTGTTCTAAGCAAATTGTCAGCATTTCTTGTAACAATTTGTTGTGATTGTTGAATTCCAAAGTTCTCTCCTTTAGAAAGAAGTTACATGCTTGCACTCCCAATTCATTCTCAATATTGGTGTACAAACCAATGACATCCATCGATATTAGCCAGTAGGATTCCTGCCATGGGGTGTCAACAAGACTGCGTAATAGATCACTAGTATCCTGTATATAGGAGTTCAATTTTGACACAAAAGGTTTAAGGAAGTGATCCACATATTCTGCCATCGGCTCCAGTAATGATCCCTTGGCGGAGATTATTGGTCTCCCTGGTGGATTTCTTTGATCCTTATGGATCTTAGGCAAAAAGTAAATCGTTGCCAATATCGGGTGAGTCACAGTTAGAAATTTGTGTTCCATGTCGTCTATCAATCCTTGCTCTTTCCAGCAGGTCAACTTTTCGTCCAATTTCTTTTTGAGTTCCATTGTAGGATTGAATTTCAGTTTTTCGTAGTGCATTGTATCCCTCAATTGGCGATTTGCTTCTTTTTCATATGCACTGCGGTCTTGGATTATAACATTTCCGCCTTTGTCGGCCACTTTTATTTCTATTCTGTCATCTTCCGCTAGATTCTTTAGTGCCAGGCGTTCGTCTTTGCTTAAATTGTCTGGGCCATAGTTCAATTTCAATTTATATAAATCCTGTATGACTGCTTCTTGAAACAAGTCCACCTTGTTTCCAGGACTTAATTGAGGGTAAAACTTTGACTTCGGTTTTTTTCCACTCAGTCCAGCACCACATTGAGTTATGGCCTGTGACAATGTCACTTCTTGCATCGGGTCTTGTGTTACATTCATTAGAGTTAAGAATCCATCTGCATCCATTAATTGTATGTTTTCCTCATTTGATGTTGATGGAATAGTGTCTCTCGATTTTAGTGTTTTATCTCTAAATGCTTTGGCTAGTTTAATCTTTCTTATGTACAAATATAAGTCAATTCGCACCTGCGCCAGGTTCATATGGCTTTTGGGGCAGAAATTTATCCCCCTCTTCAGTAAAGATGTTTCCGTAGGTGTAAGTACTCTTTCTGATAGGTTAATTACTTGTAATTCATCCATTACTTCCGTCTCTGTCTCATCGTTCGCGTCTCCACTCCTGTCCTCTCTGTTCCGCCACTTGCTCCTTTTTCCTCTTCTGTGGCATTTTTTCCAGGCCATTGTCTTCCTCTTCCCCTTCCACGCCGCGACTGGAATTGCGGAGCAGGGCGGTTCCGTTCCCAGTATCGTTGTTGCAATATGAGGCGCATGTCCCCTAAAAAAGGCATCCTTTTGGCATTCTCATTTTCTTCTCTGGATAGTTGTTCATTGGATACAGTGGATGATGCTAAACTGGACATGCTTGACCAAGCCATTTGTTCCTTTAGGCCATCAAATTTCCTTGCAAATGAGAAAATGCGGCCATCCGCATAATCGTTCGTGTCCCTGATGAATTTTGAGTGTTTTCTATCCATCACCGTTTCCTCATGTTTCTCTATTTCAGTTTCAAGGTCTTCCTTGAATTTCGTCATCTCCGATGTTAGTTTAAGAGTGGTCAGTTCCTTTTCCACTTCCTGCAATTCTTCCTTTAGCTTCTCCAAAGCAATATTTATGTGTTTTATTAGAATTGCAATCAGCCCCAGTGATGATTCAAGAATATGCTCGCCCCACTCTTCTAATAGTTCATTAGATGCATCATTGTTGTTGGGCATCAACAAAATTCTCAAACCTCTAGGCACCATTTTTGCTTCAAAATATTTTTGCAATGTTATTATTTCCCAAGATTTGTTTATTTCTTTACGACTTAATTTTTCCCAATTTTTCAGTTTGCTTCTCACATCCGATTTGCCTGAGGTAGTCCCTGCACCCGTTTTTTCTCTTGGGTTGCTTTTATCAAACAGTTCGGTTATTTTTGTTGCTCTTTTAGCTTCACGCTTTTCCATTGTGGCGCCTGTATATTCGTTTCCCTCTTATGTTAAAAGGATTTGCTTCTTTAGATACACTGTTATGTCCTAGCGGTTGGTCGGTAGTCTCGCAGTGACCCACAGTAGTGATTTGAATCCGCTATGTCTACAGTGGACTGATTGCGGTTTTACAACTCGATCACTCGATTTCCCGATATCAAGCCGATGCCGGACTGCTTTCAAAATGCTCAGACAGTTTCACACGCATCAATTTCATACACGCGCTTACCGTTTCTTCTTAGCGCGTGTTCTTCCCCGCGTGCTGTCTTTTGCTGATGTTCCACGTTATTGAAGTCCTTTACTCCGTGTTACCAACGGCATCGGCGGTCACTGCATCCCTCAATATGTAACCTCCACAGTGGTTCCTTCGCGGGAGTTTGCGCAGCGCTCGCGTATGTGCGGTGTCCTGCAGCAGAACCAAGCCGCTATTTATTACCAAACTTCTCCAACCAGGGAAAAACAACGGGTCGCACAGCCAACCTGGATTCAAACAGTGATCCTTTTTATTTCAGTTATTTCAAAAGGGCAACAGGCGCAGAGATCTACGCGTTTCGGTGTCACTCCACCTTGCTCACGATCACTGGGTATTCCACACCCACAAACATTTAAACACATTTTTTTCAAAAACAAAAGCATTTCCTGTCACATGGTGTGCTAAGGATTCTGGTCCTTGTAGTTTTAACCAAAAGTTTGAAATAAAGTAAAATTAAACAGATTGCACCCTTTTCTAAAATTAGAATGCATTAATTATTATTCAAAATTTGCATTGATTCATGCATCTTCCATTAAGCTGTGTGTTTGTAACTTTGTACTGCCTTCCAATAGGCTGACTTATAATTATGAAATTCAAAAATCAATTTTGCATGCAGTTCTCATTCAAAAGTCACATTATAGGTGCACATAAAGTTCCTCCGACTGGTTCAACCCATTCGGATGCAGGGTCCTCAGATTGATTATAAATTTAGATTCTGCTTTTGAAATAACTGAAATAAAAAGGATCACTGTTTGAATCCAGGTTGGCTGTGCGACCCGTTGTTTTTCCCTGGTTGGAGAAGTTTGGTAATATATATATATATATACATATATATATATATATATAAACATATTTAATTATTTTCGCATCTCCTGTTCATTTTTACAAAATAATGTGAATAAAATTGAAAGTATACGAATCTGAATATACAGATAAATAATGCTGCTAACAATGCAAAAAGAATACATTTGTTTCTAACATGGAGGTGCGATTGGTTTTATATAAATAGAAAAATGAAAGAAAAATATACAAGCACTTTAGAAGAAATATATAAGCACTGGCACTTTAGATTATTACTGTAGCACTTAAGCACTTTAACTAAGCCATCATCGCAATTGAATGAAAGGTAACTACATTTTGTAACTGGCATATAAACAAGAGTTGGTATAAAAGTGGATCAGGAAGCAATTTTAGAAACTAAAATACATTTTTAGAAGAATGTATTTATTTACGTTTTTTAAAATCTTTCCTAACAGTGATAACTATACGTTGTGAAAAGTTTGATAAAATGTTTTGATTTGGATGCATTTGCATCGAAATTAATTGTAATGCAATAAGCAAAAACTAACTCCAAGACGGCACCCATCTTTACTGTGAAAATGTGGTTTAGAAGTGCAACTGGGAAATGTCCTTTGTCAATGTTTGAATTTTAGTAGAATAGTATTTAAAGTTTAAAAAAATGGTGGTGGGCGTCTTTCAGCCAGCACCCCCGACGGTCAGGCAGCACGCCAAGTAAAACCGTCCAGTGAGAAGTTGTGAAGAAGAGATAAGCGCGCCCCTGCTCACCCCTAGAAGTAACCCCACGTAGAAACGGATTTGAAGCGTACGGAACCGCTGGACGGGATTCGGAGGAGTCCAGTCGTTGCCGCGATATCCTGCTAATTTCCAGTACAGAGAGGGAGCGAGGTGTAAGCGAGATTCAAGCGGAGTATTTGGTGAAACTCTTAAAGACTGCAAAGGGAGAGTGAGAAAAAGCTGGTTACAAGCTTAGGGAAGTTTTTTTCCCATTCAGCAATTTTGAGCGGTGATGAGTGTGCAGCGAGGGAGCTTGAGACTCTGAAACTCATTAATGAAACGGAAACAGTACAAAATGCTGAAAAAGGAGTAACAGAATCTTCATCAAGTAATGAAACAGTTAAATTACTACAGGAATATGAAAAATTAAAGAAACGTGAGATTTCCCGGTGGTGGGAAGTAGCATCACTTAAACAATATATCGCTCTTGGCAGGGTTCCAAGGGGGCTGAGAGTAATGATAATGCCGACATATGAACCCCCCCATCCAGAGCTCCTACCAGAATGTGCCAAAAACAGTGCTAGCAGCTCAAACAATATGGTAGGAATTCTTACAAACTATGCCGAAATCGAAAGATAAGAGGTGGTGATGAAGATTAAAGAACTAACAACTATATTGGATAAAAATACAGATCAGTCGAAAATAACTAAGTTCAAGGGGGACCTGAAAATCGACTTTGAAAAAATGAGAAAAGAATAAAGGACAGGAAAGCGACCATGTTCATACATGACTGTTTGGACAGTGAGAATGGTTGCATTTTTTTTTTTTTGCAAAAAGGTTTGATCCGGAAAGACAAAACAAAGTACAAAGTGGCAATGCCCTTTGTCAAGATGCATATCAAAATGAACTGAGCTCTGATACAGGATCAGAGGTAGAACAAGAAGAAACTAGTGGAAGAGGTGTACCAAAAACAAGACTTAATGTAACGGATAAGCTCTGCTTTTTACAATTAGACCAGAAAAACGATCACCAAGTAATGAGGGGCCAGGGGGAAAAGAGGAGGATGGGGGCACAAGTTAGAGGAAACAGAGAAGAGGAGTAGAAGGATACCGAAGGAGCAGCAGGCGGACTAATGAACAGATCAATGTGCTCCAACACGAGACAAGCATCCAAAAAGTGACCTTCAAATATACCCTGATCAATTTAAGCAATACTGTGTTATCTGAGGAAGAAAAATCAGTTTTGGAACTGGGCCTCTCGTACTGTAATAAAAATTATTTTAACTACGCAGAATGTAGAATGGATGTATATAGATTCGTTTGTAAGATGAAACTTTCCAAATTACACACCAACCTCAAAAGAGCCCCGGTTCTACCTCAATCTGCAATAACCACTGATGGACAAAATACTTTAATGGTGCAAGACTTACCAAAGTTGGATGAACTGTGGGCATTACAGAATGAAGGAAATGCCCATGAATCCTTAAATGTCGAAAGTCAAAAAGAAACTGGGAACCCCGACTGCTTTAAATAACAAGGGATTGACTGTACACCTTTTCGTCCACGGTCAAGATATATACCGGAAACTATGAGAGACAACTTGGACATTTGTTCTGAAAATGTAACCACAGATTTGAAACATCTATACTACAAAATGGGAAAACATAAAAAAAGCTGAATCCCAAAGAAATGCAAATCCAGAAAGTAATATCAAAATTAAACAATAATGATGGTCCGCTGGTGAAACCCTCAGATAAGGGGGCAATGTGGTATTTTGGGGATGTGACCTTTACTGTAAGGAAGCATTGAAACAACTGAATAATTGACATTGCTATAAAAAAGTGACCAAAATAGAATATGAAACAGTTAAGGATCAATTTTATGAAAAGTTAGAAAATTGGAAAGAACAAGATCTTTTAAGTTGGGATGAGTTTAAATGTATTAAGCTAGAGAAAATCCCATGGTCCTGATATTTTACATGTTACCAAAGGTACATAAAGACACTAGGAATCCACAAGGGAGACAATCATTTCTTCCTGTGGTAGCTTGTTTGAAAATATTTCTCGATATATTGATTACTTTTTGAATCCCATCACTAGAACGTTATCTTCACATCAAAGATTCAACAGAATTTTATTAAATTATTTATGCTGTACAATGGGACAATGATTTGTTGTTACTCACATTAGATATTACAACATTGTATACCAGCATAAGACATGCAGATGGAATGAGGGCCACAGAGTATTTCCTAGAAAAACGACCAATGCGATGTATGCACCAGAATAGAATGATCATGGAGATGATAGAATAGTGCTTAACTAAAAACATTTTTATGTTCGGAATGGATTTGTACCAGCAAGAACAACGTACAGCCATGGGCACCTGCTTCCCCCAGTTATGCTACTTTACATCTACTCTGGTGGGAGGAGCAGGTGCTCCATGGCCCTGAGCTGGAGCATTGAATGCAACATGTATTGTTGTGGGTCAGATACATTGATGACGTGTTCGTGCTGTAGCAGGGCACAGAGGATAACATTGATATGTTTATCAATGATCTGAATAGGAATTATTTGAATCTGACATTTGTGGGCCAATATAGTTAAACATGTATTGACTTCTTAGATGTACAGGTTACCACCAAAGAAGATAGGCTAGAGACTCCTATTTTTCGTAAGCCTACAGCGGGCAATACCATCTTACACACGGGGACTGCTCACCCTGCCCCTTTAATCCGAAGTATTCTTTTCAGTGAATTTTATAGGGCAAGATCGACTTGCAGTAACCTGGAGGTATATGGGGAAGTAGAGAGAGAAATGACCGATTGCTTTCTCCAAAGAGGATATTCTTAAGAAATAATACGAAAAGCCTCTGAAAAAGCCAGGAAATTAGACAGAGACAGGATACTCCTTGACCCATCTGGTATATATAGAAGAAGCAAACAGGAAAGTTGTATGAAAACCCACAGATTCATTGCAATATACAATAAGAGACACAATGAAGTACAAGCAATTTTGAAAAAAACATTGGTTTTTAATAAAGGGGGACCCACTGTTTGGCCCTGAGAGCAAGAAAACCCCAGAAATAAATCAAAATCCCTCAGAGACCACTTAGTAAATAGTGAGTACCGAGAAGTGATAAAAAGAGAATCTTGGTTATATATCAACGATGGTTTTAGAAAATGCGCAAAGTGTAAAGCCTGCCAGCATGGTGAGAATTTCACAGATTCTAAAACTACTTTTCATAAAACTTTTAAAGTGAGAGGCCATCTTATCTGCAAATCCAGTTTTGTAGTGTATAGATTGTGCTGTCCATGTGACAACGTTTATATAGGGAGTACTACTCTACCTGTGCATCAGAGAATTCTGCAGCATCGACGAGAAATAATAAATAAAGATTAGAGTTACCCTGTTGCCAGGCACTTCGAGAAAGAACATCAAAGTGATCCAAACCTGATGAGATATAGCTGCTTAGCAGAGGTTCAAAGATAATAAATGGGAGGCAACAGAGAAAGAGAACTTCTAAAATTGGAAATCTGTTTTATACTTGAATATAACAGCATAGAGCTCAATGGGCTCAATATTGATGAAGATTCATTTACCTGTGTGTCAGAGAATAAGAATAGATGAAATGATGAAGAATAGTTGCACACCTAGAAGAACTGTTTTTTAAACTATATTAATTATATATGGAGGAGAAGGACAAGGGACACATGCACTTTATTATTTAACACTTGCAAAAAAAGCACTTGCACTTTACAAATATTTAATTATTTTCGTATCTCCTGTTTATTTTTACAAAATAATGTGAATAAAATTGAAAGTATATGAATTTGAATATACAGAAAAATAATGCTGCTAACAAAGCAAAAAGAATACATTTGTTTGTAACAGGTAGGAAAGATCGGTTTTATATAAATAGAAAAATAAAAGGAAAATATACAAGTACTTGCACTTTAGAAGAAATATATAAGCACTGGCTCTTTAGATTAGTATTATAGCACTTAAACACTTCAACCAAGCCATTATCGCAATTGAATGAAATGTATCTATATTTAGTAATTGGCGTATAAACAAATGTTGGTATAAAAGTGGATCAGGAGGGGGGCGTGGCCAAGATGGCGGCGGAGTAGGACACCTTTCCGAGCCGCTCCGGCGCTGATCCGACAAAGCATCTTATAGCACGGTCCTGAGGGAGCGATTTCACTTCAAAAGCGCTGCGGAAGTCCCCCTGGCATAGCGGAGAGGTTTGGTCCCGTCGGTGGGGCGGAGAGACTTCGAGATCGACCACGAGACCGACTGAGCTTTGTGGCCTGCGCGACCCCGGCCTCTCTTGGGTCTAGCGGCCGATGTAGGAAGAGGGCGGAGCACCTGAGGACCCGCCTGGAGGCTCCGGAGCTGGCGGAAGGTGGAGAACCGCGCTGGGTCGGCGAGGCGGCAGATCTTGCTACAGGGGTGGCTTGGAATCCTCTAGCTTGTGGCGTGGAGCGGGCCCATGAGGCTTGGAGGAGGAGGTTTAACAGCGCCCGGCGGTGTGCACCGAGAGGAGGCCCGAGACATCTGAACGCCGGTGGCGGTGAGACTGGGCGGTGGCTGTGGCCCTGACCGAGACTGGTGGTGGGGAGCGGTGCCTGGTCGGCGGGCCCCGGTGAGGCCGGATCTGCGTGTGAGGTGGATGCGTCCTACGGGATAGCGGCGGCATTCATGCATGGCCGCCATTGGACTTTAGGTCGTCCGCAAGCTTGAGTTTTACCCTGGTCGCCTGTGACGCCCAAGGAGCGATGACCCGGGCTGCTGTGTGGGCCGTGAGCGTTTTTCTTCAGAAGTACTACGGCCTATAGTTCGAGGCTTGGCCATTGGGATCACGGGCCTAAGTTCTAGACTGGGTCGGGCGGCAGGGCCCGCCATCTTGTTTGGCCGCGTGGCGCCTGGGTTGTGTGCCGCTTACCGCCATGTCTAACGTGCAGCGCAAGGGGCGCCCGGGGAAGGATGGCACTTCGAAATCTTCCCAGCAGCCGGCATCCCCTGGAGCTAGTGGGTCTTCGAAGCAATCGGACGATGAAGCACCGGCGACGAAGGCTTTCATGACTGAACTCTTTGCCTCCATTAAGGAAGACATCTCCGAGCTCCGCGCGCAATTGGCCTCCGATCTACGGGAGGTACGGAGGGATGTGGACGGTATAGGCGAGAGGGTGGCAACTCTGGAGGACCATGATTTAAGTATGGCCAACGATGTGCACTTGCTGCAGCAGGACATCATCCGCCTTACCTAGCAGAACCTGGACTTACAGACGCACACGGAGGACTTAGAAAACCGTTCACGCAGGAACAACATTCGTATCCGAGCTGTGCCTTGGGATGGTGAGGCAGGAGACCTGCGTGGATATGTTCAAGACCTGTTCCTCCAGATACTGGATGAGGAGGATACGCGGGAAATTCGAATGGACAGGGTGCATAGAGTGGGGTTGCCCAGGCGCGGGGGCCCCCTCCAGATATTCTTGTATGTGTCCATGACTTTCAGGTGAAGGAGCGTATCCTCCGCAAAGCCAGGGCAATCACGTCATTGCAGTTCAGGGACCATCGCCCTCAGCTGTATCAAGATTTAGCGGCCTCCACACTGCGGAAAAGAAGGGAGTTCCACCCAGTGACTGCCTTTCTGAGAGAGCGTGGCATCGCTTATTCCTGGGGGCATCCATTTCGAATCATCTTTCGGTGGCAGAATCGGCTCGCACAGATTCGCTCGCTCCAGGTGGCAAAGGACCTTCTGGGCCTGGAGGATGTACCGCCTTCGCAGGATGCAGCTACTTCTCCATCTCGGAGGCGCCACCGCTCGTCTTCCTGGCACAGGGTGGGCACTTCCCCTGATCGGCGACGACCGGACCTCACTATCAGCCTGCAGGAGCGGGGCAACGCGGTGGCATCGGTGGCTTCGGCTACCTTGGCTGATACACAGCAAAGCTCCGGAGCGGCGTGACCTCTTTCTGGCTGATGGATCGGCACCGGAGGGGTTCTAGCCTTCTGGTCTGGGGGTATGAATGTACTCTTGGAGGAGACACCCTCGACTCTGGCCATGGGGGATATTGTATTAGTCCCCCTGGTCTGCTTCCTGGAAGGAAGGCCCCTTGCAGACTCCGGTCTTCTGGACACGATGAGTACTGTTTTTGCTTTCACAATTTTACTTTGGTTTTTGCTATTGGTTGTTCTTCGACTGGGGGGGTGGGAGTTGGGGAGTTTGGGGTGTTGGGGGGGGTCCCATGACGGTGGGAAAGGGGGACTGCAGGATGGATGGCTGTGCGTGCGAAATGGCATCGGGGATAACATTGCTGTGGTTGGCTGGCGAGTTTTGGATTATGGAGGGGGGAGAGTGGCGGACCCCCTGGGCATCCCTTGGATCGGGGGTTGTCCATGTAAGGGGAGGGGGACAATTGGAATGACAGGAGAGCTTCTTGGGGTCCATCTCTGTAATGCCGATTAGCATAGGGACGTGAAATGTTAAGGGCATGAATTCGCCACAGAAGAGACAGAAGGTGTGGAAATATGTGGCGGATCATCACCTTGACATTGTGGGGTTGCAAGAAACCCACTTAGCACGGAAAGATGAGATGCGGCTCCGCCATAAGGCGTATCCCATTATTTATAGGTTTTCCGCCGCTACGAAACACAGGGGGGTGGCACTCCTTTTCCGAGCTGCGCTGCACTTTCAACCTGTGGAGGTGCGTCACGATAAGGAGGGCCATTCGTTGATGGTCAAAGGGCTTATTCAAGGTCGACTGTGCACTTTTGTGGTGGTGTATTTACCCAACGTAGGTCAGAATAAGTACTTGCAGGATCTGTTGTTGAAGGTTGGTGACTTTGCAGAGGGTCGTTTATTCTTGCTGGGGGATTTTAATCTGGTGTGGGACAAGGATTTGGACAGCTCAGGGGGCCATAGGGCGGGCACAGGAGTGTTTTCTGCTTCGACACAGCAAGGAGTGGGGGAGCTGGGCGACTAGTTGATGGCTGGCGGTTTTTCCACCCTACCACAAAGGATTACACATTCTTCTCCCACGTGCATCATTCCTATTCCCGTTTGGATTTCATTTTCCTAAGCCAATCCCTACGCGGGGACGTGGTGGATGCCGCCATTCTTCCAATCTCTGTTTCGGACCACAGTCTCTTGGTGCTTAACCTTCGTTGGTCGTCGGCAGGTGCGTTGCATCGGAAATGGTATTTCCCGGCGTCAGTACTCAGGGACGATATATCTAATCAAGCCTTGCGACTCGCTATCAGAGAATTCTTTGACTTTAATCCCCCGTCGGTCACCTCACTGTCGACCACATGGGACGCCTTTAAAGCTACGATCAGGGGCACATGCCTGGGCCTCAATTCGCAGATTGACGCCCTGCGGAGGAAAGAACGTGAGGCCTTGGAGGCTGAGGCGGTCGAGCTTGAACGTGCTCACAAACTCAACCCCTCGAGGGTGACTCTCCGCCTGCTGACAGCGGTGAGGGGCAAATTAAAGGCGCACTACGCCAATAGGGCCGAGCTTATGCTTTTACGACTGGGACGACAATCGTATTCATGCGGTAACAAGGTCGGTAAACATCTGGCGCAGCAACTACGGGATAGGAGGGAGCGGGAATACATAGGTGGGATCAGAGATGCTGCGGGTGTGTTGCAACACAGAGACGGAACGAAGGCGGACATTTTTGGACGCTTTTACGCCGAGTTGTATACGGGTGACAACCTGGCTGCAGAAACACAGAGGGAGTTCCTATGACTTTTACCGTTACCCCGAGTGTCTAGAGAATGGAATGGCCCGTTGGAGGCGCCAATTTCTAGAGAAGAGGTTCTTTCCGCCATCAAAAATTTGAAATTCCATAAGGCCCGGGTCCCGATGGTTACACTGCGGTCTTTTACAAGACGTATGCTACCGATTTGTGTGACTTTTTAGTTGCCCTCTTTAATGATATGGCGTCATCCGGAATGAACACAGGGACCCTGACCGAGGCGGTGATCACGGTCTTGCCGAAACCAGGGAAGGACCCGGAGCATTGTGCTTCGTTTCGCCCCATAGCCTTACTTAAAATTGACGCAAAACTATACTCGGCGATTCTGGCGGGCCGCCTACAGGATCTGCTACCGGCGATTATCCACCCAGACCAGTCTGGCTTTATTAAAGGTCGCCAGACCCACGATAATACCCGTAGAGTGGTTCACCTCATCGAAAAAGTGGACAGGTTCCGCATACCAGCTGTGCTGGTGGGCCTGGATGCGGAGAAGGCCTTCGACCGAGTGGATTGGGGCTTTCTGTTTAATACGCTACTGGCCTTCGGCTTCTCTGACAAATTCATCTCTATAGTAAAGGCGAACTTTTGCAGCCCACGCTCGAGAGTGGCGGTGAATGGCCACCTATCGGCCTTCTTCCCACACTCGCGGGGCACCAGACAGGGGTGTCCCCTCTCTCCCTTGCTGTTCGCGCTCAGTATTGAGCCTCTGGCGGTGGCGGTGAGGGAACATGAAGGCTTGAAGGGCATACCATTCACGGGAGAGCAACATAAAATCTCGCTCTTCGCGGACGACATCCTGCTCTCGGTGGCGGATCCGGCTGGTTCCTTGCCCTGCGTTGGGGAAATTTTGCTTGAATTTGAGGGTGTGGCGGGATTTAAAGTAAACTATGGCAAATCTTACATTTTGAATCTGACTCTATCGCAATCTGACGGGGCTCAAGTACGGGCGTTGACACCATTGGCATGGGCATCCGGTTCGATTGTTTATCTGGGAGTACACTTGACTCAGACGGGGTGTAGGCTGTTCGCGACCAACTTCCCGCTCCTCCTGACGAGGACCCGGGCAGAATTGGAGAGGTGGAAACCTAAATTCCTGTCCTGGTTAGGTAGGATACATGCAATTAAAATGGTCCTTCTCCCCAAATATTTATATCTGTTCCAGGCTTTACCTATTCCGCTGGATGGCGCCTACTTCCGACAGCTCAAAACGCAGATACTGAAATTTATCTGGCAAGGGGGCCGAGCCCGTCTGTCCTTCACAGTTCTGCGCCAGCCCCGGTCGGAGGGTGGGGTTGGTCTCCCGGACCTGCACCTCTATTATAAGGCTGCCCAATTGAGGGTCATGGTGGAATGGTCGCAGCAGCTATCAGAAAAACATTGGCTGCATATGGACCGGAGCGTGGCGGGTCGGTCCATCTGGGATTTAGCCTGGAAACTGAAGAAAGACCGCCCCTTGAATGCCTACATCAGTACCCCCACGGGCACTACGCTGAAGGTCTGGGACACCTTGGCTGGCGATGAGCGGTGGACAACCTTCCCATCTCCGTTCACACCGTTGCATTTCAGCCCGGCCTTTCCACCGGCACTCGCCGAGGGACCCTTTGACGCATGGAGGGAGGGTGGGTGCAGGGCGCTGCTTCACCTGTTTCATGGCTCTGACCCCTTGACCTTTGCTAACTGCATGCAGGATTACCAGGTGCCGCAGACTGATAGGTATAGGCATGTCCAATTGCTACATTGGGCCACGTCGCCTGGAGTGCTGGAAGCAGCCACGAGACCTCCCTCGAAATTTGAGGCTTTTCTGCTAAGGACGTCTACCATGAAGGGAGCCATCTCCTTCCTATATCAATTACTGCTTCAATCTGAATTGTCACCTAGGCCACGATATATGGAGCAATGGGAGGAGATGGTGGGAAGGGATAACACCGACGCCGAATGGGCAGCGCTTTGGAGGGATATGAACCAATTCAACCACTCGATCCACTTACGGGAGGCTCACTTAAAGACTCTCACGCAATGGTATATGGTTCCGACTCGGCTCCACCGTATCTATCCGCTGCCTCGGATAAGTGCTGGAGGGGATGTGGACTTCTGGGGGACTTCCGCCACATTTGGTGGGATTGTCCGGTGATCAGGCCGTACTGGGATGAAATTCTTTCCCGTATCAAGGATATCCTTCAATATCCTATTGAGGACTCTATGGCTTTTGTGCTACTGGGCCTGCGGGACCCCGGTCTTGCACACTAGACGCGCGCGGATAAACAAATTCTGTGGCTGTGCCTGGGGGCAGCCAAGCTCACGCTGGCGGCAGCGTGGAAACAGAAGGAGGCACCAGAGATTTCCCTTTGGCACGCGAGACTCTGGAGGCTTTTGAGCCTGGAAAGAATGGCGGACATCTTCCTCGGTAACTACAAGAACTTTAAGCAGGTGTGGGGTCCCTTGGTAACCTTCCTATCTACTGGCTTGCCTTCGGCTGTTTGTCCAGCATCATTGAGATCCTTACATCTCTTCCAAATTTAGTGTGCCTGCTGGATGAATGTGGTATGTATGCGTCACTGTCGTGGGGGGGCTGGGGAGTTGTATTTTCTCTTTCTTTTCTTGTGTTGCAACCGAGGTGCCTATTTTCACCGGATGGTACATTTCCGTGGTTTTGTATAGCCCGAAGACCTGCTTGATGGGACATTTTGATTTCGCAAGACTCAGCACCTATGTGGCTTTTTCTTATGGCTTTTTTTCTGCAGGTACCTGGACTGATTGACTGATCTTTATCTTTGCGATGTGGCGTCACCATCGTTTTACTTTGCTTCTTTTCCCACTGTGTTGGAACATGTGCGGCGCCTCGGTGCGGCTTTCTTGTGTTTTTTTTCCTTTTTGTTATATGCAAAATAAAAATTTTACAAAAAAAAGTGGATCAGGAAGCAATTTTAGCAAATAAAATGTATTTTCATAAAAATTTATTTATGTACGTTTTTTGAAATCTTTCCAAACAGTGATAAATATACATTGTAAAAGGTTGGATAAAATTCTTTGATTTGGATGCACTTGCATCAAAATTATTTGTAATGCAATAAGCAAAAACCAACTCCAAAATGGCAGCCATCTTTACTGTGAAAATGTGGCTTAGATGTGCATCTGGGAAATGTCCTTTGTCGATGTTTGTATTTTGTAGAAGTGTTTTTAAGTTTAAAAAAAATGGCTCTTTGTATGGTAAACATGGCTGCGCCGATAGCCGGAACGCATGGATGCCATCGCTCAAATAAATATTGGAGATAACTAATCCCCTTGGAGTGCTGGATTACTTCTGGGCAAATGTAAATAGGCTTAAATAATAGGTGGATATTTTAAATGAAGAAATATTTAGTAAATAAATACCATATTATTATAATGAATTTCTTGATCAAAAAATTGAAAAAACTCTTTGTTTTTTATGTTTTTTAATAAATAAATATTATTAATATGTCATATGTATTATATTTTTCATAATTTATTGTAATGCAATAAGCAAAAGCCAACTCCCAGATGGCGCCCATCTTTACTATGAAAATGTCGCTTAGATGTGCATTTGTGAAATGTCCTTTGTTGATGTTTGTATTTTAGTAGAAGTGTATTTAAAGTTTTAAAAAATCAATCACTCAATCAATCAATCAGGACACTTGTAAAGCGCACTACATACCTGTCAGGGTCTCAAGGCTCTGGCGGGGGGCGCTGCTACTGATCAAAGAGCCAGGTCTTGAGTAGTCTTCTTAAGGCCAGTAGGACTTGGGTCTGCTGTAGGTTGGTGGGAAGGGTGTTCCAGGTCTTGGTGGCGAGGTGGGAGAAGGATCTGTTGTTCTTCAGATGAGGGGGGACAGCGGCGAGGCCGGCAGAGCGGAGCTTGCGGGTGGGGGTGTAGAAGCTGAGTCGTCTGTTGAGGTACGCTGGGCCGGTGTCGTGGAGGGCTTTGTGTGTGTGGATGAGGAGTTAGAAGGTTATTCTCTTATTGACGGGGATCCAGTGTAGGTCTCTCAGGTGGGGGTGATGTGGCTACGGCGGGAGATGTCAAGGATCTGACGTGCCGAGGCGTTTTGGATGCATTGTAGCCGTCTTGGGAGTTTGGCCGATGCTCCTGCATAGAGGGAATTACCGCAGTCTAGCCTGCTGGTGATGAGTGCCTGGGTGACTGTTCTTCTTGTTTCAGTGGGGATCCATTTGAAGATCCGGCGTAGCATTCGGAGGGTGTTGAAGCAGGAGGAGGAGATGGCATTGACCTGCTTAGTCATGGTGAGGGTGGAGTCGAGGACAACCCCCAGGTTGCGTGCGTGGTCTGTGGGAGTTGTGGCTCTGTGTATCCTGAACAAGGCTGCGCCAATAGCCAGAATGCGTGGATGCCATCGCTCAAATAAATATTGGAGATAACTAATCCCCTCGGAGTGCTGGATCACTACTGGGAAAATATAAATAGGCTTAAAAAATTGGTTGATATTTTAAATGAAGAAATATTTAGTGAAAAAATACCATGTTATTATAATCAATTTGTTGATCAAAATAATGAAAAAACTGTTTGTTTTTTATGTTTCTTTTAATAAATAAAAAGTTTTAATGTGTCATATTTATTATATTTTCCATAATTGTTTTTTTATAAGGTAAATGAAGTTGTGAATGAAGAAAAAAACTGTTTAAATAAATGCTAGTATTTTATTCTGATTCCTATTTGCAAATTTTCTCGAAATATTTTTTAATACCTTTCAAATATTTCTACTGTGTATTAGTTTCCTTTTCTGTTTTGATCAATTGGTAAAAGGTATCCACTTTTTTAAGTTTAGTTTTCTTAGGAGACATTCCCTGTATAATCAGTGAAAATACGATTTATTTACTTACCTTGTTTTATGTACTCAAGGTTCAAGGTTTTTTTTTTTTAAGAATTGGAGGTAAATCGATATGGGAACTGGTTGAATTTGTTCTGATGTTTTAAAGAAAACAGTAGAAATATAGTAATTTTTAACAGTTTCTTAATCATATACTCTATATGTGTGTTTTGTTTTGCATGCATATGTTCTTACCAGAGATTGGAGATAGATGACGACATTCTCAGCTATTTCAATTGTTCAATATTCAATATTTCAAGAAAATTCGCAAATAGGAATCAGAATAAAATACTACCATTTATTTAAACATGTATTTTCTTAATTTACAACTGCATTTATCTTATAAATATGTATGACACATTAATACTTTTATTTATTAAATGAAACATAAAAAAACAATTCATTATTTTGATAAAGAAGTTCATTATAATAATATGGTATTTTCCACTAAATATTTCTTCATTTAAAATAGCAACCTATTTTTTAAGCCTATTTACATTTTCCCAAATTTTTTTATTCTTTAATTTCCTTTTTCAAATAATTCTCATATCACTTTCCCACACTTTCTATGGAAAAGATTGTTCTTGTTCTATTTCTACCATGGCTACTTTGCTACTTTGGTCCCAGGATGCTTGTTTTCGGTCCAGGGGAGACATAGCTTGGAAGTTCGGGATGGACTTTACCCATGAGACACAGGGTCAGACTGATTTGCATATGGCCATGTCTGAACTGGGGTGGTTAAGTGACCTAAAGAACGGTGATGGATTAAATCCAGGTCAGTTGACTGGGGTTGAGTGTTTGATTTGCTCAAACGCTTCGTCCATCATCCCCTTTGGTATCGCTTTGAAATTTTAGCGTGGTGGCCAAGAGCTTACCAGCTCTATTCCATAACAATAAATGATTCGACTTCTGGGCATGTACACCAATATAAGCTCTTTTAGTGACTATGGAGTTAAAAGAGTATTTCACATTTTTTATATCCTGCAGAAGTGATTTGTCGTTTGAGTATCTAAATAGTTCATCTAATATCATCCCCCATAGAAGGGATTTTCTAATGTCACTGTTTCCTTTGGCCTTTTTTTTTATAACACGACCCAAATAGTACATTTAAATGTGTCTCACAAAACTACTGGGGAGTTTACCGAAGATTCATTATCTCTGAAGAAGTTATCAATTTCCTCATTAAGGGGTCCATTACGATGGTGGGTGGTCAAAGTCTGCCTGCCATTGCACCGAAGCCAGGGACCAATCGCCGAAGTGGCGGCGGTCCTGCAATGCATATTATGATGCGCCCGTCACACTGACGGGCGCATCCTGGGCCTATTACATTGCGGGTAGATCTGCTGGCTGCAGACCGGCCCGCAATGCAATAGGAGTGCGCACATCATTGCCATGCACTACATGGCAGGCACCATGTGGTGCCTGTCACGTAGTGCATGTCAATGAGGAGAGGTACCATCGGTACCCCCATGTGCACCCCCAACCCCCGACACCATGGAGGCCCGCAACACTATCCTAATGGGCTCCTAAGTTCTTTATCTTCATCATTATCCTCCAAAATTTCTGTATTGAGACACCAGTAACGAGGGCCTTTCTTATCTGTGAGATTAAGAATAGTTGAAGAAACCACTGCATGGTCAGAAACAACTATTGGATGAATCATGACATTTATAGCATGTTTTAAAGTAGAAGCATCTACCAATAGATAATCAACGCGAGAAAAGCTAGAATGTGGAGAGGAGAAAAACGTGAAATCACTACCCGTTGGATTATGCAATCTCCATGCATCAACAAGATGATGAGATAAGCACATATTTAGTATTTTGGTATGTGCCGTAGGGGATCGAAATTTAAAAGTAGTGTGTCTATCCAAAATGGGATCAAAAGGAAGATTAAAATCCCCGCCAACAATTGTTTTGGAATTTTGTGGAATATCAGTAAATTTTTATTTATGGTGCACTAAAAGAGTGAGTCATCAATATTTGGGGCATATACATTTATAATATATAAACCTTATGAACTATTAGTCAAACAAGTAAGCAGCCATCTACCACTGGTATCATGTTCAGCTGTAACAATAGACAAACTAGAGCTTTTGGAAATAAGAGTAACAACCCCAATCTCCTTCCCAGAAGCCTCTGAACAAGTAACATCAAGTAACATCAAGATCCCAATCTTTCCTCATAAGAAGAGCCTCTTTAAAGGCTATTTTAGTCTCTTGATGTAGAACCGCATCACCAGCTAAACTTTTTCAATAATCTAACATTTTTCACCTATTTACTGGGGGATTCAACCCCTGAAACATTAAGTGAAACTACATTAAGCCCAACAAAGATATATATGGAACAAAAAGAGTAAATGCATCTGATAAAGAGGCAAAAGGGAAGCCAAGAAATAATTAAAACCTAAATGAAAATGTATAATGAAGCAGACGTCCCAGAATTAGGGTGAAAAGGAAGGAAAGGAGTAAAGACTAGTTTGAAGAAAAGAAAGAGCAAAAATACTCCAGAAAAAAACAGAGCGTTAAAAAAGTATAACCCCACCAGGGGATGTCTGTAATACGGTGCAGACAGCTCAACAATAGATATGTCGCTGAGCGACAAAACAAGTGTAACATTTCAGGTGTATTACTACGCTGATGACATCCTTATTAATAAAAATAAATAATGCAAAAGCAATAAATATAACATACTTGAACATTGAAGAAGACAGATATAATTTCATAAATAAATAAAGTAAGATTATATTTGCAGATACATATCAATCCAGGGTATTATAAATATCAATCTGAGGTATGTTAAAAATCAATCTAAGGTACTAAACACTGGTCTATAAAGTTTATATAAATAATAAACAAAGAGGATACATACAAAATATAGATTATAGAATATATTGTCAACTGTAAATTGATGGAATGAAAAAGTCAGGAACAATCTCAAACAATTAGAGCCTCTGGTAGATACAAATTAAATAGAGTATCTAATATTAGATGCAATTGTTTAGCAAATCATCATAACTATAATCATATAGAGTTTCAGGATGAATACATAATGAAAAAATAGGTAAATCAAAAAATGAGTAGTTTAATGCGTGCTTATAATAATATGAATCAGCAAAAATAATTAACATTCCAATAGTGAACAATAATATTGATAAATAATATATACACAAAAATAAATTATCCCCAACGTAGAGCAACAATAAGAAATAAGAAGACAAATAAAAAGTAGAGTAAAGTGACCAAATGGAAAAACAAATAAAGGGTAGAAGCAAACAAAGAAATGAAAATAGACCATAGAAAATAGAAAGTAAGATACTTACTTTTATCATGAGATTAAAGAAAAAAAAGAAATGTAATTATAGATCCAAGAATAAAGAGAAAGATACAATTGTACAGACTTATAGAGAAGTGATCTCAAATACACAAAATACAAAACAAAGAATTGCATAGTTTTGGTGTCTAATGAGATACGTTTAATATATATCATAAATACCCACTGTAAAGTTGTGTAACAAAGATACCATGAAAGGTACCGTTTAGCAAGAACAAACATTATAGAAGAATTAAATAAAATGTCTATTCTTTTGTGTCATTTCAAAAATTAGATTCCATAACTATAACATAAGGCGACCTTATAACTATCATAAAATTGGTGACGACGGATGCCATGAATTAATATATCCATGTATAAAAATTACTGCCTAAAAGGACCACTGAGCAGAGAAAAGACAGAATGAGGAGTAAAGTAGAAATTGGAATAAGAAAAGAGAAAAAATAAGAAACAAAGACTCAAATATCTATCAATAGCAAAAGAATAGTAGATAGGAAATAATAGAAATGAGTTAAAGAATAGATATGCATTAACAGTAGTACAATTTTAACTATACCTACAAAAGAGCCAAAAAATGAGGCCGATCAACCTTGTACATAACATGCAAGGGATGTAAACCCAAATAATACTAAATACAGTATGGAAAAATGCATTATCCTGTAAAAAGGAGAATCAATTAATAGAGAGTAGCTAATCTTGGATGAGCAAAACCTCAGTGTGTAATTACCATTTGTAGGATGAGCTCAAAAAACAGCAACAACCACCAATATTGTGGCAAGGCACCAAAAAAAAGCAGAGAACCAGCGACTGATAGATAAATGAAAAGCATTAGGCACAGACATGTTAATACATAAATATCATTATGGGCGAGAAGTATCAGGAAGAGAGTCTGAGTCCATCTGAGATTCAAATAGATTTTCCAGGAATGTTGAAAGATCTGATGGTTCATAAAAAATCTGTGGACGACCTTTGAAAGTTATCCGGAATCTTGAGGGACCAGCACAGGAAAATAGAATATTCATATCAGTGAGTCTCTTGCCTAAATTCAGGAAGACTTTGCAACGAATTACAGTGTCTCTGGCAAACCATTGTATTGTTTTAATCTTTCTTATTTGTGCCAGAATTTGATCGGTATGTTGGTGGCGCAAAGGTTTAAAGATTAAAGGTTGTGGAGAAGACATTGTTCTAGATTTAAAAGTTGGACTCTATGAGCGTGTTCTATCTCAAAATCCTTGTGGAACTAGATATTCAGAATATTTGGGTTCCAAGTAAGTAAGAAGTCAATCAATGAAGGAGCAGACTTCTCACAATCCACCGGAAATCCAAAAATACGAAGATTACTTCTGCAATTCCAATCTTCCTGCTCAGTTAGGTACCTTCCTAATGAAACTATGGAATGCTCCAGACTTTGGATGTTCTTTTCTTGTTTGTTTTGTAAAGTCTTCCACAGTACATATTCGCGTTTCAGCAGTGGAATCACGTAATGAAAGATTTTTTAGGTCATTTTGACGTGCCGCCACCTCTACTTGAAGCAGATCTGTATTTGTTTTGGTACTCTGTGCTATATCATGGACAGTATTGAGTTTGAGTAATATAGCATCTAAAGTTGAGGCAGAGTCAGTATTACCCTTCGCTAGTAAGTCCGGGGTAGGTGAAGTCTGTTTAGATCGTTTTAGGTTCCCCTTAGAATCTCTGTCCTTAGTGGTAACACCAATACCTTCTAACATTGGGAAAGATCAAAATAATCACAACTCAATGACTTGAAGTGCGAAGAAATTACGCTATAATAAATGTGCCCAGAGTAATGTAGGAATTATTCAGTAAAAGAGAGATATTAATGCCACACAGAAAAAGGCCAACAAATCTGTAGAATATGAGATAATCATCAAGCACTGAGAAAGACTCCTTACTTAAAACAGAGTCTGTTGACAGGCAAAGCGTCACACAGTGAGAAACCTGACAGCGTCTGTCAGTTTGTGTCCTTCAGTAATGAATGAGCCCTGAGCAATCAACAGTAAAAGGGAAAAATTCCAAAAGCAGTGGATTGATCTTCAAAGATAAAGCACACAGGAATTTGAAAAGTGAGGGAATTAAAAGATGGTTCCAGCACTCAGTAACTGTTACACAATAATAACACCGGATACCAGACACAATACTGCTCATGTGGTAATCCACCACCAATGAACTACATCCAAACACTGTTATTAGGGCTAGTAATTAAGAAATATATCCCTCAAAAAATCTTGTCAGCAGACGCCATTTTGTAAATTCTAATGACGTGATAGAAAAAGTATCTCTCACCAAAATGTGGAAATGTCAGGTCCTGTTGTTTAAAGCATTAAAGTTGGCATATACGATACCACATGCACAGCAAGGGAAAACAGTCTGAACTAGAAGCACAGGAGCAGGTTCCATTTCTTACACACCGTGCCGTGTGCTAGGAGTTTGGTAGCAGGCACCATTTTAGAGCCCTGGCGTCATGAGAAAAGCTTCAAGTTAGGCCACACATGGAGATGCAGACCGGAAGACTTCTGGGTTGTCCCCAAGGCTCACGAGCTGTCAGCTGCTTATCGCCATCCAAAGATGATGGAAATTTACCCGAAAAGCATGTCAGTTTGAGCACCTGAACCGGTGATACCGCTGAGCTGAGGAAACTTCGACCATCTCCATTGTGCTCTAAGCCATGCTCCCCTGAATCACTTATTACATGAATATTATTTTTCCCTAATACAGTTTCAAGCTATTCCATATTAAACATGTGTAATTCATTCCTTCGCTATGTAGCCTGTACCTCTATCACATGACTTTGTGCAACCCGCTGAATATCTTTCACCTGGACATTAGTATGAGTTAAAGAGAATTTGATGTCCTCCTGCCAAGTTTTTGCTGTTGAAATCGTGCAGGCAGATCAGCAAGTTAAGCATTAGGGCTTCTACTTCAGTTTCTGCATTAATGGTTGCTTTCTGCATGGAGCCCTAAATAAAATGGACCAACTGTGTAATCTTATTTGGATAGCAGTCTCTACCTGCGTTTCAAGTCTGTTTTTCTATGGAGGGCATATAGCACCCACGCCTGTAATCTTTTCCATAACCCCCCTGCACTAAGCTAGAATTAGTTAATGTTTTATCTGAGTTTTCGAAGCAGACATTGTGTGTGATATGTAGAGAATTTAAAGAAAAAGAAGATTAAACAGTTAGATCTTAGTTACAGAGTCCCCTTAATGATCTGTAGATGTGATCTGAGAGGATTAGCAAGACTTGGCAGTGATTTGGGTCACGGTTCCAACACCTGTCAAATTTAAAGAAAGCAAACCTGGTGCACCGAGGCATTTGTAATTGTCAGTTTTGAGGTGCACAATGACACTTGGCTCAGCTCTTATAACATCCATTGATGCAGGTAAGGATGTTTTCAGATAGTCTTCTTTTGAACCTGCAGCTGTTAAATCTAGGCTGTCATTGTTAAGGTCGCTAGGGGTTGGAAATGCGCTCAGTCACACTGTAGCTGAGTCGGTATTTATGTTCTTAGAGTAGCCTTTCCACTTCTTCTTTGTTTTGTCTGATTGTAGTATATTAGCAAATTAGATCTTACCTTTCGAAGAGCTAATGCTAGCAAAAGAAGAGTTGTCTCTAATAATCCCTTGATTACAAACCTGACAAGTCATGTCAGTAGGTGGACATGTTTGCATGGGTAGTTAAGTTATCTGCGTTTGATTTGTAAGCACTTCCTTCAGTCTCAAGGTCTGACTAACTTATTTTTACTGCAGTACAGGGCAGCAACTAAATTTGCTGTGTGGTGTTGTGTAAGGCGGAAAACACAGACCAGATCATACCCATTAAGATTGCTCATCTGTTGCTCTCTTCCAAGTCTTCCTTGTGCAATGCACAGCTTAGCAAATGTGAATGTACAATATCTAGCATAGTATTTGTGCTATAAACATACCCTTCCATTACAAATGCCTACATATAGGCTATCATGTGACCGGGAAACAAAGAAATATGATTTGATGATACACTTTTCAACTATAACATTGGCAAGAACACACTCATAAACCTTTCTGGTTCATTCTCTGAGAGCACTTCAGTGAGAGAATGTGTCTGGAATTTTCTGGTGACACTTTAAGAACTTTATTAAGAAATGGTAACTCAAACAACAGAACAACAATAGGGGGATGACCAGCAACTAGAGGAAAACCAGGAGGTGTAGGAAGTACATTCTGAAGAGTCTAAAGATGAGGGACCTTCTCAGAAAAAACGCGGCATCACATGGGAGTTTTTCACAATTCCTTCTGGAGTATCCAAAACTCCGCCAAAAGTTTTATAATGCTACATTTGTGAGGAGAAGCTGTTGAGAGGTAGAAATAAAAAAAACTCTTGTGGAACAACTTCAATGCCATCTATCATCTGAAAACTTTCCACAACAAGTGATTAAAAGCTGCAGAGACAATGAGAGGCTGAACGTCCACCTACATCTTTAGCAAGTGAATAAACGCCTGGACAAAGAGCGCCTTCTGAAGTTCAACAACAGTCTCAAGATATCGCACCTGAATGCAGCCGGATGACCACTTTTTCTACAAACTGTGGAGTTGTGGTTAGTGTTGGCGAGCAGAGCATACCAGCTTTCCGCAACAGTTGCAAGACATGTATTGGATGCTTTCTTTGGGTTCTTGCAGTAGTCTCATGTTTTTGAGAGCTTACTCAAGTTTTTCCACTGCCAGTTGCAGTTAATGTATGCTTGAAAAAAGGGGAAAAAATACGTTGAAGAATCACAAAGACACCTCCACAAAAAGAAAATTTTAAGAGTTATACATTTTTTTTATGAATGAATGAGTATATAAATATGACTATAATGTTTGCAATAATAAATGAATGGATGAGTGGCGTATTGACGAATGAATGAATGCATGATTGTACATGGATAATGGAATGAGTGCATGGGTAATGCCTTAGTGAATGGGTAAGTGCATGGATAGTGCCTAGGTGATTGGATAAGTGCATGGGTTGTGCCTGAGTGAGTGGATGAGTACATTGGTACTGCCTTGGTGCCTGGTGCCTGGATGAATGCAAGAGTAGCTCTCTTTGTGGAAACTGACCCGTTTGCAGACCCCCGGATGCAGCTGGCTACTATCAGCGTTCTCGGAATTGTTTTTATCAAGACGGCATCACGTACGTGCACAAGTGAATGCGACCTTATTTAGAAGTGGCGCCCCTCCTTTTGTTTAAAATATTCACGGACTCATTTGGGTATTGACGCGCCCTTTAAACTCCGTGACATAGCTGACTGCTCAGCAGTACCCTGACTTACAATTCGGCGCCCCTCTACATTTATCGATGTCGGCGAGGGAAACCCTTTCTCACTTTTAAAGTTAGGAGCCCTGCAGCTACCAAAATTTACTACCGCATCCACTGCCGACATAAACAGCTGTTACCATCAAGTACCTCCATTCTTTTGCACGGTAGCCCTAACATAAACTGCCGACATAAACAGCTGTTACCATCAAGTACCTCCATTCTTTTGCACGGTAACCCTAACAGTCCTTTGAGTAACTACCCCGCCAGCAATTCTAAAGTCCGGATTCGATAATGTGGGACTTATAATTCTCTAATTTTAGGGATTCAATGACTCTGTTCCAATAACTTGTACACACTAAAGAATAAATTCAATACTTGTCCCCTTTCATTGCAGCAAAATAGAGCTTGTTCATGGTTAATGTCCTGATGAAGACATATTGTATATGTCGAAACGCGTTGACTGAAGACCACTTAACCTTCTTTTTATCTAATTTGTGATTACATATGTATCAGTTCTTTTATCAATTGTGATCAATGTGTCTAATTTTTATCCCTTTTTATATCAAATTAAACTATAAATATTCTTTCTTACTGAACTAGTTTGTTTGTTTTATCTATTGTTTGCTTTCCTTAGTTTATGCCTGGGAGTGTTTTTTCAAATATTGTTTACCCTGTCCCAGGATATTTATCCTTATCAGGGGGTCCTTGTTACCCACAGTATATGAATGCAAGAGTAGCACCAGGGTGATTGGATGAGTGCATGGGTACTGCCTCATTGAATGGATGAGTGAAACAGTAGTGCCTGGGTGATTGGATGAGTGCATGGGTAATGCTGGGGTGATTGCATGGGTGCATGGGTAGTATCTGGGACATTGGATTAGTGCAAGTGCATGGGTACAGCCTGAGTGAATGGATGAGTGAATGCATTGTGTCACAGTGAACGAATGAGTGCAAGGTAATGCCTGGGTGATTACATGTGTGCATGGGTAGTACCTGGGTGAATAGATGAGTTCATGGGAGTGCCTGAGTGAATGGATGAGTGAAAGAGTAGTGCCTGAGTAAATGATGAGTGCAAAGGAAATGCCTGAGTGATTGGATGAGTGCAAGTATGGTGCCTGGGTGATTGGATGTGTCTATGGGTAGTGCCTGGTAAATTGCATCAGTACATGGGTAATACCTGGGTGATTGGATGAGTGCATGTGTAATGCCTGGGTGATTGCATGGGTGCATGGCTTCTGCCTGGGTGATTGGAAGAGTGCATGGGTAGTGCCTGAGTGAATGGATGAGTGTAAGGATGGTGCCTGCATGAATGGATGAGGGCAAACACAATGCATGTGTGAATAAATGAGTGCATGAGTATTGCCTCAGTGACTGGATGAGTGCATGGGTAGTGCATGGGTGGTTGGATGACTATAATGGTAGTGACTGGGGGATTTGATGAGTGCATGAGTATTGACAGGGGGATTCGATGAGTGCATGGGTAGTGTCTGAGTGAACAGTTTAATACAAGGGTAATGTCTGGTGATGGGATGTGTGTATGGGTAGTGCCTGGACAAATGGATAAGTGAAAGTGTACTGCCTGGGTGAGTGGATGACTGCAAGTGTAGTTCCTGGGTGAATGAATAACTGCAAGTTTCGTGCCTAGGTAATTTCAGAACTGCATTAGTAGTGACTAAGTGAAGGTATGACTCCCTGGGTAGCGCCTGGTTGATTGGGAGAGTGTGTCAGCAGTGCCTGGGAGATTTGATGAATTGAAGTGCAATACCTGAGTGATTGGATATCTGCCTTGGTAGTGACTGGGTGATTGGACGAGTGCAACTGTTGTGCCTGGGAGATGGGATGAGTAGTGACTCAATGAATCTTTCACTTGATTAGTGATTGGACACACGTAATATATCTTGACCTCCAACCACTGTGAAAATATAAACAGAAAAAAAGTATTCGAATTTCATTTTGAACATTATTCACGCAAATAACATGCAATTTTTTTAACCAAAACTTGAATTCAGCATAGAAAAATGTTTTACTGTTTTCAGCTTTCATACTTCTTCACTTTCAACAGTGCTCCATATGAAGCATCATCATTAAACAGTGGGAAAAAATAATCAATGTGTTGTAAAAAAAAAAAGACAAATGTGCAAAGTACATCATTACAACTACTACACACTGATCACTTCACTCACTATGAGTTTTTTAATACTGGCTTGCTGAAAGGTTACTACCATAATTAAAGCGACTATATGTTACAAATGTTTGTGATATCATTATATTTGGTACAAAATGTCCAACAATTATGAAGCAGTCTTTATTTTTGAATATCCTTTGGTAAACATCATAGCTGTTAGGCAATATGATGTCTAAAATGTTCTTAGTCCTTGTACGAAAAATATAGCATAGAGTACTGCGTATAAGTCAACACAATACCACATTTTCTCAAATCTCAATAGAACTTCGGTTCTAGAAGTAGCAGATATGAGTTTGGTAACTTTTTAGGTCGTTTTTATTTGATCGTCATTTGTATGTCATTGCACTCTGTCCATTCTGTTTGACATCTTAAATATATTGTGTAGTGTCCAGAGGTTATATTAACTCCTTCATGAAATATGATAACTATATTTGTGAAAGGACTTTTTGAGATAGAAATGTGTGCGCCTTTAAAGTTTGTAATTTCAGTTCCTAATTTAGCAACATCCACTCTGCATTGTTGTAGCATGACTATAACATATTTTCCATACCTTTGTAGAAACAACCTTAACCTAAGTTCTGATCTATAGTTTGTACAGGTCAGATCTTTATGGATGTTTGCAGTAAAATGTTCAAAGGGCATATATTTACAATCTGGTAAAGTCAAGTACATGAATCATTCTGAATTGATGTCAGTGGTTGACATAAATTCACAATCTTCTCGGTTATGGGTTCATTTATAAGTTAAACCATATAATTCATTGATATTCACATCTAATAGTCCTAGCATTACCATTAGGAATTCTTGAGCATCCTGCTGAAGATTTTGAGAGAACACTACTGATCTAGTATAGTCATCGGTGAGTTTTCTTATTCCAGTATCAAAATGTACAATACTTCTGTCGCTTCTTAATTCTTCAAGTAAACTACACAGTTGTGAAGACATTCTTTTATCTATGTTTTCATTAATAGAATTTGTTAAATGAGGCAAGTGGTATACTACATTTAACACTACATTAGCATAACAGTTCACTTCAGATTTATCATCAAAATGATATCCTTCTATTTCCTCATTGTGCTGTAGTTTTCTTTTCTTTCCTCCTTATTTTCTTTTTGCTCATCTTTCCATTTAACTCTGATAGACTGCTTTGATATTTTCTTCTTTGGACATTGTATTGCTTTTTTAACCACAGGATACTGGCCTAATTGAGGAGCATTTTGAGCTCCTAACCGATTATACTCCATTACACAGCTCACTTCAGCACTTATTTTCTTCTCATTTAAGCCAATCAGAAATAAACCAGACATTGTTCTAGTTCATGACAAAGCAACATATGACATTACTTCTTTGAGTATATTACTACCAATATTAACAAGACCTGTATCTACACCTGAATCTTGCAATTTATGAATAGTTACTGCATACGGTAAAGACATTGTGAACTGCTTTTGCTGGACATCCACGTCTTTCATAAGTAGGAAACATACAACACATCTACCAATCAGCTTAACTTCAGCAAAATTATCCAATTTAATGGTTAAGTATTCCATATAATTTCTGTTTGGATAATTTATAAATTTCATAACTTTAACCATTACGCCATTCACTAGCCCTTCTTCAACATTTTAATTACAACATAAGATTACATGACAATTTTTACAGATACGCAACTGTTTTTCTAATCCTGCAGTTTTCGACACAGACTTTTCTAAACTATACAATTTTCATTGCAATCTTTCAGTTAGAAGCATTGTAACTCCTTGATGTTCTATTTTATCATTTGCTCTAATTTCGAAGATCTCTAATCTTTTTCCATTTGCAATAATTGTTCATTGAATTACTATACCCCTTAAGAGTTGGCATCAAAAAAACAATAAACTTCTCTTCCTTAACAAAATTATAGATTACTTCAGCAGCTGAAACATTATTTGGAAATACATTTTTGATGAGACGTCATTCTCTCTTTTTTGAGGACTTCCACTCCTATGTCCTTTAATATACCTCCTTGGCCAATATTTTGTATTAACTCTTTGTATTGAAAGTTTTCCCAAATGTTTACATTCCCTATACTTCCTAGTGAATTCCTTGATTTATTATGTAGTAATTTCTTGACTACAGGTTATCCTTGATGGGAGTTAGTTGCAGTAGGTCTCCAAATACTATACTATTAAATGTTTGCCTCCTAAAAGTACATTGTAGTCAATTTTTAATATTTGCTGCATTCTTAAATGTATAAAAGCTAATATTAGATAACACAGCATGCTGGTTTCATCAATATTTAGTAGCATTAATTTCTATATTACTCTTGACACTTCATCACAAGCATCACCAAATAATTTGTTGTATTGTAATTTGCTGTCATTTCAACAGGCAGCATTAAATATTGATGAAGGGTCTGAGCAGCTAATACTGTTGGGCATGACTACACACTACAAATTGGAATCTGTTGTCTTCTATAGGTAACTTGTCAGTACTTTAATAAAGAAGCTTTTCCAAGTTCCAGCTTTCCAACTTATTTATAATAGAATAGGTTTATATGTACAATATGAACACTTTTGTTTCTCATGAAGAAATCCATGTTCTACTTTACATTTTACCTCTTCAAAAATGTTTTTCTGATCTGCATTCAATTTCTGTATTAGTAGTTGTAGATTCACGGTTTCCCGTTTTACTTGCTGCATTGCATTCTCCACCTCATTCATCGCTATTGTAGCTTAATTTTCAATGATTGGCTGTCCAAGAGGATCTTGACTTCCAGGTGCTGAAATTTGACTGCTCTTAGAACTCTCTCTTGCTATCTCAGAAGCAATTGTTTCTTGTTGTTCAATCTCTTCTCTCAACATTAGAAGATACACTGGAAACACAGAGCACTCAGTGCTGTCTTTCACAGCTTTGAATGAGTCTTCATAAAAGTCAAATTCTCTAAGTAGCTGACTTTCAGTTCACCATGGCTTAAACAACTGTAAAAAGGCCAAATAGGAAAACTTTCTTTTGTCTGAAGTTTGGCAACTTAACTTTTGATGGTAGATTACATTTCCTTTGTTATGTCTCACCAAACATCCTTCACATCCAGCCACAGCAAATTTATCTTCATCTATGTTTTTACTGACAATACTTCTGAAAGTATAATGTTGAAATATTTCATAGCAACACATCCCTTCTAAATGAGGACAATTTCATTGATAATACGTATCCAGAATGTTACTCTTCAGAATATCTGTACTCTGTGGCTCAAATTCTGCTCGATATTGAATTTCAGGAAAATACTTCAGTGTGGTGTTTTGTGAGTAGTAGCAAGCTCTAAACTCACCTATAGAACTCTTCTAGCGTTAGAAAACAAACCAGCTGAGCTTAACCAGTCTAAACATTCATCAGAGCCTATCTCTCTATGAGAAAGCATTTTCAAACTAAAACTGTACAATTTCTTCGTAAGACTCTTTACTGCTGGAATCTCCTCACACATCTCCTTCATCTTAGTTTTCTCTGACTTTGTTATATAAGATGTAACTTACCAAGCAACAGCAGTTGAGTTGTCTGCAACAAACTGTACATCCATGTTTGCATTCCACATCTTGTAGTCATTGATGTGCTTGGAGGCCTCTGTTCTTCTTAGGTTTTATGTATTTTTCAGTGAGTGTCCTTGTAAGTGTATGTCTGTTGGAGACAAACAGCTGTTTACTCTTCCTTGTGAGGTGACAGGTCATGGGAATCCGAAACGACGCATCAATGGTTTTGGAATCGTAGAACTTATTGTCTTAATATGTTGTCACTACTCTCTTTTGGGAAGGAACAAGTTGCATACTTCTCAATAAAAGACAATGCAGACTCATCACTGTCTGTTCCAAACTTTGAGGTATCTTTTACCTACAACAGCATGTGACTATGGGGAGCACCTCTGGCTTGATACTCTTTATGCCAAAAGAAATCAATCACTTCACCAAGGGGAGGTTTTGTTTTTTTCAAAGTGAAAGACATCATTGCTTGAAATCTGTGATTAAAATATAAGCAAAAAATTGCAGGGCCTAGTGAGCACTGGTCTCTTGGCATTTTAAGATGAATGTCTTTTATATTTGAATTTGCCCCCTGGAAGAATTCTAGCAGGTCATCAAACGTATATTCAGCACAGCTCAGCATCAGGAACCAAGTAGGTGCTCCAAGGTTCCCCAGCATGCACTTGCATTCACTATGACTCTGATACCAATATTCATTAGTCCCACTCTGACATGCCATTAGGTTTATTAAATTATATTTCAAGTGTTCTTTTCCAAAAATGTCTCTTGCTGATATATTATGCAAATTAACTCCTGCTTTTAGAATATGATTCACTGCATATGAGGGGCCAGACAAGTCACTCTCAAATAATAGGTGAAATATACATGGAATACCCTGACGAAATCTAGGGTCTTCTGAATAAAGTGTACTACATCTATGCACAACGGCAGGTTTTTATACAGGCGGCTCGTCATACCTGCCCCCGACTCCAGTATGAAAAAGATGTGGGAAACACCGAACTCTTTTTTTCCCACACTCTTAATGGAGCTCCTTTTGCTTCCTTCCTTTGAAACAGCTCAATGGCATCACCAATAACCTCTTTAGTATGCAAAGAGTGAATGTTAAAATGTTCATAAATTTCTTCTGTTCTGGACTGATTCACCTTCTCAATCTGACCTGTTATTATTATTATTAAATACGTTATTGTATTAGTCATTTGATTACAATAAAAATAAAAAATAAATAAAAATGTGAGCATTTAGAAGATAGTATAGTTTCAGTGATTAAAACTTTCTTTAAAAGGACATACACATTTCATAATACCGTATTTACACGTATACATTTATGTATCTACATAGTATTAAAAAAAATCTTAACAATTAATGCTTCATAGGCATGCTCTAAGAACAGTACCGTCCTTATAAATGCACTGTCCTCTTTGAGCCTGAAACAGTATTGTGCAGCCTCTGCAGTTGTTCTAATTTTAGCATAAATATGTCCTCGGTATGGGCAGCAGCTTCAGGCAGATGCATATTAAATGTTCAAGAGTTTGCTTACTAGTTCCACAGAGCCGATATGCTTGTATACCTTTAAGTGCCTGGCTCCAAGTCTCTTCAAACTCCCCAATCGGTATGTAAAATTGTCTAAACCTTACAATGTGGAATTACCTGTCGCAGATGAAGTATGATGCGTACACATTTCATAAAGCATTTCTCAAGTTCAAGAATGACTTTCTTTTTCATTACTGGAGATGGACATAATAAGTACTGAATAATTTTTATTTGTAATGCTTTAAGTAATGGACTAATAGCATTTCCTCCATACATTTTCATGAATCTTGAAATTGATTTAGTAATAGCAGTTGATTTTTCATTTTTACTGATCTTATTACCTGACCATGAAAACCTATTGTCAAAGATTACTCCGAGATAGTTGTATTGTTCCACTTCTTCAATGACATTTTCTCCTAGTTTCCACTTTTTATGTTTTATAGACTGTCCAAACGTCACATTTTTTGTTTTTGCCAAATTGTCTATCAAACCGTTCACTGTATTATAGGTATGTAGTTGATTCAGTTAGTATTTAAGCCCTTTCGGAGTTAGGGACAAGATTACTATGTCATCTGCTTATGCTAGCTATGGAATCGTATTGCCTCCTAGTTTAGGTGCCACACCCATGTGGGAACTTAGCGCCAAATCTATGTCTGCAATATAGAGAGAAAATAACACCGGTGCAAGGACACAACCTTGCTTAAGACCATTTGTGGTATCCATTTTTGGTGATAGTGTATTGTCATGAGCCAATTTCACCTGAAGCCATGTTTGTGAATGAAGGCCCATAATAAAATTCTAAAGATTCGGATCATTTTCCCATGCTGTTAATTTACTCCACAGCCTTTGCCGGTTAACCTTATCAAATGCTGTGGAATAGTCCCAAAAACATGCATATAGCATTATTTTCTGTATGCCTGCTTTTTTTCCTAACAGGGCCAATGAAGTGATATTATTCAGTGTCGAACACCCTGCGCGAAATTCCGGATTGAGGTATTGGTATTAATTACTTTTCCTCTGCCCATGACCTTAATTTATTTTAAAGGTGTTTTGCAAACAATTTCCCTTCAAAGTCCAACAATGCTATTAATCTGTAGCTGGACGGATCATCTTTTGGGCCTTGTTTATGAATTGGATGGACAATCGCTCCTTTCCAGGAAGATGGTATCCTCCATATTTGATTACCTGCGAAAACAGGGGTTTTAGCCTCGCACTCCAAAAAGTTATATTTAACTTTATCAAGTCTATTGGGATACCATTTGGTCCTGCTGCCTTGGATGAGTGTGCGCTCATTATTAGTTCAACTATTTCTTCTTCTGTTATATCTGCAAATGTTCCATCTACTTTTGATAACATATAATTACAGGTTACAATTGATTTATGTAGTTCTTTGATATAATGTTCCCACTTATTGCTTGGGATAAATAGGTTGTCTGTCTGTTTATATGAATTTGTGCCATGCCCCACCAGGGACCAGTATGCTCGTTCATTCCTAGTTGATATTGCATTATACGATTTGCATAGGTATTATTCACGCTATCCCACTTTATCTGTAAATTCCTGTTCTTGAAATCTTTCTTCATGTCTTGTATTCTCAAGTTACGCTCATTAGATATCAGGAGTTTTAAGATATGTTGCATCTTCTTGTAATACATTCTCTTGGATTCAAAAAATTCTGAAGTCTTCGGTGCGTTAATGTTTGGTCGCGACTCCTGTATACTTACCACAAGACTAAATAATATATTTTTTAGTGTAGATTGCAAGGCATCTAACCAACCATCCCCAGTCTTTAGTAGTACAATATCTTTTTCGGTACTAGATGTCATGATTTCTTCAAGGTTGAATGCCTTCACTTTTAGCATATTGTTCTAAATAATAATAATAATCCATCTGACCTGTTGATGAAAATGTCTGATCCTCCATGTGTGTGATATCTTGTAGGCTTTCCACATTTCTATATTAAACATTGTTTTGTACCAGATATAAAGTTGTTTTTTTAACTTTGGTAACATCTACAAACTTCAGCCATATCTTTTGGTTCTTGGTAAGCACTCCATTTACAGGAATTACTAGTCCTTCCTCTAAATCTCAATCTCCCCCTAACTGCTTCAATGTTTTTCTTGATAACTAATGGCAAATACACTACTTTCTGCAGCTCTGGTGGGGGTAACATGCCTGTCTTTGGACCTATACATACTATACCCTGAAATAAATGTATAGTTTGGATGAGAAAGGACTCATAAATAGTTAAACCTTGTCGTACTTCCAGAATGGGATCCAGATCTAACATGTTATGCACAGATCCAGCAGGCCTATTATAATCCTTTAACTTGTTGTATGGACAAGTCAAATTGTTCTTCCACAATATAGTACAGGGAAAACGTTTGCCAGTTATCATTATTCTCTTTTTCACTTTTTAAATATAAGTCAACAATCTGTTTTTGATACTTGTGGTGATTTTGGCTACAACATATACAAACATACTCTGGTTTTTCAGAACATACTGTCTTATATTTTGTAATCTCTTCCTTCAAAACTATCAACTGTAGTACCTGTGTTCTGTTCTGCAACTCCTCCTGTTATCAACTCTTCAATGTCCCTACAGTCTTGTTCTGGACCAAAGAAATGAAACTGCACATCATCACACACCTTTTCTACCTCTCTCAGTACCATGCAAAAGTGCCCTCTTCATTTCTCCTAAACATGAAGCAGGAGTTTTCACATAGTTCTCCAACCTAACTAAAGTTCACATTGTTAAGTGGTGTACAACTAACATCCTGAAATGATGAAAAATGCTTTGGCACACTTTCTTTGATAAACAGGCCAATGAGTGTCCCTGCAAATTTGTATGCGTTCCCAGCTTGCAAGGATCAAAACCTTGTAAAGTACTTATTTTGTGTTTTACACTTCACCATGGAAATATAATAAATAGATTGCTGTCTAATACTACAGCACTACTGAAAATGCATTTGTATACAGAGGCCTGACTACGCCTTCCTTGTACCTCTCCTGCAATAACTTTTACATTTCTAGGTACCATCACCTCTTTTGCTATAGGACAGCCATTCTTTATTTACTAACATTGTCCTCTTTCATCAATAGCATGAACTAATCTGTTATCCTGGAGATAGCTTTTTTCATTAAAGAAAAGCTCTGTATTAGAAGTGTGTATCCATTCTCCACTAAAAATAGAAAAAAAAGTGACTTCATTTACTAATCATTTCTTCTGGTTTTGTTTCCTCATTCACAACACTAATTTGACAAGAGTCTTCATTCTATTTAGAATCAAAATGAAATGCTTCCACTTCAAATCAAAGTCCTTATCAACTCCTCTCTCAACTCATTCTTTCTGTTTCAGTGCATCTCTCCTTCTATACTTTTTCAAATTTCTCAGTAGATTTACAACCACTCTACTACAACACAGCCTGTATCTGATTTCCTTAAACTGCTTCTGTTTCCTGGTTAAGGTGTGTCCATCTTTTTACAATGTTTTCTGTTCTTGCAATGTACACTTTGTCCAGTCTTATTGTTTCTCATAGTCATAATTTCATTTTCTTCATTTTTAAACGTTGCAAATGTCCACATATGTTTTTAAGAAATGACTTTGTCTGCTTACCAGTAGCTCTTTTTATCTTTCACCACTTTTTCTGCATTTTACCCCTTTTGTAACTCATTTCTGCAAACATACTGTAGTTGCTTCTGTTGCTTTTTCGTCCGAGCTTTTGAAGGCATTCAAACTGTGTGTCCTTTTGCAGATATTGCTCTGTAAAATAAAAATAAGTATATTTTAATTTTTACCCTAGCAAAGGCACCAACTACTTTACTACTGACGTACACATAGTACAAAACAGTTTTCATGTTATGTTGCAGTGTTAACTCTACAGATTATCCGAGATATATTACTACATGCACTTACTTCAATATAACAAACCCAAAGCAAAACACTAATCTATATTTAATAATTACCTTTTAACATTGTAGCACCCTGTTGGAAAACACAGCTGCACCATATCTCACTTCTAACTTATACATGGTGAAAGAACAGTTTATCCCTTGACCCCACCAAGTAGGTAGCTCCACCTCTGCACAGCACCGCTTGTGTCTTCCTGCCCCAGCTGCCGCTGCTGAGGAAGTTCGAGGCCTTCCACCACCCGCAGGCTACCACCTGCGCCTCATCCCTGGTGGCCAGTAGTAGTACGTAGGTAGGTTTGTTCATCTTCTGCTTTATTGCTTTGATTGTATTGCCTGTATTTTCACTGTTGTGTCTGCTGTTGCCTGTCTTCCCCCGCTGCCTGTACATGGTCTGTGCCCCTTTTTTCTTCCCTATGTTCCCCTCACTGCCCCGTACTCTCTCTGCCTGGTCTTTCCTTCTGTACCCCTCGCTGCCCCCGTGTCTCTGCCCAGTTTTCCCTTCTGTTCCCCTCGCTGCTCACATGTCTCTGCCAGGTTGTCCCTTCTGTTCTCCTCGCTGCCCCGTCCCTCTCTGCCTGTTCTGCCTTCTGTTCTTAGCTGACCCTGTATTTCTGTGTTCTGTATTTTGCCTCTGTGCCACTTGTTTTTCTGGTATTTCTGTGCCCTTTTTCCTTCTGTGGCACTCGTTTTTCCCTCATTTTTGTGCCCCTTTTGCCTTCTGTTCCACTCTTTTTTTGTGCCCGCCTGTCTTCGGTTCCACTCGTTTTTCTGTGCCCTTCCGCCCTCTGTGACACTCGTTTTTCCCTCCTTTTTGTGCCCCTTATGCTTTCTGTTCCACTCGTTTTTTGTGCCCATCTGCCTTCTGTGCCACTCGTTTTTCCCTTGGTTTTGTGCCCCTTTTGCTTTCTGTTCCACTCGTTTTTTGTGACCTTCTGTCCTCTGTTCCACTCGTTTTTTGTGCCCTGCCCTCTGTTCCACTTGTTTTTCCCTCGTTTATGTGCCCTTTTGCCTTCTGTTCCACTCATTTATTGTGCCCATTTGCCTTCTGTGCCACTCGTTTTTCCCCTCGATTTTGATCCCCTTTTTCCTTCTTTTACTTTCGTTGGCCCTCACCGCCCTCACCGCTGCGTCTCCTGCGGCCCCGCCCCCTGACGGCCTGATGCCCATTCATTGCCCCCGCCTCCCGCCTCCCACCTGCTCCTCCTTCCCACCTTCCCATATATGCTGGCTGCTGCGTGGCCGCGCTGCTGGCTCACCTAAGGCAGGCCCATCTGCGCCCGTCCAGTTCCAGAACTCCTTAGCCCCCGCACCCACCACGACGGCCACTGCCACTACGATGCCAGCACTCTGCACTCTCTCAACTCTGGACGGAGCCACACCTGCTTGAAGGCCTCCCTGAAACGCACATACGGCCTCTTCACCTGCCGGAACTGCAGCCACCCACTAAGAAAGACCCCAACCACCTCCGATGCATACTACTGAACACCTGCTCCGCACGCAAGCATGCCGTCGAGCTCTGGGACCTGCTACCACACAACATCCCCGGACGTCGCCTTCCTGACAGAGATCTGGTTCAACGACTCCTCCGCACCAGACATCGCCATAGCCATCCTAGACGGCTACAAGATCACCCACAGAGACCGCACCAATGGAGTCGGAGGAGGAATCACCATCGTCCACAAGAACAGCATCAGGGTCTCGACTAGCACTGACGACGCACTCAGCACCGCCCAACACATTCATTTCCAGATCCACACAGACCCTAACTCCACCCTTAGAGGCACCCTCATCTACCGACCCCCCGGAACCTGCCCCCAGTTCAGCGACACCATCGCCGACTTGATCAGCACACACGTCCTGACCTCCACCAACTACATCCTCCTCGGAGACCTGAACTTTCACCTTGAGAACAACAATAACAACCACTCCACAACCCTGATCAATAGCCTCGCCAACCTCGGACTGAAGCAACGGCCACACGCTCGACCCCATCTTCTCCTCAAGCCTGCATGTCTTCGTCAGCCACACCACTGAACTCCTCTGGACCGACCACCTCTGCATCCACTTCACCTTCCAGAAGCCCACCATATACCACCGCACCCAACAGATACCCCACCCCTGCTGGAGCAAAATCACAGAAGACCAACTACACGCACACCTTGCTCTCAGCCAACCCACGAACCCTCCAACACCGACGACGCTGCCCACAGCCTTAGACGCTGGATCAAGGACTGCGCCAACACCCTTGCCCTGCTGAAGACACCAGCAAGAGGGCCAGCTGGTTCCCCTCAGAACTCCTAGAATCCAAGCAAGCCTGCCGGAAACTAGAGAAGAAATGGCACAGTGCACAAACTCCGGACAGCCACGGAGCACACAAGGACGAATTCCGCAACCACCACCACCTCATCAGGGTGGCCAAGAGGACCTCCTTCAAAGCCTCGACAACAATGCACACAATAGCAAGGAGCTCTTCAACATCGTGAAAGAACTCTCCATTCCCAGCTCCAACACCAACAACATCCCGCTGTCGCAAGCCCTGTGCGACTCCCTCGCCACATTCTTCCACAGTACGTTAGCAGACATCCACGACAGCTTCAACACCCAGACACCCCTAACAGACAGCAACACAACAGACCCTCTGCACACCATCGACCATGACCCCCTGCTAGCCTGGGCCAGCGCGAGCATCGATGACACCATCAAGAACATGCGCACAATCCACTTTCGGGCTCTCCGTCAGACCCATTCCCGCACCACATCTTCAACAGAGCAAGCAGCTCCATCGCACCCCACCTGCGCAACGTCATCCATCTCTCCCTCGAGACCGTGACCTTCCCAGAGATCTGGAACCACGCTGAGATCAACGCCTTACTCAAAATACCTAAGGCGGACCCAAGAGACCTCAAGAACTTCCGGCCTATCTCCCTGCTCCCCTTCCCAGCCAAGGTCATCGAGAAAACCATAAACAGACAGCTAACCCGATACCTTGGAGAAAAGCAGAATCCTGGACCCTTCTCAGGCAGGGTTCCGCAGCAAGCACAGCACTGAGACTGCCCTCATCACTGCCACCGATTACATCAGGACCCTGCTGGACAACAGCGAGACTGCAGCACTCATCCTCCTACACCTCTCTGCCGCCTTTGACACCGTCTGCCACCACACACTACGCACACGACTCCATGCCGCAGGGATCCAAGACAAGGCTCTGGATAGGACCATCTCCTTCCTCTCCGGCAGAACCCAGAGCGTCCACCTCCCCCAAAGCCTCTGAGATCATCTGTGGTGTACCCCAGGGATCCTCCCTCAGCCCGACGCTGTTCAACATTTACATGGCCCTGCTCGCAAACGTAGCCCAACAGCACGACCTCAACATAATCTTCTACGCCGACGACACTCAGCTGATCCTCTCCCTCACCAAGGACCCCATCATCACCAAAGCCAACCTCCACGAAGGAATGAAGGCCGTCGCTGACTGGATGAAGACTAGCTTTCTGAAGCTGAACTCGGACAAGACAGAGGTCCTCATCCTTGGCTCCAACTCTTTAGTCTGGGACGACTCCTGGTGGCCGACGGCACTGGGGGCAGCCCCGACACCCACCAACCACGCACGCAACCTGGGAATCATCCTCGACTCAACGCTCTCAATGACCAAGCAAGTCAACGCTGTCTCCTTCTCCTGCTTCAACACCCTCCGTATGCTCCGCAAGATCTACAGATGGATCCCGACAAATACAAGAAAGATAGTCACCCAGGCCCTCGTTAGCAGCTGACTCGACTATGGAAACGCCCTCTATGCGGGAGCCCCGACCAAGCTCATGAAACGACTACAAGGCATCCAAAACACCTCGGCACGACTGATCCTTGACGTACCACGCCACGTCCACATCACCCCCACCTGAGAAACCTGCACTGGCTCCCCGTCAACAAAAGGATATCCTTCAAGCTCCTCACCCACGCACACAAGGCACTCCACAAGACCTACCCAGCCTACCTCAACAGACAGCTCTCCTGCTACATCCCCAACCCACAGCTATGCTCCACCGACCTCTCACTCGCCACCGTCTCATGCATCCGAAGAACAACCACCAGTGGGAGAGCCTTCTCCCACCTCACTGCCAAGGCATGGAACACCCTCCCACTGAGCCAACGACAGACCCAAGACCTGCTGACCTTCAGGAGGATACTCAATACCTGCCTTTCGATCAGTAGCGCCCCCCCCCCCCCCCAGCGCCTGAGACCCTCGCGGGCATGTAGTGCGCTTTACAAATGATTGATTGAATGATTGATCCTTTCTATACAAAGTTTTGAAATGAGCATAAAGCCTAGGGGACGTATTTACAAGCACCATGCACTTTTTGGTGCATCACTTTTTTTGACACACTGGCAGAGTAATGTGGTGCTCCATATTTACAAGCCCACCTAAGGGCCCTCTGCGTGGATTTTCCTGACCTTATAAATACAGCACTTTTTTTGTAGCACTTTGACTGAAAGGAGCATGCCATGGGTGATGCTGGGTGTGTTCCCACACAATATCTATGGGTACTGCCACATTCCCAAATGTATAATTCGTAAGCCTGGGAATGCGTCAGAATCCTATGGGGGAGGTGTAGGGAGGTACAACGAGGAGCGATACTTTTATTTCACCTCATTTTTCCCTACAAAGAGTAAAATACCTCTTGTGATTACTTTTGAACAGGAAGATGTCCCTTTTTGCACAAAAACAATCATCCCCACTACAGAGGCACCCTTGCTCCATGGGGCAAGGGTGCCACTGTTGGCGCATGGCAGTCAGTTGTGCGCCCGCACAGGGGAGAGCATAAGGATCCATCATGTTGTTGCAAATATGACTCATCCCTGTGCCGTAAAAGTAATGCAGCATGACGCAGGCAAATGGCTTGGGGCTCAGCACTGCATTACTTTCTTATAAATTTAGCCCCAAGTAAATACAGTGTCTCAACACTGTAAATCCGAAAACACAGGAGCTATTTGCATGCCTCTCTACCACTGTGTCAGTTGTGTTTTTAGTATCTCAGAACTGTTCTACTTAAATGTATCAGATTTAAATTTTGTGAAACAGTTCATATAACAATCTGCACGTTAACCTCTATCAAAGCATATAGCTCACCAATTCTTCCAACTACTTGCAAAGAGTGTGTCACAGCTTGCATATACAATTCACCAGATGGTTCTAAAAGACTACATATTCCTCAGTAAAACTTGTAAAAACATGTGTTTTTGGTTGAATACATGAATACTCCCTGGATAATTGCATTGGTGCATAGGTAGTTCCTAGGTGATTCACTGAGGATACAGGTAGTGAATGAATGATTCCTGAAGTATATGAGAATCCATGGATCGTTCCATATCTGCATAGTTACTGCCTGCATATTAGCATGAGTATATCACTACTATCTGGGTGTGTGAATGAGTGCATGAGTAGTACCTGAATGATTAGATAAGTACATGACTAATGGCTCAACAATTCAGTTCATGCATAGATAGCGGTTCAATGATTAAATGAGTTCAACTCTAGTGCCTGGATGATTACAAGAGTGCATAGATAGTATAAAGGTGATTTATAGAGTGCATGGATAGTGCATACATGATTGTTTAAGTACATGCATAGCACCTTGCAGATTTGAAGAGTGCATAAGTGGTGTAGTGATTGAATGACTACATGCAGCTGCCCATGTGTTTCTGGTTCAGTGAACAGGCAGTGCCTGGGTGTTTGGATAACTACATGGATAATTCAATGACTGCATCAGCAGTGCCTGACTGATTGGATGAGTGCATGACTAGTTTCTGAGTGATTGCATGACTCCATTGTTTAAGCTTGAGAGATTGGATGAAAGTAAGTGTACTGCTGGGGAGCAAGAGTATTGCTTTAGTAATTAAATGAGAGCATAGGTACTTGATGGATGATAGGTTTACTACAATGGTACTCTCTTCATAATTATATGAGTGCATGAGTAGTGCTTGAGAGTTTTGCATGAGTGCACGCATGTGCCTCAGTATTTATCAGTAGTTCTCTCTATATGCTTTTCTAGTGAGCTTTGTGTGGCTCTCTAGGAGCATACACTGCTTTGTTACTGAGCATGCATATGCATCAGTAAGTTTCTAAAATGGAAAAAAAAACATTTAGACATTTTTCTAAATCACAAAAACTTTAGTGAGTGGCATACCTACATCATTTCTCAAATACTTCTGCTGCTATTAAAACATATATTCAGCATTTCTCAAGCAAATGTTCCACTCCAAAAGAAGCTAGCACAAGACTTCTTGAATCATTCGGCACTATTAATCATCCTCAATTTTAAACAAACCATGTTTGATAAAAAAAAATACCACCCTCACCATGTGCATAAAGTTTTCTTCAGCCTTCCTGAATATAGATCACCATGTAAACATATATGTGATTTCCTAATAGATGTACACCTTCAAGCCATCTTTCCAAAAATATATACCTCTCTGCCTCTTTAAATAAACTCAAAAGTCAAAACCATGCATAGCTATATTCAACCACAAGAACCATATCTCACCATGTAAGCATATGCAAAGCGGTAATGTAAGTTAAAAAGCACATTGACAAACACTTCCCAATACATACCTAACAAGTAATACTTCTTTCTAATTCATATTCAGGCAGACAACCTGTTCCCATATTTTATTTGTAACTACACTACTCCTGTTTAATAATGTTACTAAAAGTACTACAACTCCCAGAATTCAAATAAAAGATCTATCTAGTCTGCATACAATGTTTAAATATTTAAAACATGCTAAGTTCCTCATTGCAACTTTCCACAATACTATATAATTATTTTTCAATAAAGTACACAATGTAATAAAGAGGCACTAATTCATTTTTCTTACTTCCCAAAACTTTCACCACTAATATCTTAAGCATATACCCTCTAACAGATACGGTTCATCAGATATATTTTTTCATATCATTGTGAATCTCGCTTTATCAAACTACCATATGCATCTTCATTTCTAATGTAATTCTTTATAAAGGGTTAAAAAGTAAAGTACATACCAGTGAGTTCAGTTTGTAGAGTATATTGTTGTTTTAGCTCTTTGTGGATAGTTTTTACACTGTTAGTATTTGTACAAACTAAGCACAAGAATGGTACATCACTCTCGTACAAAGCAACCATAAAATGGCAACCTCTTCAACGTTGCACTCTGTTGTGAACAATTGTATTGGACTTCTGCTCATTGAACATTTGAGATGATGTCAACCACTATAAAAGTATTACGAAGATTTGGAACACTATTGGGGCCTGAGCTGTATATTTTGGATTAAAAAGGACTATCAATACGACATTACTGTATATTTGAATAATTTCTTGAGTGCTCGGATTTATATATTGTGAACACTGTTGAGGAGTGGTTTCTCTCACCCTATTACAACAGATTTCTCTTCTGGCCAACAAAGTTGCATAAAACAACAAATCTCTAGCAATTTCTACCCCTTCATCTGTTACTCATTTCTACTTCATCCCAAAACCTCTTGATTTCTGGGCATTGATGGAACATATAGGCATCCGTTGCCTTTTCCAGGCCACACTTTTTATATGCCGTCACTCTTCCATACCTCATATTTGACAGCTTCTCGGATGTTATGTGTGCCCTGTGGAGTGAAAAGAGGTGGTTTCTTTTTTTAAAAAGCAGGCTTCATAATTGAATATAATGTCTGCATTGATACTTGCCACGTATATTGTAAATCGCCGCTCGGCAAGCATCTTCCCCACAGATCCTCTGCCAGAGTTAAGTCTCCATCCAAGGTATCTTGCAGTTTCTAGTATCAGAAAGACTTCTTTCTTTCTTGGGGGTTTTTCAGCGAGCTGCTCTTCCAAGTCATTTCCAGCCCCTTAGGCAGTTTCTGACTCAGTTCCCAACTTTTCAGTGGCATATACTTGAATCTTGAAATTTTCCCCCGAGAGGCCATTTAATTTGTTCCATGATTTTACCTGTCCGCCTTGAGTACTCTCTCCCCAAACAGTTACCCCCGCGTGTCATATCGTTAGCGTCAGTTAATTTTTGAGACAGTCCGGTGTCCCCGGAGATTCCCAGATTGGGACTAAGGAAGAGTAACAGTCTAACTTTAATCATCGTCTTATAGTGTACCACATTTTAGCAAATGCTTGGAGTACTTTTAATGAGATATTATTTTAATATTTTGGGTCCCCAAATTTAAAGAGAAATCTGTCTACACCCATATTGCTCTCGTTTATCATTGCCGAAAACATAGTTTATCGCCTGCTGGTTTTTTTCTATTGCCACTTTCTCAAAATGCAGGGGGATTGTATTAAATAGAAAAGTGATTTTTAGTAGTATCACCATTTGAATCAGGTTAACCCGCCCAAAGATCGTTGTCCCCCTAATAACAAAGCTTCTTACTAAAGCATCCAACACACTACCTAATTTTATTCACTTTCATGCTGACAGCATCCAATAAAATATATCTTTAACAAGAGAAAAAAAAACTCAATTTTAACTACTTTTTCTTTGGAAAACTACCTCATTCGACTCCAGCCTTCTCCTGACTACTATTGCTCCTTCACTTCAAAATGCTTAGAGTATGGATTAGGGGCCAGAGCAATAGCTATTAGGCTAAAGAGGCTGCAAAAAAGAGAGGTATTGACAGAGACTTGGGTTTGCCAAATATGCAGATTACTTGGCTTGGCCAGAGAGTGTTACATTTTCATCAGTTGTTGGCTTTAGTTAAATCCATTGTGGATTCCCAAGCTCCTCACCTCATGAATGTGTACTCTGGTGGCAATGATTTGGGCACATTGACTGGGATAGGGCTGGAAATCCTTTTGTTTTTAAAAAAAGGTCTTTATTAAAGTATTTTCCATTTAACACCTTGGCTGCTAGGTGTTTTCCCCTCCTGTGCTGCAGGAGCCCATTTTCCCATTGTTTCATGACGAGCTCAGCTCGTCATCAGCACAGCTCAACCGTGCATCATGACGAGCTGAGCTCGTCATCAGCATCGAAAGGGTTAAAGACAACCCCACCAAAAGACCCCACCCCCGCCCCACCCCCACTTCCCCCAGGCATGTTATTTCTTGATATTTACAAATAGTCAGGCATATCAATAACATCATATATATGACATTACAGTTTGAAACATTGAATAGACATTCCAAGACTACTATTGAGACTATAGGCCTGGCATCCATTGAACCAGGGGGTCCCAAATTTCCAACCCCTTTTTCTTTTTTTTTCGTAAATAAATAGCTATCTCTAGGCTGTATGCGGCCAATAGTTGCACCCACTATTGTTCGAATGTGGGTTGGTTTGGATCCAGCCAAGCCAAGGCCAGACATATCCTGAATACAGACATAGAAATAAATATGAGCCTTTGCATATACTTTGGTCAGATGTCTCCATCTACTCCTAACATTATTTCTCCCATTGTGACTTCAATTCTTGCAAATTTCCCTACGCAGAAGCCGAAGTGTGTCGCAAGTAGCGAATATATGTACAATGTCAGCCTCGTATAGCGCACACCACGGGCAATCTGTACTGTTACCTGAACCCCATTTAGCTATCTTATTTGGTGTGTAGCACAGCTTGAAGAATGTTTTATAGAATTAGGCTTGAAGTCTAGCCGACATTAGCAGTGATTGGGATAGTTTGTAGGATCTCTGGCCCATCTCCTCTGTTGTCCCCAGTTTGTCCTGCCTCTTTGCAATGAATTTATTCATGTCATCCGGGAGGGCGGTGATCAAGCTATAATAAATTTCCCCAATCTTAACCATCATGCTTTTATTAATTTATTCAATGGTCTGAATTCTCTGAAATTTAGTTCGTCCACCTCCTTTTTTCATTAACAAATCTCTGACTTTTTAAATCTCTATGGTCTAGCGTATATTCACTTTTCAAGTCTTCGAATGATTTAAATCCCGTTGGAGAATAAAAGCATCCACACCGGGTAATACCTTCTCTTAGCCATTTATTCATGCACGTATCATTGAAAATCTATGGGAGATTATTATTTCTGAATAGAACAGTGTAGTAGGAGAACCTCCCAATTCCCAGGAGTTTGCGCATGTTATTCCAGGCTATAAGGACTGGAAATCCTAATGAAAGAAACCTTTGCAGAACTGATGTCGCTTTTCCCTCACACTGGCTTGGTGTACTCTAATATATGCCAAAGACAGAAATGGAAGTGGTCAAATCAATTCTGTCTACAAATTTACAAAGCTAGCAAACATGTCAATAAAACTGTTTCTGCATTCCTCAGAGACCATGCATGGGCTGTATCTGTAACAGCAATCTGCATTTTGACCTGCATAGCATTTATATAAATGATGGTGTTCACCTTACAGATGAAGACAACAGGGTGTTTCTAAGTAACCGCAAACTCTGCATCCGGTCTTATGTAGAGCAGCCATATACATACAACCAACACAATGGCATTTGGCAGACCCACTCTAGTACCTGAAATATTGTCAAGGTTTTCTCTAAAGGATTTTCTTTGCTTTCATTTTGGACAATGTTTGAGATGACAGTTGGGTTAGACTTGGTGGTATAGGTAATAGGCACATAGGTAATTACACAGATTATTCTTACAAGCAAGCCTTATTTATGATGGTGCTCCAAGGTTAGAGAGAACCACCTGCCTCTCTAGGTTCTGTGGCATAAGCAACAAGACATCATAAGTTATAGACCTAAGCACACATAAAATTCAAATGGTAGTTTTCACTCTTATATGGCACACAAAACACAAGAAATCATTCCGTATGTTCTTCTCTTTTCTTTTTTTAATACATCTTTGTTTTCAACAATAAGTGAACAGTTCCCAAGCCAACACGTGTTTCGTCGCCTCAGTATGCTTGTACATGCGACTTGTTCATGGCTAGGTAGAGAATAATACGTTGTTTCGTTTTACAAAACTTGCAGTTTACAAAACATTTGTTACTTATGAAACAAATGGGCTACCAGGGCTAATCCATGTGACAAGGTGCTGAGTAAAGTTAGCACTTTGCATTATGGTTTTAATTAATGTATATTGTGCATATCAGTGACTACATAGTAGCAAGTCTTCACTTGTTGAGAAGACCAAAGAGTATATATGCATTGGTTGTGTTTGGGCAGTGAGTAGTGCACGTGACAATTGTTGTTTCCATGTTGAGATTTCAGATTAATATAAATCGTGGCAATATAATCTTTAGGGCAAAGCCAAGGTGTATCACCCAGTGACCAGATTAGAAAACACCACCTTTTGGTACATGACCTGTGAGAACATAGCCTCAAAGTTGATAGCACAATAACTGTTGGGGCCACTAACCTGTACAAATTCCCTTCCAATTATCTGTGAAGAAACCAAACAATAAACAAGAAACACCACTATGAGATTTACACTCAAAGAAATACTTAAGCTAGCTCCAAATCATAAAGAGCAAGTCAAAGCGCAGTGGCAAAGCAGCCCTCTGAAATAAACCAAACAGGACCTACTTTAAGTGTGACAATAATTCCAAGCCACACTACTCCTGTGGCGTACGGGGTAATTCTCATAAGGATTGTTATGCTGCTCTTTGTGTAAAATCCTCAGAACTCTTTCGATATGTATAAATATCAAAATTCTATAATGGAAGCACAGGGAAACAAGCAGACTAGTTATAGTCCCTGTACATGTTCTGATACCCACAAAAACTTGTCAAATTACAAGCTCACATGGCCGCACACTACCGCGGTTGGAATAAGGGCAAAACAATCTTTGTCCTTACCTGATATTTCATCCAAAAAGTCACCGGTACGTGACCTCCACCGCCTCAAGCCTGACTCCAAATGCGAGTGCCGGCATGTTTGCCGAGCCTCGCTAACTCCTCTCAAACCGGTCACGTGATCGGGTCTTGGAAAACGTAAACGTCCGGTGTTTTGGAGGGGGTATGCATATTGGAATGGACTCATTATCATAAACAATATGGGTTTTCTTAGCCCAAAGAAGAGAAAAGTAGTAGGTTATTGCGCTAAAAAACATATTACCTCACAAAAATTGTTGTGGGTATACTGTCCATTATATTTTGGCGGTGTGTATTTTAATTATTAATTAGGAAGAAAACTAAGAACAGGCATACTATAGCATTCCATCAGCCCGTGGCCACCTGAATAGGGTGTCTACTTAAGTAAAGGAAAAGAAAGGGTATCCCCACTAGGAAAGTTGTGTAAATCTTTGGTCAAAGAGACCGGGTAAATAACAACAACAAATCCGTGGCTATTTTGGAAAAGGTTCATCTGTATTTGAATATTTATTGGGATCGGGGTGGGTGCTGTATATCGCAAATGTTCAAAATGTCACAATGATGTTCCCTTCTTATTTAAATACCTTTTTGGATCCATACACACACTTAACATATGGGTGTTCCACTGGTCTCAAAATTTCTTAAGTCCATATCTCTAAACGACCAATCATTCTTTTTATAACATGCGTAAATTATCTCCACGTAGGTGTTTATTGACAGTTTCTTCACATGTTGTTTCCACTGATACAAAGGTGCTTCTAAAGTTGGTGGTGTGTGGTGTGTGGCAGGTATCTTAGTGCATAGAAGCTTTGGAAATGTTCATACTATATATCATAGGGGTTGTCATCAGTGGCTAAAGTGTATAAGTGACATCCCCTTTAGTCACATTCTTTCTCATAAATCAAGATAAACAGTTCTATGTTTTGACCGCTCTGTATAGCATTTTGCAACACAGTTCTATACATTGAATCATATAAAATTGTAAATACCGTACAGTACATAGCAAAAGCATTTTTTCTCAAGCTCTCATCTCCCTAAAAAGTAGTGCGTTTTTTATATCAACATTCAACCCAACCTCTGTTGTCCGTAACTTCAGAATCCAGGATGCCTCATTTCTGCATAACCTCAATTCCCTGTTACCACCCCTTGGGCGTCTTAGGGTCTGTTCTATCCCGTAAAAGGAGAAATCTTTATGTTGTATTTGTGCTTGGCATGTTGCGATATGTGTCGCAATCGGGTATCTGAGGTCGCCAGACGTCGCAAACCCCAGTGGTCACGTCACGAAAACAGAAAACAAAAGCAGCTATTTAATGACCACCAACACATAAAAAAAATACGTTAAAAAATCAATTCCGAACACTGCCCTATACATATCACTATAGTCATAATTCTTTCGATGCACGTTTAAACTCCTATTTTTCTACTGAGTTGCTTTAACCCCTTCGATGCTTGTGACGGAACCATTCCGTCATCAGTCACGGTTGAGCTGTGCTGATGATGACGGAATGGTTCCGTCACAACCACACCCATTTACATAGGGGCCCAGCACGGGAGGGAAATCGGGGCTGCATCCATGTGGTTAAAAACCATCTTTCAGGTCTATTTTCCATTTTTGCGGTTATTAAGGACGTCACGATAATGTTGTTTACCACTACAGTATTTTACACACTTGACGTTTCTTACATTGTTCTCTAAAGTCATAATTTCTAGAGAGGTTCCATAAAAAGCATCTCTAAAACCTATTCTATCTTTGTGCAATTACTCACCCGATTGCGATGAATTCAGTAATCGTGATCCTCGGGACTAGTCGCGAACACAGAAAAAAAGCAGGAATTCATATGGCCTGGATACCCGTCACCCCCTCCCAACACAATCCCCAAGAATGGGAAGACGGATACAGTTCTTGAGCTTTTGGAAGGCGGGAGGGAGTTACCCTCCCGGCCGTATTTATTAAAATATGAAACAAAATTAAAACATTAAAATAACAGTTTCATATCATGTACAATTTCATTTATACATTACGATGTTTATTGGCTAACCTTAACATATCTCTAATACAAAGATTCTCCTAGCCGATTCTAAAACATCCTGTAAATGCATTTCTCAAAATTCAAATTGTACATCCCAACATTACGGGCCAACGGCAAGGTCGTAACCGGTGTCAGATCCCTAATACCAGACTCCCCCCCTTACTTGTGAGGGGCGGGCGCACAGAGGACTGTACCTCTGTGCCAACTTCCAATTTCCCTTGTCTTAACGGGGGCCCATACTTACTCGACGCCATCTTGGTGGTCGTCCGAGGACTCGTGTGAGGTGTCTAGAAGGTAGCGTAGACCCCCCTCCCACCCCACACTGCTTACCACATCCGCCGTCGCGGATGTCCTGGCCCCGGGAAATTCCAAGGAGGGGACCCATAGCCCCTCCTCCCCAGGGAGGGGTCTTGACCGCCTTCCCTTTCGGCGGTCCCATCCTTAGAAGGGTACCGCCTCCCCGTGTGAGGGGCCAATGGCCGCCTCCCCCCGGGCGCTCCCATCCATAATGGGTGGCGCCCCACCTCTAGGGATCTTCCAATTACTGCTCACCGATCATGACCTTACCGCCCGACCAAAATAAATACGACATTGTTTAATCTACTGAGAACGACATATACAGTTATACTAGCTTGTCAAGTATAAACTTTTATCTCTACAATACACTTCTTTTATCACAGCTGCGATACTCGCCTGAGTTCATGCTAAAAGAGCAACCATTTATTGTATATCAACATCAAACTTTATTAGAAACAACCTGAAAAAGAGACATCACACTTTATTAGAAACAACCTGCAAAAAGAGATCATATCATCATCAATCGACTTTATTGCAATACAAAAACGCTGTCATCAGGGGCTGGTGGGTGGGTCAAAATTGGCTCTTGTTCCGTCAAGGGCTCACGTGCAACGAGGAGGTGCAGCTTCCAAGCACAGGAACAAGAGGATGCTTCCTTGGATTGCTGCTCCGTTTATTCTTCTCCGGAAGGGCGTGGACCCTCCTCCGACCGCCTACAGGGCGTGGCCAACGGTGTAGGTGTCTAGGACAGCCCCTCTTGGGCGGGAAAAGGCGCGCCCCGGCTACGCCGCTTCGGGCATACCAGCCGTGACATGCCTCCCGCCCAAAATGGCTTCCCGGGGGGATCGGGGCACCCGACCATACGTTCGGGGGGACCGAGTGGTCGCCCCTTTCCATATGGCCTGGATACCCGTCACCCCCTCCCAACACAATCCCCAAGAATGGGAAGACGGATACAGTTCTTGAGCTTTTGGAAGGCAGGAGGGAGTTACCCTCCCGGCCGTATTTATTGAAATATGAAACAAAATTAAAACATTAAAATAACAGTTTCATATCATGTACAATTTCATTTATACATTACGATGTTTATTGGCTAACCTTAACATATCTCTAATACAAAGGTTCTCCTAGCCGATTCTAAAACATCCTGTAAATGCATTTCTCAAAATTCAAATTGTACATCCTAACATTACGGGCCAACGGCAAGGTCGTAACCGGTGTCAGATCCCTAATACCAGACTCCCCCCCTTACTTGTGAGGGGCGGGCACACAGAGGACTGTACCTCTGTGCCAACTTAGAAATTTCCCTTGTCTTAACGGGGGCCCATACTTACTCGACGCCATCTTGGTGGTCGTCTGAGGACTCGTGTGAGGTGTCTAGAAGGTAGCGTAGACCCCCCTCCCACCCCACACTGCTTACCACATCCGCCGTCGCGGATGTCCTGGCCCCGGGAAATTCCAAGAGGGGACCCGTAGCCCCTCCTCCCCAGGGAGGGGTCTTGACCGCCTTCCCTTTCGGCGGTCCCATCCTTAGAAGGGTACCGCCTCCCCGTGTGAGGGGCCAATGGCCGCCTCCCCCCGGGCGCTCCCATCCATAATGGGTGGCGCCCCACCTCTAGGGATCTGTTAATTACTGCTCACCGATCATGACCTTATCGCCACAGGCCGGATAGTTGACCGGCTATCCGGACCCCCCACAAAAGCTCCTACTAAAGGTCATGGTTACCTAAACTCTTTAACCAAGCTAAGAAGTCTCCTATGAGTAAGACATTTCCCTCCCGGGACAAATGGACCCCATCCGCCAAATACATATGGTCCCCCCGGATACACCCGTGTGGAATACACTGCAATTTACCTGTACGGAACAACCTACTCAATTTGTTATTAACCTTCTTTACTGACTGGTTCAAAGCTGGCACAGAGAGGGCCCGCCGCCACACCTTCCGAGGAATCATGTGTGACCATGCGATTGTGCACCCCGAAACCCTTCTTGCCAACCAACTTACTGTGGACAAAATTAACTCGAGAAGCACTCGTCGACCAACGGTCACCAAATCATTGCCCCCAGGATGCACTATGATTACAGATGGCGGTGACCTCGTCCGCCCTAACAGTCCCTCAATGAAACTTTGAAACTGGTCAATACAGAGCCCGCCCCTTCCGTGGAAGGTCACCCTGTACCCGTATTCCCCAGCCACGTGAATCATGTCACCTGCCTCGAATACGTCTGCGGCGCGCCTCACGTATGAGTGGCCAATGACCCACACCACTCTTTCCTCAGCCGGTGAACTTTGACTGCTGGTCCCCAGGTGTCGGGTCAACTGCACAGTCCGCCCCGCAAAGCCTGCTCGCGAAACTGTAAACCAAACAGAAAACAAGAAGCGTGAGTGCAAGACATTAACTTCACAACATGTGCAAACGCACATACCTTTTATAACAGTTTGAGGACCAACGTCCCAACCGCTTTACTTTTTCAACACTCAGACCCCTGGCTGTAGCCTCTGTAGCAGCCCCTATCCGGAAGGAATGGGTCCCAAAATCGCCCGGGTTCAAGCCCGCCGCTGCGATTGCCATTGTTAGCACCTGCTGAAACTGAAACCTAGTCAGTGGGGTGGCGTCGGTGTGCCTCAACAAGCTTCCCCCCCATGATGCTGCCCTCTGCGCTAAATACTCCTCAACGCATGTTACCGTGCACATGGGAGATCCCGGAATCCGCTGGACTACCACACTGTCCCCGATCGCTCCCTGATCGGTCTTGGACCTGGCAATTGAGACTACCATTGTCTCCCCCTTAATTTGAATGTGGTCTCGACACAGACCTCCCCCCGTATCCCGCTTGTTCCTCGCTACCAGTTCGCTTACCCGCATAGCCCCATGGAATGCTAATGCAAAAGCGGCCCGGAATAGCACCGTCTCTGATTGAGATGAACATGTCGCAGGGAGTACGGACAGTAACAGGGACAACCTTTCTAAACCTATCGGGTGCCTCTCATCCACTCTACGACCCTCAAGACATTGCCACCCACGCAGCGCCTTTTGTACCAGAAAGGACAATGTGGGGTCCTGGATGCCATGAGCCCGCGCCATGAAGGAAATGGCGGCCCGGTGCCTATTGGCCGTAGCCACTGATTTGCCTGCCTGATGTAAAGATACCAGAAATTTCAGGACATACTCCTCCTGCCCCCAGTGCTCCCCCCTAGCTGAACCCAAAAAGGACCAATAGGAACGGAACGCCCCTTCATATGCCTTCCTTGTCCTAGGTGCTAGACTCTCTCCCACGAGGTTTTGTAATCCGGGGCACCGAGAGACCAGAGAGCGTTGGGAAATGGTGCCACCACCGAGTCCGCTGAGGGCAGAAAGCCCCGGAAGGCCTGCATATGGGAACGAGAGAGCGCATCAGCTGCCTGGTTTAGTACCCCTGGTACGTGTCTTGCCCTAAAGTGGACGTTTAGTCTCATACATAGCAGGACAATTTCCTTCAGTAATCTCAAAATCCATTTCCAGCGTGCTGCCTGACTATTGATACACTCAACCACGGTCATATTATCAGACCAGAACACCACAGAGCGATCACGAAACCCCTCTGGCCAAGTTTCCAAGGCCACCAGAATGGGGAACAGCTCAAGAAACCCTATGTTACCAGTGAGTCCATTATCGTGCCACCACTCAGGCCAGGTTCATGCCGACCATTGATTGCCGAATATGGTGCCAAAACCTACACTCCCTGCCGAGTCGGTCCACAACCCCAGTTCTTCCGAGGAAACTGGTGGATCGGTCCACACAACACGACCGTTGAAATCCGCCAGAAATGCCAGCCATATGCGCATATCCTGGTGAACCTCTGTTGACAGTCTTGTGCGGTGGTGCCCTTCCCTGAGGCCCACCATGGCTTGTGCGATAGAACGGGAAAAAGGGCGAGCCATCGGTATTACTCTCAGGGCAAAGTTAAGCTGACCCACAGCCTGTTGTAACTGATGGAGAGTTACTTTTCTCTCGCCGAGACATATTTTTAGCGAGGCCCTGAATTTCATCACCTTCTCTTTGGGCAAGCGGAAGCACCCCTCTACAGAATCGAGCTCAATTCCCAGAAACTCGAGTGTAGTAGATGGCCCTACCGTCTTACCGGGTGCCAGCGGCACGCCAAACTCCTCCATAAGATTACAGAATTCCCTCAAGGCCTGTGCACATTCCGTGTCCCCGGCTGCCCCCAGAAACAGAAAATCATCAAGATAATGCATAACATGTGTAAAGCCCGTGGCTCTTGTGAACGCCCATTGCAAAAAACTACTGAATTTCTCAAAATACGCACAAGAGATGGAGCAACCCATTGGCATACATTTATCCATGTAATAGCGTCCCTGAAACATAAAACCTAGGAGACGCTGATCATCTGGGTGTACCGGGAGCAACTGGTACGCTGACTCGATATCTGATTTAGCCATCAGCGCTCCGGGCCCTAGGCGATTCAAAATGGCGACGGCCTCATCAAAGGATGCGTACTGCACCGAACAAACTTCCGGGTCAATCGCATCGTTCACCGAAAGACCCCTAGGAGCTGACAAATTATGTATTAACCTGAACTCCCCTGGGTCCTTTTTGGGGACCACTCCCAAAGGTGAACAAACAAAATTGCCAACTGGTGGTATGTCATATGGTCCAGCAACCCGACCCCGGGCCACTTCTTTCCCAATCTTTGCCTGTACCACCGCCGTATTCTGTTGAACCGATAGTTGGTTCTTACATTGTGCTTCCCCCCGAAAATCCCCCGCGGGGATGCGGAAACCATATGAGAAACCGTCTCGCAACACCCCGGCGGAGATATGATCAGGGTATTCGTTCAGCCAAGGGATCAGTGCCATGATATCAACAGGGGTAGGTAATGGCACCCCTCGGTCTACTTTAGACCTGTTTGGCGCCTCCTCTACCTCCCGTATCACCAGTCTTGGCTCTGCACGTACTCTTGGGGTGCGAGGACTGTCCGCACCCTGCACACTCATGCCTGAACCTGCAAGATCCCTGTGGCCTAGAACACTTGCCTCTGTTAAAGCTCCAGCAGACCCCTTTCTTACCCGATCGGCAATGGCTGCTTACCTGAACCGGTAGCAGTGACCGTTGTCGCTGCCGAACCAACGCCCGATACTGGTTGTTCCACGGGAACCTGCGGGGAAACAAGAGGACACGGTGCCTTCGCAGCATCTTTCGATTGCCGCAACTGCTTCATTATCGACCTGGCTTCTTCAGCCGTGGCCCCCTCATTCTCTCTGCCCAACCATGCCGCCAACTGGGCAGCCAGCTCAGGAGGCATATCTTCCTCGTTCACCGGAGTGACCACCACAGGGATCGGTTGTCCCGCGTTCGGGACCGGAGCTGGGGCCTCGATCGGGGTGACCGGGTTCGCTGGAGGTGATTCGGGAACCGGGGCCTCCCCACCCGATGCCCCCTTCTTGGCCCTTCTACCTCTCCCGTTAGGGACTACTCCCGGCAATGCTGGTCCGATGACTCTCTTTGGTCCACCCGCACCATTCATTGCCGCCATCTGCTTCTTCATGTCCGCCATGTTCTTCATCAGCATACGAAGCATCTGGTCGGTTCCAACCCTCTTTCCGACCTTCTTGCCAGGCATCGTCCACGGATAATCCTCAAGGTCCTAGGTCAGGAAGCTTCGAACTCGCTGAAAGAAGAAACACAAAATTAAACTCTCAAAATTGGCTCTTGTTCCGTCAAGGGCTCACGTGCAACGAGGAGGTGCAGCTTCCAAGCACAGGAACAAGAGGATGCTTCCTTGGATTGCTGCTCCATTTATTCTTCTCCGGGAGAGCGTGGACCCTCCTCCGACCGCCTACAGGGCGTGGCCAACGGTGTAGGTGTCTAGGACAGCCCCTCTTGGGCGGGAAAAGGCGCGCCCCGGCTACGTCGCTTCGGGCATACCAGCCGTGACACGCCTCCCGCCCAAAATGGCTTCCCGGGGGGATCGGGGCACCCGACCATACGTTCAGGGGGACCGAGTGGTCGCCCCTTTCCAAAAGCCACCCCCACATTGAAAATATATATAACTATATAAATTATTCTAACAATCACAGTAGATGACTCACCATATCAATAACTCTATAAAAACATTCATCAGAATCTCAATATCTCTATAACAATTTGTATTAATGATTCACTGATATTTTTTTTATATTCCCACCAATGATATCCCTACAACGGTACACAGAGGGCCACGCTGGAGGTCGCATCATCGCCGCAAATATCACAGGTGATTAAAAATAAAATCCATTTTGGACATATACTTTGCATCAATAACACCCCCATTTCTCAAACATGGGGTCAGGTTACCTTTACTCTGACCTCTTATGTTAGCTTTTTCAGAAATGTTCAGCCCCAGGTACCATTCCTGATCAATAAAATGGTGGCCGCAACTTTCTGTTCAGGTTCCGTCCATCCAATAAGGGCATTCCCGTTGGTACGTGCATTCACGTTTAATCGTGAAACCACCACAAAATATCCTCAGCCAGAGATATCACTATAATTTTCTGCATACATTTCTCGAAAACTACTGAACAGATTTACTCTAAATATGCGAAAGGCACTTCCTTGAACATCCATTTACCTCCCTGCAAAATCTGGTGTAAGTCCATTCAATGGTTCGGGCTGTAGGTGTGGCTGAAGGTTCATATGGGAATCAACATTACAAATGCACCCGTATTTCGCTCCCCAAATTCTCGGTCCCCACAGCGCGGATCACCCCCAAACTTTCCATGACAACCAGTACCTATCTTGACACTTTTTCAAAGAAAATTTCATGAAGATTGGTCAAACGACACAAAAGTTATAGGGAAGTCAAAAAATGCTTTTCCTATGGAAACTAGGTACTAACTATAACTATCTACTGGCGACTGCCATTAGTTTATATATAATGGCTTTGCACTTACCTGTAAAATACTTACTTTTTCGTGGTAAAAGCATGCGTAGTAAAGGCATATGCATGATACAAGCACATGCATGGTAAAGACATGTGGGGTAATGTTTTTGTTGTAATTGCATGCATGGGGCAGACGAGTGGTAATTGCTGTTTCCCATGCTGTAACATCCATCATTTGGGCTTTTTTATATTGTCACATTTTCTCAGGTTTATCCTCCTCGAGCCTCTCACAGGCTTAGCTCAAAGTGAGGAAGGCATTTATGCCCAACAAATGTAAAATTTCACTAGCCATAACTTGGTTAATTCGATATGAAACAGCTCAAAATGTGGACCCCAGAGTAAACTAAAGTAACTGCCTTTTTATAGGAAATTGGAGAAAAAAATCTGTATCTGTCTTGATCAGGATCAGTCCTTACACACCTCCCAATCAAAAGCGTATTTATTTAAAATCTGTTATTTGTGTTTGCTTCTAAATGCTATAATCTCTGTCTTTGTGCTGCATCATCAAATAACTTGCCTTATTTTTATTTTGAATATAGAGCTACACTTCTGCACAAAACGCTTTCTTCTAGGTGTAATTTGTAGGTCTCAATATTCTCCTTAGATGTGTTGTCTGCACTGCATTTCATACATCCTCTAATAATTAAAAAGTATGACATTTTTGTACATCCCCATTTCGTATGTCTCTTAACTGTGCTCATGCAGTGACATTTAGTTAATATCCTCTAGCGACAAAATCTGTCAATATGCAAAATACTTGCAATTTGACTCCTATTTTTCCATCGTACCCTCAAAATTAACCAGAAAATATTTTCTTCAGCCAAAAATGAGTAAACAAAAAGAAATTCATTCTGTTATTTTTGTTGCTAGTTGTGCGGGTCCTTGTAATGCATATACTTGGACTATTAAACTCTCTTGTGGTAGGCAACCAGGGAGATACAGATATCACTCATGCATTTGATACAAGATGCATTGGGGCTATCTCATTTGATGCACAATCTCACTGGCTCCAAAAACCGCCAGATTTTCAAATGCATCCTTTCACTGATTTCGATATTACTAAATATTTATGACCTAGGTTACACCAGATGCTACTAAATTCTGAAAATTCTCTGTGCAACTGGAGAGTTCCCCTTGCCCCTCAGCTATCACTCGAATTGGTATTAAGACAAAGCTCAATAAATGCTAGTTTTTAGGTCTCGCCTGGTCGTGAAAGCCCCACAGATCTACAGTGAATTTACAGCCCACATATTCTGCATAATTGGTTGGACTTATTGCTACTCTTGTTTGATTGATTCTTATCAGTGACTTGCCTTACAATTCTTGTGCTTATCCCTTTCCTGAAGCATACCCTATTTCCCATTATTGTGGCTGGCTGACTTGTATCCTTCCACTGCTGACTTTCAAGGAATTACTTTAAGGTAACGTGCTTCATGAGAGTGCATGTGTTTTCCAGCTCTCTTCCTTTGCTGTTTCTCTCCTGCCAAATGTAGCCGACCGCTGCAATATTGCTCTCTTTCTTGTGTGCTACTCTTTCTCATGGGCATCTCTCTCCAAATCCTCCACGTTCCTTGTTTGTTTCCTCATTATGATGCCCTCTCTCTTTCTTTCATTGGTGTGTTTCTCCACACACTTCTGTGTTTCATGTTGCTTTCTACCCTCCTCTCCCCACCTGCTTCCCCCACTCCTCTGTTTCCCTCCATCAACCGTTGCTCTTTTTTATTTTGCGCTTTCACAATATATATATTTGTTTACAAACCCAGTGGCGTGTCCAGTCTTGGATCAGTGTACAAAAAAAAGGGAACCAGCACGTGTTATTGTTCAGGAGAGCACATGTATGCTAATGCATGAGTGCACCTGCAGAATGATGCAACCAGTAACATGTCATCACGCGCTTCTTCTTTTTTATGGCAATGCTATTCAGCATCGGCTGAAAGCATTTGACCATTTCTTGATTGGAACGCCTACCACACAGAGTTGTGCTGTGGACACCAGAGAAGCAGTAGAGTACTTGTGCTGTGCAACATGTCAAACAATTAAACAAGAAATAATGTGCATACTACACTTCAAAATATTGTAATTGCATCCCAAACAGCCGACGCTTTCGTGGTTCCGTGGATGAATGTTGCTTTACTGTCGTCTCTGGTTTGGTGTTGGTTGACGTGAGCACTACAAATTTCATTTTGTGTAAAAGGTCCGATTCATCATTTTGGTTTGTTGACCACTCAACAAATCACAATAGGAACTAAATAAATAATAATGCAGCTAAGTGATTCTTTGTCAGGCTTAAGAGACACGGTTACAACTGAATAATGTATTACATTGGTCTGTTCTGCTTGGATACGACTATTCAGCAAAGGGCCGCAGTCTATTAAGCCTGCAGTTCTACTTTGGTGCATTAATTTGTCAGGCGATGTAGGGTTTTCAAGTTTCATTTGTGAGTAATAAAAATCTATTGGCAACGCTTTTCGTAAATTGAGCCTTTTCATTTGTCATAATATAAAGAAGCCAATTTGAACGATAATACAAAATTGTTTTGTCAAACGAGGATATTTCTTATTTCAACACTAAAGGAAGGCATTCTAATTTCCAGAAATAGATGTGCTCCATGCTTTAATTTATCTAGACTTTTTTCCTTTCCCTTCTGAGTGACATTCTGCTACCAGACCTAGAAACTCTGGGGCATATTATCAAGGGGGTTTATCTCCGCTTTTTTGGCTTTAAAAGCCAAGAAAGCGGAGATAAAATGATCTCCGTATTACCTAGCTGTCGCTAACACCAGTTAGCGACAGCTAGTAGGAGATAGCGACCATCTTGGGCCCCGCTTTGCATGTCAGTGAAATTTATAAATAATGACATGCAAAGTGGGCGTGCTAAGATGTTAGCGACTGGAAACAGTCGCTAACATCGCTATCTCCTATTACCAACTTTTGGAGATATTCGCACTAAGCGCGAATATCTCCAAAAGCTAACACCTGCCCCTGAGCAGTTCTTAGCCATGTTATCCAATGGTAGGTGGATAACATGGCTAAGAGCATTAGCTCGGTAATGCATGACTATCGCTGACTTTTCAGCGATATTCATGCATTTCGGCCGATTTTTATCGCTTAGGAGATAAACCTTGATAATAGCAAGGTTCCTAAGCGATAAGAATCGCCGCAGCTCGGCGATAAAAATATTGCCGCTAAGCCAACATAGCGATAATTATCGCTAGTTGTTGGTAATATGTCCCTAAGTAAATAAAGAATGACAAGGACGACATTGCAAGCTCGTTCACAGTGTGTTACACAATTGTCTCTTTCTGTCCCGCGAACGTGCCCTGTAGATGCTCTGGACACCTTCACGTAGAAAATGTGCCGTATTCTCACAACTAATCAAATTACAAATCCCACTGCACAGCTGCATTCCTGTATTTGTTCTTTTTACATGCTATAACCTTGGTTTGGCTCTGGAGAACAACTTTTAAGTGTCTACTTTAATTAATAGGAAAATGTCTTGTGTAATATTAGAGTCACTATCTTTACAGCCTCGTAAACTAAAGGACAAGTTGTAAATATAGCCCCTATTTTTATAGCTTTAAAGTTCTCAAAGACAGCCAAAACAGTGCTTAATGCGTAAAATATTAAATGCAGGTTCCAACGTTTTTCTCAGCAGCTCGAAGCCCACTCTGTTGAATGACTGTGTTGCAGAAAACTACAGCTTTATAGACCTGATTTCATCTCATACCTTTTTCATACATCACCTTACATTCCCTGACCCTTATCCTCCTCCTGCAGGTTCTTCTTCACCCCCTCCTTTTTTTGTTGCAAATTTTTAACCGCATCGCTGTGGCGGCTTTTCCCGCTGTGTGCGGCGTTTTTTAAAATACCGCGTTACATGACGAGCTCAGCTCGTCATCAGCATACGAGTCATCAGTATCGAAGGGGATATAGTGCAAACTAAACCCGAAGGCACTGGAGTGCTTTACATGAGCACCAGTGTTGGATTTGACCCTTTATGCAGGGCCATCCCTAAACTTTGTTTTGCCTTCCTCCTAGTCTTTTTGCTGACATTGTGTTGGTGGTTTAGGGACTCTGGGCACTTTAGCACTGTAGTTCGGTGTAAAGTGCATGTGCTCTCTGCCATCCATAGGCTAACATTGGAAACCCCCCTTATGGGATAACTCCTAAATAAAACAAAATAAGTATGGCATGTTTGGTATGTGTGGAATGGAAATGATAAATGTTGCGCAATGGTGTGCGCAGATTTATTTTCACTATTTTGGGAAATGCCACTTTTGGAAGTTGGCATTTTTGTTTGCTGTGTGCCTGCCTGCATGGCTGTTCCTAGAAGTGACCGGGGCTGGTGAGGAGTGGGTGGCTCCAGGGAGGGCAAGGGGACTCAGTATGAGGCCGCATGGGAGGTCTGCAACTGGAGTAGTGTGCGGAGAAATCCCCTGTCCCTGAATAGGTCTGTGCCTGCCCTGTACAATGCTAGCTCCGCCCCCCTACCACCACCCTCCCAGTGCCATTTGGGACTGGAACTTCCAGGACCCTTCCAGAAGCTTCTGCCCCCTTCTAGACGCAGGGCAGAAAGGTGTATAAATACAGGGGCTGTGACCCCATGTGGGTGGTTGTGCTTGTGCTGACTTGGAGGGGACACTGCCAGGATGAACTGCTGTGGACCCTGCGTGCTGGCTCCTGTGCCCAACTTTGCCTCTCTACCTTCTACTGGACTAGGAAGCAGCTGCACTGGAGCTAGGGCTGCTGCACTTTAGGATGCCATCCTCACTGCGTTTGACTGACCCAAGGGATTGCTGCTCTGCTGCGGAAGAGCTGCCTTGTAGTCTGCTGACCATTGCCCGACCCTGCCTGCTTCCCTAGTGCCCCGTGAGTGCTCTGACTTCTACATGCCAGTAGAGAGAGGGGCTGGTGCCTGCAGCGTGCTGCTGCCGAGATTGTTTGGGGGAATCCCGACATGGGGATTCTCCCCCAGTACCCTCCAACCTCGGGTGCCCACCCCGCATTTTGCAGCTCTTAGTGGCTGACCACCCCGCATTTATGCACACTTTTGCTTATTTGAGTTAAGACGGTGCCCACCCCGCATTTTACCAAAGGGAGTGGGTGCCTAACCCTGCACATCACCGCCACAGCCCGAGCCGCCTTAGAGCACCGAGATCCAAAGCTGGTGCCCCTGCCAGGTTGTGGATGGGGTTGGAAGGAGCCTCGCAGGAAGCCTGGCGGATCGGCGGGAAGGTAAGCGGGGCCCCCACGTGCCGCCACCAGGAGAGGCCTGTACCTTTTCCAATGTTTTATTGGAGCGGGAGCCCACCCTGCCGGTCCGTGCCCCCACAGTTGAGGGAAGCTGTCAGAGAGGTGCTGCTGTTGGTGGGGCTTCCGTGAGCTGAGGGCAGCCCGCATACTGCACCTGCTGCAGCTGCCGAGAGGTACCAGTGGCAGAAGGAGCCCTAGAGCAGTGCGAGAGGACTGCCGGTGAGTTGGGCTGACCGAGGGAGCAAGAGTGAGGCAAACTGCCAGTGACTGTTCATCTGTGCCGCCCCGCAGGACGGCTGGCCGCTCCGACATTGGAGGAAGTACTTGGATGTAGGAGCCCGGGGTGGGTGCTGTCCTTAGAGGCACTGACCTGGTTGACTAGTCAGCGGTGCCGCAGTTGCGGGCCGCTGCAACGCTATTGGCAAAGTCAATTTATTTTTTAGTCCCCGATGGAGGGCTCCAGCATGGGCGGTGACAGTGATCCTTTGGCTACCCAGTGGTACCACAATTGCGGGCCACTGCAACGTTTCTTCTTGTGGGCATTCTTGGAATTTCAGATTCCCAAAGTGGGACTCCAATGTGCAAGTGTCTTTTTGCTCATCACTGTTGCGCCGCACAAGAGCGGGCAGCTGCAACGTTTTGGCAATTCTGAGTCCCAGAGAGGGGCTCCAACTCGACCAGTGCTTGTTTTACCCAGCTACACAGCAGAAGCAGGCAGGTGCCACCTGGGCAAGTCCATTGCAAAAAGTCCCAGAGTAGGGGCTCACCAGGTGCAGTGGTTCCGAAAGCTAATCTGCAACGTTGGGGACACTTATCATGTGTTCAGCTTTTCCCTAATGTCCGCATTGCTGATTTTATGCCCAATGTGACTTATGCTGATATGATATCTAATGTGTTTCTATGTCTAAGGTTTATGCCTAATGCATCTATGCTAATGATGATGCCTAATGCTTTTCCCCTAATGCGTACACTGCTGGGTTTAGGCTCATGCCTGATCTAATGGGCTTTATGCCTCATGTTAATATGATACATGGGTTAGGCCTGATCTAAATATGATTTATGCCCCATGGTTTTTGCACAATGTATTTGTTTATAGCCTTATGATGTTGCATTCATGCTTATGAGGTTACCTTGTATCATGTTATGGTGTTTTAGGTTGATGCCTGATCTAATGGGTTTAGGCCTAATGCTAATGTGATGGTGTTAAGTTTATGATCTTGCCTGTAGGCACTGGGTGTTCTAGATTAATTTTTGTACCTTTGCGATGGTTCTGGCAGCTACCCGATTGGCGCTGCCTTGTAGACAGTCCCCTGTAAATTGTGACCTGGTGCCAGTTGGCACAGTGTATATATATCTGTGATTGCATTCTAATGTGTTTTTATAATACAAAGGCTATTTTTATATACCCTTGTGCAGAGTCTCTTTTGTAGTGTGCCTAGTGTTGCCACTGTGTGTGTCTTGCGCAAACGCTTTATACATTGCGGCTGGGATACGCCAGACTGCTCGTGCCAAGCTACTAAGGGGGTGAGCAGGGGTTATCCTCAGGGTGTAGTTCCCTCGCCCTCACTAGAACAGGGGTTTCTGCCTGGCTTTGGCGCTTGCCCTAGTCTACCCGGAAACCCCGTTTCTAACAACCAGTTACATTACACAAGGTCACATTCAATTTTGTAGGCAAAGGGAGAATACATGATTTGCCCAGAATCACAGGATGTTGAGCAGACGCCAACACTCAAACCTGGTTGCTCAGTTCCAAAATTGACAGCTCTGTTCGTAATGCCACATCCTCTCAAGTTTTCCCACTTATTCTTCTGTCAGTCTCATCCTCCTTCCTTTCCTCTTTTCTGCCTATGTTTTTTTTGTTCTGGGTTAAAGCATTATGAATGAAAAATAGGTCATGGTCCCCCAAACTGAGTGCTGATGGGCTCTTCTTACAACTACTGTCTCAAATTAAGCACTGTGTCAAAACAGGGGAAGTATGTTGGATCGGTCATAAAACAGACAAGAAAAATAATATTATGCATCTCTTTTGTCTACATAAGTTACAGTCAGGTTTTAATTTGTAAAACATATAAGCGCCTAGTTCAACTTTTCACTTCTGAGGCCACCACCCTCTGCCACTGCTGGTGCCATGCACTTCCAGCATTGGATGCTAACTCCCAGTGTGAGTACCGCCCACTTCCTTCACTGTACCCAACACTGCCACTACTCCCCAGAAAGAGGCCTCTTTGGATAAAAATTATGCAGTTAATTGGGTGCTCAGTGCTATATTTTGTTGCTTTCTTTCTAGAGTCTTATACACTAGTTTGAATCACAGATAAAAACTTTAAATGCCTTATGGCAAAAATTATAGGATAACATGTCCAGGCCCTGTACACTAAGCACAATCAGATACACTTGCAAGAATGGTGGGATGAGGTTCGTTTCACCCTTGAGGCAATGCTCAGGAGAAAGAGCATTGCATTGCATTGCATTTAAATGCACTACTGGCCTGGATCCCTTCAAAGAAATACATTTGAGAGAACCAACGGGAAAGCAGTTTACAAACTGGGATTAACTACTCCCTAGGCTACATCTCTCACTCTCTAAGCACGTGAACTACTGAGAAAATGTAAAGCATTTCCAAACATCCATGGAATATCAATCAAGGAAACATATTTTATAACTTGAACGAAACAGGTTTCCATCACACATAAGTAAAATGTCTGTTCAGTCACAGTTTGAATTTACTTTCTTTTCTTGACTTTTCACTCCAACATTTCTTTTTTTTTTTCACCTAGTAATTTAGACTTTTATTGAAATATGATTGCTTCCGCCACAAATAAAGTAGGTACAGAAAGTTATAATTTTAAACATCAGGGTTGCATTACGAAGAAAATATCACTGGCGCATTTTCATGTCCATTGCGGCTAGTTAAGACAGAGCTTTTACCGCTGTAATATAAAAATTAGGCCCAGATGAAAATTAAATTAGACTGGCATAATTTGCGCAATTTCACTTTACGCTTGTTATGCGAAATTTCCTAAATTAGCCCATTCTGCCACGTCACATTAGGCCACTGTTTGTCACAAAGGCCACTGAATCAATCAAATCAATTATCTTTATTTAGATATAACACATATATCTTTAAAAGAAGGTTACAAAATTCACATTGTGTATCAATAAATAAGATTAAAAAATCTTGAAGAATAAAAACATGGTCAGTTGACAGTCATTATAAAAATGGAAATTGTCTTCTCTTAAGCCTCTTTAAATAAAATAGGGTAGCTTGAAGCATGATGTATAGGGAAAAAAGTTGTCTCTTCCTCCCTTTTATATTATACTCGGCATCAATGGTATCCTACTTTTAGGAAGCAGCCGACATTCCTGAGGTTACTGGTCATTTTATTTTAACCTCCCTAAGGGTTGGAAAGTGGGAGGGGCACTTTAGCAGGGCCTCTTTTGATTGAAATTACGGTATGCTTGCAGAATGAAGGTTATGAGTCTTATGTTTAGGGATGTGTTTTCCGGATTTAAAGCTACCATGATAGCTTGCCTGCAAGTCCTGGCACCCAGCCTATTCCATTCTGGTTTTAGTCTCCGCCTGCGTTCTGAATTAAAAGCTGGGCAGAGGCAGATCACATGCGACATAGTTTCAGCTGTTTTGCCACACCCTCTACAAGTTAAATCTTCAGCGGTGCGTCGCCAGGAGGGTAAATCTTTCAGGAATCGCCAGTCGCCCATTCTAATGGCGATAAGGCTGCGCTTTAGATGGAGTGAATATGTACAGGCCAGATAGGAGGCGGGGGCTAGCCGTCTATAAGAGTTTACAAGAGCCCAGGCGTGACTGCGTTTCAAAAAGAGTGCTTTATCCATGATACTTGATCTCATTCTCACACCCTTTTTGATCCCTATTTTGAATGCTGTCTGACTAGGATTCAGGGCCCACAAATCACTTGCTGACATTTGCTGAATGGCGTCTTTAAAGAGACGGCCGTATGTTCCACCTGGATTTTTCTGGGTTATTTCTTCCCAGACTAGGGATTCTAATGTATTGGGGTCCGCTTGTCTTAGTTTGTGACAGAGATTAAGATATGCCCCGATGTTGGAGGCATCGTAGTTTATCAGTCCCATCTCCAGTCTTATCTGTGCAGCAGATGCGGATTTTGGCAGCTGGAGAACCTTTTTATAAATTTTGGTTGTGTGCTGGTTCAAGGCTGTATTCATTTTCCCCCCAAATAACTCTATGCCATACGATAGAGTAGGGCCAATTTTTGCTCTCATCACCTCCAAAAGAGGCGATAGGGTTGGGCCTGAGAGATTTTTTGCAAGCTTGCCTAGTGATACCGCAAGGGTTATTGCTTTGACTGCGATCTCGTTACGCTGCTTTCTAAGGCCACTGTTTGTCACAAAGTAAGGAACAACGTGAACAATCAGAATGGAAGCAACAATTGTGTTTTCCTGCATTTTTGGTGAGAAATGCATTCTTAGATCTAAAATTGATGCAAGGGTTTATTTCATGCTAAATTATAGCATCAGGGTTGCATTACGAAGAAAATATCACTGGCGCTATTTCATGTCCGTTGCGGTTAGTTAAGACAGAGCTTTTACCGCTGTAATATAAAAATTAGGCCCAGATGAAAATGTAATTAGACTGGCATCATTTGCATAATTTTGGCAACTTTACGCTTGTTATGCGAAATTTCCCAAATTAGCCCATTCTGCCACGTCACATTAGGCCACTGTTTGTCACAAAGTTAGGTACAACGTGAACAATCAGAATGGAAGCAACAATTGTGTTTTCCTGCAGTTTTAGTGAGAAATGCATTCTTAGATCTAAAATTGATGCAAGGGTTTATTTCATGCTAAATTATAGCACTAAAAGACGTATTTGCAATATGTGTAATTACACATACTTTCTTGGTAGCCTGCGCTGAGCACAGGCTACCACAGAAGAAAGACACGCTCGGTTTCGTCTCCAGGCTTCCATTTAGGCTTTCCCTTTTCACACCGCGCTTTTTGTCACTTATTGTGTGAGCACCTGAATACTATTGTTTTTGAATGAATACCTGTATATACTTGACCCTACGATCTCCTTGTATATTACTTACAACTCACTTGAAGAATTAATTTCCCTCCCTCAAATGTTAGTGCCCCCCAGAGGGTCACTCCAGAATGGACCTTTAAGCCACATCAGAACCTTTGTTTCCCTAAACATATTTATTGTATGCATTTTGCTGTGGGGTGATGTATTCTGTTGTTTATGCTGCTGTGTATTTGTGCTGCATTATTGCAACATGATTTTCTTGTTTTTCTTGGGTTGTTCTGCAGTTGTTGTGTAATGTAAGAAGGGCTCGCATGGGAGGTAGATCTTTTCTCTACCTGGCGGCGAAGAGCTGGAATACCCTACCTCTGGACCTTCACCTGGAGCCATCCGAACCCAGTTTCAGGAAGAAGCTAAAAACATACCTGTACACACGGTAACCAAGTGGAATCTGCGGCCCTGCCTGCATGAGTTTCTCTGTCTTAGCGCAGGGACACGCCATCTGAGCGTAACTAGGCGCTTTATTAAACTCCCTTATTATTATTATTATTATTATTATTATATATTATTATATTATAATGTTCATCTTTGACTGTTTTGGTGCAGTAAGCACTGTCTTACACACCATCAATGGCAAGTGATGCTGCTTGTTAGAACTGGCATCATTGGCATGGTTTCCTCTGCCTTTTTTCCTATACCTCTTGTTTTTATTATGTTATGCTGGACTTCGTTTTGGCTGGTTTATGTATCCTCGGCACTCTACCACTGCTGATTAGTGCTAAAGTGCAAGTGTTCTCTGTGTTAATTGTGATTCTAATTAGTTCTCCATCATTGGGATATTTGATTTACTAGTAAGTCCTAAGCAAAGTGCACTGTGTGTGCCCAGGGCCTTTAAATCAAATGCTGCTACTGGACCTACAGCACTGTTTGCGCCACCCAGGAGTAGCCCTGTAAAGTTGTCTCAGGCCTGCCATTTCATTGTCTGTGAGTGCTCTTTTAAACTAGCATGTCAGCCTGGCAAGTGCACCCACTGCACAGGCCCAAACCTTCCCTTTTTATTACATGTAAGGCACCCTTAAGGTAGGCCCAAAGTAGCCCCGTGGGTAGGCTGCAGTGTATGTGAAAGGTAGGACATGTACTGGTGTGTTTTACATGTCCTGATAGTGAAATACTACCCATATTGGTTTCCACTATTGCAAGGACTAGGTCTCCCCTAGGCTATCATTGGAGCTGCCTTGTAACATCTTACAAGTGTAACTTTCAATTGGTAACAGCTAGAGATTTGGAGTTTGGGCTCTCTGAGCTCAGAATGTAGAAGTACATCTTTTAGTAAAGGTGGTTTTTAAATTGTGTGTTTGAAAATGCCACTTTTAGAACGTGGGAATTTTTTTGTTTTACCATCCTGTGCATCTAACTGACTGTGGATTCAACATCTGGTTTAAAGTGACAGGGTCCCTGTTTGTACATTCACTCCAGACAGCGGCACAAAGGGAGTTGAGGTGTGCCTCGCACATCCTGATGGCCTATCATCAGGCTGATGGGCCTTCCGGAGCTAGAGTGGTGGGAGGAGTTGTCACTGAAGCCTGAATAGGACTGTGCTTGACCTCTCTCAATTCTGCCTCCACCCTTTGGAGTGTGTCTGGAGTCAAGACAGGGCAAGGCAGGAACTTGTGCACTACAAAGACTATTCATTAAAGAATGCCTACTTCAAAGGCCAAAAGGGATATACGTATTGGATCTAAATCCCCAGACTTTTAGAACACTTTTGGATCAAGAGGAGACTCTGCCAAGGAAAAGAGTTGTAAGGAGGAGTACTGCCCCACTTCTGTGTGTTGCTTTGCTGCATTGGCCTGCAGTTGCTGCTTCTACTTTGGATAGGAAAAGGACTGGACTTTGCCATGTATCTTGCTTGTGAAGTTTCTGCAATGGCTTATGTGTGCTTGGCTCCTGTTAAGAAGTCTCAGGGTCATCAAAGACTTCACCTGCAGCATCCTTAAACTCTACTGTTGGGAGTTCTGACCTGCTAATTGGTGACAATTCCAGTTCTGGGGCCTTGCAGGTGGTTCCTACAATAGACTGGAAAATTGAAGTTTCACCCTTCCAGCAACTGTATTTCTGATGCAGTACTGCAGTGTGTGAGAGAATTCCATGCACCACCACTGTGTGGCTGAAGAAATCGACACAGTGCTTGCCGGAGGCCAAAGAAACTGCAGCTGCCCGAGTTCAGAGCATAGTGTCTCTGAAGCCTGAGACCACTATACTGGCTCTGACGCAGGCCCTGCTGTGTGGCTGAAAGAATTGGCGCATCAACAGGGATGGCGGCTGAATAAATCTATGCAGCGCCTGTTTGTCGCCGCAGCATCGACCTCGAGCATGTTTGGATATCCATGCATTGCACCTGTATGCCAAGTTTTCAAACGCATCACCCGCAGACCAGAACCATCTTAGATTATGATGCATCACTTCCCCTTAAAGTCCGAATTCGACGCCACACTTCTACTGCGTGCAGCAGAACTGAGGCATCGCCTCCCCTGGGACTCAGGAAAAGATGCACTGCTCTGTTTTCCTTCGGTTCCCTTCACTCCAGCTGCTTTTCCTTGTGGATTTTGACACATTTATGGTACTTTGTGTAAAAACACAGCATCCACAGAGTTCTATGGACACAAGTGCTTGAAACATTTAAAAAGTCATATTTTGTCATTTTGGTCTTGTTTGGTTTAGATAAAGATTGTTTATTTTTACAAACTGGTGTAGATTCCATTTTTAATGCTTTCACTGTATTACTGTGTGTGCTATGTAAAACTACTTTACACATTTCCTCCGAGGCAGGCCTGACTGCTTGTGCCAAGCTACCAAGGGGGTGTACAGGGGTTATCTTGGGTGTGGAACTCCCTTAACCTGACTAGAAGGAAGGGTCCCTACTTGGACAGGGTGCACACCACTGCCAACTAGAGACCCCCATTTCTAAGAGTACCAGTAAAAACTGTTTAGTGATTCTGTGTCATGAATTTCCAAACTGAAATGCAGGGCACAAGTCCCAAAAAAATAGATAGGACACAGACTTGCATTGATAATGTGTAATAATGTTAAAGGAAAACACAACTCCGTAACACCTGTATTTTAGGGGAACTGGTCTAGTGTACCATCTTTGACAGTCTACTATTCTAAATATTCCCTTTAACATCCATTCTAGTAATCTACCTAGTTACTAATGTGTTAACATATCTAGTCACATAGAAAAATTCCTTTGCCTTCATACCTTCCACTTGCAGTTGAATCAAGTTCAGCAGTTTCTGGACTCACTACAGAGAGCCATCTGTGTGTGAGTCTCTAGTTATGAGGTTTGTTAGACCTGGGATCCCAGGTTGTCTGAGGTAGGTACCTTAGGCCTAGTAGGTACCCGCGTTCCAACATCAGGGAAAGGAAGGTCACCATTTTAGATAGCCCCACACATCCCCTCATCCCCTCTGTAGCTTGGAATAAGCAGCCAGGCTTATCTTTGAGGCAAATGTGTAAAGTATTATTAACCATGCTCACAATAACCCAATGATGACACTCAAATAGACTCCACATAAGTTTTATTAAAATGAGTATACACTTTATATAAATATAAATCCAATGTATGAGGTTGTGTACTATTTCTCCTGGACGGTTGTTAGGCCAGCCAGCCCTTGTAAGTTCTGGTGGTAATAATCAGCACTTCTAAACATTCTCCTCTACTGCAAATATCATGTCATACAGTTTGTAATGCTAGAATCAGGCACTTTTGCCATGTAAACATACTGTAAGACGTTACGCAACAATCAGACACTCTGCAATGAAAAGAATGCAATATGTAACGCAACAATTGGGCACTTGCAAGGTAAAATACTGAAATGCATAATACAACCACTAGGTATGTCATTATGCAAAAATAAGGCAATGCGTAATACACTAATCAGGTAATTCGTTATTCAGGAATAAGGCAATGTGTAATACTCTAATCAGGTTATCCGTTATACAGAAATGATGCAATGTGTAATACAACAGTCAGGGCCTCCGTTCGACAGAAATGGAATAATGCGTAATACAATCAGCCCCCATCACCGGGCCTTAGGCGGTCTCTCCGCATCTCCTTATGTCTTGCTGTCAGCCTTTCAACAGTTGTCTCCAACATGGGTACTATGGAATCAAAAGTGCAGCTTCATGCTCCGGCCCCTGTACTGCCACTCCCTTGGCAATACGGGCATCGATACGAGCTGAAGCAGAGGCTTGTGCTGCCAACAAGAGAGAGAGGCTAAGAGCGCCTCCTTCTGAGCCAGCACCACGCCCCAGAAGTCAACACATGTTACCTCAGGGGCACAAGCTCACTCTCCTCTCCTTGCTCAGCGGCTGGGCCTCCAATGCAGCTTTGTGAATTGGCAACGGCGTCTCGGGCCGGCATCTCAGCTCCTCTGGGACTGCTTGTCCGGGCTGCTTCCGTTGCAAAGATCTCCGTCTGCCACAAATGTAAATGTAAATGTACAGGAATTTATAAAGCGAAAATCACCGAGGGATTTCTAAGCGCTTGCTTAGGGAACCCGTCCTGGTATTCCCCTGTGAGATAACTCCGGCAGGGTATCCACAAGGTGAAATCCAGGCATCCCACCGCAAGGGGCTGTTGTGGAGATTAAGCAAGCTATTGCCCAGAGTCGCAGAGTGTGAACCCGTGAATCGAGTAGGCACCGGAGCGAGAATTGTCGAGTCCATCGACATTTTTAGGACCCAAGACCCCACCGAGCCGGGAATTGAACCCTGGTCCCAGGCTGACCTCTGCTTCCAGGTCTGCCTCCTCTAACCAGTGAGCCACACATCTCCACTCAAAGCACAGGCACACAGTGTTGCTGAGTCTTCCTTAAGCGTCGGGTGCACACGACACGAGGCAAATCCTCACAAAGGTCTCACAGTGCACAGAGCACACAGGGTCGATGAGACTGACTTGGGTTTCGGTGCACAGGATCACTGGACAATCCTCACAAAGGGGATCAGGCTGCACAAAGCACACACACACTGTGTTGCTGATCCTTGCTTGGACTCCATGTGCCCACGATCACAGGGTATGCCTTATGAGGGTCTCAGCTACAACAGGCACGCACTCACAGTGTCGCTGAGACTCTCATGGAAACTTTTATGTTCCTGTGTTTCCAAACAGGGAGCCAACTCACCTCAGGCCCTTGGGGATAAGTTACTTTAGGACACAGTACACAGCACACATCAAGGACATTCAAGCAGGGGGACACAGCACACAACAAAGTCGCTTTAGCGTCTCCTTGGTTAAAACAGCAAATTGCAGGCCAGCCCCAGAGCACACAGCAAGGGTCAGTCCTATCCTTCAGTCTCTTCAGTTGTTTCTTCCTCGGCAAACATATTCTTGACCACAAAGTAGCTCCAGTCTTGCTCTCACTTGATCAAGCCATTCTCCAAAGTTCAGGGGCATCACCTCTCATTGTTATACGCCTCAATGGTTTTGAAGTCTTTGTGTTTCAGGGGTCACTGACCCCTGTTCAAACCAGTTCTGGGTGCTTCCCAGCCAATGACACCTTTCTTCCTTTGATTAGAGGGGGTCTGGATTCTCAATCACTCAGCAGGATATGTGGAAATTGTTTATAGCAGCAACCCAGGCCTCTTCATCTCTAGGGGCTTCTCCTCCCCCTACACTCCAGACGAAGGTCAGCCTGTTGCTGTTTCATCTCCTCCCCTGGGTAAAGACATTCCCCAGGTCCTATTGCTTTCAAATCCAGACAGTCAATCCACAGCCAGGCAGAGACACACTAAAATGTTAGAGCTCCAAAACTCAGCCACTTCTAAAAGAGTGGCTTCTAAATGCATAATGCAAAAACCACCTTCATAAAAAGATGTTTTAATACATTGTGAGTTTAGGCATACTAAACTTCACCTTCTCATCTTAAGACTTTGGGAAGAAGGCTGGAAATCATAATACACAGCCTTCCCATTCTGTGCTATGGGCAAGATTGTCTTTCAACAGTGAGAAAAGAAATGGAGATTATTTAACTGTCAGGACATGACACACACCTTAGTATATGTCCCACCTTTCACATGCACTACACCCTGTCCAGGGGGTACCCTGGACCTGCCATAAGGGTGTCTGATGTACATAGAAAGGGAAGGGTAAGGTCTGGCAATTGAGTGCACTTGACAGAACAACATGGCAGTTTAACAAACTATGCACAGGCCCTGCAATGGCAAGCCTGAGATCACTTTTTATGGCTACTTGTCTGGGTGGCATAAATAGTGCTGCAGGCCCTCTAGTAGCAGTTGCATTACCAGCCCTGGCACACATAGTGCACTTTACTAGGGACTTCACTTAGTTAGGCAAACATACCAATCATGGACAACCAATTACCATTACACTGTATACAGGGAACACTTGCACTTTGACACTGTTTAGCAGTGGCAAAGTGTCCAAAGCATCTAAGTCAGCAACACCATGTCAGAAAAAAGGTCTAGGGGGAAAGAAAACGTTTAGGGACTTTAGCCAAAAAGGGCTAAGTCCTACAAGGTACAAATCCTGACTTCATGGTTACAACGCCAATGAAATGAGCTGCCACTAGCATTAGGTTAATGTAGATAATAATCGAATTTTTAATATATTAAGTGCCTTAGATGAAAGTGCTATACCAAGATCACATTTTTATTATGATAAAATAATGATTTATTTGCCTTTGTTAGGAGGAAGCGTTTATATTGTATTGTGCTATTCGTATAATGTGTCATACCTTTGAGTCCCACCATTGTGCTTTCTGGGTGGTGAGGTAAGAGTTGAACTTATTGTGGTTGTACTTACACTAGGTCCACTCCTGCTTGTTATGCCATTGCAGGCCAAGCACAGGCACTCAATTTAAAAGAGGCGGTCAACCGCAGTTAATATACCAACACAATTCAAAGCAGTGCAAACATTAAATAAACAATGTCAATGTCAATAACATAAAAAACTTACATTTGTTCAAATCAACCTAACGAAATTCGTAAAACGAAAACATTTAAATGAAGTAAAGGAAGCAAAAAAAACTGGAATTTAATAAAGAATGATGAACCTCAAAGGATAAAACATTCCAACTGGGCCTATAATAAACTAATTGTTTATACAGTTAACTGTTTGTTCCCTTTACTACAAGTTCGCAACATTTATATGCTAAAAATCAGGACGTAACGAAGCAATGGAGGAACTACAGGAAAACATTGAAACATATCTAAGAACTGTATTTAGCGGTGGTCTGTAACGTAATAGTGGCAGAAAATCAGAGGTGTCTCACCTGACCAACTCCCGCCCCCCATCTTGTTTAGAGGTCAAGTGACAGTAGTTTTTTTGTCAACGGAGCCACAGGCTGCTCCAGTGTAAAACCTTTCTCTTGTGTCTCTGCCACTGTACATGGTTCCAGAGCACCCATCATATTTATGGCTGCCTCTTTTCTCCTGTCCCTGTATGGCATGCGCATCATGTTGGTCCCTATGGGAAGAGAGCAAAATTGTTCCCCAGGCTCTGAGTGGCAAGCAGCTCTCACCACACCAGTGGCATGCGTTTTTTATCTTTCAGAAAAAACGCAGTAGATCTGTCTCCAGGTAATGAAAAGTGTGCGGCAGGTCCGCCATGCCGTCCAAGGTATGGCAGCCCACCTTATGTGTTTTTTCATCAAAGGAGAAAAACAAATAGCCTACAGCTGATGGGAACATCTAAATGTGACAAAGCCGAATGTGACTGGTAGACAGCAGCTGGCAGGTGGCCACCAATCTTTAAGTAGGGTCAAATTCTGGAAGTACAACCTAAAATAACTGCTGGTCAAAACTATAGCTGTTTGAGATTTCGGCTTCTAGCAGACAGCCTCTTTTCACACAGTCACAGGAGCAACTCGAAGTGTAAAGACTCCAAAGGAAAAAAAAAATAAGAAACACCTACTAATTAGGAACACAGTATTTTAACAGAACATTTTTACAAACATTTACTCTGAAGGCCCAATGCAGAACCTGAAATAGGGACCGCCCCCAACAACGTGCGTCCCACTGTGGTAAATAAATATTTACCGTCTGAATTTCTATGCAGTAAAGTTCAATAAAATAACTCAGTCGAAAATAAGAGGCAAAATCCGTGATATCTGAGTTTCAAAATGGGTTTTATTCCATAAAATGGAATGGTTCGAACCAGGGTATCATGTTCCTTTCACCATAAAGGATCAGGAAGGGATAGAGCATACTTTATTGACAGAATACAACTTTTATAGTTAATGCATATAACGGTGATGGATACAGAAGGCGTAACAGCTCAGAGAAACGAGATAAGAACACATGTGCGTAACAGAAAGGCGTGCACGAGGGCGTACACAGAGGTGTGTGCTAGAAACGTCACATGAAAGTGTCACAAGTGGGTGGATACATAGTGGTATCTTGCAGTGTCAGCAGAAATCTGGAGCAAGGATGCACGCGCAGCAGCATGACGTGTGACTGACGTGAGGCTGGAGGGTGCAGGGGACTTGACATTTAACACTAGAGGAAAGAGACAGAAGTCTGGCATGTCAGATCGACTCGTTCCTAAATCATATCTGATATCTTGTGTTTGCGGAACCATATTATCTAGAAGGAAAAGGTCTCTCGGGCAGAGGCTACTCTATACTGACTATTAATGCGTGCATATGTGACTACGTGTCTGCGTGTAATGCGAGGGGCCATGGGCCTACCATGGTAACAGGAGCAATGAATTACTTGCATGGAGACAGAGAGGCCGGGCCCTTTGCTCTGCAGCCGGGGAAATGTTTATCTATTCTGCTAGACTGGAATGTGTTTTCGAGGAGCTGAGCTTGGCTATACTGATAACTTGAAGGCAAAATACTGTCTTTGGCAGGCAAGCAGGCCGAGCCGGGCACCGCTCGCCGCGCAGGGAGTAGGACAGAGGTCAGGGAGGCATCCCACGTTGCAGCTTTTCAGGAGGCAGAGAACAGAAAGGGCTCGATGGCAGAAATCAGGGCCTAGCTCTGCAAGACTAGGAAAAACATGAGAGTGCACCATGAAAAGACGTTGGCAAGGCATACTTAGGAACTGAATTATCGATCCATTCATGGTGGATCTGAAAGAGGACATGTTAACGTTGGACGCAAATGTATTTGCGTTTTCATAGCAGGTCGAGGAGGGAAGTTACATGCACTTTAAGCTTGTACATGGAGACGGTGGGGTTCACGTTAGGGGACACAATTGACCATAAAAATTTATATTACCTCATTCCCTCCTTGTCCCCTACGGACCCTTCATGATATATCAATCCTCATTAGTCCATCTATTTGTTCATATAACATCATTTGCTCTTCCCTTTTCAGGCGGGATTTAGAACGTGGACTGGGATGAGGAAAACATGATGTGGCGCACAAGGCGCAAATCGCCGGCCCACATTGTATACATAGGCAACAACTGAATACTATGAGAAGGGCTATTCCGAGGAAGGATAGGACTTTCCATCCCCAGGCTGATAACACGCTCCAGAACCAACCGGACCAAGTCCAGGTACCTGGATTCTGATGTATCTGACTTGCAATCTTATGGAGACGCGTGATAGCTTTATATACTGACGGTGCGTTTTCTGGAATGAAAACACAGCAGCTCGATCCGATGACTCTACAGGCTCCGCCCCTATCGGCCAGGATGACGTCAAGAACAAGACGATTTTGAAGGACAACAATTCTCATAGCAGACTGTTCCTCTGTTAAGTTGCCTAGGGCGGAAGTAGTTTCATTTACCACTGCTTCAAGGGTTCTGGTCAAGTAACGTATTGCTTTGCTATTGAAGATAGCTCCTAAATAGGGAAAGAAACCTTTATTGAAATCTGTATATTGTTCTAATGCCGTTTCAGTATAGTCGACAATCGGGAGATCTCTCTTGTGTCTATTAGGTACTAGCCGGGAGTTCTTCTGATAATCAGGTGGAGCTAGAAAAACGGGTAGCAGAAGGAATGCAATGTAACATGTCCCATCCCAATCTAGTGGCAAACGTATATAGGCTGTATGACCACAAATGAAATAGGAATGGCGGGTAGCTTTGAATGTAGACTTGCCTTTATCACTAAATTCGATCACAGTAGTACATTTACTATGACCTAGAGGTACTGAACCATTCTTTCTGACACATAATTCGCCTTTGACGGGTAATACTGACATAGAGGGTAAGTCTGGTCCTGTATCAGACTGAACATTCAGAATCATGAGGTTAAGTGTATAATTACCTAATCCATATACTTCGTTTTCTAGATCGGTCCCTGTCCTTTGTGGAAGACCCTCCTTGTTAGGGTAACATGCTTTATGCAGAACTGTGTTCAGATTTCCCCATACCCAACTGCCTTTGTAGACTATGGACTCAGAGTCTAAATAATTTATTAAACTAAACCATGCACCACAGGAACCATTATGTGTGAACGGATACGGGAAGAGGGGCAAGACTCCCTTGTATTTCTGATAGGGAGGAAGTCGGCCACATATCCAACAATTGGTAGCATTGCTGGTCTGATGAGAATGATGTAACATACTGATAAAAGTATTGTTGCGCAGCGCAAGCCGGTAAGATAACTCATGCGGGGGTAGTTCGCTGAAAGTATGCTCGATAGTGCTGTTTGGAAAGAAATGTGCATGTATGGAAATAGGGAAATACATGTGTAGCAGCAAACTTGCAGCAATAATCGTAAGACTCAGAAAAAACATAATCAATAATGTCACAATACAATGACTACGAAGAGATTTACAATATTCTCGTTTCTTGAGCTGTTTCTGTCTATCTCTCTCTCTATTGGGGTCTGGCTTGTACATGTCAGGAACCTGTCTAACCGCTTCACCTAGGGGAGGACTTAAACAATTAAACTGTCTGACTTGCTAGACCTCAACTTTGATCGGTACTCCTGTTGAGGAGTTTTCTCTGCTAGTGGGAGTGTTGAATCAGTCTTTAGGATGGGGCCGGGCTGGGAATCTAACTCTGGCTGCAGTCCATTATATTTTTTTATATGACTCGAGTGGAGCCAGCCTTTGCGGCCCTCCACCTTCACGGCTGTCCTTGTAGTTAGTAAAACAAGCTTCGGCTCTTGCCAGCGGGGCTCCAGCGGACTCTTCCTGTCGAAATTTCTTACAAAAACGAGGTCCCCCGGTGTAATCTCGTGCGGCTTCACCTCGGTATTGTCGGGAAAGGCTGCAGCTACCTGTGAACGACAAGATTGTAGTGCAGACATCAAGGAGGCAAGGTAATCTGTCAACATGTTACTATCAACATCTGTTACTTTTCGAGGCAGAGGCGTCCCCCACATATTCGGTGGCCTACCAAAGACCACCTCATACGGGGATAGCCCTGTTCTAGAGTGTGCAACCATTCTCATGTAAAACAATGCAACTGGCAAGGCGACTATCCAGTCTACCCCTTTCTCGGCACAGATCTTGGCAAGGCGTGTTTTCAGTGTCTGATTGTGGCGTTCTACGAGACCTGCTGCCTCGGGATGTCTGACGCAGTGGAATTTCCACTGATATCCTAGCAGGAGAGAAACCTGCTTCATTAATTCGGACGAGAATGGATGGCCATTATCTGAATACACGACACGAGGCAAACCGTATCGTGGGAAGAATTCACGAACCAACTGTTTGGCAGTGGTCGGAGCAGTGTAATCTGGGACTGGATATGCTTCTGTCCAACGGGAAAGTGCGCATACAATTACGAGGACATATTTGAATCCTCGACATCGTTCCATCTGGATATAATCCATCTGGAGGACTTCAAAAGGGTAATCGGGAGGATTGAATCCACCTTGCTCTACAGGGATGCTTTTACCTGGGTTGAACTGACAACAGATCATGCAAGTACGCACTTTCTGTTTTGCTGCTGCTCGTAAATGTTTATTGTACCAGAGATTCTGTAAACTGTCTAACATGGCTTTTTCTCCCAGGTGTGCTGGACTGTGTGCAGTGTTGATCATAACCTGAACCATAGAGTCGGGGAGAAACCATGTGGCTTTTCCCTTCGTCATCCATCCCTGATCTGTTTGGATCCCTCCTAGTTCAGTCCATTTCTTTATTTCGTCTGGAGTAGCATGTGTCTGTATATCAATTACATCTAGAGCGGGATCCTTAACTGTCATGCAATGTATTGGTGTCGGAACTATTGTCTTTGTTATGTCAGCTGCATGTGTATGAGTCAGAGCTGTGTGTTTCGCAGTTCGATCGGCCAGATTGTTACCCTGGGAAATGGTATCTGTAACTTTAGTATGTGCCTTGCACTTCATGATAGCTATGGCTGATGGCAAATGTATTGCTTCCAATAATTCCTGAATGAGGGGACCATGTTGGATTTTGGCTCCGTGAGAGGTCAAGAAACCTCTTTCCTGCCAGAGTACACCGAAGTCGTGTACGACTCCAAATGCATAACGTGAATCTGTGTATATGTTAACATTTCTGTTTTTGGCTATTATACAGGCTCGGGTCAGAGCAATAAGCTCTGCAGCTTGAGCAGACAGTGTATCAATGCGGTGTGTTTCTTTGACTTCAGTTTCAGTGGTCACTGCATATGCGGCCACTAATTCTCCTGTGCTTGTTCTCATACATGAACCATCCACGTAAAGTGTCAGGTCTGGGTTAGTCAGTGCAACATCTGTCAAGTCTCGTCGGGGCTTTGTTACTGCATTAATGATCTCTATACAGTCATGTGGAGCTGGATCTGTAATGTTCGAGGGTAACAGTGTGGCAGGATTGAGTATATTACAGCATCTGATTTCTATGTGTGGCTGGAACAATGTCAATTCATAACCTGTCAGTCGTGCTATAGTCAAGTGTTGAGTCTGTGTTCTGTTTAAAAGAACCTCCACAGAGTGTGGAACTTGTACTGTCAGGGGATGTCCTAACACTATGGAATCACTTTGTCGGATTGCTAAGGCTGTTGCTGCAACTGATTTTAAGCACGCAGGCAGAGCCTGGGCTTCTGGGTCTAATGTACTCGAAAAATAAGCACACGGCTTATGTGAACCTGCTTGGTCTTGTGTGAGGACAGATAGAGCTGTGCCATCACGTTCTGTAACAAAGAGTGTAAAAGGTTTGCTGTAACAAGGTGTTGCTAAAACTGGTGCTTGACATAATGCTTTCTTTAATTCATCAAAAGCCTGTGTGTGTTCCTGAGTCCAAGGGAGGACAGTCGAAGTCGCTGCCTCCTGTGTTGTCAACTGTATAAGTGGCTTGGCTAGAAATGCGTACTGGGGAATCCATTGCCTGCAGTAAGAGGTGAGGCTAATGAAGGCCCGCACTTCCTTTTGTGTCGTGGGTTGCGGTAAGTGTGCAATTAACTCGATGCGGTCAGGTGTTAGCTGTCTCCCCCTCTTGGACAGCAAGTGCCCAAGGTACACCACTTGCTGAACACAGAATTGTAACTTTGAAGGGGACACCTTGTGTCCCTTGTCAGCTAGGAAATGCAAAACCGTCAGTGATGCATGTTCACATTCAGGTTCGCTACGAGCGGTGATCAGCAGATCATCGACGTACTGCAGCAGGGCAGTGTTAACTGGCATCTGAATACTGTCAAGTTGTCTTTTCAATGCTTGGCTGTAGATGCTGGGGCTTTCTGTGAATCCTTGAGGTGCGCGTGCAAATTTGAAGCTTCGGCCATTTAAACAGAATCCGAAAAGGTATTGGCTCTCCGGATCAATGGGGACACTGAAGAAGGCGTTCTTGAGGTCAATTACAGTAAAGAACGTCGCCTCTGAATCAATAGCAGTCAATAAGGATGAGATGTCGGGGACCACAGGGTACTGTGGCACAATGCATTTATTTAATTCTCGCAGATCAATCACCAACCGATAAACTGGTGGTGCATTTGGGTCAGTACGTTTAAGAATCGGAATGATAGGGGAATTACATAGATTGGAGTCGGTCTCTACAACCACTCCTTGTGCAATGAGCTCTTCAATGATTTCCAGTAAAGCCACTACAGCATCAGGTGGTAACTTGTATTGTCGGATTCGGGGCAGTACAACTCCTGGCTTGAGTGTCACTCGGTATGGTGTAATGTGCATACAACCTACATCAGTTGGGCCTTTCGCCCACAAATGTTTTGGTACATTTTTCAATCTGTCATCAAAATCTCGTAATACATAGTGACCTTTGAAGTCACGTAAAAACAGTCTAACTCCTTCCGGAGAACAACATATTACAGCTCCTAGAGCTTTCAGTGTCCTGATACCTAACAGGTTTTCTGGACATGACTTCGTGAGTAATAGGTCTGTAGTACGTGACAATGGACCAACTGCTAGGGGAACAGGTTTCGATACTTCATTAACAATAGGCTGTCCTGAAAATCCAAGGGAAACATTCTGTGAACCTGAGAGGGGTGCCCCTGGAACCTCATCGTGACTTATTGTTGTTCGACTTGCCACTGTGTCAATCAAAAACTTTCTATCCTTTCCTAATACTTGACTATGTACATAAGGACCCTCTTGATCTACAGGAACCTCAATGAGAGGCAAGCCAACCTCCCTCTCTAGGCTGTTTCATGAGTATCGCTGATAATCGGGGTAATCAGATTGTGCATACTGGTACATCTGCTGTGAAACTTGCTGTGTCGCGGCAATGTGCTGTGGACGTGGTACCGCTACTGTCTGTCCTGTCTGTTGTGGAGCAGGCATTGGCTGGGCGTTCTGTGTCTGCTGAACTTGGTGTTGGACCTGGTCCTGTCTAGGCTGACGTGGTCTCTCTTTAGTTTTTCCTGTTGCTATATTATATTTCAAAACCGTACATTCATTCACATAGTGACCTAGCTGTTTACAATAGTTGCATGTCCCTTTAACGGGAGCCGCTGAATTATTAGACTGTGTCATACCCTTTTTCTGACCGTCAGCTGGAACTGACTGAGCAACTAACATTTTCATTTTCGTGTCTTTCATACGCCTCTGTTCATGGTCCTGTTCTTCTCTAATTCTGTTCTGGTGGTACTGTAACATTTGTAACATTTGGGATGGCGTATTTGCTTGCCATGTGCTTTCGACTTTATATACACGGTTCTTAACCTGTGGCAGGGAATTCTCGACTAATTTGGTTACAAAAAGGTGCGGGTATGACTCGCTACTTGGTTTCAGGCCACTATTGATAATAAAACATTTCTCGAATCTAGAATAAAAATCACTAGTGTCTTCATCGTGTTTCTGTTTACAGGCTGAGATTGCGTCCCAGTCTTCCTTTTTCGTTGTCAATAATCTTGGCAAAACCTGTACAATTAATCCTGGTAATGCTTTAGCTTTTGGCCCAAGGCCTAACCCTGGAGTACGTCCATTTTCCTCGTCCTCTATTTCGGTCCAGTTAATCTTTTTATCTCCCACCTCCTATTCTTTCTCTTTGAGTTTCTCGTAAATGCCAGCAGGCAACAGTACTTTTAACATTTTCATAATATCTGAGTATGTGTAGTCACCCATGAGTAGCATATCTTTAATTTCTCGGTGAAAACCTGCAGGGTCTTTATCGTGACAGGGTACTAGTTTCTTCATTTCTAGCAATTCTATTTTAGTTAGGGGTGTATATACAAATACACGTTCTAATGTGTTATCGTCTTTTCTGACCGGATGTACTTCCCGTAAGGGATTCTGTCTATCAAAGTAAAACATTTTTCTTTCTGAAGGTGGTGGAGCTGACATAAACTGTGGTTTCAGAAAAGCACTATACTTGTGTCTATGTTCTAGAATTTCTTTAATTAAATCAGTACCTAGGCCTCTCCATCTATTAGAGAGCAGTTCTACCAATATGTCCGGTAAGGGACCTGGATCAGAATGTTGGCTCTTAAACAATGTAATGAGATGCTGAATCATGTATACACTAGCTAATTTTTGTTCATCAGGGGAAAGGTTCAAAAACGTCTGAGCTACTGCATCATCATTATATGTACTGGAATTGTCAGCCCATTGTACGGCGGACCGGGCTAGTTCTTGTTCATCCATGGAATTGAGTACATGGTACCCCATTCGATCTTGAAGTATTTTATCGGTAGCCTGAAACATATGTTCAGGAGAACTTGGATTTGATATGGCAGAGAGAAAAAGTCTCTTGCTTTCTGGACGTATCGGACGTATTGCATTATTAAAGGGTCTTCCCTTACCTACATATGCTATCATTTCTCTAGCTGGTAATTGTGAAGTTTCTGCTGTGGTCTCTGGTTGTTCGTCCTCCTCCGAGGATTCATTCTTGTCTGTATCTATTTCTCTTTCAGGCTTCCTTCTTTCATGTATTTGTATTACTGCTTTTCGGATCCTTCTATACATGTTGTCTATACAACTCTGTTTATCATGCTTTCCGTCTGCTATATTCTGACCCCACTTGGTTAGTGCATCCATCTCTTCCTTGTCTACACCTGGCCTATCTTGTTCTCTTATTAAGCAGTTTATGAAGAAGCGTAATATACAACCTTGAGTGTCAACTTTCTGGTATGCCATGGCCTCGCCAATGCTTTCAGGACCTTCCCCCGTTTGGACAAAATGATATATTCTGTCTAGATGTTCAATCATTCCTGGTAATAACATTAAATAGTTTGCAACTCGTCATAAACGTACTGATGCTAGCATCATCCTATCGTTTTTACCGGGTACTGGATCATATCTGCAGTCTGTGAGGGGCTCTTTAAGTAATTCAGAACTCGCTGTTTGAGGTGTACGTTGCTTTGCTAAATCCCTGAAAGTCAGTCTATGTGTTGGCGGCGGGGTCCTAAAAATACCTCCTGTCGCACCTCCTGAGGTGCCAGGTCCAAAAGGATTTAGTGGATGAATGCCAGGAAGAACGAGAGGGGAAGTAACAATAGGTGCGGGAAGTGTTGGGGGAACAGGCGTAGGACGTTGAATGGGTGGAGTTTGTTGTTGCGGACCTGGGGGTAGATTATCTTGGGGTGGGAGACCGTCAGCAGGTGCAGGTGGTGCGGGTACATGGGCAGGTGCAGTAGTATAGGTAGGAGCTACATCGTCTAAATAGGAAGAAATAAAAATGTCTGCTGCGGTCTTGTGATGTAATGTAGTCGGAACCAATGGAGGGGGCAGATCTTTTGGTATTTCCGGAGTGGCCTTAGGTAAACCCTCGGCCAAAAGAGGATACATACCATTCACAAGGGTGTTTCGTTGTCTGTCTACTTGTTCTGCTTTAACTCGTATTCCTTCTTCAACTAGTGCGTTTTCTCGGGCTTTATCTGAATCTTCTCTATGTTTCTCTGCTTTTCTGAGTTCTTTCTCTGTACGTCTATGAGATTCTTTACGCCACAATTCTATAGCGTCTTTCTGAGATTGTCTGGCCTTCTTTTTCCATAACGCTTCTTCTACTCTAATGATGCAATCTGCATCCCATGTCCTGTAACGGGCCATCTGTATCTCTCGTCTAGGTTCTTAGTATAATCGGCCCATAAATCTAGATATAAGATGGCATTTAAGCCATGCTTATGGTACATACAATTTCCGGGAGTGTCCCTAGGTGGGACAGGAATCGCTTCCTCTAATATCCCTTTCCTAGTTCCTATCTGTCTTAATTTGGAAAACAGTGGCATCTTGGTATTCGGTACTTGATACTTACTTGAACCTGAACACACTTTTAACACAGAAACACAGTAATGTATATCAAACAGTCACTCATACCACGACATTAATCACATAGAAACATTTTGAACACAGATTAACTAAGCTTGAATTCTATAACGAAAGCAAAAATCGAACTGTTAAAGGCACTAATTACTTGATATACTGCTAAACAGTACAGATACACTGCTAAAACAGTGCAGACCGGGTCTGTGTACCCAAACCCGTCTTGACCGGATGCATAGTAATGCACCCGTCTAGATGCGTCCCCAGCAACGGTACTCACCGGGAAGCACGGAACGGAAGGCCTCGGAAAACTCGTCTGGACTGGACCGGCCTGGACTCGACTCGACTCGTGACGTCACAGGCACGTCGGAACTGGTGGGCCTCTAAACACCTCGGATCTTGCTCTCTTGGCTAGGCTCTGGTCGGGATCCTCCGCACTCCTTACCGCCTCGTCTGGGTGTCGATCGCAGTCTCAGTCACCTCCGTTGGCCAGAGGGAGATACAGGAAATCCTGCGGGTACGCGTAATTGTCCGTCTTGGCTGTGGCAGGGGGCTAGGTTTGCAACGCACCGCCGGCGCGTAAGGTAGGGGAGGGGTCCCTATTCGGGCGCCAAATGAATGTGGTAAATAAATATTTACCGTCTGAATTTCTATGCAGTGAAGTTCAATAAAATAACTCAGTCGAAAATAAGAGGCAAAATCCGTGATATCTGAGTTTCAAAATGGGTTTTATTCCATAAAATGGAATGGTTCGAACCAGGGTATCATGTTCCTTTCACCATAAAGGATCAGGAAGGGATAGAGCATACTTTATTGACAGAATACAACTTTTATAGTTAATGCATATAATGGTGATGGATACAGAAGGCGTAACAGCTGAGAGAAACGAGATAAGAACACATGTGCGTAACAGAAAGGCGTGCACGAGGGCGTACACAGAGGTGTCTGCTAGAAACGTCACATGAAAGTGTCACAAGTGGGTGGATACATAGTGGTATCTTGCAGTGTCAGCAGAAATCTGTAGCAAGGATGCGCGCGCAGCAGCATGACGTGTGACTGACGTGAGGCTGGAGGGTGCAGGGGACTTGACATTTAACACTAGAGGAAAGAGACAGAAGTCTGGCATGTCAGATCGACTCGTTCCTAAATCATATCTGATATCTTGTGTTTGCGGAACCATATTATCTAGAAGGAAAAGGTCTCTCGGGCAGAGGCTACTCTATACTGACTATTAATGCGTGCATATGTGACTACGTGTCTGCGTGTAATGCGAGGGGCCATGGGCCTACCATGGTAACAGGAGCAATGAATTACTTGCATGGAGACAGAGAGGCCGGGCCCTTTGCTCTGCAGCCGGGGAAATGTTTATCTATTCTGCTAGACTGGAATGTGTTTTCGAGGAGCTGAGCTCGGCTATACTGATAACTTGAAGGCAAAATACTGTCTTTGGCAGGCAAGCAGGCCGAGCCGGGCACCGCTCGCCGTGCAGGGAGTAGGACAGAGGTCAGGGAGGCATCCCACGTTGCAGCTTTTCAGGAGGCAGAGAACAGAAAGGGCTCGATGGCAGAAATCAGGGCCTAGCTCTGCAAGACTAGGAAAAACGTGAGAGTGCACCATGAAAAGACGTTGACAAGGCATACTTAGGAACTGAATTATCGATCCATTCATGGTGTATCTGAAAGAGGACATGTTAACGTTGGACGCAAATGTATTTGCGTTTTCATAGCAGGTCGAGGAGGGAAGTTACATGCACTTTAAGCTCGTACATGGAGACGGTGGGGTTCACGTTAGGGGACACAATTGACCATAAAAATTTATATTACCTCACCACTCCCAACTGTCTCCAATATGACCCCCAGTTCAACACATTAAAGCTAAATAGAACGTTCTCACAGGTATGTTATCAAGAAATATAGTGGGCAGAACCCTGCTATGGTAAAGCCTCAGCTTGGTGTTGATGCAATATTGAAATTACCTCCACACATTGTTCAGCACCCAGAAGGCATTCCTGGGCTTGTTTAGTCAGCTCTTGATGTCATTGCCTGCCCGTACATCATTCAGTGGTGGCTGGTGACATTTGAAAGTGGTAGGGGGTAAAATTTTGGTAGGACATTTATATAGTGAGAGACCCGAGCAACCACCTCTCTTTCCTCTTCAGCACCCTCTTTTCACTCTTCCCCCGAATGCACTTTCTCACATCTCCCTCACTTCACCACTTCCAAACATACACTGCATTTACTCACATTTAAGCAATTTATTTCCATTTTTTGCCCTGTAAATATTTTGCCATCTGTGCACCCCTTTCACACACATTTATGCGGAATTGTAATTGCAACTTGAATACATAACCATTGTAGGTACCTTGCTTTGGCTTCAGAGTCAGAACACTCAAACAAAGCCCCTCATAAACACCTGGCACGGCTCAAAGTATGTACGGAAAAAACATACAGAAACACAGCATGATTAAATAGCTAACTCTAAAAAGGAGAGAAACTAATACACTGACATGCATGCCCATATTGTTTTTAACACTCATCATCTGCAAATCAATCTTTGTTTTAGGCATTAATTTTGTTAAGGGCATGAAACTAGGGACAGTTTTAATTCCAGAGAGCAGATAACTGTGCACTGCAGATATCACTGGCTTAGCGCTTGACTGGGATATTTGGATCAACTTCACAAAGGAAGAAGAGCCCTGGCCTGCTCATCTTTTGGATCTATTTCACAGGGAAACAAATACAGCAGCTCCACTTCTAACAAGGCCAGCGACATGCAGCCAGAGCCTGGGGTGTCACAGTGGGGGAGGTTAGCGTGATGAGGAGGCCTCAGCACAATATACATAACAGAAGATTAACATTCAAACCATTTCTGAGAACAAGGCACCAAAACACACATGCTTGCATCCACTCCTACGTGTGATGAATGGGAAAGTGTGGGAATAATGCCTGTGAATGACTGATGGCTCAGGCAGAGACGATGACTCTGACCCCCTACACCATCATGCTAAAAGCATCACTGGCCAATAGTGAATACAGCCATGGACTGCAATGGCAGTGAAGGGCTTTAGAACAGTAAGCCTTGTGTCCTGTGTCAGAGTTCAGAAAGTTGATTTACTGCCTGGCTTCCGTCTCCTGCTTCAGAGCAAGCCAGGGTAGGCAGCCTGGGACAGACAGCCCAGATTTAAATACATCGATTTGTTTAGAGATATGATCATATCTCTAAATAAATCGATCTCTATGCACTCAGAACATACCAGAGGTTTTCAACAAAGACCCCTTTTCTGCTAATTGTTTGGGCTTTAAATAAGACAAAGATAACAGCCAGTGAATGCCCAAGTGCTCCCATCTCTTTTTTGTTTTGACAGCACTGCCTTTCACATAGAGCCCTTTTCATAATCCAGAGGTGTCAGCAACATTTTACACATTTGCTCAGTTGATATAATCACTGAAACTCCCAGTACCCTGAGAAGGAATTCCTACTGTGGATTATCAAGTCGCCCTATTCTTATTTGTTTAGGGATCCCTTCTGTCAATATCACATCAAGCAAACGTATCCCATATGAGGATAAATGAAAAACCTCTGCATCGTATCCGTTTTCTTGAGGATATTTTTGTGTCCCTACTGTCAAATTAGAGGACCTTGGGCTATTAATTTCAAAGTATACAAGATGACCTCACACTCCCTTGGGTGTCATGTTTCATCATCAGTAATCCTGTGCTCACCAAAGAATCCTCTATTTGCAGGCGGCCCTAAGGCGCGTAGAGAGCCCTTGCAGGGAGGAAAAGGATCCAGATGAGGATTAAAAATCCTGCTCACCTCCCCTATAGATATTTTACTTTAGTAGGCAGGTTGTGAGGAGAAGGTTAAAAAGGGAATACAGGACGTGTACGAAACTATTATGCTTCTTACATTCACTTAGGTCAACGTCTTTCAGCCCTCTCGGTGGCCCAGCGAGGGTCCGGAGCTTTCTTTAGGACCGGAATCCTACTTTCCCTAAAATGAATCCATGTCTTGTACAAACACCTCCAACACACATACATAAGTATCAGTGTACATTCTCCTATGGGATTAAAGTTTTGCTTATCATTTAGTATTCATGAGATCCTAGTTACATGAATACTAGAAAAACAATTATACAACAGAATTAAAGACATTGGAACTAAGTAATAATTGAAAACACAGGATATGCAAACAAACATAAATAGGGAGAACCTCAGTCTCCCATGGGAAATATGCTTTGCCGTCTCTGTAGACTGCAACTTTTGCGTGATTATGGTAAACATTAAAAAGTGGTGAGTTACCACTCCAACTCTATCAAAGGTGGATGCTTGTGGCTATGTGTGAATACACTGTGCAATACAATCCACCCATTCCTTTACCTTTACTTTGAGATATTCAAATATTATGGAGGAGTCAACAAGAGGCGCCTTGTAGTCATACACTGCAGAGAAACGTGTAAGCAAACAGTGGGAAAACAGGATATTATACATGAAAAAATAATTTGGAACGTTCTCATCAAGGTCACTTATTTCTTCAAAGTTCTCACCCTGTAAATGCAGCTATTATGCACCTGTACTCCTCCCGGCATTAATGGAAGCTGGTTTGAGTCACCTGTTTGAATGCACTCGGTAGCTTGACTGTGCAGTGTCCAGGTGACATCATTACACGCTGAACACAGGTGCTTGGAAAATGAAGTCCTTAGAGCTGGTAGGGTAGTATGCATCAAAATAACAACACAAAAGAAGATGTCTATGCCATTGAATTATGTGTCTAGTGCAGGCATTTGGTAATGTTGACCCTAAGAGTTTGTATCCTGTTTGCGCTCTGTGGCACTGCTGTGCGACATCCAATGGACTTCATTATGCTCCCAGTGCTTGAGAAATGTAGTCCTTAAAGCACTTCTGGTAATCAATCAGGCCAAAGTATGCGTCTATGGCAGGCCTTTGGAAAAGTAGACACAACACGGAGAGCAGAAATATGCGCTCGTAGCACATAATAATTACGCACTTATATAGCGCAGGACTACCCGGAGGCATCTCGGCGCTTGTACGAATACTGCCGAGGAACCCTTCCTGGCCTTTCCCAGTGAGGAGCCCACTCCTGGGCACCCCCAAGGTGAAGTCAGGCATCCTCAGCGTTGTTGGGGCCGTTGTAGAGATTAAGCAAGCTATTGCCCAGAGGTGGGCTCATGATCAGAATAGGCACCAAGGGGAGAATTATCAGGTCCGAGGAAATTGAGCCCGAGACCCGCCGAGGCGGGAATTGAACCCTGGTCCTGGCCAGACTATTGCATCAGGGTCTGCCGCTCTAACCATTGAGCCACACTTCTCTAATAGGGGGCACACAGAGTAATGCTCATATCTGTACTGATTTAAAACAATCATGCAAAAGGAGTTTTCTGACTATAAATAAGCAAAATAGGGTTCACAAAACCCCAATTATACTGTGTCACTAAATGACATGCCTGGAAAATGTTGATCCCAGGTGCACTCACCAAGAATATTGTATTGAATGGCTTTAAGGATCCGTCTGATTATATTATGCCAATGCCTACAACTATGTTGTGCAAGGTCCTAATTAATTTAAAAGAAAACCCAGGGAACTGGAATCCCAATTCTAAGATGTGTAAAGTATAACATCTGTTAAGGTTATTCTGAGTCCATCAATGAATGGACAAATAGAACGTGTCACTTTCTTCTCCAAAAATCCCTCTCTAATGAGCTGAAAAAGCTATGTCATTCTCATGATTGTTCAAAGGGGTAAAAATAGTTACCATATTAGATAGATCATCTCATATTCTGTGTCTATAAGATATATGATAATTTCTATTTGGTAAGCTGTAACCATGGTATGTCATTATTCAAACCATGTATCTGTGTTTTAAGGCGGTACATCCACTGTTGCTCCCTCCCAAGGAATATCTGTGTGATGTTACCAATTGGTCTCGGTGTTATCTTTTCTAATATTACCCACATGATATCGCTGTCGGTGTGGTTGTGCTCAATGAAATGTCTGTTATGCATGTGGAGCTCTTTTTACACTGAATATTAATATGGTGTTGACTAATCATCGAACAGATTTAGGGTGACGTCATTAAAATATATCTCCTCGCTGAGCAAGGTTGTGTAATCATGCAGATAACATTTTCAGTGTTACAATTCGTGTGATGTTTATTGACCTATGGGCGGTCTGTCCCAATGCCTATCTTTTTGTATGTTTTGGTGAAGGGGTAGACTGCGCATGTTCCACACTGGAAATGGCCGTACATGGGTGTTATGCTCCATAAGGTATCCATGTCTTTTGAGTTAATTCAGGGGGCCTTATGAGGTGTGTACCAAGTATGGGTGAATTTTGTGAAATCGCGAATTCTTTTGCAATTGCACTATACTCAACTGGAGTACTTTGTACTAGCTAATCAGTAAGCGCTACCTGGTTGGGTAAATGTATCGTGCTTTTCCTGAACTACAGCTGTGTAAAAGCCCAGAAGAGTTGTCTCCAGTGACCCCGTGTGTCTGTAACTTTGCCACCGTGCCCATAGGCGCCGAGGTCCCTCGAGTGAGCTGTCCATCACAGTGGGGGAAAGGGCGGGAAGAGGTTGCATAGCCTAGTGTGTGTGGGGCCAGGCTTCTGTACGAGTTCACATGCCTCTTGTTTATAAAGGTCAGAGGCCGATCAGCGCAGCAGATGAGGAGAAAGCAGTAAGTGCTACCTCGTTGGGTAAATGTATCATGCTTTTCCTGCACGAAAAAGTAAAAAAGAGAAAAAAGGGGGGATTGAAGAAGATGAACAAGGTAGGGGAGGGTGGAGGGAAGAGTGACCGGAAAGAGGGCCGGAGTTAAATGAGGAAAGAATGAAGAAGGTAAGAGAGAGCAAATGGCCGGAGAGGAGTTCACTGACTATTCAAGGGCAAACCCCACAGTCCCAAGACCTCGGCCACGGGGCAGTGGGAAACCAAGGACTAAAGAGGCTTGAACAGTTCTGGGGAACCACGGTGGCCATTTGTGGAGGAGGGGGTCGATTCTTCAACAGTTGTCGCTAGGCACTCAATGTCCATTCTCCTGCAGGAAAGGCTCCCAAACCAAAAGAAATGTCTACACCTGGTCCTATAGGTTATATTTTTGATGCATTCGCATGAGGCTCTCTGTACATGGCCAAAAGCCTCATGTGTGAGTGGGACTGTGGAGCACCAGTGCCAGAGGACAAAGGTTTTAGCTGCAGCAAGTGCCGTGGAAGTGGCTGGTCCTCGTGCTGAGACAGGGGAATCAGCGGGGTCTGGCGCATGGTCAGGTGTCGGACTAGGCTTGCAGTTTTGTTGGTGTCCAATTCCATTTGTGTAGGCACTTAAAGAGACACAATTTCAGCCAAGTTTCCCTTGCCCTACGGTATAATGCCTCCAGCAATTTCCCCAATCCTCTGGCTTGTACTCCACTTGCAGGTGGGTCTGCCACTTGAGGCAAAGATTGTGTGCCAGGGGCAAGGAGAAAAGGTGGTGCATTAATAGGCAATAGAAGCCGGATGTCACCCCTTATAAACATCCCAAATTCCATAGGAAGGAGACCACGGGCTAGCCTGAAGGGACCAGGGTGTTGTGCCCAAACAGCAGGTGATGTAATGGTGCAGATGGAGGTAGTACCATGACGGATTATGCAGGAGGCCATACTCCTCTCGGAGTGTTGCAAATGAATTGAGAGTGCCCTGGTTAAGCACGTGTTGAAAGGGTGCACACTGGTGGCACACCACACACATCAATTAAACACAGCACCCCCAACATGCAGGCCAGTATTACCCCATATGGGCTCATGGTCATGCAAGCTGGAGCCCATGGAGAAGAGGAAGTGGGCTTGAGCCTATGATTTACAACTGTCTTGGTATCATGGATTCTGCAACATTAAGAATCATCTTTGAACTTTAATTTTTCACAATAAACACCAGATGTCTATACTTAAAGGACTTTTCCAGTTTACTAGGAATATATCCACTTGCCCTGACACATTTTTGCATCTACCTAACAAATGGGTGAGGGGTTCCCCATTACCAAGGACACGTGCCAATATACTTATCCTCATTGAACACGGTTCAAGCAAACAATCAGGATCCATCTTCCTTTTAATTCTGAAGCATACCATCAGCAAAAGCTGAAGTGGGGCTGTGGGAGAAGTAGTTCTTCAGTCTCTAGGCATGCCAGATTTTAGTGGGGAGCAGGGTTTGTGATGACCTCTTTCCTGAGTAAGCTACGCCACCACCCAGATGGCCTTGTCTTTGCCACTCTGAATCCTGCTGGGGTGGTCCTGCAACCTATCTGTGCCTCTAACCCCCAGGTGCTCTCCTCCTCATGCTACAGGGGTGGGGCATCTTCCGAGTGGGGCCATGCTGAGGAATCTACACGCACCGTGTTCATCCCCTGGTTATGGAAAACATCCGGAACTATCGCTGTTCCTCAGGGTCACTGAAGTACTTTGACCTTCTGTCCATCATGATCCTCGTGCATGTGGATTCGTAGAGGTCCAACTTAATGTCCAATTTTTGCAGTAACGGCCGAAAGTTGAGGAAGGCCCTCCAATCGTTCATTGGTTACCTGGGAGAAGTCCACTGCATTATGTAGCTCCTGACCCTCAAAGTCATAGGGTCCTTGGGTCTGGGCCATGGAAATGAGTTGCAGAACCTGCTCATGGCTGAGGAAGCAGGTAATGAGAGACCGCACTCGCCCGGTGCTATCGACTGCTGTGGACCAAGTTGATGCTCCCTCTGTACCTCCAGAGGGTGGGAGAAGGTCAGCCCAGTGAGAATAGGGAGGAGATCCCTCAAAAACCACGGGTGTCAGATCCCTCCACGTGTTCCGTAAATCTGAAGAAACAGAGATTGTCCCTGTGGCTCCGGTCCTCAATGTTGATAATATTATATCTGAGGTGCCACAATTCAGAGTCCCGATCCGGAACCCAGTTGAGACGATCCTCTATGATTCACAATCGGTGGTCTTTTCCCTCCACTATGTCATTTAAACCAGCTATGTCTGCACACATAGATCTCAACTCTGCTGTAAGGTTGGTTACCTTGGTGTACAAGCCCTCCAAGTGTCGGCCTACGTTGATTATCTCCTGCATGATGTGGCCCATTGTGGGGTCTGAGGGGGCAGAGGCCAGAGATGGGGTGGTCAAAGCTGTCAAAGCAGAATCCGACGAGGCGCTGGGGGGACGTGACTATGAGAACACCTCTGTGCAGAGCAGCTGTTAGTAAGACTTACAGAAAGGCATCTTCGGGTACAAGGGCAGGAGAAGTAGATGTGGGCTTCCAACAGAAATATGTGCATGCCATGCCTGGACTAAAGAAAGCTGGCAGCAAGCACCCAGAGCCAGCCGTAATCAGAAGGATGGCCTGAGTGGGTGGGTATAGTAGAGAAACAGCACCACTGAAGGCCCACAGGAGAGAAGGTGAAAAGGTAGCTGACTTCGAGAGGCAGCTACTGGGTCTGAGGCAAGGGGTGTAACTGGCCCCCATGGGTCTCGAGTTCAAGTGGACCTTTTACTGGGCCCTATGCAGTGTCGTGCTCCAACCACACCAAGCATCCCAATAAGGGGATTACCGACTATACTGTCCCCGGCCCTCACAATGGGGCCAGACTCACACGGCAGGGAAGCAGGAGAAAGAACAAGGTGAAATGAGGGTGAGCAAGGTCAGGGCCCATTTAGGAACCAAGGCGGGGCAGCTGGTGCAACTTGATGAACATGACTGCCCCAAAGACCTTGGTTAATACCCTCGGCTCCTCACCATTTGGTCCAGTTACACAGGCCCTCCGTCAATGGGTGAGTGAAGCTGCCAGGCGGGATGGTAGTCATATGGTAGTTGTCATCATTGTGGTGACCAACAACAAGGCCAGGAGACAATAGGGAGTAGCAGGGGCCCGTGTTGCGATGGGAGACCTCCCAGGTCTTGTTGTTCCAGGTTGGTGAGAGGGACCCTGGGACAGGGGGGCTCCAAAAGGTGGCCAAGACGGGATTGAGGGATTCAAGCATGCCCATGGGGTTGCCACCAGAGATGTATCACAGATAGCAAAGTGAGGAATGCAGAATGATGAACTATGTGTGCCGCTTGATGATAGCCCATCACGCTTGGTGAAGGTGAGCCTGCCCTCCTGAACAGGCCCATCTGATGTAGGATGAGGTCCCCTGGTGGGGGTGAAGAGGGATAGGGATAAACCAGAAGCTCAGGCCCTCACCGCCATAGGCTGGGTGAGCAGAAAGTCCATGAGCCTCAGGGCCCGACCCAGGGCCTGCTGCAGAGCCACAAAAACCATGGATGCCCAGAGGGCACAACGGATGACAGCAGCTGCGGCAGGTGCTGCTGCAACAGAAGGTCTGAGTTGCCGGCCGCTACCCTGTTACATAGACCGCATCATCTCCCTATCATCGCAACCCAATTGTGCAGGCACCTCTGGACGGGGAAACAGGCCTACTGGGCGGTTGCGATTTTTTAACCCCTATCACCAGTGGGGTCTGTGGACCTCTCAGGGCAGGCTCCATCAGAGGCCACTCCCCAGTCAAACAGCCCAAGCCATTTCCAGATAATTGTTACACGCCTGGACAGCCCCTCTTCAGTGGGGAGACGGTTGGCCAGGCGTTCCCAGCAACATTACTGGCGAGGTTCAGGGGTACTCCATAGCAAAAGTTTCTCCCCCCAAAGCCACCTATGCATCAGGAGTATAGCCTCAGCCCCCAAGGCTCCCCAGCGTTGCGGACCTCCGTCAATAGGCGGTCAGACCATGTCCCCAGTGCCCTTATTCTTGTAAACAGTTTGTGACTCTGGAGTATCCTGAGAAAAACTCTAAAGAAATGGGCCAGTTTGCATTTTAAATTTAATTTGTTGATTTTTTTGGGTTAGGACGCATCCTCGTCACTTATTCATAACTTCAAGCTCCATTTCAGTGAGGGCTATCGGACTCAAATTAACCACTAAGTTATTGCTCTGCTAGGGCCTGCCTCTATGTCTGATAGGCTGCAATCTTTGGTTCGCCTGCCCACTTTACCTTGCGGTTCTCTTTCTGTTTTTGTTTTCCCCTGTCCCTTCCCCTTTATTTTCCTAAAAGAGGCGGTCTTGCATATTAGAAGGGGAGCCTAGGCTGAAAATGTGCGTGAGCCGGATGAGAATCCCAGATATGGGAGGCCCAAAGGTGGCAAATATGGTTGATATTGCATTTCCTCATCACCACTGCTATAGCTACCATCAGAACTAAACGACCAATCGATTGGTGTAGGTTGTCTCCTTGTGTAATGTTTATTGATTTGCTGTTGTGTGATGTTGTTTTCTTTGGTGTAATATTCATCATTCGTATATGTATAGATAGTTATGTGGCTGGATTTCTTAATGTCTTTTTGCAATTTGTAATCTTTGACTGAGTTAGAAATTCCCTTTATTTGTGCCATTTTAGCAGTAATTACTTCAAGTCTCTTCTTAAATGTTGATATTTGGACTATTGTTTTGAGATTACTTTCGCTCTTCTGTATCTTTTTAAGCATTAGGGCTGAAATTCTCTTGTCCCTATTGATGATTAATATGAGCCAGTCCCTTGTACATTTCCAGGGGATATACGACCAGACCTTTCAGAAGTTCAAATCATTCAAGAAAATGCTAGGTTCATTAGTCACCATAAGTACTTTTGGAACCATGAAGTGTCATTTTTATTTGGCTCCCAGGGCCGGCTTTAGCGCTGATGGCGCCTGGTGCGACGATCACTTTTGGTGCCCCTTCGTCCCATGACCACCTCCTCGGATTCCCTCCAGACCACCTTCAAGAGTGCCCCTCATCTCTCCCATCATAAGATATTGCTAAACACAGTGCCCTCCTTAGATCACAGTAGTACCCCCCACAACAGGTCAGCACCTAGTGCGACCGCATCAGTTACACTACCCTAAAGTCGGCCCTGTTGGCTCCTTTTGAGTTGTGCCAGTGTTTCCCAATCATCTGCCTAAGGCAAGGATTGTTTCACATACATACCACTGAAAATTAAGGGGGCCATGTTAACAAGGAAAGCCCAGCCAGGAAGAAACAGACAATCTACCTGCAAGCTTGCGATGGAAACTGTCTCCCTTGACATCTAAAATAGAAACAAAAGAAACAGGTAAAGATCTGATCGAATCTGATAGGGGAAAGCAGAAAGAAGTCATAGAAACAAAAGACGGACTTCTGATTTTACGGGGACTCAAGAAGGTACAAGAAAGAGAAGAAGGACAAAGAAAACTATACTAGGGGGGAGGAGACAGAAAGGAACGCGTTCATGGACGAGCAGAGTACTGGAGGGGAATACAAATGAAGGGAGAGGAAGGCACCTGTTGCATCTGCCGCTGCACTCATTACACTCATGAGAGTGCGCAGCAGTTAAGGGATGCCAATATGGCAGCACTGTGCAATCTGTGTTGCATAGGCCGCCAAAATAATTACAGGAGGCGGAGATGCATTTTATTGTGTCGTTGCGTGGGTGGCTCTGCTGCCGTTCACGCCTGCATACAACCTATTTATTTACACACCCGCGCAGCATGGGTAAAACCAATAAACAAACATGGTCGGGGGTTCACCACTTTCACCTCGGGACCAAGGTACAGCCAATGGGCTCACCCAACACAAGTATCGCATTGCGATACAACATTGCTACCCAAAACAAAACAGGTATCAAACTTTATTAATAACACCACTGGGGACACACCAAACCTGATTCTAATGACCCCAGTCCTTGAACATGTCTGGCTAGCAGTAGAAGTCTTTTAGTCAGCTGGAAGGCTCGGGATTGGTTAGCAAACCATATCAGCTGTGAACTCCTCGGCCCGACGCCAGTGTCAGGCGCCGCAATTTTCTCAGGTGCAGCTTGAGCCCGATCTGGCCCATAGGAATCTTGGCCTCGGGCTTCACACTGGTCCGGGGGCATTCTAGTGCAGGCTCGTCCTCCCAGTCTGATTCGCATACAGTCCCATTTGATTGACTCACACCAGCATCCCAGTTCCCATGGAACTTCATGAATGCGGACACATTTTGGGTTATCCGCTCCATGCCTCTGGTTGTTGTTACTTGGGTCCCATGGATCTGAGTGATGCGCCACGGATCCTTTTCAAACTTGAGTTGGAACTTGCTGCCAGGTTGCCTGTCCTGGATTAGCACCAGGTCTCCTGGCTGCAATCTGGATTTTTCAGCTCAACTGTGGGCACTGACTTGATCATATGCTCTTTGTTGCAGCCAGTGTACATCCGGGTCATCCACCCCTTCCGGGATCTACTGAGGGTGGTGTGGGATGGAGTCTGTCACTACTCTTCCCATTTATAAGTGTCCTGGGGCTCTCCCCGTAGTGGCATGCAGAGTCTGTCGGTAGTCTCTAAGAAATGAATAGATATACTGTTTCACTGACTCCCCATTGGTGACAACGATTCAGATCACCATATTCAGAGTTCTCAAAAAGCAATCCGCTTCACCATTGGCCTGGGGCCACTTAGGGGTTATCTTCCGGTGACAGATTCCTTGAGATGAAAGATAGGATGGAAACTCTTGACCCAGAAAAGGAGGACCATTGTCAGTTTTGAGTTCTCTGATGACCCCATGAGTAGCTATCACTTTTTCCAGCTTTGTGATGACATTTCCGCACTTAGAGATAACAGAATCTCTACTTCTGGGTACTTCGAGTAATCATCGATGATCACCATGGAGTGTTTTCCATCGGGGAGGATTCCAAAATCCATGCTGGCACTCATCCACAGACATTCAGGTCGCCGTTCGGTCACAATGGGTGCCGGAGGATTTGGGTCCCCTGTGGCCTGACACGACTGACATGATCTTATGGTTTCTTCCACCTTCTTGTCCATCAGGGGGATCCAGAACTTAGTCCTCAACCGACTCTTGGTTTTCATCATGCCCTGATGGTCAGCATGTGCAAGTCCCACTTCCATGTCCACAAGAGTGGATGGAATAACCAGTCTATGTCCTCGGAGGAGACATCAATGGGGATTAATGCTCAGTTCATGCCTCACGAGATACAGGCTGTCCAAGATTCTTCGGGCTTCCGGAGTGAAAGTGACTCCGTGGCTTTGGAGTTGTTGCCACTTGGTATTTCTTACAGCCTCCACTGACTTCTGTAGGCATTCGTCCTGAGGAGTCGCTTGGCATAGTTCACCCAGAAAGAGCGGTAGCGGGCGCGATCTGTCTGCGATGTGACAGAGGTACTCTTCTGTCTCCTTTGCCTCCTCCATTTCACTGATGGTTGCCTTTCTGGGATGACGTGATAGGTAGTCTGCTGGATTACTTGTTCCTGGCTGGTACTCAATCTTACAGTTATACTCCTGCAACGGCGTATGTGCGGTGGAGGTTTTAACGCCGTCCCATTGAACAGCGGGATCAATGGCTTTTGTTCAGTGGTGACGAGAAATGGTTACCGTATACATAGAAATGGAAGTGCCTGCACCCCCAGTGTACAGCGATGGCCTCCTTCTCAAACTGGGAATATCTTTGTTCTGTAGCAGTCAATGACTGGCTTGCGAAAGCCACAGGAGCCCACTCTTCTCCTTTTTGTCTCTAGAGGAGCACTGCCCCAAGCCCATGGGGACCCGCATCGACAGCAACTTGTATGTGTTGGTGGCGATCAAAAATTGCAGCGTCGTGTTGCTAGAGATGGCGTCTTTGGTAGCTTGAAAAGCGACCTCCTGCTCCGGGCCCCACGACCTTGGGGTGGATGTTTTGGTGAGTTCTCTCAGGGAGGTGGTGAGTGAGGAGAGATCCTTGATAAACCTACTGCAGTAGTTCACCATTCCCAGGGAACTGTGCATTTCCGTTATGTTGGTGGGAGCTGGGGTCTCTTTGATGTCTTGAACTTTGTCTGGATCCGGAGCAACTCCTTCTGCGGAAAAGCCATACCCAAAAAATTTCAGCTTCCTTTGAAGAAACTCACACTACTCTTTGTGCAAGGTAAGTCCTGATTCTTGAATTCTCTGGAGTACCTGACTAAGTTGAGCATTTTGTCCGCCTACGGACTTGGCATGGACCAGAATATTGTTGCTCACATTTACGACTCCTGGGAAATCCGCACGGAGCTCTTGGATAGTGTTATGAAACACTTCAGCAGCGCTAGAGATTCTGAAGCTTAAAAGCTTGTAGCACCTCAGTCCAACATGTGTGGAGAAAGTTGTTATGTATCGGGACTGCTCGTCAAGGACTAACTGGTGATACCCAGCTCTTAGATCAAGCTTAGAGAACCAGCTGGCTCCACTGAGTTCCCCGATCAGGTCATCTATGGTGGGTGTCAGATGTCTTTCCCTCTTGATGGCAGTGTTCAGGATTTTCATATCCACAAATATTCTGACTTCCCCTGGCTGTTTTGGCTTTTTTGCAACCACTGTCAGAGACACCCAGGGTGTCGGACCAAATGCCTTCTCGATGATTCCAGCTTCTTCCAGCTTGCACAGCTCCTTTTATACATGTGGTCATAGATAAAAAGCGACCCTCCTGCGCCAAAGAGCAACAGGTTGTACCAATAGATCAATGCGATCGTGTAGCTGTTTGTCACACTGACACCCGATGCCGTTAAATACTTGCGTAAATTCATCCAGTATCTGTCTCACGCCCTATTGATGGATGCCAAAAGCATTGTCATACACTATTGTGGTTTGGTAATTTTCCTTTTATGACTAGAGGCTTTGTTTGGCCATATGCAAACACCTTTACCTTGGCCGGCTCAATACTGGGGTAGACGGCATCTCTCTGTATGCTTCCCAGGACATAATGTTTATGGTGGCTTCTGTGTCGATTATTGCTGTTGATGGGCCCCCAGCCACTAGGACTTGGCACTGTGGGAGGCATGTGTGGGTGTCAGCTGCCAACCCCACAGTGAAGACTGAGTGTACTGTGTGTTCCTCTCAATTATCATCGTCCAAGTCACTGCCTTGTTCCTGAGACTCAGGAATCATGTTGACTTGAGGCCTTCTCACTTGCCCCCTGCTGGATCAGCACACTTTCATAAAATGGTTGAACTTTCTGCCGTCCGTACATTTTTTCCCTCTTGCCGGGCAATCAGATGGTCGGTGTGACGGCCCTCCACAGTACCCACACGGCTTGATCCTGAGGCTTCTTGTGCGAGCCATTGATAGTTCTTTGTTTCTCCCCAAAGTGAGTGTGTCTACCAGTGTCTTTCCAATTCTTCTAGTATTCTTTCCCGTAGTTTCGCTGATGTACACCCCTGTATGATTTGGCCCCTTATTTCCTCAGTCTCATCTTGAAAATTGCATGTTCCTGCCAGCTCTTTTGGACGTGCGTGGAAAATATCCAGGGACTCACCAGGCTTTTGCTGTGCTTGTCTGAATATAAAGAGTTCATAGTCCCGGTTTGCCATCGGTTCAAAGTAGGCATTCAGGGCCGCAATAAGTGTGAGACAGGACTTTGGTGCTGCCTCCGCTACGGTTTTCGCTATCTTGTGAATGTCTTTCCCTCCAAAATGTAGCAGCATGGCACGCTTCTGGGCGTTGTCCACCTTAGTCACCTCATAGAGTACAAGTACTACTCCACCCACTACTTCAGGCCCCCTCCACTACGAAAGGTTAAACGGCTGGTATGTGGGCCATAGTGCACTCCCTGACATGGACCTGACCACCATGTTTTCTCTGACCAGATCCCCAATCTTTGGAATCCAGACAGGTCTTGCTGGGACAGGTGGGTCTTCAGTGGTTGTTGGCTTAGACTTTATGTTACTTAGACTTTTTCTTGTTTCATTCAAGTCCTGTAAAACAGCCAAACGATCTTTGATATCAAAGGTTTTTTCTTCTACCACTGAAGTATGACTATCTAAGTCCTGGATTCTCATTCTAGTGCCGAACAATAGTTCGTATGGAGTGAAACCCTTTAGAGAATTTCTTGGCAGCTTGTTAAGACTACGTTGGACACTTGTTAGATGTTTGACCCACCCATCACCCGAACCTAATACCCTCGCCGTTATAGATTGCTTTATGTCACGGTTTTTTCTTTCCACAACCGCATTTCCCTCAGGATGGAAGGGAGAAGAGTACCGCAATGCAATGACCATGCTGCTCATGGCCTCTTTGTAAGCTCGAGAGCTAAACGCAGGACCCTGATCAGAATGTAGCATGCCACTTGCGTATGTGCCGATAAAGACTTGCAAATCTTTTATAACAGTTCTGGCGTCAGCCGAGCGCTGGGGCCACATCTTTAGTGAATCAAGTCTTAATAATTATGGGACCGCATTTGTCCGGTCGGACGTCTGCACATAGATAGCCTGATGCTGTCTAATTGTGGTGTCTGGGATTGTGCCTGGTCTGGTTCACAACTGCGATCTCTGTTGCAGTTCTCACAATTTATTGCAAAATTGTAAATTTCTACGCTCATCCCCGGCCACCAGTATTGTGATTGTAATTCTATCAGAGATTTCAGGATCTCTTGGTGCCTCAGACCCAATCCCATGTGTGCTTCTTGTATCAAGAAGATTCTCTGGTTTGTGTTTGGAATTACTCTATCCCCCACTCCAGGGATTCGAGCAAACGGAACGGAGTTCGCATCAATTATGTATGTATTATTGAGTGGATAGTTGAGAGGTAATGCCGCATAGTCGCCTTTTAATGAGGCTTTTACTGCCAGCATGGTTTTTCCATCTATTTGTTTTTCTGAACGCTTATTAGTGGCTACGGAAGCCGGTTGACCAGCCGCCGCTGTGGCTCTATCAGCCAATGAATTCCCTGCAACGTGAACGCCATCACGTCGATGACTCAGTGTATGTATCACGTGAGTCTTTTGTAGTTCTTTCTGTAAAAGAACTACTTGTTCCCAAAGCTTTTTATGCTTTATTGTGGCACCTGTGTCATCCTTGTAACCGTTTTGAATCCAAGTCTGCAGGTTCTTATTGTAAGATTGAACGCAGTAATGAGAATCACACACTATTAGTGTGGGGAATTCGCGATCAGCATTTTCAAGCGCCATCTTTAGGGATCTTATTTCAGCTCGCTGAGCTGTACTTTCTGAATGATTCTGTTTTAGTGACCAGTGATCTGAATTTACCCAAGCGCCAACGACCTTTAACAATCGCGCACGCGTTGTTGTAAATTTGCTTTTTCACAACAAAATGTTGTGCAAATCTGTCCGTGTGGATTACACAGGTGTACTGTTCTAGAGGCAGGATTTCGAATCGCAGAGGACATTCATATTCGTATTCCATATTTTCAAATTTTTTCATTTTCAGATCAAAATAGTGTTTCACGTCTTCTGCAGCAAGAGAATGTTCCCATTGTATCCATTTTGGATCTAATGCCACGGTTTTTAGATTGTGTGGACTTCTCAATGCCTCAATGGCTGATTCTGCTGTAAAAACAGTTATTCTCTTGCCTTGGGCTAGGGCTCTTTCTCTTGCTACAGCAGTTTGAACTGCTGTCAGAATTTTTTCTGTAGAACTGAATTTTATTTCAGCTTGTGTGTACAAATGTGATGTGTAAGCTATTGCTACCGTTTCTCCCTCATTAGAGGTCAGGTATGTGAATCCGCATCTTCCTGGGATGACTCAGATTACCAGATTGCGTTCGTTTGCGCGTGTTTGCAGTTTTGTTTTAGTTAACATGTCTGTCTGTAATGATCTCAAAATTTCTGTGTGTTCTTTAGTCCAATTATTTGGTTTGAAATTAGGTTTTATTAATTTATAGAGAGGTTTAACACTCTCTGCATAATTTAGAATGTATGTTCTTCCGAAATTCAGGAAACCTAGTATTGTTTGGAAGTTCTTCAGCGTTTTAGGTGTTTGGAGTACTGCACATTTCTCTAAGAAACTGTCTGCTAGGCTTTTGCCTTCACTTGATAATTCATATCCTAAAAATAGGACAGTTAGATGGGCTATTCTTGACTTTTTAAAGTTGAATTTGTAACCTTCGGATGCGAACCCCAGTATTATGGAGTCCACTCTTTTCAAGTGAGTCTCCAAGTCATCGTCTGTAAGATAGATGACATCGACATAGGATAATGCCTCATCATCATACATTTGTAGTAATTTTGTTACTCTTACTTAGAATAATCCTGGGCTATTCTTGAATCCCTATGGAAGCCGTCAAAATTGTTTTTGCGACCCCATTATTGAGAAAGTGGTCAAATACCTGCTTTCAGGGGCAATGTTTTGACAGAAGACTCCATTAGAGATATCTAATGTTGTTTTATATTTCTTGCGCACAATGTTATTCATTAGTGCTGCACTGTGTGAGTTTTGGACTGCAAAAGTTTTACAGCACGTGTTTAGATGTCTGTAGTCCAAAACTACACAATGTGAATCGTCTGGTTTGGAGACAGGAAACAAAGGATTGTTCATTTAAGAGTTGCATGTTTCAATCACCCCTTGATATTCAAGTTGATCTAAGATCTCCCTGACTTGCTTTTTAGCTTCTTGTTTAACTGGGTACTGCCTTTGTGCAGTAGGTTGATTTTTTTATTGGATTTTGTGGTGAGGAGAATCCTCATCCCATCCTACATGATTTTTATATAAGGCAGGGGCTTGGGCCACCGCCCATTTTCTTGCAAATGTGTAATTTTTATGAATTGGGATATGATTTGAGAAGGCAGGCATAATCATTTCTTCGCCATGAGGGCACTCCCTGACAAACTCTGGTGGCCAGTCTTTTTCAGCTAACAGGATATCATAGCCTTTAGAAAGATTCTCCCAAAAGAGACATTTTATTTTCCTAGTTTTATCTCCCTCTATACGTAATGTTATTTCATATAGTTTATGGGGCACGCTAACTCGCGTGTCTGCAGTTTCCACCTGAATGTATTCCTTCGTTTCCACTGTCTCCAGAAGATTCATCAGGATCTTGCCAGCTACGGTCACTTCTGCTGCTCTGTCTAGCATTGTCTGGGCCCACTCTCAGTTTTTCAGTTGTGTCCTCAGGATTCTCGGCATGTTGAATTTTAATACTTGCTACCTTCTTTCTGGGAAATTGTGATTTTTTACTATGATGAGCAGGTTCTTTGTCTTTGGACTTGACTTGCTCTTCCTTGTGTTCTGACCGTCCTCTTCTTTCCGATTTCTGTGAGGAAGTCTGAAAAGATCAAGAGGGACGTGTATCAATATCTTGATATCTGTCAGGTTTTCTTAATGTATCCCTATCTCTAAGATAGATGCATCATTGTAACATTTTGCGATTTCTTAATTGCGAAAATTAAGGAATCGTAATTAAGAAATCGCAAAATGCTATGCATCAAAAAATCGCAAATTATTTTGCGATTCGGTAATTTTCCTTAAATTGCGATTCACAATTTGCGAATTGCAATTAAGGAAAACCCTTCACATTGATTCCTATGGGCCAAAAGGCCCATAGGAATCAATGGGAAGGCATTCACATTTTGCGAATTTCAAATTGCGATTCGCAAAATGTGAATGCAATTTCAAGGGTGCAGGGGGGGGGTTCAAAGAACCCCTCCCTGCACCCCTGAAATTGAACTGTAAGTGCAATTTACACACACACATGACCCAAGGACATGTGTGTGTGTAAATTAAAACTTTCAAATATGCAACTAGTGCATGTTTGAAAGTGTTCTATAAATTAGCATGAAGTTCAACTTCATGCTAATTTCCCCCTTCCAAATTGCGAATTCGCAATTCTAAAGTAATCATGCATTGCATTTAAGAAATCGCAAAATTGCGATTTCTTAAATGCAATCGCAATTTTAGAAATCGCAAAATACCAAAATGCTTGATGCATCCCAAAAACGGGATTTGCATTCGCAAACAGCCGAATTTTGCGATTCGCACCGTTTGCGAATGCAAAAACCCTTGATGCATCTAGGCATATATCTTTTTTCAGAGGGCTCCCTTTGGGAAAACTTGTCCCCTCCGCCTGGAGACTTATTTCTCCCTTGGGGAGACCTCCCTTCTGGACTGAAATTGTTTTTCTCTGGGAGTAGTTTGTTTATTACCCTCCCATTTCTTCTTTTGAGAATTAAGATTGTTTTTAATAAAGGTTTTTTCAGGATTTTCAATTAGTTGGGGTTTTACTGGTTTACCACCCAAACTATCCCTGCCTAATTCTTCATAGCATTTTTCAATTATTTTAGCAAGCTCAAAAGGATGCTTTGCTATATCTGTTTCCTTCAATTTTTGGCGGATTGGCACACATGCTGCTTGTCCTTTTATGTTGGGTAATATTATAGCCGAGACCTGCTTGAAGTCTTTCAGTAATTTCATACCCAGAGTTAAAGCAGGTTCTGGACCGTATTCGTTTTGAATCTGTCTTAGTACATTTGATATAACCGCCATTGACGGAACACCATGTGTTTTTGTGTAGATAGAAGCAAAGACGGTGCCCCAAGTGTCACAGTCCTCCACACATGGTGCAATCCCCATTGGGAGACAGATAGTCAGAATTCTGTGTTTTTCGTGAGGGGTAGTATCAGGAAATACTGCCTCTATCTTTGTGATTTTTTGAGCTAACCAAAAGGAGAATTATTCCCGTTTTACAGGTGTTTTTCGAAGACATGATTGAATATTCTGTGGTGTAATTTTATTTGTATTCCCCTGATGAGGGGTGTTTTGAGGAATTTTAATTGCAGGTTGGACTGTTGAAGTCCGCATGACATATTGGACCAATTGTCTATGAATTTTAATCAATTGTTTTAGTTGAACCAAAAGTTCTTCGTCTGACATTCCTTCAATGTCTGGATGTAGTGTGTAACTAGCTAGAACCGGCCACGTGGCTCCTGGTCTACCTAGTGGACCGAGCCTGGTAATGTGATTTCGATGTTTTAGGGCGCCATTAAATGAGAGCAGGTGCTCTTGATATGTTAGTGGAATTTCTATTTCCTCGAAAAGAGAGTATTCCTCTGGAGATTCCACTACTTTTTAGTAGTGGAACTCAAATGTCACAGTATGTGCTGCTGGAAAAGTTATCCAGGAATAGAATACCTCTGTCTGCCGATACTCATGTGCCCCTACCACAAATACAACTGTACCACCTCTTGGTGATACCCCATTTTCTATAAGTTTTATAGTTATGGTTTTTCTTATGTTGGCCGGGATGATTACGGCATCATGGTTGTCTTCATTAGACCCTGTAAGTTCTGCCCCCGGTTGATTCGCATTTACTGCGGCTTTACTGATTTTGTTGTTGTCGCCGTGATTTGACATTGTTTAATGAAAGTTTCTTGCAGAACAAGTTTTGAGGAAACAAAGATTAGGTGCACAATATTTTGGAACACTGTATCCTTCAACGTTGACTATACCGTAAACTAATACATAGGATTCTCATCCTACTAAGTTTCGGCAGATATTAACCTTTCACCCACTCCAGACGTCTATTGGAGTTTTTACGGGAGAAAGGGGTCTGTGTGAAAAGCACGACTGAGTTACTCTAGTATCTTGCATTAGATTATCGCCTTACCAAACGTTGGGCACCATGTAGTGTAGTTCCTATATTCCCAATAGGCTCTGTGCATTGGAATAACATAAACAGCAGTGTAGACGTAGGACTGAGGTCTTCTAGGTCTCTACTGACTAGGTTAGACTTTATTAGTTTTTGCCAGCTAGCTCAGAGGTCACTAGAAACTTTCTCGAATGAATAGGGAGGGGTTAACTTCCCTGATTTAGACAAGAAGGGATTAGCTTCTGACAACCATATAACATGACAACTTTGCTCCCCCAGAATAAGGAGTGAATCTCCAGAGTCGTGTGAAAACAATAGACAGCTATTTCACTCAGTCAATCGTGCATGCTTAGTTCCACCAGAGTGCCGAGAAATAGAAAGACGGGCGTTTTCAATGAAAGGTGTTATTTTATTGAGAAGTCTTCTTTCTCATGCAAGAGAAATGAATTGCCACAATTGCAATACTTATCATGAAGTAAAGTGCGTACAGTAAAAGGAGTATTATAAAATAATACTGTAAAAGCATTGATATGGTTTATTAGCCATAAGGTACTTTAAAATGGATAAAATATTTACATACATAAAAACATTGACGTCAATAAAAGATTAAAAGATGTCACTAAGAACTGACTGTTCCTTTAGTGCTTGCAGGAGTTCAATGACAAATCAAAACAGAGACATGGGGAATTCCCAGGTTACTGAAGGTTTGGTGTGTCGAAAGAACTTGTTGTGCTCTCTAGGAATCTAAGGAAGTAGCCTTGCCGTATTTGGGCTGCGTAGGCTATGGCTGAATATGGGTAAGATTCGTATGCCTTCATTAGGACATGATTTATCATAACCGCATAAGGGCATGAATCAGGAATATTTAATTAGGGTCCTAGATACATTCACAACAAACACAAGGCAGTACGTAAGTCAGAAAAGCTCTTCTGGCATTCATCAGTCAAAGGAAGAGTTTGGGGTGTATCTTTCAGAGTAAGTGCCAACAGAGGTTTAGCCAACAAAGAAAAATTTGGAATCCATTGTCTACAATAAGAGGTAATGCCCAGAAAGGCACACACCTCCCTTTGTATAGATGGTACAGACATTTGCGCAATTGCTTGAATTCATTCTGGGGTCAATCGTCTTCCCTCCTTCGACAAGAGATGACCTAAATAGGTAACCTCTTGGCGGCAATATTGCAACTCAGAGGGTGACACCTTGTGATGCAGGTCAGACAAATGACGCAACAGTGAAACAGTCACATCCTTACAAGCATCCTCTGAATCAGCAGCAACTAACAAATCGTCCACATCCTGAATAAGAGTGGCACCTAGGGGCAAAGTAAAAGCAACGAGCTGTGATTTCAAAGCCTGACTATAAATTGAGGGACTCTCACAATAGCTTTGAGGTGCGCGTTTGAATCGGAAACTTCGGCCTCCTTCGGCCTCCTAGAGAGAAGCCAAAAATATCCCTACTTTCCTCAGCAATAGGAATACTGAAGAAGGCATTTTTGAGATCAATAACCGAGAACCATGCCGCCGAAGCGGGTATCATAGTGAGCAAGGCAGTGATATCTGGGACAACAGGAAACTGTGGGACAACAATTTTGTTGACCTCCCGAAGATCGATCACAAGATGATATACAGGAGGCTGAGAAGGATCAGTGCGTTTAAGGACAGGTAGAACAGGACTGTTACACATATTGCCTCTCATTTATTCAACCATACCCTTCTGAACCAGATCATAGATAATAGCCAACAAAGCTCGTTCACCATCATTGGAAATTTTATACTGAGGAATGCGTGATAATTTGACATTAGGCTTAATAGTAACCACGTAAGGCGGAATCTGGAGCAGACCAACATCGTTCGGACCCGTAGCCCAGAGCGTAGCAGGAAGAGACTGCAATTCGGGTGGGAATTGGTCCTTAGATAAATACATAGGAGAAACCAGCTTCTCACCTTAGGTAAGATGTACACCAGAAGGGGAACAATACAATGTTGCATGAAGACGTTTCAACAAGTCCAAACCCAACAAATTCTCGCCGCAACCAGTCGTCAAAATAAGCGGAGCTTCCAAATTATAAGGACCAATCGAAAGAGGCAAAGGACAAGAAACTGGGTTACTAACTGGGGTGCCAGAGAATCCTACAGAAACATTAGTTAAGCCAGACAAAGGTGCCCCAGGGAGTTTGGAGTGAATGATAGAACTTCTCATTGCACCAGTATCCAAAAGAAATGGCTCTGAAAAATCCAATGTAACAAGAGAATACAAGGAGATAATAGCGAAGGATAATGTAAGGAAAGAATAGGGGAAGCCAAATAATCAGTCGAGACAGGGCTCAATCAACCCAGACATGGATTAGTGAACTCGGCCAGACCCTGACATCGGTTTTGTAAACAAGGCAGGGGGTTACTTTTGAACAGAAGAGACACGTACCAGCTGGGAAAAGCAAAAACACTCCGTTCGCCGTGCTGCCTGAGTGAGGGCAACACAAAATGGCGACGGAACACAAAATGGCAGCTAAATATGGGACAAAGCCAAAAAACGAAGAACCTCAGTGTGTGAGGGGCTTTATGGGTGAGTGAGTGGGTGTGTGAGTAGCTCTATCAGAGAGGGAGAGGGTGCATGCATGGAGTAGGGGTAAGTAAATGGGTGGGTCAGTGGAGTAAGTGAGTGCCTACATGGTATATGGGTGAGTGAGTGTATGTGTGAGTTAGTGGCTGTGTGAGTGGGTGTGCGAGTAATTGTATGGGTGAGTTAGTAGGTGTGTGAGTAGCTATGCAAGTGAGTCCATGGGTATGTCAATAGCTATATGGGTCAGTTTGAAGGTGCATCAGTGGTTGCATGGGTGAAAAGGTGCATGAGTGGAGCATGGGTGAGTGACTTTATGGGTGAGTAAATGGGTGTGTGAGTTATTGTATGGGTGAGCGAGTGGGTGTATTAGTAGCTGTGTGGGTGAATGTATGGATGTGTGAGTGGCTGTGTAGGTGAGTGAGTGGGTATATGGGTGAATGAGTGAGTAGAAGAGTGGTGATTCTGTAAGTGAGTGGGTGTGTTAGTGGCTGCATCAGTAGAGTAGGGGTGAGTATGTGTGTGAGTGGTTATATAGATGAGTGAAACGGTGTGTGAGTTTTTTGGTCACTTCACAGAGTTCTGTTGAACTCCGCAAACTCCACCCAACCTTACAAAGAGTCCAATTTCCCTTTTAGTTTATATGTGAGTGGTCTTGTGACTCCCTGATATTCCATTTTATCAATAGCTGTAATTTCCAATAGATCGTCTTTCTCCAATTATAGTAATTGTTCAATAAAGTTGGAACACTCCTGAACATTTTGCGTTAAGCAAATTATAGATTTGTGTTCTTCAATTAAATTATACATTAGTTTTGCTGATGTAAAATTAGATGGAAATAGTCTCTTGATAAGTAGAAGTAGGGCTGAGTGAAATTTGCATAGTCGCGCTCCGCAAAGCTCCGCGAAATGGCACAAAATCTCCGCGAGCACGCAGAACTCCGTGAACACGCTGAATTGCTTTTTCCGCCCATTTGTGAATCTTTTTTCCTGTTCGCGAACGCTGTTTGCATGCTCGGGGGGAAATATCTTGTGAGCACGCATTTTGAAATGGCGAACAAGCAAAAAATTCTGCGAAGCAGCGGATCGCGGAATTTTTGGCAATTCCACATTCTCCGCAGAATGCAAAATTACCCAAATTTTTGTAAATTACGCGAGCGGAACAGAATTTACTGCCCAGGTTTATTGATCAGACGACTTTCCAAAGCGCGCGTCCCCTCTTTTGTCAAAACTTGTACTCTATTGTCCTTCATTATATCTCCATATTACACATCACCCGAACTGCAACATGCGCAACGAAAGAGGGCTCTGCTTCTTTCTGCCTCTCGATTAGTTATTCTACTTGAGTGACAGCTTCCTCAATGTGAATGGAAGCTTTCTCAATGTGCACAAAAGGTTTCTAAATGTGAGCAGTAGTGGCCATATGCGACCACCGCCATTGACAAATCCCGCCAGGAGTTGGTCTGGAGTAAGACTTTCTTTGCTCGTGCTCGCCAACTTAACGTTGGTGAGCATGAGCAAGAAAAAAAAACCTTTACCTAGTTTTGCTATGCGGCTCACAGAGTGGGAAAAACTCTGCAAACTCCACAAGCAGAGCAGAAATTCATGCACAAGCCTACTCATCTTTAAAAATCTGTAAGTAGGTTGGAAAGACTGAACACTCAATACTGACTTTCATTGCATTGAACACGTCTTAATAGCAGTCATAATGTCAAGTAAGTCTGATTCAGCATGCCACATTATGAACAACTGCAAAAGTGCCAATAGAAAAAGTCTCTTCTCCCTGAGTTTGGCAACTAAGCTATCCATGGTTTCCATGGTTAATTAGATTTTCTTTGGTATGTCTCCCCAAGCAACTGTTACATCCAAGTACTGCATATCTCCCTTCTTCCATGTTTTAAATTGGATCATTTTGATATGTATAGTGCTAAAGTACTTTATAGAGACACACATTTTGAAGCTGGGGATTCCTTCTTGGGTAGTATGTATTCAGCATATTAGTTATCAGAATGTCTCAACTTTCTGGATCAAGATACTGTATTTCTGGGTAAGACTTTAGGGCTCTATTTTGACTGCTTGCTAGGCTTAGGCTTTCCCATACATGTCCACTTGACTTGGAGAACAAACTAGGCGAGGCCAACCAGTCTGAGACTCATAGGGTCAAATTTTTCTGTGGGAAAGCATTTTCAAACAGAAACTGTATATTTCTTTTTTTATGAATCTTTTATTACAGAAACAAAAATCAAAGCAATACAAACAAGGAATAATAAAGTGTGGTGCAGTGCATTCTCTATCATTTTCATCAATCTCATTACAGAAATACGATTGTTTCAACAGTCCATGGGGTTAACAATGCAGCCACGTGTTATGTACATTACATCCTAAGCAACACATTTCTTGGCTTCCTGGTCAGCTGAAAGTGGGGGATCATCGCTGAATTTTGTACAGATCATCCCGCTGCTCACAATCCATTGAGCCCAGATTCTCGTCCATTTTTTGTGGGCAGCCTCTGCCTTCATATATGACCCTCTCCGCTTGCCTGCACCAGTCCATATCGGACTCTAAGTCCCTAAACTGTTGCTTAGCCACCCCCTTCCATGTCCTGGCTATGTTCCGCTTTGCCACCATACTGCCCAGGGAGACCCACATTCTCTCATCTGTCGACAAGTCAGTGGCCTCCCAATGTTAGGAAGACATAAGCAGGGTGAAACCTCCAAAGCTTTATGGCAGATGACATCGCTACTGTGACCATTTCCCAGTATGTCTGCAGAACTGGGCAGCCCCACCAATGATGTAGATAGGTGCCAGGTTGACCACACTCTCTGGGACAGGCTGAGGAGCCCAAGATACCCATTTTGACAAGTACCGAGCTGGTGTAGTAGGCTCTATGTAAAAATTTTATTTGTATACATTTAAAACTGGATCTAATTGCCACCTCGCGAGGAGGTTCCAGAGCCTCCTGACAATCTTCATTGCTAATGTCCCCAACGTCACCCACCCACTTTGCACAAGACTTCCCCAAAGTGTCCGGTGTGTTGTTTAGTATTTTAAGATATGTCAACAAAATGGCTTTTTCTTGGAGGTAATTATCTAGCACTCTGTCCTCTAGGGGCTAGGAGAACGGTAGGTCTGTATATTTGGGTATAGTGCTTTGTAATGCACTGCGGGCTTGAAGGTATCTAAATGTTTCTCCACTGTGTAGTTGAAAATCCAGTTGGAGATCACTGAACGGCATCATCTTACCTATGAATTGCTCATCACCAGAAGGGGAACAATACAATGTTGCATGAAGACGTTTCAACAAGTCCAAACCCAACAAATTCTCGCCGCAACCAGTCGTCAAAATAAGCGGAGACCTATCAAGTCCCATTTGTCAAATCTGGGTCGTGTCAGTATAACATTCCCAACTGGTCTGAATCGAGCAATAGGGTGACTTGCATGATTGTATCCTTCCACCCCAGGGCGGCAGTTGCCGTATGCCATAGAGTAATTGTGGTGGAGGTAGGAGTGTATTTTGGTACATGCTTCCACCCTCCATACAATGCCCTGGGATAATTGCCGGGGAGTATATTGTGTCTGTCCATCCTATAAGCAGGATCTGTCACAGGTCAATGCACCCAATGATTGAGAACTATTAGTTGAGAGGGCCAATGATAACTTTTAATTGCTGGCAGTGCTATACCACCATCGTATCAACTTTTTGTGAGTATTGCCAACGCTATTTGAGGGGTACCATTATTCCAAAGCAAGGCTCATATCTCTGACTCAATGGTGTTAAAGTATTGTGGTGGGACCTCATAGGAATCAGGGAAGCGCCATCATTTTGTAGAGGGTGGATCTGCCCAATAAGGTGAGAGGTAGTGTCTTCCAGTGTTGCACGTCAGCATGGAAATGGCTCAGAGGAGTAGCCAGGTTGCGGTTGTAGAATACTGTTGGGTTCACAGTAACGTATATTCCCAAGTACACAGGGAGGACCAGGCGTTCTCCGCTCAGAACATAAACCAGGGATTTATCCCAGTTGATGGTATGAACAGAATATTGCCAGAATAGGGCGAATATATGTAGGACACGCTGAATAGAGAAACGGGGCCTGTCCAGATGAAGCAGAATATCATCAGCATAGAGGGAAATCTTGTCCATCCAGTCATCTGACCAATTGAGGCCTCTGATGAGGGGATCCCCCTGATCCATATAACCAGGGGCTCCAGAGCCAAGGTGGAAAGCAAGGGAGACATGGGGCATCCCTGCCTCGTTCCCTTCTGTAATGTAAACATTGTTGATCATTCAACATTGACAGTGATTTGGGACAGCGGCTTTGAGTAAAGAAGTTGCACCCTGAATAAGAACCTGTCTCCGAATCCGTAGTTCTCGAGCGTGGTAAAGAAAAAGGGCCATTCGATCATGTCGAATGCCATTTTGGCATTCTAAGACACAATTACAGAGTCTTCCTGATTTGTAACTGCTCTACCCAGGACCCCGTAAAGGCCTCAAAGGTTCAGAGCATTGTTTCTAGTTGGCATATAGCCGAATTAAATCAGTTTATGGAGAAACAGGGAGAGACTGCATGCCAGGATTTTGGCTAGTATCTTGACTTCTGGGTCTAGTAGGGAAATAGCCCTCTAGGTGCTGCAGTGCTCTGGGGGTTTACCTTTTTGTGTATAATGACAATATTGGGCAAAACACTCATGTATACACTTTCCTCATACATTTGTATTAGGTATGGAGCAATCGTGGAAGCATTTGATTTGTAATGTTCAATCGGAAGGCCACTAGGGCCCATGGCTTTTCCGGACTGCAAGGCGCCAATCGCCTTGGACACTTCCTCAACCGTTAAGTCAGAGTCCAGGTTTTTAATGTCCTGGGGCTACAAAATGGGTAGTTTCTGGGTAGATAGTAATTCTTTTGCATCTGAACGACTGGAGGCCAGAGTGGAGGTATACAGTACACCTGCTCAAAGTGGACCTTGAATGCTCCTGCAATCCCAGACCTGTCCTGTAACTTTGTTCCATCCTAGCATACAATCTCTGCCACCCATCTACTGGCTATTTCCTGTTTGTCTAACCAGGCTAATAGTTTATTAGCCTTATCGCCAATGTCATAAACACGGTGGTGAGGGGCCCGATTTTTGGCCCTGGCTGCATCTTCAGCAATGTTTCTATATTCGGTTTGTTTCATGAGCAGTTTGTGTTTGCTGTCGGAGTGTCTGATGTAACGAGACCACGTTCAAAGAGGACAATCACATGTTCTATCTCCTTTAGCTGCCTACGTTTTTCCTTCCTATGTCCCGCTATAGCTGCCACCCCGCCACCCAGAACCACCATTTTGTACGCTTCCCACAATACTACATCTGAATCCACTGAGCCATCATACTGGGTGAAGTAACTGTTAGTGGTCTCCTTGAGATTATCTCTAATAGCCGGCACCTTGAGGTATCAAGAGTTAAGGACCACCTTATGACGTGTGGGAGGGGGGCCGCCTCCATAATATGCCACCAGAGGGGAATGATCAGAGATGCCCCTGGGAACGAAGGAGAGCTCTCCAAACTTGGGGAGCTGGGTGGCTTTACAAAAGATATAATCTATTCCTGACATTCTACAGTGGGCCCCAGAGAGGAAAGTGTATTGTCTGGCCGAGGGATTGCATACACTCCAGACATCTATCAGGCCCAAAGTTCCAAGAAAATCCATCAGCAGCTTCCCTGGTGTTTCACCCTGTATGGGCGAATGTCGGTCTAGGTTGCCATTAAGAGCCTCATTACAATTGCCGCCCAACAGTAGCTCACCCTCAGGCAAGTTTAATATATGCAAAGTGTCGTTGGGTGAAGTCTGGGTACATATAGGGATGTTACATTTAAGAACCTGCCCCCCCCCCCTTCGACCCAAAAGAGTGACAGATCTTCCAAGTGGATCATGGTTGACCCTTTGAAAATGGAAGGGGAAGGGGTTACGCTTTAGAGCACCCACTCCTCTGGATCCTCTCACGTAGCCCAAATGGGCCACCAGTTTGTACCCCATTCATTAAGAGCACAGTATGTGGATCCTTGTATATGAGTTTCTTGTAACAGGGCCACATCGGGGTCGGACAGTTCATATATTGCAGGACTATCCCATGTTTAACTCGATCCCCTAAACCATTTAATAATACTATATTTTGTAAAGCGCAAACAGCTACCTCACGAGGAGGTGTCCCGGCGCTGAAAGAACACCATTAACCAAGAGGACTGAAGTGCGAGTGCCTAGTGAGGTTGGGTAAAGAATAATAATACTATATTCTGTAAAGCGCGAACAGCTACCTCACGAGGAGGTGTCCCGGCGACATTCTAAGAGAGTAATTTAAAGCGGCCCAGCGATAAGGCCTCTTCATGATTGTTACCCATTTAAACACGGTATAGTGGGACAACTGGGGCCCTAGGAAAGCCAAATTTAGGGTCATCCATGCCACCCCAACCTAGCGACCCCATTGCAGACACTCTCAGCATTAACCGTGGCAATCGATCTTTTGCATTGCTGTCCAGCCACACTGTAGTAAAAAAGGCACAGCATGCAAGATTGCACCAGAAAAACAAAATCATATAACAACTATACCCCTTGGAACACCATGGATCACTCTCCCACCCTGCCTCCCTGCAATGTGGACGTAGAACTGCCCACCCCCCAATTTTGCAGAGTGCCTGTGTACCCTGAACTAGTATACTGTGTGAGGGGGCATGCTAGATGGCTCCGTCTACATGACGCTGCTCCGCCCACATCGTCAGATCCAATGGACTTAACATTGTGTCATATGCAGATGACACCCGACTCATCCTCTCCCAATCCAACGAACTAAACACCACCAGACACAACTTTTGAGAAGGCATGGAAGCCGTCACCAAATGGATGAAAAACAGTTGCCTACGACTAAACTCCATCAAAACGGAAGTTCTCATCATGGGCCCAAACCCCGATGTCTGGCATGATACCTTGTGGCCCCCCCGCCCTCGGAAACCTGGCCACCCGCGCTGACCACGCACCCAACCTGGGAATCATCCAGGACTTAGAGCTCAAAATGGACCGCAGATCAACTCTGTCTCGTCCTCCTGCTTCCACACCTTCTGCCTCCTACGTAAGACCTTCAAATTGATCTCTCTTGAACACAGAAAGATCATCACTCATGCCCTGGTCACCAGCAGACTCAACGTCGGCAACGCACTCTACAATGGAATAAATAAATACCTCACCCGCAAGCTACAGAACATCCAAAACGCCGCCGTCAGACTTGTCCTCAACCTACCAAACACTGCCACATCTCCCAACACCTGCGCACACTCCACTGGCTCCCCATCAAAGCTAGAATAACCTTCAAGATGCTAACCCACGCTCACAAGGCCTTCCATGACACCAGACCAGCATACCTGAACAACCGACTCAAATTTCACGCACCCCTAAGGACCCTACAATCAGCTCAGCTCTTCTACACAGTGGTCCCTGTGCCACAAAGGGCAGATCTGGAGACTGCTCCTTTTCCTTCCTTGTGGTCAAATCCTGGAACAATCTTCCGCTACACCTCAGACAGACAACATCACTCCCCATCTTCGCAAGAAACCTCAAAACCTGGCTCTTAAACAGACCCCCTCCTTGATGGACCGGAACATGCGACCCCCCCAGTGCCTTGAGGCCTTAACGGGTGACCAGTCGCACTGGACAAACCCCTGATTGATTGATTACACTTCCAGAACTTCCCTAACTAAAGAACTTGGTTCCCCCTTATTCCCGACTATACAAGCCCGTAATGTAATACAATTCAAAATTTAGACCATATCAATTGGGTGTCATACAAAGCATCTGGTAATAGTCTCGCTTTAACCGCAGTAGGTGAGGTAAGGTCACGCAACCTAGTCACTGCTGGCCTGTCCAAACAAATTATACATACTTAGTATGACCATCATAAGTCCAGACTTTCGGCTAATATATTCACCCAGTCCTCGCTGTGACCGATCAGTTCTCAGCGTTTCTTTAGCATACGATGCTGCTCCGCAGTCCATGGAAGGTCGGCAGGTCAGCCACTATGCACGGCTGGAATAGCTGGTTAAACACCTTCTTCACTATTGGATCTTTTGTGGCAATCTTGTCACTGCAAACGGCTAGGAGAGTTATGCTTCTGAGCGCCGGGGGTTCTCCAACCCTCCGGCCAGTCCCAGGTTTCCTCCAGAGTCTGAAAGAACCATGACTTCCCCTCTGCCAGCACCCTTAGCTTGGCAGGAAAAAGCATTGTGGATTTCAAGTTCATGTAGTGGAGAGCCCTCTTCACTTTCAGAAAGGATCTACACATCTTCTGCACTTTCAATGAGAAGTCTGGAAAGAACGTAACCGTGGAGTTTTCAAACTTGAGCGCTGGGGCGGCGCGTGCCGTTTGGAGAATAATATCTCTCTCATGAAAATTAAATATTCTTGCCAGGATAGGATGTGGGAGGGCGGTTTTTAGGGGGCCTCCAGGTACTCTATGATCACTTTCGACTTAGAAATATTGTGACAGAGTCCAAGGCCGTAGATGTTTCTGAATCAATTCCTCTACAAAGAGGTCCGTAGCATGTCCCTCCGCTCTCTCCGGAACCCTCAAAATGCACAAATTGTTTCTGTGTGCGCGCCCCTCGTAGTCTTCAAGCTTCGCTTCTAAGTCCGAAGTTTGTGCCTGGAGCCCTTTGACAGTTGTTTCTAGTGATTTTGTAGATATTTTGAGCATTGACACTGAGTCTTCGGTCGCCTTGACCCTGTCCCCCAGGTTGCTTAGGTTGGCATGCGTGAGGGTGACCTCAGTCTTCAGTGTCTTGATTTTGTGTTCTATGGTGGTGCAGAGTGTAGACTCCCTGTATGGCTTCATAACATCTACAAGGGTTGGGGTTCTGTCCTCCATATGTTCCCTTGCATCCTGTGCTGCAACTTTCTCCTCCGTGGCATCCGCCTTGGAATGCGCACATTTATTCAGCTTTAACACGTGGGTCTGTTTGGATCCCTTTGTGGTGGCCAAGATGGCAGGCTCGCCATCTCAAAGGAGCTCAGCTCCAGAGGCACTCCGGGGTGGCGAGGCTGCAAGCATGGGGTACAGTACAACCAACAAACAAGATAGAGCATCAGTGGCCAGCGCCCAGTTCAAATGCACCGGTTGTCAAACACCACCTCGGAAACCGCAGAGACAAGGACAACCAGTTGTTATAGAGGTCTCCAAAAAACTCCTCGGACCACGTCAGCACCTTAGCACACCAGTCTCTGTTTGTTGTGCCCGACCAAATGCCAAATATCTTGATTCACAAAACAGTCTGAAGTTTCCCAGGCTGCAACAACAGAACCAGCAGTATCGGTACCCCCGATGATAACATAGGGGGCCCGAACACTGATAGTCCCTCCTGATATGCCTCTGGGTTACTTAAACTCAACTGGGCCTCCTGGGCTCGTAATGTTGACTGTGGGGGAGAGGAGGCAAACAGCAGTCTCAATTCAGGTCTCCGATGGGGAGGAAATGAACTGGGGCCCGCTAAATATCCGGCACTAGGTGTGGAAAATAAAAAGGAGGGGAGAGGGAGCCACTGCTCTCCCCCATAGTGTATCTCCAAGGCCTGATGGCAGCATGTGAGGTCCTCCTCAGCCCACGGCATAAGCCGGAGAATGTCCTGCTTTGTAGGCTGACTGGCTGGCTGCAGGGATTTCCCCAGGCCGCCGCTGAGATCCTGCGATGTTGTAGAGGGAGGAGCAAAGGTTGGAGGCACAAGAAGGGTATGTGGAGCCACTCAGAAAGGACAGGCTCCATAGCACAGAGGTCCTACCTCTAGTGACTGACGGTGCACAAGGTGATGCTACGCACCGTCAATGCCGGGACTGCCACCACCTCTCAGTGTGTCTCGAGTCCCGCAGTGATATCTCTGCTCTGGGTCATCGGATTTGCCCCGTTCTTGAACAAGATCCACTGTGTGTACCTGGGAGCTTGGGGCAGGGGTGTTTCATGGGTAAATGGATAATAGTACGGATGTGGGGGACTCTAGGTAGTCGGTGATCGGAGTTCTACTCCTTAGCGGTCATGTTGGGTCCCGGTTGGCCACGCCCCCCAAAACTGTATATTTCTTGGTATGACTCTTTTCTTCGGAACATTCCTCCCACATCGCTTTAATCTCTGTCTTCTCTGATTTTGTTATATATGATATCTTCTTGGAAGCATCTGTTTTTCTTAAGGTTGATGTATTTTTGGGTGATTTTTTTGATCAGTATATGTCTGACAGCAGACAAAAAGCTGTTGACTCTTCCTTCTGAGATGACAGGTCATGGGAATCCAAAACAACTTTTCCTTTTTTTCTGATTTATTTAATTAATTATTGATTTCAATTATTACTTTTTTAAAAAATATTTTTATTCAACAATTTTTTAACAAGATTTATTCCCCACCTCCCACCCGGACAGGACATTTTAACATGTATACAAATATTTGGACATGATATATGGATACAATTACTGTGTATAACCACAAAAAAAGATAAGTTTCGACAAACCAACCCGAACTAACAAAACAACCAGAGCTACACGCCAGAGGTAAAAAGGCTAAAAAATAAAAGAGTGAACTTATGTCCTCTCGTTCCTATTTTTCCACTCTGCTATCGGTTTCCATACACGCAAACCTAAAGTTCTTCCCTTTTCTCCCTTTCTGGCATATATCACTTTTTCCAAATTATGAATGTATAGCAACCTTGCCATCCATTGCTGCATAGTCGGTGGGAGTCTGTCCCGCCAAGCAGAGGCTATACATAAACGGAGCACAGCCATAGCCACAAAGACGAAGTATTCGAATTGCTGCTGTATTATGCCCAGCCCCATTCCTAGTAGTATCACATCCGGCGTTAGTCTTAGTTTGCAGCCCACGGATCTATCAAAGAAAACTTCAATATCTCCTATCAAGGTGAGCAGGTTCGGGCACTCAGCAAAAATGTGTGATATATCTCCTTCTGTACTATCACACCTTGTGCAGTTAATCTCCTGTGTGCCACCCCACTGCGCAATTCTAGCTGGCGTATAATATAACTTATAGAGGGTTTTATAGTGTTGAGCTTGTAAAGCTGATGAACAAAGAACCCCCTGCCCTAACTGTAATGACTTAATAAACACCCTTTGTGGTACCCCTAGTTTATCCATCCATTTTAATTAGAACTTTTCTAAATCATCCCCTCTATTCGCTATGAGCTCTGCATACAATCTTTTTATCGTACACCCGTGTCTCTCTCAATAACTCGAAGTATTGCATTATCCTCAAACCCTCGTGGTCCTCCTTTCTTACTGACTAGGAAGCTTCTCGTCTGCAGGTACTTGAAGAAGCTCCTTGTGCTAATACCAAATTCCCATTGTATTTCCGAGAATTGCCGCACCCCTGTAAATCCTATCAAATCTAATTTTTTTCACTCCAAGTCGACCCCATTCCTTAAATATCGAATCCGCAAAGATCTCTTGCAGTTATGTAGGATTATTACCTAGTCTAGTGTATGCATTCCATCTTCCCAGGCCGAAGCTTTTTGTAAGCGCCTTCCAGACCCGATACGCCGCCTCTATTGTTTTAAATCCGGTTCTCTTAAAATAACTTGGTTCCGTATATCTCAAAAATACATTCTCAGCTTCCACTCCAAGAACCAATCCGTATATCTCTGTTGAGCCTGTATATAATTCTGTTTCAGTCTCTGCTCCACCCATGAGACCTGTCATTTGCTGTATTGCTGTTGCCAAATAATATAGTCTCAGATCAGGTAGCGCCCAACCCCCCCTATCTCTTGGTAATGACATATATCTTATCGCTCTTCTTGTTTTACCTTGTGACCAAACAAAACGATTAATCATGTGCTCTATCGTGCTAAACCATGTGAAACTCAAAAACAGGGGAATTGTTCTAAACAGATACAGGAATTTTGGCAATAGATTCATTTTAACAAAGTTTACCCTACCTACTATTGACATATGCAAGTTATGCACCCTATCCAGATCTTTCTTTACTTTCTTAATAATTGGGCTTATGTTTATTTCGACCAACTTATCAAGATCCGGCGTAATAACCACACCCAAATAAACCCCCTCCAGCACCATCCGTGAATCTGTGCATACTGCATGCGTATTATTTATAATTTGCGTCTTTGCTTTGTCCAATGCGTAACCTGCCACCCGTCCAAACTGCTCAGTCTCCTGTTCTATTGCTCTAATTGCTTCTGAGGGTGAAGGTGTAATGACCGCGATGTCATCGGCGTACGCAAGAACCTTTATGAAACCCATTTTGGTGTCTAATAGCCGAATTAGATTATTTTGCTCTAATTTATAAATCAGTGGGTCTATATACATCGCAAATAGTAGGGGGGAACAAGGGCATCCTTGCCGTGTACCACAAGTGATTGCAAAGGGAACAGTACACCCTGTATTCACCCTGACACAAGCTGTGGTATTTTTATATAATGTTTGAATCGCCTTCACAAACCCTGCCCCAAAGCCTCCTCTCTTTAGTACGGCCCAGAGAAACTCCCACGACACGCGATCGAAGACCTTTTCGGCATCCAGTAACATTGCTGCCATTGGCTTCCCCCCTACCCCTGGTGCGTCAAATAAAGTAATCATCTTCCTAACATGTAGTGTGGTACCTCTTTGTGGAATAAAACCATGTTGGTTTACACTCACCAACTTCCCTCTTACCTTGGAGAAACTAGCGGCCAATGCTTTTGAGAAAATGTTTAAGTCAGCATTTATAAGAGTTATCGGGAGATATGATCCTGTCTTCTCGGATTTTATTAAATATGAAATCTTGTTGGAAGCATCTGTTTTTCTGAAGGTTGTATGCATTTTTAGGTGATTTTTTTGATCAGTATATGTCTGACAGCAGACAAAAAGCTGTTGACTCTTCCTTCTGAGATGACAGGTCATGGGAATCCAAAACAACATCTTGTGTAAACTTTTCCTTTTGATCTGTATTTTCGATGACAGTACTTCCCACATCTATGAGTTTGAAATAGTTGAACCTTTTGTCTCAAGCCCTTGTCAGCACCATCTTTTGGGATGGTGCATGTAACATACTGTTGTATAAAAGACCAGACAGAGTCATCAGTGTCTGTTCCAAATTTTGGGGCATCTTTTACCCGTAACAGCATGTGAATATGTGGAGCAACTCTAGCTTGGTACTCTTTACACAAAAAAAATCAGTTACTTCTTAAAGAGGGGGATTACCTATTTTGCAGACAAAAGTCATCATGGCTTGAAACATATGGTTGAAATACCTGTAAATACCTGTAAACATTTGCAGAATTCAATGAGCAAAGTTCTCCAGCTGCCTTCTCTTTGATGTCCTTTATGTTTGAATTTGCTACTTGCAACAATTAAAGCCAGCCATCCCATGTACACTCAATACTTAGCACAACTGAGTATTATAAACCAAGCAGGTGCACCTGGATTCCTCAACATGAGTTTCTGTTCACCGTGACGAAGATACCAATGCTCGTTAATGACACGTTGGCATGCCATCAAATCAAATTGTATTTCAGGTTTTTATCTTTTCCTTTCACTATGTCAAAAAATTCCCTTGCTGTGAGATATTGCAGATTTAGTCCTGTTTTGAGAATGTGATTTACTTCATAAGACAGCCCTGACAAGTCGCTATCAGATAGTAGATGAAATACATATATAATTCACTGGCGAAATCTAGGATCTTTTGAGTACATTCTTCTTGATCTATACTTAGCTGTGGGTATCTGTACAGGCTATTCATCATATCTACCACCTGATCCAGTAGGTAACTCCCACACAATCAAGGGAACTCCTTTTGCTTCTTTCATTTGAAAAAGATCAATAGCATCACCTATAATCTCTTTAGAATGCATAGGATGAATACTGTAGTGTTCATACATTTCTTCTGATGTAGATCGATCCACCTTTTCAATCTGTCATCTTGAAGATGTTGTGTCACCCTCCATATGTGTTATATCTTGAAGAAGATCTGTATTTTTATAATAAATATTTTGTACCAGATATAATATTGCTTTTTTTACTTTACTAACTTTCACTAACTCTTGCCATATTGTTTTGCTCTTGGTAAAGACAACATTGACTAGAATAATAAGTGCTTCTTACAAATCTCGATGCACCCCTACATTTTCAATATTCTGGTTGGAATCTAATGGCAAGTATACAACTCTACATTTAAGGAGCTCAGTTGGCGGTAACTTCCCATCTTTGGCTCCATATGAACTATAGCTTAAACTGGATGCATACATTATATTAGAATGGATTTTTCTTTTTTTTAATGAGTTTTATATAGCACGAACTTGACCCGAATCGGGTGTCAGAGCGCGTTACATAGCACCAGTTAAGTTACATGAGGACACACAATCATTTTTGTTAGGGACGGGGAGATTGAGTGATTTGCCCAGAATCAAAGGATGTTTAGTGTCATTACCGAGACTCGAACCCAGTTCCCCAGGTCCAAGGTTGAGCCTAAATGTTCTCATGGGATTGGAACTAATTCTAAAATGTTGGTATTTCTGCGAGGGATTTTTAGTATTCAGAATTAGTTGACGCACATCAGGTAACAGTGAAAGTGGAAAGGTACACAAATAATGAGAACGGTGCTACTTGGTCAGGGGGAACCCAAAAAGCCCTGAGAAAGAGTGTGCCAAGACCCACCCTATTAATTATAAACACAAGGTCCAGAGCACACATAAAGAGCCTTTTGAAATGTAATCACACAAGTAAGATAAACAAGATTGACCATCAATTGTTAGTGCTTTTTTGGTTTTTATAAGTAATTGTGGTCCTCCTTCAAGAGGAGATCCAAATAGAAAGAACCAGCCGACACATGTTTCGTCAAGCAGGTAGTCACCCGTGACTCTTCAGGGCTGAACAAACCTCAAATGGGCATTGTCGGGGAACCGGTGATATTTCCAACCCGGTCCAGGTTGGGGTTTTGAGTAGCGAAAGGCCACCTGAGGCTACCTGAGGCCAAAAACGTAACGAGTAACCGTGGAGTACTGAGCATAGGTCTGAAACCGGTATCCGGTTACAGCACTGTGCTCAGTACTGCACGCTGCTTCTCAGATTTTACCCTTTGGAAACTTTGACGGCAGTACCCGCCCATCTTTCCTTGACATTTCACCAGTATTTGGTTACTCGTTATGTTTTTGGCCTCAGGTGGCCTTTCGCTACTCAAAACCAACAAAACACTAACTATTGATGGTCGATCTTGTTTCTATTACTTGTGTGATTACATTTCAAAAGACTCTTTACGTGTGCTCTGAAGAGTGTGTATTTAATTCTAAATTGTTGTGTCCTGCAATAGCTGGCAGTTTATTATCCTCCTACTTATTATGACACTGTATTTACATATAGTTTGTCAAGTGGAATAATCAAAGCATTCCTCTACAAATAAATAAGCTGCTATTCATACCACATATTTCAGTTGTCTTCTTAAATTTTTGAAGACACAATCACATAATAAGTTTGATTTTTGTAGTGAGTGCGTTGACAACATATACAAATACAGTTTAGTTTTGCTAAACAGATTGTGTTAAACTTTCTAATTTCTTCCTGAAAGTTATCAAAACTAATTCCTGTGTCCTGTTCCACTACAGCTGCAGATACCAAGACCTAATTTTGCCTACACTCCTCTTCAGGACCAAAGAAATGAAACAAAACGTCATCATAAAAATGTCTACCTCTGCTGCTGCACCATGCAAAAGAGCTCTGTTCATTTCTCCTAAATATAGGGCAGGAGTTTTAACATAGTAAAGCCTCTTACCTAATTTTCGCATTTCAGAGTGGTGAACAGCTAACATTTTAAAGTGATGAAAGGTGCTTCTAAACACTTTCTTCAATAGACATGCTTGTGAATGTCCCTGTAAATTAATACATTTCCCTACTTTGCATGGATCTAATCCTTACAAAATCCCAATTTTCAGTTTCAGACTTTTGCAGGGAAACTGATGGATGAAAGCTCTCAATATATCAATTGATTCTGACTGAACACTCCAAGTACTGCTACAGTTCCACTTATATACAGGAGCCTGCGTACGCCTTCATCTTCAGCTATAACTTCCTCTACATTTTTAGGTTACCATCACTTCCTATGTAATGCAACTACCATTCTTCATCTCATAACATTGTCCAGATTCTTCAAGCTCATGCATTAATGTGTTCTCTTTGAAGTGGCTTTCTTCATTAAAGAAATGTTCAGTACTGTATTATGTCTCCAATCACCATATAACATTTTTAAACTTTACTTCTATTGAAAAGTATTTTCTTTTGGCTTCTTTTCCTCAAACACAACACTGTTTTATCCATTGTCCTCATTCTGTTTAGAATCAAAATAAATAGATTCCTTTAGGGAGTAAAGGCCTTATCAAATCAAATTTATTTATTTGGTTTAGTTCTCTACTGAGAACAACAAATAGAATGATAAAACAGATAAGATTAAATGTTATAGTCAGCAAAAACCATGAACACTTCTCCTAATACAATTTTAAATTAAAAAAAACAGATTATAGCATACAAATTCATTGGGAGGGGAATTAAACTCTGCACATTTATAGAGTTACACTTTGTTCGAACTGGTTTTAAAAATCGTTTCTAGCATCAACTACAGTAGGGTTAGGACAAACAAACAAAATATGGATCAGATCTTGAACTCCTCCTTTACAGAGGTCACATAAGCTATTGGCATTATGGTTATTGCCTTATCAACTACAGCCACAACATGTTCCGTTTGTCTGACTGCTTCTATTCTTCTTTTACACTTCTTCATAGTTTTGATCAGATTCTGAATAAGTCTGCTGCATAACATTCTAATTCTGATTTCCTTAAACTGCCTCTGTCTTCTAGTTAATTTCTCAGTTTTTTGTATGATTTTTTACTCTTCATAGCATGTAATTTTTCTACTTTCTAGGTTGATCTCAAACGTTGTGTTTTAAGTACTTGATTTTGCTGTCTTTCAAGTTGTCCTCATAGTATTTTGGGACATTTCTTTGTTCTCTTACCAGCAGCTCTTTTCTCTTTCACCGCTTTTTCCACATTTTGTTTCTCATTTGTGAGGAGATAGTATTCTTGCCTCTGTTTCTTTCTTCTCTCAATTTTGATGGCATAACACTCTGTAGGTAACTAGAACTCGATGTCTGAAAAAAATAAGAACATTTACTTTTTTTATTATCCACTATCACATTGCATATTTTAAGAAGTTACTACCATTGTAAACAGTTCTCTTATTGTAATATAGCTAACATTACACTTGTATTGGTCATATTTATCTCTCGGTGTCTTCCTATGTGTAACTGTATGCACTAGTATTTCACTGGGTATACTGCCATATCCATTCCTGAGTTCCTGTGTATCTACCCATGGTTAAAGAACTACTGTCCTGGATTGGTGACTAGGTCATGTCAGTACTTACTTACATATTTGAGTGAGTGTAGGAGTCCACCTGTAGCAGTGCCATCAGATCTTTATGTAACTGTGCCAGAATTTGACCACCTGTTTTAGTAACACTACGGCTCTGTAAATGTGTATGTCAGTGAATACCTCATTACCTATGTTCGGGAAAACAGAGGTATGTAGGAGTCTCTACAAATGCTTTTCATACTGCTTCATACCTAAGTAGTTCTAATTATGTCAGTGAATGTATGACTCTGTATGTTTCTATTTAACTGGGTGATTGAGAGAGTCTATGCCTTTGTGGACATATATGTCAGTTGCATCATTGGTGGTATCCTCTATGCAGTGCTTTCCATGGAGATCAGCAAGTGCATGAGTAACTTAATGAAACTCAAAAGAGCATCACTCATCTTTTAACCACAAAGTACCATGCTTTATGGCATGCCTACAGCATATTTCAGAGGTGAGTTATGTGTACTTAAGTGTGGCTTTAAGATTTGAGGAAGGGCCGTCAGATGCCACGTACAGCTGGCAGTGACACTGCACAGACAGACTCTGCATCAGTAGGCTAGACCCATGTTACCAGAACAGTTTGTCTCGATGGATGTCTAGCTTATGTCACTACTTCTCTACATATCTTAATGAGTTCAATGGTCCTTCTGTTGCTTTGTAGCTGGGTGAGAGAGAGGCGATATGCTTTGGAAAGCATTGTGAGTGGTATATGCTATGTAGTGCCTGGCATAGGGGTCTGAAAGCACATGCATGGCTTACTGAAACTCAAAAGAACATCTCTCAATATTTTTTATCACAAAGCACCACGCTTTATTGCATATCAACAGCTTATCTCAGAGGTGAGTTATGTTTACTTAAATGTGGATCAAACACTCATCAAACCGATTTTACATGCCATGTTAAACTGGCAGTAAGAGTGCACAGATAGGGTCTTCACTAGTAGCCCTGACCCATGTTTCAATACCGCATATTTAACTATGCCTAGCACTCCGATACTACACATGTGACTCAGTATTAGTTTAAAGAGCATGTCTTACTGTCTAAGCACATATAAACCTGCCCTATACATTAACAACGTCTACCCTAATTGGTATCTAATACATTGTTGTGAAGTTTTACAAGTTCATGCACTATGTACACCTACACTGCGTTTTTTTACCTTTCAATTCTGAGTCTTGTAGTCCTCTTTTAAAATGGAATAAATGTGACTACAAGTCCCAGAGGTCAAAACAAAACACTCTTTATCAGGAGCACATCATGTACAGGAATGTACAACTTTGCACATCTTCTAATACATTAGGTATCAGATTAATGATTGGCAAACAGTTTTGTTTCTAGCGATTAGTGGTTACAGTAAAACAGCACATGTACAATATTCAGTTCCAGAACAACACATTGGGAACCAGCTTCTCGCTCAGCTACTTTGCACCTCAGACCAACTTTTACATACTCACACACTAAGAAAGCATCTACTCTCCTGTTAATGAGTATATAAAAGAGCACACACTATCCTCATAGCTCATCTCTTGTAGTTTCAAACCTTTTTTATACATTTCATACTCACTTTTAACAAACTAACATACACATATTCCTTTTCAATCAATTTTATTTCTCAAAATTAAATGTAATTCATATACCTGAAAATTGAGTTCACTGGTGAAATACAATTTGTTGCTCCTATTACATAGATTTAATACTCTCAGGAAATGTAAAAACTAAGCATAAGAATGGCACAACACTCTCATAAAAAGCAACCATTAATGTAAACCTTTTAAATTTGGCACTCTCTGATACCGCAGAAGGCCGCAAATCAAAACCTGTCTTTCATATTTTAGTTTTGTAACTCCAAGTCTGAATGGTTAGTATTTGTTAAACCTTTCATGAACTTATATCAAGAAGCCCAATATGATGGTGTATTTGTACATATTTGCGACTTATTCGTGATTGTCCAAAAAAATTCATGAAAATGTATGGGAGCCCAAAAACATACTTAGCTTGGAACTTACAGTACAATGTACTTGCAAACCTTCACTAGAAAATGTAGCCCTTATTATTATACAAAAATTAGTGTAAACAACTTTCTAAAAAAAGACAACTCTCTCTTTAACACCCTTCACTAATACACTCTTAACACAGTCTCAACAGCAACCCAGTAGAACCAGTAGGACACAAGTTCACAGCACTAGAAGGACCATACCAGTTACAAAAAGAGCTGCAGCTATAACGTCACTGTAACCTTGTTTTTTTTCAGGAAATTTCTAAGGTTTTTTAAATGCTAATTCCAAGCTATAACATCCCTGTAACCTTTGTTTTTTTCAGTGAATGTCTATGTTCTTTTAACAAGTAGTCGTGTTTGCAGAGTGGTGGAGGAAGGGGGCTGGGCCTCTGACCAGCTCTCATGAATCCTGCTGTGTAGGATGCATAGGGGTAGCAGGAGGGCTTATTTGCCCCCAAGGTCCCTCAGTGGTAAAGTGAACTTCATCCCCCAACCAGTAGTGCACTTCGAGCCGTGGTTGCAGAGTGGTGGAGAAAGGGGGCATGGCCTCCGAAGACCTCTTAGAAAGCCTGCTGTGTGGGACTTATTGGAGATAGCAGGAGGTGCTCATTGTGCCACTAGATTCAAGCAAGCTAAGCTTGGCTGATGAGGGGTGATACCCCGAAACCAGTCCCAGGATGTTTGTTTCTGGTCTAGGGGGGACCTGGCTTGGCAGTTTGGATTGGACTGTTCCCATGAAGAGCAGGGTCAAGACTTATTTGTATATGGCTGAGTCAAAACTGGGGTGACATGGTGAGCAAGAGAACAATGAATTAACCCCAGATCTTTCTGACTGAGGGTACATGTTTGCATTGGTCCGCATTCTATCCATCACTTGTTCGTTTTGCTTTTGTCATTCTATTTGGGAAGGGTATTCCCAGATCTGGGTTCTGTGCACACTATCCCACTGGTTTCAAGCTATCCTGGCAGATGAGGAGTGATGCACCCAAACCGGTCCCAGGATGATTGTTTCCGGGTCCAGGGAGGGCCTGGCAGTTCGGACTGCACGGTTTCCAAAGTGAGCAGCGCCAACACTGATTTGCAAATGGCTGGGTTTAAACTGGAATGGGGAGCAAATAAAAGATGGATTTAGGCCCAGACCTCAGTATGGGGTGAAAGTTTGACATTGTTCTGCATTCTGTCCATCAACTGTTCTTCGTTTTGTAATATGTAAGGTCATAAGCAGTACATTGTGGTGGCATAAGTTAGAGTTAGCACAGGTAACTATAACTTATGAATTTCACTGGTTTTGTACAAGTGAAATTAAGCCTAAGTATAACTTCCCTATGACTTTTGTTTTTTTCAGTGAGTGTCTATTGCTCTTTTAGTGTATTTCCTAACTATAATATCCCTGTAACCTTTAGTTTGTTATACATTTCTAAAGGTTTTTTAATGTTATTTGCTAACTACAATATCCATGCAACCTTTTTAGCACAATTCCAAGGTTTATAATGTGTAATTTCTTAACTGTAACCTTTGAAAATGAGTGTGTGAGTGATTGCATGAGTGTCTCAGTGGGTGTGGGAGTGATTGCATGAGTGTCTCAATAGGTCTGTGAATGGGTGTGTGAGCTTCTAAATGGGGCTGAAAGTGCCTGCATAACTGTCTCACTGGGTGTGTGAGTGGGTACTTGAGTGTCTGAGTGGGTCTGTGAGTGGGTGCGTAAGTGTTTGAGGTAGGTGCATGATTGTCTGAGTGAATGTCTGAGTGTGTCTGTGAGTGGATGTGAGAGTGTCTGAGTGGATTTGTGAGTGTTTCCATAAGTGTGTGTCTGTGATCCATGGATGGCTGTTTGAGTGGCTATATGGGTCTGTGAGTGGGTGCTTGAGTATCTGAATGGGTCTGTGACTGGCTGAGTGAGTGACTGCATTGGTCTGTGAGCGGGTGCTTGAGTGTCTGCTGAGTGTCTGAGTGAGTCTGATAGTAGATGTGTCAGTGTCTGTGTGGGTGTGTCAATAGCTGTGTGATCCACAGTCTGCTGCAGCAAGATGAGCACACTGGGAACAAGTGCTCTTTGTTGTGCAGTGGAGAATGGGCTTTATTAATACACTGGCGGGACCTAGTCTTGTTTATTCATACATCATTAATCAGTCTCTGTGTGCACACCCACAATCAAGCTTCTTTCATCAGCGCCACTGGGTCATCATTAAAACATTAAAATTTGGACCCTGCAGTGAGGGCCCTCACATGTATCCATGGGGTGGTGCCTTGCCTGCTGTTGGTTTCCAGCTGGGGTGAATGTAAGACATTGTTCTGCATTCTGTCCATCAACTGTGTTTTTTGCAATTTTCACCCCGATTGGGCTGGGTATGCTCAGACGTGAGTCCCAGGCTCTCCACATCACTTGAGTCAAGCTATCCAGGCTGAAGAAGGCTGATAGCCAGAAACCGGTCCTTGGATGCTTGATTCCGGTCTAGGAAAGACATGGCTTGGTAGTTCGGGCTGGACTGTTCCCATGAGGCACAGGGTCAAGGCTGATTTGCATATAGCCATTGTCTGACCTAGGGTGGTGTGGAGTGCAAAAAAACAATGGATTTAGGCCCAGATCTTTGTACTGGGGTGAATGTAAGACATTGTTCTGCATTCTGTCCATCAACTGTGTTTTTTGCAATTTTCACCCCGAGTGGGCTGGGTATGCTCAGACGTGAGACCCAGGCTCTCCACATCACTGGAGTCAAGCTATCCAGGCTGAAGAAGGCTGATAGCCAGTAACCGGTCCTTGGATGCTTGATTCCGGTCTAGGAAAGACATGGCTTGGTAGTTCGGGCTGGACTGTTCCCATGAGGCACAGGTTCAAGGCTGATTTGCATATAGCCATTGTCTGACCTAGGGTGGTGTGGAGTGCAACAAAAAAAACGATGGATTTAGGCCCAGATCTTTGTACTAGGGTGAATGTAAGACATTGTTCTGCATTCTGTCCATCAACTGTGTTTTTTGCAATTTTCACCCCGAGTGGGCTGGGTGTGCTCAGACATGAGTCCCAGGCTCTCCACATCACTGGAGTCAAGCTATCCAGGCTGAAGAAGGCTGATAGCCCGAAACCGGTCCTTGGATGCTTGATTTAGGTCTAGGAAAGACAGGGCTTGGTAGTTCAGGCTGGACTGTTCCCATGAGGCTCTGGGTCAAGGCTGATTTGCATATAGCCATTGTCTGACCTAGGGTGGTGTGGAGTGCAAAAAAACGATGGATTTAGGCCCAGATCTTTGTACTTGGGTGAATGCAAGACATTGTTCTGCATTCTGTCCATCAACGGTCTTTTTTGCAATTTTCACCCCGAGTGGGCTGGGTATGCTCAGACGTGAGTCCCAGGCTCTCCACATCACTGGAGTCAAGCTATCCAGGCTGAAGAAGGCTGATTGCCAGAAACCGGTCCTTGAAAGCTTGATTCCGGTCTAGGAAAGACATGGCTTGGTAGTTCGGGCTGGACTGTTCCCATGAGGCACAGGGTCAAGGCTGATTTGCATATAGCCATTGTCTGACCTAGGGTGGTGTGGAGTGCACAAAAACGATGGATTTAGGTGCAGATCTTTGTACTGGGGTGAATGTAAGACATTGTTCTACATTCTCTCCATCAACTGTGTTTTTTGCAGTTGGTTTCCAGCAAGGCAACTGCCCCACTGTAACCACTCAGCATCTGATTAGCCACAGAGCAGCTCAAGCGGATGGTGGCTGATTTGTTTTCCATGCACTGCTGCCTGGAGGAGGTCACACCCATTGGCATGGATATTTTCCCTTGTTCTGCAGGCTCGCACTCCCTCTGTGCCTCAGCAGCCCTCGGATGCACAGACAACTGCCACCTCAGCAGGATGAAAACAACTCCATCACCTTCCTGAATATTTACAGCCCCCTTCAGCTATTAAGTAGGAGTCCTTCTAGGTTGCTGTGATCCCAGCCAGCACCTATATACATTAAATTAGACAGCAGCTTGGACAGTAACAACTGTAGTACTTTATGTCTGCAGTGATTTTGAATAATGAGGGTGATTGAAATATTAGTAGGCGCTTGCGTAATGCACGTAGTTGACTGTATTTGTCCTGATTTCTGAAATGGCGCACAGGACTAACTGCAGAACAAAATAGAACACACATTTACAAACATGTGTGTATATGTATGCATGAATAAACATACTATCATAACAGTAGTCCTAGCCAGCATCTACAAACAAAACATTGCAAAGAAGCTAGGTTGTACATAAACCAGCTCCCTGACATCCCCTAGCCTCGGTAGCCCTATTCTGTCACCATTAATATGATTTCTGATCATTATCTGTCCCTGTGCTCAAGGTCTGCAGTTCTTATACTCCTGTAATGTAGTGGCAAAGTGCTATTTATAAAAGACTCAAAAATATGTTGCACTTTCCAGTCCGTAGTCCAGCTACAACATATGCAGACAAACCAACAATCTCTTCCTTCTCCACAATATAAGCATTTGTTATACCTTACTCCTCCATTCCTAAAAAAAAGCAAAGTTGGAAGCAGCTGTCTCCTTCATAATCAATGTTGTTACCCTTTTGCCCAGCATTAGAGTAACATTTTTGTAAAATGAGTCAATAAAACTCACTCTGCAAGAGCCTGAGTACAATGATACAACTTGCATGTAACAAGTTCAGCAGTCTGGCTTTGTATCTAAAACCTGTATCACCACAAAATCCAGAACTAAATGTTATATTGCGTAAAAAAATCATTACTGGCTGAAAGTGTCACATTAAAAAATTGAGGGCAGATTTTTATTATGGCCAAAGAGAGCCTCTTGTCACAGTTTAATTTGTGACTCTCCATGATGTAAGTACAAAGGCAAAACTCAACTCCTTGCAATACAGGGTAAGAAATAGGTTGCATATCTCCAAACGGAATATAAGAATTTCACACATTGCAGATGTTGTAAGGCATCCTGTGTAAAATTATGAAGTATATGTCATTTCCTGGGCATAACTGCTTTGTAATACACTTAATAAAGTATCACCTGGAGCTTCACACATAAAGCAGTGAATGTCACACATATGCACACTGGAAACCTGGAAATATCACACATAACCATTCTGAAATCTTGGCAGCTATGCTTACGGATGCCCTCTCGTGCTAATGTTGGCCACAGGGAACCCATCCCCCGGAGCCAGACAATTTTTCAATGGGGCACAATTTTGGCCCTGGGGACCCGACCCCCTGGGCCTGGCCATCTTTCCCTGGGTGCCCTGGAGCCTACTCAGGGCACCAAGTGTGCTTTGGGACGCTGGGGGCAGCCTAAAGGCCTCTGTGGTCTTAGCCTGCTCCCCACATTCTGGTGTAGCCAGAATTGTTCTTGCACACAGGAAGTTGGTGGAAATGCAGATCCCTGTGTGCAAGAGCAATGTTTCATCACTCATGCATACACGGAAGGAGATAAAATCTCCGCCTCCAGCAGGCGAGAGCACTTTGACAGCTCACGCACACAGGAACATGAGTGTTTGCTTTTAATTGTCTGTACTTGTCAGCTCCTGCCAAGCAAAGAGCTATGCCATGGATTGGGCACCCAGGAATGTAGTTGGAGTTGGCCCTCGGGCCTGGCGATGCCCGGTGCCTTTAATGACTCGGAAGAGGGGCCTTAAAGGCCCCTCTTTATTGTTTATTTTAGCTCTGGGGACTTGGTGGTTCTTGAGACGCGGGGGTGGGGGGTAGGGGGGGTGAGGGTCAGTATGCCCCCTATATAATTTTTAGTATGTAACCCCGGGGAGGTGGTAATCCTTGGGGCCCAGTGGGTCCACGCGGCGCCTCCATATCACTTTAAATTTGTAGCCGCAGGGAAGTGGTGGTTTCCAGGGCTTTGGGGGGTTTGTGCGACCCTGTGTGTGCCTGTAGGGTTGATGTAGTGGGCAGTTCCTATGGAAATGTAGGCCATATTTCACAGGTAATTGCTAAGATCTTTGCATATTGTAAAAATTGTCCCCTTCCCAATTCAAATGTATTCTCAACTACTTTCCTTGTTATTAATTGTTCATTGCTGTATAAATCTCGCCTTGTGTGACATCCTCCTTCCATCCATCTTTTAATGGACATCGAATCCTCTATATATTTGAAGGGTTTCACCAGCCATAAAGGCATATCTGGGGCCTAGAGTGCATGTCAAATTATCTTTTTTACTACTGTTTCCCATACTGCTGCAACATGTTGAATGATATATGGATATGACCCGGGCACCCCAGCCCCCATCATAAGGTGCTCTGCTAAGGAGACCCCTCCATGTGTACCTGCCAATAGTTGTCTCTCTCAGTTATTATTCTCATCTATTCAATGCACAGCATGCTGAAGTTGTGTTGCCATGTATTATAAATCTAGGAGTGGAACCTCCATTCCTCCCGACTCCCATTTTTGTCGGAGAGTATCTCGTTTTACCCTCTTGCTCCTGTTTCCCCACAATAGTTCAATCAATAAACATTCTAGTTGTGTAATATATTGGTGTAGGATGTTATAATGTGAATTCTGCAGAACAGATTAGCACATTGGTAAGATGGCTATTTTTATTAGTGCTAATCTTCCCATCAAGGAGAGTGGAAGCTCCTTCGAGAACTTAACGGAATTGCTGATACAATCAACTGCTCTCCCTATGTTGTTTTCTAGGTAAGCTATCGGAGTATGTATTAATCGTACACCTAGATATCTGACCCCCTGTGACACCCACATCAGTCCTACATTGGCTAAATAATTTTCTGGTCTCCCGGCTAGCTTCCCTGTAGGGAACAGTTATGACTTTCCGGTGTTAAGGCGAAGACTGGATATTGCTCCAAGGTTCTCAAGTTCTGTAAGGAGAACCTGTACTGAATCATCTGGCTGGCTCATATATATCATCTGCGTACATCGAGACCACATGATTAGTGTCTCCTAGTTGAATTCCCCATCTCACAAGCTTTTTCCCTTAATGTACGAGGCAGGGGCTCCATTGCCATGGCAAAAATAAAAGTGGACATGGGCCAGCCATGCAATTGTTCCTGAAACCTCTCCTTGTAACTTCACTCTGGCAGTTGGGTTGGTGAAGATTATTTGAATCCATTGTGTAAACTTTTCCACACCCGTTTTTTTGAGGGTCGCCCATATATATATCCCTATTTGACAGAATTAAACCCCATTTTGATGTCCAATAGTGCCAGTGCACAATTCTCATTCTCTATATTTGGAGCATGCCACGCATGTGCTAATCTTTGTAAATTGCGTGTGGAATTCCACCTGGGTATGAACCCAGCTTCGTCGGCATAGATAAGTTAGGACATGTATGGCAGCAATAGGGACGCAAGGATTCCACTTAGAATCTTGGCATATAGGTTTAGTGGGAATATCGGTCTATAGGATGTCAAAAGCACAGGATTTTTCGGAGGTTTAAGGATCATGGTCACCACTGCTTCCTGCATAGATTTTGGTAGAGATCTTTTTGTTAGGGCCTCATTAAAAACTTTCCATAAACCATCAGCTAGTAGCGGGGCAAACTGTTGGCAAAATTTCATGTGACTGCCAGGGCATTTCTTTGTTTTCAGTTTTATTTATAGCTGTTAGTAGTTCTTCTTTTGTGATCGGTGCCCCGAGGGCTTTGGCATCCTCTCTCACTAGTGAGGGTAGTTCTGTAATATTTAGGAAGTCCTGCAGTGCCTGTTTGGGTGGGTGGAGGTTATTTGTGCATACCAACTTTAAATGTAGTGCTAGTTCTCCTAAAATCACCCTCTGTGTGCAGACGATGTCCCTGTTCCTATTTTGGAGTTGTAATATAGGTGTGGTCTCTTTATCCATTCTAATGAGTATGACAAGTAGTTCTCCGGCCTGATCTCCTTCCATATGGAGTCGCTGTCTATATGCTGTACAAGTACATTTTTCAAATCAATGCCATGATTCTAAAAATTCTTCTCAAACTTTATTCCATTTAGTCCTGTGCTGTGTCATAGTGTGTATATTGTGTTCTAGCTTCTTCAACTGCCTTTTGTGTGTTTTTATGTCCCTTTCTAGTTGTTGTCTCACTCCATAAGTAGTCCTCAAGCATACCCCCCTTATAACCACCTTTATAGTCTCTCATTCCATTGATATGCTTGCTGTGGACCCCCAATTTTCCTCAAAATAATGGTTTACAGCCCCTGACACTTGCCCTGCATAGAGTGGATCGGTAAGCGATTCAGCTCAAGGTCGCCATAGTGGGATCTCCGGATGGCCCTCCCCATGTTTCTGCCTTAGTGATAGTGGTGAGTGATTGGAGAGGTATTGGGGTATATACGACACTCCTTCTGTCGCAGCTGACAGTTTGGGTGTAGGGCAGCAATAATCTATGCAACTAAATCTGTTAGGTGCCGGGGTGAAGCACAAGCATGTGTTCACATGTGGGTTTCTAGCTCTTTATTCGTCTCGTAGCTGCACGCCTTTCATTATTGTTATCAGTGATGCTGTCATTCGGGGTTTTGTGTTACTTCTAGGGGACTCTCGATCTGCTGTGCCATCAAGAACACAGTTGAAATCTCCTGTGAGGTTAATCCCCCCACACATATATGGCGTTGCCGCTTTAATGATTGATGGGAAGAAGTCAGGACAATCCGAATTAGGGGTGTACACATTTATAATACATAGTTCCCCTCCCTCCCATTTTCTGTGCAGTATAACAAATCTCCCCTCCGGGTCTAGTATGTGATGGTGGTGTTGAAAGGGGATCCCAGGTGCCACCCATATGAGTGCTCCCCATGCATAACTTGAATATGAGGTAGCATAGAGTTGTCCCCTCCATCTCTTTCACACACTGGTGATTGTAGCTCCCCTATATGTGTCTCTTGTAGGCAGGCTATTGTCACGTTTCAGGGAGGCATGTATTTAGCGTTGTTTATCTAAACCCTCTATACATTCCAGTTAATAATCTTCATAACTTGTGCAGCTATGTTCAACTTTCTTTTCCCTTACTCCACTCCCATCCTCTGTAAGAATGCCTATTTCCTCTTTCCATATTCTCTGGGATTGCGTTTGAGACCTTTTTTGTTTAGACACAACAATGTGAACTTCCTCCAAGCTGGTAAAACATGCTCAACTGAACGCTCCCTTTTCCCCTTCACCCCCCTGGGCAGTCGTGTGACTCTCGCCCCCGTTGTTATAACTGAAGCAAAATTCAACACATACCGCCCCATTGCCCTCCCCCTGATAATTATTTACTTTTAGATTACATTACATTGGTTTCTAAGATCTCGTTCCTTCACAATTATTTGACCTTAGTGTCTTTGCCACTTCTTGTGAAGAGTTGCTGTGCCAGTGGACTGGTTATTGCTGTGGTGCGAGGATGCTCCTCAAGCTCACCAGGTACAGTCCAGCCTTTGTGGGGGAAATGCATCCCCTCAGTTGCCCAGCTCCATCCTAGGTTTGCATGTATGTTTGTGCCCTTATCTCTTTGTCCGTACATTTATAATCACCCCCCCAGTGTAAACATGCTCGTTATTCACTTAACTATGTTTGTCTCCTTTGCCTTCTTGGTGCTGCTCATTCATGTCAACTCCCGGAACGTCCAGGGTCTGTCATTAGTTCATGTGATGCTATTTCTGACTCAAGCACAGCTTCTGTATCGTAGGACTGAAGTGTCCTATCTAGGAGAACTTTGATATGTCCTGGGCTGCTAGATCTTCCAAGTTGTAGCTGTCGTTTTGTTTTTCGGTGTTCCTGTGTCCGATCTCCAGTCACTGGAATTCTGGTGGACCCCGTGGACAGGGCCAACCAGTTCCTTCTGCTTCCCCTGGTATCCAACCAGTGCCTTGCATCCGTGGCTGAAAAAAAAGAATAGAATATTGATATCAACAATGGTTCTGTCGGGTATGAACCTGATTGCTTCAGAGCCTGTACGTATCTTTCAATCTATATTCAGACATAATTATACTACTTCTTATGACTTCACGCATTGAAGGAGAATCGTTGAATCGAGCCATCCTCGTGAGGATACGCTTCACTCGTATTTGTTGTTCGTGATCGCCGGAATTAGCTCCATGGTGTCCGACTAATGAAGGGACCAGAGGCACACAACTAAGGCGTCAATAGGGTTGAAACGTCGACGAAAAACACTACAGGACCAGTCAACTGAATCCAACATAACATAGCCAACTAATATTGCACGCTGGATTCAATAATTACTAAACTAGAGGCTGGCCCCAGTAATTCTTAAATTCCCCTTCCCCCTATCCCTCACTTATGTGTTTATAAACCACTGCTTATGTCACTCAGTCACAATATTTCACGATATGTCACATTTCACTTGAATTGATACACCGTTTATTATGATTAATTTCTATGCATAACTACATGGTTTCAGTGAGAAACAAGTCATGAATGACAAACATTTCAATGATTAAAACGTTAACTGACCCTACTTCTTGTTTGGATTTGCAATTAATGATTTAATCTAGAAGTCATAAGAAGTAGTATAATTATGTCTGAATATAGATTGAAAGATACGTACAGGCTCTGAAGTAATCAGGTTCATACCCGACAGAACCATTGTTGATATCAATATTGTACTGCCCAGGTTCTGAGGGATACTGGGTTACCCCATAAGAAGTTAATTGAAAAAAAAAGAATAGAGCATGACCCTCATTCGCCACTGGTAACTTTGCTGGGGACATGGGCTATATTTTAGATTCAGGTCTCGAAGTCCTCTTTTGACAATTATGAAGGAATTTCTCTGTTCCTGAACTCTTTGTGTGTAGTTCAGGTATATCGAGATGGGATGTCCTTCATAGTGCATCTGGCCTCTAGTGCGGGTACCTTGCAAAATGGCGTCATGGTCCCTGTATTTAAAGAATCTGGCAGCAATGGCTTGTGGAGGTGCGCCCGGTTTGGGCGGGGGAACTAGCACCCTCTGCCCTCTCTCAACATTAAAAAATGAAGAGATTCTCTTGGGGGCCAGTTCCGTAATGATGCAGTCTTCCAAAAAGAATTTCTTTTATGGGCCCTCTGCCTTTTCTGGAAAACCGATAAATTGTAGGTTATTCCTTCTTGATCATTCTCAGAGTCCTCTGCTCTCTCATCCAGCTTGATTGCTATCTTTTTGAGGTCACCCACCGTGGCGCACAGATTGCATATTTCCTTCTGAAGTGTGTCCACATTATTTTTGGTGATGGTCACTCTGTCCGACGTTTTCCACAGGTCACAGAGCAGAAGATTTATATCTATGGCAACTGCTTTGATTCTGTGAAACATGTTGTCTCTTGTCGACTGGATGGCTTGAATTACATCTGTCAGTGTAGGGGGAGCCGCATTGCTTTGTTCGTGTGAGCCCTGCCCTCTGTTTGTGTCCTTTTCTCTGGTTTCTGGACCTTGTATTATTGCCTGGGCATAATTCAATATTTTATTTGCTTGTGCCTTTGATGCCTTTTCTTTCACCATTATTGTAATGGGTGTCTCTTCCGGTGCCTGAATGTTTGGGGCAGCCTTTCTCTTCCGCTTCTTTAACCCCTTTGACGCTCATGACAAGCTCAGCTCGTCATGAGTTACGCCTGTCGTACGCTCATGACGAGCTGAGCTTGTCATGTAACGCGGGTTTTAAAAAAACTCAGCGCACAGCGGGAAAACCACTAGCGCGCATGAGGTTAATGTCCGTTTCTCCCCTGATTCTTTGTTTTGCTTATTAAACCTCCTGGTCATAGCCAATATGCTGCCCCTTGCGTTTAAAAGTGGTAGGGTTTGCCATATCTTTCCTGCACAACTCCTTTTTCAGTGTTACACAATTACTAGTCCCTGCATCTCTATAATACTCTATTAAGTGAACCTCCTTTCTGGCCCTTTGTATTTGAATGTTCTCTCCGGTCTGTACGTGACTAGTATAGACTACTGTGCTAGTTATGGCACCCACTTGCATCTCTTCTACTTTTTTGCTTGTCTGGGCTTTCCTCCTGGTGTCCAACTTATTTGGCCCTCAGCTCAATCTATTTGTACACACAGGGCCATGTGGTCAACCAGCACTAGTGCAGACCCCAGTGCCGGCAGTTCTTTGTTACTGTGGGTGGGTTGAATTTCACACTCTTTTCTCCTCTAGATTTCTCAGTTACTTGTTTCCTTTAGTGGCTCTCCTACTCTTAGCCTATTCTCTGCACTTGCTGGTTGTAAATAGAAGATGTAGGTATCATCCTGCACAGCTTCGTTTCCCAATGGTGTATGGTTACTAGGTCCACTATCTGTGCATTGTTCTTAAGAAGGCCTGCTCTCCGTTTCTTTGTGTTAATTTGTTCTTCTCGATTTCTATGTGTCTAGCCTGACCTACTGTACACCGCGTTTCCCAGTTGCCTCTCCTCTTTATTGTGTGTCTAGGCCCATCCCAGGGCACCCGACTCACCTCGGACTGCAGCACGATCTAGTTTGGCATCACATGCTGAGCAGCCACTCAGCTCTGGAGCAGACCCCGAGTGCCGTCAGCTCTTTATGATCATGGAGGGCCCGGGTTTAGCTCTTTCCTACCTGCCAGACTCTGCTCAGGATTATCTTAAGCCTCTCTTAATCGTTGGACCTCCCGCTAATGATTTTGTGACCCTAATCGTCCACTGACGTCTCAGAGGGCTGTTCCCTAGTGCAGTGAATGTACGTCGCCGCTGGCTCTCTTCTTACGCAAGATGGCACCCCTCTGCTTCCCCGGAGCTCGTCATTCATCTTGCCGATTTTGATTCGATCGGCTGTTCTGTGCCTCATTTAAAAACCGAGGGAGGTAGCCACTGTTTCCCAACATTGTCTGGACACTTTTCATGAGGAGGATATTGCAGGATAACGACAAAGTGGATGAGCTGCCGAAGGGAGCATAAACAGAAGCATCTGAGTGGCCATCTTGCTAGACCACGCCAGACCCCCCTGCTTATTATACAAATAAGCCCCAGGCGTGTGGTGCATTTTAACCCTCTGGAGGGGTGTCCTGTGTGCCCCACTGCATTTTTCACTACAGAAAGCAAGACCCTGGGATCTGGCTTGCCAGTAGACTGTCAAAAGAAATGAGGGGTGTGAGGAGCACTCCGTTGTTTATCACTTATGATCCTTGGTTCCACTGGTGCTCCGATTTGTCAGGGTAGTCAATCCTGGTTGTGTAACTAGTGGTTATGACGGGTTTTTGGGCCCGTCAAATCGGGCACTGTTCACTTGGCGCTCCGCGCTTTAAATATTCTTGACAATTTTTTCACTTTGTACTCATTTTTATTGTTGTTATCTTTAAATTTTTAATAAATTTCTCTACCTTTTTTCATGAATTATTTGCATTTATCGTAACAAAAACATTTGATTCAATTCATCAATGTTGACATTAATTCATGGTAACATATTCAATCATTCAGCTTCATTTTTTATATGCTACAAACACTGTTCAAACATTTTTTCACAAAAGAGCCCTATGCATTTCGGCGCCTCTGCGGTGCCTTCATCAGGGGCGTGTCTGATATTTAACCTGTATGATGATATAATGACTTCGCCTCACTTGCTGGGTTTGGTGTTCAATCTCTGTAAGAGATGATCTATGCTCGCTTGTCTTCAAACGAAAAATATCTTAACAACCAAAGATTTCCGCCGTATAAGGGGTTCCTTTTGCTCTCGATCTGTTTGCCTTTGCAAGGGGTTCCTTTTGCTCTCGATCTGTTTGCCTTTGCAAACAGATCGAGAGCAAAAGGAACCCCTTATACGGCGGAAATCTTTGGTTGTTAAGATATTTTTCGTTTGAAGACAAGCGAGCATAGATCATCTCTTACAGAGATTGAACACCAAACCCAGCAAGTGAGGCGAAGTCATTATATCATCATACAGGTTAAATATCAGACACGCCCCTGATGAAGGCACCGCAGAGGCGCCGAAATGCATAGGGCTCTTTTGTGAAAAAATGTTTGAACAGTGTTTGTAGCATATAAAAAATGAAGCTGAATGATTGAATATGTTACCATGAATTAATGTCAACATTGATGAATTGAATCAAATGTTTTTGTTACGATAAATGCAAATAATTCATGAAAAAAGGTAAAGAGAAATTTATTAAAAATTTAAAGATAACAACAATAAAAATTAGTACAAAGTGAAAAAATTGTCAAGAATATTTAAAGCGCGGAGCGCCAAGTGAACAGTGCCCGATTTGACGGGCCCAAAAACCCGTCATAACCACTACTTGCCAGTAGACTGTGTCAGGCCACAAGTAAAAGATCCAGTCCTGATTGCCGGTCCCAAAACGAGACAGGGAGGTAACAAGTAGGGATTAAGAAGCCTCATTATCAATGGGAAGCCAGCGTTTACCATGGAGAATGGAGTCAGCCAATGAAAAATATGGGCGGGCTTCCACAACACATCTAAAAAACTACCCAAATACAGTATGCCTCGCAAAGCGGGCAGCGCATGCACTGCAACACTAGGCGAGACCTAAAAATGAGCGCAGTGGAAACCACCAGCAACCAAGTGCTCAAATTAAGCACTGCCTTTAGGGAAAGGTGCGTACAACCTATGGCACCATGTTTTGCATTCCTAATCGGTTTCTGAGATAGTCTCGGAAACCTGCAAGGATACACTACAGGAACAGTTACCCTTTAGGATTAATTAACTTATTCTTTGGAGCACGGGTACTGAAACTCTATTTAGGCTCCCCAACCACCACTTCTCTTGATACTGTTGCATTTATAATATACTTTTTTGGACCAATTTTGCAATCCACAAAAAAATATCTTGCTGTAAGCAATAGAAGGCTCGGCTCCTAATGTGATATCGCAGCTCAGACGGAGGTGCAACAGAGAAACCACATTCCAATAGAACCTACATTATTTCTCGCTCACGAATATCAGCTGGGCAGCGGACACACATTAGCTCTCCAAACGGAAGTGGAAACTGCTTTAACCGTTCCAACAGCGCTGGAGAAAGGCCTGCCCAGTCATCGAAATCCGGCAGCCGCGCAGGCGGAGCCTCCTCGAAGAAGGCACTTCGGATTCATGAGCAATAAGTTAAGGGTATTAATTAGTACGGCTGTAAGATTAAACCAAATTAGTGAAATAAATGTTTTACAGAACCGGAGCTGTGGTAGAAAACTGACGAAAAAATGTGATTGCGCAGCTGTTTTTAATTGCGCTTGCCTCCACATTAGGGCGTCAAATCAAACTGAATATCCCACTCAGACCAGAAAGAGATGACGCTTCGGTGAACGTGCAATCAGCCCGCGATCATCTATATTACATATGGTGCTTAATGTATGTGAGCAGTTGTCAGAACCGAGGCATCCTTATTAGACGCCGAACTGCTCTCTAATTAGCCCCACTGCTGGCAAATGAAAGGCTATTAGGAGGGGGTGGGATAGAACTACGGATAATGATCCTGCTAGTGATATTTTTATGATCAAAGAGTATTTTAATGTTTTACTAAGAGCTGAAAAACAGCTTTGCCTTTGATTTCAGGTGACAGCTTCTATCCATTAGGAGCGTTCATAACACAGCTAATGATACTCTTTGACTGTCCCACTAATTCAGCAGATCAGAAATAAATGCTCACTCTATCATTTACGGTATTCGTTAATGCGTCGAAACAGGCAACCTTGTTTAGTGTTCATTTCTGGAAAAAGGTGTACCTGCATTTTAAAACGATTAAAAGCATCTTTCTTGTATTTCGGATTTTGTGCGATTTTTCCATGCTGCGATTAAGCTTTGTTTAGTTGCTGCACAACAGTTCAGTGAAAATGATGATCAAAAGAGCCATGATTTCGTTGAAGTGAAGGGCACTCTGTTTCCCGTTTAATAATCTCTTCTCTAGAAATGCACCATTTCACATTGGATCAAGATAATTGAAAATTATTTGGAAATATGCTGATTTTTATTTCTGAAAGACACTGTTGGAACTACATTTATCTCATCAATAAACCCCAAAAATATTTATATATATATTGTATATATATATATATATATATATATATATATATATATATATATATATATATATATATATATATATATATGAATATATTCATGCAACGCCAGCCAACGGCGTGCTACAGAGGCCCCTGCATACAAGACGGCTTGGTCGACACTGGCGCTTTCGTTTCGGCAGAAATACTTCACATTTCAAGTAATTGAAAGGACCAAAGCCCACCACTCCATTCAGACGGAAAAGAAGCGGTGTCGGAATTATCGTACTCGGTCCTGGGCGAGATGCACGGCCATACTTACCCCGGCTGATGAGATTCCTGGAAGAGGTGGTTGTGCAGTCAGGGGGCTCAAGGAGACTATGCATTCCTACAGGCAGCGCAGGACATCGGCAGAAGGTTTCACAGAATCCTGGGGCCTTATTTATGAAGGACTTGCGCCGCCGGTGCGTCACTTTTAACATGGGAAAAAGTGACGCACCGGCGGCGCAAGGTCTTCATAAATAAGGCCCCTGCAGTTCGCGTTACTACTGGGCCGCCCGATCCTGACTAACTACTGCATTCTGGGTCTTGCCGTCAAACCTACACTCCAGGAACTGTCACAGGTGACTTGTATCACCGATAGGGGTGGAGCGAACACTCACTATTTCAGTGGGGACAGGACACACCTTTGTGATTATACTTCCCTTTCCTGTTCCATTCTGGGCGCTGAAGAGGCCACTGAGCCGAAATGCATACGACCTTTGCTGCATAATTTTGGAATAAAGAGTCTCCGGTTTGCTCCCCTATTGTGGCCTCTGCCTTTCATTTCTGGGAGGTTCTTTGGAGAATTTTGTGCAACGTCAGCCAGCGGCATGCTACAGAGGCCCCTCCATACAAGACGGCTTGGTCGACACGCGTTTTCGTTTCGGCAGAAATACTTCACATTTCAAGTAATTGAAAGGACCAAAGCCCACCACTCCATTCAGGCGGAAAAGAAGCGGTGTCGGAATTATCGAACTCCGTCCTGGGCGAGATGCAGGGCCATACTTACCCCCACTGATGAGATTCCTGGAAGAGGTGGTTGTGCAGTCAGGGGGCTCAAGGAGACTATGCATTCCTGCAGGCAGCGCAGGACATCGGCAGAAGGTTTCACAGAATCCTGCAGTTCGCGTTACTACTGGGCCGCCCGATCCTGACTAACTACTGCATTCTGGGTCTTGCAGTCAAACCTACACTCCAGGAACTGTCACAGGTGACTTGTATCACCGAAAGGGGCGGAGCGAACACTCACTATTTCAGTGGGGACAGGACACACCTTTGTGATTACACTTCCCTTTCCTGTTCCATTCTGGGCGCTGAAGAGGCCACTGAGCCGAAATGCATACGCCCTTCGCTGCATAATTATGGAATAAAGAGTCTCCGGTTTGCTCCCATATTGTGGCCTCTGCCTTTCATTTCTGGGAGGTTCTTTGGACAATTTTGTGCAACACCAGCCAGCGGCGTGCTACAGAGGCCCCTGCATACAAGATGGCTTGGTCAACACTGGCGTTTTCGTTTCGGTGGAAATACTTCACATTTCAAGTAATTGAAAGGACCAAAGCCCACCACTCCATTCAGGCGGAAAAGAAGCGGTGTCGGAATTATCGAACTCCGTCCTGGGCTAGATGCAGGGCCATACTTACCCCCACTGATTAGATTCCTGGAAGAGGTGGTTGTGCAGCAGGGGGCTCAAGGAGACTATGCATTCCTGCAGGCAGCGCAGGACATCGGCAGAAGGTTTCACAGAATCCTGCAGTTCGCGTTACTACTGGGCCGCCCGATCCTGACTAACTACTGCATTCTAGGTCTTGCAGTCAAACCTACACTCCAGGAACTGTCACAGGTGACTTGTATCACGGATAGGGGCGGAGCGAACACTCACTATTTCAGTGGGGACAGGACACACCTTTGTGTTTACACTTCCCTTTCCTGTTCCATTCTGGGCGCTGAAGAGGCCACTGAGCCGAAATGCATACGCCCTTTGCTGCATAATTATGGATACAAGACGGCTTGGTAGACACTGGCGTTTTCGTTTCAGCGGAAACACTTCACATTTCAAGTAATTGAAAGGACCAAAGCCCACCACTCCATTCAGGTGGAAAAGAAGCGGTGTCGGAGTTATCGAACTCCGTCCTGGGCGAGATGCACAGCCATACTTACCCCCTCTGATGAGATTCCTGGAAGAGGTGGTTGTGCAGTAAGGGGGCTCAAGGGGACTATGCATTCCTGCAGGCAGCGCAGGACATCGGCAGAAGGTTTCACAGAATCCTGCAGTTCGCGTTACTCCTGGGCCCCCCGATCCTGACTAACTATTGCATTCTGGGTCTTGCAATCAAACCTACACTCCAGGAACTGTCACAGGGGACTTGTATCACCGATAGGGGCGGAGTGAACACTCACTATTTCAGTGGGGAAAGGACACACCTTTGTGATTACACTTCCCTTTCCTGTTCCATTCTGGGCGCTGAAGAGGCCACTGAGCTGAAATACATAGGCCCTTTGCTGCATAATTATGGAATAAAGAGTTTCCGGTTTGCTCCCCTATTGTGGCCTCTGCCTTTCATTTCTGGGAGGTTCTTTGGACATATATATAAATATATATATATATATTTAAGGGCGGAAACACTGTTCTATGGAAGACATCTGACTATATCGAGGGAGCTCAGAGACACTTATCTGATTCATCATGCTACACTTTGTCATCACAATTCACTATGGTTCAAAGTCAAAACCAGATACGCAAGCAACTAAACTCTTGGAAAAGACTCAACCTTATAACCAAGGAGGAATGTAATTATCTAACCAAAGACCATCCTGTGACACCTTGCCTATACTTCTTGCCTAAAGTTCATAAACTCATTACCCCTACCCCAGCTCGTCCCATCATATCGGCCATTGGGAGTATGACAGAGAACATCTCCAAGTATGTGGACTTTTTTCTTCAGCCCCATGTTGCAAGTCTCCCTTCTTATTTGAAAGACACAACAGACTTTTTAACCAAGATACAAACTGTTGACTGGTGCAGTGATTTTTTGTTTTTAATCCTGGACATTGAATCACTTTATACCTCTATCAATCATCACCATGGTATCAATGCATGTCAATATTATCTGAACACACGTGCTATCTGCTTCAGAGAACATAATTCTATGCTTATTCCAATGATCAGATTGTGCCTAACCTCCAATTTCTTCCGTTTCCAAAATAACACCTATCATCAATTGCGTGGTGTGGCGATGGGCTCGTGTTTTTCCCCCAGCTACTCATGTCTTCATGTGGGTTGGTGGGAGGAACGCGAGCTCAGAACCACACACGCACATTGGTCATCTCGCATCGCACATTACTGGCGCTACATTGATGACATCTGCATCATTTGGAAAGGTACACAGGAGGAAGCCCTTTCATTTGTATCTGATTGCAACACCAATTCTCTCAATTTGAAATTCACTGCCAATGTAAGTGTCAATGAAGCAGAATTCCTTGATGTGCATCTATTTGTTAAAGACAACAAACTCGAGACCAAACTGCATCGCAAGAGCACTGCAGGCAATGCTATCTTACATGCGCGCAGCTCTCACACGGCACATACCATTTGCAGCATTCCTTATGGTGAATTCATCAGAATTCACAGAATCTGCAGTGATCATGATTCTTTAACCACATGCCTTGAGGAATCCAGACAGCGCTTCATAAAAAGAGGCTATTCCAGAACCATTCTTGATCAGGCTTTAGTTAAAGCCGTATCAGTGGATCGAGTTTCACTTCTCACACCTAGCGACTTCACCACTGCTAGCACTAACAACACACAGGATACCACTCATTGTACAATCAGATTGATCACTACTTTTAGCTCACAAGAGCGTAAGATTAGGCGCATCATTGGCACTGAATGGCCTATTATTCTGACTGACCCTATTCTTGGCCCAATGTTATCTGAAACACCCACAATCACATTCAGACGTGCGCCCTCCATGCGTGATGCTCTGGATAGAGCAGCACCTGAAAATCCACCTAAAATCAGTAAAACTAACAAAATGGGCTTTTTCAAATGCACATCTAGTCGTGCCTGCAATTTTGCCACCAACACCACTCATTATGTCACTGCGTTCAGCGATGTACCCATTCCGATTAAAGAATATCTAACATGCAGATCTGAGTTTGTTGTTTACAAGCTCAAATGTACATGCAACCTAGAGTATATAGGCAGCACTAAGCTGCCTGTTCATCAAAGAATACTCCAACATATTAGAGCTATTGTAAACAGTGACAGTAATTACCCTGTGGCTAGACATTTTGAGGCAATTCATGACAAAAAACTGAAAGACCTACAATATACTGTTCTATTGTTCTATGTTCGGTACCCCAACCGAGCCGCGGCGGTGACCGCGAAAAACTACTGAGACAACGTGAATCCCAGCTTATCATGTCACTCGACACTAAGGCCCCAAATGGTTTAAATCTGATGGAAGATTTGAAAAGTTTCCTCTGATTTTGTCTGTATTTGGTTTTTGGTCTTGGTTTCTGTCTGCCTCTTTCCTAGACTGTGACTGCATTGATGTTTCCATTTATTCTTGTTCGAGAAACTGCGGCACCTAGTGGTCTTGGTCTACTTTTGCTTATCTGCTTTGATGCTTTCAGCATCTGATCTATGGAATTTTCCTTCCAAGCATCGGTGTTATTTTAACCCTTGCTTTTTCCAGTACATATCCCTTTGCCTCGCATTAATTATCCCTTGCTTTTTTCTCTGGACTTCTTTTCACTATTTCACACATTTTTTCGGTTGGGCCTTTTGTTTTTATTTCTACTTCCACATCTACCTTAGGGTCATTTTTGTTACAAATGTATTTTGTGTTTAGCACTTCTTTTGCATCACATGACTCATATTATTGCTGTTTCTTCTAGCTGATGTGGCAGCCTTTTTATTTTGAAACAGTGATGTGGTTATTTTCATTCAGGCACTATGTCTTGATGTATCTGACACGAGTTGTTCATTTTATGTTGCTGGCTCGTATCTGCTCCTTCTGGTTTTTTTCAGCACACAACACAGATTCTGGCACTATGCCATTATACTTGCAGTCTGCTTGTTTCTGTGCTATTATTCCAGCATTTGACTATTATCAAGTCTGTTTTTTAGCTATTCTTGCCAATGTCATTGTTTTCATGTTTTCAAACTACAACGTGTCAGATCTTTGTATTTATACCTATTTACCACAAATTGTTATTAGTTGTTCATTTTGCCACTATCATTTTAGTGATACCCAGCAATGATTAATGCCTTATCATCTAATTTTTTATGTTCGAATTTCACTGCTCATGTCCTTGCATTTAAAAAAAAAAATTTTTGCACTGTTCTTCCATTTTTCTTGTCTGGGCGTGTTTCCCCAATTAAGCCCCTCTCTGTGTTGTGTATATATACATTCATTTTTTCCTGAGTGCTTGTATGTGAACAAGCTCCCTTGCGGAGCGAAACGCGTCATTGTGTAATAAAACGTTTTTCCTGCATACTCACTCGAGTTGGATCGTTTGTGAGCTCCTCTGACTGTTTGATGTGGCGTTCTGAGGTCTGCACCCTGCCGTAGCCTGTCATCCATTGACGGGTTTGGAATTCTTCTTCATATATGTATATATATCCACAATACCTCGCAGATCAGCCTCGCTTCAGCGCGAAATCACGAGCGTGGTCCCAGGTTGTAGTGCATTATTTTATTTCCTTCTGCAAAGAGTCAAGACGCGTTTCGGCCGTCCAAGCGGCCTTGATCACATGACTACGCAGTTTGACAAGCCCCATTTTAAAGTGCACATGCATCATTCTTATCATAGACATAGAAATAATATTGTTATGTATAAATACATATACATGGATGCTTTTTTACCTCAATGTTTAAATGTTTAAATACTTTTTATAGGTACAACCATGAACAATTTAATATCAGCATAAATGCTTGATTCTTGATGGCAAATAAGAACATCACAATATTGAGGGTTCTGCAAAGTTACATCATTTTTTTTCTTTTTGGTATCTATAACTGCATAATGCTTAAAGAACCTCATTAACCATATGGTCAAAAAAGAATTTGATGCACTTCATGTACATTTTCCCTTTCTTATAATGCTCACCTTAACGTGAAATGATAAGTAAATAAACTTGAACATTGCTGTTATTCAAATAATATAAGAGAGAATAAATTCCTCATATATTAAAAAAACAATCTTTTCATGTGCAGGAACGTTTTCATAATAACGTTGTTTCAATTTTCGATGCTTAACTTTGCTTGGCAAGTCTACTATCACTTTCTCAATTTAAATTGTTGCTGAGAAGTTATTTGAGTACTACAGTACTTCTTAATTCAAAGTGACCTGTGCTTTAGTGCAACAAAAAAAAGTGCTTCATGTCAATAAAGTGCAAACATATTGGGAGATTCAGTTTTTAGGGTCGATATATATACACTGGGGATAGATCTGAGGAAGATGTGCAATGTATCAGATGTGCAAATACGGAAACGTTTATAAATAACAAACATATACTATACGACAAGTCTAAAACAATTGATTAAAAGACAAATAGATAAAAACTACCCATATTGCCTAAAATCAATTATAAAATACTGTATCATTATATGTGGAGGCTATGCACTTGTTTCTATCTGGGGGTCCCGCAGTTATTGCTAAATAATTGCACATCAAATCACATCTGAACTAAGAGATACTTCATAAAAACGTGTACAAATCCTCTGTTGCATTCAGCCCCACCGGCCACTTAGAATCGAACTCTAGAATATATTTAGTCTCCGTTCGTCTAAGGCATGATTCTCTGTCTCCTACCCTCTTTGTCATTGGGATAGACTCAATTGCATAATATTTGAGAAATTTGGGGTTGCTGTTGTGTACAGCCTCAAAGTGCCTCGCAACTGGATAATTCTTGTCTTTATTAGTGATGGCTCGTAGATGCTGCAATATGCGTTTGTGTACCTGCAGTTTAGTACTGCCTACATATTTGAGGTGGCAGTCGCATTCCAGGACATAGACACAATACTCTGTTTTACAGGTCAGATGTTGTTTAATAACTCTTTTAGTCCCTGAGAATGCTGTGATGTAATCCTTAGTATTCACCCCAAACTGACAGGCCTTGCATGTCAGGCATCTATAAAAGCCCTTCCTAGAGGGTAACCAAATGTCCCTTTTAAAAGCTTCCTGGCTATTCCTAGATAACATATTGCCCATACTTCTTGCTTTCCGAAAGGCAATAGATAGATTAGCGGGCATCAGGTCCCCAATTATGGGATCAGACTGAATAAAATGCCAATTTCGCCTAATGGTACTCCTCAGCTCCTTCTCTTGTTTAGAGTAAGTGAGGATCAGACGGATCGTGGCAGATTTAGAAATTCCCTCTCCTTGTGTGGTCTTCAGTTTGTACTTGAGGAGTTCCTCCCTTGGCTTCAGTTGAGATTTCCTCATAGCGGAATCCACCACTCGCTGACTATAGCCTCTATCTACAAATCTCACACAACTCTCCAGCTGTTTTACTTTTGCAACCTCCACATTACTGCATATGCGTGAAATGCGAAGCATCTCTCCATGTGGTATGATTTTTATTAAATGTGGAGGATGAGCACTGGTAGCAAGGAGTAGTGTGTTACCCGCAGTGGGCTTTCTAAAAAGGGTAGTGGTTAAGATATTCTCATTTATAAAAACCTGTACATCTAAAAAAATCACTGAGTGTTTGCTATTGTCTGAAGTAAATCCAAGATTAAGATTATTTACATTGATTTCATCTATAAATTTCCGCACACTCTCCTCTGTCCCACACCAAACAATAAAAAGATCATCAAAAAAACGCATCCAGGAAACTATATTATGTTTACATTTGAATTCATATTCACGCCGGAGGACCAATTCTTCCCACCAGCCCATAAACAGACAGGCGCAGCTGGGGGGAAAATTGGCCATTAAAAAGAAAATAATTGTTTTCTAGATAAAAGGATAGCATTTCCAACAACATTTTCATGTGCTGAGTGAATTCCATTGGTCTTGTGCTTAAAAAGTATTCACATGCACGTAGACCATCCCTGTTCTTGATACAAGTATAAAGGGAACTCACATCCGATGTCACAAGTAATAAATCAGAGCGCAACACAATGTTTCCTATTTTGGAAATGAAGAAACTAGTGTCTTGTATATAGGACTCCAATTTCTTCATATGAGTCTGTAAAAAATAATCTATATACTTGGAGAGATTTTCCAGAGGTCCATCACACGCTGAGATTATTGGTCTTCAGGTGGAGTATTCAGATTTTTGTGGACCTTGGGTATGAAGGAGATGTAGGGCACCAATGGATGTTCCTTTTATGATGAACTTGTATTCATCTCCACTGAGAAGACCCAAGCTCTTCCAAGCTTACAGACTCTTGAAAAGGTTTTCCTGTGTTGTTTTATATTTCACTGGCCTGCTCTTTCTGTAGCATTGCATGTCGTTGAGCTGTCCATATGCTTCCTTCAAATAATCTGATACTGGCCAAAGGACTATATTTCCACCCTTATCTGAGTTCCAAATGATCAAATCCTGATTTCGCAATTTATTGATTAGCTGGTTGAACTTCCTTTCTTGATTTGAATACTTATTTTTCTTGACGTTTGTTGAAATTGCCAATTTTTTTATATCTGCCACTACGTGGTCACTGAAGGTGTCAAGCACATCGTGTGCTGCGAGAGGAACAAACTTAGACTTCAATTTGAAAGGGGTTTTGGGCTTCTTCTGTCCATTCATGGTTACCCCTTCCTGAGATGTGGCCACATCTCCTCTCATTAGTTGACACATGTCCTGATAGGTGTCATTATCCAAAACCAGTAGACCCATTTGATTTGTGTCTGACAGTTGATCCATTGATTTGTCTATTGCCGGTCTTTGTAGGTGCATTTTCTTTAGTTTTAACTTGTGAATAAATGGGTATATGTCCGCCCTTGTTCTGGTATAGTTGAAACTAGATTCTGGGTAATAATTCAGACCCAGGCTCAACAGTTGTTTCTCTGCATTGGTTAGAGCCAGGGTACTTAAATTAATGATGGATTTAGAGTCCTGATTCTCAAGTGCACTGCCGGACAATGACTCATTTTCATTTATTGTTACTGGTTTTTCTGGGCGCATCCCCGACCCCTCCTCTTTGATTCTCCGCTGTTTGCTGGCCTGTCGCCTCCCCCTTCTCGGCTGGCATTTGGTTTCACCACTGTGCCTTGATACCGTGATCTGAGTGTGTCCTTGCGGCTCTGTTTTAAACATCTAGTTCTTCCCCCAACATCAGCCTAATATTTGTTGGTCTTTTTGTTCCTTCGTTTTCAGACTCACTTTCAGGGGCAGAACTAGATACTGACGAAAGTTCAGTCGGATGTTTCTCCACTTCTCTTTGACCAGTGCCAACACCTCGCTTGTTAGCAGTGGCCGCTCTCAGTGTGTCAAAGCGGCGGGCAATAGTAAAGATCTGCCCATTGGCATAGTCATCCCTGTCCCTCTTGAATTTATATATTTTACGTGTTTTTATTTTGTCCTCTTCCTTGGCCAACCTGGCAAGCATGTCATCCCTCAGCTTCTTTTCTTGGCTTGCGTCACCTGAACCCACTAACAGCTTAATACTGTCTTCCATGGCGTCTATTTTAATTTGGAGGTCTGCCCCATCTGTCTCCGCATATTTCACTAAGATTTGGACAAGGCGTCTGGAGTACTCTAAATTGCACTCCCCCCATTCCGCCATCATTAGTGGGTTAGGTGCCTCATAGGTCGGGGCTAGCGTGATACGCAGGCCTCTGGGGATTTTTCCAACGTCCAAATATCTTTTTAATGAACGTGCATCCCACCATTTTGATTGTTCTTGACGCTTGTATTTCTCAAGAAGTTTAAAGGAGTCCCTTAGGTTGGCAGTGTCTCCTCCACTCATAGTGTTTGCTTCTCCATTAACAATAGTTTCACTTTCCAATGCATCTGAGAACATCTCATCTGCTGCAAGCTCACGGGCTCTGCGTATGTCACTCGACATTTTTGGCTTCAGGAAAAATATGCACTTTCACACACGTTCGGGTGGTGTTATCAGAGGCTGAATGTCCACATTGGTTTTGAACAATAGCCCCTCGTTGTCATACACCACCTCCGTAACTTGTGCACAAACCTCCCAAACCCATGCAGCCACAGTCTCTTAGCTTTTTGCGTCCTTACTGCGTTGTTGAAGCTTCTCGTCACTGCCTCTGTCTCTCGCCTGCTCAGCCGAATGGTTAATCTGAGACATCTGGCAGTATCTCAGCCTCACCACGCTGGACGCTTCCTTGTTTGAGTGTGCTGCTGCTGCTTCCGGGGGGCTTCACTCGTTTTCCTCACCGGAAAACACTTCCAGTGCCCCTGGAGTCCCTGCCAAAGCACCGCCACGCGCCGGCAGCGATGTCCGAAGGGAAACCTCTTGGTGCAACTGGACTGCTTGCAGTGAAGCCTTCTTCCTCAGGAGGGGGTCCACAGCCGGCAGCAATCCAATGTCGGTATAATATCCACAATACCTACCTGATCAGCCTCGCTTCAGTGCGATATCACGAGCGTGGTCCCAGGTTGTAGTGCATTATTTTATTTCCTTCTGCAAAGAGTCAAGTCGCGTTTCGGCCGTCCAAGCGGCCTTGATCACATGACTACGCAGTCTGACAAGCCCCATTTTAAAGTGCACATGCATCATTCTTATCATAGACATAGAAATAATACTGTTATGTATAAATACATATACATGGTTGCTTTTTTACCTCAATGTTTAAATGTTTAAATACTTTTTATAGGTACAACCATGAACAATTTAATATCAGCATAAATGCTTGATTCTTGATGGCAAATAAGAACATCACAATATTGAGGGTTCTGCAAAGTTACATCACTTTTTTTCTTTTTGGTATCTATAACTGCATAATGCTTAAAGAACCTCATTAACCATATGGTCAAAAAAGAATTTGATGCACTTCATGTACATTTTCACTTTCTTATAATGCTCACCTTAACGTGAAATGATAAGTAAATAAACTTGAACATTGCTGTTATTCAAATAATATAAGAGAGAATAAATTCCTCATATATTAAAAAAACAGTCTTTTCATGTGCAGGAACATTTTCATAATAACGTTGTTTCAATTTTCGATGCTTAACTTTGCTTGGCAAGTCACTTTCTCAATTTTAATTGTTGCTGAGAAGTTATTTGAGTACTACAGTACTTCTTAATTCAAAGTGACCTGTGCTTTAGTGCAACAAAAAAAAGTGCTTCATGTCAATAAAGTGCAAACATATTGGGAGATTCAGTTTTTAGGGTCGATATATATACACTGGGGATAGATCTGAGGAAGATGTGCAATGTATCAGATGTGCAAATACGGAAACGTTTATAAATAACAAACATATACTATACGACAAGTCTAAAACAATTGATTAAAAGACAAATAGATAAAAACTACCCATATTGCCTAAAATCAATTATAAAATACTGTATCATTATATGTGGAGGCTATGCACTTGTTTCTATCTGGGGGTCCCACAGTTATTGCTAAATAATTGCACATCAAATCACATCTGAACTAAGAGATACTTCATAAAAACGTGTACAAATCCTCTGTTGCATTCAGCCCCACCGGACACTTAGAATCGAACTCTAGAATATATTTAGTCTCCGTTCGTCTAAGGCATGATTCTCTGTCTCCTACCCTCTTTGTCATTGGGATAGACTCAATTGCATAATATTTGAGAAATTTGGGGTTGCTGTTGTGTACAGCCTCAAAGTGCCTCGCAACTGGATAATTCTTGTCTTTATTAGTGATGGCTCGTAGATGCTGCAATATGCGTCTGTGTACCTGCAGTTTAGTACTGCCTACATATTTGAGGTGGCAGTCGCATTCCAGGACATAGACACAATACTCTGTTTTACAGGTCAGATGTTGTTTAATAACTCTTTTAGTCCCTGAGAATGCTGTGATGTAATCCTTAGTATTCACCCCAAACTGACAGGCCTTGCATGTCAGGCATCTATAAAAGCCCTTCCTAGAGGGTAACCAAATGTCCCTTTTAAAAGCTTCCTGGCTATTCCTAGATAACATATTGCCCATACTTCTTGCTTTCCGAAAGGCAATAGATAGATTAGCGGGCATCAGGTCCCCAATTATGGGACCAGACTGAATAAAATGCCAATTCCGCCTAATGGTACTCCTCAGCTCCTTCTCTTGTTTAGAGTAAGTGAGGATCAGACGGATCGTGGCAGATTTAGAAATTCCCTCTCCTTGTGTGGTCTTCAGTTTGTACTTGAGGAGTTCCTCCCTTGGCTTCAGTTGAGATTTCCTCATAGCGGAATCCACCACTCGCTGACTATAGCCTCTATCTACAAATCTCGCACAACTCTCCAGCTGTTTTACTTTTGCAACCTCCACATTACTGCATATGCGTGAAATGCGAAGCATCTCTCCATGTGGTATGATTTTTATTAAATGTGGAGGATGAGCACTGGTAGCAAGGAGTAGTGTGTTACCCGCAGTGGGCTTTCTAAAGAGGGTAGTGGTTAAGATATTCTCATTTATAAAAACCTGTACATCTAAAAAAATCACTGAGTGTTTGCTATTGTCTGAAGTAAATCCAAGATTAAGATTATTTACATTGATTTCATCTATAAATTTCCGCACACTCTCCTCTGTCCCACGCCAAACAATAAAAAGATCATCAAAAAAACGCATCCAGGAAACTATATTATGTTTACATTTGAATTCATATTCACGCCGGAGGACCAATTCTTCCCACCAGCCCATAAACAAACAGGCGCAGCTGGGGGGAAAATTGGCCATTAAAAAGAAAATAATTGTTTTCTAGATAAAAGGATAGCATTTCCAACAACATTTTCATGTGCTGAGTGAATTCCATTGGTCTTGTGCTTAAAAAGTATTCACATGCACATAGACCATCCCTGTTCTTGATACAAGTATAAAGGGAACTCACATCCGATGTCACAAGTAATAAATCAGAGCTCAACACAATGTTTCCTATTTTGGAAATGAAGAAACTAGTGTCTTGTATATAGGACTCCAATTTCTTCATATGAGTCTGTAAAAAATAATCTATATACTTGGAGAGATTTACCAGAGGTCCATCACACGCTGAGATTATTGGTCTTCAGGTGGAGTATTCAGATTTTTGTGGACCTTGGGTATGAAGGAGATGTAGGGCACCAATGGATGTTCCTTTTTTGATAAACTTGTATTCATCTCCACTGAGAAGACCCAAGCTCTTCCAAGCTTACAGACTCTTGAAAAGGTTTTCCTGTGTTGTTTTATATTTCACTGGCCTGCTCTTTCTGTAGCATTGCATGTCGTTGAGCTGTCCATATGCTTCCTTCAAATAATCTGATACTGGCCAAAGGACTATATTTCCACCCTTATCTGAGTTCCAAATGATCAAATCCTGATTTCGCAATTTATTGATTAGCTGGTTGAACTTCCTTTCTTGATTTGAATACTTATTTTTCTTGACGTTTGTTGAAATTGCCAATTTTTTTATATCTGCCACTACGTGGTCACTGAAGGTGTCAAGCACATCGTGTGCTGCGAGAGGAACAAACTTAGACTTCAATTTGAAAGGGGTTTTGGGCTTCTTCTGTCCATTCATGGTTACCCCTTCCTGAGATGTGGCCACATCTCCTCTCATTATCTGCAAAGAGTCAAGTCGCGTTTCGGCCGTCCAAGCGGCCTTGATCACATGACTACGCAGTCTGACAAGCCCCATTTTAAAGTGCACATGCATCATTCTTATCATAGACATAGAAATAATACTGTTATGTATAAATACATATACATGGTTGCTTTTTTAACCTCAATGTTTAAATGTTGAAATACTTTTTACAGGTATATATATATATATATAAGTGTGTGTGTTCCACGGACAGATTAGATAAAGTGCATCAATTTATAAGCCCACTCAGTCAGCGAAGGAAATTTTAAATCAGCAGAAAGACGCTTTTCGACCACAGCCGTGGTCTTGATCACTTATGTATAAATAATTATTGTTGGTAGAGAATTCCAGGCTTTCGTGGCTTTAAAGGCAAGAGAGCATTCCCCTAGTTTTGCTCTATTTGCCCGAGACACCTGGGCTAGCTTGGTTGTGGAAGATGTAAGATCACGGGAAGGAGGGGGCATGGCTAGCCAGGCTGCGAAATGGCCGCTTGTTGAGCGAGCTCCGCCGGCTGAGAGAGTAATCCTGCAGAAATTCTGCTATGAACGCTGATATGGCTGTGTAGCTGCATGGTCCGAGATAGAGTCGGCGCTGGGGCACACAGCAGGATACTTTTTGGCGCAGTGAGAGCGACGGCGAAGATGCTACAGCATGCTTTGCTGTTGGCCGGTGGCGGCAAAGCCTGAGTCCGGACTCCTGTGAGCAGCGGGCGGCCAGCATCAAAATTGAGCCCCTGGTCGTGTGGGCCCGCCGCCGGAGAAAATATGCCCCTTTCGCGCTCAAGATTCAGCTGCATTGGGGGCTGCGTGCCCAAGTAGCTGACCGACACATATGGCCCCGACGGTAGGAGACGGTGCGGCAGCGTGAGGACACCCCAGGTATTGTGCATGGGGCTTTGCTTTCTCAAAAGCGGGAGGTGCCGTTTTGCGCTACTGGGGACTGAGACGGAGGACATTCCGGACTTGAATTGGCGCGAACAAGCGGGGGGAAGCATTGCTGAAAGTCATTATCCCCGACATAAAATAAAAGCTCCTTTATGCCTCAGGGATAAACATTGTGGATGCCGGTAATTGAGAAGAAACCTATGCATACAGTACGTGGGTGGCTGCAGCAGAGCGTGCTACACATATAGGAGTCTCCTGTGGTCCTGCCGTGCAAAGCTAGTTAGCTGACTAAAGTGTCTGCAGTGTGCATGGTGCCCCCCCCTTGCCAAATCACCCGAGGACCTAAGATGTGCTGAACTGCTTCACTGTCTGATAGCATGTATATGTAGTGACCGAATTGAAGGCTCCTATTGCGCATCCAAGTAGGAGCCGGCACCGACAGTGATTGGCGAACTGTGGGAACTATACCTCCCTAGGGTCGGGCCGCACCGAGTGTGGGCTGAAGAACGGGCAAGTGTGCTAGGCCCTGAAATCTGTGCCACGAGACATTTCTTTTTCCGCTCACTTGCGTTAGACTCTGGGCCAGGCAATCGAAACACCTCTGTGACAGGAGGCACATATAACACCGGGGACTTAATAGCGAAAGGTGCACTATCCTAGAAGTGCTGCTGTGGATAAAGAGCCTGCGGTGAGCGGATACTACATCAGCGCAGGATACCGGAGGGGCCTGACACGTCCTTCACAAACTGCGCAATATCCTGTTTGATCCTCCACATCACGCTGTGCTACTTAACTGACAAAATCGGAAAGACAGTCACTCGACAGTCTAAAATCACCTTTGAAAACAAACGCAATACTAGACAGGCCGATCAAGATCAAGACGACCCGGGCGCATCAGGGGGGGACGGAGCCGCCGAAGACCAAGGGGAAGATCTCAGATCGCTGATGCTAGTAATGCGATCTAGTCTCAGAAACATTGATTCAAAACTGGATACCCTAACAACACAACTGGATTCGGTAAAGACCTGAGTGTTAGACTGTTTGGAAAATAGAAACACTGAGTTTCATGAGTTCCAGTCAGACACAAACGAGCAAATCCTACATATGGATAAACTCTTGGCCGTCATAAGGGCAAAGAATGATGACTTGGAAGCACGCTCACGAAGACACAACCTCCGAGTCATGGGCATTCCGGAAACAACTGCAATATCAAAAATGGACTGATTTGCATATAGCCAGGTTCTGAGCTGGGATGGGGCAGTGAGATAAATAACGGTGATGGATCAAGCCCTGATCTTTGGACTGGGTAAGAGTGGTCTGTTTAACTCAGACACTCTGTCATCACCACCCCCTTTTTGTAAATCGTTTTTGGCCACTATAGGTGTGGCAGGGTATACTCAGACATGAGTCCCTTTCTCACTGCTCCATCAGGATTCAAGCAAGCCGGGCCGAAGAAGGCTGAAATGCCAGAAACTGGTCCCCGGTAGCTTGTCTCCTTTCTGGTGAAGAATTGGCTTGGTAGTTTAGTCTGCCCTGTTCCCATGATGCACTGGGCCAGGGACAGACTGATTTGCATATAGCCAGGTTCTGAGCTGGGATGGGGCAGTGAGATAAATAACGGTGATGGATCAAGCCCTGATCTTTGGACTGGGTAAGAGTGGTCTGTTTAACTCAGACACTCTGTTCATCAGCACCCCCTTTTTGTAAATCGTTTTTGGCCACTATAGGTGTGGCAGGGTATACTCAGACATGAGTCCCTTTCTCACTGCTCCATCAGGATTCAAGCAAGCCGGGCCGAAGAAGGCTGAAATGCCAGAAACTGGTCCCCGGTAGCTTGTCTCCTTTCTGGTGAAGAATTGGCTTGGTAGTTTAGTCTGCCCTGTTCCCATGATGCACTGGGCCAGGGACAGACTGATTTGCATATAGCCAGGTTCTGAGCTGGGATGGGGCAGTGAGATAAATAACGGTGATGGATCAAGCCCTGATCTTTGGACTGGGTAAGAGTGGTCTGTTTAACTCAGACACTCTGTTCATCACCACCCCCTTTTTGTAAATCATTCCGGAAACAACTGCAATATCAAAAATGGAGGTGTTCATAACAGACCTTTTACATGAGCTCTTTGATTCCCATTTATCTACAGTATTTGTGGTACAACGAGCACATAGGGCATTAGGCCCAAAGCCACCTGTGGGAGGCACACCGAGGCCTATCCTGGCCAAATTGTTGAATTATCAGGATAGGGATGTCATTCTACGCTTAGCCAGAGAAAAGTGGTGGATACATCATAAAGGTAATACAATATCCTTCTATCCGGACTTTACCCCAGTGGTACAAGCTGCACGGCGAGAGTTTCTTCCAGCCAAGCGGCTTCTGTTGCAGGCACAAATACTCTATTCCCTTCTGTATCCGGCAAAGCTCAAAGTTTCATACGATGGAACCGCACATTTTTTCAGTGATGCAAAATCTGCCCTTAAATTTGCAAAGCATGTGTGTGGTCCGAAATTGAAAGCAGCTGGGGCAACAGGGGTGCAAGGACATGATCGACTGAGCGATAATGACTAATATGCATTACTTTAAAGTGTTCATATTCCACCCTTCCAAAAGCTGAGGTTGCCGTGAATGTGTTAGGTTTATTTCTAATGATGTCACTTATACTATTGCTTGACTTTATACATTGTTGTTTGTTTTAACTGAATTGACCTCCGAATGATTCCGCACTCATTCTCATATGCTTTGAACATGTTCTAATCTCCTCTCGGGGTATCGGCTATGCAGTCCCTGTCGCGTTGATGATACTCTCAACCACCCTGTTCTAACTGGGGAGTATGCCGGTGCTACCTCACCCTCACGGGAAGTTTCCCTATGTTTGATTTACTCCACTTGCATGGTGGGAATGGGTGGGCTTTGACACACCCTATTTGGGGGGTTGGAGTGGGTGAGGGGTGGGGGGGTTGTTCATCTTGTTTGTATTGTACTGGTCTGTAAGTTGTCAACTTCCTGTTGGGCTACACTGGACAAACACTTGGATGCAAAATGCTGGCGTTCCTACACACTCTACTGACCTGCTCTAGGGACTCACACAAAGGTGTTTAATATCCTCACTTGCAATGTAAGGGGTCTCAATGATAGCAGGAAAGCTCGACTTGTACATGCTTCTTTATCGAGGCATAACGTTGACGTTTGCTTTCTCCAGGAAACGCACCTCAATTCATTACCTTCTCCGAAATTAAAGCACACGCATATATTTTGCGGTATACTCAAATTATGCACGAGGGGTGGCGATCCTAATCCGTAAAGGGATAGACCTACATTGATCCCGAGGGGCGCTGCATAGTGCTCCATGGTAACTTGGGGGGCAGGCCTGTTGTGTTCTCTGCTATCTATGGTCCAAATACAGATTCTATGGCAGGACCGGAGGCTTCTGATTATGCTTTCTCATTTCTTTACTGCAACAACAGCAGCCAATGAAAATGAAAGTACACATGTAAAAAATAACATTTCTCATGAGGCTTTGAACCACGCCTCTCTTACAACAACCAATCACAAAGGTATCATGTCTATAAATCCTGGAGACACTAGTCCGGCCTCCTCTTTCTTTGCTGCTCCGCAGCCCAGATAAGTGCTCTTTTCTTTCGTGTTAACTATATTGCTTATGCTTGATGCCTATACATTGGTTAATGCCTTTGGCTATTGTGTTTGATTATGTATGTATATTGCATATTTTGGTTGATCGCTTTACGCTTTCTTGGCATTGTTTTTATTCCGGCATTGTCCGCTTTACTCTTAGTTTGGGGCCGGAGCTTCGCTCCGTTCCCCGCTTCCCCATGGTGGCGCGTGTTGCGCACCTAGGCCCGTCCGAACCATTCTCTCGACTTCCAGTCGTCGCTGCCGCGGCACAAGCTTCAGCTAGCTGCATTAGTGAGGGGTTAGCCCCCCCCTCGGGGACGAGCGTACGTAGGTGCCGTTGAGGCCTTACGCACGTCTCGGGGAGCCCGCGCACACTGTGTTGGCACGCTCAGTTCTCGAAGGTGCCAGAACGACGCTCTGCCCCCGGCTGAAGTGGGGATCGACGCAGCTTAGGCCAGGAGCCGTGGGCGATTTCTGTGCTTTTGGCAGCTTATATTGGTTCAGACGACACCATCTTTCCTCCGTTAGTCCTAGAGTGGGACTTGGCCTTGCTCTTGTCTTTCCCTGGTATTTCCGGCTCCTGCGCCTGGCACCCCCCAACCTCGACGCCCTTGCTCGGGCTGGTTTTGCTTCCCGCTAGGGACTAGAGTTGGAATTTCGGATTCCTGATTGCGATGGCAGACACTGAGTACTGCGAAGAGGAGGATGCTGCGTATGGTTTTCAGGGACAGCAGGAATTCTATGAAGGGGACTCCATGGAGGAGATCATAGACAAAAAACTCGATGCAAAATTGGATAAAGCCCTTTCCTCGGCCCTCTCCCCTCTGGCCAATAAATTGGATCTGCTGGTCCCGGGTAAGCCGATGCCCGTTCCGGGCAAAGATCCCCTTCACCCCCCTCCCCCGAAGAAGGCGGCTCTTGACCTTTCCTGGCCGCATGCCCAGTCTTACGACAAACTTTATAAGTCCCAGGAGTCTCGATCCCTAGACAAGCCTGTTACCCCTCCCCCCACGTCCCCCCTGGTTATCACCACAACGGATACTGGCACCGATACCGATTCCTCGGATGCCGCTCCGCGCAAACGCACTAAGAAGCGTAAACACAACTCCCCGGTCATTCCCACCCCCTTTTTGTTTGACCCGACGGACATTGTTCACCCCAGGTCATCCGACTGGGTTCCCCCTCCGGCGGTGGCGACCTATCTGGAGACTCATCTCCGTAAGGGGTTCGACAAGGAGGTTTGTGCCAGCCTGAAATCGGAATGCCCGCGCCCTGATTTGCCCCATAAAGTGGCTCTCACTCCGGACATAGACCCTTCCATGACCACTTTTCTTAAAAAGTATAAAAAAGACCCGAAGAAAGGGATTGATCGTGCGCTCAGAGCGTGCCAAGATAAGGTCCTCGACCTTTCGGGCCCGTTGGCCAAGATCCTGGAATTGGCCCTGCAGGCAAAAGAGACTGGTGCCGCCATACACCCCGAGGTTTTGGCGGGTTGGGCTCAGAGGGCCATTTGTATGCTGGGCAACGCGAATTGCGCCCTTGCCTCGGAACGGCGGAAGTCCGTCCTTCTCCGGATCGACCCCCAACTGGTGGAATTGGCTTCCTCGGAGCCGGGTCCTTTGGCGGAAGGACAGTTGTTTGGGGATAATTTCTTCAAGGATATTGCAAAATTTGTGAACACTTTTGCTTCTTTGGACAAGTCTCAGGCATCGCTGAAACGTGTTCTGCAGGTCTCTGGTAGGGCCGGGCGTGGCAGAGGACGTTCGACCGGCCGCTACTCAAATCCCAGTCCTCAGAGAGGCTACGCCCCTAGACGGGGTAGAGGAGGGTATACGCAAGAACCGGATCAAGCCGGATTTTACCCGTCCCGATCACGCGGCTTCAGGGGCCGCTACAACAAAGGAATCAATCGAGGCTACAAAAACTTCGATAACCAATCTTCCGGTAAGTCTCACCCTTCCTTTACTTCCTTTGGGGGGAAGATTGCGCCATTTTGTCCAGAATTGGGCAGCTCTCACTTCAGATGTGTGGGTCCTTTGGACCGTCCAGGGTTACGAGATAGAGATGGTGTCTTGCCCCATTCAGCCCTTTCCCCCCCGTCCTCTCCTTTTTTCCCATCTCGAACAGAGTTTTATAGACTCAGAACTAGACAAGCTTTTGGCAAAACAGGCCATTGCTGCGGGACCCTTCCGGCCGGGAGGCTTCTGCAGCAACGTCTTTCTTGTTCAAAGGAAAGGAGGCGGACAGCGCCTCGTGTTAAACTTGAGGGATTTCAACCCCTTTGTCACGTATCGACACTTCAAGATGGAGGGCATCCATCTTTTGCGAGACCTTCTTTTAGAGAACGACTGGATGGTCAGACTGGACTTGAAAGATGCCTACTTGACGGTCCCAGTCTGCCCATCACATCAAAAGTTTTTACAGTTCCCCTGGAAAGGGCGTTGGTTTCGTTACGAGGTACTTCCTTTCGGGCTGTCCTCGGCCCCTTGGGTGTTCACCAAACTACTCAAGCCGGTGGTCTCCCGCCTCCGGGAAATGGGGGTTTGGCTGATTGTCTATCTAGACGATATGCTGATCCTGGCACAGGACCGGTCCCTCCTCCTCACGCACTTGGAGTGGACGACGTCCTTATTGCAGAGTCTGGGGTTCGTGATCAACACCAAGAAATCGGTGCTGATACCGGATCGACAGATGGAATTCCTAGGTTTCCTGATAGACTCGGTCTCGGCACAGCTTCTCCTTCCTCTGCCGAAGATCAGGTCGATCAAGAGAGAAATCACAGCTACCCTGGCCAAAGAGAAGATTTCTTTGAGGGTTCTGGCACGGATTGTGGGCCTTCGGGCCTCGTCGATTCAGGCCATTTTTCCCGGTCCTTTGCATTACAGAGCCCTGCAGAGGCTCAAGATTTTCTACCTACGGAGAAACTTTCACTACGATCATTTGATCCCTCTCTCCTCCGAGTCCAGGGAGGAGCTTCAGTGGTGGTTGGACCACATGTCGGCCTGGAATGGCCCAGCGATATACGGCACGGCTCCGGATGTAGTGGTGTTGTCCGATGCCAGCCAGTGGGGCTGGGGCGCTCGCTGCGGCGACTTTGCCACAGGAGGACGGTGGTCTGCAGACGAACTATCACTTCACATCAATTGTCTAGAGCTTTTGGCAGGGTCCTTTGCCATCAGGTCTATCTCACCGCTGAAGAGCAATTGTTGTATCCTCCTTCGGATGGACAATGTCTCCGCGGTGCGATACATCAATCGATTGGGCGGGACGAGGTCCCGGATGCTGGTGCACATTGCGAAGGAATTCTGGCACTTCTGCCTGGATCGCAAGATCTCCGTGGTGGCGGAATACCTTCCCGGGAAACTCAATCAGGTAGCGGATTGGCATTCCCGATTTCTCCGGGACTCCAGCTATTGGAGGCTCCATCCATCGCTGTTTTCCCGGATCATGTCGCTACGAGGCCCGTGTCGGATCGACCTGTTTGCCTCGTGCCTCAATGCCCATCTTCCCCTGTTTTACAGTTGGAGACCGGACCCAATGGCCCTGGGGACGGACGCGTTCCTTCATCATTGGGGTCAACAGAGGAATTATGCGTTTCCACCGTTTGCGCTGATCCCGAGAGTTGCGGCGCTACTGCGCCGACAGGAAGCGACGGTGGTGCTAGTAACGCCTTATTGGTCGACTCAGTCGTGGTTTCCCACACTGTTGGAATTGTCAATAGACCTTCCCTTCCGGCTCCCAGTCTTCCCGACGCTTCTGCAGGACCCAGTGGGGACGTGCCACCCCCTGGTCCTGCAGAATCAGCTGTCACTTATGGTATGGACGCTCTCCGGAGACATGAACGCCTTGCAGGCCTTTCACGAGAGGCTTCCAGCTTTATGCAGCAAGCGTGGGCTCCTTCCACCCGAAAACGATACTCTTCTTCGTGGAAGAAGTGGGTGGGTTGGTGCCTTTCAAAATAGGTGGATCCCGTGGGATCAAATATAACGGAGGTACTGAATTTTTTGTCAGATTGTGCGACTTCTGGCCTGGCCTATAGGTCGGTGAACAACTTTAGGTCTGCTATTTCAGCTGGTCACGATCACATAGATGGTAAGCCGGTGGGGATGCATCCCTTGGTATGTAAGTTGCTTAAAGGTGCGAGTGTGGCCAACCCTCCTCGGCCCAGGTATTCCACCATGTGGGATGTTAATAAGGTTCTGAATTTGTTGGAATCCTGGCCGATTAATGGTGATTTGTCGTTGAAACAGCTGTCTGCCAAGCTTACTATGCTGTTGTGCCTTATTTCATGTCGGAGGGTTTCGGATGTCAGAGCTCTGGATTTGGCTGGGAGGATGTTTTCACCCCAGGGTGTATCCTTTGTCATTACTAGACGCACTAAGACCATGTCCCGTTCAGTTGATTATCCTGCCTTTCCTCATAACGGCAGGCTGTGTGTTCTTCAATGTCTTAAATGTTATGAGGAGCGTACTAGTGTACACAGGGCTGATCCTCTGGGGCAGTTATTAATATCCATTCAGAAACCGTTCAGGCCAGTCGCTGCTGCTACTTTAGCCAGATGGGTCAGGTGGATCATGTCGGAAGCCGGCATTGATATTTCTGCTTATGGGGCACACTCTGCGAGGGGTGCGATGGCTTCTAAGGCTTACTTATTGGGTTCCCGCTTGGAGGACATTCTGAAGGCAACTGACTGGTCCTCAGATTCTATGTTCAAGGTGTTTTACTACAAACCGATTCCTCATGTTTCTGATGCTGTGATTGACGAGCTTTAATGTGAGCTTTGAACCAGCATGATCAGAAGCCTCCGGTCCTGCCATAGAATTCAAAATTTTCTAGCTATCGCGACAAGAATTTTAGATTCTATTAAGGACACGGAGGCGAGGATTATCCCACCCGTTGGGACTGTTATACAACTGTTGTTGTTTACGTGTTTTTACCTAACTGTTTTACCCACCCTTACAACGATCTAGGTTGTGGTGGAAATTTTTCTCAAACTTCCTTTTTATGTTCTAGGAAATGACTCCAACAAGAGTTGAAGATGGCCAGTGCTTTGGCTGCCGCTCCTTTCGGATGATGGTTTTTCCTTTCTGTTCAAGTTTTCTCCGTTGGGACTTCTGCTGGATCTGTTTTCCGTTGCAGTAGTAAACTTTTCTGTGTGTTGAGACTGTTACTGACTTTCGCGCAAAGAAAGAGGAGGCCGGACTAGTGTCTCCAGGATTTATAGACATGATACCTTTGTGATTGGTTGTTGTAAGAGAGGCGTGGTTCAAAGCCTCAAGAGAAATGTTATTTTTTACATGTGTACTTTCATTTTCATTGGCTGCTGTTGTTGCAGTAAAGAAATGAGAAAGCATAATCCTCGCCTCCGTGTCCTTAATAGAATCTTAAATTCTTGTCGCGATAGCTAGAAAATTTTGAATTCCCCAGAATGTTTTAGGGATATCTGGGCACAAATAGTCTCTACCGACTGTAACACGATCATTTGGGGAGGCGACTTTAACGCAGTGCTTCATGATGCCATCGACTGAAAAGGTGCAGCCCGAGCCTTACACCCACAGGCCAGCCTAGCCATTCAGGACATTATGTCAGAGGGTAACCTGTTAGATATCTGGAGAGTCAGACATCCAGGAGTAGCGGAAGGGACATACATATCTGGTCAGCACGCGGCGTGGTCCAGGCGAGACTTTTGGTTGGTGACTTCGGATGTGGCCATCTGGACACTTGAGGTCTCTCACCTTGCCCGCTCCTTGGTGGACCACGCTCCATGCTTGCTCAAACTCTCTTTCCCGGATACACTTCCACGTGCATTTAGCTGGAAGCTCCTCCCGAATGCCCTGCTTGACGAGGCATTCAAGGGAGAAATTAGAAATGATATTGTAGATTACTTTGCCCTGAACTCCAGTTCGGTGCCCACTGAGGCAACCCTCTGGGATGCATTTAAAGTGGTCATAAGAGGGAAATGTATAGCGAGGCAAGCGGGAGTCCTAAAAGCCATTAGAAGCACCATAGCCAGGATTGAGGATCAGATAAAGGACCTGGAGCGCAGATTCTGCTCGGAAACTAACCCCATCACTGCAGCAGAGTTGAAGGAAAAGCTCTTAGAATTTGCTGAGGAGGCCCAAAGGGAACTCAAATTCTTAAATAAATATGCTGAGGCCAGGAGGTATGGAGAGGGTGATAGGCCAGGTCGTACACTTGCAGGTTTGATTCGCAAATCCACCTCGGCAACTTTTATTCACGAAATAAAAAATCCTGATGGGATAACAATCACATGACAGGAAGCGTTCCTGGGTGAATTTGCTGATTTTTACTCTACCCTGTACACAGCTGCTCAATCTACACACCCCAAAGGGTTGCAGGAATTTCTAGACTCAGTGGCACTGGTATGGTTCAATGATACGCACAGGCGTTACATGGACCTCTCCATGACAATAGAAAATATCAAGCAAGTGATAAAAAGCCGACCGTTGAACAAAGCCCCGGGCCCTGATGGCCTAAACACTGCATTTTATAAAACCTAAGTAGATGAACTAGCCCCAAGACTACACGCTGTTCATGAGGAAGGCCTAGAGGAAGAGGTTCTTCCAACCTCAATGCGAGAGGCGATGATAATGACGCTACTTAAACCAGATAAGGAGGAAACGGACTTGGACTCTTACCGCCCTCTATCATTAATAAATGTAGACGTCAAAATTTAAGCTAAACTGCTGGCAAACCGCCTTCAACCTCTTCTCCCGATGGTGGCCCTCCCGTACCATTCGGGATTTATACCTGGGGGCTCAACATCACATAACCTTAGAACACTCTTCTCAGTGTTACTCTATCTACATCCCACGGTACATGCTGCTGCTATCTTCCAGGATGCAACAAAAGCATTTGATTCCCTTGAATGGCCTTACCTATTTCGGATTTTGGAACGTATGGGTTTCAGTCCCTTGTTCATAAATAGAATTAAACTGCTATACACCAAACCGCTAGCCCGGGTTCGTGTAAATGGCCTAGTATCAGAGGCGTTCAATATCACCAGGGGAACCAGACAGGGCTGTCCACTCTCGCCTCTGTTGTTTGCCATTGCCATGGAGCCTCTTGCAGCTAGGATTCGCCAGCACCATACGGCTAAAGGGATAGGCTTCTGCTCTAGAAGTCTATTAATCTCTCTTTATGCTGACGATGTCACTCTGTCTACCCTAAATCCCGCAGTAAACCTAGACCCAGTGCTCCGTGAATTTATAAGGTTCGATGGATTAGCTGGCATTAGCATAAATTGGGCGAAGTCTGTAGTCTTCCCACTAACTGATAGCACTCCAGTGGTGTCGTCTAAATACCCATTGCGCTGGGAAGCAGAGGAAGTTAAGTACTTGGTGTCTGGTTCAGTTGTAACATGCAAGACATCTGGAATTTGAATTTTGGGCAGGCTATAACACGGCTTGAAAGCAAGGTAGCAATTTGGTCTAAATTGCCTCTGTCTATCGCAGGTAGAGTAGCGCTGTCTAAAATGGTAATTTTGCCAACATTTTTATATTTATTCACTAACGTGCCGATTCCCCTCCCACAACACTTCTTCAAATGTTTGCATTCACAATTACTTTCCTTTGTATTGGCGGGTAGCCAAGCAAGAGTATCCTGGGCCCTTTTGACTCTGCTGTTGAGACAGGGAGGCCTTGGTGCCCCGACATGCAACTATACGCGCTATGTGCACAAGCCCAGTTTCTGCACTTTTGGGTCTACCAGACGCCGTACCAACCACACATAGCAGTGGAAACGGACGCAGTAGTGCCGACCCCAGTCGGTGGCAGTCTATAAAAAGACACTGCGCCCCATGTTAGATGTGGACACTGCGGACACATTCAGATGGATGTGGCAAGAACTTAAGAAACGTGCTCACATACCTCTGTTGTATGCACCGGCGACCCCCATATGCAACAACCCGATGTTACCATACCTGGAAGATAGTGGGGGAGTGGTGGAGATTGGAGGCGTACAAATGCGAACATTTGCTGACTTGTACCCTGAAGGGGCTTTTAGCCCCCCGCCCATAGGGGTAGATGGACAAGATGTACCCTTTGCGGAGATTTGCTTCCCACAAGCTGAAAGCGGCATGCCGTACGCTCTGGGAAGGATTTCCAGAAGCACCCCCAACACTGCATGCGTTACAGAACATATTGGCGCGGGCCTCATCCCGAAAACTGGTAACCAGACTATATACTGCAATAAAGGATCAGGCTCCGGTGATACAACCCAAGTCGTTGCAACTGTGGAATAGGGAACTGGATCCCCCAATGCAAGAAGAGCAAAGGGACTTTTGCTGCAGACAACTTATGGTACTCTCCCCAAACTATAGGCTGCGCCTCATCCATTTTAAATACTTACACCGCTATTATAGAACCCCTACTAATTTATACCGCGTGCGCTTCAGGGAGGATGAGAGGTGCTGGAGGTGTGGGCTTGAACATGCGTTATTCTTGCATATGGCCTGGGATTGCCCTAAATTGACAGAATTTTGGAGAGACATATTTGAAGCAGTGAGCCAGATAATTGGTAGAGCAGACGACCCATCACCACAACTAGGTCTCCTAGGTCTAGTGAATAACACCGTACCACAGACACGAAAACTACATGCCCTCTTGTTGTTATATGCTAGAAGACAAATTGCTGTTCGGTGGGGCAGACGAAAGGTTCCTAAATTTGAAGCATGGCTAAGTGACGTGACTTATGAGCACACGCAATTAGGTACTTATTGGGAGCTGATGCCTTCAGCCTCTAGAGCAAAAAATATTTGGGAACCATTTGAGCAGTGGGCGAGAGCCAGGGCGACCTCCCCAGATACAGCCGAAGATGAGGAACCACCGTTATATGTGCACGAAAGGTATTGCCTGCAGTATGGGAGAATTCCTTTTTATTGTCTCTCACATACTAACCAACACATTTATGTAACTTAGAGGACCCCTTATACAAAGTTTCATAATAAATACATGTTTCTTCTGTGGATAGATCAGTCCCTGGAGTAACGTCGCACAGGACATGTGTGACTGAATGGGAAGCCTGTCAAAACCCATGATTCCGAGCTAAATGCTATGTAAAAAAGTAGCCAAATGGTGTGATATATATACTGTAATCTGTCTAATGAAACAAGACAACCAGACACATTTAAAAAAAAAAAAAGAAAGATCACGGGAAGGAGTATACAGTTGGATCTAGGAGCGAAGATATTTGGGACCTTGCCGGGGAAGAATTCAGTGAAAGAAGCACATGGCTTTGAAGCTGATTCTTTTTACCATTGGAAACAAATGAAGTTAGGCCAGAGCCACTGATGCAGAAGATCTTCTAGGAAGGAGGTTAAGTACTTGGTGGGCCGCTGCCTTTTGTGCTCTTTTTAGCTAATTCGGGTTGCCCTTGGTGGCTCCCTGATGTAAGACATTACAGTAGTCGAGCTGCGCTGTTACTAAGGCATGAACAATCGTTTCCTGTGATTCCAGCGGGAATAGATCAAGGACTTTCCTAAGTGTCTTAAATGTGCCAAAACATTTCTCACTGGCACTGCTGATCTGGTTTTGAAAGGTGAGTTTGGAATCAAACCACACCCCTTGGGATATGACTTTGGGTTATGATTCTGGGAGCTGGCCAAGGGTGACCAGCCACCAGGCCAATGGCTAAATTAAGGGTGTTTTGCCCAACATCAGGATTTCTTTTTTATTAACATTTAATTTTTGACAGTTGTAGGCCATCCAGGTGGCGACCTCTGACAGGCAGGATTTAAATTGTATTGCATATTCACCTTCAGACTGCAAGAGCATTACAATGAAGTGATTGTCATCAGTGTACAACACTAGTTGCACCTTGTGTCTGTCGATGATCTCTGCGAACGGATGTAAATATTAGACTGAGGTAGAGTAAGAATCTCAGATACAAAAATCTTCTGGGTGAACTGGAAGGTTCAATCCTATAGAATGGATATTAACTATTTAATTGCCCTGCCGGTAACACCTCTCTCCCCTAGCCTCTGTACTAAGAGGCCAAGGGAGATGATGTTAAAAGCTGTTCTCAGATCAAGCGATATCAGGGCTGAAGTCTGTCCTTTGCCAGCACTCTGTCTCAAAGTTTCCTTTTCAAAAAGTAAGGCGAACCCAGTAGAGTGGTTAGCCCTAACACCCTATTGGGAGGGATGGAGCAGGTCATTGGATTCGATAAATTGAGTTAGCAGATTATTCACATATTTTTTGAGGATTTTTGCAAAGAATGGCAGAAGAGAGATGGGTTTAAGATTTTTCAGGATAGAAAGATCTAGAGAGAGATATTTACGTATTGGGAGCACCATGGCATGCTTCAATTTCTTAGGAACTAGTACTAAGTTGAGGGACCAGTAATCGATTTTTTGAGGTGAGGAAGAATAGCTGCTAAACATAAGTGTGCAATTTCGGCGGGGCTGGGTCCAGAGGGGAGCTCAATTTAATTTGAATAAAGAGAGACTGCATTTTATCAAGGGAGGGGTCAGCAAAATTGATCAGCCCCCCGGAACGGACCATAGCGATTGATAACCTTCCTTCTGGGCCACGATGTGAAAGGTTATAAATCTTGGCCACTTTAGACACAAAGAAGATGGCTATGTTGTTGCAACTTTCAGGGTATGAAGTGGCAGTCGAAGACACATGTTTGAGAGAAGATAGTGACTTAAGAAGGGAGAAGAGTTCTTTAGATGGTTTATCTGCACAGTCGATTTTCTGAGCATACGAGAGCTTCTGATGAGCTTGTGATGCAGTTTTAGCATGAGTTTATGGTGAGAGTGGCTGGGTAAATTATAATCTTTAATCCGGTCACATTCAAGGTGCTTGCAACATTTCTTAGCCACTGCTATGTGCTCATTATACCAAGATGCAGATGGAAGGGTGCTAGGATTCTGTTTAGGGGCTAGCGGTGCTATTCCATCTAAGGTTGTGGTCAACCATTTGTTAAGATTATTTTCAGGTAGACCCAAGTCTAGGTCCTCACTGAGATTAGGATCAGAGGCAGCTAGAGCAGATGTGAAAGTCTCTGAGTTAACCTTGGCCCAACTCCTAGAAAGGACAGACTGGTTCATGTAAGTGCCAAGGGAAGGTTTAAATAGTGGAAAGGAAATGGGAATCATATAGCAGTCAGACCAGGGCAGGATGATGGGAGTTTCCACTGAAATAGAGGGTAAATTGGAAAAAATGGGATCAAGCATGTGGCCATTAGCATGCGTGGGTCCAGACCCTAGTTGAAGCAGATGGAGGGTTTCTAGGTCTCTAGTTAAGGATTTTGCCCCTGGGTAAGAGCTGTCTTGAAAATGAAGGTTGAATTCACCTAAGACTAATAGATTATTGTGGCTTAGGGCCAATTGGTTAATGATACCAGTAAAGTTCATGGTAAATTTAGTGGAAGACCCAGGGGGGTGATGAATGAGGCGTCCAGCTGGAGTGCTGTTGCCTGAGAGAGTTAGCGAAAAATGGGCTGCCTCGCCTTCTGCTACATCCACCTCATTAAAGTGCACTTAAAAAAGAGTTTAAAAATAATTGTGATGCCTCTGCCTCAAAGAGAGGGGCGATTGCGTTTAACAATCCAGTAGAAGGCAAGCAAAACATCTAGGATTTCAGGAGCAAAGGCTTCAGAGAGCCAGGTTTCCATGCATCAGAATGCAGGTTGCTCAAGATATCAAAAATGTCTTGTTTCTCGGGGCACGGCGGGCAAGGACGCCCCCATCAATCTTTGGTACTTGCCCAATCCCAAGATCCGTAAGGACCTCATTGAAGCATCGGATAACTACTTCCTCATTAATGAGGGCTCGGTATCTTCTTTAGTATCTCACTGCGAGGCCTTTAAAACGGTTATTAGGGGCCAGGCCCTCTCCCTTATAGCCGGCTCGAAGAAAGAAAGGAACAAGGAGTTGGTAGGTCTAGAGACTGAGATTGGTTAGCTTGAAAAGGAATTCGAGCAGGGAGTGACACAGGCCACACTACATCTCCTGAATCTTAAGCAGCACGACTACAAACCACTAGCAACGGATACGGCCAAGGCACTAGGCAGGGAAAAGCAGGGCAGACTTTACAACCTGGGTGATAAGGCTGGGAAACTCATCGCGTGGTTAGACAAAAAGGACTTGGCTAGCCGTCTTGCCCATAACTCCTCACGGAGGAGGGAACCATGCTTACTGACCCCCAAGATATAGTTGATAGGTTTGCGGCCCATTTTCAGACAGTTTACACTGCTGGCTCTACCCGGTCAGAAGATGACTCTCATCTGCTACTCTGGGTATTCAGCTCCCATGTCTCTCCTCGGAGGATCGAGAATTCATGGATAGTGCCCTGAACTCTGACGTGATTGCGCAAGCTATTCGGTCCCTTAACTCTAGGAAGGCGCAAGGCCCTAATGGGCTCCCTATTGAACTCAACAAGCTTCAACCGGATAAACTAGCCCCCTTTTTGAAAAACATGTATGTTGAGTCATGTGACAGGGGGATCTTGCCTGGGATCAGAGGGTGGCATTAGTAGTGGTCATTCATAAAGAGGGTAAGGTCAAAACCAATTGTGCATCATACAGGCCTATCTCCCTACTTAATGCTGAGCCAAAGATTTTGTCCAAGGTTTTGTCAAACAGATTGGTAAAAGTGGTTACTGACTTGATTCACCCTAATCAATTGGTCTTCATGCCCCACAGAAATACGGAGCTAAATTTCCGCAGGCTACATAGAGTAATAGCTAGAGTACATACACTGAGTGAGCCAGCTGTGATTGCTTCCCTTGACGCGACCATGGCCTTTGACACTATTGAATGGCCCTATCTGTGAGCGGTTCTGGCGAAGTTCGGGTTTGGCCCCAAATTTGTCAGATGGGTGCATCTGCTGTATTTTAAACCAATGGCCCAAATAGTTGTGAACAACAGAGTCTCGGCCCCGTTTCTGCTTGGTCGGGGCACCCGTCAGGGATGCCCCCTGTCCCCCCTTCTTTTCGTGCTGGCTTAGGAGCCGCTTGCGGCCTGGCTGCGATGGGAACCGTCTATTCGGGGTCTGCGATGGTCCCTGGATTGGGAGGATCGAATATCTCTATACGCAGATGATATACTGCTTTATCTGACCTCGCCCCAGAAGTCCCTTATTGTAGTCTGTGATGTTTTGGCCTCTTTTGCTAGAAATTCGGGGCTCTTCATTAATTGGGGGAAGCTCCTACTGTATGTGTTGAATGGTCACCCTCTGGTCCCCCCTCGAAACTGTCCTATACAAATTAACTCGGAAGGGTTCAAATAATTAGGAATTTTCATCTCCCTGGACCCTGCGGCTAGGTATGCTCGAAACCTTCTTCCCCCTCTGCAGAGGCTTAGAACTGGAGGAGACTCCCTCTTTCTCTTTTGGGTCAAGCTGCCCTCTTCAAAATGATGGCTCTGCCTCTCTTCCGTTACGCCCTTCAGAACACCTTGGACGTCGTGCCTGCCAGTTATTTTCACGAGGTTGAGGGGCTACAGCATAGTCTATTATGGGAGGGTAAACCCCGTATTGCACTAAATAAGTCAACTCTTTCATGGTACGATGGAGGCATCACTCTCCTGGATATCAGGAGGTACTACTGGGCTTCCCAGCTGGCTGCTATTAACCATTGCACGTACGGTCTGGCGGCTGATCCAGCATATGCCATGGATAAATGGCTTCTCCCTGGGGTGGGGGGGATTTAGTAGGGCACTGTATTCTAAACCGAAAAAACTGGAACTAACCATACTGTTCGGATCTGGCATGCCGCCACTAGTTCCCTAGGATGGAAAGATAAATTACCGCTGGCTACCCCACTCTTCCACTCCGAAAGACTGGGCAAGCTTTGGCGGACAAAAGGATTTGACAAATGGGACCTAATTGGGATCTCCACCATTGGGGATGTTTGGAGTAAAGGTAGGATCAAATTGTTCCTAGAAATGCAGGCTGAATACAAATTGTTCAACTATGAGTATTTTCGGTATGTGCAAGTCCGTCATTCGCTCCAGACTGTACTGCCCAGGCATGTGGAGCCCCCGGAGGCCTCACCGCTCGAAGATAGAATCCTAGATGGCCATCTCCCCCAAAAAACTATTTCCCTAATTTATAAGAAACTAATCAATCATAGAGCTGCTCCCCTTGAAGTATTGAGGGCTAAGTGGGTTCAGGATGGGGTGGGTTTGGACAATGTAGACTGGCAGGTGGCAGTGTCCTCCCCAAGAGAGTTTGCTATTCCGGCTCGACTGAGGCTGGTTCAATTAAAGGTGCTGCACAGGGTCTATGTCTTGGGACCCCGGCTGGGGCATATGGGTCTGTCGGATACTGGTCTGTGTAGACGTCAATGCGGTCTGACTGGTTCCTTTCTCCACATCATTTGGGAATGTACTGGCGCAAAATTCATGATACCATACATAGGGTGTTGGGTGTCTGTTTGATGTCGGAGGCAAGGGGGTGCCTCCTAAATATATTGGAGCCTACCGACCTAAATACTGCACAGACACAGTGGACTACACTGGGCTTCATGGTAGCGAAAAGAAATATTGCCCAACAATGGGGAGCCGCACAGCCTACCACCTTGGAAACATGGGAAATCAACTTAGGCTGGTGTATGTTCAGAGAAAAAACTGTTTATTTAGCGAGGGGACGCCCTAAGAAATGGTCATTGGTATGGGGACCCTGGAATCATTGAATAGGTGAGATTTGTGTGCCACCCAGATCCGCTGAATTCGATGTACCCTCTTTCCCATGAAGTCCCTAATCATGTACGTATGTATTCTTCTTTTGCCCTGAGGTATTTTTGGTAGTATGACAACACCTCTGTATTGTGATTTTTTGCTGACACTTGTTTAATGAAAAAAATAATAAAAAAATAAAAAAATAATTCTTGTTTATGTTTAGGTAAAGAGCAGCAATTAAAGGAGAAGCTGCATAAATGTCTTACAGAAGTCAGACAGCGGTTCTCGTAACCACTTCCATTTAGCTCTAGGGTGAAGCTGCCGAAGTTACACTTGGAGTGAGAGCCATATACCTGCATGGAGTTCCCACATTCTCTCAGTGGTACTGGGGCTATGTTCCTGAGATCAGAGGCGGAGTAGCAAATTCTTCGGGGGTTTAAATGGGCAGGGGTTCTGGCTCAAGGCCCCGGACGGCCACAGACTGGCGCAGGATGGGTTTGCCTTTGGTGCGCCAGCGGCAAGTCCGCGAGTTGGCCATAGTAAAGTAGGCCGCCTCAGGAGAGGTGTGTGAGTTCTCCAGCCAATTCAGAGAAACAGGGGCTCACAAAGCAAACACTAACGAGGGCCTAGCAATTCCAGACACATCAGGAGAGCTTCTTCCCCTGCACAGCACTTCTAGTAAAGGAAAAAGAGCTAGAAAAATAAAGACAACTGAAAAGTGATAAAGATAAAATCATATACTGATTAAAAATGGAACGAAGCTAGGCAACTCCCTGCACTTCAGAAGTGCTACAAGGAATGAAACTATACATTTTAAAATAGAAGGGAGCCAGGCATCTCCAGCACACGAAGATGCTACAAGGAAAGAAAAGTCAATAAGATCGGTGAGTATAGCAAAACACTCCGGACCGAAAGGCAGATCCCACTCTGTAGGGAGTGGAATAAGCAATAGCAAGGTAATCTCCTACCAGAGGGGAGGTCCAGTGCACCCACACTCAGCCATAGTAAAGTAGGTCACCTAGGGAGAGGCGTTGGAATATACTGATACATATATATATTCACTCAAAAAATGGTTCATATACATATATATATCCATCACAACATTGCCCAGCAATGAAAACGCCACACACAGGTAAGTGTTAACTTCTTTAATCACCGACCACAAAGTTGAAGGCTTCGTCACCCCACCCAAATTAAATCCAAATGCGCCCTACGCATTTCAGACAGCATGTGTCCTTGTTCACGGGCATGGAAGAACAGAAGCAGGAGCAATCATGCGAAGGAACACCTGATAATTGTACTCCATAGTCCCGCCCCAGTAGGCGTGTGCTTACTTGCATCCTGGGACTTGAAGTTCCTTCGTGTTTTGCCCAGTGGTTGCTGCGCTTGCCCCACATAAAGTTCACATAATTACCCCAGTGGGATGATGGGGGTCAGAAGAAACTACCTCATTGTCCTTATTTTGTCAGGCGACACGAACCTCACCGTTCCCAATGCAAATTTGTGGTACAAATTGCTGGATCTGCAGAGTCACAGCAGGGCGTTTCCGCGGTATAGGCTAACCGCTAAAATCCATCATAACATTGCCCAGCAATGAAAAAGCCACACACAGGTGAGTATTAACTTCTTTAATCACCAACCACAAAGTTGCCGGCTTCGTCACCCCAGCCAAATTAAAACCAAATGCGCCCTACGCGTTTCAGACAGCGTGTGTCTTTGTTCACGGGCATGGAAGAACAGAAGCAGGAGCAGTCATGTGAAGGAACACCTGATAATTGTACTCCATAGTCCCGCCCCAGTGAGCGTGTGCTTACTTGCGTCCTGGTACTTGAGGTTCCTTCGTGTTTTGCTCTGTGGTTGCTGCGCTTGCCCCAAATAAAGTTCACATAATTACCCCAGTGGGATGATGGGGGTCAGAAGAAACTGCCTCATTGTCCTTATTCTGTCAGGCGATACGAACCTCACCGTTCCCAATGCGAATTTGTGGTACAAATCGCTGGATCTGCAGAGTCACAGCAGGGTATTTTCGCGGTATAGGCTAACTGCTAAAATCCATCACAACATTGCCCAGCAATGAAAACGCCACACACAGGTGAGTGTTGACTTCTTTAATCACCGACCACAAAGTTGCAGGCTTCGTCACCCCAGCCAAATTAAATCCAAATGTGCCCTACGCATTTCAGACAGCATGTGTGTCATGCGATGCTTACGAGGTTTCTGTTGTTTACTTCTTGGTGATGCAAGCTTCCAACTCCTTCGTGGACCAATCAATTAGCAAGGCTGTAAACTCTTGACTAAACTGATTAATCCGAAAGGGAAAGGGAAAGTTGACCGAGAAAACAAAACAAAACACTGGATCTCTTCTTGAGATGTCAGCAATGTTCTCTCTTGAAGTGTTCAGGGCTTCTGAATGGACGTTGACTCTCTAACACATCGTCACTGAATAGACAGAATAGTGCATGAATAGAACATACCTTGACTTATAACATCACTCTATGTGTTGAAACATTATTTGTACATACCATTTCTATATGAGCCCTTTCAAACACTCCTACAATTGCCGGGTGCTTTGGTTCAAACTGTTACCTTTAGGAATGAACACAAGATCAAATCAGCCAAGAACTTAAATGTTAAGCTCTATCACAACTGGTTAGTAATTAGTGCTGAGTTAAAGTCAAACATCACACATCAAGCGAGTCCTACCTTGCTATTGTTCTTTGCAAACCTTAAATGGGTTCTGTAATGCAATGGAAAAATAAAGAAAGAAGAGAAAAAAAATACAAATTCGTAGCTTAAGGAATTCTTAATCTAAATATTAATGCACCTTCTCCTGAACAAATGTAAGTAACATCCAATTTCTGGTTTACACATGTGTTATACGTAAGGCGATTCACAAAGATTTTCCATAGCAGTTACTTTCATTGCGTAATTCTCTTTAGCTTTTATCCTAACATTCAATCTCATTAACAGGAGTCTTTACGTTACAAATGTGTTCAAAGTTTTCAAAACAGTATTTTTATTTCCAAAGTCACAAATGTTTTCAGTTTTCAAAACAGCTTTTATATTCCAAATGTCAAGATTGAATCCTTTTCGTTTGCAGCAATCAACTACAAAGTCTTAATTGTACTGTTACTCTAGAAATCGGAATTGTCTTTACCAATGCTTGTTGTTGTTGTGCTACCAACTACAATGTCTTAGTTGTACTGTCACTCTAGCCCCTTAAGTGCTGCCTCGGTGCATTGGCCAACGGCAGCACTACCTCCCCAGTGCTGCGCATGACCATTGGACGTCCATTCAGCACTAGTTCCAATGGACAGCGCAGCACTGGGGAGGAATGTTTAATAGCATCTATGAGGCTAGTAATCGGATTTGTCTTTACCAATGCTTATTGTTGTTATGCTCGGTTGCTAAGAAACGCTTACTGTTTTGCAGACAAACCGGAAGCTCGACGGAAGGCACAGGAGTACAGGAAAGCGAGGAAACACCCAAGGATCGGCGGAGATAATCAGAACAGATAAGCGGGAACCAAATCTTGAGGAAAGGGGACTGGAGAAAGCCTTCGGGAGCGGGGAAGAAGGAGGTAGGCGGGAATCTGGGCGGGTCTTGAACAGCTGGGAAGGAACGCTCGCAGAGACGCTGAAACACTAAGCGGAGCATCTACACGTGCGAGAGCAGTGTTTATATAGTCTCCGTTTTGGGCGTAGGCTGCATAACACGTGTAATGACGAGGACGTTATTACCAGCCTTGGAACGTGAAGAGCCTTGAACGTGATGGGCAATCAGGGAACAAACAAGCATTGCTAATGTCAAAGATACAATTCTTCAATACAAACCTAGAAACAAACAAGCATTGCTAAATCCAATTGGAAGGTTACCAGACTTTAGAATGCAACAAGGAAACTTTAGCTTACAGCGGCATATGCTCCCATGACATTTCTCCCCCCCAAAGGTTGTCTAACAGATCGTGGTTTTTGTGGGTGGAGGGCATGAAACAAGCCAACCAATCGTGGAGTGTGCACATTAGCTTCTGGTTCCCAAGATCTTTCTGAGGAATCATATCCTTTCCAAGCAATCAGATAAAATGGACAACCTCAAATGCGTTTCGCATTCAAAATCTTTTCAACCTCATATTCTACATGATCTCCTACTACTACTGGGGGAGGATGATTGTCAGGTCTGGTGTTTGGATCATAAGGTTTTAATAGAGAGACATGAAAAACAGGGTGAATTGCATAATCTTGAGGAATAGCCAATTTGATGGATTCTGGGTTTATAATTTTGTCTACAGGAAATGGGCCAATAAATCAGGGTTTTAATTTCTTGGGTCCTTCTATTTGGATATTCTTTGTCGCTAACATAACCATGTCTCCTGGTTTGCACTGAGGAGCTGGTATTCTATGAAGATCGGCTGCTTCTTTAATTTCTTCTTTGTTTTTTGCTAACGATTTTCTAATGTGTTTCTGAAATGTTTGCAAATTAGTTAGTCTTTCAGTGACTGCGGGCATGTTTTGTGTCTTATCTGGAAATATTATTGGTAATGTTCAGGGATGATGACCTGTAGTAAAATAGAAGGGTGAACATCCCAAAGCCGAATGTACTGAGTTATTATAAGCGAACTCAGCTAAAGGTAATGCTTCATCCCAATTGGAAGACAATGTTGTAGTCAAACAGCGTAAACTTTGTTCGAGATACTGATTTACTTTTTCCGTTTGACCATCCGTTTGAGGATGGAAAGCGGACGACAGAGCTACTTCTATGCCGAACTGACTATTACGTTTTTTCCAGAACTTTGAAAGGAATTGAGGACCTCTGTCTGAAATGATTTTTTGTGGCAATCCATGGAGCTTGATTATGTTAGTCAAAAAGATGCTACTCAACTCAGTTGCAGATGGTAATTTGGGTAGAGGAATAAAATGTCCCATCTTTGACAGAAGATCAACTACTACTAAAATGGTGATAAAACCATGGGACTTAGTCTAAACTAATGGTATGCCAAGGAAATGGTGGAATCATCAATGGCTGTAAAAACCCCATTGGGGGGGTATGTAAAGATTTTTGTCGTGCACATACTGGACAGGTATGAACATATTGGTGTACGTCTATGCTCATGTTTTTCCACCAGAAATGTCTTTGGCATAGTTCAAGTGTTTTGTTAATTCCCGGGTGAGCTGCTGAGGCAAGATCATGATTCCATTTCAGGGTTTGTTCCCTCATTTCTTTTTCTGGAATAAACAGTTTATTCTTATAAAAGAAATAACCGTCTTGGATTGAAGTATTTTTAAGTGAAAGCCATTGTTGTTGATCTAACTTTTGTGTTTCACTCTTAAGTCTTGTTAAAAAGTCATCAGAGGAGATTTCTGCACACACCTTCTCAGTAGGAATGATACTCTGCAATTCTTTTGGTGAATATTTATTCTTGTCACAAACCAATCGTGAAAGAGTGTCTGATAATAATTGCTTAGTGCCGGGGCGATAGGTGATCAAAAAATCAAATTCAATAAAGAATTGCAACCAACGCATTTGCCTGGGAGTAAATCCTTTTACAGTGGAATAGAATTGTAGATTCTTGTGATCAGAAAAGATGGTGATAATGTGCTTACCCCCAAAAGGTGATGTCTCCATTCCTGTAAAACTGCCTTGATTGCTAGTAACTCACGTTCAGCTATAGTATAATTTTGTTCTGCGGGTAACAACTTCCGCAAAAAAAAAGCTATTGGATGTAAACGACCAGTACTGATATCTTTTTGCAGTAAAACCCCACCTATGGCTGTTTGTGAAGCGTCTGCCTCTACAAAAAACGGTCTGTCTGGGTCTGGGCGCACCAAAATAGGTGCTGAGGTGAAAGCTCTCTTCAAGGTTTGGATAGCTGCTTTTGCTTCTTCACTCCAATGAAACTTTTCTCCCTTTTTGCAGTAATTGTGAAATTGGTACAATAATGTCAGAAAAGTTTGAAATGAAACGTCTATAAAAATTCTCGAATCCTAGAACTCGTTGTGTTTCTTTGACTGAAGTTGGAACAGGCCAATTTAAAATTGCCTCTACCTTTTTTGGGTTCATTGTAATTCCTTCAGGGGATAACCAGTACCTCAGGAATTCTACCGTAGAGGTATTGAAGACACATTTCTCTAATTTTACGAATAAAGAGTTGTCTCTGAGTCTTTGGAGAACTGATCAAACATGTTCTGTATGTTCCTCTGAATTCTTGGAGTAAGTTAAGATGTCATCAATGTGTTCAATAACGCAGATGTCTTGCAGGTCATGCAGAACTTCATTAATGAAGTACTGGAATGCTGCTGGCGTGTTGCAAAGACCGAATGGCATTACTGTATACTTGAACAGGCCAAATTTAGTACGGAAGGCAGTCTTCCACTCATCCCCTTCCTTAACGCGAATTAAGTGGTATGATCCACGTAAATCCAATTTCGTGTAAATACTTGAACCTTTCACTTGATTTAGTAATACAGGGATCAAAGGCAAAGGGAACCGATTTTTAATCATTGCCTTATTAACCGTGCGGTAGTCGATGCACGCTCTCAAATCTCCTGTCTTCTTCGCTACAAAAAAGAGAGGAGATGAGACCGGTGAGGTGGAATGGCGAATAAAGCCTAACTCTAATAGCTCATCTAAATAGGAACGTAAGTACTGATTTTCCGTTTCAGTTAGTGCATATATTCGACTGCAAGGCAGTACAGCTCCAGGAATCAATCAATCAATCAGCAGAATTTGTAAAGCACGCTACTCACCCGTAAGGGTCTCAAGGCGCTGGGGAGGGGGGGGAGAGGGGGGGTCGCTACTGCTCGAACAGCCAGGTCTTGAGTTGTTTCCTGAAGGATGTTGATGGATTTTTACTATGATAATAGCGATAGTCTTTTGGGATCCTTCTGCATTTAGCCCCCTTTCTATTTTCCTCATAAGCTCGATTTCAGCTACCCTCAGCTGTTCAATCCAACCTCTAATCTCCCCTAATATTGTCTTCTGATGATATATAGAAAAGCTAAGAGTCTCACTATGTAGCCCAGCCTTAAAGGCATCTCAGACCATAGAATCAGAGGCAGTAGTCCTATTGATCCTAGAAATTCCCCAATCCAACTGGCCATATGAGCACAATATGCCTCATCCAATAAAAGTTTTCTTTCAAAGGTCCAAGATCTCTGTTTTTTAAGATTGGTGCCTAGTGGTAGATCTATTAATATTGAGTTATGATCTGAGATGATCCTAGGGGAAATCTCAATTTTAGCAGTTTCAGCAGTTTGATTAGAAACAAAAAAGTAGTCCAAAGGAACTAATTTATTATGGGGAGCTGAATAAAAAGTAAACCCAATAAGAAACATACTTTTAAAAAACAGAAACAGGCAGCCTACTTTTCAGTCTAGAATGTTGTCAAACAGCCAATCATTTATTTTCTTTTTTCAAAACTGCATCTTATCCACCATTTTAGATAAATATTACTTCTTAAACACCTTCTGAGTGCATCCAGACCTCCCTTCAAGATGCTTAGATTGTGGGACACAGCGATATTTTCTGGAGCCAAAGGTATGCAGAAAATAGAGGCATTGACAAAGAGCTAGCTTTGCCAAATATAGACATTAAATGTATTGGACAGAGAGGGTTAAAGTGGCGCCAATTGATGCCATTGCTAAAATACTTTTTGCATCTCCAACACCCTGACCTCATAATTGTGCACTGTGGTGACATTGACCTAGGCACTTTGACTGGGGTAGGTCTGGAAATGCTTATGAAGGACATCATTAGAGAATTGATGTCACTTTTCCCCCAAACTGCCTTTGTCTATTCTAACATATGCCAAAGGCAGAAATGGAACTGGTCCAATCAATTTTGTCCACAGATTGAGAAAGTTAGGAAACATGTCAATAAATCTGTTTCTGCTTTTCTCCGAGATGATAGGATGGGGTCCATTTACCACAGCAATCTGTGTTTCAATATGAATGGCATCTATAGGAGAGATAGTGTACATTTGACAGATGAGGGTAACAGAGTCTTCCTCATCAACTTTAGACTCTGCAAAGGTACTTACTTGTAGGTACCAAAATCTCTCAATAAACACAAGGGCTCTTTTTAGAGCCACCCAAGATCCAAACACATAAGCATGATGTATATCTGAAAAATATTACTTTTGTTTTGCTTGGAACCGCGCACCCAACGCATCAAAATCGTGCACCCAACACATAGAAGTCGTGCACCAAACACACTGGTATCGCGCACCCTACACATTAGGAGTCGTCCACCCAACTTGTGCACACCAGGGGGCTGTGCTGAGCGCCGTGCTGGATGCATGACTCCTAATTTTACCGTAAAAAAAATAGCACCTATCACTAATTTCTATTATCCCTGGGGACCACATCCCCCGGGGCCTATATGACCGTGTGGAGAACCCCAATGCCCCCACGATCCCAGCCAGCTCCCTGCGTCCTTCAGGAGATAGCATTATTTTTCCACATGGGGAGCTGCTAACATGCAGATCCCCATGTGGAAAATCAATATGGTTTGGATTGTAAAAGAGAGAGCAGGGAAATACAAACCAAGTTTGCTATGGGAGGGTAGGAGCCACGAGACTCCCGCCCTCTCATAGCGAACAGCAGTGTCCCGGGGGTGGGTACCCTGAAACACTGCAGGAGCTGGCCCTGCAGGGGTGGTGATCCCCAGGGCCCTCAACAGCTCCAGGAGGGGGGCCATGCACCCCCCTCCAACAATACACAAAGAGGGGTGTGGTCCCCAGGGCTTGGGGGGCTTATAAGCCTCCCCACCAATTTTTAGAAAGCCCTGGGGGGGTAGCGGTCATCGGGGCTGGGGGGGCATTGAGCCCCCCTCCTGGGTATTTTGCTGAGGGGGGCCTTTGAGCCCCCCAACCATTTATTTTGTAGCCCCCGGCGTGGCGGTCCCCGGGGCTGGGGGAGAAATGTTATGTTTTTTCCCCGGGATTTGCCCCCGTGGGCTAATTACTAAGCAAGCGCTTCGTTTTATTATTTATTTTTGTTAAGGCAGAATCCGCGCACCCTGCGTTTAAAAAAAATATATACATTTGGGGAGCCCTGGGGGTCCTTGTGGGACCTCCTAAGCAGGTCTAGAGGGTCAGGGTATTTCTACCCTGCCCCCTTTATATGTTTTGCACACTTGTTCCACTGACTTTTTCAGCCTGAGATACTTTAAATTACTCACTTGCACAATCAATCACAGAGTTGTAAATCCTCCATCCAGAAACTTCTACATCCACTTAGTCTTCAATGCAGATTCCGTATTTATATAACAATTATATAAACAACAAACCAAACCACATTCACTGGATGACGTCATCAGTGATGTCATCAGTGATGTCATTTGAGATGTCATCAGTGATGTCATCAGTGATGTCACTGACCATGTCATGAATGATGTAATATGTGACATCATCAGCAGTGCATTGCGGGCGCGAGCTAACTATAACAGAGGAATTTCAATGGTTTTGTATGAGTAAAATGTCCAGCTAACTATAACACCCCAGAAACCTATGTTTTTTTCAGTAAATTTCCAAGGTTTTATAAATGATAATTCCTAACTATAACCTGCCTGAAACTTATGGTTTTTTCAGTGAATTTCAAAGATTTTTTAAAAGATAATTCCTTAGTATAACCTAATAATTGTATGTGTATTTACCAATACATATTTCAAGTGTTGTAAAAAATTAATCTGAACTTAGTATATTTTCACCTTTGTTTTACTGATAAATATGCACTCATGGCTGAAAGACTGACCGTTTTCATTCTTGTAAACACTCTTAGATGATAAACTATACACAACCTTCATAATAAAATGTGCAAGCTTTCTTATCCGAGGATATATATTGCTCTTTAAGACTGTTTACTAAAAGTCTTTTATTGTTTTTACCCTTTTACTTTTAGAACAACAGACCTAATGTCCTACTACTCATCATTGACAGCATTTACAAACTCTCAAAAAATAATCCAATTTCCGTATTTATACACACTTTAAAATAAATACAGGGAGAAAAATACTTTTCTGTCTGTATTTATTTGTAGAAATCCATCAAAACATAAATCAAGGAGCCCTACTTATAATTTAAGGATATTTTCAACCTAATTAGCAGTAATTAATACATAAGTGTGGTAAAAGTATGACGCAGCACCTATAATACCTGACTTTCAAGAACACATTCACAGTTCGATTCCGAAATCCATCAGCATCCTAGCCCACGACTATCTCACTGTAGGTGACACCTTGCTTAATCTTCCCAACGCCCCAAACGCCGGCACACCTTTCCGGTGGTAGCTTTACGCTTTACAAATGCTGGCATTTGTTTTATTAAAAAGCATAGTGATAACAAATATGAATACGTTCTTTTTTTCTTCTATTGTAAACGATATTTTTTTTATATCTTCTATTTAGATGTTTTGAATCATGAGAATGCAAAGGACACAGTTTACTGGGTAACACTTTTTAAACTCTCCAACGTATGTAGATAATAAGGACCTTATACGTGTTAATATGGAAATCGAAAGTTTTACAGCTTCACAGTTTGTAACTTTTCCCAACACGTGCACAAGTCAAACAGTTAAAACGTGAGCACGGGTAAACTGTAAAACGTGACAACTACATAGGCGGAGCAGAATCTTCCTTCCATAGACTTCTAAACAACAAAAAACTATATAAACCACACCTATTGTGCGATTAGTTTCGTTTTCGTGAGTTATTTCTGTGTCGCCAATCAGTGATGCAGGTTCCCTATTTTACCTTTGGATTCTTGTTTTGTGTCAACAAACATATTCTGGAGTTGTAAGTTGTTTTATTATGGCATGGCAGATAGTTATAATTTGTAGCTACTTGTCAATATTTAAACATTTATATCTAGAAAAAAGTGTTATTGCATGTTTTTCCCTTTTTATCCGTAATGTCAGCAGCTTGTTTTCAGAAACAGATAGATTACAACAAACATTGCTCCTTTTCTGGCTCCTTTCAGCCTATATATTATGACTTTCTATATCATAATATTGACACTGTACTTCGCTTCAGAGGTGTTGGTGACCCATCGGTGCAGACACCAAACATTTACTCAAGCTCACCACCTTCCAGTGGTTAGTGTTTTTTCCCCTATGGATTATATACTGTTAATATGTGTATTATAATATTAACAGTTCTGCTAATCTCAGTGGAGTTCATGGCCCGTCGTCACAAAGAGTAAAGAAATATAAGCAACGTCAACAGCTTCTAGTTTTTAGTCTGTTCCACCCTTTTGATCATATACTTTGAATATATATTATAATCTTCACAGTCATGATCTCAGAGGAGTTTATGACCCATCGCCACAAAAATCAAACCTTTTGACCTCCCAGAGAAAAGAAGCTCAGAAAATAATTACAGTTTGAAAGTATTTCGTTATGGATGTTCTGTTAAATATATAACTTTATTTTCCTTTTCTTTTTACTGTAACAGTGGTATCAATCGTTATACTGTAATAGATTGTCCTATTGTTACAGAAGAGGAATAGGAGATTTTTTGGCTCCATCTGTAATACAGATAAAGAAACATTAGAACGTACTTAATCAGATATTTTTTTCAGGGAGCATATTTAACGAAATTGCAGAATAAAAAATATAGCTTTCATGCATACTTTGTTACTTTAAATATTTGATAAACCCTACATTTCTGAACGTTATTTTCTAATTTCTATTCTTCTCATTCGCGGTTCCAATTCACCTTCACCCTAAAGAATATATAGGACCAGTTCTGTATATTATAATAGTACTATCCTATATATTCTTAATTGAGTATGTGATTTGTGAGCGGAACAGTGTGCGACCTCTAAGCACTACGACAGAACATTCCTGAATTCTACAAAACACAAATTCGAAAAATAATAATGCATACATTTCTATGTAGCATAAAGTCACTTGTATGTAACTGTTTTTTACTTGTTCTCCTGACCTCAGATAATGTAGTGCAGGAGTGTTTCTTGTAGCACTTCTATTCTAATTTATCTAAACAAAACTGATGCCCTCTTACATTATCTAGAATATGGGGCAACACTTTTACAAACTATTGCAAAAAAAAGGAGGGTATGGCCACGCTCAGCTGATATTTTCTGAAATTCCATTTTTATTTGTCACCCCTTTCATATTTACATAGTCAGTTTCTGAAGGAAGTTTATTTGTATTTGCTAAATAAAAACTGTTTCAAACCTAGACTGAAATTTTTGCTGCGCAACCACACCTCCCCATCAGAAAAGTAAACACCACATTATAAGTAAATAGTGCTCCTGGGAAGTATCCCACCTGCTAACTTGATAAAAAAAACACAGCAAGACACTGTCATTTTTCCACCGTGATTTGTACACCCCACGGCAATTATATAAATGGCCCTTAATACATATAAAAACAATTTTTACCATCACAATCCCTGTCTACCATCTTGTGAACACTGTTCAGAGTTAATAGTGTTCCTATCCTCCCCTCTACTATTTTCTTTTCCCATACTCCTTTGGAGGTGCGTCACTAAATCACTGACAACCGTGAACCGTTCCCACCCAATAAGGAGCAAACTTGTGCTCGAAACACTTTAGTCAATAAAATGTCCATGTTGTTCCGCAGAGGAAGGAATAACTGATGCTTCACAGCCAATGAACATTAAGCTTTGTAAGGTCCTGCTTGGAACACGTTACCCAATGTAATGTCCCCAATACTTCGCGAAGAGGGAAGGAATCGCTGACAACACTTCTACTTTCAAAAGTTTAGAGTCAATCAACATTAAGCTTGGGAAAGTCCTCCTTGGAACACGTCAGCAAATCAGATGTCCCTCCTACTCTGCAGAGCGGAAGTGAATGGGTGGCAACACTTCTACTTTCAATAGTTCGCAACCAACTAACATAAAGCTCAGGAAGGTCCTCCTTACAACATGTAAGCCAGGTAGACGTCCTTGCTACTCTCCGGAGCAGAAGTGGATTGCAGAAAACACTTTTGATAGTTTGCACCCAATGAACATTAAGGCTGATGTTGGAACACCTCCGCCAATTAAACGTTACTTTTGTTCAACGCACACATACAGAACACGCCCTCCCACATATTAATACATTTCCTGTAACAAAGTGACTCTATCTGTAACAAAAGTGAACTCTGCCTAATAAATAAACATTATTCCACATTATATTAAAGAAAAGACGCAATACGCCGCATTGTTGTTTTCCCAATATAATTTCCACAGCCTACTTCACCCCCCTCCCAACATGAGTTTAGCCCCGGGACTGTAGGGGCCCCAGCGAACCCCACTATTATTATTTTAACAAATACCCCAGAGACCTATTTCCACACCCTACTGTACCCCCTCTCAACATAACTGAAGCCCTGGGACTGCGGAGGCCCCAGCGAGCCCTCGCTATTATTTTTATCATATTTTCCACTGACTTCTTTAAGCTCGCTTCTACCGACGTACAAAATGGCTGTCAACACTTCCTGGTTTCGAATGTTGACAACCACTTGACAGCCAATTAGCATTCAGCGCATGATCGGGACGGTGCGCTTATAGTCCGCGCAAGATGCGCACATCCACCGAGGCCATAGATATACATGTACTTTTATTTGAAATGTTCTCAGGAACTACTGAACAAATTTACACCAAACCAGATTGCTTTTTCACATGCATGTTAGCAGCTCCCCATGGGTAAAATCAATGCCGGCTCCAATGGACGCGGGGAGCCAGCAGGACCGTGGGGCCATTGGGGCTCCACCCAGGGTCCGAACGTTTTTTATGAGCCCAAGGAGATGGGGTCCCCGGGAATATTAGAAATTAGTGATAGGCTCCCAAACGCATAGAAGTTGTGCACCAAAGACACTGGAGTTGTGCACCCTACAGATTATGAGTCGTGCATCCAGCGCGTGCACACCAGGGGGACGCACTGGGCGCTGCGCAGTGCTGGGTGCGCAACTTCTAATTTTACCGTACAAAAAATAGCCCCTATCAGGAATATCTAATATCCCGGGGACCCTATCCACAGGTCTTATAAAAAAATGCTGGGGACCGTGGGGGGAGCTACAATGCCCCCGCAGTCCCTCCGTCTCCCCGCATCCTTCAGGATTGCTTTTCTACATGAGGCGATGCTAACTTGCATGTGGAAAAGAAATCTGGTTTGGATTTTGAAAGTGAGAACAGATTTCACTGCTCTGTCTTTCAAAATCCAAACTAAGTTTGCTATGGGAGGGTTGGGAGCCACAAGACTCCCGCCCTCTCATAGCAAACAGCAGTGTCCTGGGGGGAGCTCGAGGGCTCCTGCTCAAGGGCTCCAGGAGGAGGGTCTCACAGCCTGCCTCCCACAATACACAAATCCCCAGGTGGTGGTGGTTCCGAGGGTTGAGGGGGGTCGTTGAAGGACCAAACACTTCTAATTTTGCAGGGGGCCTTGGATGCATAAGTGGCGCAAGGGGCTTGTAAATCTGCTACACAGTGTTCTGTCTTACTTTGCTTTCGTTTCTGTCATGGGTAAATATAACGGTTTCTGTACAGCCAGTACCTTTCAACCCTACCCCCAAACTGCTTACTGCTTTTTACCATAGTAACAGTACATGGAACACCTAAGTGAGCACAGAGGTTAGAAGTTCACCACACAATGTTGCTAATCGAAACAATTACTGTGCTGGAGTTTTAAAAGTTTTCCATAGGAACCGTTAGTCGCAGCTATAGACTGTGGTAAAAAGCTGGTAAAGAGTTAGCTTCAGTATTATACTTCTAGTTATAAATATCATTTCTATTTTTAAATGTTTTATAACTATTTGATTATCGCACTAAATAATAGTGAAATGTTGTCAGAAAAAGAAGATGTATATACTTCTTTTTATTAACTTTTATTAAAACAACAATAAATAACTAGATCGTTAATTTAAAGATAACAATGTAATAAATAACTAGAAACATAACTTTAAAAAACAGTTAAACAAAATGTAATATGGACTCGAATAGAAGTAGGGTAGGTAATCTGCAAAACAAAAATTAAAATAATTGTTCGAAATTAGATCAATGTGACTGAATGAGGTCAAACATAACCAGTTAAGGTAATACTTGGTGATATTTTTTGATTTGCACGTCTGCAGTGTGCCTGATACATTGCTCCTCTCTTATAGGCTCGCGTTCAAGAGGTGTCTGTACGGAAGTGCCTAATGTCAGATTTACAGTATGGATCAACAGGTCTTTAAAATGATTCAGAGATGAGACAGAATTAGGTGAGAGATGAAGTGATTATGCAGGACAATATTCTTTGGGGCTTATTTACAAACCCCTTGCGCCACTTTTGCGTTACGTTTCCCATGTTAAAAGTGACGCAAAAGTGGCACAAGGGGCTTGTGAATAAGCCCTTTTATTTCTAACGCATTTAATCTGAGGCATTGTATATTTAGGCAGCTCTGCTTACCTTGTGTAAACACTGTGACCAAGAGAGTTCACAACTTAAACTCAGCTTTGGTTGTACACGACAGAGTGGACAGCAGCGTCCATAGCTTTAAAAGAGAAAGAGAAACGATGTGAGAGAGAGTGAGGGAGAGAAAGAGAGAAAAAAACCGACATTGAAATGCGAGAGAGAGAAAGTTATAGATGGAGCAGTTAATACTGGAGAAAATCTTCGTAGCTCACCTTTTGCCTTTGTTGTGTGTCCAAGCACATGCTGGTTCATAGTGCACCCTCCAGTTTAGTGATCTGAAAGATAGTATATAGAGTTAGTAATAGCATAGTACATTCAACTGCACAAGTATATTTTTGATTTATTTATTTGTACACTCATGATAATGTATTTCATCAACTTCTACTGTAAGGAGGTGTCTGCGTGCTGTTTTTTTCCATGTACTCCCACTGCACAGCTGTGAGTTCTCAATATTGTATACCTAGACTGTTGCACCCCATTGACTCGCAGAGTGCCGAGGTGAGTGCTTTTTCTTGCGAACTCAGAGGCAGTTTTACAACCTCCTTTGCTCCTCTTTTCCTATGTTAAAAGTAACACAAAATGGCGCAAGGGGCTTGTAAATCTGCCGCTCAGACTGTTGTAACCTATCTATTCTCACTGCTCGGATGTAATTGTACATTCCTATGCAGTGAAGCTGCTGCACACTACCCACTCTCTTCTTTCACAGATGACTTGTCATTGTTTCTGAAACAAGCTTCTTTGCTCACCTTGCGTCATTGGTGTGATTCAAAGAGGGTGCACAACGTGTCAGTGCAGCTTTCTCAGACGTTGTTACGATGGCCACACATCTCAGAATCCACGAACGTAGAGCTTTGGAGGTGTTTGGGGGGGATGATGCCAATTTGTGAAACACAACCTGTAAGCTAAAAAGGAAGATAAGATTGTGAGTCATTTGTTTATGAAAGGAGACGTGAGAGAGAGACTGAAAAGAATATTTGCAGCTCACCTTTCTGTCACCAGTGTTTTTTTCACCACGTGCCGGGACATAATGCACCCTGAATCTCTACATCTAAAAGATAGAAAAAGAAAGATGTTATGATTGGTATTTGTTACTATCTTAATGTGGAGTAGAATTGCATAGGCATTTGACCAAATATAAAAACGTTCCTGCTATTGGAAAAAAAAGATATAAATGCAATAATATACAGTATATAGGACTGTGTATGCCTAAATCGCGGTGTTGCTTTTTTGTATCCAGTTTGCTGCACCCCATCAACTCCTTCCGATGCACACCCAGGCCTCACTACTCACCTTTTCGTGGACAGGACACCTTCTACATCATGCAGTCCGGCTCTGCCACCAAGAAATCTGATATATGGTGCAGAGTCTTGATATCGGTATGGCTAACGACATACTTGTGCTCCCATCATCATCGCAGGTTCCTCACCCGCTCAGTCCTTCTGATACCATTAACTCAGTGACCAAAGAGGCCATGCACGTAGTGGTGGGCCCTTGTACTCAGTGGTTCAGGTCTACATGAGGCGTCCGAACCACCAGGACGGACCATCACAGCGCTTGTGATGGGAGCAACTCTAAAATGGCGTAGAACATGTGCGCTCCGTCTTTTATATCGGTAGGGTGACGTGTGTTGTGACGCATGTACTGGATGGGTGTGATATGGGTGTATACCAGCCATGAGCGAGTGTGCGTGTGTCGTTCTGACAACTAGACCTGGAAGTAAGAAATCACTACAATGGAAATCTGGGCAATGTTTTGTTTTTGTTTTTCCCTGGTAGTGTAAGTGGATTGGGCTGGCCTGACGCATGCCAGTGCTGCGCGAGGCTGTGAACAATGATTCCAGAGCTTTGGGCATGGTTCCTTTGTTAGCTATATGAGAAATCAATTGATTTGAGTGTCCATTTTGTTGTGCTGACGTCACCCGGGTCTTAAATGCAAATGTGTCATTATATCTGTACAGTTCCACAACATTGCCAACATGAAAGCTACTGGTATCACTGACTCTATATTCATTCATAGTGGCACACATAAAAGATGGTGGACATGACGCATTTCTGCGATTATGAATGTTTGTTGTACATTCAGTGGGGTGTTGTAGCAGTAGTAATACAGGGCTGTGAAAGGTTTAAGTAGCAATTTTTAGCACTTGAAGGACAGCTAATATATATATATATATATATACGTATGTGGTTATTCGGGAATACTGTCGAAGTTGGTGCTGTAAATCAGTGTTAGAGTCTCAGAGTTGCGTCCTCATCCTGTTATTGTGGAGAAATTAGGTAATCTACATGTGCCTGAAAATGTACTGTAAATACACTTCTCATGTAAATTGCTGATATACTTTTGGGTTGATTTGCGCTATATAAATATGCTAAAAAAAAAAAATTTAAAGGAGAAATAGCCCACACTTATTGTCAGAGGTAAGATGGTTGCATACGCTATTTATATCACAACATAATTAGGCCTAGGCGAAGCACTACGCTACGCTCGCGGAGTTTGCGAAGTTTGCGCAACTTTGCACTACGCGAGCTGCACGTAGCACAGTGCGAACACGCGTAGTGCAGCGCTACTTTTTTGCTTGTTCGCGGTCCTGAACGTCATGTTCGCGACCGCGAGCAAGCAAAGTGACATCCCGGCGAGATTCTCAACGCGGGGAGGTAAGGTTGCTCATTGTGAGTGGTTGCGCATGCTCGCGACCGCTCTCAATGAGAAACTACCAGTTCACGTTGAGAAAGCTGCAGCTCGAGTAATAATCTACTCGAGCAGCAGAAAACTACAGCTCGCACTGTGCAAGATGCAGTTTTTAATGATTGCACAGTGCCGGATGCTTGTCCGCACTGTGCAATCATTGAAAACACATCTTGAACAGTGTGAACATGCTACTACGCAGCTCGCGTATTGCTACGTGAAGTTCGCTTAGTGCGAAGTGCACTTCGCGTAGCTTCGCGTAGCGCTACTTCGCGAACTACGCCCACCCTTAAACATAATGTGGTAGGGGGCAAAAGCAGCATTTTACTAACATAATACAGACACAGATAGATAGTTGAAGTGTGTACGGGCACATGTGCTAGATTCCATTTTATTACGTTGCTGTTGGTAACAAGTAGAATAGTAATTATGATATCATACATAGATATTCAATCGTAAATGGTTTATGATTTCCGCTGTACAAAGGTAAGAGCACTACATGTAAAAGAAATACACAGAAGATTTTATCTTAAGTGTTCATGAGTTGTGGTGCACTGAGGTAGGGTCGGTTTGTGTGGAACCTGCGATGATGTGTGGTTGAGCCAGACCGCACTTCTAACAATGTCTTTTGCTACTGAATTTTGCCTTAATAAGGCCAAGTGGCGATTATTTATGGTGCACTGAGTTAGTGGTAAATCTGGTAGTCAGCGTGTTGCCTACTGGACTGCATAATCTGTAATCACAATTGAAATAAAAGATGAAACATGTATGGAAATAATTGTCGAAATGTGTATGTTGCAGGGACATTATAGTTAAAGCTGTGACCTGTGCTGTCCACAGTGTAGACTGCCATTGACTGTACCTTTGCAATTGCAGTGTGAATTTTGTTTTTAAACTAAACCTAGAACTGATATAAAAGAAGTTTTTGAAAGAAGGCTACTAAAGGGACATTGTATAGGGTTTGATAGACGTTTTATTTAGTTTGGTACTGCACTCTGCAAATAAAGAATAAAGAGTCAGTTGAATTCTGCCCGAATACACCCAAGTGGAAATGAATTATGGTGCACTGAGTTAGCAGTACCTTTGGGACTGAGCGTGTACATAACCTGCGATGATGCGTGGTCCGGACAGGCCACACTGGGGGTAATGTTTTTTGACAACTTAATGTTGCCTTAATAAGGGCACGTTGCGATTATTTGAGGTGCACTGAGTTAGTGGTACGTCTGTTGCTCAGTGTGTGCTCATCCTGCGATGATGCGTGGCTCTAGCAGTCTGTACTCAAAGCATTGACTGTTGCATACTGTACTGCATGAACTTTGAGGGGAAAAAAAACTACCATCAATGGTTATCAATTGCTCTGCAAACTAGGTCTACTGATTGCTCCCCATAACAAATTAAACTATTGCATTTCACGCTGTGCATTCTAACTTTCTCACATGGGGACGTATGTCTGGTGGCGATATTAAAGGTGATGCCCCAGAGGTACTTGGTATTGCCGGTGGTGGAAGTACATTTTGGCACTGTGTTCTACATTCTTTGTGAACATAGTTCACAGGATGCGGGGATTAAAGATGTTTGCACGTACTAGCAGTGCCACAGGAGTATTTTTTGTCTGTGCCTTGAATAAATGAAGGCTAAATTCCCTACTGTCTGTAGTGTAAATAGAAAGCTGAATTCAAGTTGTGTAGACTACTATCCACAGTGTACAGTGAAGCCACTAGTCAGCACAGTTATAGAAAAATGCTTTTTTTCACGTATTTAAACAAAATGTAAATACATACAGTATAATTGTCTCTGCATTAAGTAAATCAAGGCTGAATTCCCTACTGTCTATAGTGTACTTGTAAAGCTTATTCAAGTTGTAAACCCTGCTGTCCGAAGTGTAGGTCTTAGGGTGGAGTGCACCATCTGTAATCATGATTGAAGGGGAAGATAGAACATGTATAGAATACATTATTAAAATATGTATGTTTCAGGACATTTAAAAGGGACAGTATGTCTCACCTTGACATAAAACTGCTCACTCTTCTTTGCAATGATTTATGGTACACCGAGTTAGTACCATCTTTGGCGCTGAGCTTGTACGTATCCTGCGATAATGCGTAGTGCAGGGAGGCAGCACTGGAGCAATGTTTTTTGCCTAGTGAATTCTGTCTTAATAAGGCTACCGGGAGATGAGTTGTGCTGCAGTGAGTTAGTGGTACCGAAAGAACTCAGCGTGTGCGCACTCTGCGATGGTTTGTGGTTGGGGGGGGTCGCAGTGGCATAATGTGTCTTGTCTACTGGAATGTGTCATGTACAATCGTCATTCTACCTGAATCGTGAGGCCTCACAATGTAGATCAAAGGCAGTAGTGATTACTGACATCAAGAAATTATTTTCGTCGTATCTTTTAACAAAATCTGAGGACATAAAGTACAATTAACTCTACCTTAAAATAAACAAGGCTAAATTTCATGCTGTTCGTTGAATAGATTGAAAGCTGAATTCAAAATGTGAACCCTGCTGTCCGTACTGTAGATCGAAGGCAGAAGTATCGACAAATGATTTTTGTCACTTATTTTAACAAAATCAGAACACATACAGTAGAATTGTTTCTGCATTAAATAAATGAAGGCTGAATTCCCTACTGTTGACTTCAAGTTGTGAACCCTGCTGTCTGCAATGTAAATTGAAGGCAGTAGTTGACACAAACATTGGGGAATGCTTTTTTGTCACAGTTCTGAGGACACAGTACAATTGTCTCTTTCTTAAATAAATCGAGAATGATTTTAATGTTGTCTGTAGTGCTGATGCGCTTCTGGTATCAAGTATTGAACTCTGTTGATCGCAGTGTACATTTGAAAACAGTACTCAGTACAATCATTGAGGAATGTTTTTTGTGGCATCCTTCAACAGAATTGCCTCTGCCTTACATAAATCAAGGATAACTTGAATACTGTCCATAGTGTAGATGAAAAGCTGAATTCAAGTTGTGAACCCTGCTGTTAGCAATGTACATTTTCGGTTGCACTGCATTATCTGTAATGTACTCCATACATTGACTGTTGCATACGGGACTCGTGAACTGGTATCAAGTGGTGAACTCTGTTGATCGTAGTGTACATTTGAAGGCAGTAACAGTCATTGAGGAATGTTTTTTGTTGCATCCTTCAACAGAATAGTCTCTAACTTACATAAATCAAGGCTAACTTGAATGCTGTCCTTAGTGTAGATGGAAAGCTGAATTCAAGTTGTGAACCCTGTTGTATGCAATGTGGATTGAAGGCAGTATGAGCACAGACAAAATCTGAAGACATATAGTACAATTGTCTCTGCATTAAATAAATGAAGGCTGATGTTTCCTACTGTTCATAGTTTAACAAAATATGAGGTCGAGACTGAATTCAACGTTGTCTGTAGTGCTTCTGCATCACTGATATCAAGTTGTAAACTCTACTGACCGCACTGTAGATCAAAGGCAGAAGTCTTTTAGTCTCCTCATTTACTCTCTTGCGAAGTTTCCCGGATGTTTTGTCTGAAGATGTCTCCTCGTACTTGCTGTTCCACAAGACTAATTTTTTGGTAGGGTCACCCCTGCACAGCACCGCCTTGCATATTTTGCAAGTGACTTTGGTAGCATTAACCTTCTTCTGCCTCGGAAGAAAAATAAAAAACCTCCAGACAATTGATGTATACTTCTCTAGAGGGGAAGGTTGAGGCACAAATTCTTAATTTTAAGAGTGTTCTGAATCAAAAGATGCATCATTAGTGGCCATTGCTTCAAGTTTGCCCTCACAATGTAGATCGAATGCAGTTGTCAGCACAGATATCGACAAATTATTTTTGTGACTTATGTAAAAAAAATCTGAACACATACAGTAGAATTGTCTCTGTATGACATAAATCAAGGCTGAATTCCCTACTGTCCGTAGTGTATGTGGAAAGCTGAATTGAAGTTGTGAACCCTGCTGTCCGCAGTGTAGATTGAAGGCAGTTGTTGACACTGACGTGGACACATACTTTTTGCATCTATTTAAACAAAATATGAAGACATATAGTACAATTGTCTCTGCTTTAAATAAATGAAGGCTGAATCTCCTACTGTTCATATTTTAACAAAATCTGAGGACATAGTACAATTGTTTTCTGTAGTGCTGATGCGCAACTGGTATCAACTGGTATCAAGTTGTCATTTCTACTGACCGCAGTGTAGATTGAAGGCAGTATTCAGCACAGATGCCGACGAAATATTTTGAACCAAAGTTGAATTCAAGTTGTAAACCATGCTATCGGCAGTGTAGATCAAAGACAGTAGTCGATACAGACATAAGTCTGCGGTGCTGTGGCTCTGAGTTCTAAATGGGCCTGTAACGAGGAGACACGTGGTTATAACCACGTGGCAGGATGCTGACCTTTGCTGTGGTGCAGTCTCTTCTCTTTGCAGAAGTGAACCGCGTCCAAGTTGTAGCCTAATTATTTATAGTCTTACGTTGACGTTGTGTACGTTGGACCAGCCCACTCCTCTTCTGTTTGAAAGGGGGGTGAACACAGCTGTATTGTCAAAATATTCACCAGTGTCTGAGATAATATGGTTGTGTTCACTATCCAATACACTATACGTATCAATGGTATATCTATACACGGAAACATTTTTGGTTTGTATAGTGAATTGTGTATAGTATTTCATTTTTCAGTGAGTTTCAAAGGTTTTTAAAATGATACTTCCTAACTATAACTTGCCTGAAACCTATGTTTTTTTTTCAGTGAATTTGAAAGGTTTTTTTAAATGACAATTCCTACTTATAATGTTGACCACTTCCCCATATTTTCAACAAGAAACCAAATCGGCAATGCTACCTAAAAAATCAGGCAATAGTTCCACTTACCACTAAAAAATTAACATCAACATTTAACTACTGTAAGAACGTCGAATATGTACTGTGTGAATTACATCCAACTCACACCCATATTTAAAGTGCAATATGTGATAGAGGTTCTAAATATACACTTCCGACTCCCAGCAAAATCACAATACCCAGCGCCGCCACCACCACCACAACAACCTCCCCCGGACCCCTCCCGCTACTACCTCATAGGCTGAAAACGACACAGGGTCGTGACTCCGAACCAGTAAGGCTGAGTCCAAAATACCTAAACGACAACACAACTGCCAGTACTGGATATATTTTGACTAATTTTTGAATGGCCCCTATGGACAAGACATAAGGATCCAGGTTTTTATTTGCATCACTAGTTTATTCATTTATTTTAGCACTAGTAGATCAAAAGTTATTTTCATAAGCAAATGATTTTCATATGTATATACAAGAAATTTGAGAAATACATTACAATAACAACATACTATACAAAACAATTTATACAATATTTACAACACATCCACACTTTCATTTTGGCCAAACACATTCATCCATCTACATTCATACCACAGAACAAAAAATACTAATGGGCCTAATGTCAAACAATCTCACTTCATGTAAATTTATGAACAATGAATGCAAATAGTAATCAATATGCTAAGAACCTATACGTCAGTATTAATCCTATTTAATGTACACTATTTATATACTGATTTCAATTTTGACACAAGGACCCAATAACACAGGTCGACGCGTTTCGAAATCCCCAATGCGGATTTCTCCTCAGGACCAACAATCTTCTTATTAGACAAGAATCAATCTTCCTAGTGGATGGCGTGCAGCCAAACAGCCACTCTGTAGAGGCTCATTTATTGTTTACTCGGTATTTTAAATTGTCTATGCCACAACACTTGTAGTGAGGCACCCGTTTGCCGCTGGCGTACTGCTGGGGTTCAGCAGCGCCGTCTTTACTCGTCCAGATTCACTTGCTCGGAAACCACGGTACGCAGTACAGAGCTGATCCAGGCTGAATGAAGGCTGATAGCAAGAAACCGGTCCTTAGATGCTTGATTCTGGTCTGGGAAATACATGGCTTGGTAGTTCGGAATGGACTGTTCCCATGAGGCACAGGGTCAGAGCTGATTTGCATATAGCCAGTGTCTAACCCAGGGTGGTGTGGAGTGCAAAAAAACGATGGATTTAGGCCCAGATCCTTGTACTGGGGTGAATGTATGACATTGTTCTACATTCTGTCCATCAACTGTGTTTTTTGCAATTTTCACCCCGAGTGGGCTGGGTATGCTCAGACGTGAGCCCCAGGCTCTCCACACCACTGGAGTCAAGCTATCCAGGCAGAATGAAGGCTGATAGCCATAACCGGTCCTTGGATGCTTGATTCCGGTCTGGGAAAGACATGGCTTGATAGTTCGGACGGGACTGTTCCCATGAGGCACAGGGTCAGAGCTGATTTGCATATAGCCAGTGTCTAACCCAGGGTGGTGTGGAGTGCAAAAAAACGATGGATTTAGGCCCAGATCCTTGTACTGGGGTGAATGTATGACATTGTTCTACATTCTGTCTATCAACTGTGTTTTTTGCAATTTTCACCCCGAGTGGGCTGGGTATGCTCAGACGTGAGCCCCAGGCTCTGCACACCAATGGAGTCAAGCTATCCAGGCTGAATGAAGGCTGAAAGCCAGAAACCGGTCCTTGGATGCTTGATTCCGGTTTGGGAATGATATGCCTTGGTAGTTCGGACTGGACTGTTCCCATGAGGCACAGGGTCAGAGCTGATTTGTATATAGCCAGTGTCTAACCCAGGGCGGTGTGGAGTGCAAAAAAACGATGGATTTAGGCCCAGATCCTTGTACTGGGGTGAATGTATGACATTGTTCTACATTCTGTCCATCAACTGTGTTTTTTTGCAATTTTCACCCCGAGTGGGCTGGGTATGCTCAGACGTGAGCCCCAGGCTCTCCACACCACCTGAGTCAAGCTATCCAGGCTGAATGAAGGCTGATAGCCAGAAACCGGTCCTTGGATGCTTGATTCCGGTCTGGGAAAGACATGGCTTGGTAGTTCGGACTGAACTGTTCCCATGAGGCACAGGGTCAGAGCTGATTTGCATATAGCCAGTGTCTAACCCAGGGTGGTGTGGAGTGCAAAAAAACGATGGATTTAGGCCCAGATCCTTGTACTGGGGCGAATGTATGACATTGTTCTACATTCTGTCCATCAACTGTGTTTTTTGTCATTAAAAAAGTACAGCAGCCTCCACTTGGATTAACAATATGCAGACTACAAGTACCAAGAGGCTATTGAGCTAACGCCCACAAGGAGGGGGGACTTGGGTGTATATTTAACATGATCGGTCCGCATTATGGCTGCTGTTCCTTTTGCTACAAAGCCTGTGATCAAGGATACTTCTGAAATGTGTCTGGCTAATGCTGGCAATTTTGAATGAGAGTTGTGGCGGCAGGCTGATTCTGCTGTTGACTACAATAAAAGAGTGTCAACTCCCCATGTGTGGTTCCTTCCTTAAGGGCAACCTTTGGTATGATGATATATGTAAATAATATATATATATATATATATATATATATATATATATATATATATATATATATATATATATATATATATATATATATATATATATATATATATATATATATATATATATGTGTAGATCCAGCCCGTCTACGATAGTGCTTAACTGCACAGAAAGGCACACAGACCAGGAATCAGCACGCCCAGGCAAAAGTCAGGTATCCAATGTTGTTTATTTAAATCATAGTGCGGTGGAAAAAGCTGCCATCAGACGCGTTTCGGGCACGCCTGTGCCCTTGCTCACTGACTGATATATATATATATATATATATATATATATATATATATATATATATATATATATATATATATATATATATATATATATATATATATATATATATATATATATATATGTATATATATATATATATATATATATATATATGTTTTTGTTTTTTGTTTTTACTCTCCGCTGCCTGGAAGTGTTCAGGAGCTCACTTACACAGCGGTCTTGGAACGGATCCGGCTATCTGTTAAAATCCACTTCACCATTCTTTCTTTCTCAAAGAATATCCAAGACGCCCAAGGTTTACTGCATCCAATTTTATTCGCAAGGTTGCCTGCTACACCAACGCGTTTCGCCTTGCGGCTTGCTCACCGTATGGTGGTTTCTGCCGCCATGCCGAATTTACACTACACATTTCATCAAAAGTAACAAAGGACAGTTCACGTAATGCTCCTGCTATGGTCTGCTACATCAACGCCAGTTTAGCCTAGTCAATTGTAACGTTCATTCTAATTTATACATATCAGTTAAATGCAGAAAGGCACACTTTAAACAAAATCATATTGTTTTTTTGAAAAAATGACGCGATTTGATATTAATAATAAACCATTAAAGATCATTGTCAACATTTTGGGCAGTGAACTTTAGCTGTTGTACAGAATATTCAAATCTCTGATAATATGCCTATGAAGATCTGTAAATTGTAGCAAAGTTTTTTCATGCAACATTATCAATTCAAGCAGGCAAGCAAATGTGTTTCAAACATCAGTTTTCAAGAAAAGATTTCAACTTTAAGCGTGAGCTTGCAAAATGATGATGTTCCCACCCGGGCATAATGTGACCAAATGACACCCACTCTTTGGATTTGATTTGATTAAAAGGTTCCTAAAGATCAATGCTAAAGATATAGAGTCAATCATGTATTAAAACCTAAAATCATAAAAGCATTCTGCTTCTTTAATAATAAAAGCAGAGAAAATGCTAAATTGTATAAAACCTCAATAGAAAAAGGTGAATAAAAAAGACTATAATTTAACATTTAAAAAGCAATTTAGTGAGGAAAAACAGCAGAAATAGAAACTCTTCACTGTTGGAAACTGACAGATTGTGGTAATGTTCAGAGGAGTAGAAAAAGCATTGTTGTCCCCAGCTACAGCAGATGATTGTCCTATTGGCACCCCTCTCACAAGCTCCAAGGAACACACATGTTCAAATCCATCCCCTCCAGAAGCCACTGAAAGAGTGATGGCCAGTGGTGCATCTGCAGAAGATGAGTCAGCGTCTATATAAGCAGGAGCTGAAGCATCCAAGGGACCTCATTTGGAAGCAGTTCCATGTCCATGTCCATAGTATGGTCCGGTTACAACCCCGAGCATATGGCTGAAGCACGATTGAAAGTGCACAGCTGACAGCGGAATACGGGCTGCACACAGTTTAGCCAAACAGGCCGAACAGACAAGAACCAGTTGTCATTCATTTCTTGAAGCAAGGGTGTGCCAAAGGACTGCTTCATTCTCTCACGACATAGTAGCATATATGGTAGTGCTATCCCCATTTGATCATGTGGGGGAACGTCAATAGCATATTAAATAAAATACAACCAGTGTCCCGGCAAAGTGGAATAGGACAAGCGGTAAGCCTCCAAAAATGCTTCCGAGCACGGATTGTATGAAAGATTGAATTACCACGTTTTGTCTGGACGGTCCTAACCAACCCAAAGCCAATTGTTTAAAAAAAGTGTGCTACCCCCGCAGTATTGGAAATGTTAAACATGCGGTGCACTTGCTCCCACAGAATGGTGTGGGAGATTGGTGCGAAGTAGCAACTGTATCTCAGTGAAAGGCCTTCCAACTTGAACATCAGACATGTCTTGTGCAGATGTTAAGGCATTTCCTTCTTTAACAATAAGGTTTTAAGTCTGCTTAAAGCATTGAAGTTCATTTTTTTCGAAATGTTAATCAATGGCCAAATTGCTGCATCCTTTACTGTACAGGCAGGTAAAAAACGCACCCGTGTACAACAGTTCACAACTGTAGAAACCATCACCTGATATGGTATTCCTGGTTCAATCCCGCAGCAACCTTGATCATTCAATATCAAATAGCTCCCATTGGTAAGCAATCTTAATGCTGGATGGTTTACAGAAGCTGGGGAACCTTTCAGATATCACTAGTTCGCTGTGGAGTCTAACCTCCCTGCAAACTAAAGAATGGCCTAAAGTATTCTTGCAGTCTGTACCACTAAGAACAACCTCAGTTGCACTATTCCTACAATGATACGTGAAAGGTAGGATTCATGCCTCATGTACAAGGGCTTCAAATCTGCCTACTTGATGGTGTTGCAAGTAGTATTTGAAGTGAAACTTGAAAATTGACAGAGAAAAAACCCATGCATTATTCAAACAGCAGGAAATGGTAATTGTTCTAACTTTTCTGTGTAACATAGTGTATTTTGCATCTTTCCTGGCCACGATGTTCTGTTATTTTGTGAGATTGTATGGTAAAAACAAACTATTAGCATTTATGTGCTTACAAGGAACTTGACCAGTGTGTAAGTTCTGTGGAGTCCAACTTAGTAGCACGTTAGACCTGAGCTGTGATTGACCATGTTACAAAAAGAACATATCACTCTGTATGATGTCAATAACAGACAACAATATTGGATATGTGCCATTTTCAACTACTGCTAGAGCCTTTTCTAAATTTGGTGTGTCAATTTAACATATATTCTCACAGCTTCCTGCTTTGAAACATTCCACACTTCACTGTATATCGGCAACAGAAAACCCTTTTTTTTCTCAAATCGTTTTTATTGAATTTTTAAGAAAACAAATAAATAAATAATAAACACAATGGTAAAATGATAATGGACACAAGAAAACTAACAAATAATAACACATGAGAAAAATAAAGGAAGTAGAAAACAACAAATTGCTCAAGTGCATTAACGTGGAAGTCGCAGTGAATCTGGAAAGAAATACAGATGGTCTATTGGATACAATTTACACATGTGTGATAAGAGAAAATACAATACAATACAGGTGTACCACAGAGGACAAAGCATTGTATGAGCAATGCAATATAGGAGAAAAACATTTTCACATGCCTTTTGAGAACCTAATAAAGAATCATGTAGGGTCATGTCATCAGAAAAAAGAAACAAGTGTTGTTCGACCTCAGACAATGTTGAATGATTTAGCGACTCTAGGCACAGCGTTCCGACGCTGTATGTTGTGACCACTCCTTCATGTTCTGTCTGCTCGTAAAATGGATCTGGCCTATTTATCCTGAACACTTTCGCGTTGTCAAGAAAAAGTGCCTGACATCCGTTAGTATCAAATGGTCAAACTAATCACTCCACTGGATTGGAAATTGCATGTCCCATTTCTAAGCATGGTGTCAAACGTTTCCTCTGTGTAGTTTGTGAATGATTGCCAATTTGCAAAGCGGGAATGAGTGGGTATTTTTCGTGTATTGAGATACTACTGCTTGGCCAATCCAAGACAGGACGTCTGCTGCATGTTTTTATTCAGGAAAATTAGTTGTTTTGGTATGAGGCGTGCTCAAAATAAAGCCTTGTTCCCCTGAACCTGCCAATCTTTAGTTCACCAACTAGATGTAACATCAATATTGTCTCTCCAAAAGTCCCTTATGTCGACAACTGGAAAATGACAGATGCAGAATATATCAACTTTGTGTCAGTGATCATATTATTCTTTGCCTGGTAAGGTGTATGCTTATAACAATAGGACACGGATAGGACACTGAGTCTACTGAATATGACCAGAAAAATATGCAAACTTCTATGCAAACGTTTTTGAGCTACCCTGTGGTGGTGTTGGTCAGTGTTCCCATTTGGTGTAATTAAATACTGGATGTGGAACACTAAATTTGTGTAAACAATGATGGCCATAATGGTGAAAACATTTTTTTATCATAAATAGATATACCATCGTACATTTCTTCACTGTTGAATACTTTGTAATTCTTTAAATCAGCAAGCATTTCATGTACTATATTAAAGTCACACTCATCAGAGATAGTGCCAGGAGTGATGACATAATTTAAAGAAATCCTAAAAACGTATGGAACTTGTACATTTCTGTTGGCCCAAATACATCATCGGGTGCCCTATCCCAAACAATTCCATCAGGAACGGAGTTTCAAACTCTCCATTACAAGTTCAATAGCAGACCCTTCTGGGAGATAGTGTCCATTCAGAAGTAGGAAAAAGACAGTCACAAAACCAATCCAAATGAAGAGGAAAAGAAACAAAATTGAAATCCAAATGTATCTACACAGAGGAATAAGGTATGTCTTTTAGAGCTAAACAAGAAAACAAGTGGCCCTCTTTGTGGAAGTGAGACTGAGGAGTCCAAAGAGAAGTCACCAAAGTCAACTAAATAGTCAGAGGCTGTTTGTACAAATGATGGAGGCTTGTGAAACTGTGTGGAACTGATAGCTGAATCCAATTATGGTATGTTGTAGACACCATCATTGTCTGCTTGCAGAGTTGAAATCTGTGTATACATATTTTGGTGATGTAACTAAAAGTAGTGATACTTCAGTGTTTGTTGTCCCCAGCTGGGGTGAAGAAACTTCATCATTGCTTAAAATGTATTATGGGACTTCCTGTAAGGTAGTGAGAAGAGGCAGGTAACTACCCAGGAGCACTCAAGGCCTACTTTGAAGAATAGGTCAAATGATATGGTTTGATGAGATTGATAGACAGAAATCTTTTGTGAGTATCACCAGCAAGAGACAATTAAAGTATAGCTCTGGTACCTTCAACAGCCAGGACAGGCGGTCTGTAAGACAGATTGAATTCCTTCTTGTCAATTATTTTTGCCTGCACTAGGTTCCCGATCTTTGTACTTTTATTTTTATTTATTTATTTATTTTTAGAGGTTTCCATAGTGCTAGCCAGACCCAAGGTAGGGTATCAGAGTGCTTTACTTAATGACCAAGGTATTAGATATCACATATAGTAAACACGTGGCATACAAAAAACCATGCCATGAAGGTGATCAGCACAGCATAACTTAGTTCAGAGAAAAAGCAGAAAAGAAAGTAAATCTGAGAGATAAAAGTAAATTCGAGACTGTGCGAGTCTTAGCTTCTAAACATCTGTGGATGGCAGGTGTAGTCAAGTTTTGAGGTTGTGAGTTAGAGTGGTGATTGTGCAGGATTAAGTGAGGAATTTGTTAATCAAGAATAGTTTTGCTTCCTTTTTGAAGAGAGTTATTGGGACGATTTTTTTGATGGATGTTGGAACAAGTTCCAGAATCTTGGTGCCGCACCCAAAAATGCTCTGTTGGAGGTTTTAGTCTTGTTGATCTGCAAGGGTTTATGGGGTAGATAGTCTGCACTCCTAGAGTGTCTGTTTCCACCAGATAAGGTAAGTTTCTGAGCTAGGTATTGTGGGGTGCTGTGGAGTAATGCCTTGTGAGTGATGCAAGCCATCTTTAAGTGAATGCGAGCTTCATAAGGTAGCCAATTGAGTGCCTTTAGGTGTGGTGATATGTGGTCAAATTTCTTAGATCCTGTTATAAGTCTTGCTGCAGCATTGAGACAGGCTTTTAGAGGGGTAGTTGAGATTTTGAGATGATGAAGGCTGATAGTCAGAAACCGGTCCTTGGATGCTTGATTCCGGTCTGGGAAAGACATGGCTTGGTAGTTCGGACTGGACTGTTCCCATGAGGCACAGGGTCAGAGCTGATTTGCATATAGCCAGTGCCTAACCCAGGGTGGTGTGGAGTGCAAAAAAACGATGGATTTAGGCCCAGATCCTTGTACTGGGGTGAATGTATGACATTGTTCTACATTCTGTCCATCAACTGTGTTTTTTGCAATTTTCACCCTGAGTGTGCTGGGTATACTCAGACGTGAGTCCCAGGCTCTCCACACCACTGGAGTCAAGCTATCCAGGCTGATGAAGGTTGATAGTCAGAAACCGGTCCTTGGATGCTGGGTTCCGGTCTGGGAAAGACATGGCTTGGTAGTCCGGACTGGACTGTTCCCATGAGGCACAGGGTCAGAGCTAATTTGCATATAGCCAGTGTCTAACCCAGGGTGGTGTGGAGTGCAAAAAAAACGATGGATTTAGGCCCAGATCCTTGTACTGGGGTGAATGTATGACATTGTTCTACATTCTGTCCATCAACTGTGTTTTTTGCAATTTTCACCCTGAATGTGCTGGGTATACTCTGACGTGAGTCCCAGGCTCTCCACACCACTGGAGTCAAGCTATCCAGGCTGATGAAGGCTGATAGTCAGAAACCGGTCCTTGGATGCTTGATTCCAGTCTGGGAAAGACATGGCTTGGTAGTTCGGACTGGACTGTTCCCATGAGGCACAGGGTCAGAGCTGATTTGCATATAGCCAGTGTCTAACCCAGGGTGGTGTGAAGTGCAAAATAACGATGGATTTAGGCCCAGCTCCTTGTACTGGGGTGAATGTATGACATTGTTCTACATTCTGTCCATCAACTGTTTTTTTTGCAATTTTCACCCTGGGTGTGCTGGGTATACTCAGACGTGAGTCCCAGGCTCTCCACACCACTGGAGTCAAGCTATCCAGGCTGATGAAGGCTGATAGTCAGAAACCGGTCCTTGGATGCTTGATTCCGGTCTGGGAAAGACATGGCTTGGTAGTTCGAACTGGACTGTTCCCATGAGGCACAGGGTCAGAGCTGATTTGCATATAGCCAGTGTCTAACCCAGGGTGGTGTGGAGTGCAAAAAGCGATGGATTTAGGCCCAGATCCTTGTACTGGGGTGAATGTATGACGTTGTTCTACATTCTGTCCATCAACTGTGTTTTTTGCACTTTTCACCCCAGTGTGCTGGGTATACTCAGATGTGAGTCCCAGGCTCTCTACACCACTGGAGTCAAGCTATCCAGGCTGATGAAGGCTGATAGTCAGAAACCGGTCCTTGGATGCTTCATTCCGGTCTGGGAAAGACATGGCTTGGTAGTTCGGACTGGACTGTTCCCATGAGGCACAGGGTCAGAGCTGAATTGCATAATGCCAGTGTCTAACCCAGGGTGGTGTGGAGTGCAAAAAAAAGCAGAAAAGAAAGTAAATCTGAGAGATAAAAGTAAATTAGAGACTGTGCGAGTCTTAGCTTCTAAATATCTGTGGATGGCAGGTGTAGTCAAGTTTTGAGGTTGTGAATTAGAGTGGTGATTGTGCAGGATTAAGTGAGGAATTTGTTCATCAAGAATAGGTTTGCTTCCTTTTTGAAGAGAGGTATTGGGACGATTTATTTGATGGATGTTGGAAGCGAGTTCCAGATTCTTGGTGCCGCACCCGAAAATGCTCTGTTGGAGGTTTTAGTCTTGTTGAACTGCAAGGGTTTCAGGGGTAGATTGTCTGCACTCCTAGAGTGTCTGTTTCCTCCAGATAAGGTAAGTTTCTGAGCTAGGTATTGTGGGGTGCTGTTGAGTAATGCCTTGTGAGTGATGCAAGCCATCTTTAAGTGAATGCGAGCTTAGTAAGGTAGCCAATTGAGTGCCTTTAGGTGTGGTGATATGTGGTCACATTTCTTAGATCCTGTTATAAGTCTTGCTGCGGCATTGAGACAGGCTTTTAGAGGGGCAGTTGAGATTTTGAGATGATGAAGGCTGATAGTCAGAAACCGGTCCTTGAATGCTTGATTCCGGTCTGGGAAAGACATGGCTTGGTAGTTCGGACTGGACTGTCCCCATGAGGCACAGGGTCAGAGCTGATTTGCATATAGCCAGTGTCTAACCCAGGGTGGTGTGGAGTGCAAAAAAACGATGGATTTAGGCCCAGATCCTTGTACTGGGGTGAATGTATGACATTGTTCTACATTCTGTCCATCAACTGTGTTTTTGGAGATTTTAGAAAGCCCTGAGAGGGTTGAACATCCATATTCCAGCCTTGATATGACTAAGGACTGGACTGCAGTTTTGAGGTCTGGGTTTTCGATGAATGGCTTCAATTTTCAGAGATAGCTGAGGTGAAAGCGAGGATTTTTAGCCATCAGGTTGATGTGAGTTTGCATGTTAATGTTCTTATCCAGTGTGATTCCCAACGATATTGTAGAGTCAACCAATGTTGGTGTACAGTTCAGAGCAGTGATTATTTTGGTCCATTCCTTTGTTTCCTGGGAGTTGTTGGGGAGTTAGATTAGAAAAAATCCCGTTTTTTGTGAGTTTAGCTTGAGGAAGTTTTTTGCTCACCATTGGACTGTTTTTTTTAGAGCTAGATTCATTGTCTTTATCTCTTTGATGGAGGTGATCTTGAGGTAAAGTTGAGTGTCGTCCACGTACATGTGGTAGGAGATGTTTGCCTGCTGTAGTAGATCGGTGAGTAGTTCCAGGTATAAGTTGAATAGTGTGGGAGATAGGGTGGAGCCTTGTGGTACTCCTATTAGGTTAGGTGAGGAGAGTGAAAGAATCTTGTTGGACATGAATGCTTGCGTTCTGTTTTCCAGAAAGGATTTGAACCATAGAAGTACTGTGCCAGATAGACCCATCCTGTTTTCTAGTCTTCTTAGGAGTTTGTCATGATTGACCGTGTCGAAGGCTGAGGAGAGGTCGAGCAGGACTAATAGGCAGGTTTTATTGCTGTCAAGGGCTAATAGGCCGTTAACTACTATATGCAGGATGGCTGTTTCAGTGCTATGACCACGTCTGAAACCTAAATGGTGGATGTTCATTAGATTGAAATCTGTGATGTGTTGGTTCAGTTCATGCTGCACACATTTTTCCAAGACCTTAGCTAGCATGGGAATGTTGGTTGTTGGTCGGAAGTTGTTGGGGTCTGAGGTGTTAGCTGTCGTTTTTTTGATGATAGGGGAGACTTGCCCAGTTTTTAGGCAGTCTGGAATGTGACCTTGTGTTAACGAGGCATTGATGATTTTGGTCCATAGAGTGGTGATGATATGGTAGATGAGGGGTAGGCAATTTGACGGGACAGGGTTATTGAAGTTGTTGTTGAGTTTGGTAGTCGTTAGAATTACGGTGATGTCATGGAGATCGTATAGTTTGAAAGTAGACCAGTGAGAGTTATTCTTGGGTAGGGTTAGCTCATGTTGTACCGGGTTGACGGCTAGAGTGATCTTTGGCGAGGCTGAGTTGATTGCCGCCGTACTAAGTTCGAGTAGGAGGGAATTTCTTTATGCTGTGAAGAATGAGGAAAATTCTTCACTATTCCGCTGTGAGGTTGATGGCGGATGGTAGAGTATATGTAGTTTATGAGAGTGGTTACTTGATGATTTCACAGAGATTCCAAGGTATTCACAGGATTCCATGTGTTCCAATTGAAACTTTGAGATGGAGATGTCAGAACAATGTATGCAGGCTAAGCCTCCACCTATTTTGTGTTGTCTGTCTAGTCTAATGATAAAATAGTCTGGAGGGACAAGTAGGTCTAGGCAAGGTGAGGAAGAATCCTTGAGCCAAGTATCTGTGAGGATGATAATGTCAATTTTCATGTTAAGGATGAGGTCAGCAATGTCAGATGCGTGTTTAGTGGCTGATCGGTAGTTTAGTAGAAGGCAAGAGATCTGATTTGAGGAATCTTTTGAAGTAGGATCCTGACTATCGTGGTTCGGGTTTATAGAATGAATATTATTCCTGTTTATTCCTCTATGGATTGGATGGGATGTTCTGCATGGGTTGATGGGGATTGGGAGAATCGCGTATTCCTCCTTTTCTATGATCGGGCAGAAAGGAGCTTCGTATAGCAATAGAAGTGATTGAGTGGTGGAACATTTCAGTTGGATATTTCTCCGAGAGTCTCTACACCCTTATCAAGACACTTCACAACATTGGTATCCAAAGAGATACCCTCAAATGGACTTCTCCTTCCTCACCAGAGAAACCTGGAGAACCCGCCTACCACCTTTCACCTCAGAATCTAAGAACATTATCTGCGACATTGTTCAAGGCTTGCCCATCAGCCATACACTGTTGAACACCTACAAGACTCCCGTGGCCAAAATTGTCAGAACCCATGTATTAAACATCATATCCTACGCCAATGACACCCAGCTCATCCTCTTCCTTTCATTAGACTCCCCTCCACTATGATGGGAAACTTCCGCAGGTGCATGATGAGTGTCGCTGACTGAATTAAAGACAACTGCCTACAACTCAACACAGACAAAACGGAAGTGCTGATCTTTGGGAACAACACCTCCTCTTGGAACGATGCCTGGCAGCCTTTGGAACTTGGACCCCTGCCCACTCTGACAGACCATGCCCGCATCCCTCTATGAAAAGCCAGATCAACGTAATCTTCTTAACCTGTTCCTCACACTTCACATGCTCTGTAGGATCTTCAATTGGCTCCCTGTAAATGGCAGATGAACCTCCACTTAAGCCCTAGTTGCCAGCCAACTGTACTACAGCAATGCATTCTACAAAGGAATCACTTCACACCAAGTCAAGTCAAGTCAAGTCAAGAGATTTATATAGCGCGCTACATACCCGTAGGGTCTCAAGGCGCTTGAAGAAGGGTGGGGAATTACTTGTCGAATATCCAAGTTTTAAGTTGCTTTCTGAATGCTAGGTGGTTCTGAGTAAGGCGAAGGTGAGTGGGAAGTGAGTTCCAGGTTTTAGCTGCCAGGTAGGAGAAGGATCTACCTCCCATGGTGGTTTTGTTGATGCGAGGTACAGTGGCAAGGGCTTGGTTGGAGGATCGTAGCTGGCTGGAGGGGGTGTAGAAGGATAGTCGTGTGTTGAGGCATTCGGGTCCAAGTTCATAAAGTGCTTTGTGTGCGTGGGTTAGGAGGCGGAAAGTAATCCTCTTATTTACGGGGAGCCAGTGGAGGTTTTTCAGGTGACCAGAGATGTGTTCTTTACGCGGGATGTCTAGTATGAGCCTGGCTGAAGCGTTCTAGATGCGTTGGAGTTTTTTCTGGAGTTTTGCGGTGGTACCAGCGTATAGGGTGTTTCCGTAGTCCAGGCGGCTCGTGACAAGTGCGTGGGTGACCGTTTTTCTAGTTTCAGTGAGGATCCAGCGAAATGTTTTTTAAGCATGCGAAGAATGTTGAAGCAAGATGATGAAACGGCGTTGACTTGTCTGGTCATCGAGAGTGAGGAGTCCAGGATGACGCCCAGGTTCCGTGCGTGGTCCGTCGGGATGGGTGCTTTTCCAAGGGCCTCTGGCCACCAAGAGTCATCCCAGGCGGAGGGGGAGGTGCCTAAGATGAGGACTTCTGTTTTGTCTGAGTTCAGTTTCAGACGGCTGTGCTTCATCCACTCGGCTACTTCTTTCATTCCTTCGTGTAAGTTGGTTTTGGCGGTGTTAGGGTCTTTGGTGAGTGAGAGGATCAGTTGTGTGTCATCAGCGTAGGAGATGATGTTGAGGTTGTGTTGGCGAGCGATGGCCGCGAGGGGGCTCATGTATACGTTGAAGAGGGTGGGGCTGAGTGACGATCCTTGTGGCACGCCGCAGATGACTTCAGTGGCCTCTGACTTGAATGGTGGGAGGCGGACTCTCTGGATTCTACCGGTGAGGAACGAGGTGATCCATTCCAGTGCTTTTCCTTGGATTCCGACGTTTCTGAGGTGCTGTAAAAGGGTGCTATGACAGACTGTGTCGAAGGCAGCGGAGAGGTCGAGGAGGATGAGGGCGACTGTGTCTCCATTGTCCAGTAGAGTTTGAATGTCGTCTGTTGCTGCGATGAGGGCGGTTTCAGTGCTGTGTTTGGCTCGGAAGCTGGACTGTGAGGAGTCGAGGGATTTGTTGGTTTCGAGGAAGGTGGCAAGCTGGTTGTTGACAGCTTTCTCGATGACTTTGGCCGGGAATGGAAGAAGCGAGATGGGGCAGTAGTTTTTGAGTTCGGTGGGGTCAGCTGTGGGTTTTTTCAGAAGGGCGCTGAGTTCTGCGTGTTTCCAGCTTTCCGGGAAGGTGGCGGAGTTGAGGGAGCAGTTGATGACATCTCGGAGGTGTGGTGCTATGATGGAGTCTGCTTTGTTGAAGATGTGGTGAGGGCATGGGTCAGTTGGGGATCCTGAGTGGATGGAGCTGAAAAGATTGCAGATCATAAAGAAATCAGCGGTCAGACTTATCCTCAACCTCTCAAAGAGAACCCACATCACCTCCTGCCTCAGTAAGCTCATCTGGCTCCCCATTTTGAAGAGATTTCAATTCAAGATGCTGACTTGCACCGGCAAAACCCTGCACAATCAAGGACCAGCTTACATCAACCATCGCCTGAACTTCCACCAACCCTCCAGACACCTGCACTGTGCCTTCTTCTCCCACCCTCATTCTCCCCTCATCCACCAAAGCAACAGTAGAGTATGCTCCTTCTCCAACCGCACTGTGTAGGTCTGGAACAAAATCCCACTTCACCTCCGGACCAAATCCTTTCTATTGGAATTCAGGAGAGGACTCAAGACCTGGCTATTCAACTGACCCCCCCCCCCACCCAGCAGCAGGGTTCTCAGCACTTGGATATGCTTATGGATTATCAGCCATGCTGTTTGATTGATTTGATTGTTTGATTGATACATCGCAGGCCATTAAAACATTTTTGTAGAATTTTCCTAGTATGACATCATACCTAGATGACCTGAATGTGTTTGATTCACAATTCTCTATTTATCTAACAGAAGAAACACATTTACCACTCCTTAACAAAACACAATTTAATACAGATAATTCTGCAGAAACATGATTTTAAAAAATCCACAAATCACCACTTAGAATCTTTGTTGTTGGCCACACGGAATGCATATATTGTTTTTTTATAATAATACAATAATCCTTATTCCATTCATTTTGGAACTTGTCCTCTGAAACACATCCTTGACAATATTTAATTACATTCACAACAGCAATTGCACATTCTTTGTCAAACAGACAAATATCCCTCACAACTCAGAGGCAACCTTGATAAACAGTTGGCAAGTACATTGGTTCCCCTGCGATATGTTGCACATCACAATCAAACGCCGGCAAATTTAACCTAAAAAAAGTAGCTCCTGTGCCTTTACTTACCAACTATACACAAGATAACCCTTGTTCCCCGTATGTACCTCTCACATTTTTTTTAATCCCACACACATCGAAGAGCTTCTCCTGCTATAGTGCTGTATTTTCTCTCTATATCACTAAGACTTCTTGACGCAAATGCTATAGTATTCTCATATTTACCCACTCTTTGAAACAGAACCTCTCCATTCCGAACACCCCTAGGATCCACAGTAATAGTACACTGACGTGCTGCTACAAGCATTTTTAACAAGTACACAAACAAAATGGACGAAATATTAACGCCTTTCCTCGCTCACCCAATAGGGTTGCTGGCATTCATCAGGATACAGATCCCTTAAAAACTCTTAAGCTGTACAAAAGATTTTAAAGCAGGAACTTTTGACAACATTTCTTTGATACTTTCAAAACATACTGGGGCATATTATCAAGGGGGTTTATATCCGCTTTTTTGGCTTTAAAAGCCAAGAAAGCGGAGATAAAATGATCTCCCTATTACCTAGCTGTCGCTAACACCAGTTAGCGACAGCTAGTAGGAGATAGCGACCATCTTGGGCCCCTTTTTGCATGTTAGTGATATTTATCATTAATGACATGCAAAGTGGGCGAGCCAAGATGTTAGCGACTGGAAACATTCGCTAACATCGCTATCTCCTATTTGCAACTTTTGGAGATATTCGCGCTAAGCGCGAATATCTCCAAAAGCTAACACCTGCCCTGAGCAGTTCTTAGCCATGTTATCCAATGGGAGGTGGATAACATGGCTAAGAGCATTAGCTCGGTAATGCATGAATATCGCTGACTTTTCAGCGATATTCATGCATTGCGGCCGATTTTTATCGCATTTGCGATAAACCTTGGTAATACCAAGGTTCAGCTGTGATAAAAATCGCCGCAGCTCAGCTGTAAATTTTTGTCTCTAACCAAGCAATAGCGATAATTATCGCTATTGCTTGGTAATATGCCCCACTGTTCCTTATTCATCCAACCAATTATTTCCATCTTCCTTAAAAAAATGTTTTAATTCTATAAGGATTGCATAACCTTGTAGGAATCTAGAATAGTAATCACCCAGTGCAATGTATGATCTAAGTTGGTCCCTATCTTCAAGATGCAGAGCTTCCTTCAAAACATTCAGCAAATAATTTTTGAGTTGTATGACATTTGCAGTAGTACTATACACCAATTAATCAAGAGAATTAGTTAGAAATGTGCCACTGTCATACCCCGCTTCTCCAAAATGCTCAACACTTTGTTTAAAATGCAATTATGTTCACACATATCCTTGGCAAAATTAAAACTTCATCCTGGAATGCTTGCAGTCCAAGAACATCCTTAAAAAGATGGAACATTCATTTTTGGTATACATTAGCCTCAGAGGCAAGACTAAAAGACAACTTCAAATATTTGTATGCTCCAAATGGTGATATAAATGCAGTCAATAATTGCAATTTTTTCTAATGAGACACTTGATGATATGCTGCTTTAAGCCAATTGTGCTAATCAATGCCAACAATTCCTCTACTTTGGGTAATGGGTGGCTCTTAGAACTGGGGTTTCCAGTTCTCAGAGTATGCACCCTGTACAAGCAGGAACCACTACTTTAGTCAGGGTAAGGTAGATTTACACTAAGAGATAACTTGTGCTCACCCTCTGGTCACTTGGCACAAAGCAGTCAGGCGTAACTAAAGCGTCAATGTACAAAATATTTGTGCAACACACACACTAACACTATGAAAAACACCACAAAAATACAGGTTTAGAAAAGTAGATTATATATTTATAAGAAAACCAAGACCAAAATGACAAAAATCTAATTAGTAGAACAGGACAGAGTTATGATTTTTTACACATTAAATCAAAATTCAGTGCTTAGAATCAAATAGCATTTAGGCGTTATTTGAAGTTGCACTGGGCCTGGGAGAATCCAAAGTTTAGGCCAACCTCATTGGAGTGCATGCCATTTACAGGACTCATGCAACTCCCTCTAAAAAGGGCAATACTTTTGCTCGAATCGGCATTATCACTGCCTCAATTTGGTATGTAACTGTTACCACGGATTTTTTACAACGCATACCATTACCACGCATACTTTTACAACGCAGGTCATTTTACAACAATTACCTTTACAACGCATTACACTACAACGTACATACTATTAAAACGCATACCATTACAACGTAAGTATAATTATAGGTAAGTTTAACTTTTTTTTTAAAATTTTTTTAGTGGTATTTGGTTATGGGGTACAGGGGTATTTTTAAGTTTTAGGGATGGGTTTGGGTTTTGGGGTACAGGGGTATTTTTAGGTTTTAGGGCTGGGTTTGGGTTTTGGGGTACAGGGGTATTTTTAGGTTTTACAGCTGGGTTTGGGTTTTGGGGTACAGGGGTATTTTTAGGTTTTAGGGCTGGGTTTGGGTTTTGGGGTACAGGGGTATTTTTAGGTTTTAGGGATGGGTTTGGGTTTTGGGGTACAGGGGTATTTTTAGGTTTTAGGGCTGGGTTTGGGTTTTGAGGTACAGGGGTATTTTTAGGTTTTAGGGCTGGGTTTGAGTTTTGGGGTACAGGGGTATTTTTAGGTTTTAGGGCTGGGTTTGGGTTTTGGGGTACAGGGGTATTTTTAGGTTTTAGGGCTGGGTTTGGGTTTTGGGGTACAGGGGTATTTTTAGGTTTTAGGGCTGGGTTTGGGTTTTGGGGTACAGGGGTATTTTTAGGTTTTAGGGATGGGTTTGGGTTTTGGGGTACAGGGGTACAGGGGTATTTTTAACATATATTTACAAATAATAAAATTAAAATTAATTTTATTAATAAAATTATTTAATAATTAAATAATAAATAATAAATAATTAAATTAAATAATACAAAAATAATTATTTACATTATATATTGATATTATATACTTACCTATACTTACGTTATAATGGTATGCGTTGTAATAGTATCTGCGTTGTAGTGTATTGCGATGTAAAGGTTTCCGTTGTAAAATGACCTGCGTTGTAAAAAATGCGTGGTAATGGTATGCATGCTAAAAGTACGCGTGGTAACATCATATATCCCCTCAATTTTGATGGCTCTGGGCAGCAGAAATAACCTTTCAAAGGCCCAGGACTGGATTGGTACCCCTTGGCAGGACAGTACTCACAGATGGAAGAGTCCAGGTGCTGTTGCAGAGTTGAAGGAAGTCTTTGATAGTCCGGGGACTTCAGAACAGGTGCAAGAGAGCAAGTCATTGGGGTCACTCTGGGTTCACTTGAATGGGCCTAGTGCTTGTCCTCAGCAGGGGAGATATCAGCAGGCAGCAGGGCAGCACAGCAAAGCAGAATAGCAGTACTGCCAGAGCAGCCGTCAAATAGAGGGGCAATATTTCTAACACGGCAGTCTTTACTTCTGGCAGACTTCTTCACCAGTCAGTAGTGTACTGTCTTGGTAGAGTCAGAGCCCCAGTACTTATACCCAAATGTGCTATTGAAGTGAGGGTGACTTTAAAGCAGGCCTTTGAAGTGCACAGGTCCCCATTTATCCTGGCCAGGTCTACCAGGCTATCTGTGGGGGGACAGGGGGGTCATCCGCCCTGTGTGTGGTATACAGGATACTGCCTATAAAGGTGTAAGGGTCAGCTCCCCCTCTCTTTTCCAACCTCAGAGGAGCTATCACAATGCAGATGCATGTAGATTAGTTTTCTGTCACATCCACCCTTCCAGTGTTTGTGGCTGTCTAGAGCGAATGCACAAAGTGTAGATGTAATCGAACCCAGACGTGGATTGGAGTCAGGCTGCAAGGCACACAGAGCAGTAAGAGCAGAGAAATCTCTATGTTCTAAAAGTGGAATTTCTTTAACTGTAATGTCAAATCTAGCTTTGCCATTAAAGAGGATTTACCATTACCATCCCAAAGATATGAAACATGATGCAGCTACTCCCTTCTAATCAGAATCACATCTAAAAGTTTTTTTTAAGGAATTCCCACTGGTAGCCTTAGAGTAGTATGCCTCACAGTAGTTAAAAATGAATTTAAGTGGCAATTACTACCAGGTAAAGTAAATCTTATAGTACATCTCATTCCTTTTATTTACACAGCATCTGACCTTAGGGCTAACTAGAGCCTCCCTTTTGGGGTGACTTATGAGTTACTAAAAAGGGGGGGTTAAGGCTTGGCAAGTGGTTTTAAATGCCAAGCCGAAGTTATGCTATGTTATGTTATGTTAAAATCTCTTGTAAAGTGCACATACACTGATTGGCTTCTTGGCGATAAGCCTAGGATGTGCTGGAGCTCTGTTGATCTGTCATACGCTTAGGTTCAATCATAGGCTTGGGTGAATAACCAAGTCTTGAGGAGTCTTCTGAATTTCATTTGCACGGGAATGCTCTGAGGTTTGGTGGAAGAGAATTCCAGAATCCATGTGCCAATACTGCAAATCTTCAGCCACCTTGACACTTAAGTTTGTAAGAGGGTGTGGCCAAGAGGTTCATATAGGATGAACGCAGATTACGAATAGGTGTATGCCTTTGAATAAGGCTGGATATGAATTTTGGGCTTGGACCATACAGGGATTTAACAATCAGGCTGCCCACTTTGAAAGCAGATCGTTGTGGGATGGGGAGCTAGTGTAACTTCATCATGAGGGGGGGAACATGTTGTCATCTGGGTTCCTGGAAGATCAGTCTAGCTGCCTGGTTCTGCACTAGTTGCAGTCTCCGGTTGAAATACAATGGAATGCCGAAATATAGAGAATATAGTCTAAATGTGAAATCACCATGGCTAGAACAGCCTGAGTCTGGGCTACCCTAGTGAGGAGTCTGCTGATCTTCCTTATATTTCTTAGTTGACAAAAACAGGTTGGTGTCACCGATGCAATTTGGGTTTTCACAGTGTGGTTCATGTTAATTATCACCCCAAGGCTTTTAGCTGAGTAGGACGGAGTGTGAGAGGCAACCAACTCGATTGGCCAAAACTGAGGGCTCCAAGGGTTCTGATTACCTCCTATCAGTATAAGTTCAGTCTTATCTGGATTGAGTTTCAACAGGTTGCTGTTAATCCAATCTCGGATGTGCAGCATGGTGGTTTGGAAATCCAGCACAGATTAAGGAGTGTTATTAATGGCGAACATTAGCAATAGATCGTCTGCATAGTTGAACGTGCATACCTTCCTTTCTTTGAAAGACCGGATCAGTGGCAGGGGATATAGGTTGAACAGATGAAGAGATAATGAGGAGCCCTAGGGTACTCGGCAAGTGATACTCCTTTTAGATGCTGTGAACTGGGATAGACGCTCTGACTGGGAATGATGGTCTTCCAAGAATTACCCTATCCAGCTAAGAGCTGATACCTGAAGACCAGTGTCTCGGACACAATTGATCAAAATGCCACAGACTGGTCCAACAGTACCAAGGCCTGGGGGGATTCTTTATCTGTTTCATACCGAAGTGTGTCCAGCACGGTCAGTATAACTGCCTATGTTGAATGAGCTGGACAAAATCCTGCCTGGTGGGGGTTGAGAAATTCTGACTGTTCGATAAAGGCACATAGGCATTTTGCCATAACGATTTTAGTTCCTTGGCCAGGTAGGGGAGCAGCAAGATTGGCCGATAGTTAGACGGCGTCTGAGGGTCAGCCCCTGGTTTCTTTAAAAGGGGAATAATACTTCTTTAAAGGCTCTCGGGACGATGCCCTGAGCCAATGACTCATTTAGGAGGGAACGGGCAGGCCTGGGGAGTAAAGTAAAAAACCTCTTTTAGGACGTGGAGTGAACAGCTATAAGTCGGGGACCCAATTTTACTGTCGGCAATAGGTCCAGAAATCCCTGGCTGTCAATTGCTGGAAACTGCTCAAGAGAAGGGGAATTTTTCTGTATAAATGGAGTTTGCCTTGAGGGTATTGTAATTTGGAATACTGTCTTTGAGCAAGGCAATGTTATCTATAAAAAAATGTTAAGAGAGTTACACAGTTCTTGGGATGGTATTGTTATTACTGTGACTCTATCAGAATTTGATAATTCATTGATAATGGAGAATATTTCTTTCGACCTGTTAGAAGAGCTTGTGACTTTTGCAGAAAAATACTTAGCTTTGGCTGTGGAGATTGATTTTTTAGATAGCTTAAGTTGGGCTAAGCAGATCTCTCTTTTATCAGGAGAATAGCTACGTCTCCATCTCCTTTCGGATTGACGGAGGGCTAATTTTTTTATTTTAAGATCAGTAGAGAACCATTTCTTGCCTTGGGGTGCCTTGTAGATCTCACTGTCCTAAGAGGGGAGTGTTTGCTACTGGCTGCTGTTAACCAGTCAATGATGGTTTCCTCACTGACAGTGATGGAAGGCTGGATGACAGGGACTGTGTTTGTCAGTGTAGCCAGGAAGGACGTTCTGGTCAAACTGTTCCAATTCATGGCCATAGTCCCTCTAGCTACTGTGGTTTGGCCTTGGTTATGTTATGGATTGTAAACTGTATTAAATGATGGTCAGACCATGTATAGGGGAAGACATGGTCTAGGGTGAGACCCTTACTATGAGTGGCAGAGGTTATCAGCTGAGTGAAATTTAACATATTAAGTAGGTCAGTTAGTTCTTCAGCATGTGGGCTGCCCCCCAGAGTTATTGGCCCAGTAATTAAAATTGCCAATCAGCAATATTTTTGCATGGTTCATTATGAAATGGGCCATCTGTTCACCCAGTGAGTGGGGGACCAAAGGCATATTCTGAGGGGGCCTATATAATAGTACACAAATCAAGGCAGCCAAAACGGACTCCAATTTAATAACTAGATTGTCTACTGAACTTAAGGTTAAAAGGTTTAAGGAAGTACATTTTAGCTCCTGACGTATAATGGCAGCTACTCCCCCTCCATCCTTTCCTGAAGGATGAATCACCTGTGGGAAATAGTAATTGTTTGAGAGTGCTGCCAAAACATCAGGAGCAGATTCCTGTGATAGCCATGTTTCTGTTGAAAAAAAGGATATCTGGATGTGTAGAATCCAGTAGATGAACTATGTCTGGCTCATGTTAAGGCAGGAAGTGAGTATTTAAGTAGAGGATGGTTGACTCTGAAGGTCTATCAAGTTCCAAATTCATGTTGAATCCTATCTGATTAATTCCTGCCTGGTGTTGAGATTTCTTAATTTCTGGGAAGGAGGTCCTTGCTTCCATAATTCTTAGCCTAGTTAGTCTAGAGCTAGTAGAGGAGTTAAGTGACTGGTCTCTAAAGTAAAGGGACTTTAACTCAAACTGTGTACAGGTTAAAAAACGGTCATAGTAACTGGCCCCTGGCCCTGTATGGTGCGGACAGGTGCAGACGGGTTTGCCTCAGGCGTACCGTTGGCACGCCCCTGTGCACCAGCTGTGCGTATATGCTGTGCTCTCGCGCTGCGGTGACCATTAAATAAGTGGTGCCACCTCACTCATCCTCCTGCCCTCCTTAGGGAACGCCTCCAGTGGGTATGTCACCAGGAAGTAGAGACTCGCTCCTGTAGCAGCAGGGAACTGAGCTGGTGTGGGTAAGAGTGAGTGAGAATTTTGTTTTATTTTTAAAAAACACATTAAATTCAATAGTACAGTCAACAGTTTTCAAAGCATATGGCAGAAACATGGGCAGCAGTGCGATCTTTAGACTCCCGTGCTGCTGCCACCATTAAATAACTGGTGCTGCCTGACTCCTCCTCCTACCCTCAGTAGGGAACCCCCCTAGTGGGTAAGTCACCAGGAAGTAGAGACTCACCCCTGTAGCAGCAGGAAACTGAGACAGTACTGGTAAGAGTGAGTGAGAGTTTGTTTTGTTTAAAAAAACACATCAAATTCAATAGTACAATCAACAGTTTTAAAAGCATACGGCAGAGACACGGGCAGCAGCGCTATCTTTAGAAGTGGCAGTAAACTGCACACACAGGCCTTGCAATGGCAGGCCTGAGACAGGTTTTCAAGGCTACTTGTATGTGTGGCACCACCAGTGCTGAAGGCCCACTAGTAGCAGTTATATTACAGGCACTGAGTATATGGCATACCCCTTTACAAGGGACTTATAAGTAAACTAAATATGCCAATCATGTTTACACAAATATCAACATGTTTAGGGGAGAAGTACATGCACTTTAGCACTGGTGAGCAGTGGTGAACTACTCAGAGTCCCAGGGCCAACAAAAAGATACAGCAAAAAGAAGAGGTAGGCAGGCAAACCTTTTGGGGAAAGACACCCCTAAGGATGACAGGTCTAACAGTGGCAATCAACAAGAATGTTCTTGTTCAAAGGAAGAAGGTCAGAACACAACCGGATCTGTCAATATTTTGGGGGGCAATCACACCAGCACTGACCCATGCAGATGCATTCTTTGGTTCAATAATTCTGTTCCCACACAATTCATCAAGATGCTGCTTTAAATCCTCTCTAATACTAAGAGGAACCTCTCTAACATTTAACTTTTATCTTTTATGGGAACAGCCCCCTTTTTCAAGCAGATTTCATGCTCAAAACCCTTATCCATACCTGCACTTTAACCAAATACTTTTCATGTTTATAAGTAATACAGACAAGTCATCAATTTTCTCAGTAATAAGCATAACTGTGGTATCAGTTCCAGGTCTTAGAGCAATTCCCATTCTGTTTTTGTCTACCACCTGCTGCCACATAAATGTTTGTATGAATCTATCTGTCCTTAAACCTAACGACATCTTGAAAAAATGCCAATGTTTCGATTTCCAAATATAACTGACTTACTCAAACTCTCATTGCTCCATTGTTTCCTGAAAATTCCCACATCTAACAGTGTCACCAGGGAACCAGAATTTGCCATTATATCCAATGTAATTTTCCCTATTAAAATCTTACAACAAGGGCTTGTCTTTCTCACCACATTACTTTGTTCATTTCCCACCTGTACATATTAGATGACATTCAACATCTTTTCAGCAAGAGGAATTTGTCATTTCTAGAAAGTGGGCATTTCTTTGTTCTTAAATTCTTTCTCTACCTTTTAGTTTGACTCCAGTCCATACTGGAGGATGGAGGAGCACATCTGTGCATTCCCCAGAGACAGCTATAAAGATTGGACATGTAACTGGATTGACAGACTTCTGCCATTTGAGGGCTTGGCTGGATATATTGGAGGAAGAGGTTTTGACACTTGGCCTTTGGGAGCGAGATCATGGGCCTACTAAAGATTAAGAAATGCAAACCATTGACCATGGCATACATGAGTGAATCTTAGGAGAGACATCTGTGGTTCAGAGGAGAGAACCTCTGAACCACCCCTAATTTCAAAGGCAGATTACAGTATAACTACTGGTGCCATACTTGAACAGTGCAGAGATACATTTGTGGGGACATGCAAACAGGAAGATCCTGGAACGGTGTGGTGCACAATGCCAGAGGAATCTGTTGTGAACAAGTAGTATTACTGCCATTGGAAGGGACCATGCACTGTTCCTTAATAGTGGCGGGCCTGGGCTGACTACCTGCTGCTGTGTGGTACCGGAAAGTGTGCTCTCCAAGAGCTTGTTGGCTTGCTTCTTGTTTCCTGGTGGAGGTCTCAGGAACATCAAAGACCTCCTGCGAAGGACCCACACAATCTAGCTGTGATTCCTGGAGAGTGGTGTCCTCTTAAGTGCCCACATTGTCTGATGGATCCCAACTAGTAGTGGGGTGTGAGCATGGAACTTAGAATTGTGCCTGGAGACCAGTTTATCTTGTGAGGAGCCCCAAAAAGTACTGCTCGCAACTAAGGATTGTATCCCTGCATTGTGGGGCCTCAATGTGCATAAACATCTTGTTGGTGGTGAGAGGATTCAGCGGTCCACTTTGTTGATCATGCTGTATCTCTCTTGTACGACACATCAACTGCATGCTCATTGCGTGAGGTGTCTGATTCACAGGTTGGGACTTTTGGAGGTGAGGGTGTCCTCATAGTAGTGCTGTATTCTGCTTCATGTGGCACTGCCAAATTTTTGCCTCTGTGTATGACTGGAATAGTCTGGTGCCCCTCAGAACAATGAGTGCCAGATGTTGTGCCTCTATTCCAGGGAGGTACGGAATTTGCAACTCTTAGTTCTGTTTGACAGGAACCGTCTAGTGCAATTTAGAACAACGAGTGCCAGATGCTGTGCCTTATTTCCTGGGAGGTGTAGAATTTTCAACTCTCCATTGTGTGTGACTGGAAATGTCTGGTGCAGCTCAGAACAATGCCCACCAGATGTTGCACCTCATTTCCAGGAAGATACAGAATTTGCAACTTGTTGTGTGTGGGACCTAAATTTTGTGGTACGACTTGCACCAACTCACACAAGACATTCTGGACCAGATGTACGACCCTTTATTGCATGTGCAAACCCGTTTGTGCATGCAAAAACCTATTGGGCCATGTACATACTATTTAGTGAGTCACAATTTTTTTCCAACTCGCTAAATAGGTTTGGCGACTTGCTATTTGGAAGGGGCGTTCCCTTTGTAATAGCGAGTCTCAAAACAATGTCCTAAGTTTTGCAACTGCAACTGCAATTGTGGTCGCAAAACCCGCAATAACCACCTTCTTCAAGTAGGTGGTAATGCATTTGCAAATGGGAAGGGGTCCCCAGGGGACTTCTTCCCCTTGCAAATGCATGCAAAATTATTTTTTAAGGGCAGGCAGTAGTCCCAGGGACCTCTGCTTGCCCTCAAAAAATGAAACAAAAACGTTTTTTTTTAATGCATCCTATTTTTCTTTACGGAAAACGGGCTGCATTTAAAAAAAGAAAGCTGCTTTATTAAAAAGCAGTCCGAGACATGGTGGTCTGCTGAGCCCAGAAGGCCACCATCCCTGGGAGGGCTGGCATTTACAATGGGCACGCAAATTGCAAGAGGCTCATTATTATTAATGAGCCTCACAATTTGTGACCCTATTGGGAATCACAAAACAGTGTAAACACACTGCTGTACATTTCATTTAGCGCCTCACAATTTGCAATTCCCAATGTGTTGCAAATTGTGAGGCGCTAACTGAAAGGGTCGTACATCTGGCCATCTGTCTCATTTCCAGGGAGGTGCAGAGGAGCAGATTCACATTCCTCAGTGCCTGAATTGCCCGGATGCTACTTTGATTGATGTGTGTCTGACGGGGTGCCCCTTTCATCCAAGAGGCTCCCCGCTTCATCCCCTCATTCCTCGATTGTTCCTTTCATGTTCTCAGTGTGCTGGACTAACTGCCATCTCCTCACACGGCCTCAACGTCTTTGTGTTACCAGGTAGTACTGCCCAGACCTGGCTGGGGTGGTGAGAGTAATTGACGAGGCTAAGGATAGCTTCCGAGAGTGATCAGAAGAGTGTCTAGATGGGTACTGCCGTCAAGATGTCTGCCATGCGTTCGGCCGAGTAAGATGCTCGCCGGTGCTCCCCTGACTCTACTCCCTCCCCTCTTTTCTGCATCCTAATGCACTGAGTAAAGGAAGAGAACTCGACTGCACAGCAGCATGATTTGGAGGCTCTGTGTTTGGCTACTGGAGTTCCCTGCACCTTCGAGACTAACCTGTGCGGGTCCCCTCTGCTTACAAAGTACAGCTGCTGTTACTCGCTTGATCTGTCCGATCCTCCCGATGCCTCCTAAGAGCACTGCTAAGGGTACTAGGACCCGGGGGCCTCCTGCGGGCTCAGGTACAGGTGCTGGGAGCCCCGCGCAGGCTAGCAACGGGAATACAGAAAATGCGGGTACACGACGGTTTGCTTCCGGCTCGCCCCCCGGCTCAGCGGGGAAAGGTGGCACCCCGTCTGTAGCTGCCAGACGGTCCCTGCTCTGTTCAAAGCAAAAGCAGGCAGAAGGAAAAACACGGCAAAGACAACGGCAAGCTTTTTGGATACATTGGATGGCGATAACATTGTCAGTAACAATGTTGCAAAAAGTACATCGGTGCTCCCCCTGGAAATACTCTCACTTTCACAAGGTACTGCATCTATTTTTTCTAACAATATGAGCAAGGAGAGTGCTGGAAAAGGGATGGCTCAGGGGTGTACGAAGGGAATGGAGGAATCCTCTGATGGCCTCATGGGTCCAACTGGTTCTGAGGGGGAGATGTTTGCCACAGTGCCCTGCCCTGTGTCCTGTATTTTAGGGATGTAACATGTGTTGGTCAATATAAAGAAACCATTTTGGACACAAATTTTTCTCACATTTATGACCTGGAGACGGGAAATACTAACCAAAAATCTGGCAGCAGCCTTAGTGTAACCTGGCTTTACAAAATGCAGACCAGCTACTCATAAGCCTTGCAAAGGAGGGGGTCTCGGGGGACAAGTTTTATTCTCTGTCTGATCCCTCTAACTCTTCAGGGGTTGAAAGCACGAGGAAAGACTGGGCTGAAGATGGAAGTGACTTGAGTAGTTTAGGGCTGGAGGAGGATGAGACTGGAGATGATTGCTCCTTAGCCCCCAGAACTGTTCGTAAGCATAGGGAACAAGACAAAACTGTGGTATATAAAGTTTTGGATCATAGTGGATCTCTGGTCTGGAATTATTATTTCTCTCCAAAACTGAGCAACCAAGAAGCAGTGCCTGGAGGAGTCCCTATAACAGACTCAGTTCCAAATACAAGTGCTCAACAGGAAATTACTCTCTCCACTATTTATCAAACTATAATGACCCACTCGGAAGAGACCCGGGCAGAGGGGTCACGGACCCAAGGGGCAGTCCAAAAGCTAAAACATTCAGTACGTAGAGTTGCAAAGACATGCTCAGACTTTGTAGCTAGATCTGGAGAGGCCGAGGCTCGAATTTCGACATTGGAGGATGAGCTAGCTCTCCCTGAAAGCACAGAAAGATGATACAATATGGAAGCTGACTGAGCTTGAGAATCATTCAAGAAGAAATAACCTGCGGGTTTTAGGTGTTCCAGAAGGCACAGAGGGGACTGATGTTCAGCAGTTGTGATGGAACTTTTTTTGGAAGCATTTCCCGAACGTACGCAATGGGACTGGGCAGTGGAACTGCAAAGGGCCCACTGGTTTCCTTTTAATCAACACAAAAAAGGGACAGTCTAATGATAGGCCTAGAGCTATTCTGATCTGCCTTAACAATTTCTTAGCCCGTGAAGCAATATATGACTTGGCTAGACCGGATAAGAAGAGAGGGGGAGAGGGGTGCGATTTTTTTGTACTATCCGATTTTTGCCAGGCCACAGTAGAAAGAAGGTGGCACCTTCGACAATTTATCTAATTATTTCAGGCAAAAGGGGCACAGGTATTTTTGTTAAATCCTGCTAAGCTGAAAGTTATATTTAAGGTGCAGACACAATTTTTTTCTTCTGAAATAGTGGCTAAAGAGTTTCTGAAATCAACTTGAGGTGGGGAAGAGAACACAATAGTCTTTATGGTTTTTATAAGCTGTCTTTTGGGCCACTGGTACTCTGACTTAAACAATATAATCGGATCCTATTGTTTGGATATACAACTTTTTCTTTTCAAACCTCTTTTGCATCGGGGGGTTGCGGGGTAGGGGGAGGGCTGACTAACAGCTCTTCATAACAGAGGAATTAAGTCCTTATGCCTCATTTGGGATGTCAAGGGGAGGGGGATGAGGGTTGTGGTGTGCGGGAGGGCTAGGGAGGGTAGGGGGAAGGTTAAGAGGAGGATGGAATTATCGCTTTTAGCTACATATGGTAATGGCATTTTTGTATATGCAAGTAAGAATGAATTGGTTAATTTAAGTGGTGATGGGTATTGGTGCGGGTTGGCAAGATTAGAGAGGGGGGATTTCAGAAACAGGGATGATGGGTAGAATGCGTATTGTCTCATGGAATATATGCGGCATAAATGATAGGAAAAAGAGAGGCCTGAGAGTTAAATCATAAAATGTATGCAGGCCGATGTGTTAAGCGTGCAAGAGACCCTGGGATAAATGTGGCTGGCTGAGGGATTTGGGTCTCGAGGTGTTAGCCTGCACTCAACATGGCACAACAACTAAAGGGGTGGGTAATCTGGCAATGCGAGGTATTGAATTGTGCAAACTCGTAATTTAAGACAACTTGGGACGCTGGGTTATTTCAGAAATTATAGTTAATGGTGCCCCTTTTTCAATTTGCTCTATGTATGACTCTAACTTAGACGATCCTGATGTTTTGAACTATTTCAGTGTAGAATTGGAGCTCTGGCCGCCTCCTTTAATCTTCTGTGGAGATTTTAATATCCATCTAGATAGTGATTTTGATTTAATTGGAAATCTCCCATATCAGGGAAGGAAAAGGAGAGTCTTTAGAGCTCTTCAAGGCTTAACTAGGGAACAGGGGCTTGTCAATGACTGGCATAGGCATAGACAGGATAATTCAGGGTTTACTTTTTATTCAGCTCCCCATAATAAATTAGTTCCTTTGGACTACTTTTTTGTTTCTAATCAAACTGCTAAAATTGAGATTTCCCCTAGGATCATATCAGATCATAACTCAATATTAATAGATCTACCACAAGGCACCAATCTTAAAAAACAGAGATCTTGGACCTTTGAAAGAAAACTTTTATTGGATCAGGCATATTGTGCTCATATAGCCGGTTGGATTGGGGAATTTTTAGGATCAATAGGACTACTGCCTCTGATTCTATGGTCTGAGATGCCTTTAAGGCTGGGCTACATAGTGAGACTCTTAGCTTTTCTATATATCATCAGAAGACAATATTAGGGGAGATTAGAGGTTGGATTGAACAGCTGAGGGTAGCTGAAATCGAGCTTATGAGGAAAATAGAAAGGGGGCTAAATGTAGACGGATCCCAAAAGACTATCGCTATTATCATAGTGAAAATCCATCAATATTTTGAGGAGGAACCAGCTGCTAAATATATGGGCTACAGGGCCAAAATATATGAAGTTAGGGATAATACAGGTAGGGTATTAGCAAAGTGGCTGCAACAGAGGAAAGTGGAAAATCGAATTTCAGACATTAAAGACCATTTAGGTCGGATACAGGATTCTCCAATTGAAATTTTGAATGTATTTCATAGATATTATAATCAATTGCATACAGAAGGTGAGGCTACAGGAGGGGAAGATGTCAGGCAGTAATTCTTTTCAGATCTAGAGACAACTAAGGTCACACATGATCAAAATGAGATTTTTGCAGCACTGATTGCATGGGAAGAATTGGAGGAGGCTATAATGTCCCTAGCTACTGGCAAGGCGGTCGGTCCTGATGGTATTCCTTTTGGAATTTTTCAGGACGTTTCGGCAGTCACTGTCACAATATATTATAACCCTATTTCGGTCTGCTCAAAAGGGCTCTATCCCAGACTCTTGGCGAAAGACCACTTATAGACCCATCTCACTTATCAGTTGCTGTAGCAAGATCTTTTCTAAAATATTAGCCTGTCATCTAGGAAAAGTTATTACTACCAATTCACTCCAATCCAATCAATTCACCAGCATGTTTTCATCCCAGGAAGGGATACAAGCGATCATGTTAGGAGTGTTATTGCTCTAATGGATTGGGCTCAGGCAACGAAGTCTCCAATAGGGGTGATCCTGTTGGACGCTGAAAAAGCATTTGACAGAGTCTCCTGGAGGTTTTTATGGTATGTCCTACAATGGAAGGGGCTCTGCACTGAATTTAGTCAAGCAGTTAAGGCTCTTTATTTATCTCCGGAAGCTGTTAGCCGCATTTCAGGACAGGAACCAAGATCATTTAGCACTAGTAGAGGTACCCAGCAGGGGTGCCCATGTTCCCCTCTGCTTTTTGTATTATACATTGATCCGTTTCTTAATAAATTAGATTTGAATATGAATATCAACCCAATCAGACTTTGTAATATGGAGTATAGAACACTGGCATATGCCGATGATATTGTGATACTTACCACTGATGCTTCTCTGGCATATCCGGCAGTGAAGACTCTGGCAGAATGGTTTGGTATCTTCTCAGGCTACAAATTAAATGTGGACAAACCCAGATCCTTTATTCACATACTATGAACCTTGTGAACCTCCCAATTGTCTCTGAAGCAACTTATTTGGGAATTAAGATCACAGTTGTAGTAGATCAAATTCCTGCACGGAACATCTTACCAGTGATAGATGCGGTTAATAGGAAATTGGAGAGCCTAGATCATCTACATCTCTCTTTATATGGACAAAGCAATGTTATAAAAATGCTGATCCTTCCCAAATATTTATATATGTTCAAGACTATTCCTCAAGAGTTTTCTAGATTGTGCCAAGCAAGGGTATAAAGGATGTGTTCCAGATTCCTTTGAGGGTACCACAGACCAAGAAGAGCGCTAAAATGGATGACCCTTCCGAGACAGCGAGGAGGATGGGCAATGCCTCATTTTCTTCTGTATTATTGGGCATCAATGCTAGAACATATGGGGATTTTTTTAGTCTGGACCAATGCTGAAATTCCAATACCTAGTAGACCAACCATATATGAAATAGGGTTGGGTAATGAAGTTAACAGCTGTCTGGTTGGGATATTAGAACTTGGCTATTATAAGAAGACCAAATTTAAGGTACTTAAAGCTGCATATTCGGCTTGGAGACAAATTTGGTGAAAATTAAAAATACCACATTTAAATGCATATACTCCATTTTCAGCCTCTGGTATCCTTCCACCAATCTTTCAAGATCATATCACATTTAGATGGGGGAGAAATTGTGTTTTTGGTCTGGGGGATTTGTTTGATGGAGGCCAACTTGTTTCATTTATGGATCTATGGGAAAAATTTGAGTTATGCCTCAGGATTTTTTTTAATATTTACAGATTCATAGCTTCTTAGGGAGAAGCATGCAGGGAATAGATTAAAATTTTGATAACATATGCTTGATAGAAATAATAAGAAAGAAATCTTTGATAGGGAAGATTTAAAGATTTATCAAAATCTATTGGAAGCTTTCCCAGATTATATCTCTATTTGGAATGCAAAGTGGGAAAGCAAGTGTGGTCAGACAGGTATAAATATCAAGGAATCATTGGAGTTATCAAATTAGATCTTAATAACAGGGAGTCTTTGAAGTCAATGTGTTATATCCGCTTTCGATCTCTATTATACTCCAGCAAAGGTTGCTAAGTGGGGGGTGATGAGGAGGCAATTGTAATAGGTGAGGGCTACCTGCGGCAGATTCTATTCATATGTTTTTCTCCTGCCCTAAGTTAGGTATTTTCCTGCAGGAAGTCGAATCTTTTCCAGCAACTATCTTAGGAATCTCGCTAACTATTACGCGTGATCTTGTAATTTTGGGTGTAGGATATAATGTTGAAGGGAATGCAAGGTCGAGATTTACAATTAGATTTTTCTTTATCGCAATGGCTATTGTCCGCTTATGCATCATTTCTCAATGGATAAGCTCTGATCCCCCTAAGTTTATCAATTGGCGATCAAGGATGCTGGCTATCTATAATGTGGAATCTGTAATATATAAATTGAGAGGATGACTAAAGAAGGAATTGGGGTGTAAAATATGGGCTCCTATTACAAAGTGGCTGCAGAAGACCGTCGGAATGGTTATTAGCACATTGTACATATTCTTTGAGCTTTTCTTTTAATTTGTGCATTTTGCATTTTTTTTAATCTTTTGAACATCAAGCTTGCCATTGTATCTGCTATGTATTACGTTTTGATGAATTTGCTATGATTTGTAACAATGAAAACCTTCTAATAACACGGGCATAAAACCAATCAAAAAACAATTTTTTAAAAAGGAAGCGTGTCTAGAGACTGCGTGACCCCCGTGCTTCTCATAACAGAGCTGGTGCTGGAAGGCACTGTGTGGAATCCCTTGAGTGAACAACTATCACCTTCAGCCGGCTTCTGTTCCACATACCTTGGATGAACTTCCTGAGAAGTGGCCAAACCCCCATTTGCAGACTGCCACCTAATTAACCCTGAGACCTACCCTCACCTTCTTCCCTGTGACACTGATTAAGTGTGCCTCTGGCCTCAATCAGCCTAAGATCTGGGGGAAGGTGTTCTTTATCTCCAGTCTGTGGGTGTAGAATGGTCAGGGTTAGCTGACTGCTGGAGGAGGGCTTGGGCTGCCGGGTCTGCATGTGCATTATCAACTGACCAACCGGATATCAGTGCACTGTATTATCGTGCTATGTGCATGTATGAGTGTGCTCCATATAGTCCTGCTGTCCTCTAGTTCCTATAAATCTATATAGGATCTGCGTGTTTAGACAACATATACTGTACGATTTGAGTCCGACTGATTCTAGACACCCAAATGGAATATGTTAGCCTGTATACCCGCAGTGTCACTAGAAACCACTCTTTACCAAGGAGAGAATAGTTCTTGGTAACTATCGAACATGACAACCCTGTCCCATCAGGGATCGTGGAAACAGTGTACTCCTTTTTGCTCAGTCACTCTTGCTCACTTTGTCTCAGAGAGATAAACAGAATAAACAATGGGGACGTTTTTCAATAAGCATTTATTGAACCAGCGTCATTCTAGTGTAAAATAGGTGTGCTGAAACAACCATTACACAGTAACAGGTATAAATGATTATAAGCACTAACAGAGTAAAGGATGATAGAGGTCTACCATTGTGCTAAAGCAATGAATACAGGCAAGTATATAAAATACATGACAATAATAAATGGGTACTCCTACAATGCGTCCCTAACTAGATGTACCTGAATGTACCTAGCATGTAGGTGGGTGTAAAGGCCAAGAATCCCTCCAGGATAAAGTCAACCCTATTACCTGAAGTGAGAAACTGCAGGACCCCGTCTTGGTCTCAAGATGGACACTCCGCAAGGGATGTCAGACCACTGCGAGCTGGAGTGTCTGCCTGCAGGAGCCTCAGCGTCTCGCATCAGTGTGTCAGCATGGAAGTCCTTTTTTCCTCTAACAATCTCAGCAAGAGATGATGGATATATACCCAAAGTGGTACCCCCTGGGGATATTCCTTGCTGTGTCATGTCGGGCTAGGATGACGGAAGGAATGACCCTTATACATAGTTATAATGCAGGAGATGGTAGACCCGCTGTCCTGCTGTGATTCCAAGAATCCTCATGCATAATGAATGAGGCTTAAGCTTTTCGGAGAAAACCCCATGTCATCTCAGGACAGTACTGAATATAGGTGAAAGGTTAAGTGACTACCTGAGCCTATATTGGGGTACCTATATGGAACATAACATTGCCTAATATCTGTGGTACCGCAAATTGGTGCTGAATGAGTTTGTGAGAGTGACTGGCTGTTATTACATGTTGATTCCTTGCCAAAAAAATATTATGTTTGACTTTGGTTTTTACCAGTGCGTCCTTGGCCCACGGTGCTACTTACAAGTGTTGTCATTATCTGTGTGTACACATTTCTGATATTGTTGTGATTTGGGCTGCATCCTATAACTGTGTGGTGTTAAATAATAGTAATTTCCGGGGTGGGCTTTGGTCTGACAATGTTTCGCACCGCGTAAGAGTGCTGGGGGTAGAGTAGGATCTTTCCCAAATATGCATATTGCTGATGTCATTTAACACGGTTGGGTCTAGTACTGCTAATGATATTTCCAAATGTGATGTATGGCTAGAAATACATAATGTTCATGTTGTGTTAATTGATGTATAATTATTTAACATTTTAATAAACATGTTGTGTTAATTACTGTATGTGTTGAATACAAACTTTATTAACATACACCACGCTTGCAGTATCTTGTGTGACTCTCAGTATATTTATTGTGTGAGAGTGCTGTGCCAATGCTTTACACAATGCCTCTGTGATAAGCCTGACTGCTCAATGCTAAGCTATAAAAGGGTGAGGAAGGCATGGCCAAAAAACATTGGCTGATCAGGCGTGAACCTGATCGGCTCCGTCCTAGGCCCCCTAGCAACTCATAAAATAAGGCATACCTGACACATCCCGGAGGATTCTCGGAGCACCCAAACATGAGGGGATGACAAGGATTGCCTGGGGAGCCATGAAGAATGACTGAACAAGGAGGTAGCCACTGTTGGAGAGCTGAGGGCGTTTGGAGCTCTGAAGCAGAAAATGGTACCTCACATACCAGCTGTCTTCGAGTAGCGTGTCGCCTGGATTCTCATACCACCTGGCATACCTGACATACCACGGTCGAAGCTTGGGGCACCCCTGCACTGAGGGGGTGACGAAGTTTACCAGCGGCACCTTGAATCACAACTGAGAGAGGAAGAAGTCGTCATTTGAGAGAAGCAGGAGTTTGGCTGTTGGAAGGAGGAAATGGCAGTGGATTTCAGGCAGCGTGTTGCCTAGGTGCCCGAAACTCCTGTTGCCGAACCGGAGGACCAGGCGGCCTGTCAGAAACAGGTGAGGGCACTCCCTGTCTGGCCCAGATGCCTCACTGAGCCCCAAAGTAATGGTGGAGGAGGTGGGAGTAGACCCTGCTGCTGAGGCCCGAGTCCGCAAAATGGCGGTCTCGGCGAGTTGACAGAGGAACAATCAGCAAGGGAGCTGATCCCTATTCTATGGGCACCCGACTCCTCAAATGCGGCCCACTTCCCCCCTTACTAGCAAGACGCAGCGTAGAGGCTTAGTGTCCACAGAAAGCAGCAGGAAGATTCCGATGCGCTGCGGCTGAAATGGACTGGGTCCTGGGGGCACCGCTCTAATGACTTTTCCACAACAAGCACAGTAACACGGAGTGTTGAGTTGTGCTGGCAGGTAGGGCCCCACAACAACAAAGCAATCACTGGAGGGGGGGAACCGGATGGCCCCGGTGAGATTGTTCTTAGGCTGCCTGGTGCCTGACCCTAACATGGCCACTGTGCTGTGGAAAGCACTACACTGATGATCACTGGCAGTACTCTGTGAGAGATTAGGCAGGTCCCCCTGCTGCTTCAGCATTGAAGGGGAGCCCCAGGGCCCTACCAAGCCATGGTGCACAGCAGAGTCACCAAGGAGACTCTCTGGGCAGACAGAGCGACAGTGGGATCAGAGGCTGGAGAAGATCCCCTATGAGGGAAAGGAGGCGGCCTGGGGCTCATCTGTGACCAAGAACGCTCCATGCTGGTTATGCGAGATGGATGGGGTGGCCAGGAGTTGATCAGGAAGCAGTTCACCCTATGCCACCCAAAAAGAACCCCAACAACAAGGTCTCCAACTACTTTTCCACCACTGGCGCTGGTGCGGCAGGTGGTGAGGTGATATCACCGATGGGGATCATGACGCTAACTAGAGAGGACCTCCTGTCTTCCCTCTGGGAATTCAAAAAGGAACTCGGGCAGACATCAAGGCTGATATGGAAGCATCCTTAGAAACATTCCAAGCGGAGATGAGAGAGAAAATGGTCGATGTGGACTTGGTGGGCACCAGAACACTGGACCTTGAGGCAAAATACTAGGAGCTGGCTGACCGTCTCATTCCCTTGGAAGAAGGCTTGTTAGACCTAAGTGGCCAACTGTGAGCTAACTTGCTTAAGTGCGAAGACTTAGAAAATCGCTTTTGACGCAACAACATTAGAGCAAGAGAAGATTGCGAGGGCCCAGACCTGGAGGCATTCATGGGGGGCCTGTTCTCTTCGGTACTGGGGAAGGACGGCCCTGAGGTTCGGCTCAAGAGGGTCCACAGAGGGGACCGCGCCTTCCGGGGGAGAATTGAAAGCCCTTCAATCCGCTGGAGAAGTTTATCTCATTCAAAATCAAGGAATTAGTCCTCCAGAAAGCGAGAGCCACCGACAAGATCACCTTCCAAGACGCTACGTGTGCCCTCTACCAAGATGTGGCAAAGACCACGCTTTTACGATGCCAGTAGTTCCGCCGGGTTACAGAATTCCTAAGGGAAAAACTAACAAGATATCAATGTACATATCCCTTTGGAATAGCCTTCCAATGGGACAACAAATATCAGCACTGCACGGAACTGAAAGAAGCTGCGGACCTACTAGGAATTGAGACCTCCTCCTCACACACCAAGACCTCTTCCCAGGATATAGAAGGTGATCAGTGGTGCAGGCGAAAAGGCGGAGGCTAGTGGTTAACAGAGGGCTCAGGGGGTAAGAAAGCCACAAATGGAAGCTCATAACTAGTGAATCCTATGCTGCACATCACGTGTCTCGTGGGGGACAGAGAAACCCTGAACCGTTAAGCAGACAATGAGAGTCTGGCTGGAGCGAAGGGCTTGCTTCTATCTTGTCTAAGATAGGCTCATGCATGGAGGGCCTCACGACCAACCTGTGCATCACCTGACATGGTACTCAACCCCACCATCTGGGGGCAGCTAAAGGAGACAACTGAGGGTGTAGATGGAACGGAGAACTTGCATTGCATTAATCAGCGAGGCCCTTATGGTTTGGACCTAGATTGGGGGCCTAGCTGACTAATGAACAAAGCCAATGGCCCACATGGGCGTTCATTGGAGGTTGCATGAGAAGTCTTTGGCTTTTTGTTGGCGAAGGCAACAAGTAGGGGGCTATTGACTATAGGCCCAGGGGGTAAGAAAACCACAGAGTAAAACTACTGACTGGTGAACCCTATGCTGCACTACACAAGTCTTATAGGAGGCGTTGGTTGCTGAAATATTACGTTGACGCTTAGAGGCTGGATGGAGCGAAGTGCTTGCATCTATTTTGAGATAAGCTTGTGACAGGCCTCCTCCCCCTGGGAGCAGCCTGATGAAGCTAGTGAGAACTGGGTGGAATGGAGGACTTGCATGCTTTGGCCCTCAGGAGGGCCCAGGTGCATAGGCATTACAAGACGCCACGGTCTCAGACCATGTCATCAAGACCACAAGGGAGCACTATGCCTGTTGTGAGTGAATGTGGGGACTGTCTTATCTCTGATGCGGTAATGGGTGTCCGAGTGGGGGTTGGTGGATGCAGAGGACTTCATTTTTTCGGCCATCGGCGGTGCCGCTGGGACTCTTTGATATGTTTATTTTCTGCTGGGGTCTTCCTCCACATGATCAAAGAGAATTAGCCGTATATTGTCACATAGCCTATGCCTTGATTTTTGCTAATAAAGGGGCTAGGGGAATGGGACTGGTAGCGCTCATCGAGTGCATCCTGATTGGGAGTTTCCCTCTGGGAGGGGGACTCTCCACACTTGTTTTTACTGTTTGTTCTGGTTAGTTAATTTATTTCAATGTCATGGTGCCTTTTTATATTGTTTACGGGCCAGGAGATGGGTCGAGGGGGGCTCATTTAGGCAGATACTCTTGCCAGGGGGGTAAAATACCATCCAGTTAATAATGGCGGTCAGGACTATAAACTGGAATGCCCGGGCTTGAACTCCCAAAAGAAGCGCCATTGCTTCTGGAAATACCTGCAGGATCACAATGTCCAAGTGGATGCTCTTCAAGAGATACACTCCAAAAAAATCAGAGGCACACTGGTTGTGCCATAAAGCTTATCCCTTATATTTAAATCTTCACACTCCTCAAAACACAATGGGGTGGCACTGATGTTTCATACAGGGGTCTCTTTCCAAGCACAGGACACCAAAACAGAGAAAAACAGGAGGTTCCTTATGGTTCAGGGAGATCTCAGGGGGCGACCATGCACATTTGCAGTCATCAATGCACCCAACACGGGCCAGCAGGACTTCATTCTCTCCTTCCTTATGTCTTTGGAGAATTTTGCACAGGGGGATATTCTTCTGTTGGGGGACTTTAATCTTGTCTGGGACCAGAGGATGGACGCAACACAATCACAGAGCGCTTCGGGAGGGGTTTTTGGTACGGCACGTAAGTCACAGCTAAAGCTCTTGGGGATTGTGGAAAGATGGAGAGATGCCAATCTCGCAGTTTGTGACTATTCTTTCTTCTCCCACTCTCACAGAGTCTACTCCCACATTGACCACATTTTAATGAGCCAATCCCTGCTCCCCTCAGTGCTGCAAACACACTTCCACCCGATTTGCCTGTCAGACCATGCCCACCTAGAGATGTCATGCACTTGGCCAAACCTGCGCCCAAAGCATGCACACTGGTATTTCCCCAACTTCCTCTGCAGGGATAGACTTCTCTGGGATGACCTCAGGAAAGCTATTAAGGAATACATCAAACAGAATGACCCGGAGGCTACTTCCCATGCAATCACCTGGGGCGCTCTCAAAGCAGTAGCCCGAGGTAAATGCATCGAGTTGGTCACTACCTTGAGATCACAGCAATGCGCGGAACAGCTCACGTTAGAACGGGATTTAGTGTCCGCAGAGCAGGCCCATAAGTCCAGCTCCTTGGTCCAGACAATGCGGAAAGTCCCGTCCCTAAAGGGGAAACTTCAGGCTATTTATACCAACAGAGCAGAAAAACATCTTTTGCCTACAGACCAAGGGGTATGGGGGAAGGAACAAAGTGGGGTCCTTAGGAGCACATCAACTATGGGCAAAACAGGAGAAGGAATATATCAAACTCATTGTCGATAAGGAAAGCATTTCCCATAAGACAGAGAGGGGAAGGCTCAGTATTTGAGACATTTTTCTGTACTCTTTACACCTCGGAATTCCCACGGACGCACAATCAAACAGGGTATTTAGATCCCTTGGACCGCCCTCAAGTAGACGCTAGTTCCAACGAAGACTTGGTGCAACCATTAACCATGGAGGAAGTGCAGAAGGCGATTGACTCACTTAAACTCCAGAAAGCACCAGGGCCGGATGGTTTTTCAGCTCATTTCTATTGCACCTTCGTGCCGGAACTTGTCCCCTTCTTAACTCTTCTATTTAATGTCATTGCCTCTACGCAACAAGTCGCCCCCTCCATGGGTGAAATGATTGTAGCAGTAATTCCTAAGCCAGGTAAGGACCCCACGGCCTGCTCCTCTTATCGCCCAATAGCTCTCCTAAACCTCGATGCTAAAATGTACTCCAAAATCCTGGCCACCTTCTTGAGTCAATACTTCCTGGTCTAATAGACCCAGACTAATCGGGATTTATTAAGGGTTGACACACCCATGACAATTTGCATAGCAATATCCATTTAATTGAAAAGACCCAGAAGAAAAACATCCCACCAGCGCTTCTCTTGCTAGATACGGAGAACGCATTTGATCGCTTGGAATGGACTTCTTTTGTTTAGAGTGCTTCAGCACTTCGGATTCAATGATACCTTTGTAGGGATGATCCATGCCAATTATCACTTTCCTAGCTTCCGGGTCCTGGTCAATGGAGTTGCTTCCCTTCCTTTTAACCTGACCCGCGGGACATGACAGGGTTGCTCATTATCCCCCTTCTTTTTCGCCTTGAGCATGGAACCTGTGGCCCACAGGATCTGGGGAAACCCCGATATATGGGGTATATTGGCACAGATGATCATAAGATTTCACTTTTTGCCGATGACGTGCTTCTGCCAGTCTCAGAACCTCTGATCTCCCTACCGGCTATTCAAGAAGAGCTTGTGATGTTCGAGCGGGTTGCAGGATTTAATAATAAACTAACTAAGTCCTTACTGAATCTAACCCTACCCAAAGAAGAGCAGCGGCGGTTGGAAGGTGTTTCACCTTTCTGCTGCACCACTAAGGAGATCGCCTATCTGGGAGTTAAGCTTACCCCCTGTATACGAGATCTCTATAAAGCTAACTTCCCGCCCCTTCTCCGCCAGCTGAAAACTGATGTAGGTGAATGGAGCATTGCAAACATCACCTGGCTGGGCAGGATTAATGCCATCAAAAGGAATGTACTTCCTTGCTTGCTTTACCTCTTTCAGGGGTTGCTTATACCCGTAGAAGAAGGTCTCTTCAGGAAGCTCCAAAAAATGCTTACTAAATGTATCTGGCAGGGGAAAAGGGAGCGCCTGCCCTACAGCCTGCTCAAGAGACCACGCAAAGAGGGGGGCCTGGCGTTACCGGACTTCCAAGCATATTACTGAGCAGCTCAATTGCGGGTAATCACTGAATGGCCATTACGGGTCTCGGAGAAGCATGAGCTTCACATAGACAGACAAATAATGGGGCACACCATCTGGGATCTTTTATGGAAGCCAAAACAAGACAGACCACTTAACGTGTATATTAGCATGCCCACTTCCACCACCTTAAGGGTTTGGAATGTCCTCACTAAGAGGTTACACCTTATGACCTTTCCATCCCCCTACACACCTTTACATTTTAACCCCTTCCATGCTGATGACCGCCGGGAGCCATCATGGCACATAGTGCTCGTGTGCTGATGACGGATCCCGGCCGTCATGACCACGCCCGCGATCGGAATGTGCCGCACAGGAGTGGAATTCCGGCCGAGGGCAAGGGGTTAATGCTGCATTCCCCCCTGCACTCTTGGAGGGATTCTTTGAGGCTTGGAGGGAGGGAGGGTGTCTCATGATTTCTCATCTATTTGAGAACGGTGAGTTCCTCACCTTTCAAGAATGTAGGACACAATTTGCATTGACTCCCAAAGAAGAATACCACTACCTGCAGCTGAAGCATTGGGTACAGCAGCCCTTGGTGCGGCTGGCTGCTACCAGGGATCTGCTCCCCATTGAGAAGTTTGCCCAGTCTAGGTCTACCTCCAAGGGATGCATCTCCTTCTTAAATGCTCTTATACAAGCTTTGAGCCCAGAATTGACCCCATGTTTTAAATGCTTCTGGGACGCACTTTTGGATACCCCCTTGGAGGATAAGCAATGGGAACATGTAAGTAGGGATATAGTGAAATATAATCGCTCCATGTTTAGTAGGGAGGCGCATTATAAGATTATGCATGATTGGTGCCTCAACCTTTAGAAACTTCATGCGATTTTGCCCACCTTGTTAGAAAGGTGCTGACGGGGGTGTGGCCTGTTGAGCAACTTTCACCACATCTGGTAGGACTGCCCCTCCACACAATATTTCTGGAAAGAAATCCTGTCCCAAATTAAACTTATCTTAGGCTGTCCTGTTCCCAGCTCTCTGGAACACTCGTAGTTGGGGGTTTGTGATCCTTCCTTGAAATGCCAAACACAGAGTGATAGGTCTGTTTCAAGGCTCTGTCTGGGGGCAACCAAAATGGCAGTGGCTGCGGCGTGGAAAAAACAAGAAATACTTTCTTTAACCCAATGGCATGCAAGGCTGTGGAGGGCGTTGGCATTGGAGCGCATGGCCGACATTGTTGACTATGCCAGGAAAGGCTTCGATTATATTTGGTCTCCTCTGGTGAGCTACCTTTCAGAGGGACTTCCATTGATGGCCTGCGCCCCAAGACTTAGGGCCCTTAACTTGTTCCTTATCTAATCACACAGTAGCTATGGGAACACTGTGCAGTGCAAAGGCAACCCGAGTAGAGGCCCCACTAACCCCAATCTTGTGATCACCTTCTTATAATTTGCACCATGACGTCATAGTTTTGTTCATTTTTAAATATGTTTAAGTTTCATTTTCAGGTTACTCTCTTAGGAGGGATGATTGATGCTCATATGCGATGGACTGATTGCAACATGTTATGATTGTGTTGATTTTTTAAAAGTTTAGTTGCCACAGACCTTGTGACGAAGCTGTAACCTACCTGTGAGATCTGTAACTCTGGGCTGTTTTTTCCTTGACTAATGTTGCATATGTTACGCTTTCTGTTTCAATCTCTAAGAAAATTCTAATGAACAGGATTTGAAATAAAAGGGTGAGGGCAGGTTATACATTGAGCGTAATAATCACCTTCCCCTGATGAGAGTGGTAGGTTCTGCCTGGCTAGGGCATCACTTCAGCCAACCAGAACGTACCAGTTCCAAACATTTTTTGCAGCAGTGTGGACAGGACTTGCATTTGCACAGCATTGCACGGTAACTAAATAGCGTGCCACAACTTCACGTATGCAAAGTGTTTCTTTATTCCCTAGGGTGTCTCTGAAAGAGACCAGGAAATAGCTAAGGAGCTGTGATTTGTTTTGTGTTCCTCATAGATCTCTAATACTGCTTCCAGTAGTTCGCTAACATGTCAGAGGGCCAACCTGAGGTAGAGTTTGAGCTGGCTAATATGGAAACATATACAGTGGCACAGCTCAAGGTGGTCTGCCAGGCAAATAAGGTAGCTTTCAAGGGAACAGCCAAGAAGCCGAAGATGCTTGAAACCCTGAGGGCCTGGGCAGAGGCACAACCCGGGGGAAAATAAATAGTGGAGGAGTGTCTGAGTGTAGGGAAGCGTCAGAGCAATGCCAGAGGGGCCCTAATGGACAACCAATTGGGGAGGTCCCTCTTCTTCTAGACCTGGGGGGCCACTCTTGAACTGGCAGCAGTTTCTCCTCATGGAGCCTGTCCTCCAAGGATCTGGAGGACAGGAGGGAAGACATGAAGTTAAAGTAAGTGCTTGCCAGGACTTCCATGAAGCAGGCACTAGCCCTTGCAAAATTAGAAAAGGAGCAATTCCTAGCCAAACTGCACAAAGAGAAAGCTCTGGCTGAAACAGACTAGCCATGGAAGAGAAAAAGATAGCCCATATGCTTAGCCTCAGCGAGTTGGCTATTACAGCTCTACAAGTAGGGTTTAACAGCAGTAACTGTGTCAACACCCCTGCAGTGTCTAAGAGCGAGAGTAGAGATCGAATCCCAAAGGATATTGTACAGGATTACCAGGTGGGGGGTGGCATCTGCTAATGGTTGGCAGCCTATGAGGTGGCTTTCAAAGTACACAGGGTCCTGTGGAGAGCTGGGGAGGTAGTTTTTGGCAGTACAGTACCCCAGTCGTGAGGGACACACTCCTGAAACTGGAAGTTATGTTATGTTATGTTATGTTATTGAGCTTTTGTATAGCGTACAGCTACTCACAGGGAGTGTCCCGACGCTTTCCACCCTCAACTCATATTGAAATAACACAACACAGCTAAAAACAGACAACAGAACAAAACAAAAACAATGGGCAGTAAAACAGACTAGGAGTTAAAAAGCCAGGTCTTCAGGCCCCTCCTAAACTGGAGCAAATTAGCAGTACTCCGAAGAGAAAATGGAAGCCGATTCCAAAGCTGGGGGGCTCTGCAACCAAAAGACCGCCCTCCCGCGCGGGCCTTCCTCACCCGTGGAACCACCGCTCTGCAAAGAGCTTCCGAGCAGAGGGAACGAGCTGGACGATAAAAAGTCAGTCTCCGCTGCAGATATCCCGCTCCTGAACCATGCAGAGCTTTATGCATCAGGGTCAAGGATTTAAACTGGATCCTCTTCCTAATGGGGAGCCAATGAAGCGACTGGAGCAACCCGGACGCTCGAGCTCGTCTCCCTAGGCCAAAGATCGCCCGGGCAGCAGAGTTCTGCACCACCTGAAGGCGCTGGACCAGATAATCAGGAAGGCCGAGAAAAAGAGCATTGGCATAATCTAGCCTCGAACCGACCAGAGCCTGCACTGTAATCCTCCTGTGCTCCTCAGATAACAAAGGCAAAAATTTGCGGAGCATTTTCAGTAATCCGTAGCAGGTGCCGGCCAGGCCAAGGATGTGAGTTCGGAGCGACAACTGATTGTCTAGCTTGACGCCCAAATTTGGGAAGTGGGAGACCAGACTGATTACCCGCCAATAAGTTTGGACTGACCCCGGAGAAATACCACCAGTGGTTTAGGGCCAGCTCTAAACTGACCACACAAAGCTGGGTAGACTTCTTAAACTACGCGGGTATGGCAATGAGGGGTTGGGTATTGGGCAGTAAGGTCAATAATTATGAGGGATTGCACAACTAAGTTCTGAGGGAGCACATCCTAGAGACCTGTTTCACCATTCTACGCCAACACCTGGTAGACAGCATGCTGGTTGTTTGCCAGACGCTTGCTGAGAAAGTGGACCCCTCGGCCAGCACCCGAGTGCCCAAAAAGATAACTTGGGGGACTCCCAAAATGGAGCCAGGGTTCCTTCCAAAAGAAGGAGGGGGTGATAAAAAGAAAGAATCTTCTGTCAGCCCCCAGAAATGTTTGCAGAGAAAAGGGTCTGACTTGAATTCACAAGCCGGCACCAAAAAGGAAACTTACTCGGACAAGAGATGGCTGCCAAAGACCCTAAGTACAATAAAACTGAAGTTTCTGAAATACAGACTAGGGGTCTTGCCTACCAGAGAGCATTTGCCACCATGGCTCAGGAGCAATGGCCACGAACCCTGCACCTTCTGCAATACAGAGAAGGGCGACATACTTCATATGACTTGCCTCTGCCAAGAGTTCAGGCCAGCACGCCAGCTGTTCTTAAAGGACCAACTTAAACAGATAGGAACTCGCACTAGAAGGCAAGCAGTACTGGCTTGTCTTAACCCTGCAAACACAAAACTGAACTGCAGGTATGCAAAGTTCCTTGCGCTAATTGAGCAGAAACTGCCAAAAAACATTACACAGCATATAGACGCTAATTTGAACTTAATGACACCTGCTCTTACCCAAAAGTAACGCATCTGGAAATTTGTATTGGGCTTTTACTGTTTGCTCTTTTAATGACGTTTTAAAGACACAACTTCTTTTATGATACTTAATCTGTTTTGTAAAATGTTTGCACTGGTTTTAATTAACTATGCATAATAAAATTACCTTACCTTACCTTACCTAAGTACATTGAGTGTAACTGATATGAACACAACAAAGGAGATCCTAAGTGTCCAAAGTGAGTGCCCCCGCCCATTAGATGAAGGGCTCCGGGGGTGGCAAGTGTGGTAATGGGAGAAGAGGTTGTCCTAGGCATTGGGGGGAGTTTAGTGGTGTTATGTTTGTTTCCCTGAGTGACAGTGAGATGGTTCACAGGATCCAAGTACCTGATAATACAGCAGTGTATAGGCAAAGGCTCACTATCAATGGGAAGGGGGTAGAGGCTCTGCCCATGGGCACACATGACTATGGTAAGGAGTCAGCTGCTCTCTCCAGAGTAGGTTATTCCCAAAGCAATTTACCAGGTGGTACCAGCTGACAATAAAGAGGGTCTTTTCCCAGTGGCCCAGGTGCCATTTGGATGGGGGATTTCGGGCCTTTTGAATGTTGCCATGAGTCCCGCCAGGCCAGTGGCTTGTCTATTGGTTGATGACCTGGAGCACACTATCTGGAAGGAAGTGGAGCTCTGGGCTCATGTGCAAATGTTGGGTTTACCCGACTGGACCTGTGCAACCTTAAAGTCCATGACTGCCCAAGAAGGGAGCCAGAAGGGCCTGGAGTCTGGAACAATAACCCAGCCCTCTGCTAAGAGGGGGAGAGGACAAGGAAAACCCGCTTCAGAATGTACCTTCGGAGAGATGGATAGGGAATCGGCTGATGCCACCCCAGAGTCCACTGAAGAAGACTTTACTACTCCGGGTGTTCTGCCCTAGGTTACTGGTTTGTAGTGTAGTTACTATATCCCTGATAGTCTCTGCACATTGGAATAATATACACTATAAATTTGACATAGGACTGAGGTCAGTATGTCTCTATCGAGTACATTAAAATTAATTACTTGTGTGTGCCAGCTAACTCAGAGGTCACTAGAAACTTCTTGAATAAACTAGAAGGGATTAATTTCTGACAACCGCATAAACATGACAACTTTGTTTCCCTTAGATTCGGAACAGTCTCAGAATCGAGGAAACAATAGATAACAGTTTCACTCAGTCAATCGTGCATGCTTCGTTTCTACAGAGTTTACACAGAAATAGATAGACGGGCATTTCAATAAAAAGAGTTTATTGAACAGTCTTATTTCTCGTGCAAGAGATATGAACTGCTACAATCGTAAGACAGAATGCGAAGTATAATATGTACAGCGTTAGCAGTAAGATAAAATATTACTGCAATAGCATGGTTTGTAGCTATGACATATATTCATAAAAATACATACATCAATAACACAGGCTAAAATGTGACTACTCATCCGATGCTTCTAGTTAGTTCTACCCCAGTGTACCTAACTTAAGTGTAGTATGAGGTAAGAAGTAGGTGCTGTTTCTAAAGTGCAGCTAGCTATAGTTTTGCCAGAGTTGCCAAGAGTCCCTCTCGGTTCTAGTCTGCTCCATACCTTAGAGAGAGGTTGGAATCTCTTTCCGGGTCTCGATCTCTAACACCCCGCAAGGGAAGTCAGAAACACTGGAGCTGGATTCCCTGCGAGGAGGATGACAGCGTCTGGTCAGTGCGTCAGGTGGGGACTTGACTTCCTTCCGAACTTACCGTGGCGAGCCGCGATGTGCAAGTAGGAAGCCAAACCGTGGTTTGCCGTGGCAAGTGAAGGTATATTTATACCTCGAAGGTGTTTAGGAATGCCAGTATTGACGTAAAAGTCGGGCAGAAGAACATCATGAATGAACCCCTAATGAATAGATGTTCATGCATAATAAATGAGTTTTTGGAGAAATCAATAATCCAAGCAAGGGGAAGTCCTAAGGACAAAGAGTCTGGTTTTCCAAGAACTCATTGTGACGTTGATGGACGGATGTAGGTGGCCATGCCTGTATTTGGTTAGCATGGATAATGCCTAAATAAGGGTAGGATTTCTATGCCTAAATATGGGCAACGCGAATGGTGGCCGTATAAGGGCATACATTGGAAAACCTAAATCGACCCACAACAGGTTGAGAAGTAGACGGATGCCCCACCAGGGAGGAGGTCTGTAGGACACAGAGAGAGTGCTCCACCCTTGAGGGGCTGAGGCTCAAGCAGCTGTTGATGAATCCAATACTTTACTGGGAGAATAACCTTCTGTACTGTGAGTCTAAGGCTCATGGCCAGGGGGACCACAGGGCTCTGGTGGTCCCCCAGTGTTATTGGGCCTCCTTATTGGGATTGGACCATGACATTATCCGGCAGGACATCTGGGCCAGGACAACACCTTTGTACTGTTTGCTCCTCACATTTCTTGGCCCAGGCTCAGGGCATCCTCAGATGCATTCTGCAGGACCTGTGTTAATATAAATGAAGAGGACCAGAGATTGGAGAGACCTATGTTATCATATGGGAGGAATGCAAACCTTTGGGACAAACAAGTGCATTCACGTCTCAAGCAGAAAGAAAGAACACGACAGAGTACTATCATGGGTGTCACCCCCGTGAATGGTAACCACAGTTGTGGCACATTCCACGCCTTCACTAAAGCCATAACAACTGAGAATTGGAGACATAATGATTACTCCATCATTTTAAATGACATGACAAAAGTGCCGGAGAAGTATCTTTGTATGACTTATTCTATTCTCCTGTGATCTAGGTTGTGTTGGGGAGACTGGGAGACAATTCAGAATGCACCATTTGGAGCATAAATCTGCTATAAGAACTAAGACTATACAAGCCCCCATGGTCAAGCACTGTATTGATGACAAACATGCAGAGAATGACCTAAAGTGGCTTATACTGGGGAAAATAAAAACCAAACCGGGCTGTTCTATTATGAAGAATTTTTTTTTTTTTTTTAAATCACGGTAAGCCAAGTACTATTATAGTGCGCTACCATTTAGCTCTAATATTTTTTACATTCAATTAATGCGAGTCGTATCTCTGCTCCCGCCATAGAAATAAAGACACCGGGCACCATCTGCAGCCGGTACACGCTGCGTGACAGAAAAACAGGTACAAATAATGATTATCATACCGTTGAAAGGGTGTCGAGAGTTAATATACCCGTTTTGGTAATGACGCTAGTTTCGTTGTCCGCTTTCCTGTGTAGATACAAAGACACCGGGAACCTACGATAGCCGCCTTACTCTATTTAATATCTCCACAGGTAAAAAGAATGTTTTTTATAAAAGGTGTAGTAGGTTTAGGACAAAATAAGATGTAATCCATTTAGATTAAAAATAAATATGTACGCTTTCCCTTTGAAACCCGCAGTAAAAACACCTACATCTGCAGCAACAGTGTAACTCTATGGAAACGTGCTTATTAAGCTACAGGCTTCTTTAAATAGGGTAAGAAGGCTATTACTTGTCATCACATTAGGATATAACATGGTCAAAAATAAAAAAATAAAAAAAATTTAGAAGCTGTAGAAGCCGTTAAATAGAGTGAAAGATTGAGATCTTTTATGATATACTCTTATATGTACCTACACATCTTTTCTCATATTTAGAACAAGATTTCCCAGTAAGGATGTTCTTTTCTTTCATCAGCGCTACACGGAAAATATTATTACAGATTCGTTTTCTATTTGGTAAGAAAACCTGTGCATAATAATACTCTGTGAAATATGTTGGATTCACCAATAGACATCAACTTTAGAAACTTATCACTGGCCCAGTAATATTCACTTCACTTGCCAAAACTAAAATTATGTACAATAAACCCGATAACGTTATGAGAAAATATGTAGCAACAGAGAATAAAGTAGAGATGAAACAATGACTGCAAGGTTGGATTATTACAATGAATCTTTCAACCCCTCTGTGCAGAGTCTAATATCACTTATCCGTTTTCAGGAATTTTAATCAACTGACTCCATACATCAACATATGACGTTTGTCTGCTATTGCTAGTCTATCTAGGTAAGCAGCTATTGAAACAAAACGCTGAGTCACCTGTAAACTGTTTGACGGGGTATTCAAAGAACCTATATTTATCACATAAAGTGATACACATCATATAAAATCACTATGGGTAATTATGCTTGGAAGATATCACTAGGATATTGAGCTAATGTACTTAAAACTCTATACATATATTCCCTGTTTTCTCTATCTCTCCTACTTATTATGATTTTTCACCTTCTATTAAAATTTTGTTTGTTAATATGCTCATTTTCAGAGGTAACATACTCTTTATTAAAAGGGTATTAAGATATATTACCTGCAGGGAAAGATGTTAGGTGTTTAGAAATATGTTGTAATTATGTATATAGTTGTCTGAGAACGTGTATATAGATATATGTATATATGTAAAAATGAGGTTTCTTCCTGACAAACTCACATATCAGTATGTAGCGGTATCATCAAATAGGCCAATGGAATAACACTAGCTTTGTATATGCAATAACATAACTCAGATATGAAACGGTTTTTTGCACTGTAATACATAGATTTGTAAATATTTTTAATATGTTTTACAGAAATACGATGGTACAGTCCTGAGGAAGACACACCTGTGTCGAAACGCGTAGACAGGAAACCATCTTTTATTGTATTGTCAATGTATTTGATAAATGTCTGAACTTATGCATATGTTATAATGCTGAAAATCTTTATCAAACATATATATGAATGTATCAAAAACTTTTTAATTGAATAATGTTTTATAATAATTAATTAAAATGAATCTAAAGTGCAAACACTTGTTTTGATCATTTTTCATTTCTTTGTTTGGCAAATGCCAATGTTCAAGTGCTAGTGTTCATTAGAGATTTGCCTGAGTATTATATTCACACTAAAAAAAAAAAAACTATTATGAAGAAATGCCAGAAGAGAGAAACTTTCTGGATCATTTCTTAGAAAACGAATAAAAAGAGTCTCAATGAAGCAATTTTATGGCTAGAGCCCTAACAGATAGTACCATGGGTGACATGTAACCTGATGATGCATAGGTTGACTGCTCCTGATTTTTAATCTCTTATGAGTAGGAATCTCAGGTATATTACTTAGACACCCTTACAACATTTGCAGTATAACAGGACAATAGAATCGACCCTCTGGAGTGTCAGTATGAAAGAGTTGAAATAATATGTATAATAAAAGGAAAGATATGTGGAGCAGGTACTTTTTTTCAACTTGGATGCCCGGAATGAGTTGATTTACAGGAAAAGTAAAGTGGTTTAGATAGTGACGGCTGCCACAAATAATGGATGGTGGCACAGGAGGGGGAGCGCGGTAGAGAGGGGGTCGCGTGGGGAGGAAGTGGTTAGATATAATAGATTTTAAACAAAAAAAACTTGCGGCCGGCCGCCTCCCGCGCTGCACCGCCTCTCCTCTTCTTCCTGGTCCCAGCAGCCCCTGGGACAGACTCCCATTCAATCCCCGTGCTCCACAGCAGCGCTGGGATGGGCCTGAGCGGGTTCAAAAGATGCCCGGCTCAGACCAGGCAGTCTTTGGGGATTTCTCCAGCCTGGCTGCTCAATTCAGCTGTACTGGAGAAAACCTAAGTGTGCATGTGGGTTTTGATCGGCCTGACATGGACAGCCAAACACTCATGAGCACATAGGCAGTGGACTGCACCTAGCACTCCTCCTTCCCCTCCCAAGCCTTGGCCCCGCCCCTCCCTACATCGCTGGCTAAGAGCTCGCCAATGCAAAATATAAGGATGCAACAGCATGCTTTTATTTTTCATTTGCTGCCTCTGAGCCTGGCAGTGGGGCAACGCTCCTCCGCCATTGCCCAGGAGCCACCACTGGGTGTAGACATTCTTTTTTTTTTGTTTAAGAAATTTTTATTAAGCATTAAAACAATGATACAAGAAACATGTCATGAAAAATTAGGATAAAGTACATATGAGAGTAATAATAATTGAAAGACATCAATCTACAGAAATTTATATAGAGAAAGGAAAGGCATAAAAGATAGAAAGGAGAAAGAAGAAAGAAAAGGAGTGAAAAGGAGAAAAGAAAAGGAGGAAAGCAGAAGACAAGGAGAGAGAAGAGGAGGGAAAGAGGAAGATAAGGAAGTAAAACTAAGGGATCATAAGGGACAAGGAGCACGCGGTAAGGGAGAAGGATTAGAGGAGAGATAGGAAGTAAAGGGAAGCCATAGTAAGTCAGATTTAATTTTCAAAGGGATAGAGGTAGAAGAGGCAATAGAAATTCTATGTTCATCACATATATAATTCCACCATGTGTGGACCGATAGTTTAGAATTATCTTTCCAGCACGATAAAATGACTTTAAATGCAAGTGCAATAAAAAGGTCAAACAACTTAGCAGAGGAAGGTGTACTAATATCTATATCATCAGCTAAAGAACCTAAAAATATGTGTATAAACGACAATTGCGAAGTAAGAGATAACATTTTCATACAAATATTCCAAACTTCAGTCCAGAAGGATAAAACTGGTGAACAATAATAAAGTTGGTGTTGTAGAGTACCAGGGTCTTTAGAACAGGACCAACATAAAGGAGAGGAGGATGGGGAAAATTTATGGATAGTAACCGGTGTAATAACAACTCTGTGATAAATAAAAAATAGGGATTGGGTAATGCGTGCAGCAATAGAAACTTTAAAGAGTCGAGACCATATACGATCCCACAATGCAGTGTCAAAGGAGACATCCAAATCAGTTTCCCAAGCAGTCTCCACTATAGACTTAAAACGGACAGAGCAATTAGACAATAAGAGTGAATATACAAGGGCAGCTTTAGGTTGTTGGGTGGAAAAAAGAGGATAAAGTGGGGTGACAGGAGTAAAAGAAGAAAAAGAGTCAGAGGAAGAGGGTAACGAGGATAAATGAGATTGAATAGCAGAGATTATAATAGAGTATTCAGCAAGAAAAGAGGAGGGTAAGTTGAACTTATTTTGTAGATCCACAAAAGAAAGAAGATTAGAATCAAGAAAAAATTGATGTACAAACATTATATTCTTTTCTTTCCAGTGTTTAAAGTAAAATGATTTACCTTTATATCTAAGAAATTTGTTGTACCAAACTACAGATGATAGAAAACATTGTAGAGGGGAAAGGGAAGAGGAAAAAACTTTTTGCAAGGTAGATTGGCAATGTTTTAAAATAGGATACTTGGATATAAAGGTACAATTGGACATGAAAGGAACGTGTTGAAATAAGAAATCTTTCAAAAAGGAGCGTTCCAGGAGCACCCATTTAGGAACAGGAGTATCAAGAAAATCATATGCCAAGGAGAAGGATTGTTTGATAAGAAAGGCAGAATGATAGGAGCCAAAATCAGGGAAGCGAACACCACCTTCATTTTTAGGGCGAACCAACTTTTGTAATCCAATGCGGGGATGTTTATTGTTCCACAAAAATTTTGTGCATATTGAATTGATACGGGAAAAATAGGATTTAGGGATTTTGAAGGGGAGCATAGAGACTGTATATAAAACATGAGGGGTAATCATCATTTTGATAGTATCTAATCTACCCCACCAAGAAAGAAATAGGGGAGACCAAATCTGCAGAAGGGATTGAATTTTCTTAAATAACGAATCAAATGTTATTTTGAGAGTATCTTTTAGAGAGGAAGAAAACCATATGCCGAGGTATTTAATTTTAGAAGGGCACCATGCAAAATCAGTATTGTTGAACATATATTGAAAACACAAAGAATTAAGGGGAAGCACTTCAGTTTTAGATAAATTGAGCTTATATCCTGATATTGAGGAGTATAACTGAACTTCATCTAGAAAGGGAGGGAGGGAAGATTCAGGATTGGACATGTAAATGAGGACATCATCAGCGTATGCTGAAAGTTTGGTTTCAAAAGAGGGGAATTTTAAACCCGTGATGTGAGGGTTAGAACGAATACGCTGTAAAAAGGGTTCAAGGCAAAGGATAAATAATAACGGGGAAAGGGGACAGCCTTGTCTTGTACCTCTTGTCAAAGAAAAAAATCTGGAGAATTGGTTGTTAACAAAAATACTGGCACGGGGAAAGGAATAAAGGAGTTTGACTAACGCAATAAACTTTGGTCCAAAGCCAAACCAGGTGAGAGTTCGAAACATGTATTGCCAATTAATACGATCAAAAGCTTTTTCAGCGTCTAGGGAAAGGGCTGCTAACGGGGTTTTGACATTTTTGCTGTGAGAAAGGACATTGGAAAAAAGACGGGCATTATCTGCAGCAAGTCTGCCCTTAACAAATCCCACTTGGTCAGTGTTGATTAGGCGAGGGATAATGGAATCAAGGCGAGAGGCAAGGATTTTAGCGAAAATTTTACAATCATAATTTATTAAGGAAATGGGGCGGAAATTCTTACATTGGGAATGATCCTTATCAGGTTTCGGGATGATGACAATGAGGGCTTCCAAAAAAGACCCAGAGGCCTTCGCTTCAGAAATAAAAGAATTAAATAAAAGAAGGAGTTTGGGAGCAAAAAACGAATGAAAAGAGGAGTAAAATTCAATCGGAAGGCCATCAGGACCAGGAGCTTTTGATTTCTTAAGGGATTGAATAGCTGAGGTGATCTCTTGGAGGGTAATATCACGTTCTAGGTGTGAAAATTCAACAGGGAGGGCTGGTGGGGATGGGAGGCCGTCAAAAAAAGTCGTTAAGTTAGCATCAGAAGGGTGAGTATCATCAGTATATAATGCTTGGTAATAGTTGTGAAAAACTTCGGCAATGTCTTCATCGGAAGTAACTAACTTGTTGAGTGAATCATTAAAAATTGGACCGATGGCTTTGCGTTCAGATTTGATTTTCAAGTAGTTGGCCAACATTTTACCTGCTTTGTTCTGACCCCCATGGTATTTAGATTTTATTTTAAGGAGGGTATGACAAGCTTCATTAGTTATAATTTTATTAAGGTCTGATTTGGCATGTATCAAGTCCTTAAGGGCAGATGGGGATTTGGAGGAAAAGTAAGTGTGTTCAAGTGATTTAATGTGTTTGAGTTGATCTTCATATTTTTGCTTATTAAGCTTCTTCTTGGCAGAGACATATGAAATCGTAAAAGCACGAAAGGAAGCTTTAAAAGCATCCCAAGTGTTAGGAATGGAAGTATCCACAGGGTCATTTAGGGAGAAATATTCATGAAAAAATTCAGTACATTTTTTCACAAAAGTGGCATCAGATAAAAGAAAAGAGTTAAATTTCCAACGACTAAAACTGGAGGGACTAATGGATAGATCCAGGGTAGTATAAACCGGAGCATGGTCAGAAATAAAAATAGAGCCAATAACAGATTTTTGAAGGGAGGGAAGGAGAGACTTACTAAGCATAATGTAATCAATCCTTGAGCGTGTATGATGGACATTAGAGAAAAAAGTATATTCTAGTAAATCAGGATTACACACTTTCCACGAGTCATATAGAGGGCGAGAGGCAATGGCAGATTGGAAGGCCTTATGGGTTTTGTCAGGTTGGAATTTACTTGAAGACAAACGATCAGAAAAAGGGTCTAACCACTGGTTAAAATCACCAGCAACGATGAAATTAGGGCAGTCAATGGATGCAATAAGCAGTTTAATGTCTTTCCAAAATTTGGGATCTGGACGAACAGGACCATAAATATTCAATAGGACCATTGTTTTGTTATGAATAACCACTTTTGCCATTGCCCAACGACCTTCATCATCATTTTAGGAGGAGATAATTTGTGCATTTAAAGACTTATGAAATAATATAGCAACCCCTCCTTTTTTGTTGACCGCAGGAGAAAATACAACCTGACCCACCCATTGTCTTTTCAATTTAAGAGAATCAATGTCCGAGCAATGAGTTTCTTGAAGAAAGACAACCTGTGAATGAAATTTGGTTAAATGAGACAATACCTTCTGACGCTTGACAGGATGACCAAGACCACGAACATTCCAAGAGACAAAATTACACATGTCGGAAGGAGGAGGGAATTGACGAAGGGCGGAGGCAACACACAGCAGGGAGATCACTATATAGGGGAAGACAAAAAATAACGGTTAAACATTGAAGTGGAAGAACGCTCATTTCAAGAAGAGAATGAGAGACGAAATAGCATGGAAGAGAAAGACGGAAAAGTAAATAAAACAGCAGAGTTAGCTTGAGAAGAAGGAAGGAAGGAAAGAAAGAGAAGCGAAAGAGAGAGGAAAGACACAAAAAAGAAGGAGATAGGATTAGAAAACAGGTCAAGGCACAAAGGCTTGATCTGAAAGGAGAACAGTAACCAAAATTCATGAGACGCGGGTACACCAGGGAGAGGACAGGACCCACGAGCAAACCATAAACGGACATATTAGAAAGGCTAAACACAAGGATGTGAGAGGAAAGTGTAGAACAAAATAGAAGGAGGAGATATGATAAGTGAAGATAGATAAATTAAAGCAATAAACGGTGGAAGAGGAAAAACATTGATAGGAGAAAAGGCATTAGCTGGCAGTTTCCATGGTGGACGGTGTGATGCACATCAGGTAGTCTCGAAGTTTCTGCGGATCATCATATGACTTGGTGCGACCGTTGTGTGTGATCTTACAGAAACAGGGATGAAGAATTCCATATTGAATATTAAGTTGTCTCATCGTGGGGCGAAGGTTCAGGAATTCCTTACGTCGAGCATTTGTAGCAGAAGAGAGATCTTGGGAAATGAAGATGTTGTGGCCAGACCACTGTAGACGACGTTTGGTCCTGGCAGCTTTTAGAACAGCCATGAGTTCTGTGAATTCCAAGAATAGCATAATGATTCCACGTGGTTTGGATGCGTTGGAATTGATACGCCCAAGGCGATGCGCTCTCTGGATGTTGAGAGGATGAGTCGATGGGGAGAGTTCCAAAAGTTCTTGAAGAAGCTTCCGAATAAAAGAGACCATGTCAGACCCCTCCAAATTTTCCGGAACACCATAAACGCGTAGGTTGTTGCGTCTATTTCTATTTTCCAAATCCTCGGTGTGTAATTTGAGTTTGTGGATTTCTTGTTCCAAAAGTGGAATCTTGTTTGAGAGGTCTTGTACATCGCTGACACGTTGCTCTAAGTTCAAAACCTTATTTTCCATGACCACCCAGCGCTCCTCAATCTGCTGAAGTTTAGCATTAGTAGCAGACATAAACGGTTGAAGACCACGTACCTCGTCAAGGATGGAATCCAAAACAGGATTAGTCGAAGAGTTTATGGGGGAGGGTGGATCATTCTTATGTCTTTTGGGTTTTGTACCTGTTTGCGCTAACTTCGGTGAAGTGGAGATATTTGCCATGATGCTGGATGAAACAAAAAAGCTTTGTCCAGTAATGCTGTTGACTATGAAATAGAGCGTGAACGCCCAAACGTGAAAAGGGGCACACCTTGTGGCAAAAAAGAATGTACTGAGACACACTATTTATCAGTGTGCGAGTGAGGAAGTAGCCACACGAGGACAAACAGGAAGCATCCACTAATTCCGAGGCTTGATATTGTGGCAAACCGACATGGCGATATGGAGTATCAGATTAAAAGAAGCACAGCGCCAAGACATTCATATGTAAACATATATAGCGCATTAAGGAATTGAAGGAGACTGGTGGTCACTAGAGGTGAGAAGAGCAAAAAACCTGTAGAGGCGCTGAGGCATTCATCACAGTCGTCGAGCAAGAGGAGGAGGTCAGGCATCCAGAGGCACAAAATGGCGGTCGTTCCACCTCAGAGAGAAAATTGCGCTTATAAAATGAAAAGCGGCAGTAGCATCGATAGTGAAAAACAGATCACAGCAACTCAATAATGAAGTAGGGTAATGTACAAAAATGTTGCCAAAGTAGCGTCAGAGCGAAGGGGGAAAGAACAGGAACATTGCAGAGAAAATATCCGGATCGACAGCATACAAAATGGCGGCCATTCACGTTGCGCAGTGAAGGAATATTTACCCAAGCAAATTGTCACTGATAACAAGGTCTCTCCGGTCGGTAAATAGCTTCATTGCGGAGTCCCCACCTTCCGATGATGATAGTTGTGAAGAAAACCGCTCGACAAGCGGTTTTGCTGATTTCTCACGGCATCCGCGGAAAGTCCGTAGCGGAGCTCACGGAGAACACGTCCTCTATCGCCGGCGCGCAAGCCACGCCCCCCGGGTGTAGACATTCTTAACCCTTAAAGGTGCACTTAATAAGCACGCTGATGGAGTAAGTTCCTGGTCTAGTGGCATTTGCCACGTGCAGATGCGCTGGGGTTTTAAATGGAAAGTGAGGAAATCGGTTCGTGCAACTCGTGTATGGAGGTGGAGGAAGCACCTAAAGTCTAAGAGGTAGGTGTCAGGATAGTTTCATTGCTGTTGTCGTTTTACTTGGAGCAATAGTCAAACTATACTCTAGAACGGGCAAACATCAGTATCGGCCTGACCAGGGTAGGGGCGGACGAACATTTCTTTTGCATTTTATTTAATCTGCGTATTTGCAAGAGCAGGAGGAGCGTGTTTTAAAATGGATGTTGTATTTTTCATTTTATGCCAGACGTTTATGAGCTACGGGCTCGTCCTGGTAATATAAGGCCCTCACTCGCTGGAACAATACTTTATAAATGCTAAAGGCCAACTGGAAAGCATCAAATGGGTAACTGACTGACTTTGTTATGTCTATTTCTTTCTGTCTCTCACTGTGTACATTCCTACCATTTTTTCGTCACCGCCGTAAGCCGTGCTACCGTCCTGAGTCGTGTTCAGTCCTATTGCTACAATATGTATACATGTGGGGAACATAGATAGACACCTCCATTTTGAGGGCTGACCATGAATCTGGGATCTGTTTTTCAGTGAAGAGGAGGTTGTAATGCACATTAGGAAAATGATGGTTGGTAGAGATGGCAAAATTAATTGTTATGATATCGGAGTTTTAAATAAGGGAGCGCTCTCTAAATTATGTATGACTCTGGTTCTAACGAAAAAATAGTTTTCCCTCCTTGTGAATACACATGTATGTTCTCTTTAGTAGCTGGATAATTGACGGTGGTATGACATTTACCCTTCCGTTCTGACCTGGTTGTTGTGGGGGTGCACATGACAAATTTAAACTCACGGTGAAGTTTCCACTCTAATAATGAGAAGGCTTGTGCTATAGATAATTCTAGCTTTATTCTTTCAGGACTTTTTAAATATTGCCAGTTTGTATTCCTGAGACAGATTCTCATGATGGGGGCCTCATTGTTTATGCACTTTCTCTTGCATGTTCTCACTATGGTGCATATGTAGTGATTTGAACTATGGTAACACTAACGGGTAGCAGTCATCCTGCTGATACATGTATAAGAAACTATGGGCCTCATTTATGAGAAGTGGCTCAATCCTGCGTGGAAACTGCAATGCGTCACTTTTCATTGCGCCCCCCTTTCGACATGCTGGATGCGTCATATTTACAGTATGACGCATCATGTCGCAAGGAGTTACAGATACATCAGTTTTTCTGACGTATCTGTAGGCATAAAAATGACGCATTGCTGGAGTGTGTCACAAAAGTTATGCAACTCCATCAATGGGTCATTTCACATGGGCAAGTCCCATTTCAAATGTGCCTGCGTCAGTCTTATGCCTACTGTGAGGCAGGCGTAGGATATTGACGCATGCGCTTCCTAGAAGTAACACAGTGAAATCTCATAGAGTTCACTTCGTCACTTCTACGAGGCTAACTTGCGTAGAATGCCCACCCTGCATACATTATATCTGGGGCAGGTATAATATGCAGCAGGGGTTTACAAAGTGACACATCTACCTAGATGCGTCACTTTGTAAATATGACGCAACATGGTGCATTTTTTACCCTGCTGGTGCGTCACAAAAAGTGACGCACCCGCAGCGCAAAAGTGGCGCAAGGGCCGATAAATAAGCCCCTGAATATGTGCAGGTAATTAATTGAAATTATCAGTATGACACATCATGAGGCATGATGTGGATGTGGTGCACGTGGGTGTTGTGAGAGTCCAATGGCTGTGACTGTGATATCTTGATATATCATCTTGGAAGCTTTGCTCCTTTTAAATAAGGTTGGAACATATCCAGATCATGTTCGCTATCCATAATAACATGTATGGCAATGATATATTCTCTGTTGCTTGGTGGAATTCCCTGTTTGTCCAGCTGATGTGTTTGATATATGTATCATTTTGATATGGTCTTGAAGAAGGTGGTAAAGTAAATATAGGCTAGCTAAGGTTAAGAGAAGTAGGAGACTCAGAGCAGTACGTCAAATAAGGAGAAACTTTGTTTTCCTTATAAAGCCCTCACCCACCGACCTAGTCGTGGCATGTTTCATCATCGGGCCCACCGCAGTGGCACCGAATGTGCCCCGGGTGTGCTCCAACGCCAGGTGACTGCAGAACTGGCATGTTGCTGCGTGTGCAGTGAGTTGGGTGAGAAGGGTGAAGTTTAAAAGCTATACAGCTGGTCCCAGTACCCGAGGGTAAAATATTTTAATGAACTGGGTCTCTGTTAGTGGATAAAAGGCAAGTAGACGTTAATTGGAGTGCTAATTATGACCTCCAGCGTCTAGTGTGGTCTACATGTTTCAGCCAGTGCCTTATAGATTTTATAATGGCTTTCCTCAGGACCGTTTTAATATGTGCAAAACGTGCAGATTCCCTCAAGCTTGATCAGTTTTGTCTTGTAACAAGCTTCATGGGTCGCCTGGACCTATTCGTCCTTCCTAACGGGCGCCGCGGAAGGACGAATAGGTCCAAGGAGGAACCAGACTGCAACACTCTTTCTCTGCCAGGCGACCCATGAAGCTTTTTATAAGACAAAACTGATCAAGCTTGAGGGAATCCCCCTCTAACAGTTATAGCGCCTTAGTGTGCGCTTCACTTAGCCTAAAGATAACACAACCACTATAATTTAATTTTTATTATTTAATCTGCACGTTTTGCACATATTAAAACGGTCCTGAGGAAAGCCAGTATAAAATCTATAAGGCACTGGCTGAAACATGTAGACCACACTAGACGCTGGAGCTCATAATTAGCACTCCAATTAACGTCTACTTGCCTTTTATCCGCTAACAGAGGCCCAGTTCATTAAAATATTTTACCCTCGGGTACTGGGACCAGCTGTATAGCTTTTGAACTTCACCCTTCTCACCCAACTCACTGCACACGCAGCAACTTACCAGCTCCGCAGTCACCTGGCATTGAAGCACACCCGGGGCACATTCGGTGCCACTGCGGTGGGCCCGATGATGAAGCATGCCACCGACTAGGTCGGTGGGTGAGGGCTTTATAAGGAAAACAACGTTTCTCCTTATTTGACGTACTGCTCTGAGTCTTCTACTTCTCTTAACCCTAGCTAGTCCTTATTGATACATACATATAACCCAGGGGATACGGTCTAGCCTATCTAGTCCTCTCTCTCTCATTGATTAAAGCAGCAGCAGAGTAAATATAGAGCCATCAAAACCTCTGTTGACTGCTGGTCTGTCCGGTACCTAGCCCCAACACCAGAAGGACAGAAGAAAATAGACTCCTCTGGTGTATAGAAGATGTTGTCTTTTCCGGACTGTTGTCTAAGGAGTGTGAGGTATGTGGCATGAATGGTTTGTCAGAGAAGAGTGTGGAGAAGAAGGGACAAATGGGAATGATTGCTTTTGAGGAAATAAATGTTCTTTTAAATGATGAAAATAATTGTCCTTAGCTCGACAACAGATGAAATTCATGATAAATGGTCGGTTAGAATTTAAATATATGTAATAATATGCAATGGACGTGATTTAAATCATAAAAAGTGAGTCGAAATTAATATGTTGAAAAGAATAAAAAATATATAAAGAAAAAATAAGAAATATGTTAAAGAAAGCATAGAGTGTGATGTGGGTTTGTGCTAGTAGGATTCAATCCTGTGTGACAGTATATTCAGGCTGGTAGGACCAGGGCCTGCTTTAGCGCTGGTGGCGCCCGGTGCGACAGCGGCTGTTGGAGCTCCCCCCCCCATCCTCGGTGGAGGTGGTGACCTCCACAGATTCCCTCACCACCATCTTTTAACAGTGGTCCTCAATTCTCCATAACCACTCTCTTTCAGATGCATTTTATTAGACATATAGCACCACTCATACCAGTGTGAGCACTTTGAATCACAATCACATTACATAGAGACAATCAATCAGACTTGTGTAAATCAGCATATAGGAAATATTAAATAAGCCAAAGGCTACAAGGTGTAGGAGTCGCATGTCATCCATACTAGTAGGCAGTTCAGTTTAGGAGTGCTTGGTCTGGGGAAGCACAAACTCAGAATTGAAAACAGAACACTGTAGTTGGGGGTTCTTTTTTAATAAAAATTGTATTTCTAAATTTCTACCCAAATGAAACATTTTTGCAACATTAATTTATGCTATAATGTATACTTTGCAGTGTGTATGCAGTTCCTTGATGACAGTTAATAATTCACTGTTGTATATTAGGATTTTAACTTTTATACTGCAAGTTACAAAAGGATCTCTCTGACAAAAGCAGTAACCCTTTGACCTATTTACATTATATGCACTTTGTGACCAGCATGGTACACATTCTTTGCAGTGGGTATAATCTTTCTGCTGTTTTATGACCAGTCAAAACCTCAACTAGACAAAACTGCAATCTTTCTCTAGGAAGAACATTAATCACTAGAGTTATCTTGACATTTTCATTGTTGCCTGGAAATTGCTGGAGGCAAGGAAAGAGGCAGCAGGTGCTTTTAAAAGCCAAAATAAACTTGCAAACACTGCACCCCCTCAAGTCAGCACCCGGTGCAGTGGCATCAGTTGCACCGCCCTTCAGCTGGCCCTGGGTAGGACCCATATCTTGATTGTCTTTTCCTTCCCCCCCCCAGTCCTAAGCCTGTACTGTAAATTAATATTTGTGGGGGGTCCCTTTTGTGAATTATGCTAGACCAGCCAGTATCCTTCATGTCCTGGAGGTAACTCCCCTGAGAACAGAGGTAGAGTGCTATCAAAAGGGAAGCTTTTGCGGTGCTCTGAGCACTAAAGAAGTTGAGGCCGAATTTGTTTGGCGCTCACTTCTTGATTCAAGCAGATCAAAGTACCCTCAGGTGCTAATGCAGATGAGAGGAAAGAATCCCAAACTGCTGAGGTGGTCCATTTCCTTAGAGGGGATAGACTTTAAGGTGGAGCAGTGACCAGGGGTAGAAGACTCCAATGCTAACGGTCTATCTAGGTTTTTCTGCCTTAGTAATGAGGACTACCTGGAAGCTGGGTAGAACCTCCTCACTTTCAGAAGGGTGGACACATGTTAGACCTGACACGCTTTGTTAGTATTTCCCTAAACTTTTTGCGTTTTCCTCATGGGTTTTGCTTTTTCTCTTTTTGCAACCTTAGGGAATTGGGCACTTTTTTATTGTAAAGGTAGTGTGGAAGTGCATGTGCCCTTTCCACACACTTTCGGAAGTGGTGCTTACCTGATGTTTTTAAAACATGTACCCAGCCATTCATTGCAGACCTATGTGTGTTCACTTGCACCAATGGTGTGTTTAAACAAATGTCAAAGACTATTGTGTGTGCGCAATTGCACTTATGCTCATGTTGGCCTTTCTAAACCACTGGCAAATTGTCAGGGACCTTTCACTACCACTAGGGCATCCCTGAGTTTAGTCTTAAGGGGTGAAGAAGGTGGTAAGTGAAAGACAAGGCAGTTACATATGTGTGCTCTCTGCCCAGGTAGTGAAGAATATCCCTGTGTGTTCACTAACTATGAGGTTTAACTTTTTATTGTATCTTAGGCTTGTTTTAGAATGTTTATATTGAGAACATTATGATTGAAGTGTTTTGTATTGGGGGTTCTAAGACAGACAGTTGACGGACCTACACAGAGGCGGCAGCTGCTCTGCTCCGATGGCCCAGCCAGATGAAGAATAAAGAAGTTAAACCGACCTACTACGTGCTGCCTCTTTTATTCATCACCATATCATTTATGGCGATGAGGATGGGATACGAACCCGCGCGTTCAGATTGTACAGGGGAGTCAACTTTGAGGCGCAGTGTTCGAGTTAAGCAAATCCCTTTTAGATATAGGAAGTAATTCTTATTCTCTTTATTGTTCTCTTCTTTTCTTCGATAGGTGTATTTCTTCTTTTCTTCTTGTTTCCTCTTTTCTTCTGTTTCCTTTTTGTTTTTATATTAAGGGAAGTCCCATGTAGTGTCTTAGGCTTGTTTTAGAATGTTTATAATGAGAACACTATGATCGAAGTGTTCTGTATTGGGGGTTCTTAGACAGACAGTTGACTGACCTACACAGAGCCAGCAGCTGCTCTGCTCCGATGGCCCAGCCAGATGAAGAATAAAGAAGTTAAACCGACCTACTAAGTGCTGGGTCTTCTATTCATCACCACACTCTTCCCATAGGTTAACATGGCGGAATGGTTGAAATTACCTCAAGCTGCAATAGTGGCTGACATTGGAGTAGCCTCATAATGCTTCCTATCATTGGATTCACAAAGACAAACCATTCTCCTGTGGTTAAGAGGGATCTGTCATTAATAGCTTATGAATGCCACTATTAGAAAGGTATTAACAACCGCAAAGGCAATTGTACTCAAAAGAACCAGAGGCTTTAAATTATTTTCTTATAGCATGTGGTTTTTTTCAGACATTAAGTTATATATTTGAGGGAAAAAAAGCACAATAGCAAAGTTCAGAGCCTGGTAGCAGGTAGTCAGAGAAGATTTAACACTGGAATCGTGCACACTTAGTGATATAACAACAACATGATTACAGAAACACAGTCATGTACATTAGTACAATAACAACCAAAACACAAAGGTTTTCAAAAACAAAATCAAACAATCTCATAAAATATCATAACACTCCTTCCACTCAAACAATTGGGTATTAGAGTTGGTTTGGTATTGGTGATGACTTATCGACCCACTATATAATATGGGGCCTCATCAGGACCAGAATGTTTGAGGGAAACCCGGTAAAGTCAGGACACAGCCCAACATGCATATAACCAAAAAGTGCCCACAGACCCGTTCTGCCCCCTATACTATGGATGAACTTCCTGAGTAGTGGCCAAGCCCCCATTTGTCAACTGGAACCTAATTAGCCCTGCCACCTACACCCACCTTCTTCTCTGGGACCCTGATTAAGTGAAACTCAGACATTGAATGGCCTAGAATCCAGGGGAAGGATTTCTTTATCTCTAGCCCATGGGTGTAGGGTGGTACGGGTTAGCGGAATGGTGGAGGAGGGCTTAGGCCACCAAGTCTGCTAGTGCATCATCCACTGACCTGCCCGAGACCGTGTCACCACATTAGGGTGCTGTATGCATGTTTGTGTGCGAGTGTACTTCATACGGGCCTGCCTGATATCCATGCCACTGCAAATTGGTGCTAAATGTGTGTGTGTTGACGTGACTGGCTGTTATTACTTACACAGCACAGCATTGTTGCAGAATACATTGATTCCTTGATAAAAGAATATTACATTTGACATTGGTTTTTACCTGTGCGACCGTGGCTCACAGTGCTTCCTAAAACTGTTGTAATTATCTCTGTGTACATATTTCGAATAGTGTTGTGATTCAAAGTGCACCCTATAACTGTGTGGTATTGAATTATAATAATTCCTAGAGTGGGCTTCAGTCTGACAATGTTTTGCACTGCATAAGGGTGCTGAGGGGTAGAATAGGATCTTTCCCAAGTGTGCATATTACTGATGTCGTTTTAACATGTTTGGGCCTAGTACTGTTAGTTATATTTCTAAAAGTGATGTATGCCCAGAAATACATAATGTTCATGTTGAGTTAATTAATGTGTTATTTACATACATCATGCATGAATTCTCTTCTTTGATGCTCAATGTATTTATTGTGTGAGAATGCTATGCCAATGTTTTACACATTGCCTCTGTGATAAGCCTGACTGGTCAGTGCCAATCTACCCAAAGGTGACCATGGGTTATACAGTGGTTGTAATCATCTGCCCCTGATTGGAGTGGTAGGATCTGCCTGGTTAGGGCCTTGCCTCAGCCAAACAGAACGTGCGAGTTCCAGCAGTCCTTATCGTTTTGCTGGAGCAAGGTGACAGGAAGACATCCTCTATTCTATATTGGGCAGTATCGGGAAGACTATTTTGCTGTGTTGACGCACTTTAGCGTCAATATTCAACCAGCATCTTGCCTGAACTGAGATTTTTGCTTGTATCTACTCCATATGCACTGAAGTTTATCATGCTATGTGCTTTGTTTTGCTGCCAGCTCCGTTGCCACAACTCTTTAGCTCACAGCAAACACTTGCATTATTTTAGGTGCAGGCCCTCCTGATATAGTGGCTTAACTGTGAAAAGTGATTTTTACTGGTCCCATTCAGAGCAGAAACAGCATATTACTTTGCACCCTCTTCATATTAGAAGGACTCTCAGTTAATGTATCCTGCATTTATGGGGAGGACTTTGAAGCTGAAGGATAAATCGCCACCTCTTCTACCTTCTGTCAAGCTCTACTTCTGCATCCAGATCTCCTTTTAAGAAACACTCCATTTCAGTGAGAAGACTACTGAAGGACTTAGGTTCATCAGAATACCCCCTATTTTCACCTTAGATGATGTCATGGAAGAAATAAGAGCCCCGAAACCCTACATTGTAAAAACGAATCACTCCCTGATGCGCATTGAGGAGAAATGGTCTACGCATGATCAGCGCATAACGGCTAATGAACAGAGGATCAGCGATGTGGAGGACTCGATTCCGGTGGTATCTCAACTAACAAAGGAAATATGGTTGCTCAAAAGGTCTACTGAAGACTTGGAAAACAGAAAGAGGAGAAACAGCTTATGGCTCTACAGATTTCCGGAAAATTCAGAAGGGTCCAACATGATTTATTTTCTGCAAAAGGTCATTCCTGCTATTGTGCATCTGCCTGACCACAGTCTACTCAATATTCAAAGAGCTCACAATCTTGGTCCTAAATCATCTGCAAACTCTTCACACCACAGACCTAAGGGCATCATATCCTGTTCCAACAGCATACTGATTCAATGCATATTCTGTCTGCTGCCCACGAGACGGTCCACTCCATTTTTCTGGTAACAAGGTTTTTTTCTTGCAGGATGTTTCTAATGGAACAACTGCAAAAAGAAAAAAATCAGGATCTGAGTCCACAACTGAAAGCCATGAACCTTAGATAAAGAATTGCTCACCCATGTTTTTTTCAAAATAAGTTATAAGGAAAATTCTTATACTTTTAGAGATCCAGCTAAACTGCAGGACATTCTTCATGAACATCATCTTGAAGATATGGAAATTGTTACTGCTGCAAAGACTTGATTGTTATATATGCTTGTCTGATATACTTCCTGAATTACATATCTTCTCCCATTTAGGAATTGTTCATCCCTGGTATGTGTACTCTATATAAACCATATATTTTTCATTGTTTTTCAGCCCCAGTGTATTATCTGGCATGCATGTCCCATCCCAGTACATATCCCAACCTCATTGTGCATGTTGTTCCCAGAGCATTTCACTTCTCATGGTTCATGGTAAGTTTCTTATTATGTTTTTCATCCTTTAGTATTTACCTTCCTATATATTATCTGATTTTATTTAGCTTCTATATGCTTCTGTTCCTCTCTCAAATGGGGATCGCTAATTTGTTTGGTGTTCATTGCGTCCCCTTTCATGTTTGCCAGAGCCGAGTCTGGGTGTATCTTCTTTAGGTGCTTCACACTCTTCTCATCCCTCGGAATGATTATTTTCAAAAGCAAGATACTTTATGGAAATGGGTCTATTTCTTCCATTGCTGCCTTTATAGTTCTTTTGCAAATACCTCCTGCTTTTCTTTCCATTTACTTCACTATCGCTCATGCTCTTTGTATTCGCCGCTGAAACTTCCTGCGTGCAAATGCTCATGCCTCTATTTATCCCTAATGTTCAGATATGAATTTGCCTCACAATCTGGAAAGTTAAAGGTGTGAAAAATCTGAACAAATGCCAGTGAGTTTGGTCTCATCTGTCTAGATTGCGCTGCTAGCTTGAATTGCTTAAACAAAAACATCTTACCAAAACTGACATCATCAAGCTAAAAAGAAAATGGGTGGGCAAACTTTTGTTTTCCTCTTCTGTACAACATTAAAATGGCATAGCCATTCTATGCCATGAAAGTTGAAATATTTCCCTTGTTTCCCAGGAAAGTGACAAAGAAGGTGTGTGGTTTTTGGTACGACTCAATATTAATAGTATCATTTTCACGATTCTTAATGTATATGCCCCACAAACTCTGACTCTATGTGTTTGAGGCATATTTCACAATTAGTCACGCAAAACATTACTGACAACTTCATTTTAGAGGGTGATTACAATCAAATAATTTTCTAGATCGTCATTCATCTATGAGATTTCTCTCTCAACGACATAGGGTCCCATTAGGATGGCCATCCTGTCGTGAAAGGGGAACGCCTGCCATAAGTGCAGGGGTCCCTTGGGGGCATTAGGATGCGCCCGCACAGTGGTGGGCGCATCCTGCATTCCTGACCTTGTGGCTGGCGGTGCACTCATGGAAGTGCACAACATGGCAGGGCCGCATGGAACTTCTGGGGGGTACCATAGGTCTTCCCCTGTGTGCACCCCCCACCCTGGGGGCCCGCAATGGGCCCCCAATGGCGGAAAATGCCTGCCCTTCTGTGGCGGCGAAACCGCCATGGAAAGGCATATCCCCGAACACATGCTAATATGAATGGCGGTGTCTCCCATACACCGCCACCATTTTAGCTGCTTTTCTGCCCGGTCCAGTCTGCGACTGGGCGAAATCCGGCGGACGGTCTTTACATCCGCCGGGGTCCCGCCCGACATGGTTATCTGGCGGGGGAATTTGGGAGCGGGCGGTGGTTTTTAGTAGGGGTGGGCGGACATTTCCGTTCCACCCATGGAATGGGTGAAGATTTGCCCCTTCCGCAAAGAAGTCGGAGAAACGGGGAAAATCTCCGCACACTGGGGCGGCGGAACGGAAGTTGGCCGATCGCCTCCCGCCCGCAATATTAAACATTTATTAAAGCCTAAAATAAGATTTAATAACACTTACCTTATCTTCCTGGTCTATTGCACCTTCTTGTTGAAACTGCGCATGCGTGGGAGCCTGCGCATGCGCATTTCTGGCGAGATGTAAGCATGCCCCGGCCGACTTCCTCCATTTGGTTTGGTTGTGCCCCGCCTGCGTCAGTTCTGGGGGTCCATTGAAGAGGAGCTAATGGAGGTATTGGGCTGGGAGGTTCCTCACAACCCACGTCACTCCTTGCTGGGGATCACTAATGGGCTGGACGGGTCCAGTAATGATAAGTTGTTTTTCAACACGGCTATGATGGTGGCCAAGCGGGACATTGCGGCGGCCTGAATAAGCCCTGATCCACCCACTCTGGAGAGGTGGCGAAGAGGGGTGGACTGGTGCGCGACACAGGAGAAAGCCCTTTATAAAGCTAAGGGATGCGTTAAGAAATACCGTAGAGTGTGGGGGAAGTGGTTGGGGAATGTGGAGGTTCTAGCTTAACCTGATTCAAATTCCATCGATGTACTTTTTATGGGGAACGTGATTGGGGGGTACGGTGCTTGTGCGAATGAACTCAGACTTGTGATTTTTGTGTACTTGCTGAATTGTTCTTGTGTTTTAAAAATCAATAAAACTTGCTTATCAAAAAAAACAACTATGGAAAAGGAATGTGGTACTCTTCTTAAAATTAACACAAGGTACTATAGGGGATGTAATAAAACTTGGACTTTGTTAGCTAACTATCTTAAATGTAGGAAAGAAAAATCATCTATCGCTTCAATCACCAATCAATCTTGAACTAAATTCTTTTGTGACTTGCACATTGGTATATGCTTTGTTGACTATTACCAAACACTTTATACCCCTGTAGCCCTCTGAGGATTCCATTACCTTATTCTTTTCACATGGTTGAACTTTACCTACCAATTTTCAAAATTATTTTTCCTTAAATTATTCAAGTTAATTTCTCATTGAACAAGTCATCTGGTTCTTTTACGGAAGCTATCATCTATATCATTCCAAAAACAACAGCACTCCCTCTCTATGCAAGATCTATTGTGTCTTAGCACTCATTGATACTGACTGTACAATCCCTTAAATATTTATGCTGGATCTAGTTGATGTGGAGCGATCCAGTTTTGTTAAAAATAGGAATATCATGGAATATGTGCTGATCATTTTGAACATCCTCGGTAAAGCAGCTAAACTTAATCACTCCCTGGCAGCGGTGGCCCTAAATGCAGAAAAGGTATTTAATCAAGTAGATTGGAATTATCTAATGTACGATCTCCACTGGCATGGGTTTGGCTCTCAATGTTTTCAATTAATCTCCTTGCCATATTCCTTCCAATTCTCTTCTGTTTTGGTCAATAGTATCCAATCCTCCTACTTTCCCCTCCATAGAGCCACCTGCAGGGATGCCCTTTATCACCCATGCTTTTTATACATGTACTTGAGCCTTTTTTGTATAAGTTGAAACACTCTGAAACCATTTTCGACTTTCAGCTGAGTAAGGTGCACATTAAATTTAGAACTTAAGTGGATGACATCCATCTTTATATCTCTAAACCGGAAACATCATTCCCTCACTTTTTGAAGTAGCTAGTGCATGTTCTGAAGTCTCAGGTTACAAACTTAACATAAATAAATCCGAAGTGACGCCTTTGAATAAGTTCTGTTTGGGTCTCTCCTGGAACCCTGGTAAGGTCCAATGTATAGGTATTGCTTACCGCACAAATCTCAGCGATCCCTAGCACTGTAATGTGGATGTTCCATTTTACAAAAATGTCCAAACTGATGTATGGTTTGTCCCCTTTTTTTTTTGTCATGGTTTGGTCGGTTGGCTACTATTAAAATTATACACTTCCAATTATTAATTTCTATCTTATGACGCTACCTATCAAAATCCTGGCAAAATACGTTACAATTATTGATAGACTATTATCTGAGTTTTTATGGAACAGGAAACCTTCTCGTATTTCTTTGCATCGCCTTAAATTACCAAAATCTGTTGCAGTGTTTAATTTCCCTAACTTCTCTTGTTGTCATAAAGCTTTTGGTATCAAAATTTTTTAAAATAGTTTTCTTAAACTCTCAGGCCTTCCACCCAAATTATGGTTTCAGCTGCAATTAGCTTTATTTCTTCCTTTTCTCATACCCACATTATACACATGTTATAATTACCTAAATCCCTGATACCTAAAGTTATATCTCACTCTTGTATTCTCTTCAAGCCTTACGTATTATCTTGTCTCCCATTCACTGGCAATCTCCAGAGTCCTATTTGGTATAAAAAAGGCTGCTTGCAAACCGCAAACCATTATTTTAGCAGACTTGGTTAAACAACGGTATATTCACTGTTTTTCAAATGATTCAACATCATAATTCCATTTGCAACTCTTTCCTTTAATCTCTCTCAGAAATCTCTCTTACATTACCAGACCCCAGATTCACTTTCAGTCCTTACCTTGCTGTTCCTCCTTAACCCTTCCACTGAAGGTGCTTCTCTGCAATCCCTACTTAGAGGAACACTTCATACATCCAATGCCTCAATAAAATAGAGAACATGGGTATCTCCTCCTCTAGATAGGCCAAAATCTAAATTAGAGGGGGGTGTGGCTTGGAGAGCCATCATGGTGGAAGCAGCCGAACCAGGCTCCACGTGTCCACTCCATAATCTGGCATTAATCCTACCCAGGGGAGATACATCAGCAAAGCAAGTGATCCTGATGAAGGAATGTGTCGCATTTCCTGATGTTTAGCAGCTGTAGAGCTGCAATAAGAGCCATAATCTGCAGGTGGCTGTTGGCGAGGTGTAGGCCGGGTCTCCCGTCCAGCGCCCGGAACACAGAGGAGCGGTGCCGCAGTATAGCTCAGGCTGGGACACTGGCCAGAGGTGAGCTGCTCAGAAGAGGTCATGCAATTTACGACACCTGGTGCCCCTGCACACAGGATCCGGAGGCCACCCCGGCTGGGCGCCACAGAAGAGCCTGCCCCTCCCCCCGTAGCCCCGCCATTTGTCAGGGGAGGCCTAGGCCGAGACCTCCCTACGGACTAAAGCTGTGAGGACCCTGAGAAAAGACTACAGTGACGCACTAGCCTTTCCCACCATCTGGGGTGTGGGAGTTGGGCAGGTGGTGGCCCCGGCCCCCACACAGACCTTGCTGAAAACGAGGGTTGAGAGTTGCCCAGGCCGTCATCGGCCACCTGTGCTTGGTGCAGCAGCGGGACCGGGGGCTGGGCTGAAGCCCTGGAGGTGAGCATCCCAGTGAAGTGTAGAAAGTCATCATTACCCAGCACCCCCCACATAGTTCTCCCGGCAATACTGACCCCACGTAGAAGAGGGGCCCATCTCCTTCTCCTTCTCGGAGCACCATTATATACGCAGCGGGCCTCGGCTGGGGCCATCCTTCTGATCGTGCCGCCGGGACTCTTGGCGCAACTGGACATATACCTTCATCACTGTTGGAGGTGGGGGAGCCGGCTGGGGGTGACTGCGGCCCCCGCACTGACCCAGCTGATGATGAAACCTCAACTATCATCCTTTATCCCTTGGTGTTGTGCCCCGTCTAAGGCGACCAGGGAGAGCATCGTACAAGTATGCTCGCCGCGGTCCGTCGGCAGGAGTGCATCGACCAAAGCGGAGTTCTCTTTACATGGCATACCAGCACCTGGAACCCAGTTCCTCGCCTTGACCGCAGCCATACCCCGAGGCATGACGCACCTGTTGGGGCCATCATAGTGCACGCTATGTGTGTGGCGTGAGTTACTGTCGGCCATACTATCTCGTAGCCTCTGGGTTGTCTTAATGGGGAGTGTATATATGACGGAGGTGGCTTGCCTCCCAACAAAATTGAGAACTGGTGTCCCGGAAGACCCCTGGAGCTCCCTCTGAACCTCTTGGGCCCGGTCCTGGACGTTTTGCGGGAAGCATTGTTGGCGGGCGGTCCGGCGAGTCTGGTCCCTTTATAGGGCCTCCTTGGCAAGCAGTTGTGGATGGCGGAAGTGGCTGAGCTAGGCTCAGTGCTGCTTGGGGCCTATGGTACACCTGGATCCGTGAGGACCGGTTGAGGTTGCTACCCCTGAGGTGAGACCCAGCACAGATCCCGCAGCTCTCTCCTGAATTGAAACCGTACCTCCCCCTATGGGAATGTAGCTTTGATACAAGCACCGGTAATCCCAGATTGGTTGTCACCTCCCTGACCTCATCCACAATGGGCAGGGACAAACCCAGTGGACCAATTCACTGCGCCTTCAGGGCACCTTGGACCAATTCACTGCACCCACCAGAGGTTCCACGTGGGGTAAGGGGGCAAGCTCACTGCCAGACAATGTGGCCCTCCTGGTGCCGATAAATGATGCCAGAGATAAGATGGACACCAAGACCGGACCAGTAGGGTCGGAGGTCTCATGTCTGCGCCAGGATCTCTGTATTGCAGTTGACCGCATCACAGAGGTGGAGAGGAGGGTTTCGACGGTCGAGGACACTGGCAGCTCTTCCAAAAAAGGTCAACAAACTTACAGTGGTGTCGCAGGAGCTGGCCTCCAGGGTAGAAGATGCAGAGGGCCGAGCTCGACGCAACAACTTAATCTTCGTGGGCCTACCGGAGGGCTGTGAGGGACCCTCCATGACCCGCTTCATTACCCAGTGGCTCACAGATCTTATGCAGTGGGATAAACTCTACTCGTGCATTGTGGTAGAGAGCGCTCACCAGGCACTAACCAAGAAGCTACCCCCTGGCAAAAATCCCAGACTGGTCATTGCAAAACTATTGAACTACGCCGATCGGGAAGCAATCCTGCAGTACGCCAGGACACATAAAGAGTAATTTCAACATGAGTCATGGCCCATAATGGTGTTCCCTGATTATACATGCTGGTCCAGCAGCAACGCCAGTCCTTCAAAGCGGCGAAGCGTAAATTACAAGACTTGAATCTGTAATATATGCTCTTATATCCAGCTAGGCTGAGGGTGATTTTCAACTCCAAATCTTTCTCTTTTGATACTCCAGAGGCCATCTTTGCGTGGACAGACGAACGTCCCAGTCTTCAACCACACTCACCACTGGAATGAGACTCATCCCATGGATCACAACAGAACAGACCTCGAAGGACTAAATCTAAGAGACGCCACAGATCAGGATCGAACTGGCAATCCATGAGTCAGGAGCGGTCCCCCTGAGTTCTACGTCATGCCTCTGGTGGCCAGCCGCATGATGTCATGGATTGCTGGTCACTTAGACTCTCTGAATACACATTCTTCTGGGTGGGCGTGAATGCCAGGCCATAAGACTACCAGGCCCGAGACACTTGGTTCTCCCCCTTGTTTCCACATTAAATGGGTGGCTAGGGAACCATTGGTGTAGGGGCTCTGGGTTCCCCCATTGGGGGCCCGGTGTCGGTGTGCCCTACACCATGACAGATGCTACTAGTTTATGGCAGTGTCAGGTGGAGGGTGGGGGGATATTTGGGGAATATAGTTTTAAGGTTCCTATTTTTCATGAAGACCTCTTGTCTAGGTTTCAATGTCTCCATTGCTGTGCCTCAGGAGATAAGGGATAATGGTGCTGGGTGATACAACCTCTCCAGGGGACCTTACAGTGGTTTCTTAGAATTTCCGGGGTCTTCAAAAGAAAGTCAAGCAAGGCGCGGTCGTACGTCAGGCCAAAAGGTACAGGGCTGATATTTTGCTCCTCTAAGAAACTCAGCTCCTAGGAACTAAAGCCCCCTGTCTGGCTCCATTTGATTTCTTTCATATTTATCATGCGGGGTTCACCAGGGGCTCACGGGGGATAGCCATTCTTATGCACCGCAGAGTCCTGTTTCAGTACATAGCCCACTGGATAGATCCCGGGGACAGATTCATATTCGTCACCCTCAAATTTCACAGTGAGCAAGTCACCATAGGCAGCATATATGACCCCCCCCCCCCGCCACTAGGAGCATCTTTTATCGACCAGATTTCTGGAGTCCGGGGGGAACTGCTGGAGGGTCAATCATTACTGGGTCTCACTAAGATGCACTAATAGGTATCAACCCTGGGCTGGGCGGACATCTGGCGGAAGTATAACCCCACTGATAATAGCTACACATACATGTCTGCGGTTCATGGGTCACAATCCTAATTAGATTACTTTTTCGTCCCTCGCATATTCCTTCATAGGTTCTCATAGATAACCCACCTCTCCCGCGGGCTCTCTGATCATTCCCCGGTCACTATAAAATTCCATACATGCTCTTGGAAACCCCCTTTTCGATGGCGCATGTCCCCCTGGCACCTTTGTAGTCCAGACTATCAGGTCGTGTTACATACAGAGATTTCCACATACCTGTAGGAAAATGTCTCTTTCTTCCCCTTCCTGTGCATTTTCTGGGAAGCCCTAAAGCCCACCGTTCATGGGGTCAAAATCAGTCATCGCATGACAGAAAAGTGTGCATGACAAGAGCAATTGGCGGCCCTTGAGTCACGCCTAACAGACCTCCCCTTGCAACTCAGCCTTGAACAAGGCCCTACTATGCGGCGTAATTTGCTGCAAGTGCGGCAAGAAATACAGCAATATCTAATGGGGGAGGCGATAGTCCCCACCATCCATGACTCAGAGGGAGCCTTGTGCTCATCACCAGAGGGCGTGGTCATGGAATTTGCACAGCATTTCACAGCACTTTACACACATCACAAACAGATCCCTGCCGCTCTCATAGTGGAAATCCTGGCAGATATGCCACCGCTGAAACTCAGTGACCATATGCACGAACAATTGGAGGCCCCAATGACAATAGACAAACTGACTGGGGCTATTAATGCCCTTCACCCGAGTAGGTTCCCGGTCTCAACGGATTCCCTACGGAATTCCTACTGCCGAACATGCACCTAATAGGCTCCCATCAGCTGGCGGTTGTCAGGCTCCTCCACACGAATCCTCAGGGCTGTGTTGATGCTCAAAAAGGGCCCACCTCTAGACAACCCCAAATCTGGCTTTAGGTGACAACGTAGACTTTTGGGGTAATCAAGCGGGGGAAAGAAAGGGAAGGGACTGCGGGGAGGGAGATCTGGGGAAGAGAAAAGAACACAGAGTAAGCAGGATATTCCCACAGATTACAGATGAAACACAACAATAATGGCTGTGGTGTGTACCCTCTCCTATTCCTCACCTGAAAAGCAAAATAAGCTGAGCCTAGATCATGGAAAAGGGCAGAAGGCAATGGCAAGATCACATCAATGCACTATGTTTGCAAGACAAAAGAATAAAGAACATCATGGAAATGAAACACAGTAGAAATTACAACATTATAGCGCACATTTCCAATATTGCTATGGCACCTACCAATGTGGTTGATGTGAGGTTTGTCGGCTAGCCAACAGTGACGACATACCCTCTGTGACCTCTCTCCTAGAGCAATATAAAACAACAAAAAAAGCAATAGCTTAATCCTGAGCTGAGAACAATAACCTCTTGTTCCTAGTTCATTCTCATGTGCAGATGAAACGTAATTAATTCACAATGTCATCATTTTCATCATGCCATGTTACATAAAAAAGTTTGTTTCCCTGGAAGGACACTTTAGATTAAATGAATGTAAGTGTATTTTGCCAGCAATACACTAATCTCAAATGTATGAGCAAAAGAGACTCCTTTGTGTGGGATCTATAAGCAACAGACCCCTCCCAACAGAGGAGTATGTGAGCCAGAAGTAAGAGAAAATAAACAAATGCTCCTCTGCACGAGACCGTCTACTTCGAGTCTCATCCAACAGAGGAGCGAAAGAACCAAGGAAAACCAATACAAAGTCTCCTCTGCAAAAGACCCAGAATTAGGTCTCCGCCAACAGAGAAGTATACGGGCCAACGATAACAAATGCCTGTGCAGTGTTACCTCCGTGGAGACAGGAGAAACCCGAGTCTCCAAAACCCCAATCACATAGGACGAGGAACGACTTTCAGGTCATTCGGGCAGGGATTAGGCAATCCGGAGGAACCGTGCATAAGCACTCTTACCGCCATACAAGGAATGAAGAATCACCGAAGGAGCCTGCCGTAACTTCAGATCTGGAATTATCGGTGCCGCGACATCCCAGCACTCACCTCTAAATCCTGGTTCCGGGTTTGCATAACGTCACGTGCAGCATGACCTGCAAGTGCTGCTGGGGATTGTAGTTTATGTGTATGGATCGTCCCGAACACCGTTTTGCCGCAACAAAGGCAGGCAGTGATTTACCCGCAGCCGGGAGACCATGACAGCGGTGATGCAGTGGGCCATAGATCTAAACATGTTGCCCCAGGATTGGAGACCATTGCGAAGATCATTCTGTTTCTCAAACTTGGACGTCCTCCTGAAGACCCTTCCTCATATCGCCCCATTACCCTCATTAACTTTGAGCCTAAATTATTGAAGAAAGTCTTTGCGTATCGCCTGCGCGCATGCGTCTCAGATTTGATCCACCCTGCCCAGTCAGGCTTTTTGCCCCAACGAGCTACCCGCCATAACATCCGGAGAGTACATAACGCCATAGCAGCAGCCCCGGCGCTGGGAAGGCCGGCCGCTATTCTATTGGCTGATACAGACACGGCCTTTGACTCTCTTAGCTGGGTCTACATCTTCCAATTACTTGAAGCAATTAACTTTGGTCCCCGCTTTATAGCGTATGTCCACTTGCTCTATACAAACTAAACAGCATTGGTCCTTTTAGCAGGGTGCCGCTCGGACCATTAACCCATCCAAAGAGGCACTAGACAGGGCTGCCCCCTGTCCCCACTGTTGTTTGCCTTAGCGGTCGAGCCTTTGGCAGCATGGGTCAGGAGCGACCCGGTGCTCCGTGGCTTCGACTGGTCTCAGTCGAGATTGGATCGCATTGCGTTGTACGCGGACTATGTACTGTTTTTATGACAGACCCATGGTTCGATGGGCCCGCATATTACAAATCCAACGTGACAGATGGTTTCAAGTATCTGGTCATTTTTGTGTCACCCTGCCCCAAAGCCTCCTGGATGCATAATGTCACTCCACTGCTCACGAGTCTGATCAGTAAAACGTCAATCTGGTCCTCTTTTCCCTTGTGTCTGTACGGGCGATCAGCCATCTTTAAGATTATATCACTGCCTCGGATTTTATATCCCCTTCAAAATTTCCCCTATGCTGTCCTGTGCGCCTGGTTTGCGCAAGTCAACACCATACAAAATAAAATTCTCTGGAACTGTGGGTCGATCAGGGTCGCACTCTGCACTTGCATGCAATCTACATACAGTGGGGGAATCGCAGCAGTGGACATGTATTCATATTATGCAGCATCTCATTTATTAGTGGTAAAAGAATGGTGGTATAACTCTCCAGCCGACCGACTTATGCAATGGAGCATGGGGCAATGGAAGGGACCACCCTTCTTCAGCTCCTTTATTAGGGCCGCACACCTGGATTTTTTGCCCCCGGCTGTAGAGTAGTGATACAGCTGTGGTGGAACTAAGTCTGAAAGATGTGTTGGAGCGGGACACTAACCCAAACAACTCCATTATGGCAGGGCACATACCTCCGTCCAGTTTCATCCCTGACGGGGTTCCAATGGTGAGACCTGGTGGGGATATCAACCCTTGGTGACATGATGCGGGGTGCAATGCTGAAATCCTTTCAGTAGCTACAGGTGGAGCACCAGTTACACAAAACACAATTTTACAAGTACCTTCAATTCCGCCATGCCCTGAACCCCCTGATTCACACACTTGAAGCCCTTTCGGAATTCCACCCCTTAGAGGGCCGTCTGCTGATGGGAGACTTGGGCCTACACAAGATTAAGCAAATATACCAGACATTGACGAGCCACATGCAGACAAGGCTTGATAAGACACTGCCTGCGTGGCAAGCTGACAATCCATTCTGACAAATGACGACTGGGCCAAAGCCATTGCCAGCCTACAGGGTGCTACGATGTCTACATGATACCGCCTGATACAGTTCAAATATCTCCACCGCGCATACTACACATGGGCCAGACTATGGCAGATGGGAGTTATCCAGTCCCCTACCTGTTTACGGTGCAGGAAGGAGGATGAAACGTTCTTAAATACAGTGTGGAGCTGCACGGCATTGCATCCCTTTTGGCATAGAAGTATGTCCTGACTTTCCTATTACGTAGCACTGATTACATTGGGGGAAATAAGTATAAGCAACATTTGTTGTTTTTAGCCTTCACTGTCGCCAAGCGTGATATCACCCAAATGTGGAAAGGTACATCTCCCCCGACTATGGGTAAATGGAAAACTAACTTGCCAGATGCTTAGGGGCAGAAATGACAGTATTCTTAGCTCAGGGCTGCCCCAACAAACATAGGAAAATCTGGACCCGATGGGTGTCATATCGCAGAATAGAACTCCTCCCCATACCATCCCCTAGGTGATTCCCCTATCCCAATGATCGCTGACTGGACCATTCCGATTTGTATAATAATCGATTGATTTGCTAATGTATCATATGCATATGTCTTGAGACCTAGTACTGTCAGCAGTTTGCTTAAATTATGCAACCTGCATGTTTGGCAGCCTTTAGAACATAATCTAAATGTTGTAACTCCTGCAATATTTGTTGTTTTTTGCCTCCTACAGGTCATTGTAGGGCTGACACCCAATTTTCAATAGAATAACAAAATAAAATGTGTTAAAAAAAATCTAAATTAGACAATTTTTGGGACTCAGACTTGCACTCTATTTGTCCTACCACACTTTGGCAGACAATATGGGAGAATATCCACTCTACAGTATGTCCTGTCAACCTTACCCAAATGCTTTATTATCTCTATAACAGATATACTGTACACCTGAACTCTTGTTTAAATTCAAACTGCTCAAAAGTGGCACATGCTGGCGGTGCCGCTCAAATTCTGGTAGTTACCTTTACATGTTCTTCCTATGTCCTAAACTGTCGCTATTGTGGGAGCAGCTGTGAAGAAGGATAGGACATATCACCGAAGTTCAATCTCTATTTCCTATTGATGTTTTATTTTAGGCAATTTAGGTAGTATATTGCCTCAAAAAAAATTAATCCCTATATCTGTTGACCTACTTATTGCCATTACTATTCAGGTAATTATGACTAATTGGAAATCTGTTGACAAGATCACAGTACAACAGTGGTGGAATTTAGTTTGTCATAGTCACGGATAGGATCATTATAATTTAAACTGCTCACCTCTGTTGGCAAAATGTGATGAATTTTGGGAACCTTCAACTAGATACTTATTTATGCATGTTGGTACTATGACTTAATTACATACTGTATTTCAGCATTTTGATTGTGGGTTGTTGATAATTAATCTTTCTATTAACAATACTGCTCTTGTTTATCATATAATGTATTCTTTTCACAATTCTTTTTTTAAATGTTCTATCAACAATTTTATAGTATTTACACTTCTACTCTTCCTCTTTTCTCTCTTCTTCTATTTCCTTTTTCTATATTTTCTCTATTCAGTTTTTTCTTCCCACTTTCCATTAACATTATTTTGTTCAATACCGTTACTTGTTCAATGTAATTACTTGCTTTTCAAATGTTGGTATGAGTCTTCGTGCTTTTTTTTTTATTTTGTACTTCATGGTTCTCTATATATTTGTATGCTGGAATATATGTGTAACTCAAAATTTATTCGGCCTGTAATTCCCGGGGTTATCTCTATTCCTTTGCTTGTAAATCTGGATGGTTTTTGCCCCTTTCGAAGAGACAGGAATTGCAGCACCTACTGCAACTGAATTAGAAGGCAGGTTATCATATAGACCTCAGACATCAGGCTATCAGCTATAAAGATCCCTGCTATCTTTTCTGGGACAGGAGCTTTCCAGTTTTTTTGTGACTCAATGGTTTCTAACAACCCTGGATAAAGCACTTCGCTACTCTCGCGTAGTTTGCAAAGTTTCCGCTACTTCGCACTGCGCGAATTGCATGTAGCACAGTGCAAACATGCGCAGCGTAGCCTAGTGCAGAGGTCATTTTTTGCTTTCTCGCGGTCCTCAACGTCATGTTGGCAACTGCAAGCAAGCAAAATGACATCCCAGTGAGACTTTTTCCTCGTTCGCGATCAGCATCATCAAGTTGCCGATCGTGAGCGTGAAAAATAAACCTCCCGGCGAGATTCTCAATGCGGGGAGGTCAGGCTTCTCATTGCGAGTGGTCGCGTAGGCTCGCGACCGCTCGCGATGCGAAACTACCAGTCCGCGTTGAGAAAGCTGCAGCTCCTTTAAAAATCTACTCGAGCGGCAGAAAACTACAGCTCGCACTATGCAAGATGCCGTTTTCAATTATTGCAGTTTTGGATGCTTGTCTGCACTGTGCAAACATTGAAAACAGCATCTTCCACAGTGCGAACAGGGTACTACGTGGTTCCCGTAGTGCTACACGTAGCTCGCATATTGCAAAGTGCACTTCGCGTAGCGCTACTTCGCAAACTACGCCCAGGGTTGGTTTCTAAGAGGTCCGTCCTCAAAGGAAGAGTCACACAGTGGTCATAATGGGCACTTGGATGTTTTTTTTTCTCCTGCTTAGTTTTCTAGTGCACAATGACACTGACCCTTGGGAATCGGTCAAATGCATTTTCTTTTAAATAATTTTTTCGTTTTAGAGAAAGAAAAACTATTTCAAACATATGAACACTATACAAATAGTATATAAAAACCCAAATAAAGGAATAGAATATGGTCAAGTAACTAGGAAGAAAGAAAAGAAAAAGAAGAGAAAAACGGAAAAGTAGATAATGTGAAATTAATATACAAAAGGTAAAGATAAGCAGAAAGATAATGGTTAAGATGCAGATGTATGTGTAGAGAGATATGAAGTAAAAGGTATCCATAATAGATCAGATTTAATTTTCTGAGATGGTGAGAGAGAAGAAAAATAGCAATCTGTGCTCATCACACATATAATGTTGACAATTTAAAGGTGTCTTTCCAACATGACAAGATAACTTTGAATGCAATAGCAATGAAAAGATCAAATCTTCGAAAGCAGGTGAAGCAGTACCAAGAAAAACATTTTGCATTGATAATGGAATGTGAGATTGAAATATTTCCAAATATTTTGCCCAAGTAGTTTCCCAAAACTTCAACACATTGGAACATTCATATAGTTGGTGAGTTAAAGTCCCAGTGGAGGGACCAATACCAATAAATGAACAAGACCAATAAGAGGGGGAGGCGGTGGGGGAAAACTTGGATATACATTCCGGGGCATTAAGAGCTCTACTATAAATGAAATATAGAGATCGAGTAATACAAGCTGCTCTAGAAGTTTTGAATAGCTTAACCAAAATTTATCCCAAGAAGGAGTAGAAAGTAATATAGATAAATCCGCTTCGCAGAGTAGTTCAGTGGGGAATTTAGCACGTTCAGCAACTGGTGACAACAACATCTTAAAAATAGAAGCAGCCTTGGGTCTAAGGTCATGTGAAATATTATATAATGCTGTGACAGGAGTAAGTGTAAGAGAATTTGTAGGAAAATTATTAATTGTTAAATAGGACTGTAGAGCAGATATTAGTAAGTACCCATGAAGGAATTAATTAGCCTGCAATTGGGAGAAGGGAATAACAGAGTTATGTTGGACAAGTTGATAAATAAACATAATATCCTTTTCCTTCCAATGTTTGTAGTAAAACTATTTACGCCTACATTTAATAAATTTATTATACCAAATAGTTGAGGGCAAAAAACATTGATAGGGATCAAGACCAGTTGATAAGATATTATGTAATAATTGTAGGGAGTATTTGAATATAGGATTATTCGATATGAATGTACAATTAGACATGTATATTATGTTTTACAGGAAAAATCCTTCAATTAGGAACATTTAAATGTAATCCAGCGTGCCATGGGAGTATCAACAAATTCATAAGTTAAGGCAAAATATTGCCTAATTAAAAATGCAGAATGGTTTAAAATCAGGAAAGCGAACACCACCCTCATTCTTAGGACGTTTAAGTTTCGTAAGGGAAATACGAGGATGTTTATTATTCCATAAAAACTTGATGCTGATAGAATTAATTTGAGAAAAATATGAAACAGGAATCCTAAACTGTAACATTGATAATGAATAAAGGACATGAGGGATGATCATCATTTTAATAGTATCCAGTCTACCCCACAATGACAAATAGAGAGGTGACCAAGAGAGAAGCAATTTCTGAAGTGTGGGTATTAATGTATTAAATGAGCAACTAATTGTGTTAGAAACAGTGGAAGAAAACCAAATTCCGAGATTTTTTTTTTAGGGCACCACGTAAAGTTAGAGTTAGCAAACATATATTGGTAGCATGAGGAATTTAAAGGTAGCACTTCTGTTTTGGAGAAATTCAATTTGTAACCAGAGATGCTAGAATATAACTGAATTTCATGTAGAAAGGGAAGTAGGGAAGAAAGTGGATTGGACATATAGACCAAAATGTCATCAGCATAAGCTGACAATTTAATTTTACAAGAGTTATGAACAAACCCTTAAATAAGGGAATTAATACGAATGTGTTCAAGGAAAGGTTCTAAACACAAAACATATAACAGGGGTTAAAGAGGACATCCTTGTCTGGTACCCCTATACAGCTGGAAATATTTTGAAAAATGGTTATTGACAAAAATACTGGCATGTGGGGCAGAATATAACAATTTAACAAAAGAAATAAAATTTGATCCAAAACCATACCATTTAAGAGTAGTAAACATAAATTGCCAATTAATACGATTGAAAGCCTTCTCGGCATCGAGGGACAATGCAGCAAGAGGAGACTTGTATGTTTCCCAAAGGCAATGTCATTAGAAAACATTCTAGGATTATCAGCAGCCAGTCTGCCCTTAACCAAACCAGATTGGTCAGTATTCACCAGTAATGGGACAATAGTCTTGAGATGAGAATCAAAGATTTTAGCAAAAATCTTGCAATCATTATTAGTTAATGCGATAGGACGGTAATTCTTACAAAGGGAGTGATTTTTATCAGGTTTGGGAATAAGGACAATCAAGGCTTCTGTAAAAGAACCAGATGCCTTAGAATTTTCAAGAAAGGAATTAAAAAGTGCAAGAAGTTTAGGAGAAAAAATAGAGGAAAAAGTAGAAAAAGATTCAGCTGAGGTCATCAGGACCAGGAGCTTTAGATTTTTTTAAAGACCTGATAGCATCTGTTATTTCTTGGAGAGTTAACTCAGCTTCCAAAAAATCAAATTTATCAGATAATGGTGGAGGGTTAGTTAGACCGTTAAACAAAGCATGTATATTCTGATTAGAGGGATCGGTGTCATCAGAATACAGTGATTGATAATATTCTTTGAGTGTGGTGGCGATATCTGAATCAGTGGATGCCAATGTATTGGTAGGTTCATTTAGGAAGGGACCAATATTTTTTGTTCAGATTTAATTTCTAAAAAGTTGGCCAATATTTTGCCCGCTTTATTTTGGCCTCTGTGGTATTTAAATTTAATTTTAAGGAGAGCATTGTAGGCATCGACTGTGGCAAGTTTGTTAACAGCAGACCTGACCTTAATTAATTCATGAAGTGTCAGGGAAGATTTAGAAGTAAATTAAGTATGTTCCAGTGACTTAAGTTGTTGCAGCAAAGTTGTATACTTGGACAGATTGATTTTCTGCTTCCTTGCAGAGTATGCTATAACAAAGGTACAGAAAGAGGCCTTGAAGGCATCCCTAGTATTAGGAATAGATGTGTCCAAGGGATTATTAACATAAAAAAATGTGTTAATGAAAGTAGTTGCTTTAGATATGAAATCATTGTCGGACCAGAGGAAGTTATTACATTTCCAACATCCACATTTTGGGTTGTTCATGGAGAGGTCCAGTGAGGAAAGGACAGGAGCATGATCAGAAATAAAAATAGAACCAATTTCAGAAGAATGGATGTAGGGAAGTAAAGGTTTTCTAACCAAAATATAATTAATTCTAGAGGGAGTTTGATGAACATTAGAAAAGATTGAAAACTCAAAAGAATCAGGATTACAGGTTTTCCAAACATCAAAAAAATGGAGTGTGGCAATGGCAGATTGAAACGCTCCATGGGATCTGTCAGGATTAAATTTACATTTAGATTTCTGAAAACTGATCTAACCATTGATTTATGTCTCCTGCAACAATAATATTAGGATTATTAAAAGAGGTTAGCAAAATCTTAATGTTATTCCAAAAATCAATGTCTGGCTTAACGGGGCCATAAATGATCAAAAGAACAATTTCTCTATTTTTAATGCAAACCTTAGCCATTACCCAACGTCCATCACCATCACATTGAGTCGATAACATTTGTACATGTTATGACTTATGAAAAAGAATAGCAACCAACGCCCTCTTGCGATTGATAGTTGGGAAATAAACAACTTGGCCAACCCATTGTCTCTTTAATTTAAGAGATTCTGCGTCATTAGTGAGTTTCCTGTTAAAAAGAGACATGTGAATTCAATCTAGATAAGTGAGAGAGTTCAATGAAACAACGTTACACATAATGGGAGGTAGAGTAGATATTACCTGGTTGGAGTTGATACACTTCGCAAACACATCTGAAAATAGAGAAACACCAATTGTCAAATAAATAATGAACACAGTATGAACAACAACAAGAAAAAAGAGGAATACATGCATCATACATAATTAAAAATAACAAACAACTTATAACATAAAGAGAGATAATAGAAAGAAAAAGAGAAAGATAAAGGAGAGAAATCCAGATCTAAGACGAAGAGTAGAAATGATGAGTATGGGTTGTTACAGTACTGAGAACAAGAGAGCGACAGGGAAAAAAATACTAAGATATTGAAGAAAAAATAGCCATAGGAAACATTATAGAAAAGAAAAAAAGGTTAGAGGTGTTGGGTAGAAACGGCATTAGAGTTTGATGAAAGATTGTGTAGAGAAGACTTCAGTTTGACAGGGTCATCAAAAGAACGACTAGTGCCCTTATGAGTAATTTTGCACAGACATGGATGCAAGATGCAAAATGCCATAGTGGATATGCAACTGTCTCATCTGTGGACAAAGAGCAAGAAATTAGTTCCTTCTGGCATTGGTGGTATTAGAAAGATCCTGAGAAAAATAAATGGTTTGACCCGACCATATGAGGTGACGTTTCACTTTTGCTGCCTTAAGAGCACAGATGAGATCTGTAAATTCAAAAAATAGCATTATAATTCCTCTGGGTCTAGTTGAATTAGGTTGAATGTGGCCAAGACGATGTGCCCATTGATTGTTTAATGGAGGTTCTAATGGAAGATCCAGGAACTCAGGTAGGAACCTCTTCAGAAAGAGAAGAAGGTCAGGACCCTCCAAATGCTCAGGTAAGCCATAAAGATGAAGGTTATTATGTCTATTGTGATTTCCTGCTCAAGGATAGGCATCATGCAAGTCACTGACACTTTGCTCCATACCAAGTACCTTTGCCTCCATGTTTATCCATCTATCTTGAATTTGTTGTAATTTCTCATTACTAGAAGACATAAAAGAATTTAATCCCTCACCTCATCAAGGATAGTGTCAAGAACACGCTTGTTAGAGGACAAAATGGGCAAAGGGGGGTCATTTTTAACCATCTTGGATTTTGTGCCAGAGGACGAAGATCTGACAGAGGTTGAAATGTCACTAGCCATCATAGCAGGGAGAAAAGGACAATGTAAAAACTTTAGTGGTGTTTGCAGTCTGCCCATATGCCTTATACACACAAAATTAAGGAAGGCAAGTCTGACTCAAAAAATATATATATGCTGAAAGTATCACATGCCAAAAATAAGTGTGGGAAAGTCAGTATGAAAAATGGTATAAGGCATAACATATGGAAAAAAAAAGAATAGAGGAACACCCTCTCACTGAGCCTATGACAGACCCAAGACCTGCTGACCTCCAGGAGCATACTAAAGACCTGGCTGTTCGATCAGTAGCGACTCCCACCTCCCCCCCAGCGCCTTGAGACCCTCGCGGGTATGTAGTGCGCTTAACAAATTACTGCTTGATTGATTGATTGATTGATTGATTGATTGATTGATTGATTGATTGATATTAGCACATTGCAGAAATAGAGGCAAAAGAGAAAAAAGAGAAAAAAAAATATTGCCAAGTGTTAGGTTGTAAAACACCGGCTTTACCTCACCTAGAGGTCGTGCAATGCGAGAGGCAGGATTACAAAATGGCTGCTCGCATTGTGAGGAGAGAAAGCTCACCGAAGCTGCTCCGAGTCAGCTGGAAGGAAGTGTGAGGTTGGAACAGCTCCAAACGCCGCTCCGACCATTAAGGAGATGCAGGAGGCAAGTATTCACCCCCAAACACAGCAGGAACAGGCTGAAAATGTACAAATGAGCTCCCCGCCCAAGCAGTGCTCAGAGGAGTGCTGCCATCTTGATCCAGCGTGAGACCACGCCCCTGGTCAAATACATTTTGAGCAACATTTTGTAGTCTTTAATGTACTTTGAGAACTCCCTTGGAACCTGCATGGAAGCTGTCGCCGACAAATGACTCTCTTTCTGAGTTTCATGTGTCATTTCCTGTTTTTGAATGATTTTTCATGCCAGGTGCAGTAATGTCACCAGGATTTACAGGTTGACATTTCTGGGCCTTGAAAAATCTGAGTGAGGTAATGCACTGGACAATTCCGTTATCATGCATGGTTTGCAAAGAAAATAAATCCTGGGTACCGAGACCTATTCACCACAGCAAACAGTATTATCAGGGCTTTAATACCCGTACACATTTACAATACAATGCAATACAATAATTAATTTGTAGAGCCCACTACATACCTGCAGAGGTTCCAAGGCGCTGAGGGTGGGGTAAGGGGGGGGTGCTGTTGCTACTGGTCGAACAGCCAGGTCTTGAGTTGTCTCCTGAAGGTTAGAAGCGTTCTACTTGTTATCAGCAACTATGTGCATGTCCCTTTTAGCAAATGAACATTTTTGGAAAGATTAAATTAGTTTCTATTGAGCGACCGTTTTGGCTTGGTGGGTATGACTGGCCACAAATACTGTTTAAAATAAACTTGCAACAAGACTGATAGTTTTCAGCAAGATAAAGGATATAGTTCTGCACTTGCTAAAACACACACACCTGGTGCCAACATTCTGTCATTTTGTCAGCGAAAATTTCAATATCTCTCACAGCAGAATAGCAATCACATACATTTCTGCTCTGTTGGAAAATAAAAAGACATTTGCAACCTGCCACCAACCCAATTTCAAACACTGTACTTTGTTAGCTTAAGATACAATTTTATGAAACGAAGGTGAATTATTTAATAGCATAAATAGTAATATAGGTATTAAAGCTCAGCTTCAGTTACATTTCTTACATTGTCCAGCTCAAATTTGCTCATGCCACTCTTTGATTGCCTCAGATGTTTAATTTAGTGGACCTTCCATGAGAGAGCATCCCTATTCCTTTCATTTTGTATTTAGTTCGTTTTCGAGAAACAGATTGCAACATATTGCAATAATGGATATGAAAAAAAGACTGAAGGCGAACTGTATTGTTAGAAGAAGTTACAGAATACAGATGCTTAATAAAAATAAAAGAGTAGCAAGAACTCAAGGGATACTTGAGCACATTTTAAATAATGTAGTTAATAATTTTGCCTTTTTTTTTAGATAATTGCAAGTGTCCACTGAGCCATTCCAGTGGGCAGTAGTTATAACTCCTTTTCTATTGCAGTGTTGCAGTGATTAATTATGTTTAGCTCTAAGCATTGTTATACAAAATGTACCCAGTCAAACAGGATTACTTTTAAAGCCATCTTGGAGTCATCAATGCTAATCCAACTACCCTTTATCCCTCGGGGTACCTGAGCCAATATAAACATTTTAAATAGGGGTTACTTTTGGTATTGGTCAGCATCCTTATGTAAAAAATACAAACATTTGCTTTAAACAAGTTGAAGTTGTTCTTGATGATTTGGTAATGATTCCTTGTTACACCGGTCATCCTTAGAAGAGTCTCCACCCTACGTTTTGCCTTTTTACTGTATATTTTTGTTGGAAGTAGGACTCTGGACACTTTACCCCTGTTAACGAGTGCTAAAGTGCAGGGGCTTCCCCCCTAAAACATAGTGACATCGGCATATACCTGATTGAATTATTTAGTTTAGTATAAGTCCCTTGTAGAGTGATATCCCCTTTACCCAGAGCCTGTACTCTAAATGCTACTAGTGGGCCTGCAGCGCTGGTTGTGACAACCTCCCAAGTAGCCTTTCAGCCCTGCCTCAGGATGTCATTGCAAGGCCTGTGTGGAGTTTACTGCCACTTTGACTTGGAATTTAAACTTCTTACGAAACCTTGAAATCCCCTTTTACTACACATGACACCCCTAAGAAAAGCCCTAAGAGACTCTAAGGGAGAGTGCTGTGTAACTAAGAGGCAGGAATGTACGTTTAAGTTGTATATGCTCTGGCATTGACAAGCAGCTTAATTCGTTTTTCACTGCTGTGAGGCCTACTCATTCCATAGGCCAGCAATAAAAATCCCCCTTTTCTTTTTAAAAGTGGTAATTCCTGATCAGAAAGGAGTAGCTCCATTGTGTTTGGTATGGTTAGAATAGTAATGATAATCCCTCTTTTAGAAAGCAGACATTTCTAGGCTCTTAACTTTGTTCTGTGTCCCGGCAGCCTATGTCCAATCCACATTTGGCTATGGTCACAGCTTCACGTTTGTGCATACTCTCTAGACAGCCACAAACACAGGAAGGAGTGGACGTTAAGGCATACTTCTGCATTTATCTACTTACTGATAACCTTCCTGGGCTGAGAGAGGGAGAAGTGGTTCACACTTAAATCTCAATGGGCTGTGTCCTGCTCTCGCACAAAGGGCTAATCTACACCCCCATACCCCCACCAGTAGTCTGGGTTCAGTACTGGCTGAAAGGGACCCGTGCACAGTTCTGAAGGCCCCTTTGAAGTGATCCCTACATTCAAGGCATTTGGAATATAAGTATGAGGGTTATGACCCTATCAAGTAGTACACCACTTGAGCTGCTAGAAACTCTGAAGAAGTAAAAGCTGCTGTGCTAGGAGTATTGCCTTTGCTGTAACTAACTGTTCCCAGTAGCTGCTGCCCTGCATTGATGTGCTGCCCTGCTGCCTGCTGAACTCTGCCATGCAAAAAGGAATAAAGGACTGACCCCAGAGTGATTTCAAGAGCTTGTTGGCTTTTCCCCTTTTCTACCAGGATGTCTCAGGACCATCAAAGACCTCACCACTGCAAGATCCACATTTCCTACTTTTAACACTTGTGCTGCCTGAGTGCTGTGGGCTGAGTGCTCTGCGAACTTCCTCATTCTTGACTGAATGGTGTCCAGAGCTACACTCACCTTTCTGTTTTGGTTAACCTTGATTCAACTGACCAGCATTGAGCAGCGAAATGCCTCTTTGATCAGAGCCTTCCTCTTACTGCCGCAGCCCCACAGAATCCCTTTCAACGTGGCCCCTTGCTCATTGTGCAAGCAACTGAACAGCTTATGTGCTGCACCTCCGAAACCACCTTCAGCACGGCCAGTGCAGCCGAGTGTTGTGCCAGTCATTCTCGGCTGATCGAATGACTCCTCTTTGCTGCTGGGGTCAGTGAACACCACCAACAGCACCCAGCAGTGTGGCGATCCCAAGAGGAGTATCATCACCATCACTGATGACCAGGGACCTTGTGCAGTCTCAGGGGGTGTGCAGCATTCCCAGCTTTACTGCTTCACAATACTTTGTGTTTTTAGACCGAATATGCCCTCGAGGTCTGCGCAGCTCTCCCTGCACCCGGCTGCCTTTAACGTCCCTTCTGCCCACACAACCCCTGGAGGGACTGTAGCTTTTGCTACAGAACCGCACCAACCTCTAAAACCCCAATTTTATCTTTGTGAGAGATGCTCATTTCGGCTGAAAAGCGCCCTACTTTCATATAGGTGGGAGTGCATATCCCTTCATAAGCTCACTGCTTTGATAAATGCACATCTCCTGACCTACTAATTGGATTTTTATCATTTTGGTTACAGTTTAATTATATAAATAACCTTTTTTTTTTTACAATTGTGTGGAGTCTTTTTTGTGGTGTCTCAATGAGTTCCTGTGTGGGTGTATTGCACAAATAATTCTCACATATCCTCTAAGTTAAGCCTTACTGCTCTGTGCCAGGCTACCAGAGGGTAAGCAGGGGCTGATTTAGGTCATGTTTTTTACTTTTCCTGAACAGGGTGTATTAGAGATCAGTTTCTTTTTTCTAGGCAAACATCCCATAGGCTTTATAGATCAATTGTTGTGTAAACTGTTTATCCAAATCCCAATAACTTGTAGATGCAATTAAAGTTGCATAGTAAACCATCTCCAGTAGATACCACATTAAATACAAAGTTGCCATGGTCATATGTTCTGGGTGAGGCAAGAAGTATCCTTTACCCAAAGCACAGGCTGCTGCTATATTCCTCTTTCTCTCACTCCATTATGGATATGGTAGGTGATTTAGGCTGAGGAAAGGGACAGGAAGCCAACTCAAGGAAAAGTTGATTTCAGGCAGGACAATAGGATCAACAGGCTGGGAAAGGAGCATGAGAAATCTGGTAGAGGCAACTAAAAGAAAGATTAGAATATTTTAACCAATCAATGACAATCTACAAACAAATCTGGGAAACAGCAAAATAAATCCTCTGTCTCCTTCTATCAGAAGTGGTGACTCATAACCTGGAAGGAAAAGGAGGAGCATATAATGCCAATGGTGATATAGAGGTTAAAAGAAATGCAATTGCCAGCAGAAGGACTTAAAGTCACAAAGTAAACCATTCTTAAAAGAACATCTACAACTACCCTACTGGTGAATTTGCTTAATGATGCAGAAAAGCGGAGGAGCTTCGCGGGCAACCAAGATGGCTGCGTAAGCTCGGAGCTCCGCGGACTCTCCGATCCTCCGCAACTATCCTGCCTGAAATCCTGATCCACGAGGGTGGATATTAGTTGCTGATGGTCCACTGAGGGGAGAACCGTTTTCAGATCATGAATCGGTGTTTCCTACGCTGAGCTACGTCGAGTGGGATTCCGTGCCAGTGCAGTGCCATTGTCTCTCCGGACTCCGTCACTACGCACGACCGACTTGCGGAGTGCCTGCCTGTCGTCTTCACCGGTGGGGTGTTACTGCTCGCAGTGCATTCCTGAGACGGCCTCCTACTTTCCGGCCCGGACAAGATCTCCGGCTCACTGGGCTCGGGCTAACCTGGCATAGCCCTTTGTTCTTCTCGGACCTAACATGGCGGGCAGAGGGGACCCCGACAAGACATCGAGCAAAGGCGTCCGCGGCAAAACACAGCAGCAGCAGAACAGGATTGAGCGCTATACCCAGCTAAAGACGCCACCTGTTACCGGACCCTCTGCCAAGAACCTCCCGCCCTCGGGCTCGCCGGACGGCTTGGAGCCTACCCTGAGCGACATCATGGGGGCCATCACTAGTTTCCGGGCGGACATGCAGCAACAGCATGAAGTCCTTACACATAAAGTGGACACTATGGCCGTCGACCTGACTCTCATTAGAGCCGACTTGGGTAAAACTAACGATCGAGTCAAGAATCTGGACATTAAGACATCCAGCCTGACGGTCGACGTCTCGGACCTGCAAACAGAGGTCCGGAACCTGCAGAGGACCGCGGAACAATTCTCAAGGCGACTGGAGGACTTTGAGAGCCGTGCCAGGCGGCAGAACGTCCGCATTGTCGGGGTACCGGAGGGTTCAGAAGAGGCGACGACGGACCTCCTCGTAGAAGACCTGATCAAGACCCACCTGGCACCGCCTGGCCTTAGCAACTTTTTCTCAGTGGAGCGAGCTCACCGAGTGCCGGGTGGCCCGCCGAAGTCGGGCGTGGCGCCCAGACCCATCGTGGCCCGGCTGCTCAATTTCCGAGACAGAGACGCGGTCCTGCAGGCTTCCAGACGGCATGGACCACTTAAATTCCAGAACGCCGACGTCCATTTCTATCCGGACTTTACCAGGACGGTACAGCGACAGCGCCAGAGCTACGCCGGGGTGAAGCGAAGACTACGGGACTTGGGGTTCAAATACTCCATGATGTTCCCTGCCAAGCTCCGGATCGAATACGAGGGCCATGCCCTCTTCTTTGACTTTGCTGAAAATGTAAGTTACTGGCTGGACACTTTATCGCCGCGCCGAGACGCTCAGGATGAACATGAGGGTGGTGCTGCTGGTGGCCCGGACCTATGAGACTTGGCTCTATAGTGGGTGATTCATCGTTTGTTATTTCTGCCTCATATGACTATCGGATGTTGCCTTATTCTACCCTGTTGACTTTCCTGTCTGTACATGGAGGGTGGCGGGGGGTGTTCGCGGAGATTCCTTACACCTCTGGGTATCTTCTTGTAGAGTAGTTATGGGGCGACAGGCACACTGCTGGTTGGGGGGGCTTTTCAGTCATATGCAGGGGTGCAGGGTGGGGGGTGCAACTATGCAAGTTTATTTGTTCGTTTGTTCTTTCTCTTCCCCTTTCTTGAGGCAATGGATTGTGTCTTTTACTGTATATTTGATGATTGAGTTGGTTGGGGTCGGGTGGGGCGGGTTGTTGGACGATGGGGGGTAGGAATTTAAAAGTGCTTAGCTGGAATGTTAATGGGTTGGGTGACCGAGTTAAGAGAGGGGTGGTAATTCAATTGATAAAGAGACATATGCCCGATGTTGTGCTTCTGCAAGAGACGCATTTGGTAGGGAACTCCTGCAAGGCCTTAAACCGTAAAGGCTACAAAATGGTTGCCCACTCTGGGTTCTCCTCGGGTTCCCGGGGGGCGGGCATCCTTGTGCGTGCGTCCCTTCCCCTTGAAATAGACGTCACAGTGCTTGATGATAGGGGACGCTACGCCGCTGTGGCGGGAAGATGGGAGGGGCGTGCCCTAGCGTTGCTTTCGGTTTATGTTCCCCCAGGCCTCCAATCCAGCACCTTTCAAGACCTTGGTGGCGCCATCTTGTCCCTGCCTGCGGGCTTATTGATCCTGGGGAGTGATCTCAACTCAGTCTGCTCTGGCACCCTTGATCGCCAACCGCCGAGGGACCTCCGGAGTTCCCAAATGTGGCTGCCGGCCTTCCTCGACTCCATGGGTTTGGTGGATAGCTGGCGACTGCTGCACCCCGCGCTCCGCCACTTTTCCTTCCTCTCCAGTGCCCATGGGAGTCTGTCCCGTATAGATTATGTCCTTACCCTTGCGGCACATTCGCCTGCCGTGTCTGAGGCCCGTTTTCTGGCACTGGGCGTTTCTGATCACTCTCCGTTGTGGGTCTCGTTCGACTTTGGCATCGTCCTGTCCAGCCGTCCGGTGGCGGTGAACCCTTGGTATTTCCGCAACCACAAGACGCGCGCACTCCTAGCCAAGGCCATCAACTTGTATTTCTCCGAAAATGCTGGCTCGGTAGGCTCGGCGGTCACCCTGTGGGAGGCATTCAAGACTGTGTTGCGGGGTGAGGCCCTAGCTCTCATCGCGGAGGCTAAGCGAGCTCGTGATGCCGACCTTGCGCATATTGAAGAAGAAGTCCTGGATCTCGAGTCCCGTTTGGGGCCTGAGCCAGACCCTTCTCTTATACACGACCTCTCCCTGAAACAGTCGGAGTATCATGATCTCGCTACGAATGCCGCCCTAGTTTTGGCCAAGGAACAGCAGGGTCGCATTTATGACGTCGGTGATAAGGCCGGTAAGTTACTGGCCTGGTTGGACAGGCGCGAGATGGCGAGCCGGGTGGTTCCGGAGATCCTGGGCGAGGACGGAGTGGCGGTCACGGACCCAAGCGCTATTGCCGAGTCTTTTGCAGACTACTTCCGGGGTGTCTATACTTCTGGTTCAGACCGCTCCGAGGCTGATTCAGCCGAGTTTCTCTTGACGATTGACCTCCCCTGTCTTTCTGACGAGGAACGTGCTGATATGGATCGAGATATAACCGCGGACGAGATTGCCTTGGTGATCCGCGCCCTGCGGTCGGGTAAAGCTACCAGCCCCAATGCCATACCGGTTGAGTTATACAAGATCAGGCCGGACATGGTCTCTCCTCATCTGAGAGCTATGTTCCTGCGGGCCCGGGAGGAGGGTGTCCTCCCTTTGGATCAGCGACTGGCCACCATAGTGGTCATTCACAAGGAAGGCAAGCCGAGGGACGTTTGTAGATCCTACCGTCCTATCTCTCTCCTCAACGCGGAACCCAAGATCCTGGCTAAACTGCTTGCAAATCGGCTGGTCGGAGTCATCAGCGACTTGGTACACCCGGACCAATCAGGTTTTATTCCCCGCCGCAACACTGCCCTCAACCTGCGACGGCTGCATGGTGTCATGGCCAGGGCTCACGCCCTGGAAGAACCGGCGGTACTTGCTTCCCTTGATGCCACGATGGCCTTTGACTCCCTGGAGTGGAGCTACCTTTGGGCGGTGTTAGCAAAGCTTGGGTTTGGACCGGGCTTCCTGGGCTGGGTGCAACTTCTTTATGCGTGCCCATTGGCTGCTGTCACAGTTAACGGTCGCATGTCGGCTTCCTTTGCGCTTCATCGTGGCACTAGACAGGGTTGCCCCCTGTCACCACTCCTGTTTGCGCTGGCCCTGGAGCCACTTGCGGCCATGTTACGCTCGCACCCCGACCTGCATGGAATCACCTGGGCCCCGGGTTTTGAAGACAGGGTCTCCCTATATGCGGACGACATCCTGCTTTACCTTACCTCTCCCTGTAAGTCGCTTATTGTGGCGTGCGACGTACTCCGGCTGTTTGGGCGCTATTCGGGCCTGATTATCAACTGGGCCAAGTCCTCCCTTTACATTCTCAAAGGAGACACGCCGCGCCTCCCTAGGGGCTGCAATATACAATTGGCCGGGCAAGGCTTCAAGTACCTGGGAATTTACATATCGGGTAGTCCTAAGGCGCGATATGACTACAACCTACTCCCTCCTCTCCAACGACTGCGGAGGGATGTGGATAGTTGGCGCAAGCTTCTGCTTTCTCTCCTGGGCCGGGCGGCATTGTTCAAAATGATGTCCCTGTCCAGGTTTCTATATGCCCTGCAAAATACCCAGGACCTTGTTCCGGCTCGCTACTTTAGAGAGGTTGAGAGCCTGCAACGTGCCCTGCTCTGGGGGGGTCGGCCTCGCGTCGCCATCCAGAAGCTTACATTGCCGTGGTACGATGGGGGCATCGCTCTACCAGATGTGCGGAGGTACTACTGGTCCTCTCAGCTCACTGCCATCAACCATGGCCTTTATGGCCCCGCGGATAGTCCGGGTTACGCTATGGACAGGTGGCTTTTGCGTGGAGGCAACTATTACCGCGCCCTGTATTCCAGGTCCTTTGATCTGCGCCTTACGGGCCCGACCAAGGCAGCGGTTCACACGTGGCGGATGATTACCAAGATACAGGGCTGGCAGGGCAGACTGACGAGATTCACCCCTCTGTATGATTCCGATATCCTAGGCAAGCTCTGGCACACCAAGGGTTTTGATAAATGGGACCTTATAGGTATCTCGAGGGTGGAAGACATGGTAGCTAAAGGACAGGTCAAGACTTTTCCCCAACTACAGGCTGAATACCACTTGGGTGGATCAGAGTTTTTCCGTTACGCCCAACTGAAGCACGCGCTAAATGCTGCTAGGCCAGAGGAGGGCGAAATCCCCGAAAGCTCCCCCTTGGAGGACAGGATTCTGGACGGCCATATGCCTGATAGTGCCATTTCTTTGTCCTACAAGAAGCTGATCAATGTTAGAGTTGACCTCCTCCAGCGCCTGCGAGAACAGTGGGTAGCCGACGGCCTGGAACTGGACGACGAGGACTGGTAGAGTGCTGTGTCTTCCCCTAAGGAGGTCGCCATTTCCTCGCGTCTGCGACTAGTGCAGTTCAAGATCCTCCACCGGGTGTATGTTACCGGCCCCCGGCTTGTGCACATGGGCTTCTCGCCTGATGGCCTTTGTCGTCGTGGCTGTGGAGCCCTTGCTACCTTCATGCATATATTGTGGGAGTGCCCTGTCATTGCCCCCTACTGGGAGAGAGTACACCGAGTAATGAGGGAAGTGACTGGAGTTGAGTTGACAGCAGAGGCGCGGAGGTGCCTCCTCAACATTTGGGAGCCGAACGACTACAACACGGCGCAGACTCGTTGGGCTACACTAGGCAACATGATTGCTAAGCGAGATATAGCGCAGAAATGGGGTTCTAACACAGCCCCCCTGGTGGTGCAATGGAAGGCCAATATGGATTGGTGTATGCTGCGAGAGAAGACGGTGTACGCTGCCAGGGGGAGGCCTCAGACGTGGAACAAGGTGTGGGGGGCGTGGAATGCTTACAGGGGTGACCTGTGCTTACCACCGGAGCCTATTCCCCGCGAGGAACACCCGCCACCATAACCGTTGACACCAGCTATTTTACACCTGCTGTAATTCTCCTGCTATCCCCCCCCCCTTTTCTACATCCTACTTTCCGTTCTTTTCTAGATTCTTACCTGACCTCCGATGCCTCCAACTGACTCATACGCATTTCTTTTTCCTCCATTGCCTTTCTCATGCGCCCTTTGGCGCTTCTTTCTTGGTTTTTGTTATTATATAAGATAAAAAACAACCTGCAATGTCCTGATGTGATTCGATTTGCACTATAGTTCTCCTGGTACCATGCTGCCTTGCCTCCGGGATGTTAGGCTGAATAGCTGTGTGCTTTGATACAATAAAGGTTTTAAAAATTAAAAAAAAAAAAAAAAATGATGCAGAAAAGCATTGGTCTAAATATGTTATAGTAAGTGTATCCTACATTTCTCAAACGTTCGTTTCTTGAAACTTGCATACTATCCTTTTAATGATAGTCCCTGAAATTATGAAATCCTGTGTTACCCTCTTCTGGCCCTAAACACAAATGTTGATATGGAGCTGTGTACTAATGTTCCATTTATACCGGAGATAGCTCAGCAGAATTTCTCTTACCATGTGGTATTAATTGACAGATAGACACTACAGACATACGTTTAACAACAAGTTAACCTAAACTTGTATTTATGAGATGGGACATACACAGGGAATTCTAGCTAGGTTATAGGATTGTTCACTTGACTTACATATTATCAATTGTTCAGGTTCTGAAATCTTGATAATGTAACCCTTCCTCTGAATGTAGGTCACCTTGCAGGGTTTTCTGGAGTCATAATTTGTGATTTCTAAGGAGATCAGTTTAAATCCTCTCCTTTCTCAGAAATTCATTTGGTTTTAGAAAGTCTGCATTCGGGGAATGCAATTGTGACTTAGGATGCTTTGCAATCAATTATTGAATAGAAGCATTGTAAGGAAATGTCTCTTTTGCATGTTCACCCACATTATTGGACTGATACTGCTGGATTTTCAACTCTGTCAAAAAGACCTCAGTGCTAGTGTTCTAACCCTCTACAAAAGATATGTTGAAATGGATATACCCAATTGTCAAGTACTGACTTATTCATAAGTTCTTTGTATGTGGTACCCAGGGTCCCAAGGGCAAGTAAGACAGAGTATCCACCCAAACTGTATCACTGTTTGTGCCACCCTGAGTGTGACAGAGGAAGAGATCATCCCAGATGGCCACTGCAGGCTGAAAGGGCAGTGTTTCACTGCCAGTTCGACTTTGCCATTATAATTAACTGTAAAGCCACCACTTTCTTTAATGATATATGCAAGTGTCCCCTAAGGAAATCCTATGGAGCCTTATGGCAGGGAACTGTATATTTTCAGGTAGGACATATATATTTTCTATGTCTTAACAACAACACTTCCAAAGTGCCATTTTGCTGTGGAAAGGTAAGTAGTCTCATTGGCTAACATAGGGTTACCAGCTGTCACCCCAGCCTGGCTAACCTCTAAATAGAACTACCTAACTGGGTCATGTAAGGTATAATTAATCATGGCATTAAATCCGACCTGACACCCAGGCTGAATTTTATGTCACTATTAAAGTTAAGCAACTTTTAGAAAGTTACCACTCTGTGCTCCAGCTAGTCTAGTGGCTTCACAAGGGCTCTGGCACACTGACAGCCTTTTGCCCACCTGGGGAGATGTGTGAATAACTCCAAGGCTCAGGAACAAAGCCAGTTGCTGCACAGTGAGGTGTTACCTCCTCTCCTAGGATCGCCACATAGGGTGTTAGCCCAAAGGGTGATCTTTAGAGGTGAGGCCGCCTGTGAAGTGCTGACAGCATCCTTTGCCTGTATGCTCAGCATCAGTGCCACGCAATTGATGTTGATGGCATTCCTTCTGTTAAGTTTGAAACTTGCCTTAAATATGCTCTGGTGGCCAGATAACTATCCAAAGTATCAACCCTGGCCCCTTGGATTTTTTTCCTGTTGAATTTGGTCACCCAACCCGGACTGGAGTAGTTGCACTAACTCCTTCAAACTTTTCAAAAGTTTACAAGCTTTTGCTTGACCAATGCTTGTTTGCAAGTTGCATTTAAAAGTATCTTAAATCTATATCTCCAGAACACTACGGTGGATTTTGATGATCAAGGTCTCTAAAAATGGAGTAAAATATACTGTATTTTCATAAATTGGTGTCCACTTTCTTTCTTGCTGTGTGATATTCTTATTGTGTTGTTTGGTGATGTTTAATGCTTTACACCAAGGGCCTCATTTTGATTTTGGAGGGACCCCCAACGCCAAGCTGTCTGTGGTGGTCCCAACGACATCTAGGTCATCTGTCTGACTGCTGCTTTATGATGCAGACGGTTGAACCGCAGAGGTCTTGGGGCAGACCGCTGCCTCAGACAGGCTCAAAGAGACCTTAGGGGAGGCTGTTGGACACTAATCCCTACAATGGAGGCAGTGCCTTCGAAGGAAACTCCATAGGGATTAGACTCTCCATTTCCAAAAGGCTTTTCACGGTCCTACTGCCATGAAAAGGCTGTCTGAAAGGGACTTAGGGGGGCCCAAGCAGGACCTCCATCCCCTAGGGGCCACTGCTAAGTGGCCGGGGGCACCCATGTTGTGCAGCACCAAGCATCTATGTACCGTGCATGGATGCTTGAAAAGTGTTTGCTGGTACCATGACTAGTGCTGCAGCCCTTTTCTCTCGTCACAGCACAAGCAGCAGTACAAAAAGGCAAATTCCCACCACCGTGCTGGTGGTCCTATCCTAATCGGGGAGGTGAGACCGCCAACTCATTTTTAAAAGAACACCTGCCTGCGGCCATGGCGGTCAGACACTGGTCCAATCACCGTCATAATGTTCCTAAGTTCCTTTGGCAAGCCTAAGTGCTTACAGCCACAGCTATCCAGGGTTGAGCTAAGGTTAAGTAAATTAGCCTAATTGGACCCAAGATGAAGTCTGCAAATGTACTACACGATAAGGCCTCACTGCCATGGCATTTAGTACACCCAAATCCTCACAAACATTCATTCCATGATCCTAATTGTATTTGGTTTGTGATTCATAGAATACAGAATGTTCATGTCTCAAGCAGTAGCTTTCCAGCTAATCTTATTCCTGAAGAAAGGCTGTAGGGAACATTTAATGAATTGCAAGAGACATGCTTCTAAAATGTTTCTCAGATGTTCCACAGAGAGAACAAATTTGCAGTAACCAGCAGTAGACCTGAACCCTAATTACCTGGGCTGCCAGAATGCATGACTTCAAGTATGAACAAGCACAGCTCTGCCAAGGTGACTATAAGGATGGGGTCAATTCATAGGTGGTGGACCACCTGTGTGCAGCCTTCAATGTGGAGTCATTTCCTGCTTACCAAGTTTGCAGAGATTTGGTTGAGTGAACTTTATGCTGGGCCTTGTTCATGCAGCTGCTGTTGATCTTAATGGACAGGGAAGGAGTGTCATGCTGATAGCTCACTAAAGATATGTTCTATTAAAATTTGAAAATAGGGAAGTGAAAATGTGAAACAATCCCTCACTCACCCAAAGGTGACATGCTTCATCATTGGGCTCCCTCCACACATCGGGCTCTCAAGGTCCCTGATGTGGGCTACAACTCCCCACCAGGTCTAATGGGTGGAGAGGAGCTGAGGTGTTTTAAGTCAAGGGGATGCCACAAAGTGAACGTTCGTGAGTGAGGGGCAGAGTGCAGTGCATTTGTGAAAGTCAAAACTATCTTAAGGGCACCAACATTTCTATTCTATAGTGTCTTTGTATAGAGTTAAAAAAGCAGAGGACAGGAGGTCCAAAACAAATATGCCTCCTCAGAGGTCAACATGTTTCTGCCTATCACAGACTCCAATGGAGTTCTCAGGCAATCTTCAGGACCAAAATATTGAACTAGTCACTCTGTAAACTATGATGCATTCATATGTGAAGAGATGGAATACTGGCTGTATTTTGGAGCTGATGCCAACGACGTGTTTAATTACTACGCCTTCTTCATCTAAAACAAAAAAACAACTATAAAACTTAAAATAATTCTGCAAAAGAAACCTTAATAATTGTAATAACCACTCCCCATATGTGACTGAGAAATTCCAGTATCTGCTTCTACGTGAGATGGGTTACCTGTATTGGGGACAAACTTTGACTCTCAGTAGCCACAAGGTACCCCTCAGCCCATTTGGCTCATCAAACTAAAACAGAATAAACACAAAAAAGAGAAAACACATACTGGCAAACAAGGAAAAACTAGGCTCTTGATCTCAAAAAGTGTAAATAACTAGTCTCAGCGCAAAGGTAACTTGACAGTCCTACCATGCGAATGTCGATTTGGAGATGAGTCAATAGCATGAGACCATCGGCAAGTGTAGACTATCACGGGAAAATAATGCTGCACATGCTTTTCATCGAGATGAAATCCTATCAGCTCAAGATGTTAAACTTTAAAGCATGTATTTCTCAAGGGCCCTCCAGGGGTGTCAGCTACCTGCATAAAACTACGGTACAAAGGGCACGCACTAAAGGTCATAATGTTGAAAAGCAGAAACTACAAGACAATTATAAGGTGGAGGTATCTCCAGCTAAACAAATCTCAACTAAAGTCAGGAATGACATGGTCTCCCTGAAGCAACTAAGAGCATCATTTTGAAAGAGAGAGTTGGAGTATTACAACAAACATGAATACACAGACAAAATGATAAGAAAATAAATGTTTGCTTAAATCCGTGGTAATAAAGTGCAAGAACCCACAAAAGTGGTGAATTAAAGGACAGCATAGGATTATCCCCGCTGGCTGAAGAGTTATTGGTGACCAGGGCATTGGCTATTGGCATACATAAACAAACCAGAGAAGGTGACCTTATGGACTAGACTTCATAGTTGGTTCCATCAGTGTAGTAAATGTGCTTTTGACACACACATTGATAAACACCAAAGCTCAAGATGTATCTCTTGTAGAAAATATTTTTCACATGATGAAGCCAGAGGAAAAAAAACAAAATAATCTAAAAAATGCTTGGGGTATCAATACTAATAGAAATACAAGGTTATCATTACTGATGCAGGTAGAAAGAGTATAGGAAAGTCATATAACAACAGGGTGCTGATGACAAGGCCTCACTAAGGAGGAGCTTCATAGTATTAAAGGAAAAAGTCAGAAATGTATTTTTTTTAAACTCAGAGTTGTACTCCAAAGAACATTAATAGGATCCATAATGATTTCATAAATATTGGAAATTTCCAAAATTCAAATACCTAAATAGGGATAACTGTTCTGATTTTGTATTCTGTATCTGAGTTTTGTGGCATCGTTTTCATTTTTCTGTAATGTTTTTATTCAGATTTCCTTTTATTTTATTAGTTTTTTAAAGCTTATTTTCCTGATCTAGGACTCAATTATTATTGATTCGTATTCTGCTAATTTGATGAGTTCAAGGAAAGAGGGTGTTGTCTCTGACCACAAGACCAGCAAAACTGTGAAGCTGAACAGCCATGGATAATATTTAGGTTAACTGAAATTATTGGAGTTCATTGGATTATTGGGGTTCAGCACCCACAATGTCACTCAGAATATCCCGGCGAATCCCTGTAATCCATGTATTACCCATCTATAAGTTTATATTATCTATATTCCCCAAAACCATTTGCCACTGCTTTCAACTGCTACAGTGGGGCAGAAGAGTAAGGGAGAGCCTCCCTCATCTAAATATCAAAGAACTAGCAGCCCGTCCCGACGTTGTCCGGGTATGAATTGCTGCTGACCAGTAGTATATTGTTTTGTAGGATTTCGTTTTGATAGAATTTCTTATCTGTGACAGACCTGTGAAACGCTCCGATTCACAGTGCACTGCTGATGCACTTAAGAGTGCGCGTTCAATAGTGTGTGAACCCGAGTTTCCCTACTTTATTTTTCCTTGCAATATTATATAGCGCGAACTCGAGAACATGGCATGAGCACAATTTACATTACAGAAAAACACATTAATTTGTGATAGGCAAGGGGAGACAACACGATTTGCCTCGAATCACAAGATGTTGAGCTGATGCCGAGATTCGAACGTAGCTCCTCAGCTCTAGAGTTCGCAATTCTAGAACTTGTGGCGGGAGGTGTGTCTAAAAGTGTATGTCGGTGCTGGCCATCAATGAGAGAGACCTGTGCATTTTTCAAATGGGTGGTGAAAAAATATGAGCATGTTGCTGGAGATGTGGGCCGCCGTGCCACCAATGTACTTACCGGGGGAGGGTAAACACCCATTATTCTGCAACTTTCTTTCCGCATACCATGACTCCGCATACTTTCATTACGAAAGTACCATGACTCCGCAATGCCATTATAACGCATGGCATTAAATTTTATATGCTTTTACCACGCATACATTTACAACGAAATTCGTTGTAAATGCATGAATGGTAAAAGCATGTTTTTTTTAAATGTTTGGATAAGGTAAGTATGGGTATAGGGGTATAGGGGTATATGTTTTGGGGTACTGATGTATATGTTTTGGGGTGTTTGGGTATTTTAAGGGTTCAGATATAGTTTTGGGGTATGGGGTACAGGGGTAGTTTCAGGGTTTAGGGATAGAGATTAATAAGTAATAAGATTAAATAAGAGAGGAAATTTTGGAAAAGGCCAGTCCATCGACGTCATGAAACTTTCTAGCCATCAATGTATCATAGTGTTAATTTTTTTAAAGTTCATTGGTTTGAAAGAAAAGTCATTATCTGAAAAATAAAGCCACACTACCTAGCCCTTTCCACTAAAATGAGTGCTGTTTGTACAGTGATCTGAATATTCTGAATAAAGTTCATTGAAAATCGTAATTTACTTTAATTACAATGGTTCCTAATGCATGAACAATCTCTCAAAAGGTTTCTTACTTTTAACAGAGCTAATTGCTTTGAGGTACAATATTCGATTTTCTGTGTTGAATGTGGCATAACAAAGCCGCCTGGAAAATTGTTTTTGATGGGCTTCATGACAACGTTTTTGTCCTGTAATATTTCAGTCTTCAAAGAACATAAATATTAAAGAAGGTAGGTGAAAAGCAGCAGTAAAACACATATTTTACGAGGGATACATTTTGACATTAACAGTGCTGAATACCACTGTTATGGGTCCTATGCGGCCATAAAGCTAATTCTACAACTACTTTTGCAAAGCCTTTCTTGTAAAAATGTTCTAAATTTCATCCTTGAATTTTCATAAGCGAATCCCAAACCTACATTACTCATTGGTTAGTTGACTATTAAAATCAGTTAAATTAATATAAAATATAATATCAAATGTCCTAGCTATCCTAAGGAAAAGTTTCAAATCTATTAAGGACAGAGAGGGGAGGATTATGCTCATCTTTCTTCACTTTATTCCATACAGCAGCCATGTGATAAATAAACTACCTTTCCCAGAAATACATGCCAGAATGAGAAACACGATTCTGAAAAGGGGGTGGTGATGAACAGAGTGTCTGAATTGAGCTTTCTGCTTAATTCAGAGACTCTGTCCCTCACCACCCCTTGTTGTAAATATTTTTGTCCACCCTAAGCGTGGAAGGGTATTCTCAGATGTGAGACCCTTGCTCATTGCACCATCAGGATTCAAGCAAACCGGGCCGAAGACGGCTGTAATGCCAGAAACCGGTCCCCGGGAGCTTGTTTCCTTCCCAGTGTAAGAATTGGCTTTTGTAGTTTGGTTTGCCCTGTTCCCATCATGCACTGGGACAGGAACAGACTAATTTGCATACAGCCAGGTTCTGAAACTGGGATGGTGCAGTGAGCTAAAAAACGGTGTTGGATCTAGCCCTGATCTCTTGACTGGGTGAGAGCTTTCTGCTTAAGTCAGAGACTCTGTCCCTCACCACCCCTTGTTGTAAATATTTTTGTCCACCCTAAGCGTGGAAGGGTATTCTCAGATGTGAGACCCTTGCTCATTGCACCATCAGGATTCAAGCAAACCGGCCGAAGACGGCTGTAATGCCAGAAACCGGTCCCCGGGAGCTCGTTTCCTTCCCAGTGTAAGAATTGGCTTTTGAAGTTTGGTTTGCCCTGTTCCCATCATGCACTGGGACAGGAACAGACTAATTTGCATACAGCCAGGTTCTGAAACTGGGATGGTGCAGTGAGCTAAAAAACGGTATTGGATCTAGCCCTGATCTCTTGACTGGGTGAGAGCTTTCTGCTTAATTCAGAGACTCTGTCCCTCACCACCCCTTGTTGTAAATATTTTTGTCCACCCTAAGCGTGGAAGGGTATTCTCAGATGTGAGACCCTTGCTCATTCACCATCAGGATTCAAGCAAACCGGGCCGAAGACGGCTGTAATGCCAGAAACCGGTCCCCGAGAGCTTGTTTCCTTCCCAGTGTAAGAATTGGCTTTTGTAGTTTGGTTTGCCCTGTTCCCATCATGCACTGGGACAGGAACAGACTAATTTGCATACAGCCAGGTTCTGAAACTGGGATGGTGCAGTGAGCTAAAAAACGGTGTTGGATCTAGCCCTGATCTCTTGACTGGGTGAGACCTTTCTGCTTAATTCAGAGACTCTCTCCCTCACCACCCCTTGTTGTAAATATTTTTGTCCACCCTAAGCGTGGAAGGGTATTCTCAGATGTGAGACCCTTGCTCATTGCACCATCAGGATTCAAGCAAACCGGGCCGAAGACGGCTGTAATGCCAGAAACCGGTCCCCGGGAGCTCGTTTCCTTCCCAGTGTAAGAATTGGCTTTTGTAGTTTGGTTTGCCCTGTTCCCATCATGCACTGGGACAGGAACAGACTAATTTGCATACAGCCAGGTTCTGAAACTGGGATGGTGCAGTGAGCTAAAAAACGGTGTTGGATCTAGCCCTGATCTCTTGACTGGGTGAGAGCTTTCTGCTTAAGTCAGAGACTCTGTCCCTCACCACCCCTTGTTGTAAATATTTTTGTCCACCCTAAGCGTGGAAGGGTATTCTCAGATGTGATACCCTTGCTCATTGCACCATCAGGATTCAAGCAAACCGGCCGAAGACGGCTGTAATGCCAGAAACCGGTCCCCGGGAGCTCGTTTCCTTCCCAGTGTAAGAATTGGCTTTTGAAGTTTGGTTTGCCCTGTTCCCATCATGCACTGGGACAGGAACAGACTAATTTGCATACAGCCAGGTTCTGAAACTGGGATGGTGCAGTGAGCTAAAAAACGGTATTGGATCTAGCCCTGATCTCTTGACTGGGTGAGAGCTTTCTGCTTAATTCAGAGACTCTGTCCCTCACCACCCCTTGTTGTAAATATTTTTGTCCACCCTAAGCGTGGAAGGGTATTCTCAGATGTGAGACCCTTGCTCATTCACCATCAGGATTCAAGCAAACCGGGCCGAAGACGGCTGTAATGCCAGAAACCGGTCCCCGAGAGCTTGTTTCCTTCCCAGTGTAAGAATTGGCTTTTGTAGTTTGGTTTGCCCTGTTCCCATCATGCACTGGGACAGGAACAGACTAATTTGCATACAGCCAGGTTCTGAAACTGGGATGGTGCAGTGAGCTAAAAAACGGTGTTGGATCTAGCCCTGATCTCTTGACTGGGTGAGACCTTTCTGCTTAATTCAGAGACTCTCTCCCTCACCACCCCTTGTTGTAAATATTTTTGTCCACCCTAAGCGTGGAAGGGTATTCTCAGATGTGAGACCCTTGCTCATTGCACCATCAGGATTCAAGCAAACCGGGCCGAAGACGGCTGTAATGCCAGAAACCGGTCCCCGGGAGCTTGTTTCCTTCCCAGTGTAAGAATTGGCTTTTGTAGTTTGGTTTGCCCTGTTCCCATCATGCACTGGGACAGGAACAGACTAATTTGCATACAGCCAGGTTCTGAAACTGGGATGGTGCAGTGAGCTAAAAAATTGTGTTGGATCTAGCCCTGATCTCTTGACTGAGAGAGAGCTTTCTGCTTAATTCAGAGACTCTGTCCCTCACCACCCCTTGTTGTAAATATTTTTGTCCACCCTAAGCGTGGAAGGGTATTCTCAGATGTGAGACCCTTGCTCATTGCACCATCAGGATTCAAGCAAACCGGGCCGAAGACGGCTGTAATGCCAGAAACCGGTCCCCGGGAGCTTGTTTCCTTCCCAGTGTAAGAATTGGCTTTTGTAGTTTGGTTTGCCCTGTTCCCATCATGCACTGGGACAGGAACAGACTAATTTGCATACAGCCAGGTTCTGAAACTGGGATGGTGCAGTGAGCTAAAAAACGGTGTTGGATCTAGCCCTGATCTCTTGACTGGGTGAGAGCTTTCTGCTTAATTCAGAGACTCTGTCCCTCACCACCCCTTGTTGTAAATATTTTTGTCCACCCTAAGCGTGGAAGGGTATTCTCAGATGTGAGACCCTTGCTCATTGCACCATCAGGATTCAAGCAAACCGGGCCGAAGACGGCTGTAATGCCAGAAACCGGTCCCCGGGAGCTTGTTTCCTTCCCAGTGTAAGAATTGGCTTTTGTAGTTTGGTTTGCCCTGTTCCCATCATGCACTGGGACAGGAACAGACTAATTTGCATACAGCCAGGTTCTGAAACTGGGATGGTGCAGTGAGCTAAAAAACGGTGTTGGATCTAGCCCTGATCTCTTGACTGGGTGAGAGCTTTCTGCTTAATTCAGAGACTCTGTCCCTCACCACCCCTTGTTGTAAATATTTTTGTCCACCCTAAGCGGGGAAGGGTATTCTCAGATGTGAGACCCTTGCTCATTGCACCATCAGGATTCAAGCAAACCGGGCCGAAGACGGCTGTAATGCCAGAAACCGGTCCCCGGGAGCTTGTTTCCTTCCCAGTGTAAGAATTGGCTTTTGTAGTTTGGTTTGCCCTGTTCCCATCATGCACTGGGACAGGAACAGACTAATTTGCATACAGCCAGGTTCTGAAACTGGGATGGTGCAGTGAGCTAAAAAACGGTGTTGGATCTAGCCCTGATCTCTTGACTGGGTGAGAGCTTTCTGCTTAATTCAGAGACTCTGTCCCTCACCACCCCTTGTTGTAAATATTTTTGTCCACCCTAAGCCTGGAAGGGTATTCTCAGATGTGAGACCCTTGCTCATTGCACCATCAGGATTCAAGCAAACCGGGCCGAAGACGGCTGTAATGCCAGAAACCGGTCCCCGGGAGCTTGTTTCCTTCCCAGTGTAAGAATTGGCTTTTGTAGTTTGGTTTGCCCTGTTCCCATCATGCACTGGGACAGGAACAGACTAATTTGCATACAGCCAGGTTCTGAAACTGGGATGGTGCAGTGAGCTAAAAAACGGTGTTGGATCTAGCCCTGATCTCTTGACTGGGTGAGAGCTTTCTGCTTAATTCAGAGACTCTGTCCCTCACCACCCCTTGTTGTAAATATTTTTGTCCACCCTAAGCGTGGAAGGGTATTCTCAGATGTGAGACCCTTGCTCATTGCACCATCAGGATTCAAGCAAACCGGGCCGAAGACGGCTGTAATGCCAGAAACCGGTCCCCGGGAGCTTGTTTCCTTCCCGGTGTAAGAATTGGCTTTTGTAGTTTGGTTTGCCCTGTTCCCATCATGCACTGGGACAGGAACAGACTAATTTGCATACAGCCAGGTTCTGAAACTGGGATGGTGCAGTGAGCTAAAAAACGGTGTTGGATCTAGCCCTGATCTCTTGACTGGGTGAGAGCTTTCTGCTTAATTCAGAGACTCTGTCCCTCACCACCCCTTGTTGTAAATATTTTTGTCCACCCTAAGCGTGGAAGGGTATTCTCAGATGTGAGACCCTTGCTCATTGCACCATCAGGATTCAAGCAAACCGGGCCGAAGACGGCTGTAATGCCAGAAACCGGTCCCCGGGAGCTTGTTTCCTTCCCAGTGTAAGAATTGGCTTTTGTAGTTTGGTTTGCCCTGTTCCCATCATGCACTGGGACAGGAACAGACTAATTTGCATACAGCCAGGTTCTGAAACTGGGATGGTGCAGTGAGCTAAAAAACGGTGTTGGATCTAGCCCTGATCGCTTGACTGGGTGAGAGCTTTCTGCTTAATTCAGAGACTCTGTCCCTCACCACCCCTTGTTGTAAATATTTTTGTCCACCCTAAGCATGGAAGGGTATTCTCAGATGTGAGACCCTTGCTCATTGCACCATCAGGATTCAAGCAAACCGGGCCGAAGACGGCTGTAATGCCAGAAACCGGTCCCCGGGAGCTTGTTTCCTTCCCAGTGTAAGAATTGGCTTTTGTAGTTTGGTTTGCCCTGTTCCCATCATGCACTGGGACAGGAACAGACTAATTTGCATACAGCCAGGTTCTGAAACTGGGATGGTGCAGTGAGCTAAAAAACGGTGTTGGATCTAGCCCTGATCTCTTGACTGGGTGAGAGCTTTCTGCTTAATTCAGAGACTCTGTCCCTCACCACCCCTTGTTGTAAATATAGAATGAGAAACACATCACAAACAATAAATAAACAGTCCATGTAATATAATGCTTTTTTCACTGGTAATGCCCCCTCTTTCTTCGCTGATCAGGCAGCCATGAGTTAAGTGTCTTTCATTGTCTTCTTGCTTAAATGTTGTGTTCTATGCTTTATTGAATTCTTGTGCCTGTTTAACGTATCTGATCTGAGTATTGAGTCTTTGCGCAGTCTAACGTGGTATTTCCTTTCACAGGCGGATGCAGGAGTGCATCTCAGCGCTCCTCACGCGGTTTGTAGGGCTTTGCTGGGAGCCAAGTATGTGCTGTTCTGCGTGCGGGACACCACAGGGGACTCACAGTACCACAAGACAATCCTCGGGCTCCGCGAGCGTCGCGTGCCATTTCTGCAGTGACAGAGATGTAGCATCTCACTTTGGAGCCGTGGTCTACCACGGGTGCCCCTAGACCAGCTGCCCCGTTGTTGGGTCTGTAATTATGCGTGCTACCACGGTAGACGCCCAGAATATCGACGCCACGTCCAATGGGTCGGGAATGCAAAAATTAACCGTGTTGCGCTAGAATTAATGCGCAAGTGTGTCGGCAGACGTGTTCGAGCCTGTTTACTGTATGTTGGGTCTTGTTGAGTCAGTGGGTTGGCGACCCTTACGTGTAAACAATGCGTGTCCTGGGTGGCTTATAAGCTCTTGTTCAGCCTGCTTGATTTTTTTCTGGTGCAGGGGTATTAAGGCCTTATTTCCGTCTGTCAGCCCCATGGCACCGAAGGGACCGCCCAGACTGTCTACCCTTCAAAAAGCCCTTCTTACAAGCACAACCACAGGCACCAGCGCATAACCCCTTTGTGCAGCCTCCTCCCTCTGCCTGTCCCTTTGGGGGTGACAACTCTCCCAATTCTGATGGCCTTGGCACCCCTCAGCAGACAAAGCCCCAATTCGTCCTACTCCTACAGCAGTTCCAGACTCCCTAACAGCAGATATGTTAGATCCTGATGATATCCTTCATCCTAGTTCTTCTATGTGGTCTACCAACAAGAAGGTAGTGGCCTATGTGGCTGGGAGGGTTCGCAAGCCACAGGACCAGGAACTCAGAGCCAGCCTCTGGGCGAAATGTCCCTGACCATTTCTGTAGGGGAAGGTGGCCCTTATTCTAGAGATAGATGAGCGTACCGTTACGTTCTTGACAAAGTATTTTAGGAACTACAAGAAGGTAATTGATCGCTCATGGCGATCATGCTAAGACAAGTTATTGTATTTGACGGGGCCACTCACACCGATATATGACATGGCTGAACAAGCCAAGCTTTGTGGCATAACAAACCAGCCTGGAAAATTAATTTTGATAAGCTCCATGACAACTTTTACATCCTGTAAAATTTCAGCTTTCAAAGAACATAAACATTAAAGAAGGTAAGTGGAAAGGAATGTATGTTGAAATCCCGCATTCTTTTTACCCGCAGGGAATCACAACGCGGCGGGGAGCGCTGGAAGTTGGAATAGTATAATTTACTATTCCAACTCCAGTCTGTGTGGACACTAGGGAAGGTGTTGGATTTTAAAGTATTCCCATCAGAAGCCACACTATACCGCCCTCTTTTTCATCATTTGGGTTCTCCTTACCCAGGAGACAAAACGGCCGGTCTGATGTTACCGTGACCGATAGATGTGACAGGTGGGTGGTATAAGTTGTTACAAAAAATGGCTGCTGAAAAAAAAGCAGTGTGAAATGATAGGAGTGAGATAGTGAAGGGTTATACTAAAATTAGGTGAATCGGGTAGAAAAACAAATTTTATTAATATCTCCCAATCCCTAAGGTTAAAAAACAAGTGTAAGTGCGGGTTTGAAATAATAACCGTACTTAATAGTGGTCAACATGTTTCTGCATCTTTAGAAAAAAGTTTCAAGTGCATTCTTCAGGACCTTATGGTGTTAAAACTACTGCTTTATATGAACGAATAAAATGATATCACCTGAATGTTCCAGGTAATGTGTTCAACCATATACTGTTACCGCATCATACCACATGGCATTGGATCCAAACAGAAAGACAAACAAACAAGAAAGAAAAAGGAACATGAAAGTATCATATTCACATGGTCTATGTCAATTAGTACCAAAGTGTGATGAATACACATTCACACTTATCAGGACACTCACCCAAAAGTAGTGGTTGAGAGGCTTCACCCCACCTGGCTGCGGCTCAGGTATATGGAGCACCGCTCTAGAAAATGAGTCGTTTTTGTAAAATTAAAACAAAGAAAACAATTGTGGCTCAAATACTCCATTAAGTAGATTGTTCAGAAATAACCTTGCTTACACCGATCCCCAACACTCTGATGTGTGATTACGTTACCAAATTCCAAATACATTGTGCCTCGCAAGTCGTTGTTCCTACTTGCGGAGTAATGGTATGCGGAATCACAACACGGTCGTTGTAACGACTGCGTTGTGAATCCCTACGGGGGAAAAAGATTTGTGGTAAACGCTGTTTACTATGAAAAGCTGCAGTACAATACCTCTTTTACGAGGGATACATTTTTGCATAATCAGTGCTAAATACCACTGTTATGGGTCCTATGCTAACTATAAAGGGAATTCTATAACTACTTGTTACAGAGCCTTTCTTGTAAAAAATTTCAAAAATGTATCCTTGAATTATCATAAACGTATCCCAAACATAGATTACTCATTGGTTAGTCATGTTAAAATCTGTCACGTTAATGTGCATTACAATCAGATTTCAATACCCTCCATTATATTGTTTTTAATGTTACTACACTCGAGAGTTTATTGTCCCTCTAGCACAATGTTCAGTGCTGTGCCATGTTTTGGCCAAAATGTCTGTTTTGAAAACCTACTATAAAATATTGTATTTTCTCCAATTACCATTCCTGATATTTTTTGTATTTATATAGCATTTTATACCCTGGTGAAAACTGCTCTTCTTTGTCCAAGCCAGGTAATCTCAAACTTTAACGAGAGTTTTTCACACTATGACATATTTTAGTACTGGTCTTTGTTGCATATATTGTAATCTCTGACTAGTTCCGGAACTCTGTATGTAGACTGGTTAACATGTTATGTCCCGATTCTTTTTCTGTTAGACTTCTGAAGTTTCAACTGTGAGGCAGTTCATGGTGGATTGCAGGATAAGAACCACATTCAGGTTGCTTGTCCTCAATAAACTCTCGTCCTATCTATGAGCCGGTTTGTGTCGCTCTTGCACCATGCAACGTGGTGAAAGAGCGACGGAAACTGTACAGGGGAATAACGAAGGGGGGGGCAAGGCTTTTCCATAATGGAGGGGGGCCCTCAGCCCCAACTGGTGTTTACTGCACTACGTTTAAGCTCTTTTACCACAATCCTCCTGGTGCTGACAGCGCCCTGATTTAAGGTCTGCTGATTTAGTTCTGTTCGGCTTCCATTATTTCCCAATGTAAATAGCTTGAACATGACAGGTCAAATCTTCCAACCCGCAGGAATTTAATTGTACCCAATGCTTGGGAGGCAAGATGGCGGTCTAGCGTTAGACCGGTTTGCAGCACTTCGCTGAGCTCCGCTTCACTGCGATGACCAAGGATGACCGAGGATGACCCAAAACCGCTATCGCGCGTTCTTTGACGAATGAGGTTTGATAAATGACTATGGGCTTCTTTGACGGCTAAATACTGATGGCCGATTGCTGAATTTTGAAAATTGTGGAAGCCGAGGAAACTGTGTATCAGATCCTGAGTCTACGCCCTAATCTACACTCCCGTTTTTTGCTTTCTGCTACTTAATTACGGGATGCTATGCTACAGGGGCTACTACAGTGTAGCAAGTTTAGGAGAAGCCACGAAAAACATTCGAACTTGCCTGGATTTACTTGGAGCCCCTTGGCTCCTCCGTGCAGCAGCGCTTCGAGCAGATTCCGACCTGTTGTGGTGTCTGTGCTTCGGTGGGTGTGTCAGGCGGTGCAGCCGCCGCAACAGAGTTCCGGGTTTGTGGTGTGTGGCTTCACCTGCTGGGTGCAGCCGTGTCTGAGGAAGAAGACGCCGAGGACGCCGAAATTGCCAGCAATGCCGCCGAAAAGTGCTTCCGCCACCGCAGCCAGAGCACGGGTCGAGAAGGCAGCCTGAATACTTCGTAAGGAGGCGGAAAGGCAACAACTAGAGGGCTCATTGGACGGGGAAGAGTCTGACAGCATACCGGCCAAAGCGGTGAAATCTAAGGCAAAGAAACAACAAACAACACTGCCAACACCCTAAGACAGGAAGTCCTCGCCTCACGAAGAAAGCTAAGTACTACTGGGGGGAGGACAGTACTTGATTTATTGTTGAAGAAACAATCGGCCAAGGCTAGTCCTCAGGCTCAGGCTGAGTTAATATTAACCACACCTTTGAATGATGGTCAGAACAGCATAATGGATGAGGGCCCCTCAGCTTTCACCACGTCTCAGACAAACACGTCTGACCCCCTAAATGCTCCCGCCATCCTCCTGCCCATAGTTGTGGATAAGGCAAATAACCTGATTATCACCGAGACATCTGAGACTTCTGAACCCATACAAACTAGTGAGTTGACAGAGGGGCTAGAAACTTGGGAGAATCAAGCTGAGGAGGGGTGCACCATGTCGTTCACAGGCCCAGGTGGAAACATTTTAGGGGTACAAAATTAGCTGGCTAACTTGACTGTGGCTAATTTGACTGTGGAGGCAGCACTAGCCACAAACCAGACCATATCTACAACACCCACTTTACACTTAGTCGCCTCTGAAGAACTACTGTCTATATCCCCACATATGCATCCTGAGCAGACTGTAGTAAATGAAGGTATCAATGAGCCATTACCGAAAGCAACCTTGTTACAAACCATTCAGCTCCCGGAGGGTGAAAAAGATCTTAGCGAGTTTTACTCTTTTTCTGACGAGACCAGAGAGGTCGGAGCTGATGCTGTAGGGGAATGGTCAGAGAGCTATGAGTCTACGGAGGAGGAGGAGGACGACGAGGAGTCAGAACCTCATCCCTATTCTTCAGAAGATAGCTATGGGGAAGGAAGACAGAATGTTAACACTGTCAAAGCTAAGTCTAAAGCAGGGTCTAGAGTTATGCAAAGTAATCCAGCTAAAGGACGCTCTGATACCAGCCACAGTGCCAGCTCCGGCACCTCGGAGATACCTCCCACGGCGGTTGAAACTATTCTACAAGCGATAGCAGCTCATAGAGAAGAGACCGCACTAGATAGCAAAAGATCTCGGGCAGCTTTGCGTAAAATGCAAGGGGTTGTCAAGAAGCTTTCTAAAACCTGCAACCATATAGGCAAAAGAGTCACAGAAATGGAAGTAAGGGTGATGTCGGCGGAAAAAGACTCCTCTGAGAATTCTGCGAAAATCAAGCTTCAGGAGGCAGAACTGATGGATATTAAGTGGAAGCTTGAGGATTTTGAAAACAGGCAGCGGCGCAATAATTTGCGCATTTTAGGTGTGCCGGAGAAAATGGAGGGGGAGAATATGCATTATTAAACTTCTCTGCGAATCTATGCCTGAAGTTCAAACCTGGAATTGGGACGTGGAAATACAGCGGGCCCATCGAGTCCCGTTCAACCTACCACCTAAGCCAGGGGTGTACCCCCGTGCTATCTTAGTATATTTCGGAAATTTTTTGCTACGGCAGGTGGTGGCTGAGAAAGCGAGACCTGATCGCAAATTATCTTTCAGTGATTTTTAATTTTTTTCAAGGCCCGATTTTTGTCACGCAACCGTGGAAAGACGATGGCGGTTGCGCCTACTGATTAAACCATTCCAAGATAAGGGAGCCCTGGCATTTTTTAACAATCCTTCTAGACTTAAAATTATTCATGGTGGTCAGACAAAGTTTTTTCAGTCTGAAATGAAAGCAAAAGCCTATCTTGATGAAATATCCTAGATAAACTTTAGATAAATTCATAGATATTTCTAGTAATAACCTGTATATGCTCAAGAAAGAACAACATCTCATTATGATTGATCTGTATTATGTAACATATACGTTGATATTTTCGTAATGACTGGCTGGTATGAGCTGAGAACTGCACAGATGTTTGGCAAGATATAGAGGCCACTTTGGTCATGGTTTATAATTTTTTCTCTTACTTTAATCTCTATTCTTATTAGCTCTTTTTGTTTTTTATGTCAAGAAGCGGTAGCGGTAGCCCAGTAGAAGTGCAGCAATTACATCACACAGACTCTGGTGGAGTCTGAATGCCTACGTAAAGGGGAGAGGGGTAAAGGGGGAGGGTTTTGGGGAGGGCTCTGGGGAGGGATTTTCGGGGTGGCGGGAAGGGGGGTATGTGGAAGGGGAGGAAAAAATAAAAAATTAACCAGGTCTATTAGCAAGAGCAAATTTAATGTTTGAAACAATGGGAAAGGAGGTACAGCAGGACAAGGAATATTATTTGAACAATGCTATCAGGCAATCTTTCTACATTAACAATGGGTAAACTTAGTGTTCAATCCTGCAATGTAGGGGGGCTCCTATCCAGAGACAAGCGCCTTAGATTGGGGGAATTAATGAAATTAAATCCTGTAGATATTTTGTGCATTCAGGAGACACATATTCCTTGGAGTAAAAGAGCCTTATTAAACCTCAAGGGGTATAAATTGTTGATAACATCATCCCAATCTTCGAATATCAGGGGTGTAGCAATTTTTGTAAAATCCTGCTTTGGCCAGGGAATACGTTTTTTATCTGACGCACATGGAAGGTGGGCAATCGTTAAACTGGCCAATGGAATTACTATATGCTCTGTTTACGGATCAAATCATGATGACCCCGCAGTATTCGAAATCTTGGAAACAGAATTAGCTACGTGGCAAGGCCTGTTAATCTTCTGTGGCGACTTTAATATTTCACTTTTGCCATCACTCTCAACTCAAACGCCAAAACAGAAATATATGGGTCGGAAACCAAGGGTATATTGCGCTGTTAAAAGTCTGGTAAATAGCTTGGGCTTAACTAATATATGGCTACAAAACAATCCCAATGAACCTGGCTATACGTATTTTTCCCACCCCCATCAAAAGCATGTTCGGATAGACTACATCTTCACTTCTAGGGATTTAGCACCTTATTCATACTTATAAACAAACCACCTAAAATAATCTCGGATCATAATCCTCTAGTACTGCTAACTACTTATGATACCATCTTGCTCAAAAATGCTCCTGGTCCTTTGATAGGAAGCTGCTATCTAACAATGAATACATCAATTATATTAAAACCTGGACTGATGAATTTTTTAATATGAATCGCTTTAGCGCGACAAGAAATATTGTATGGGATACTTACAAATCTGCACTAAGGGGGGAGACTATTAGCTTCCAAAATAAAGCCGGAAAAATCCTAAAATAAAGAATATGAACTGAAAATGGCAGCCTTAGCTAAAGCTGAGGAAGAACATACTGCCAAAATAATACAAAAACAAGATGCCAGGCATTTGATGACGCAGGTAGCAGTGCTGAAATCCGAATTAAATACTAAACTTAGCCAGAAAGCTGCCCAAACATATCAAACACACAGGAAACAAGTTTATGAAAGTGGGGAGAAAGTGGGTAGACAGTTGGCACTTTGCACACGTCAGAAAAACATTAGGAATAACATCTCCTCAATAGTAGACAATGGGCAGACTTTTACCCACGCAACAGATATCAACTATCAATTTCAAAGGTATTACCAGAATCTCTATTCGGAGGAAACTCCAGCTACTGAAAAGGATATAATAGATTATCTGGATAATTTTCTTACTAATTCTGATGCTATGAAGTTAATAGATGATGCCACTAAGGAAGATCTCGAAAAAGAAATCACACTAGCAGAGGTGGGTGCTGCTTTATCATTATTGTCATCTGGTAAAGCAGCAGGCCCTGACAAACTATCGATTGATCTGTTTAAGATTCTTAGCCACCAACTATGTCCTATCTTACATGATTTATTCCTTGGAATTCAATGTAATGGTGTCCCACCAGCCTCTTGGGACGAGACTAACATAATCGTTTTTCCAAAGAAGGGAAAATCCCCCGAACAGCTAACCTCTTATCGTTCTATATCCCTGATTAATTCGGACTCCAAATTATATGCAAAGGTATTGGCGCTCAGACTCGGCAGGGTCGTTGAACAGCTTGTCTCCCCGTGGCAACATGGCTTTATTCCTGGTAAAGGAACTACAGATCACACCCGTCGGGCAATCGCCTTATTTGATGCCACGGTTGCCACGGGGGGGACAGATGTCGATGATCCTGCTTGACGCTGAGAAAGCCTTTTACTGCGTCTCATGGGACTTTCTCTGGGAAGTTATGAAACGTAATAATTTCGGCCCTAAATTCATCAGATCTATTAAATCAATGTATCTCCGTCCCAAAGCAAAAATTCTAGCAGCAGGGTCATTATCTGGACATATCAGCATTGCCAGGGGCACTAGGCAAAGATGTCCGAGCTCACCCCTGCTTTTTGCTTTATATATTAACCCCTTATTTTGAAATTATTGGAAAGCAACATTATTAAGCCTGTTATTAGTTATCACTTTGAAACAAAAGTATTGGCCTATGCCGATGACATCGTGGTTATTACATCTGACCCGATCGAGGCTATCTGTGAATTAGAGAAAGTGACTACTGAATTCGGGCGCTGCTCGGGTTATTCTCTTAATAAAGGAAAAACGACTATTCTGTGTACTGATAATACCATCTGTCTGGACCAACGAAGAGCTGAAAGGCCACGTATTTGGCAGTTGTTCTTTGTGCAAATACTAAATTATTACCAAAAGCTAATTTTGATCCACTAGTCTCCATCTCACGAGCCTCCATCTCTCTATTATAGGAAGAGCCAATTATGTAAAAATGAACCCGCTGCCCAGATGCCTCTATTTATTCACGGGCAATTCCGCTAGCCATTGATCAGGAAACGCTAGTGTTGATTAATTTACTTATATCAAAATGTATGTGGCAAAACGGGAAGATTCGGAGATCTCTTGCATTACTATCACTCCCTTCTGATAGAGGTGGCCTTACTATACCTAATATAACTCTCTATCATTGGCCAGCATTTTTAAAACAGCTTACACCCATGATTAGAGGTTATAGCCTAGAGAGCCCAGAAGGCTTTGGAGAAATACCCTCAATATATGAGCTCCTTTTAGGTCAGGAGGCTAAGGGCTTACTGCTACGGAAGACCAAGGCAAGAAATTATAAGGATTTTAAGGGAGAAATTATAGCTAGCGCATGGAAAAGTGTGAATAAAGTGGCCAAATATATGCATATCGGGAAGATTAACCGATATACGCCTCTCTGACGCTCTAATGCCATTCAAGGCCAGGATCTCGCTTTCGTTGTAAAGAAATGGGACAAGCTGGGAATCAGAACAATTGGCGAGTTTTTAACAAATGATTTTGATACCACCTTTTATGATCTGAAAGTGAAATATAATTTACCAAATGGAGATTTTTTTAAATTTGCGCAGATATTTGCTAAATTAAAGGCTAAAGAGTCTCCAATTTGTCTTTCTAAAATTGAAATTATGGATGTAATACCTAGAATAAACACCAGGATTGGAATTTGTATAATATTCTTTTGAGTAAGAAACATGATGATCTTGATAAAATTGAAAATAAATGGGTTACAAAATTAAACAATCCTAATGTAGACATTGATAGAGTGTAGAGATGAGCCAGAAGTTACTTATGGCTAGCAATCTTAAAGCACAACTCTATAAAACTGTATTTGATCTTTATTTCACTCCCGCTAAATTGTTTTCGTGAGGTAAACGTGAGAATGATTTATGCCCTAGATGTACCCAAGGACCGGCAACCCTTGCTCATATGTTTTATTACTGCCCTGACTTGATGTTGATCAAAAACATGATATTATTCTTTTGGGAAGAGGTATTTAGTCATAAAATACCAGAATCAGAAACCTTGTTTTTACTAGGTCATGATTATTCCTTAATTCTAACTAAATCTGAAGAAAGGTTAATCTTTATAGGCACAGCAGTATTAAGGCTAATTCTGTCCGCTCGTTGGAAAGAAGCAGATCCGCCAAGTTTTCAGATGTGGCTAGCGCGCTTCCTAGCGGTCTATAGATACGAAATTGCTATATTTGAAACAGGAGGAGTTAAATCTAGGGCGCGCGGGGAAGCACTCAGCGTCCAATTACTAACTGGAAAGCTGGCATTATTCCTAGTGGCATTGGTTGATCCAAAAATGTATGTATTCATCTCATGTGTCCTAAGTGCTTATTGTTGTATCTGCGTTGATTCTGTCTAAATTAATGCTTCTTCTTTTGTTTGACTAACTGTCCGGCTTGTATCACCTGCTGTATAGTTTATTTATTTATGTTATGTACTCCCTCTTATTTTTTGTAAAATGACTCTTGCTTTTCCTGGTAAAAAAAAAAAAATTAAAAAAAAAAGGAATTTAATTGTACTCTCTTAAAAAAAATCTGCGGTGCTGTGAGGCTGTAATATAGTCACTGTTGTTGCTGAAGTAAAATGCTGTGGACTCAAGTTTGAATAAAAAACCTCGAGGTCCCTGCCTTTCAGCAGCTTGACGTCTCTGGAGCACTCTGCCTTGAAATCATGCTTGCTCTACCATCAGACAATCGCTACGTGTGTTCTGTACAGCGAAAAGCAGACCTAGTATGGACACTATTGGCTGGACAATGTTTTAAGCGGTGAAAGAAGTGCACTCGAATATGTTCTTGTGTTTGGAGGCTTCTCAGAAGTACTGCACTAGAAACAATGCAACAGTCCAGTGTTAAATGCCCTAAGACTTCTGGAGATAGAGACACATCCTCAGTTCCCGATAGAACCGGACCATGATTAATTAGGAACCAGCAAGACTATGGTGGGGAAACAACTGCAACCATCCCAAAGAAAACTATTGTCACTAAATAAAAACTCATGTCAAAATACCACACTCAAACCACAGGTAACAGCAGAGCATTCCAACACTATATATAACCGTGCTATCATCGTTTATTTATCAAAAGGCACTCATGAAGCAACTGAGCATTAGGACGAAGGACTCTAAAAATATTCGAGTCCTTATCTCTCAAAAAATGTAACCAGGTCTCTTGATGAACTAACACATCATATTGCAGCCGCCAGAGTGCCCTGAAAGTTACTCTGTGAACATCTTGTAGGATGCTTCACGAACAATGTGCAGAGAATGTGTCCAATATCTGGCATCATTATTCCATTGAAGGCTGTTGACTTCTAATATTCCTTGAATAAAGGAACTATAATAATGCTGCTTGTCTGCTTCTAGGCACCCACTCTTCCTAATTCCTTCTCCCTATAATATAGTAGCCAGGGCAATGTCCTAGATTAATCTTTAGAAATCCAGCTTGCCTTTCGAAGCATCAGTACATCAAGCATTGATAAATTCCACTGTTGATTCAGATGGAAGAGTGGAGGGATGTCTCCTCTTTTCAAGAAACTAGTCTTAGGCCCTGAGGAATTCTCTGGGTTTGAAATGTTCCTTATCTAGTGCAGTTAAGGCTGTGTGGTAATAACTGTTCATTGACGTCAATCATATATCAGATGGTTTTCAAGCTGGCTTTCACCGGGTGGGAAGACTGAATCCATGATGGTTTGCCTTGTGGTGATATGGTTTAGGGTCAAATGTTTGCAGTGTCAATGACTGACTTCCTTTACAACGGAATGCAGTCAGCCCCTCATTCTCCAGCTCTAATCTTCTCAGCACGTTTTCACAGTAAAGCTGTTCAGACATCCTCCTAATCCTGGGCCCTTTCCACATATATTATCAAGTTTATATGTGCCTTGATATTTTTTTACACGTGTGATGATGGCACTCAGTTTTTGCTAAGATTCAATAGCAATCTGAAAGCCGCAGCACTTAAATCAGACTAAACGAGGTAAGCCATTTTATCGTCCAATTATTTTTTTAATTGCATGTGTGCAAAAAGAGACTGTGGTATTCAATTCAATAGAATCTTTTATTCAGCTACGGATGAGCCATAAAAGTACAACAATATAAAAGTAACACAAGCAGGTGTTTAAAATGTAAAGAACAGCAATAAAATATTCGCAGAAAAATGTTTCCCTCCTCAGTGAGTGCATACACAAATATAATTTCCTTAACCTTTTCTGATTTTCAGATCTGCCTGTATAAAACTGCTTACAGCCATACAAGGCTCTGTCTTTACTGGTAGGCAGTGGTTAGATGGGGACCAGCCATCAGTCTTTCTGTCGGTGGTGGACAGGGAAGCAGTAGGCAGCGGTCACAGGTTCGCAGTGACATCCGAGGGGTGGTTTTAAAGGCGGGTTCAAATGCATAACTGCAGATTTCGTAGGGGTGAGAGTAGAGTGTAATGGATGCGTTAGTAGCAGGCAGAAAGGCAGTGGTCTGTGTTTGGAGATGGTTAACTCAGCGAGCTACACTTGAAGGTGGGTCATTAAGTAGGAGGATGTATTTGGTGGGCCGGCTGGAGGCATTGTTATGTAACTTTGCTGGAGGGCGCAGCAGCAGTATTTACTGATGTATTTAAATCGCCAAATAAGAGGGCGGATGTGACCAATGGAGGAACCAAAATCCTTTTTTTATGGCTGGGGTGAGCCCCTGCAGTATGTAGGGTTGCTAGTCTGAGAGCTCTTGAGTGACGCAGAGAATAGGGGGGCCCCCTCCATGTAGTTTGCAGGAGGGTCCCCCCAAGTTTCGTTACACCACTGGTAGCCACGCAAGGCCACTTTGCATGGCCCTGAGTGGCTCCATAAATCTGGAGTAAGGCAAATCACTGCACTTCCCTTCTCTGACCTGGGAAGGCATTCCATGCATGTTGCATGGGTGTTCCCACACAACTCCATTGGGTTTTGAAGCATTCCCAGATTTACCAGAATTAGTAGACCTGGGAACAGTAGCGGCTCCTCGAGGGAGTGATGCGGGGTGGTGGGGCGGGGAGAGGCCGGGTGGGGGTTAGTAAACTACGGATACGGCCGAACAGAGGTTAGCCATTTGGCGATGCAGCATGAGCAGAAATAAATGAATAAAACAAATTACATTGTGCACGCTGCATCGCCATTTGGCGATGCCGCATGCGAAATGTAATTAATTTTATTTATTTATTTCTTTACTTACCTCCATTTGGCCGTATGGCGTAGTTTACTGCCCCCCCATGCTGCCCCTCCCCCACCCCACCACACCACCCGCAGCACTCCCTCGTGGAGCCGCTAATGTCTGGGAATGCACCAAAAAGATACGACTTCTCAGGTAAATGTAAATTGTAAATTGATACTTGTATAGCGCACTACTCACCCGCAAGGGTCTCAAGGCGCTTGTACGAATACCGCTGTGGAACCCATCCTGGCTTTCCCTGTGAGGCGTCCACTCCTGGGCACCTTCAGGGTGAAGGCCAGGCATCCTTAGCGTTGTGGGGGCAGTTGTGGAGATTAAGCAAGCTATTGCCCAGAGTTGCAGAGTGGGACTCCATGATTGGAATAGGCACCGAGGCGAGAAATATCAGGTCCGTGGAATTTTGAGCCAAGACCCGCCGAGGCGGGAAATTGAACTCTGGTCCCGGGCTAGACCTCTGCATCAGGGTCTGCCGCTCTAATCATTGAGCCACCACTCCTCCAGGTGAGGCGTAACGAGGAAAACTATCTTTATTTTTCCTCATAACGTCCTATCTCTATGTGTGCAGCATTTTGCAGCACACATAAAAGGAGGGATATCAATCAATCAATGACACTTATAGAGCATGCTACATACCCGTAGGGTCTCAAGGCGCTGAAGGGGGGGGGGGGGTGCCGCTACTGCTCGAACAGCCAGGTCTTCAGCTTCTTCCTGAAGGAGAGGTGGTCTTGGGTCAGGCGCAGGTCGGTCGGGAGGGAGTTCCAGGTCTTGGCGGCCAGGTAGGAGAAGGACCTTCCTCCTGTAGTCGCTCTTCGGATGCGGGGGACGACGGCGAGGGCGTGGTTGGCTGATCGGAGGTGGCGTTTGGGAGCGTAGAAGTTGATCCGGCTGTTGAGGTAGCTCGGGCCTTGGTCGTGTAGGGCTTTGTGTGCGTGGGTGAGGAGGCCGAAGGTGATTCTTTTGTTGACGGGGAGCCAGTGAAGGTCTCTCAGATGTCCGGAGATGTGGCTGGTTCGTGGGATGTCGAGGATGAGTCTGGCTGAGGCGTTCTGGATCCGCTGGAGTCTCTTCTGGAGCTTGGCCATGGTACCGGCGTAGAGGGCGTTGCCGTAGTCCAGTCGGCTGGTGACGAGGGCCTGGGTGACGGTCTTCCTGGTCTCGGTGGGGATCCACCAGAAGATCTTCCGTAGCATGCGTAGGATGTTGAAGCACGCCGAGGAGACGCTGTTGACTTGCCTGGTCATGGAGAGGGAGGAGTCCAGGATGAAGCCCAGGTTGCGTGCATGGTCTGTCGGTTTGGGTGCGGTGTCCAGGGCGGGAGGCCACCAGGAGTCGTCCCAGGCGGAGGGTGAAGAGCCCAGGATGAGGACCTCCGTCTTGTCAGAGTTCAGTTTCAGGCGGCTGGTCGTCATCCACTCGGCTACCTCTTTCATCCCTTCGTGCAGGTTGGCTCTGGCGGAGGCGGGGTCGTTGGTCAGGGAGAGGATCAGCTGGGTGTCGTCGGCGTAGGAGATTATGCTGAGGTTGTGTTTGCGTGCGATGGCCGCGAGGGGGCTCATGTAGACGTTGAAGAGGGTGGGGCTCAGAGATGATCCTTGAGGGACGCCGCAGATGACTTCGGAGGCCTCTGACTTGTACGGTGGAAGGCGGACTCTCTGTGTTCTTCCGTCGAGGAAGGAGATGATTCATTCCAGCGCCTTGTCCTGGATTCCGATGTTGCTGAGGCGCTGTACTAGGGTGCGGTGGCAGACAGTGTCGAATGCCGCGGAGAGGTCTAGGAGGATGAGGGCCGCTGTCTCTCCATTGTCCATCAGGGCTCTGATGTCATCGGTGGCGGCGATGAGGGCGGTCTCGGTGCTGTGATTGGCTCGGAAGCCGGACTGTGAGGGGTCTAGGGATCCATTCGTCTCGAGGAAGGCGGCCATCTGCTTGTTGACGGTCTTCTCGATGACTTTGGCTGGAAACGGGAGGAGCGAGATGGGGCGGTAGTTCTTGAGTTCGGTGGGGTCCGCTGTTGGTTTCTTGAGTAGAGCGCTGAGTTCGGCGTGCTTCCAGCTCTCAGGGAAGGTGGCGGTGTCGAAGGATGTGTTGATGATGTCTCGCAGGTGGGGTGCGATGACAGCGTCGGCCTTGTTGAAGACGTGGTGAGGGCAGGGGTCGGTCGGTGATCCGGAGTGGATGGAGTTCATCGTGCGGATGGTGTCTTCGGTGCTGATCGGGGTCCAGGCGTGGAGGGTGGTGGTGGGGGGTGGTTGTTCGGTCATGGTGTGCGTTGGTTGGTTGTTGAAGCTGTTGTGTATGTCCGCGATCTTGTTGTGGAAGTATGAAGCGAGGGAGTTGCAGAGGTCTTGCGATGGGGTGATGTCATTGTTTCCTGCGCTGGGGTTGGAGAGCTCTTTCACGATGTTGAAGAGTTCCTTGCAGTTGTGTGCGTTGTTGTCCAACCTGTCCTTGAATGCTGTTTTCTTGGCGGCGCGGATCAGCTGGTGGTGCTTCCGGGTGGCAAGCTTGAAGGAGGTCCTGTTGTCCGGTGTAGGTTCCCTTCTCCAGACTTTCTCGAGGGCTCGGCAGTTCTTCTTGGAGCTCTTGAGTTCGTCGGTGAACCACGGGGCTTTCTTGCTGCCGGGTCTGCTGGGCGGGGTCCTCAGCGGGGCGAGCTCGTCCGCGCAGATGCTGATCCACTTCGTGAGGTTGTCAGCGGCCTGGCTGGGGTTCGCTGAGCTGGCAGGAGGGTGCTGGCTCAGGGAGGTGGCGAGCTGGTCTGCTGTGATCTTGTTCCAGCTTCTGCGGGCGGCCTGTTGCTGGTGGTGGTGGGTCGTCGTTCTCTTGAAGGTGAAGTGGACGCAGCTGTGGTCCGTCCATTGAAGCTCTGTGGCGTGGCTGAAGTCGATGTCTGTGCTGGAAGAGAAGACTGCGTCGAGTGTGTGTCCGGCGAGGTGGGTGGGGGTGGACACCAGTTGCTTGAGTCCAAGATTGGCGAGGTTGTCGAGCAGGGTGCTGGTGTTGCGGTCGTTGTTGTTCTCCAGATGGAAGTTGAGGTCCCCCAGGAGGATGTAGTCAGCGGAGGGGAGGGCATGCGGGCTGACGAAGTCGGCGATGTCCTCGCTGAATTGTGTGCGTGGTCCTGGGGGTCGGTAGATCAGGGTGCCTCTGAGGGTGGTGTTCGGGTTGGTGTGGATCTGGAAATGCAGGTGTTCGGCGCAGGTCAGGGTGTTGTCGGTGCTGGTCGTGAGACGGATGGTGTTCCTGTGGATGATGGCGATGCCTCCTCCCATCTGGTTGGCGTTGCGGTCCCTCCGGACGATCTTGTAGCCCTCTGGGATAGCGATGGCGATGTCAGGAGCTGAAGAGGCGTTCATCCAGGTCTCCGTGAGGAAGGCAACGTCAGGGGCTGTGGCGTCTAGAAGGTTCCAGAGTTCGATGGCGTGTCTGTGGATGGAGCGGGTGTTGAGCAGGATGCACTTGAGGTGGGTGCTGCTGGTGTTCGGCTTGGCGGGTGCTGGTGCGAGGCAGGTCCGGATGCAGGTGAATTTGCAGGCGTGGCAGCTGAAAGGTCCGTGGGTGCTTCGTGGAGTGGCTTGGTGGCATTCTGGGAGTCGGCCGGTGTTGAGTGCGGTGAGGGTGGCGGCGGAGTACGTCAGGCGGGTCGGTCGGGGTCTTCGTGGGCCAGGGGTCCTGGCGCTGGTCGCGATCCGGTCGCGGACGGGCGCAGACGGGCTTACCTTTGGCGCACCTTCGGCGCACAATCGGCGCACCCGCTGCGCGTGACCGCTGCGCGTTCGCACGGTCGCCATTTAAGGTGAAGTGCGCGGGTGGGCGGAGCAGCTGGGAGGCGGGAGCGGGGAGGGTACAGAAGAGAAAAAGGGGCGGGGAAAGCGGCGGTGGCGGGAAGGGAGAGCGGAGGGCGGCGAGGTAGGCGGACAACCAGGAAGGAAACGTAAACACAGGCACAACAAACTTAATAAAAAACAGGCACAAATGGGGGCAAAAACAGGGCAAAAACAACAACTAGCAGCAGTATCAGGAGAGCCGGCAGGCGATCACGGACCACGCCGGAGGGGGCGTGGTCAGCGGCAGCGAGGCAGAAGTGGCAGGGCGAAGGGGCACACGCAGCAGCTGGTGGCCGTGTGGCGCGGGGGTGTCCCACAAGTGGGTCACACTCACCTGCGTCGCACGGTCGCCATTTAAGGCCAAGTGCGCGGGTGGGCGGAGCAGCTGGGAGGCGGGAGCGGGGAGGGTACAGAAGAGAAAAAGGGGCGGGGAAAGCGGCGGTGGTGGGAAGGGAGAGCGGAGGGCGGTGAGGTAGGCGGACAACCAGGAAGGAAACGTAAACACAGGCACAACAAACTTAATAAAAAACAGGCACAAACAACAACTAGCAGCAGTATCAGGAGAGCCGTGTCTCTCTGGATTGTTTTTGTGCAGGAAGGTGCCTCTTCTTGAACTAAAACAAACCTGCATGCAATGCAGGCACCCTTACAGAATGGTGCATGGGTGTCTCCATTGGTGCTAGGCTGTCAAAAGGGTGCCAGCGCAGGGGAAAAGACAGGAATGTGCTGTAGTGCCTTAAATATGGTGCATTCCTGCCCTTTCCCTGTCAACCAGTGCAGCCCTCTATGGCATTCTCATAAATAGGCCCCTTAGTTTGTTGCCAGTGTTTTCAACTTTTGAGTGTCAGCACTGTGCTACAGAAGTAAACGCCTTATGTTGAAGGTCTGAAGGACTCTGTGGGACTATGCACATTGCTTGACCAGTATGGCTGAGTTTTGGGTGCCAACGGTCTTGAGTGGAGCGGTAATGCACCAGATATTTGCAGGTGGAGGGTGCTCATGCAAACTTTGCTGTTTCAATCTGTGCATCAAAGAAAGTACTGGTTCTAGATCAATTCTTAGCCTATTTACTCACAGGCTCACACATAATAAAGGACATTTGAGATTTCACCCTGCACGGTTTCCTTCATTCAACCAAACATGTAATAACTCAACACAATTTAAAGGAAAGTACTTTAGCAAAAGTGATTGAAGTGTTTCGAGTCTTTGTTTTGAGCTCTACGCAGCTTTAATGGTGTATGCAACTTACTAGCACATCATATCCTTCATAATAAAGAAAAAAACATTTTCAATCAATAAGGAGCGTTTGAAGCATTGGGATTCCATTGGTTACTATATCTAAGATATTTATGTGTTTTTTTTTTTTTTTTTACAATCCTCAGGCACTGTTTGCACCAAACATGGAATCACCATCTGTAATTCCTAAACATATTTTTCTTGCTCAACCTAGCAATCCACCCATTGAAAGGGAAGAGTGGGTGAATATGTTTGAGAATTATATAGAAGCCCTGGATGGTCAGAATTTTCACAAAAGCAGGAAGAAGGTGATTTTGCTGAGTACTATAGGGAAAGAAGGGCAATGTGTTTTTAAATATTTAGCCCCTGTTTTACACCATGGTGGTCAACCAATTTAAGACAGCAAAGAAGAGACTCCAGTTCAGATTTGGGGAAGGCACTGATATTGTCATGAATAGGCATCAATTCCATACTCAGCCTCAGCAAGCAGATGGGGCAAAGATGCTATTAAAAGGCAAAATAATATAGTTAAAGAGACCTTTGTAATTTTAATATGCAATTGATATTTATTATACATGGCATCATTGGTGTGGGCCTCCCTTCCTCTTTTCGTTTCCTATCTTTTATGTTGGCTGGATTTAGATGCTCTGGGTGCTGTGCCACTTCTAATCAGTGCCACAGCGTGAATGCTCCATGTGTAAAGATGACTGTATGAATGTGGATAACCATATTGGCTTGTTTAGTTTACCTGTCAGTCCCCAGTATAAGTGCACACAATGCACTAACTTCTGGAAAATACCAAAATGAGTAAGTGCCTTCTGTGAATACCAAAATGAGTAACTGCCTTCTGGGAATACAAAAATGAGTAAGTGCCTTCTGGGAATACCAAAATGGTAGTACGTTTAGGATTTTGTCTTAAGTTAGTTCTGTGAATCGGGCCCTATATATTTAAGTGGCTTATATGCAATTGAAATAGCTTTATTTGCTTATAAGTCCCTCATTTATGATATTGAAGGTACTAGAGGCCTTTAAGTTAAAGTTTCACACCAAGCCTGAGAACTTATCATGCCACCCTGGATATGACAATGTGAATTTATGTCTCACAACCTGCCACTGTGGAATGGCAGAGTAGGTTCAAACTGCTAAATCGACTTCGTCATTGAAACTAATGCCAAAGCACAAGAAAAAAAAGAATATATATATAACGTGAGCAAGCCGTGAGGTGAAACGCGTTGTTTGTTTTTGCTGCCAATAAACTTTCACAGCACAGCAAACTCCTGGTGTGTCGTCTACGTATTTTCCTGTAGGAAAACGTCTGGAGAGAGATATTGGGCTTCCGGGACCCTAGGAACGACCCACTCGTGAGCGGGTACTGGCTTGTACCGGGAATCTGTGTTCTATATATATATATATATATATATATATATATATATATATATATATATATATATATATATATATATATATATATATATATATATATATATATATATATATATATATATATATATATATATATATATATATATATATATATATATATCACCTACTGGCGGTCGCCAGTAAGTAGATATAGTTAGGATTATTTTCAATAGGGAAAGTGCAACATTCTATTGGGTATAACCTTGGCGCCGGTTGAGGAATCTGCCTGAAAATTTCCTCAAATTTGCCTTGCGGCGCTCCGGTCCTTCCCTAGTTTGGGGGGGGATTCATCAAGCGGGGGCCAAGATAAAAGGGGGGTCCCAAAACGTGTGTTCCCCATGTTATTTTCCATAGGGCGGTCGACCTCACTTTTAGCCCGAACGGCTGAAAGGATTTCCACCAAACTTGGCAAAATTGTTGGGACTGGTAGCCCGATGTGCCTTTGCTATGTCTCAAGATAAGTGCTCCAGTGAATTTTGAGTAATTTAGGTTCAAAAAAATATATATATCTATAAGCGCGCCCCGGTACCCGGGGCGAGTTCGCGCGCGGAAACTTGATTGGCTCTCGGGTGTCTGTAAACATTCCAAACAGTCCGGGGCAGCCGCCATCTTGTGTCTCGGTAGGATCGAGACACAAGAGGTAGCAAAAACAAAAGGGGAAATGACCAAAAGGGGGCAGGGTAGACCCCCCTGACCTCCTAGGTATGATGTGGGAGCCATAAAAGAGCCCCGCGGGGCAACAAAAAAAATATTTTTTTTATTTGTGCGGGGGGAGCGCCCGGTACGCGCACCGGGGAGCGTACCGGGGAGCGTACCATGGGGAAAAAAGAATGACAGTTTTAAAAAAAAGTAGCTGTTTAAAAAAATGTTCTTTTTGTTGTTTTTTTATTTTATTTAAGTACCTACATGTAGGTACTAATGTATGGACTTAAATTTAATGTACACCGTCTCCTCTGTGGATATCTGGCATGTTGTTACAGAAGTTATTGTGGTATATGGAATCCATACCATAGTCTGTCAGGAAAGCAGAAACAGATACTTTAAGCACTCCCTGAGAAGGCCTAGGGGATCATGGGTAGTCTATATTGCTCCCTTATGATGAAAAAGAGATGTAAAATACACATTGGAGATAATATAGTGGGAAAAAGGAAGTAACTATGAGCAAACTTACTATGTAAAACAAAAAAGTTGCACAGTATACTATAAGTCTCACTTTATATTATAATCATTTTGGTACTACTTCATGAATTACATATAAAAATGAATAATGTCTCAAACAATTTTAAATTATTAAATATAAATGTATTCTTCTGATTATTTTTCAAAATTTAATAAAACTTCCAACATTATATTGTCTGGAATGTCCTCATAATTATTATCACATGATTCAATTTGTTCCAAACAGTCTATTATTTGTTGGTCCAAAGAGTCATCCATGAAATCCAATTCATCTTTTTTTTTCTTCTGGATTTTCAACCTTTACTTTGAAAGAAATAACATTTGATTGTTGTTTTCCTTCCATTTTCTTTCTGTAAATTGCATAAAAAATAACTATATCAGTAGAGTTAGGGTACTTTTGGGTTTAAGTTCAGACAGGTACTTCTGAGTTTTTTACAGTGAAGTAATTTTTGGGTAGTGTATGGTTTCAGGCAGGAAGTAGAACTATTAATAAGTGCATGTGATGAAGCCAAAGTAAATTCATAATTATACCAGAGAAGCCTAACTCAATATATAATTATAACAGAGAAGCCTATCTCAATCTATAACTATTACAGAGGGAAAATATATAACTATAGTCTGCTGTTTAAAATTATATTGTGAGTAAAAGTGATCAACATAATATAAAAAATCCAGTTCTCATATAGGTACTGTAAGTGGATCTCATAGTAAGTGATATCAGTATTATAGGAAATGTTGAACATGAGTAATCCAAAGATGGGAATATGAATATTTAAACATTGTGAAAATGTTGTATGAGCTTTTCTTTCAGAACATCGGGTAAACAGTAATTTCAGAGTTCGATTTGACAAATTTGAAAACATACTGATATATCTGACACTATTTGGCCGTAAGGAAAGGTGAAGGAATGAGCAAAGAGTCATGACTTAACACAAGGAGGAAATAGTTCAAGTTCAAGTTCAAGAATTTATAAAGCGCGCTACTCACCCAGAGGGTCTCAAGGCGCTTGGGGAAGGGGATCATTATTTGTCGAATAGCCAGGTTTTACGTTCTTTTCTGAAGGAGAAGTGGTTCTGTGTCAGGCGGAGGTGAGTGGGGAGTGAGTTCCAGGTCTTGGCCGCCAAGTAGGAGAAGGATCTACCTCCCATGGTGGATATTTGGATACGCGGAACTGCGGCGAGGCCTTGATTGGAGGATCTTAGATGACGGGTGGGTGTGTAGAATGATAGTCGAGTGTTGAGGCATTCATGCCCTAGTTTGTAGAGGGCCTTGTGTGAGTGGGTGAGGAGACGGAATGTTATTCTCTTGTTGACGGGAAGCCAGTGGAGGTCTTTCAGGTGACCGGTAATATGATCTTGGCGAGAATTAGTCTCGCTAATGCATTTTGGATGCGTTGGAGTTTTTTTTGTAGTTTGGCTGTGATTCCGGCATAGAGGGTGTTTCCGTAGTCTAGTCGACTCATAACCAGTGCGTGGGTGACAGTCTTTCTTGTCTCGGCGGGGATCCAGTGGAAGATTTTTTTGAGCATACGAAGTACGTTGAAGCAAGAGGATGAGACGGCGTTTACTTGTCTGGTCATCGAGAGGGAGGAGTCTAGGATGAAGCCAAGGTTATGTACGTGGTCTGTGGGTATGGGTGCTGAGCCCAGATCCGAAGGCCACCATGAGTCGTCCCAGGCAGAGGGGGATGATCCTAGGATGAGTACTTCCGTTTTGTCTGAGTTGAGTTTTAGGCGGCTGTTTTTCATCCATACGGCTACTTCTTTCATGCCTTCGTGAAGATTGGTTTTGGCGGTGTTGGGGTCTTTGGTGAGGGAAAGGATCAGCTGGGTGTCATCTGCGTAGGAGATGATGTTAAGGTTGTGTTGTCGCGCGATGGAAGCGAGTGAACTCATGTAAACATTGAAGAGGGTGGGACTGAGTGATTATCCTTGTGGTACACCGCAGATGACTTCGGTGTTCTCTGATTTGAAGTCGGACTCTCTGAGTTCTCCCAGCTAGGAATGAGATGATCCAGTCCAAGGCTTTTCCTTTTATGCCGATGTTGTTGAGGCGTTGTATGAGGGTGCTGCGACAGACAGTGTCGAAGGCGGCGGAGAGGTCGAGTAGAATGAGGGCCACTGTTTCTCCATTGTCCAGAAGTGTTCGGATGTCGTCTGTTGCTGCGATGAGGGCAGTTCCAGTACTGTGTTTGGCTCGGAAGCCGGATTGTGAGGGGTCGAGTGCGTTGTTGGATTCGAGGAAGGCGGCGAGTTGGCTATTAATGGCTTTCTCGATGACTTTGGCCGGGAATGGGAGGAGGGATATGGGGCGGTAGTTTTTGAGTTCAGAGGGGTCTACTGTGGGTTTCTTCAGGAGGGCGCTGACTTCGGCATGTTTCCAGCTTTCAGGGAAGGTAGCAGATTTGAAGGAGCAGTTGATGACATCACGGAGATGGGGTGCGATGATGGAGTCTGCTTTGTTGAAGATGTGGGGGGGACATGGGTCAGTTGGCGAGCCAGAGTGGATGGAATTCATTAGGCGGATGGTGTCTTCTGTGGTGATTGGGTTCCAGGCGTTGAGATTGTTAGAGGGCGGTTTAGGTTCTGAGGGGGGTGGAGAGGATTGTTCGTTGGAGCTGTTTTCGAAGCTGTTATGTATGTCGGCAATTTTGTTGTAGAAGAAGGAGGATAACGAATCGCAGAGGTCTTGAGAGGGAGTTATGTCGTTTGAGGCTGCGGTGGGGTTGGTGAATTCTTTGACGATGTTGAATAGTTCCTTGCTGTTATGGGCGTTGTTGTCGAGTCGATTCTTGAGTGCTGATTTCTTGGTGGATCGAATCAGCTGGTGGTGTTTGCGGGTGGCTGCCTTGAAGGTGGTCATGTTGTCGGTGGTTGGGTTTTTTCTCCATGTTTTCTCGAAAGTACGGCATAGTTTCTTGGATTTCTTAAGGTCGTCGTTGAACCAGGGGGCCTTTTTGCTGTTTTGTTTGGTGTGATGGTTTTTCAGGGGTGCTAATTCGTCAGCGCTGTGAGAGATCCATTGTTTGAATTTGATGGCAGCTTGGTTTGGGTCCGATGAGAGGGCAGGTTGGTTTTGGTTGAGCGATGTGAGGAGTTGGTCGGTGGTGATTTTGTTCCATTTTCTTCGGGGAATAGGTTGTGGGGGGTTGTGGGTCGAGGTGGTTTTGTAGCTGAAGTGAACACAACTGTGGTCCGTCCAATGGAGAGCTGTGGTGCGATCGAAGGAGATGTGTTTGCTGGAAGTGAAGATAGGGTCGAGCGTATGTCCGGCTATATGGGTGGGGTTGTCAACAAGTTGTTTGAGGCCGAGATTGGCCAGATTGTCCAGAAGGGTGGTGGTGTTGCTGTCATTTTTCTTTTCCAGGTGGAAGTTGAGATCCCCTAGTAGAATGTTATTCACGGAGGCGAGGGCATGTGGACTGATGAAGTCAGTGATGTCATCGCTGAATTGTTTACGTGTTCCTGGAGGCCTGTAGATGAGGGTGCCTCTGAGTGTGGTCCTAGGGTCGGTGTGGATCTGGAAGTGGAGGTGTTCGGCAGTTGTGAGGTTATCGTCGGAGTTGGTCGTGATTTGGATGGTGTTCTTATGGACGATGGCGATGCCTCCTCCTGTTTGGACGGGGCGGTCTTTTCGGATGATCTTGTAGTTGTTCGGGATGGCTATGGCGATGTCGGGTGTTGATGATGCGTTCATCCATGTTTCAGTAAGGAAGGCGACGTCCGGTGATGTAGTGTCGAGTAGGTCCCAGAGTACGATGGCGTGTCTGTGGACCGAGCGGGTGTTCAGCAGGATGCACTTCAGGTGGTTAGAGTCGGAGCTGTGTTTGGGGTTAGTGGATGTGGTATGGGATTTGATGCTAGTAAATTTGCAGTAGTGGCATGCGAAAGGGCCGTGAGTACGTCCCGGGGCAGATTCGTAGCATTGAGGTGTGCGTCCGGGGTTAAGGGCTAGGAGGGTGGCGGCATCATACGTTATGCGGGAGGAGGGGATTTTGCGGGGACCAGGGGGTCTGGCGCTGGGCGCAGTCCAGGCGTGCACGGGCGTAGACGGGCTTACCTTTGGCGCACCTTCGGCGCACATGGGGCGCGACCGCTGCGCGTGAACGCTGCGCGCAAAAGCATCTGTCATATGTGGTTAGTGGGAGGGGCGAGGGAGGATGATCTTGGAGGCGGGGAGCAGGGCGGAGAGCCGGGCTGGGGGTCACCACAACAACAACAAGATGGCTGCAAGCCAAAATGAGACCGGGATGAGCTAGGGGCACAGGTCAGGCAATGGCAGTCAGCAAACGCCAGTGGGATCGGCGCAATAAGGCACGGCAGGCACAGGCAGCAGAGTTAAATAATTAAATAATGTCCAATGATAACAAGCAAGGCACAGGCACAAGCAGTGCGAGCAGCGCTAATTAAATAATGTCCAATGATAACAAGCAAGGCACAGGCACAAGCAGTGCGAGCAGTGCTAATTGAATAATGTCCAATGATAACAAGCAAGGCACAGGCACAAGCTGTGCAAGCAGCGCTAATTAAATAATGTCCAATGATAACAAGCAAGGCACAGGCACAAGCAGTGCGAGCAGCGCTACGATACCAGGATGGGATTGGCAGCAACAAGGGGAGCGACCTCCTTTGAAGATCTCGGGACGTTGAGAATTATTTCAGATGTTCTTAGAGCTTTTTTTGTAGAAAGTCGATGAAATGGAAGTTTTAGAGAACAGCAGAGTATTTTCCAACGAAAATGACCTTCATGATCTACTATTTGGCCTCAAAGAAAAGTAAGTGAATCAAAGATTAGTGTACATATATGATTTGTAAGTTTATATGGTTTCTTTTAAACATAATTTTTTAGATTGTTTTTTTTTCCCGCTGTCATATGATGAATAGTTTGAACTCACTGTTTTTAGTGAAATTCAATATATTCTGAGAACAGCAAAAATAAACTATCTAACATGTTGTACAAGTTATTCTATAGTTTGTATTATGTAATTTATATTGTATTCCCATTGTCTTTATGTAATTTATATTGTATTCCCATTGTCTCACACTCACTTTCCTTTGTCCACCTTTTTCAGCTCTCTTTACTCACTCACACTGCCTTTCTCTCACTCTGTTTCATCGCTGTTCCTTTACTCCACTTCTTTCACAACCCCTCAATCCCATTTCAACTGTCTGCATCCCATCTCTCCCTTGCACCACTTTTCAGCCTTCAGTCTGTCTACTTTACTTCCTTTTTCCGTCTTTTCCTCCTTTGCTCTTTTACTAATTCCTCTTTACTCACTCACCTCTTTTGTCGCACTCTGTCACTATAACTCACCCATTCTCCCTCACTTATCTTTCTTTGCTTCTTTCTTTTGTCCTCTTTTTTCGTTCACTACCTCAGTCCCTCACTCTCCTTGTGTTAAGCTCACTTGTGTTTATCTAACTTCTATCATATCTCTTACAACAACTTCACTGCTCCTCTCTCATCATTCTTCACCCCAGTTCTTTTACTCCGGTTCCATTACTAACCTGCATTTCCTATCTTTCAGTGTCCTTCTCTTTACTTTCATCACCGAATCACATTCTCTCAGTACCACTGCTTTAGTCCTCTTCCCCTCTCTTTCCTTCTTTTGCTCCTTTACTCATTTTCCTTTCCTCACTCATTGTACTCCACTTCACTCAGTCCTTCCCTTAGTCCCTCTGTGTACTTACTTCCTCACTCCTTTTCCCTCAATCCTTCTATATTATCCTAACTCCCTTCATCCCTTCATTCTGTGAATCCCCTTCACTCACTCTCAGTCATCTTCCATTCCTCTTTCTTGTAAATGGATCCTCAATCAGACTCCTTTCCCTCTCACTCATTCCCCTTTTACTTACTCCTCTTTTCTGATTTAGTTTTGCTAACTCACATTCTTTTAGTAGCTTACTTACCTTCAGTTCATTTCTCTCTTCTTCTCTTCCTCTCTGTCACTGAATTTATCTGCCTTACTCTTAGTAATTTGTTCTCCTTCTATTTCTTTTTCCCTCTTTTTGTCCTTCTACATTACTTTATTTCCCTTTCTGTATCCTTCACTCTTGCTTTATTTCTTAGTACACTTTTATGATTTTTTACCTCTTGACCTGTCTCTTCTATTTTTAAATATATATTTTACTAACTATAACTTATTTTTTCTTCTCTCTTTCACAGATACAAAGTGTAGAAAAAATATGTAATTAAGTTTACATAAATTATATGGTAAGTGTGACTAAAAAATTGTAGTTTGTCATCACCCTTTGCTTTAACCTCACTACTTTTCTCTCACCCTACCTCACCCCTGTTTCCTTACTCTGCTTTCCTCACTTATTCTTATCCTCCATGTTTACTTCTCTTTTCTTTACTTTCCTACCACATTCAACTTCTTTCAGTCCCCCTGCTCACCCACACTCCCTCACTTACCTTTCTTTTCTGGTTCAATCAGTCCCTTTCTGTCACTCCTTCCTTTACTCTCTCTGTCCTTTCTCTCTGTCACTCCCCATGTCTTTCCTTTTCTCAGTTACTTCCTCTAACACCTTTTCTCTGTCTTACTATCTATCACACAGTCCCTCTGTGTTCCTCCCTCTAGCTTTCTTTCTCTTAACACCACTCTCTCTGTCCCTTTTCCTCATGCTCACTCCATCATTATTTTTTTGAATTTTTTTTTGTGCGCTAACGGGACGCGCCCCGGTACGCGCACCGGGGCGCGCCAGAAAACTGCGCTTACCGGGAGCGCTCCAGGGCAAAAAAAAATATATGAATATACATTAAAAAAATTGTACTATATAAATATACAATATAGGATTCATTTTAAAAAATATTACATTTCATAGCTATAGAAATTTGCTATTAAAAAACCTTTGAAATTCACTGAAAAAACCATAGGTTTCACACCAGTTATAGTTAGGAATTAGCATTTTAAAAACCTATGAAATTCACTGTAAAAACCATAGGTTTCACACCAGTTATAGTTAGGAATTAGCATTTAAAAAACCTATTAAATTCACTGAAAAACACATAGGTTTTACACCAGTTATTGTTAGCTGGAAATGTTACTGACATAAAACCATTGAAATTCCCACGTTATAGTTATTTGGACTCACTTTAACGTGCGCGCCTCCAATGCACTGCTGATGACGTCACATATTACATCACTCATGACATGGTCAGTGACATCACTCATGACATCACTGATGACACCATCCTAGTGACAGAGTGACAGACCTCCTTTCAGTGTAATGTAACCCTTGAAACACATATTCAAAAATAGAAAGTACAATTTTCAAAAAAATAGAGATACCCATACCAGTTACAACAACCAATTCAGTAATACCACCATCTATATGCACATCCACTCATTCACCAACAGTTCTATATAGTCACTCATACATATATTCACTCATCATATGTAGTGAAACACCTGTACATTCTGTTACACACCGACAGTCATCCAAAAGTTACTCACACACATACTCACACATGCAAATAAACTATTGAGTATCCATTTTTTGCATATACAGCTATACACACACTAGCACATTACCTCTAAGGAAACTTACACATACTTACTTTCTTAAACAATCACTTATAGAAACACATACTTATTTAAACAGTAACTCTTACAATCTCTCATTCTCACATATACTCACTTATATCCATCAATACTCACTTATTCTAGATTAAAATATATGTAGTTACTCATAAAGACACTAGTGAGGCAGGCATTCACTCACTAACACACACATATACACACTTATCCACCCATACAGTCCTGCACATATGCTGTCTTCAAAACACATACAAACAGTGAGTCAGTCACCAACCCATGCAGCCACTTATACACAAAGTGAAACACTGATACAAACATTTAAATATTTAAACAATACTCGCTAATATATTTATTCACAAAGATACACTTAATAAGCCAATTAACCAATCAATTTTTTTTAAAAAAAACATCCATTAAGACACTTATTTAAAAATGTATTCTTCCATCGACCTTTACAATTACATACATAAAACATATTTATTTTTCAGAAAGACACACATTCACTGGATGGTGTCATCAGCGATCTCATGAGTGATGTCACTGACCATGTCATGAGTGATGTAATATGTGACGTCATCAGCAGTGCATTGCAGGCGCGCAAGTTATAGTGAGTCCAACTAACTATAACGTTGGAATTTCAATGGTTTTATGTCAGTAAAATTTCCAGCTAACTATAACTGGTGTGTTTTTTTCGGTTGCCAGTAGGTATATATAGTTAGGACGGTTTACCATAGGAAATCCCCAACATTCTATTGGGAATAACTTTGGCCCTGGTTGATGAATTTTCACAAATTTCTCAAAGAAGATGGCTCGCTCCGCTCCGCTCCTTCCCTGAAAGTTTGGGGGGGATTCGTCAAGTGGGGGCTGAGAAAAAAGGGGGGTCCCAAAACGTGTTTTCCCCATGTTAATTTCCATAGGACCTTTAGACTCAGCTACAGCTTGAACTGCTGAAGGGAATTACACCAAACTTGTCAAAATGGTAGTGTCTGGTATGCAGATCACGCTTTTGGTAAAATTGTGTAAATCCCTCCAGTGGTTCCTGAGAAAATTAGAAGAGAAATCAAAGAGAAATCATTTATATATCTATAAGCGCGAACGTGTGCGCGCACCCCGCGATTTTTCGCGATTTTTTTTTGGGGGGGGGCTTGGGGGGCGGGGCTTGGGGGGCTTTTCTCTTTCATTTTATTGTTTTTAATGTAATTTCGAGGGTGCCCACCCCTCGTTTTGCCCCCGAGATCACCGCCGCCGCCCGAGCTGCCTTAAGATGGCCGCCGCCTGGTTGTGGGCGGGGCCGGGAGGACGTGGTTTCCGCTTCCCCCTGCCTGAGGGAAGCCTTTGCTGTGTAATGGTTTCTTCACACACACACACACACACACACAGGCACGAAAAATCACGCACACATAAACGAGAAAGCACACATACAGATAGGCACACAAAGGACCAGACACAGGCACAGGTACACGCACATACAGAAACATGCACATTTGCGCAGAGTACACACACAGAAACACAGCCCTACACAAAGACTCGCTTACAGCCACGCGCACATAACCCCACGTTCGCACATACGCACACACGCTCTTCCATTCACATACTCATACACACACACATTTATTTCGGCTCAAGAAGGAATGTCAGTTTGAGAAATTGAAAACGCGGGTTATTTAACCATTAACAACAAATGAATATTCGAGCTGTTTCTTACTGTATATTCGCAGTAAGAGTTTTCCGTTTGCGCTCCAAATCTTACATTTGTTAGGTGCACATTGTTGTTGGCGTTTCTGTGCACCTAAATATATTCGGATTCGGAGCACTGTGTCCGTGCACTAAGAGTCCACAGGGGCACTCGGTGGCCTCACAGTTCGCATCCTGTCAGCCAATGAGCTTGAAAAAAAATCTAATTGGACCAAGTTATCAGCCAATCAGAGACAACATACACATTACTAGCAATTGCTCAAAGCCATATTTATAAAAAAATGTCGGCCTTCTCATCAACTAAAGGAACGTTATGAAACAGCGTGTACCAGTTTCAAGCAGGTCACAGTATCTTCTGCTATTTGGACCCTGGGTCTGCCTTTATTCTTCAGTCTTTTAAACGGGCGTAGATTTTAAAGTAGGGGTGGGCGGCCAGCTACGCTCCGTGCACGGAGTGTGCGTAGTGCCACCTACTCCGCATTTTGCGGAGCGGGCGTAGCCAGGCGGCACTACGCACGCTCCGCAGACGGAGCGTAGCTGGCCGCCACCCGCCTCCCTCCCGCCCTCCCTAAATACTTTCAATTAAAGGAATCAAATAATTTAAAACGCACTAACTATATATCGCGCACCCGCAATCCACTGCTGATGATGTCACATATTACATCATTCATGACATGGTCAGTGACATCACTGATGACATCACTGATGACATCTCAAATGACATCACTGATGACATCACTGATGACAACATCCAGTGACTGTATGTTTCTGTAAAGTTTAAATATGTCTTACATATTGAAGAATGAGTGGATGTATAAGTGTCTGTATGAAGGATTTAGTAGGTGCATGACTGACTGTATGAGTGAGTGATTAAATGTGTCTCACTGAGTGTATGGGTTAGTGACTAAACTGTCTTAATTTGTGCATCATTATGTCTGTTGTTCTGTAAACTGCTGCATGTGTGGATCAGTAGCTATTTGTGTAACTATATGGGTTATTGATTGGTTGCCCAAGTATTTGTATGGGAGACTGATTATGTGTGTGTGTGGCTGAGAGGTGTATGACTCTGTGCATAGATGTGTGAGCAGTTGATTCACTAGATGTATGGGTTCAAAAGTGCATGTGGAAACAGCTGTATGGGCGGTTGACTGTGTGCATGAGTGTATTGGTGAGTGAATGGATATCTCAGTGCTACATGTCAAAGTAAGTACATATGTCAAACACAGTACATGTGAGAGTTGACATATATAAATAACTGTGCATAAGAGCCAGTGAATGTGTGAGTGGCTGTATGGATCACTGTGAACTTGTATCAGGGATTGTATAAGAGAGTAAATATGTGTTAGTATATGTTTGAATAAGTAAGGTGTGTATATCTGTATAGTTGAGGAAATGGAGGTGTGATTGATTCTTTGCATGACTGACTAGGTGTGTGAGTAACTCCATGGATGAGTGACAGTCTGTGAGTGTTTGTTTACACTGAGTGTATCTAAGGTTATATTAGAGTCTGAAGAGGTTCATCGTATTATCACATGAATGATATCATCAGTGATGTGATCAGTAATGTCAAATGAGATGTCATCAGTGATGTCATCAGTGATGTCATTTGAGATGTCATCAGTGATGTCATTTGAGATGTCATCAGTCATGTCATCAGTGATGTCATTTGAGATGTCATCAGTGATGTCATCAGTGATGTCATTTGAGATGTCATCAATGATGTCACTGACCATGTCATGAATGATGTAATATGTGACATCATCAGCAGTGGATTGCGGGTGCGCGATATATAGTTAGTGCAACTAACTATATATGCGAATTTCAATGGTTTTGTGTGAGTAAAATAAGGTTTTGTAAATGCCAATTCCTAACTATATATGGTCTATAACCTATGGTTTTTTTCAGTGAATTTTCAAGGTTTTGTAAATGCTAATTCCTAACTATATATGGTCTATAACCTATGGTTTTTTCAGTGAATTTCAATGGTTTTTTAATTGCAATTATCAAAAGCTGTAAAATGTATTCTTCTTTTAAAAGAAAAATATATTTTATATGTATTTAATATAATTTTTTTATGTATATAAATGTTTTTTTTTTTTTTTGCTACCGGTCCGCGCACCGGGTAGCTTCCCGTTAGCTCAATTTGGTGCCGCGACCCGATCCGCACACCGGGAAACATTCCGTTAGCGCAACTGCCGCGTTCGAAAACAACATCATGACGCGTCGCGTAAGCGTGACGTAACGCGTTGCCGCGTAATGCGCCTTATGACGTGCCGCGTTAGCGCACTCAGATGTGCTCCGGAGCGCGACCCGAGGCGCGAATGGCAGCACCCCGGAAGCGCTCCGGGCGCGGAGCGAGGCCCGTAACGTAAGCGTAACAGGTCATGTGACCTGAAAATAACACTTTTCATTGGTTTAGAACATTTTTTTTCCCAAATGATGAAAGCCCCCACATTTTTTCCTCACTCTGACTTACTACATACCAGTCAAGTCAAGTCAAGTCAAGTCAAAACATTTATATAGCGCACTACATACCCAGAGGGTTTCAAGGCGCTTAGGAAGGGGAGGAGGATTATTTGTCAAATATCCACTTTTTAAGCTGCTTTCTGAAAGCTAGGTGATTCTGGGTGAGGCGAAGGTAAGCGGGGAGGGAGTTCCATGTTTTGGCAGCCAGGTATGAGAAGGATCTGCCTCCCATGGTGGACTTGTTGATGCGAGGTACAGTGGCGAAGGCTTGGCTGGAAGAGCGAAGTTGGCGGGAGGGGGTGTAGAAGGACAGTCGAGAGTTGAGGCAATCTGGTCCGATGTCGTAGAGTGATTTGTGTGCGTGGGTAAGCAGTCGGAAAGTAATCCTCTTATTGACTGGTAGCCAGTGGAGGTCTTTAAGGTGACCAGAGATGTGTTCGTTGCGTGGGATGTCTAATATGAGCCTGGCTGAGGCATTTTGGATTCGTTGTAGTTTCTTCTGGAGTTTAGCGGTGGTGCCTGCGTAGAGGGTGTTTCCGTAGTCCAGTCGGCTCGTGACTAGAGCGTGGGTGACTGTTTTCCTTGTTTCGGAGGGGATCCAGCGAAATGTTTTTCTGAGCATGCGAAGAATGTTAAAGCAGGAAGAGGATACGGCGCTGACTTGTCTGTTCATTGAGAGTGAAGAATCCAGGATGACTCCTAGGTTCCGTGCATGGTCTGTCGGGATGGGTGCTTTTCTAAGGGCTTCCGGCCACCAAGAGTCATCCCATGCAGAGGGGGATGTACCTAAGATGAGGACTTCTGTTTTGTCTGAGTTCAGTTTCAGACGGCTTTGTTTCATCCATTCGGCGACTTCTTTCATTCCTTCGTGTAGGTTAGTTTTGGCGGTGCTGGGGTCCTTGGTGAGAGATAGGATCAGTTGAGTGTCATCCGCGTAAGAGATGATGTTGAGGTTGTGTTGGCGGGCGATGGCCGCGAGGGGGCTCATGTATACGTTGAAGAGGGTGGGACTGAGTGAGGAACCTTGTGGTACGCCGCAGATGATTTCAGAGGCCTCGGACTTGAATGGTGGGAGGCGGACTCTCTGGGTCCTTCCGGTGAGGAAAGAGGTGATCCATTCCAGTGCCTTTTCTTGGATTCCGATGTTTCTGAGGCGTTGTAAAAGGGTGCTGTGGCAGACTGTGTCGAAGGCTGCAGAGAGGTCGAGGAGGATGAGGGCGACTGTGTCTCCATTGTCCAGTAGAGTTCGAATGTCGTCTGTTGCTGCGATTAGGGCGGTCTCGGTGCTGTGTTTGGCTCGGAAGCCAGATTGAGAGGGGTCGAGTGATTTGTTGGCTTCGAGGAAGGCGGCGAGCTGGTTGTTGACAGCTTTCTCGATGACTTTGGCCGGGAATGGAAGAAGCGAGATGGGGCGGTAGTTTTTGAGTTCGGTGGGGTCTGCTGTTGGTTTTTTCAGAAGGGCGGTGAGTTCAGCGTGTTTCCAGTCTTCTGGGAAGGTAGCGGAATTGAAGGAGCAGTTGATGACGTCTCGGAGGTGCGGAGCTATGACGGAGTCTGCTTTGTTGAAGATGTGGTGAGGGCATGGGTCTGTGGGGGATCCAGAGTGGATGGAATTCATCAGGCGGATGGTGTCCTCAGTGGAGATTGGGTTCCAGGCGTTAAGGGTGTTGACGGGGGAAGATGGTCAGCTGATGGTGGGGTGGGTTGGCTTCCGGGTTGGTTGTCAAAGCTGTTGTGGATGTCAGCAATTTTGTTGTGGAAAAAAGAGGCTAGGGAATCGCAGAGGGTTTGAGAGGGGGTGATGTCGTTGGAGTTGGCCGAGGGGTTGGAAAATTCCTTGACGATGTTGAAAAGTTCCTTGCTGTTGTGGGCGTTGTTGTCAAGTCGATCCTTGAATGCTGTTTTCTTGGCTTTTCGGATCAGTTGGTGGCGAGTACGGATGGCGCTTTTGAAGGCGTCCTTGTTGCTGGTGGATGGGTCTTTTTTCCAGGCCTTTTCAAGGGAGCGGCACAGTTTCTTGGACTTCTTGAGGTCATCGTTGAACCATGAGGCCTTCTTGATGCCAAGTTTGCGTTGACGTTTTTTCAGTGGTGCTAAGGTGTCGGCAGTGTTGGATAACCAAAGGGTGAGGTTGGAGGCGGCTTCGTTGGCGTTAGAAGAGAGGGCTGGGGAGGTTTGAAGGAGCGATGTGGAGATCTGCTCTGTGGTGATTTTGTTCCAGTTTCTTTGTAGAGTTGGTTGGAGGTGGGTGGTGGGTTTTGGTTTGTTGTAGGTGAAGTGAACGCAGCTGTGGTCAGTCCAGAGGAGATCCGTAGTGTGGCTGAATGAGACGTGGTTGCTGGAGGTGAAGATGGGGTCGAGAGTGTGGCCTGCGATGTGGGTGGGGGAAGTGACCAGTTGTTTAAGTCCGAGGTTGGCGAGGTTGTCCAAGAGGGTGGCGGTGTTGCGGTCGTTGATCTTTTCAAGGTGGAAGTTGAGGTCTCCCAGAAGGATGTAGTCTTTGGAGGGGAGCGCGTGTGGGGTGATGAAGTCCGTGATGTCTTCACTGAATTTTGCGCGTGGTCCTGGTGGTCTGTAGAGGAGGGTGCCTCTGAGCGTGGTCTTGGGGTCGGTGTGGATCTGGAAGTGAAGGTGTTCGGAGTTAGCGAGGTTGGCGTCAGAGCTGGTTGAGATGCGGATTGATTTCTTATGGACGATAGCGATTCCACCTCCTGTATGGTCGGTGCGGTCCTTGCGTGTGATCTTATAGTCATCCGGGATAGCGATGGCGATGTCAGGGGCTGAGGAAGCGTTCATCCATGTTTCCGTTAGGAAGGCGACGTCAGGAGAGATGGTGTCTAGTAGGTTCCAAAGGTCAATGGCGTGCCTGTGGACCGAGCGGGTGTTGAGAAGGATGCATTCTAGGTGGTTGGGGTCGGGGATCTGTGTTGTGGTCGTAGCGGAGATGATGTCGGTGCCGCTAAATTTGCAGGAGAAGCAGGAGAATGGGCCATAGGTGCGTCCAGGGGCGGCTTGGACGCAGTTGGGGGCGCGACCGGGGTTAAGGGCTAGGAGGGAGGCGGCATCGTAGGTAATGCGGGAGGGATGGACATTAAGAGGACCAGGGGCTCTGGCGCTGGGCGCGGTCCAGGCGCGGACGGGCGTAGACGGGCTTACCTTTGGCGCACCTTCGGCGCGGGTTGGGCGCGGTCGCTGCGCGTGAACGCTGCGCGCGGGAACTACTGTCATATATGGATAGTGGAGGGGGAGGGGCGAGGGCGTCTCAGCTGGGAGGCGGGTCGGGCACACGAGGAGCAGAAAAACAAACAAAATGGAGGCGGAGGGGGGAGCAGGGCGGAGCGCTATTGGCTAACGCGCAAAACAAAGTAAATGATAATAAGTACAGTCAATTCTTCGAGCGCTAAGGAGGCAAAGCGTTACACAGGCAGGCTAAATAAAAATGCAGCACAAATAATTCCAACTTTGGCAGATCAGCGCTAAGGAGGCAGAGCGTTACGCAGGCAGACTAAATAAAGATGCAGCACAAATAATTCCAACTTTGGCAGAGCAGCGCTAAGGAGGCAGAGCGTTACGCAGGCAGACTAAATAAAAATGCAGCACAGATAATTCCAACTTGGCAAGGCGGCGCTACGATACCAAAAACCACGTGTCTGTCAGGGACACTGGGAGCGACCACTCGGACCGTCAGGAGGAGCGAGTCACAGCGTCTAGGAGCCGAGGAGCGCTATAAAAAGTCAGTGGGAGGGCGTCTCAGCTGGGAGGCGGGTCGGGCACACGAGGAGCAGAAAAACAAACAAAATGGAGGCGGAGGGGGGAGCAGGGCGGAGCGCTATTGGCTAACGCGCAAAACAAAGTAAATGATAATAAGTACAGTCAATTCTTCGAGCGCTAAGGAGGCAAAGCGTTACACAGGCAGGCTAAATAAAAATGCAGCACAAATAATTCCAACTTTGGCAGATCAGCGCTAAGGAGGCAGAGCGTTACGCAGGCAGACTAAATAAAGATGCAGCACAAATAATTCCAACTTTGGCAGAGCAGCGCTAAGGAGGCAGAGCGTTACGCAGGCAGACTAAATAAAAATGCAGCACAGATAATTCCAACTTGGCAAGGCGGCGCTACGATACCAAAAACCACGTGTCTGTCAGGGACACTGGGAGCGACCACTCGGACCAAGTTGTAGCCCTGTCTAAATATTCTGAGCTAAATTACATGGCAAAAACACATTAGAAAGAGTTGACATTTTCAACCAATGATAACATTACTTTCAAGTTGTATTTTTATGTGCTGACATTTGATTGGTTTGCTACATGAAAATATATGAAAAATAAGAGGGAAAGACAGCCATTTTGACTGGTACTCCCTGAGGTACATTTAAGAACCATTTGCAGGGAAACCTGAAACACTTTGCCACAGGTAAGTTGATAGTTTCTAAGGGGAAATATGTTGTGCAGCTAAAGTTATTTTTAAAAAACGTTTTCTGTTAGTTATGTACTGTCCCTCAATTATAGTTATGGATTGAGTTAGGCTTCATTACATGCAGTTCTTCTTTTTTTCTAGTTCCTGCCTGATACTGTACACTGCCCAAAGATAACTTCACTGATAAAACTCAGAAGAACGTGTATCAACTTCACCCCTACAGCGCATTATCTCTACTGATATAGCTTTAAAAACTATTTGATCAAATTTGTCCATATTAATTGCCAATTACTTGATAAAGGTAGTTTCATATTAGGTACTACTGAAAACGATAAATTAAAGTTATTTTTTTTCTGCAATTTACAGCAAAAAAAAATGGAACAATCGAAGGAGGCTGTTGCAAATACTTTGGAGATATCATCAACCTATAAGGAAATTATGATTCACCCTAAAAATGAGAGCCAAAATATTGATGAAATTTCAAATGCAGAAGAAGACAGGGATTTTTGGGATCAATCTCTTGATGAGGAATACCTCAAATGTTTGGATACAGTTGACCTGTTAGAAAGACTTTCAAATGAAGACATTCCTGAGGAAATAATTCAAGAGGATATCCCAGATAAAGCCTTGTTACAAGTCAAAATTTAGAAAATTCTACAGAATAAATTTATATTTAGAAATTTAAAATTGTTTGACACATTATTCTTTTTCATTTGTAATTCATGCAGTAGGAGAATGAAGGAAAGTGAGTGAGAGAAGGAGTGAGGAAGCCAAGTGAGGGAAAGGGAGTGAGGGACAGACAAGCACTGCTAAGGGAGAGTGAGGTATCAGAGTAAGAAGAGAGCGGTGAGAGAGATCGAGGGGAGGAGAATGAGGGTGAAAGAAAAGAAGTAACGATACAGGAAAAGTGAGGGAAAGACTAAGGGAAGCAGTGTAAGGACAGTAAGCAAAGTGAGGGAGGAAAGGGAGTGAGGGAGAGGGAAGGGAGGTGAGGGAACAAATTGATCAACTATAATGCTGAAGAAGAGTGTGGGGAAAAAAACCAAAGAGGAGGACTAAGAGGAAAGAACAATCAGTTCAAAAATACAATTGCTTTAAAGCATGAAGTGCTTTTCCACAAATTTACATTTAAATAACCCATATTAGAACATACAAAATATCTACAGAGGAGACGGTGTACATTGAATTTTAGACTCTTCATTGGTACCTACATGTTGGTACTTACATCACCCACACAACACAACAGCTCTATTCAGAGCTACCCTACCTCAAAGCACTCTAAAATATTACTTTACTGTTTCCCTTGGTTTTCCCCATGTTACGCTTTCCGGAACGCTACTCGGTGCGCGGTCTGGGCGCTAACCATGCGAACATTTGAAAAAAAAGATTTTTTTTTTACATATATGGGCCTCCTCTTCCACCCTCAGAAAACCTAGGGGGTCAGGATATGTCTCCCGTGCCCCCTTATACCCATTCCCAACATTGTTTATCCTCCATCTTGTGACTAAATTCGTCCGAAACACAAGATGGCGGACTCCCGTTACGCTACCGGTGAGAAACCCGGTTCGCGTCCCGGGTAGCGCTTCCACCGCGAAAAATCGAAAAAAATATTTTTACATTTTTTTCCCCGCGGGGCCCTTTAATAGCCCCCACATCAATCCTAGGGGGTCAGGAGGGGTCTACCTTGCCCCCTTTCATTCATTTCCCCCTTCGTTTTTTTCCACCTTTTGTCTCTCGATCCTACCGAGAGACAAGATGGCGGCCGCTCCGAACTGTTTAGAATGTTGACAGTCACCGGAGAGCCAATCCGCTTCTCCTCACGAAGTTCCGTTACACGTCTGGTACGCGAACCGGGGCGCTAACCGGGACGCTGTCACAGATATATATATTTTTTTGAACGTTAATTTCTCAAAATCCACTGGAGCACATATCTTGAGACCTAGCAAAGGCACATCGGGCAAACAGTCTCTACAATTTTGCCAAGTTTCATAGAAATCCATTCAGCTGTTCGAGCTAAAAGTGAGTCCAACCGCCCTATGGAAAACTCAATGTTAAAAACACGTTTTGGGACCCCCTTTTTTCTCAGCACCACGCTTGACGAAACACCCCCAAACTTTCAGGGGACGTTCAGAAACAAACTGCCATTTTCCTGAAAATTTCAGCCAATTCCGTCCATCAACGCCAAAGTTATTCAACATAGAATTTTCAGAAATCCCTATTCAAAAAAATCCTAACTATATATACCTACTGGCGACCGCCAGTAGGAAATATATATATATACATATATATATCACAAACAAGCTCCTTCAAAGAAAGAGGAAAGGCCACTCATGAGGAGGTTGACGGAAGTGCTTTAATCAACTGCCCACACAGAAGAAATTCTGACACCCGTAGTGGCGGATGCATTTCGGCGATGTCTACCTCTTCAGCGCCGGGTGGAAAAGTGTTCTGAAGGAGGGGATTGAGTGAAGGTTTAAATCTCCAGCCTTCCCCTCCTTCGCGGGCTGCAACCACTCCCACCTCAAAAATGTCACGTGCATGTACTTCCTGTGGTCAGCTAGAGCCCCAGTGCCTACAGGTACCAGAATGCAGCAGCAGAGTTCTGGTAAGTACCGCACACGAAGCAGGGAAGTCAAATGAAGCTGCAATGTCCGTGAATAGCGCCCACAAAGTTCAAAACACACCTGGGCCGTGGCGCTTTCTTAAGTCCCCAAACCGCTTAAACCGCTTGTCATTGGAATACTTTCTGGCGGGAACCTGGTGGATACCAGGTCCGACGTGCTGCACAATGGCATCATCACCGTCGTACTTCTTCCGATGATTTTGTGGTGAGCTCTGTAAATTCCGGTATCCCGGAGTGGAGAAAACGGCGAGCTGTGTCCAGCAGAAACAGAGCCTCTTGAAAAAGCGGGAGCCTTTCATGCGCGTTGCTGGTGACCGTGCGGATATGTATCACAAACAAGCTCCTTCAAAGAAAGAGGAAAGGCCACTCATGAGGAGGTTGACGGAAGTGCTTTAATCAACTGCCCACACAGAAGAAATTCTGACACCCGTAGTGGCGGATGCATTTCGGCGATGTCTGCCTCTTCAGCGCCGGGTGGAAAAGTGTTCTGAAGGAGGGGATTGAGTGAAGGTTTAAATGTCCAGCCTGCCCCTCATTCGCGGGCTGCAACCACTCCCACCTCGAAAATGTCACATGCATGTACTTCCTGTGGTCAGCTAGAGCCCCAGCGCCTACATGTAACCAGAATGCAGCAGCAGAGTTCTGGTAAGTATATATATATATATATTCCACAACACCGTTCACCAGGTGGCCGAACACTGCAGCGTTTGCTTCCGTTACGGTAGGTGACTCCGTCTTGTTACATAACAACTTCAAAACACACGGAGCACACTCAGGGATCTTTTAAAAAATGGTTTATTGTCGCAAATGCATTTCGGTATCCCACCTTCCTCGGTGCTAAAACCATTTGCCAATTCTGCTCAGCTACTATTCTTTGAAAGTATTACTCACGCTTCATTGGCGCAGCTTCAACCAATTACAGGGCAGCACATCCCACATTGGGCAGAGATAGCGGATCGGCGGGGACTCAATGTCCCATAATGCACCTTTGTAGTCTATGTCCGTTATCAAAGTATTGAATGTTCTTAGCTTTTTCATCATTTTGCCTAATAAAGTGCTGTGATAATGGTGAAGCCTTTAATTGTAGATTAAATTGAACGTAGTCCCTTCGCTTCCCGCCGTTGGAAATTACACAGACGCTCGTGGGTATCTCTTGGCATGTTGAGGTACCCCAGACTGATTAGCTGACTCCCTCATAGGAATACCAGCGCAGGCGGCGGTGGTTCAGGCACACCAAAACTATTCCACAACACCGTTCACCAGGTGGCCGAACACTGCAGCGGTTGCTTCCGTTACGGTAGGTGACTCCGTCTTGTTACACAACAACTCCAAAACACACGGAGCACACTCAGGGATCTTTGAAAAAATGGTTTATTGTTGCAAATGCATTTCAGTATTCCACCTTCCTCAGTGCTAAAACCATTTGCCAATTCTGCTCAGCTACCATTCTTTAAAAATGTTAGTCACGCTTCATTGGCGCGGCTTCAATATATATTACCTACTGGCGATAGGTATATATAGTTAGGACCTAGTTACCAAAGGAAATTCTGAACATTCTATTGGAAATAATTTGGCGCCAATTGAGGGATCTGCCTGTAATTTTCCTTAAATTTGCCTCGCTGCGCTCCGCTCCTTTCCCGAAAGTTTGGGGGGGATTCGTCAAGCGGGGGCCGAGAAAAAAGGGGGGTCCCAAAACGTGTTTTCCCCATGTTAATTTCCATAGGGACATTCTGACAAGGCTACAGCTCGAACGGCTCAACGGAATTACACCAAATTTGGCAAAATGGTAGGGAATGGTATGCAGCAGTGCCTTTTGTATGTTTGGTGAAAATCCATCCAGTAGTTCTTGAGAAAATTGAATTTGAAATTTTTCAAATGGCATTTTCTATGGGACCTTTAGACACGGCTACAGCCCGAACGGCTGAACGGAATTACACCAAACTTGGCAAAATGTTAGGGACAGGTATTCAGTAGTGCCTTTTCTATGTTTGGTTAAAATCCCTCCAATAGTTGTTGAGAAATCGAATTTGAGCAAATTATATATCTATATGCGCTCAACATTCTATTGGGAATAACTTTGGTGCCGATTGAGGAATCTGTGTGTAATTTTCCAGAATTTTGGCCAGCTCCGTTCCGCTCCTTCCCTGAAAGTTTCGGGGGGATTCGTCAAGCGGGGGCCTAAAGGGGGGTCCCAAAACGTGTTTTCCCCATGTTAATTTCCATAGGGACCTTTAGACACGGCTACAGCCCGAACGGCTGAATGGAATTACACCAAACCTGGCAAAAATGGTAGGGCCTGGTATGCAGATGTGCCTTTGCTACATTTGGTGAAAATCCCTCCAGTAGTTCTTGAGAAAATTGAATTTGAAATTTTTCAAATGGCATTTTCTATGGGACCTTTAAACACAGCTACAGCCCGAACGGCTGAACGAAATTGCACCAAACTTGGCAACATGGTAGGGACAGGTATGCAGTAGTGCCTTTTCTATATTTGGTGAAAATCCCTCCAGTAGTTGTTGAGAAAATTGAATTTGAGCAAATTATATATCTATATGCGCTCACCATACGCGCACTGTACGCGCACCGTACGCGTACCGTACGCATACATGCGCGTACCCTAACGTGCGCAAGAGAGTTTGTGATTGGCTGGCAGTCGACTGTCAACATTCCAAACTGTCCAAACCAGGAAGTGTTGGCCACCATCTTGTTTTTCAGGAGAACTGAGGCACAAGCGAGCCCAAAACATGAGTGGAAAACACGAAAAGGGGGCAGGGTAGAGACCCCCCAACCCTCTAGCCCTTCTTAGCGGGTCCCAGAAGGACCCCCAAGGGCAAAAAAAAATTAAAAAATTCAAAAAAATCGAGGGGTACGCACACTGTACGCGTACGGAATGCGTACCGTGCGCGTACCCCGCGATTTAAAAAAAAAATAATAATAATTTTTTTTGCACTTGGTCGTCCTTCTGGAACCCCCTGAGAATGGCTAGGGGATCAGGGGGTCTCTACCCTGCCCCCTTTTCACGTTTTCCACTCTTGTTTTGTGCTCTCTTGTGCCTCACTTCTCCTGAGAAACAAGAGGGCTGCTCAGGTGGTCCCAGAAGGATATTAACATATATAAACGTTATCCGCTAATAGAAGTAGCATTTACAAAACCTTTGAAATTTATTGAAAAAAAATATAGGTTTCACACCTGATATAGTTAGGAATTAGCATTTAAAAAACCTTGAAAATTCACTTAAAAACTATAGGTTTCAGGCCTTATATAGTTAGGAATTAGCATTTAAAAAACCTTGCAAATTCACTTAAAAACCATAGGTTTCAGGCCTTATATAGTATTATAGTTAGGAATTAGCATTTAAAAAACCTTGCAAATTCACTTAAAAAACCATAGGTTTCAGGCCTTATATAAGTAGGAATTAGCACTTTAAAACCTTGCAAATTCACTTAAAAAACCATAGGTTTCAGGCCTTATAAAGGTAGGAATTAGCATTTAAAAAACCATTGAAATTGCTCCTATATAGTTAGTTGTACTAACTATATTTTGCGCACCCGCAATCACATATTACATCATTCATGACATGAAGTGAATATATATATATATTATTTTTTTTATTTCCAAAAGTTCCCCAAAAGCTTGAGAACACACTCAACAGCAGCTATTCAAACACATCTTTATTTGAGGGGAACCGGTTTTTCAGTCCTGACTCAAAGCCCCTGACCGGTTTCAGAGCCTCCTGCTCCCTAATCATAGGAGTGGCATAGCTGATCCCTGCAGGTAACTCCATGCATTCAAAGCTGCATGCTAAATTCTATTGGTTATTGCCCCCAGTGAGCGATTTAGATACGCGTTGTTGCAAAGCATGCTGTACTTTGTAGTCTGCATAGAGACAATCTCTACCCCTCGGTGGGTCCTGCAAAAAAAACTGTTTTTTAGCATATTTGTATTCCTCTGGTGGACATTAACAAAAGCTGCTGTTACGCTCATAGGCTTGCACAGTTCATGCCCAGCGGTCCTTAACATGAGTATGCTCAGCGGTGCAGTTCTCCACGGCTTGGACTGGTGCGATAAGTATTTCCAAAATTTGCCCAAAAGCTTGAGAAAGCACTCAACAGCAGCTATTCAAACAAATCTTTATTTTATGGGAACCAGCTCTTCAGTCCTGACTCAATGTGCCTGACCGGTTTCGGAGCCCACTTCTCCTTAATCATAGGCAGGCATAGCTGATCTCCGCAGGTAACTAAAACTTTCAGTCCGTCACACCGAACGAGCCTGGAGACGACAGTACTGTCCCATCCTCAAAGCTCAGTACACCTCCCTCTTGTTGCAATACAAAAAATCTATTCTGACCACCAAAAAGGACTACTTTTCCTCTAAAATTCTAGTCTCAGAGAATAAACCCAGAGAAATCTTCTCTATTATCAATAAACTCGCTTACTCCGACAGAACCACTCTCAAACCTTCCCTGTCACAACCTCTATGTGACTCCTTGAACTCTTATTTTCTGGAAGAAATTGCAATAATCAGTGCCAATATTCTCCCCCCCTCTCCTTTCTTCCTCAACCCGCCCTGTCCCCCTACAGAGGCTTGTCTCGACTCATTCCCTCTTCTAACAGAGGAATCCCTTCTCTCCCTCCTCCCTCTGGTTAAACCTGGGTCCTCACTTGACCCGTCCCTGCCCATGTTCTTTGTCACATTTTCACGAACTGCCCGCTACCCCCGCTTACTTTTCTCAACTGCTCCCTGTCTCAGGGCGTGGTTACCCCTACTCTCAAAACTGCTATAAACGTCCCCATTCTTAAAAAACCTGGTGCGGACCTCTCTGCCCCTGCCAACTATCGCCCCATTTCTCTGCTCCCCTTCTTAGGGAAAGTTCTGGAGCGACATGTCACCAGAGTACTCACTACCTACGTGGAAGAAAACCAAGTCTTAGCTCCCCGCCAGGCCGGATTTCGCCCAGCTCACTCCACGAGTCAGTCGTGCTTTCAGTACTTGACAACCTTAGAGAGGGATTGGACACTAACATTCCCCAGGCCTTGGTACTACTCGACCTCTTCGCCGCCTTTGACACGGTGGACGGTGGCTCGGCCTTGGTCTGGCTGTCCTCCTTCCTAAGTGATTGCACCCAAGCGGTGCGCTGGGCGATTTCTCGGCTGAACCTCGGAAGGTGTTGTGTGGGGTCCCTCAAGGCTCCTCTCTTTCTCCATTACTATTTAACCTGTACATAGCTCCTCTCTTCTTTGCTCTTCAGCAAATGGAGGTCTCCGTATATAACTATGCGGATGACCTCCAGCTCATATTCTCTCTCTCTCAATCCCCTGACTCTAAAGCTAATTTCCAATCCACAATGCTCTTAATCCGGGACTGGATGAATCACAACCACCTGAAACTAAACCCAGATAAAACAGAGCTGGTTTTGACAGGTGGTTGCTCCAGTCCCTGGTCTCCCCTCTTCTGGCCCCCTTCCCTTGGGCCCCCTCCTTCCCCTTCCTCCTCTGTAAAAACCCTCGGTATCAAACTCAATGACCAATTCACTTTGCACTCCCAGGTGAGTTTGGTGGTTTCCTCCTCTTTTCTATCTCTCCGTACTATCCGCAAAGTCTCCCGCTTCTTCTCCTTCACGGCCCTAAAAGTTATCGTACTTGCTATGGTTGTCTCTCGCTTGGACTATGCCAATGCCCTTTACCACGGCATGCCTGCCTACAATCTACGACGACTACAGCTGGTTCAGAACCAAGCTACCCGCTTGGTTTACAACCTCACCAAATCCCACCACGTCACCCCCCTCTTAAAATCCTTGCACTGGCTCCCCATTCGTGAATGCTCCCAATTTAAGGTGGACTGCCTCGCCTTCCAGGCCCAGCTAGGCTCTGCTCCTGCTTTTATCTCTTCGTAGATCAAACCCTATGCCCCTGCCAGGGAACTGCGCTCTTCTTCTCAACATCTGCTGATAGTCCCCCGCTTTCGCCGAAAAAAATGGGGAGGTTCTAAATTCTCCACCCATGCCCCCATCTTCTGGAACTCCCTCCCAGCCCATCTTAGATGTTCCACCCAATACTCGCTCTTCAGAAAGGCTTTAAAAACCTTTCTATTCTCTAAAGCCTTCCCCCAATAATCTCTCACAAGTCCCCCCCCCCTGTTCTTTTTGCCTCTTAAGGACTCGGCATACTGTAGCGCCATGAAACCGTCAGGTGTACGCGCGCTTTAAAAATAATTTCAAACTCAAACTCAACCTGCAAGCATTTAATGCTGGATGCTGAATTCTATTGGTTATTGCCCCCAGTGGGCAGGTCAGGTATTTGTTGTTGCAAAGCATTCTGGACTTTGTAGTCTGCTTGGAGACAATCATTACCCCTCAGTGGGTCCTACAAGAAAAATAGTTTGTTTGCATCTTTGTATTCCTCTGGTGGACATCAGAACAGCAAAGGCACGGTTCAATTTCACAAAAGCTTCTGTTCCGCTGATAGGTTTGCATAGTTCAATCTCCGTGGCCCTTAAAATCAGTATGATCGGTGGTACAGTTCTCCAAGGCTTGGACTACCGCGATAAGTATTTCAAAAAGTTGCCCAAAAGCTTGAGAACACACTCAACAGCAGCTATTCAAACAAATCTTTATTTGAGGAACACCGGCTTGTCAGTCCTGACTCAATGTGCCTGACCGGTTTGGAGCCCCCTGGTCCTTAATAATAGGAGTGGCATTGCTGATCTCCGTCGGTAACTCCAAGATTTAAAACTGCTTGCTGAATTCTATTGGTTTTGTCCCCAGTGGGCTGTTTAGGTACGCGTTGTTGCAAAGCATGCATGACTTTGTAATCTGCTTGGAAACAATCATTACCCCTCGGTGGGTCCTGCAAGAAAAAAAGCTTTTAGCATATTTGTATTCCTCCAGTTTCAGAGCTGGGGTCCCAAAACCGGTCATGCATATTGAGTCAGGACTGAAAAGCCGGTTCCCCTTCAAATAAAGAGTTGTTTGAATAGCTGTTGTTGAGTGCGTTCTCAAGCTTTTAGGCAACTTTTATACAACAGTGTGGTGTTCAGAGAACTGGAATTTTTCCATTGCTGTGATGTATAATCTAAGGGGGCCTGTGAATTAGCGCATATAACCCACTAGATACCAGCAGGTACCCGAACGACGCTGTATTTGGATGTATTGACTCCAAATCGCTGTTAAGTGAATGTCAAATTAAATAGCCCGCTGGGGCGTGACTAAGTATGGGCGAATTTTGTGAATTTGCAATCCGCGAATTTGTGGATTTGCAAATTCGCAATCCGCAAAATTTGCAAGTTTGTGCGAATTTGCGGATTTTCCATTTTTGCGTGTTCGCGGGGAGCTTTGCGTGTTCGCGGGGCGCTTTGCGTGTTCGCAGGTTTTCTTTTGCCTGGTTCATCACTGCCACCCTCTCGTATTTTATGCCCTTCTGTCCTCTGTACCACTTGTTTTTGTGCCTTTCTGCCCTCTGCCCCACTCTTGTTTGTGCCCTTTTGCCCTCTGCCCCACTGGTTTCTGTGCCCTTCTGCCCTCTGCCTAACTCATGCCCTCTGTCCCACTTTGTGCCCTTCTGTCCTCAGCCATAAGTCAGCTTCAACAGGAAGCACTAATAGATAAAGTAAAGCAGGTGCTCGAGTTGAAGGTCAAATTAAGTTACACATTCATTAATCACCCCAAGTTTGGAGTGATTAATGATTGTGTAACTGAATTTGAGCTTCAACTCTAGCACCTGCTTTACTTTATCTATTAGTACTTCCTGTTGAAGCTGACTTTTGTAACTATTTTAGAGGCTCTGGCAGCTTGCTGGTGACATTCTAAAATAGTTTCAAAAAGTCAGCTTGAACTTTTGACCCAATCCGTTCCGCTCGCGGATTTTGCGGGAAATTTGCGAATTTCGCGGATTGCGAATTTTCCGAAAATCTGCAAAATCCGTGAGCGGAACGGATTTCCCACCCATGCTTAGGCGTGACACCATTGGCATGATTATTTTACCACCATAATTGACTAGGATTCGAGTCTCCGGCTCCGGAATTATTAAATTTCAAGTGTAAGAATTTTAGAATTGTTGTGAATGGCAAATGACCGTATTATTTAAAACTGGATCAGAGGTACACCAGAAAAGTGGATAATGCTGGCAATTTGTCAACTTGAGGAAACACACAATACCATTAGTGTTTTAACCCCTTCCATGCTGATGACGGCCCCCAGCCGTCATGCACTACGGCGCTCGTGTGCTGATGACGGCTTGGGGCGTCATGAACCCGTACACTCGCGATTCTGCCGCACAGGCGCAGAATCGCGGCCGCATGGAAGGGGTTAAACTGCGAGTCTGTTTTCACATTTTATGTGATTTGTAGTCAACATGTGACACGTATTTGCACAAGGTTAAAATGGTGGCAAAACTTTATGTAAAATGTTGGTGAACAATCCTGCAGGGCAGGCAAAACGCATACAACAGTTTTTCCAGCTGACAAATAAAATAATTTTGCACAAAGACAAGGTGTCAGCATTCCTGTTTGGGGAAGTAGTGGTGCATGCTATCGGACAACGCTTAGAAGGTCCGTTTGCCGACGCGTCCTCTGTTCTGGAGGCGGCGGGATAATCCAAGCAAACCAAGGAGCAATATATATATATATATATATAGTTTGTCCATCCAGCCTGAAACAGGACTTGGGACTGCTTTGGTGACAATGTAACTGTCCTAGAACACCTAACTTGCCCCATGACCTCCTCCCTGCCAAAGCAGACTGTAATAGCCAAACACAACTTTATAAAGGTTTTATGACGTTTTCAAATTTTCCACTTACTAATGCTTGTTGGAATTTTAACTAACAAAGCAGTGTTTAACAATGTACTTAAAAATATATAACTCAGGAACCCTCAGGTTGATTTCAATAATCTGAGTGTCTAAAAATTAATAAAAATATAAAAATAAGATCTTAATATAAATACAATATTTATGTATGAATTTGCGTTGGATTTATTTTGCATTGAGTGCCTTTATTTTTGTTGTTTTAGTGCTTCTAAATGCTTTACACCTGTTTCTTTGTTTAAACCTGACTGCAGCCACCCAAAGTTGAGGTAAGGTTTAACACATGAGTCTGACTGGGTCCAAACCAGTATTGTGAGTTAATTACATAGTGAGGTTGCTCAACCACACCATATTATATATCACTTTCCCTTATACCATCACAAAGGTAGGCGGCATATCGGAGTTTTTGCCCGGACTCCAAGCTTTCCAGGGCCCTGTGCTCCTTCACCAAAATCAATTTATAGATTTTTAATTGTAAACAAGATTGCCATCTTTATTAATAATGAGCAGCTTACAAGGCTGTACTACTAGATGGCACGTATGTCATGTTTTCTTTTTCCCAATAGCAGATTTTGTTAGTAGTAACAGCTGCATGTGGTACCTGTTATTGATGTAGGAATCATCTAGACTGCTGGGGTCACCAAACCGGTCCTGGAGGGCGGATCCATGCCAGATTTTTAAAATAACTACATGTATCTCAATGGGGATATCCCAAAAATCGGGCATGGATCCGGCCCTCCAGGACCGGTTTGGAGACCCCTGGTCTAGAGGATCCTGCATGAGTGGCCCCATCAAGTGCAAAAACGGTCTAAAAAGCCTGAAAAGGGTGAGGCAGAGCAGCAGTGCTAAAAGATTCTGGCATCACTCTCCCAGATCCTCAATGATAATGGAAGCTTTGGTAGCATTGGTGATGCAGGCATTTAATCACTTTCTAGGAAACAGGTTGTCCGTCCCCTAAAATGATGACTTATTATCCTAACTTCTTTTTGAGAGACTTATGAAACCTTCATTTAGTGAATTATTCAACTGTTAACATCTCCATCTTGTCAAATGATACATGCACAATCATTCATTTCATGGCATTCCTTTGGAAGGCCACATCATTAAGGTCAACCTTTAGGTGAAGCATGAGGTACATTTTAACAGTCAATCATTTATTCAAGATATTTTTTGATAATAGTTTCTTTATGTTTTGATCTCTGTTCTATTCCACTCTTCCAAATGAAGCCTTAATTTTAGCCACTATGTACCTTGGTAAGCCTTATTTATTTGATGTTTTAAATATTTTTATTTCCTGGAACATTGCAAAGCATTACCTGTAAATTAGTGGATGCATGAGTACAACATCCCACCTGCAATAATAAGCACAGAAAAAGATCCTTGTTAAAAAAACGCAGTGTCACAAACCTTTAGATGCAACTCATAATACAATTAGAGAGAGAAGCACTCTTCCGAGAATACCAAGCATTCATTCCCAACCACCCCAAAAAAAGGGAAAATCAGTTACATGTTGTAAAATGCCACCAAGCATGGGAAATTCTGTATAATTCAAATAACAACATGGCATTCGTCCACAAATAGAATCATATCACTAAATATTCCGAAACCGAAAAGACCTATTAAGTAACATCAACTGGACATTGGAACAACAAACATATTTTTAAACCTTACATTAGCTATCCATATCAAAAGTACAAAGATGTTTTTTTAATGTTCAGTAACAACGTTTTGGCTTTCCAGGTCCATGCCCTATCCATTGTGAACAGTGCAGTAGTGGTGAATCTGCAACTATTCCTGCACAGTCTGGTAGTCCTCTCTGCTCAAGGTTAGTATGTTAGCGGTAGCTTGTTTGTCCCACTCAGTTTGAGCTTAATACAAGCCTCGCCCACCAGAGAGCTAGGCAAACCCTAAGACAAGGAACACTTGGCCCATGAGATAGCTCTGAAAGAGATGGTGATCAAGGAGAATGTAGCCATTAAACTACTCACTCGAACTTGAGGTATAAACAATTTGTATAAGCAGGAATGTTCTATTAATAAGACAGTCAAACCTAGGGGCTGTATCTCCGGGAACTGGTTATGGTTTGGTTTGGTTTTATTTGCATAGTTAATAAAAACTGTTGCAATACAAAGAACATCAAGTTAAAACAATGCTGCATATATTAAAAAATATTTCACACATTTTTAAAAAAAAATCGAATATTCTGACTAAGAAGTTCTCCTGACCAAGCTGTTATTGATTCAGCAGATGCTGTTAAGGGTCGAGGGTACTTAGTTCCGGTCCACTACTTCCTGTCACGTCTTATACCAGACTTCACAAAAGTGCTTCCAGGTCCGAAAAGTGCTTAAGACTTTAATAAAGTGCTTTAGTACTAGGACTGGTGTGAATAAGAAGAAACCCCCCTCTTTGAGCCCCCAAGATAGGACTGCAATGGTTTCCGGCTACTATCCAAAGATTGGTTCATGAGTATTGTGCTGGCATTTTCTTTTGCACTATTCTCAGGAACTTCACTAGACAGCAGTTCATTTTGTGCAAAACAGGCCAGCACTGCTTGTCTCCTAGTGTGTATCACTTGCTGATTGAAGTGGCGTTTGAGCAGTTGTTAAGTGGCGTTTTAGCAGTTGTTTTTGTCCACCAGTTCTTTACATGTACATAGCATGTGCAGCAGCATAAGCAGCAGTTAGAGCCTGCTTTTTCCTTTAGCCAGTGTGGGAGGTGCTGTATTCAGGGTAGCAGACCAAGTCTGTGCTTCAAGAACTTGATTTTAGTGGCTTAGGCATAACCCAGGTCAAAATAATTCTGAGGTGCTGGCGCTGAATAGGTGTTCAGAGTCATCCATCCATGTGACCTTTTTGAGAGAGACGCCTTGTCCTCGAAGGATGTTTGACTGTCTTCCAGAACCATTTTTTTAATGTGATGTCATTTGTAGGAGTGTTCCAGAGCTGGTATAGGCCCATATTGATCAGGATACATTTGAGGTATTTTACAGCGGGTGAGGTGACTTGTTATTGTAGCTCTTTCCACAGATATTCATTTAGGGTTCCTTGCTCTGACTTCAGCACTTTGTCCAGGTGATGATGTACGCCCCCTGTCTTGCCAAAGACTGTTTCTGTATCCCAAACTCTAGCCTGATTTGCGCTGGTGAGGTATATTTGGGCAGACCAATAATAACCCCATAGGAAGCTGTAACATGTTGTCAAGTGTTTTTGCATCTCTTCCTGTCTGTGCTTTGCTGCCATAGGCGATTGTTGGCAGAAGTTTGGCACATACCACTTGTGCCAAGGGCAGGATCGACGGACCATTTAGTTTGCTGTTTACTGCTTTTAAGAGATTGCCAAGGCAAGACCTTTACATTTAATGCTGTTTTTCTGTGAAGTGAAGTGGCTGCTTTTGTCTATCTTCACGCCAAGATATTTGAATTCAGATGTGTTCTCAATAGGGTCCTGCCCCTGAACCAAGCTACAGGTTTTTTCCTGTTTTTACCGACCATCTGGTCCTTGTTTTTTCAAGGTTTATGGTTAGGCCGTTTGCTTTGGGATAGTCCTGCCTGACGTTCGAAAGTTGTAAGCCTACTTGTGCATGGCTGTTCAGGGCTATGTTTTCGGTATAAAGGAGGCATGGTAGTGTTAAACCTCCTAATCTTGGGACGTGAGAATTACAGTTGTTTAATTTCGGGACGAGGTCTGCTAGGAACAAGTTGAACAGCTTGGGTGCTAAGACACATCCCTGTTTGAGCCCTCTTTTAGTTGGTATACGTCTTGACAGGAGTGACCCATCCACCTGCTTTACCTGCACCCATTGGTCAGGTTTAGCAAAGGCTGTATAATCCTCAAGATACTCAGTTTTGACCATAAGCAGTTCCAATTTACGTGGTCGAAAGCGGCCTTGTAATCTATAGTGGCATTTTTTTTTATTCAGCCTTGTCTACTAGCGTTGCAATGGTTAGAATATTTGCTGTTATTACAATAGTTTTAGCAAAGCCAATCTGATTGGCTGGAATCACTGATTTCCCTTTGGCCTAAGCCTGAACTCCTCTAGAAGCGTTACTGCAAAAAACATTGCCTCACTATCCATAAGAGCCACTAGCCAATAGTTTTGTGGTAAAGACTTTTCCCCTGACTTAAAAATTGGAGAAATAATTGATCCCCCTCAGGAGCGAGGAAGTATGTTTACTAGCCTTATTTCTGTAAAAAATGTTCCAACGCTAAGGCCCATTCTTTTGCATCTTGTTTATAAGGGACAGTTAGAACTGAAGAAAGCATGCTCTTTCACAATGCCAGGTCATGAAGGGTTGTACCCACACTATGTCCCTGTTAGCCTTTTCTTCACATTATTACTTTATTATACTCTGCAATTATATTTTTCGATTACTTGTGATTTGAAGAAATGTTCTGTTTCAATGGGCAGGTTGACAGAGTAAGAGGTTGTGCTGTGCCTAGATCATTTGCCTTAAAGGTAAAAACAAAATTAACAGGTTTTTGGACATTGTACAGAACAACATATGTGAACTATTAATGGATAATATGTGGTGATTTCTGTGTAGATGGTTCAAGTTAAATAATGTTGTTAAATTTGAAGATGATTGTAAATTTTAGATATCAACCCGGATTTCTTGTGAGTTGGATTCAGAGACGGAAAGGGGTAAGACAGTGTGGTTGCCAATTTTGATATGCTTATCTCTCTAGAAGGGGTATACAAATACATGTGTGAACCTGGGTGGTCACCCAAAACCGCTGCTTGGCTTTTGTAGAGAGAACTATTTGTCTGAGAAGTCCTAAGATGTAAAATACAGAGTTGAGCCCCGAGTCTAGATTGGCCCTAAGATCCAAAGCACAAGCAAAACTATAGCAAGATTTGCCATTTAAATCATGCAACAAGTTTCATGGAGAAACACTATAAACCCTTTGTAAGATTGAAAAAATGTTATTCCTTCAAGATTTGGAAGTGTTTAAATTTAATAGATTGTGTTGGACTTGGCCCTTCTGGCAGGTTCACCCCTAAACGTTTTGCTTTAATATGTGACTTGGTGCTAGTGATTTTTGGCTTCTGCGCACTTTACCACTGTGTCCCAGTGTAAAGTGCGTGCATGTGGTGAGATTGGCCTGCCCTCCTATAGGAATGCATGGGGAATGTAAGTGTCCATGGTAGTTCCTGATGCGTGGGGAGTGCAGGGTCGAGTTTGGTATATGCAACCTTGTGAGAGTGAATGCTGTGCGATGATGTGTGCGGCGTTAATGTGTCTAGTGTGGAAGTGCCACTTCTAGAAGTTGGTATGTCTGTGTAATAAAGGTGCAGTGACTGTCTGGCTTGTGATTGGCTATAGCTGGCTGGTGAGTCTGGCTCTAGGAGTCAGGATGGGTCTGCCCCGGTGGTGAATAGGGAGATTGACAGCCAGATGGGTGGGAGGAGTGCAACTGGGACCTGAATAGGGCTGGGCCTTCCCTACACAAGGCTGGCTCCGCCCCCTGTGGTGTGGCTGATGACCCTAGCCTGTCCTCTGAATGGGGAGAGGGGCTGAGCACAACAGAGTGCTCCAAACCCAGCTGTGACTGGTCTTCCCCCACCCTGCACCCTCAGACAAAGGATTTAAGTGTATAAAAAGGGGCTGTGACCCCATATAAAATGTCTTTCCTGCTCGTATCTTGAGGGGGGCGTGCTGCTGCTGGGCGCCAGGAGGATACCCCCACTGGGTGCTGCCTCTCTGCCTGGAGGGCCCTGTGAGCTGGCCCCTGAGCCCAGCCCTTGCCCCCCTGACTACCTTTCTAAAGGACTTGCTCTGGTCTTTTGTGCACCTCAAGCGCCTGGGAGCGCTTTACTTTTGGTTCTTGGTGGCACTTTATTTCCCTCCAGGGAAGCGCCGTTTGACTGGCCACTTGCCACTTTTTATTTTAGGGGGAAGTAGGTGCCCACCCTGCATTTTGGCTGCCTTGGTAGCCGTCTTAGCGGGTGACTATGCTGCATTTTGCAGATTCCGGCGCAGGTGCCCACCCGCAAAAAAACGACTTTTTATTATCTCTTGTGGGTGCCTAGTCCTACCCCGCTGCTGCACTGGCTGTTGCCCTCAAGGGAGCCCACCCCTCGTCTTGCCGCCTGTGGGATTGTTTATCTGAGCGGGTTCCATCCTCGATGGGTATCGCCAGTTGAAGAGGGAGCCTACCCCTCCTTTTATCCTGTATTGCCCCAGGGAAGAGAATCACCGCCGCGACCCGGTGTGGAGCCCGAGACCAAAAGTCTGGCAGCCCTCCTCGAGACAGATGAAGTGCCTGACCGAAAGCAGGAAGACGAGCGCAGCCGGAGCTTTACAGGAGTTGTGCTGCAATGGCTGGCGGGCCTCCTGTGCCGAGAGGAGGGCCCCACTTGCAGCCATAGTCCTCCCCATTCTTGAGAGGAGCCCCCATCCCAGGTCCCAGTGAGTGGGGCCCTTGGTGTTCGTTTAAGGGAGAGGGGGCCGTCGGGGCACATTGCCGGTGCCCCCTCACCCCAGTAGTGCTATCTTCATTTTTGGGGGCCACTGTTGAACGAGTCCCCAGAGCGGGACTCCAATGCCCGAGTCTTTTGCAATTCCCGAGTCCCCTGAGGGGGGGACATCCAACAATCACGGGGGCATTGTTTTGTTTAGAGCCCGAGAGGCTCCTACATACACGGGGGCATTGTTTTCTTTAGAACCCGAGAGGCTCCTACATCCACGGGGCATTTCACGGGGTACAGCAGCCCCGGTTGGCAGCGGGCCGCTCCCCCCCAATTGGCAGCATTTATTCAGAGCCCACGAGGCTCCCAGGCCCATTGTTGCTTAGAGCTCACGAGGCTTGTGAGGGCCAAGTTGTTTTATTCAGAGCCCACGAGGCTCCCACGTTGTTTTTGGGCATTGTTTATTTAGGGCCCCAGAAGAGAGCCAGGAGGCACGCTGGTGCCAGGCTTAGTTCCTACAGCTGCCTAGCACTTAGTGGGCAGCTGCTTTGTTTAGGCCCTTGCGCATTCTTCTTTGGCTGCCTGCGCAGCCAGCCCAGACATTCTGGACATTGGGCCTGTGAGCCCCTGAGAGGCCAGGTTGGCCTGGGGCCAGTTCTGTGTACTTTGTGGCGCAAATGTGATTACCTGCCTACTGTGATTTCTGCACAATATGCAAATGCCTTATTGCCTATACTTCAAAATGTATGTTTATGTTTAGGAGGTTGTTTTTCCTAACATAGGTTCTACTAGTGAGGTCATGGTTCCCTGCGTGATATATGCCTAAGGTAGTTAGGGTTGCATAGTGTGTACTTACCTTTTAACAGTGGTTACTGGCTGTGTGCTACATTTGCTATTTGGTGCTACAGGTATTATAGGTGCTATGTCCTAAGCATTATTCCTACAAAGTGCTAATCTACCAAGCGCTAGTTCTAGAAGTGCTTATTCCTGACAGTGGTCCATGTGGCCCTGTCCCATGTATATAATCCCCTGTAAATTCTGCCCCTGCCAGTGGCACATTGTAAAGTGTGTGCTTATTATCTAATGTGTTTGGTATAATACAAAGGCTATTTTTATATATAACCTTGTGTGGAGTTTCCTTTGTGGTGGGCCTTGGGTGTTGTTGCTGGGTGCGCGCGTAAACGCTTTACACATTGCCTCCGGGATAAGCCTGACTGCTCGTGCCAAGCTACCAAGGGGGTGAGCAAGGGTTATCTTTGGCTGGTGACTTCCTTGCCCTGACTAGAGTGGTGGTTACTGCCTGGCTTTGGCGCGAGCCTTAGCCAACCAGAAATCCCCATTTCTAACAGATTGCATTATGTTATTGCACCGAGTTACATTAATTGGAAATAATAGTTCCTAAACATAAACTTAAAAACATTCAAGAAAATCACTGTGGGCTGTGGAGATTGCTATGAGTTAATCAAGGAAGAAAACAGTTACCCAGGTGCACAGCAGATATGGCCAGTGCTGTTATACGTGAATAATTTTTAGCTCTTTGATTGTAAAGGGATTCTGTACTGCACACCATGCTCAGAAATACATCATAGTGATCTCAAATTGGCAGTTGAATAAAAATGAGCCACTTGAAGTACAAATATCTGCCTTGTATCAAACAGATCGGTCAAGTGAGGAAGGTGCGATTTGAGCCAAGATTTCTTGGACATACCCTGTGCAATTCATTCAGCCTCTGGATGGATATCTCCCTCAGTCTCCTATTCAAAAACATATTCAGTTTTTTCATGAGCTGAACAATGAACTATGCTCCGTGAGTGTGTTTGTATATATATGTATATATATAAATTCACTGAAAAAACCATAGGTTTCACACCAGTTATAGTTAGGTGGAAATTTTACTCGCATAAAACCATTGAAATTCCCACGTTATAGTTAGTTGGACATACTATAACTTGCGCATGCAATGCACTGCTGATGACGTCACATATTACATCACTCATGACATGGTCAGTGACATCACTCATGACATCACTGATGACATCTCAAATGACATCACTGATGACAACATCCTTGTGACAAAGTGGCAGACCTCCTATCAGCATAAACTAACCTTTGACACACACATTCAAAAATAGAAACTAACATTTTCTTAAAAAAGGAGAAACCAATACCAATTACAACAACTTATTAGGTTATTCCAACATCTACATACACATCCACTCATTCACCAACAGTTCTATATAGTCACTCATGCATCTACTTACTCATCATATGTACTCATACACCTATACATCCTGTTACACACTAATACTCATCCATATAGTTACTCCCACACAAATTCACACATGCAAATAAACTATCAAAAAAACATTTACTTGATTATACTGCTATATACACACCACTACACATACTTCTACAGAAACGGAAACATATTTACTCTCTTAAACAATCAATTATAAAAACACATACTCACTAACCCACCCATACACACAATCATCCACCCATACAGTCTTGCACACATGCTGTCTTCAAAATACATACAAATAGTGAGTCACTCATTCATGCATCTGTGCTCTAAGTAATATCCCCCACCAAACCATACAGACACTGATACTGATACTCAAAAAAACAACTAATAACCCATATACACACTCATGTAGCTACTCACCAACCCATGCAGCCACTTATACACAAAGTGAGACACAGATACAGATATTTAAATATTTAAACATTACTCACTAATATATGTATTCACTGAGATACATTTAATAAGTCAGTAAACCAATCAATTTTACACAAAAAAACATCCATTTAGACATTTATTTACCCATTTATTCTTCCATCAACCTTAGATATACATATATAAAAAATATTTATTTTTCAGAAAGATACACATTCACTGGATGATGTCATCAGTGATGTCATTTGAGATGTCATCAGTGATGTCATGAGTGATGTCACTGACCATGTCATCACTTTCTCAACCTTTTAAAAACAAATTCTGTCTCTTTGACACCCTTCCCCCAATACAGTCTTAGCTCATTTTAGCTGGCAACCAAGTAGAAGCAGCATGTCACATGTTCTCAGCACATTCTAGAAGGAACATGCTACTTCCAAATGAAACACCGCAAGTGTGCTTTACTCCACTGTTTCAAAAGCATATCTATGTCTGTATTTCATTTCTTTTCTTAAACAGCAGCCAATGATAAGACTTCTTGCTAACGCATCCAACACACTACCTCCAGCTGGCAGCATCCAATGAAATATATCTTATTTTTTAAAACTTCCATTTTATCTGCTTTTCCTTTGGAAAACAACCTCATTGAGCTCCAGCCTTCTTCTTATTACTATTGTTCCTTAACTTCAAAATGCTTAGAGTATGTATTGTGGGGATTAGCTATATCTATTGGGCTAAAGAGGCTGCACAAACGAGAGGTCTTGACAGGTCTTTGGGGTTACTAAATGTGCAGATTACTTGGTTTGGCCAGAGAGGGTTAAAGTTTCATCCATTGTGGATTTCAAAGCTCCTCACCTCTTGATTGGGCACCGTGATGGCAATGACCTAGGTACATTTACTGGGGTAGGACTAGAAATCCTAATGAAAGAAAGCTTTGCAAAACCGATGTCACTTTTCCTTGACACTATTGTATTATACTCTAATATATGCTAAAGACAGAAATGGAAGTGGTCAAATCAGTTCTATCCACAGACTGACAAAGCCAGGAAACGTGTTAAAAAACAGTTTCTGCATTCCTCAGAGACCATCGCATGGGCTGTATCTATAACAACAATCTATGTTTTGGCATGCATGGAATTTAAAGAAATGGGGTGCACTTTACGGATGAAAGCAACAAGGTGTTTCTAAGTAACCTGAAACTCTGCATCCGGTCGTATGTATAGCAGCCATATACACACAATCCAACGCAACAGCTATTGTCATAGCCAACCTAGTACCCGAAAAATGTTGAAGTTTTTTCTTGAAGGTTTTTTTCCCTTTAGTTTTTGGGGATCTTTGAGATGACATTGCGATCCCCGCAGACATGTTGCAAAAACAGAAAACAAAAGCAGACATTCAATGACCACCAACACATCCAAAAATAGTATGTAAAAAAATCCATTCTGAACATTGCCCTGCACATAATACTATATACATACTTCTTTCAAACCATGTTTCAACTCATATTTTTGTACTAAGTTTCTTTATAAACCATCTTTCAGACGTATTTTTTATTTTCACAGTTATTCGGGACGTTGCAATGACGTCATTAACCGCGACCATCATGTCTTGTCCATTAAGTGAAAATACATGTATGCACACATATTACAGTATTTCACACAAACAGGATTTATTCCTGTATACTTCAAAAGTATGTTTTTCTGGTGTATCTGTAGAACAACAGTCTCTAAATCCTATTTTCCATTTTCGCGATGAGGCCGGTCAGTAATCGCGATCCCCCCAGACACATCGCGAAAATGGACCCAAATTAAAAACAATTTAACCCAGATTGACGGCATGTACGGATGCGCATTGCTGAGCTCCGTGTGATACCTGCCCAAAAATCCTGTCTATATACTGTTTACGCTATTTAGACATGCCGTAAGTATCTGAAAATGCCTCCTAAGATCGTGTTGACCCCCACTGTTGGAACTAATTTGCGCTAATGGTAGCGATGGAAGCCCGGCACTCAGACGCTCTGCGACCACGGACATTGAGTTTGGGAGATCTGCCCGGCTGTGGCTGTGATCGGAAGACGAAGTGCGGTGCGCCCGGAGGGACATTGCTGGTGAGGACGTGTGACCGCACTCCCAGAGAAGAGTCTGCTGAGGGAAATACTATGGATCCAACACAAAATGCCAATACTGTCAGATATTTTCAAATACACTTGCTTTTTACCTGCATATGGACAAGACTGTATGCAAGAAGGAATTTATCACATCAGAATAAATCAATTCAAATCTGCATTTTATTTGCACAAATTATTAGTTTTCTTGTTTTTTTCAGAATCTTTTTCTTTTTAAGAAGGCTTTATGAAGCACATTACAAATACACAATACAAAACATCATCATGTCAAAGAATCACCTGTATATATCATTCACACCAGAAAAAACCTTGCAGTCAGGTAATGGGCCTGGGAGCCTCGTGGGCTCTGAATAAATGCTGCCGGTAAGGCGATGTGTGTTTAATAGCTCTAACTCACTAACGCTGGTGAGGGTCCAAAAGCTCTAAAGCTGGTTCATTCTCTTTTTCCCTTCAGACGCCCCGTGGCCATTTGACTAAAACAAAGCCAACTTTTTCCGTGATAAATTCCTTCTTGCATACAGTCTTGTCCATATGCAGGTAAAAAGCAAGTGTATTTGAAAATATCTGACAGTATTGGCATTTTGTGTTGGATCCATAGTTAAGGCAGGGTTTGGCCTTACTGTCTGGGAACCCATACCCAGTTTTGGTTTATCGAGGGAAATACTATATCGCGCGCCCGGCCGGAGGTAGACAGCCGTTAAGATCTGTGGCCGCCCCAGGTTGGGGGTTGCAGAACTAGTGCCTGGGCAGGAGCAGTGGCGATGCCCTCCCTCCCTTGCTGTCTGAAGAGCCCTCGTTTACATATGTGCAGTGACCGCTGTAGCTGCTGAATCCAACCCTGTGAGTACCTTGTATGTGAGCGTCTGGCGGTGTTTTGCTCAAGGCGTGGGGCGTAGAAAGATTAATGTCGGACATTGTTAATACCTCTGCATTGGGCTCACACGTCCATCAAACAGTGCTCATCTCCACCGTGGGGCAACGCCCAGTACTGTGTCTGAGTTGAAGGTCCAGCGATCCACCTTACATCTCGAGGCTGACTGCGCTACACCAGTTGTGCCTGTGTGCTCTTGAAGGATGCTGGTGGGGGATATCAACTGTTGTTGTTCTCCCCTGCTGTGTACTGTGTGAGGGTGCGATGAAGCTGAGAACTCCCCAGTGCTGTCAGGGCGCTTTTTAAGGCTGCAATTTATGCCGATCTACGAGCAGAACACCGGGGCACTCAGTGAGACTAACTACTTGATTCAGTCTCAAGGAACTCGCGCCATCTCAGCGCCATATCAGCGAGCTGAGGAAAGAGCTACCAGTTTCACCACAACAGTGCACTAGACACCAGTATTGTAAACAATGTTTTTATTTAGTTTTTTTTCCGAAATGTGAGCCCGCAAGTACACAATGGTGGAGGCTCTTTAACACCAAATTATTCAATTGTGTGGCACATGTGATAGAAATGCCCCAAGGAAGCTTTAACCACACGCCACAGTATAAAATGGTCCCTGGTATCACAGTAAAAATGCTATAAGGAGACTCCTTTAAACTGCTGATATCCTAGAACGCGGCAAGGTCCAGCAGGAAACAGAATTATAGAAAAGTGTGAAAAGAAATAGTGATTTGAACAGGAAACGAACGATCAGTGTGGGTGGTAATTCCGCAATAGTAAAACACATTTTAAAAAAAAACAAAAAAAAACCTGCAACTAGCATTGCGGAACCTACAACAAATAATAACACAGTATAAATAGTGGCGCAGATAGTGGCGGACACCACGTTGGACGAGTACCATATTTTGCTGCTGGAAGGAGAAAGAGGGGCGTGTTCCTTCCCAGCATTGGGGGCCATCTTGGAGTGTGTTCTTCCTATATATTACACTCATGGCCTGCTTTCTTACTCCATTTCCGCATTGTTGATGGTAAATATTTCCTATATGGCCTTGTATGAAATGGCCTGCCTGAATGGACTAACCTCTGAGTTTTTTTGTATGAATCGGCCTGCCTGAATTGCCTTCCCTCTGAGGATTTATAGACATAGATTGCCTCCTTGGAGTTTGTTCTTCCGCATTTGTCCCACACATGTGACTGCTTAGTTTGCCCTATCACTGCATAGTTGGAGATGTCTCAGAGTGACGGTCTAGTGATGTGTCTGGGGTCTAGTGATATGTCTGGAACGGACTGCGCAAAAATGCGGATTGTGAACGAAGCCACCATTTTATTGTTTCCTGTCCTCACCCTCGGTCTGTCGGACTTCATCCTGCCGACTCTCAGACATTGTTCCTCAGCTGGACAGACTTATCTCTTTCTCCCTCCCAGGCCCCATCTCTCCTGTCACCTATCTCCTCTCCCTCCCCTCCCTCTCTCTATCCCCTTGGATGTCTTATTTCTCCGTTCACTCTGTTGAAAAGTAATATACAATTGTTTTTAGCGTAATCGTTGTGAAAATGGAACCCTGAGTGAATTTTCTATTTTGCATAGTTACAACTCTAACCACTAGTACATGTAGTAGTTCTTTTTACTTAATATCACTAGTTTGTGATTCTGAGCTTTCCTGTTTGCATCTCTCCTGAGTGATTCTACAATGTATACATTTACTGTTCTGTTATCTGTATCTCTTCCTTGTGGTACTCTTCAACTCACTTACTCCCTCCCTTTGTCCTCCCTGACCCTTGCCTTTCGCGGATCCTGTCTTTTTCTGGATCTCTAATGAATCCTTGTATTGAATGTGTTTTCTTTCTGTAATTAATGCAATTTTCTTTTGCCGTTTGTTCCCCCTCTGTTGACCTGCCAGTTCCGACCCGCCTCCTAGCCCCCTGTCCCTTGTTGCCCTTTGACTAAGCACTCCTCCCCTTGTTGGGGAAAGATCCAATAATCCTACTCAGGAGTCTCAGTGACCCCTCTGAGAGAGTCCACAGCACTAAGGGAGCCACTCACAGTTGAGGCATGGTATAGCGCCCCTTACCAAAGCACTCCCTCTGAGGTTCCGTGACGATCGTAAGTGGTGTTTTCGACTCACACTAATATGGTTGAGTCTGGTATCTATGAACCGCAAATGACGAGTTTAGTGGGTGTACGCAGTTTCGCTGTGCTAACCTACACCGTTTGTTTGTTTCGTGGGTTTCTTCATCCGAGCCCACGGGTTCCATCTTAGATACGGCATCCATTTTGTCTCTTGCCCTCAAGTAGCCAGCGAACGGACGCTGTCCGCTTCGCGACCCTGGGATTCCCAAGACTCTTGCGGAAGACACGTTTCCTTTGAAAGTGTCTTTATGATGAGGGGGACGATACTGTAAGGCAGATGGTCCCGCTCGAGGCTCATCTTGCCGTGCCGGTCTATTGTCTTAGCCGTGCATCTCATTAGGCACGTCCCTTTGATGCCTGCAGCTCGTGTTTCCCGATACAACCTCTTTTACACCCTTTCCGATCTCCCCACTGTTTCTGCCTTCCTCTGCACCTGTTTCTGTTCCTTCTTCGATCTGTTTATTGCTGATTGGAATACACTAATGGTGGGAAGATGGGTTTTTACAGTTGGGAACCAACAAATGTTTCCGTACTTATGTTCCGGGCCAGGAATGCATCAAAGCAACCCCTCTTGGAGATAATGATGGGAACCAAGTTGTAAACCTTTGTGTATCATGATAACCTATGAGAGAAATGTGTATAAAAGGAGCGACCCACAGTAGCAATTTGAAGCAGACTCCACGAACATACACTTGCTGTACTTCTTGTGACTTCTGTGTTTCCCTGCAGTAATAAACCTCGAATCTTTGACGCCGAAGGAAGTGTCCCGTGTCTCTGTCATTTGTACGCCGGAACAGGTTACCCACGAAGGTTTCAGGTGTTGTCCCCTGGCACCGCTGGGTCTTAGAATAACCCAGTCCTTCAGTTGGCGCCCAACGTGGGGCTGCATCAGTGGTACCAGTCCAAGCCCGACGATCGTGAGGAACTTTGTGTGAAATCTCCGAGGGAAGGTGTACCCCGCTTCATCGATCCTGTTGTCGAAACAAGTGGGCCGACGACTTTTCCCGCGAAGATTCCCGCCTCCTGACGGCTGCGACAGACTGCTGCCCTGACTGTAGACCTGTTTTGGCGCCTGGCGTAGACCTTGGTATAGCGAGACTATTGACGGGCCTTCCTGGTGACGCCATCGATCTTTGAGTTAAGTATTTGTGGGTCGCTCCCAGAGTCCATAGTTGTGGTTGCTTAGTTGTTGCATGGTCCCATTGCATTTGTGGTTCTTAGTACTTGGTTCTTTGTTGTAATATTTGACGCCTGCAGACGCCAAAAACCGAGGGTTTTTGCTCATTGCTGGGACTTGGTAAATCCCGTAACCCTTGAAGTTTGTGAAACTCAGCTAGTGTGCAGGATGCCTGGCCGTAGTACTTTGTTCAGTTGTTTTCATCATTGTGGTACGGATTCCCGACTGGAGGACTCGTACCCGATACCTCCGGTTGGAACTCTAACATATGAGCTCTACAGCAAGCACGGACTAGGTCCGATTACTTTTAATGAATATTGGATTCGATATACCAAAAAAGATGGTGTCCTTAGTTGGCCACCTCATGGTAGTTTCGAGACCCCGATTTTATTGTTTAAGAAGAAATCAAGGCCGGTCATGTTTGATGCTTTTTGGTTGTGGCGTAAAGAAGCCAAACAGAGAGAGATCAGACTGTTAAAACGTAATCAGAGAGATGGAGTTGCTACCATAGTAAAGAAAGCAGAGCAGTTTCAGCGAGATAAGGAGGAAAAGGAAAAGGAAGTCTTCGATAGATTGCAACGTATGTCTGTAGATAAGTGCTATCCCGCTTTACCGGCGGATACGGACAAGAAGGAGGAAGGTACCGAGGACCCCTTAATGTCTTATCTCATGAAGTCACCACCTCCGTATGTACAGGGTACCGCAGTTCCTGTGGTCCCCCCTGCTCCTGCTCCCCAACCAGCTCCTGTCCCTGTACTTCCAGCTGTTCCCGCTCGTCTACCTGCTTCTGTCCCTACTGCTCCTCCACTTGTACTTCCTCATACTCCTGCTCCCGCTGCCTCTACTGTTCTGGTTTCTCCTGCCGTTCCCTCTGTTTCTGGTGCTTCTCTTGTTACCCCTTTGGGCTATTCTTTGTCTCCGTCTGTTCGACGTCGTACTCCCTCTGTAGCTGCTAACTTCTTCAATTCTCTTGGCCCTATTCTTGAGTCCGCTGGTTCGGACGGTCCTCAAAGACGTAGTCAGCTTCCTGGTGGTAGGGAGCGTGACTCATTGTGTAATATGGCTATGGGTTGGATGAAATGCCCCGTTAGGAATCCTCCACGTGCGGTATTGAATACGTTCGATCAATTCAATATACCGACACAAAGATATGTTTTTGAAGAAATGTGCAAAGTTTTACGTGACCTAATATCGGCTGACGCATCTGATGATGTAATGACTGCCTTGACTAATCTACAGCTTCAGTTTTCGAGCGGAATGATAGTAGGTACCAATGTTCGACGTGCAGTCGAGCAATTACTGTCCCTTCGTCCTTCTATAATGCCTCGAGCATTGTTTGTAGAAGACATTGAAGGCCCGTTAGGAGCACCTGGTCAGTACCCCATGCGTGAGGTTCCTCCAGTATTGATGCCGGGTAATGCTGCAGCTCAACCCCCGATCTTGCCGCACTTCCAGAGAGTGTGGACCCATCTTCCCTGGAAACGATCAGAAGTTTTGCAGGTAAAGCAATCTTTGCCTGACCCTCGCAAAAATCCTGCAGGGTATTATAAAGAATTATCGCAGCTCGTAGACGCTACGATAATTAATCTTGCCGATATCGATATGCTGTTTGGCAATGTCGTGCCGCAACCGGTATGGACAAAGATTCGTCAAGAAAACCATGCGGTAGAATTGGGTGGTGATTGGGCTGCTCTTATCGCAGAAGACACACGACAAATTGGTGGGGCTAAACCTGAACAGCTCATTACCGATCTCCCTCAGAGAATCATTACCCTAATGAAAACGCTTATGCCAGCCATGAAGGTAAATTGGGACAAACTGTCCGCTTGTAAGCAAAAGAAGGATGAGAGCGTCTCTGATTTCTTTACGAGATTTGAGGAGGCTTTCATTGACCACAGTGGTCAAGACATGGGTACCGAAGGTGGTCAAAGGTTGTTTGTGGACAAATTTGTTTCAAATGTATTGCCTGACTTGAGCAACAAGTTGAAAAATTCTGAAAGTGCGTGGGCTGTTTCTACTTCTGCTCAGATATTGGCTACGGCTCAATATTATGAGAATAGAGAGAAAGAGGAGAACGATCGTGCTGACAAGAAAACGAAAGAACTCAAAACTAAAGTGTTGTTGCAACAGGCGTATCCTCCGCGTTCGAATCAGAATGACTCGCAGCAACGTAATAGATCACAGTATCAATCAAATAGGTCACAATCACAAAATGATTCCTCCTCACAAAGATCGTCGTTAGGGTACAATCAGTGTGCCTATTGTAGACAGGAGGGCCATTTGAAGTTTGATTGTCCAGTCCTCAATGAGCGTAATAGTGGTAATTCGTCTAGAGGAGGTCGTGGTGGTTCTCAACAGACATCACGTGGTAGGGGTCGCTGTGCTCAAAACGATCGTTCCACTAACACTTCTGACTCCAATAATTGTTTTGATCAGCGTGGATCGTCGCAAGGGCGATCTGCTCAGTACAATGTAGATGATTATTACGTCGATCAGGATGCTGACGACAGTAATTACTAGGACAGCCACAGACAAGGAGAGGGAGTGGTATCAGTTCCGGTTGATCAGAGAGGGCCTTACGTCGCAGTTGCCACCTCGGGCGTCGTTGAGCCTTTTCTGTTGGACACTGGTGCAGCGAAAAGTTCTATTATGCATTCGAAACTCCCTGGCGCACCTTTGTCTGGCTTAACAATTGTTTCCGTTGGATTCTCTGGCGCCCCTGTTAGCAATCCGGTTTCACGCCCTTTGCCTCTTACAATTGGGCCACGTGAGCTCGAAGCTCCGTTGATTTTGACCACTGGTTGTGGTGAAAATCTTTTGGGCCTGGATTTGCTAAAATGTTTACATGCGACTTTGTATTGTTCTCCTGCGGGAGTGAAGCTTACTTTGGGTGAGAGAGTTATCTCTCCAATGTACTTGTCTCTCGATAATCTTCCACCGGAATTGAGTTCTCTTCCTGCATCTTTGTGGGCAACAGGTCCCAATGACGTGGGCCTGCTTGACATCTCCCCTTATGTTGTCCATTTGAAATCTAATGTGCGGTTGCCACGTATTCCCCAGTACCGTATCTCCCTTGATGGTGAACGAGCATTGTTAGCCATTATCTATGACCTGATTGAGAAAGATGTTATGGAGGAGACTCGGGGAAACGTGTGCAACAGACCTGTGTTGCCCATTCTGAAACGTACTGATCCTTCCAAACCACCTGTTTATCGTTTTGTTATCGATTTACGGGAGGTAAATAAAATTGTAATTCCTCAGTTTCCTGTTGTGCCCGACATCACGGCGCTACTGACTTTGATTCCAGCCTCAGCATCTTGGTTTTCAGTGTTCGATCTGAAGAATGCGTTCTTCAGCATACCGATTGCTGAAGAGAGTAGAGATCTTTTCGGTTTCTCTCTTGGTGGCCGCAGCTTCCGGTTTAAGCGTGCTCCTCAGGGCTACTGTGAAAGTCCATCGATATACAGTCAAGCCTTGAAAGGCCAGTTCGATGCGTTTGTGTTGCCGGTTGGTGCAGCTTTGATCCAATATGTTGACGACTTATTGGTGGCTGCAGATACTAAGGACATTTGCAAAATTGCCACGGTATCGTTGTTGCAACATCTCTGTGACTTACATCACAAGGTGTCTCCTTCTATACTTCAATATTGTTGCTAAGAAGTAACCTATCTAGGTCACTTATTGTCAAAGGAGGGAAGACGGTTGACCCCAGAGAGAATTGCAGCAATTGCCCGAATGACTGTGCCAACAACTCAGAGAGATGTACGTGCCTTTTTGGGCATCACGTCATACTGCAGACAGTGGATCCCAAATTTTTCACTGTTAGCGAAACCATTGGTGGCTCTTACGTGTAAGGATGTTCCAACTCCTTTACCATGGACAGAAGAATGTCAGAAAAGTTTTTCTGAACTGCGTGACGCGTTGTGTTCGGCTCCTGTGTTAGGTACCCCTGACTACAGTAAGCCGTTTACATTATACGTGCACGAGAGAGAAGGTTGTGCATTGAGTGTTTTGACGCAACAATTTGGCGGTAAGCAACGTCCATGTGCATATTTTTCCTCGACCTTGGACCCGGTAGCTAGAGCATTGCCAAGTTGTTTGAGAGCAACAGCGGCAGCTGCGGTGTCCATCCGACAATCAGCAGGATTGGTCATGGATAATATGCTTACGGTGATGGTTCCGCACGCAGTTGACACTCTCTTAAATCGTACGAAAACTCAGCACCTGACGAGTGCAAGGTTGTCTGGGTACGAGTTGACGCTCTTGGCAAGTCATATTCAGATAAAACGTTGTAATGTCCTGAACCCGGCGACTTTGTTACCCATTACTATGGAATCAGACGAAGTAACCCCTCACGACTACTATTTGCGGACTGAGGAGGAAACAAAAGGTCGTGTGGACCTTAAAAACACTCCTTTGGATGATCCCGATGGGACTTTGTATGTGGATGGTTCATGTTTTAAATTGCCAAATGGTGATGTCACGACTGCGTATGCCGTGGTAACTTTGAATACTGTTGTGGAAGCTGCGAGATTGAATCAGAACTCTGCTCAGGCTGCAGAGCTGATCGCTTTGACTAGAGCGTGTGTGTTGTCGAAAGGGAAACGGGTGAATGTGTTTACTGATAGTCAATACGCTTTTGGCGTTGCGCATAGCTTTGGACGATTGTGGCGAGAGAGAGGTTTTATGACATCGCATGGCACTAAGATTCAGCATGGACAACTTGTGAATGGTCTTTTGGATGCACTCACATTGCCTAAGCATGTAGCGATTGTTAAATGTAGTGTGCATCGTAAGGTGACGGATGATGTTGGTCGTGGTAATGCGTTTGCGGATGAGACTGCTAAGGAGACTGCCCGGAACCTTAGCACTAGAATGTATGTGACGAGTTCGGTTAGGTGGCCTACAGAAACGAGTATGTGTGAGGATACCATCGAGAGTGTGAAAACGATACAGAATGAGGCCACTGAGACTGAAAAGGCGAAATGGAAAGAAAGTACGGGAAAGTTGGATGCGAATGGTTGTTGGATTGATTTGTCGGAGAACAAGAGGTGGATGTTGCCAGATGCGTATGTGTTAGCTGTTGTGACGATGGCACATGGGTTAGCACATATTAGCGCGAAAGGTATTTAAAAGTTGTTGTCCCCTGTGTGGAAGAATGATGGTATCACGAAGTGTGCTGAAAGATTGGTGAAGAATTGCATGATATGTATGATGTACAATCCTGGTAAGGGAACCCCTACACCTGCTGGCCATTTTGCACCCCCTTCATGTCCTTTTGAGGTGATTCAACTAGACTTCATCCATATGGAGCGATGCAATAACCTGAAATACGTTTTAGTTGTGGTTTGCGCATTCTCCCGATGGATTGAAGCCTACGCTCTTAAAGACAACACTGCTATGTCCACTGCGAAAATCCTACTGAAGGAATACTTTCCTCGGTATGGAATGCCACGGATTGTATGGTCTGATAACGGAAGTGAGTTTGTAGGGAGTGTAATGAAGAGTGTGTGTAAGGGCCTAGGAATTACTCAAAAATTCCATAGCGCCAATCATCCCCAGTCAGCAGGTTTGGTTGAAGGGTATAATGGCACCCTTAAACTCAAACTAGCAAAGATTCAGGCTACGACGGGTCTTTCGTGGCCTGACGCTTTGCCTCTAGCTTTGTTGTCAACAAGGGCGACTGTACACACCCGAGTAGGGCTTAGCCCCTATGAAATAGTGTTCGGTCGTCCTGCGAATGTTTGGGGGGTCCCTAGGCCAAGTGTGTTTTCCGATCTTGAGTACCCAATGTTGATTGATTATCTGTATGATCTGACTGCTAAACTGAGGTTAATTCATCAACAGGTCTTTGAAGCACTGCCGACGCAGACGGAAGGTCCAGGCCACCAGCTCCAGCCCGGAGACTGGGTGGTGACGAGGAACTTCGGAAGAAAGCGTAACCTCGAGCCTCGTTTTACTGGACCCTTCCAGGTCCTCCTTGCCACGAGAACTGCTGTCCGTCTGGAGGGCCGAAAACATTGGGTGCATGCCACCCATACGAAAAAAGTTCCTATACCTTTGCCAGCAGACTCATGGGTGAGGAAAGGCATTGCTTCATCTGAAACTGAAAGATTGCAGACCTTCGTACCTTTTAGCGACGCCGAACCTGTTGGAGAATCCTCAGTGCAGCAGAACGACATTGTTGAACATTTGTCATCGCAAAACTCAAGATCCGAACATTTCACTGATCGACAGAACTCTGTTCCCTCATCGGATCCCTTGTTCGACGAACAGACACATCCTGGAAAGAAACGATATTTTTTGCGATCCAATCCCAAAGACTAATGAATTTTCGTTTCTGTCCTTTGATATCCACGTTGCCCCTTTGCCACGATCAGTCTAAACACACGTGCAACTGTGATTTTTGTAAATATTGAGTTTTTTCCATATGTGTTTTTGCTTCCACAGCTGAGAGACTTTTGTACATACTTGTATATAAAATACCTTACGTCCAGGTAAACCGTAGGGCCGCGCGTGTACTTCCTTCTGGTTAGTAGGTCTTGACGCTAGGTCAAAGACCGTCGGTTCCTGGGAACTCCTAGGGATTGACTACTGCTACACAGAACGAAGTGCGTCAAGAAACGTTGCGGACGGTTTTAGGGGATGGCGTTTTCAAAACTTGTGGACTTGGAAAAAGCTCAGGCGCAAAGATTCAGACTGCAACAAATTACTCGTACCAAATGTTTTATGTTTCAGGTGTTCCTTCTGTTTCTGATTGTTTCTTTGATATTGGCGGGTGGGGTGTATTACATGATACCGTATTTCCTACCTTCTGCCATACCTACTCCTACTTCTGAACCTAAACCTACCTCCACTGTATCTCCTCATTCCTTCCATATCTTACCCAAACACGAACAGGCTAGACGTGCGGAATTCAGAAATAATTCCTTTATTCAGCTCCTACATCAGCACCAGTTAGTGGTTAACACTACTAATTGTTGGGTGTGTGGGTTAATGCCACATACTACGGATAAGGGAATTCCATATCTGGTCCTTCCTTATAGTTCCCAGGGTTCAGCTTGAGCATTCCAAACAATGTTTCGAAGTGCACTAGATTCCTACCCCAATCGAGAGCCACATCCTTCCCACTTTGGCCCTGGTTCGTACCACAAGCCTTTGGCTATAGCGATTGCTGATTTAGATAGGGATATCTATGAGCCGTCGCTCATCCCAGAGGAAGAGGTGCAAGCCTATAGGGTCCTGAGTAAGGTTGAGTACAGTGCGCTCGTGGGTGAAAGACAGCTTAGAAGCTCGTCTCCGATATGGATCGTACCCCACCTTGGTAATTTCTGTCTACTAGGTCGTGGCCGAAGATCGAGAGCTAGTCTTGGAGAGAGCGCTTGCTCCGAGACGTATATCCTACCGATGCTCTCTTCCCCTGTGTTTCTGGCTGCCAAGGGTACATACTTCATCTGCCATGATCGTGCGTATACATGGTTGCCCTCTGACTTTGTGGGCTCATGTTGTATCGCAAATCTGTTGCCTCCGACGTTCACTGTTGATGCTGACTATCACAAGACTAGAGTTGTGAGAGGCGTGATTAGTGAAGAGGACACTGCCGGTCAAGAGGCAGGAGACTTTTTCAAGGGTTTCCTTCCGTTTTGGGGACCTATGGTCAATAGTAGGAACCTGAGACAATTGACTCGAGTGGTGGAATCGACAGCTAATATCACTGCCAGTGCCCTTGGTAATATCACCACAGAACTTCAGGCGGATAGGCTCATGACGTTACAAAACCATATGGTTTTAGACGTTGTTTTAGCAGATCGAGGTGGAGTATGTAAGGTGATCCATTCGAGCTGCTGCATTTTCATTCCAGATAACGCTCCGACTGTCTATCAAGCCATCTCAAAGTTGCATAAGATCTCTGAGTCCATACACGTGGACGTAGGGGATGGGACGCTACTCGGGTGGTTTTGGGGCCTGATGTCGACTTGGGGTTGGAAAATTCTGATGATCATCGGAGTTGTTGTGGCGTTTCTGTTCACGTGTTGCCTTTGTGTGCAGTGTGGTCCTGCCTTATGTGGCCTCTGCGCTACGACGTGTATAAGACAGCCGCCTGTTACCAAAGCAGCTCAGTTGGATAGAATTATGTTGCAACAACATCTAGACGGTCTGATGAATATCGAATATGATTCTGACTAGTGCTTGCCTACATGAGGGCAAAAGGAGCGTCTGAGGTTCCGTGACGATCGTAAGTGGTGTTTTCGACTCGCACGAATATGGTTGAGTCTGGTATCTATGAACCGCAAATGACGAGTTTAGTGGGTGTACGCAGTTTCGCTGTGCTAACCTACACCGTTTGTTTGTTTCGTGGGTTTCTTCATCCGAGCCCACGGGTTCCATCTTAGATACGGCATCCATTTTGTCTCTTGCCCTCAAGTAGCCAGCGAACGGACGCTGTCTGCTTCGCGACCCTGGGATTCCCAAGACTCTTGCAGAAGACACGTTTCCTTTGAAAGTGTCTTTATGATGAGGGGGACGATACTGTAAGGCAGATGGTCCCGCTCAAAGCTCATCTTGCTGTGCCGGTCTATTGTCTTAGCCGTGCATCTCATTAGGCACGTCCCTTTGATGCCTGCAGCTCGTGTTTCCCGATACAACCTCTTTTACACCCTTTCCGATCTCCCCACTGTTTCTGCCTTCCTCTGCACCTGTTTCTGTTCCTTCTTCGATCTGTTTATTGCTGATTGGAATACACTAATGTTGGGAAGATGGGTTTTTACAGTTGGGAACCACCAAATGTCTCCGTACTTATGTTCCGGGCCCTGAATGCATCAAAGCAACCCCTCTTGGAGATAATGATGGGAACCAAGTTGTAAACCTTTGTGTATCATGATAACCTATGAGAGAAATGTGTATAAAAGGAGCGACCCACAGTAGCAATTTGAAGCAGACTCCACGGTCATACACTTGCTGTACTTCTTGTGACTTCTGTGTTTCCCTGCAGTAATAAACCTCGAATCTTTGACGCCGAAGGAAGTGTCCCGTGTCTCTGTCATTTGTACGCCGGAACAGGTTAACCACGAAGGTTTCAGGTGTTGTCCCCTGGCACCGCTGGGTCTTAGAATAACCCAGTCCTTCACCTCTCCCCTTGTTGGAGAAGGATCCAGTAGGTAGGCCTTGGAGTCTCAGAACCCCTCTGAGAGAGTCAACTGCGTAAAGGGAGCTTCACGCAGTGGCAATGTGGGAATGCTACCACTTCCCCTGGGATCACAGCTTACCGGACCTTGGACGAGGGTTTTACACGTTTACCAGTTCATGTCCCCTTCACCCTCTCCCCTCTAATGCTCTCTCACCCTCCCCTCCCGCTTTCCCTCTTTCATTCTTTGTCTACTTCCCTTGCTCCTATCCCCTCCCCCTTAATCTCTCCCTTTGCCTGCTACGCCGCCTAGCCCCTGTCCCCTGTGCCCTTTAACTAAGCACTTCTTCTCCCCTTGTTGGGGAAATAACCAATTACTTATACTCTGGAGTCTCAGTAATCCCTCTGAGAAACTACACAGCACCAAGGGAGCCACTCACAGTTGAGGTATGGTGTGGTGCCCCTTGCCAAAGCACTCCCTCTCCCTTTTTTGGGGAAGGATCCAGTAGGTAGGCCTTGGAGTCTCAGAGACCCCTCAAAGAGAGTCCACTGTGTAAAGGGAGCCTCTCGCAATGGAGATGGGGGAATTATACCACTTCCCCTGGGATCACAGCTTACTAGACTTTGGATGCAGCTATTACTTGTCTTCCAGTTTGTGCCCCCGTCACCCTACCCCTCTTCGTTCATACAGTGTCTCTCACCCTCCACCTCCTCTTTCCCTCCTTCATTCGCTGTGTACTTCCCCTGAATCTCTCCCCTTGCCTGCTCTTTCCCGTACGCATATTGTCCTTATTGCTTGTCTCGACCTAACATATAACTATGTAGCTATGCTCTAATAACTGTGTAACCTTTGTAACAATGTAACCTGCAACTATGGTATGATACTAATGTAAAGCGCTCTGATACCTCTGGGTCTAGCCAGCGCTATATAAAACCTTTCAAATAAATAAAATAAATAAAAAATAAAAGCATTAAATTTGCCACTACCACATTAAAAATGTATAACTATATATTTAATTATAACAATCACAGTAGATAACTCACTATAAACATAACTCTATAAAAACACTTTTCAAAATCTCCATATCTCTATAACAATGCGTATTAATGATTCACTGATATATTTTGTTATATTTTCACCAATATTCACAGCGTCGATAGTCACAATTTCCCCGTGATGGTGCTTGGGGGCCGTGCTACTGGTCGCCGTGTCGCAGCGAATATCGTGCTCAATTGAAAAAATCTATTTTGGACACATAACTTGTGCCACTAACACACCCATTTCTCAAGCATGGGGTCAGAGTACCTCTATTCTGACCCCATATGTTAGCTTTTTTAGAAATGTTCAGAACTGGGAACTGTTTGCGATAGATAAAATGGCGGCCACAACTTACTGTTCAGGTTTCCTCCAGCCAATCAGAGCTTTCCTGTTGGGGCGTGCATTCACAATTCATCACAAAACCACAAAAAAAGATTTGCGGCCATAGATATCACTATAAATTGTGAACTTACATTTCTCAACAACTGCTGAACAGATTTAAACCAAAAGGCACTTCCATGAAGTGACATGTACCTCCCTGCCAAATTTGGTGTAAGTCCGTTCAGCGGTTCAGACTGGAGGTGTGGCTAAAGGGTCCTATGAGAATGAACATTACAAACGCAACCTTATTCCACGCCCCAAGTTCTCGGTCCCCACTGCCTTGATCACACTCAAACTTTCAATACCAACAGAACCCACCTTGTCACTTTTTTGGGAACATTTCATGAAGATTGGTTAAACTATTCCAAAGTTATAACCAAGTCAAAAAATGCTTATCCAATGGAAACACGGATATATATATACATATGTATAGGAAATCCCCAACATTTTATTTGGATTAACTTTGGTGCCGGCTGAAGAATCTACGCAAAATTTTCAAAACTGATGCGGCGCTCCGGTCTGCTCCTATCCTGAAACTCCTGGCGTGATCCGTGAAGCAGGGTCTGAGAAAAATGGGTGGGTCCCAAAACGTGTTTTCCCCATTCAATTTTCTATAGGTAACGTTCATAGTGGCTATAGCCCGAATGGCTGAACGGAATGACACCAAATTTGGCAAAGTGGTAGTCCTTGGTTCAGACTCGTGCCTTTTGCTTATATGATGTAAATCCGTTCAGTAGTTCCTGAGAAAATTACAATTAAAAGTACATATATATCTATGGCCTCGTTGGATCTGCGCATCTTGCGCACCGTCTCGATCACGCGCTGAATGCTTATTGGCTGTCAAGTGGTTGTCAACATTCGAAACCAGGAAGTGTTGGCAGCCATTTTGTGCCTCGGTAGAAGCGAGGATCTAGAAATTAGTGGAACAAGTGTTCAAAAGGTATGAAGGGGCAGGTAAGAAATATTTGGATCCTCTAGACCTGCTTGGGGGTCCCCAAACATTTTTTTGGGTTGAAAAAACTGAAAAATGTGCACTGGGTGCATGGATCCGCCGTCAAAAAAATTAAAACGAAGCGCGGACTCCTGTGCTTGTTTAAAAATTAGCTACCTGGGAAGGACAAATCCCGGGAATGTGAAATATTGTATCTGAAGCGGGGGCCGAGAAAAAAGGGGGTCCCAAAACGTTTTTTCCCCATGCAATTTTCTATAGGAACCATTCTTGGCGACCACAGCCCTAACGGTATTACACCAAATTTAGCAAAGTGATAGTCTTTGGTTCAAACTAGTGCCTTTTGCGTAAATAGTGTAAATCCGTTTAGTAGTTCCTGCGAAAATTACAATGAAAAGTACATATATATCTATGTCCTCGGTGGATCCGCGCATCTTGCGCGGACACTAAGCGCACGTCCTGATCACGCACTGAATGCTAATTGGCTGTCAAGTGGTTGTCAACATTCGAAACCTGGAAGTGTTGGCAGACATTTTGTGCCTCGGTAGAAGCAAGATTGAAGAAGTCAGTGGAACAAGTGTGGAAAATGGATAAAGGGGGTAGGGTAGAAATACCTTGACCCTCTATACCTGCTTAGAGGGTCCCACAACGACTCCCAGGGCCCCCCCACATTTGTTTTTTTCTAAAAAAGGCAAAGTGCGCGGATCATGCAGTAAACAAACAAATAAAAGGAAGCGTGGGCTTTAATAATTAGCTACCAGGGGGGCCAAATCCTGGGGCAAAAGTTTAAAATTTTATGGGGTTCCAGAGGGTCTTTCTAGCTCCGGAGATCGCCACCTTCAGGGGCAAAAACATTAATGGGAGGTGGGGGTGGCTCAACCGCCACCTCACCAGCAAATTAGAAGGGTGGGGGGCTTAAAGGCCCACCCCTTGGGGATTTTTAAAAAATGGTTGAGGGGTGCTCAAAGGCCCCTCTATTCCCGTGGACCGCCATTTCTGTTTGCTATGGCTCCCTGGTGTGCACGCGTTGGGTGCAAGACTCCAACGGGAAAAAAGCAATATTTTTTAGATATACATAAAGCTTATGTGTTTAGATTTTGGGTGGCTCTAAAAAGAGCCCTTGTGTTTATTGAGAAATGTTGGTACTTACAAGTAAGTACCTGTGCAGAGTCTAAAGTTTAAGAGGAAGACTCTGTTACCCTCATCTGTAAAATGTACACTATCTGTCGTATAGATGCCATCCATATTGAAACGCAGATTGTTGTGGTAAATGGACCCCATTCTATAATCTCACAGAAAAGCAGAAACAGATTTATTGACATGTTTCCAAGCTTTCTCAATCTGTGGACAAAATGTATTGGACCAGTTCCATTTTTGCCTATGGTATATGTTAGAATACACAAAGGCAGTTTGGGGGGAAAGTTACATCCATTTTCCAAAGGTGTCCTTCATAAGCATTTCCAGTTTTACCCCAGTCAAAGTGCCTAGGTCATTGCCACCACAGTGCACACTTCTGAGATCAGGGTGTTGGAGATGTTAAAAGGATTTAATTAATGGCATCAATTGGTGCCACTTTAACCCTCTCTGTCCAATCCATTTAATGTCTACATTTGGCAAACCTAGGTCTTTGTCTAGCCTTTCGGGCTCATTCCCGCTCTGCTCCCCTGTTCATCACTTCTCTCATCTCCTCTCATGTCCCAAGCCGCACTCTTCGTTCCTCTTCCCTTTCTCTTCTCCACATCCCCCGCTTCCGTAAATCCAGAACGGGGGGCACCCGGTTTTCAGTCCTGACCCCCCAGTTCTGGAACAGTCTTCCACTCTCCATTCATTCCATCCCCATCTACACTCACTTCCGCAAAGCCCTCAAAACCTTCCTTTTCTCTCAGGCATTCCCTTCCTAGTCTCCCTGGGTTCCCTCTGCGAGCTCTGATCAGGTCCCCAGCACCAGGAAGTCGCTTGGCCGCAGTGCGCTTTACCAAATACTTTTTTCATTCATTCATTCATTTGTCAATGGCTCCATTGGCTCCAGAAAATATAGATGTGTCCCACAATCCACACTCTAAGCATCTTGAAAGGAGGTCAGGATGCACTGAGATGGTCTCTGTAATGTGGGAAGCAATATGATTTGATATTTACATGTATATGTGTGCAGAATGAGAGGGAAACTTTGCCATTTGTTGGTTTTTGCTAAGCAGTGCAATACAGAGATTCTGTATAAGAAAATCTGGTGTGTTACTGACATTCTTCTTAATCTACAAATCAATTTGAAAGGTAAATTAGTAATTTGTGAAGAGTTGTATGTGGGGTTCTCGTTTTAATATAATTAATGTGTTTTTCCTGGTAAAATCCAGGTAGTGGTGTTGCTTGTTTAGAATTACAAGTGTGCCTGCAACGACGCATGGCAGCAGTTTCTGCGCTAGCGTAGGGAAGACCACAGGAATGTGAAATATCATTGTACATATCTCACATTCCTGTGCTCTGAAAGTGCCGTGGCGTGGTGCAGCTAAAGGGTTTGCAGTGGCGCGCTGCAGCACTTTCTTGTAGATCTGCTCCATGGGATGTGTGCAGTCATCTCACTTGTTGTAGACTAGTAAATGTTTTTGGAAAAGTGAAAGGATGGTGTTATTTGTCTAGAATCACACTGTAAGTCAGTGTGTATTTGGAAAATTGTGAGAAAATAATTTGGTTGCTTGATGTGTTTGCAGACACATAAGTGCTTAAAAGTTTTCGTTGTTGTTAAGTTATCAAGAATCAATCCACCTCCTATATTTAACATGCTTAAGTCCACTTCAGAGCCCATGTTAGAATCCTGTATAAATCGCGATTAGCGAGAGTTTTGGTATCGCTCCTCAAGTGCATGGTTACCTTGTAAATACGCTTTTGTCATACTCCCTTTTTCTATGTTCTATTGTCCCATGAAAACGTACCTTGCCTCTGGGAACGTTTACATTGCAACTCATTGGAGATACGAGGTGAGCCGTTACCAAACTGGCTGCTAGCATGCGTTAATGCATCTTATCGTCACCTAGTAGATAGGGCGATATCATTTTCACCACATTTTTGGCTTTTTGAAAAAAAATCAGGTGAAATGTCACTTGTTAATATGCCGCTCAAGTTTGCTATAACACTGCGGGAACCTCGACTCTGCCCTGCCACAGCAAACAGCAGTGTCCTGCGGATAGACACCCCGAGACACAACAGGAGCCAGTCCTGGGGGGTGGTGTTCCCCAAGGCTTTCGACTACTCCAGAATGGGGGCCACGCGACCTCTCACCTACAATATAAAAAGCCCCGGAGGGTGGTGATCAAAGGGGCTTAGAGGGACCTTTGAGCCTTCCAACCCATTGTTTTTCAAAGCATCGAAGAGTAGCGGTTCCCCAAGCTGGATGGGGTCTTTAAGCCAATCCTACCTAAGTGTTTTTCTGGGGAGTACCTTTGAGTCCCCCCAGACATTTATTTTGTAGCACAGCGGAATGGCGGTCCCCGGGCTACAGAGCCCCTCTGAACCCCAATGAAAATGTAATATTTTAGACCAGGGATTTGCGCCTCCCTAGGTAGCTAATTTTTAAACAAGCACAGGAGCTTGTAATTTATTCTTAGTTTTTTTTTACGGTGGATCCATGCACTCTGCGCACATTTCTCCTTTTTTTTGTTAAAAAAATCATGCTTTAGGACATGGACTGTTTTAAACTCCTATACACTACGTATGTACTGGTCTAATCACCTTAACAGTTGTGTTTCAGACCTACAATTCTCTAGTCAGTATACCTACACTACAGCAAACCCCCTGTCACTGCTCTTGCAATGCCATAGTGAATCTTTCAATACTATGTTTTAATGAATTCAGTAAAGTTAAACTAATCTAGTTATAAATACACTTAGTGTCTTTTCTTGTACCATTCTAATTATTCAGTTAGTTTGCATGTACTCATATAGTGAGCCAGGCTTTAGGGCATCGAGTGCTCCTATGCAATATATATGTGGTGTAGGGTAACCACTTTCACATTTGTATTTAAGGTATACAATTCCTCTGTCAGTATCTATATAGAATGTGTTTGCATAGTAATAGAAAAGTATAATTTATAAGATTAGTAATATACTTTTATTTTTGTTTATTTTTTACAGATATTGTTTATCATCATTAAAATAAAGTTATCATGCCTGAAAAAGGTCGAAAAAGAAAAAGAGAGCTAAAGGATATTTACTTGAAGAAAACTCAACAACAAGTACTGGATGAGAAACATAATGTGGCCAAAAAGATTACAAAGAAGTTTATTAAAAATGTTTCTAGACCGAAAAAGAAGGTTCAAAATGTTGAAACCAGTGATAACGCTTCAATTACAAAAAATATCAAAATAATAGGAAAAGAAAAAAAGCAAATGTAGCATCAAAAAATTTGACTTATGGTAAAAAATGAGAAAATCAGTATAAACAGATTCGAAAGACAATACTATATAATAGAGTAGTACATAATTTGCTGAAAGATTTGAAGAAATATAAAAAGAGATCACTATTTTATAAAAGAAAGAAGCATATTGAATCCTTTGTTCAATAGACTTTTGAAGTAAAAAGAAAACTATTTATTTTACTTTTAAACAGAATTCAATCACTAGAAAAAAGTAATTAACAGAACTCATTTTTATGATTTTTTTGGGTGAATGGAAACACAGTTCAAGTTCAGAACCTTTCTTTAATGAAGAGAGTTATTTTCAGCCAATGATTTGTTTCATGCAGTTGACACCAGTGGTTGAGTTTATGAGGTTAGAAATGGTTGTCCAATTGACAAAGTAAAAATGGTGAAATGCAGAATAAGAGATAGCTGATGAAGTTCTAGGCAGATGTGCTAAAGCCCCAGTGTATACTTGAGATTGCAGTAGTATTCGTAGTGTATGACAAGAATCTATTGATCTTTTACGCAATTTCTTATGAGAATATAGTACACAAAGTGTTAAACAAAAGATTAAGATGCAAGGCTAGATCCTTGCAGAGTGAGAAAAAATACTGGCTTGCAAGGTCATTCTCTGGCTTGTCATTCTAGAAAAGTATGTCAAAGTGTTTTTCATCATTTCAGGATGTTGGCAGTACATCACACTCAAATGCGGAAGTTAGTCAGAAGATTGTATTATGCAAAAAGTCCTGCACTAAATTTAAATGAGTTGAACAGTGCTCTTTTGCGTGGACCAGTTTCAGAGGTGAAGACAATTTGAGATGATATTGAGTTTTGTTACTATGGTTCTGAACAAGAGAGTGCAGAAACGCAGACATTAATAGAAGTAAATGTTGAAGAGAATTTTGAACAGAGTTGTACAAAAAATTTTGAAGGTGAAATTTCTAATTTTAAGGTGATTTCAGGTGAAAGGCCGAATTACTCTTGTATTTGTTGCCAGTGAACTCACTATAAAAATCAGACTAGGAGTGTTGATCTGTATTTAAAAAGTGAAAGAGAAAATAATGATATGTGGGAGGAATTTGCAACTTATTTGTTGGTAGAAAATTGTTTTGATTTGGGTTCTGATCAGCGTATTTGTAAATATTGTTATAAAAAATTAGATGAGAATAAAATGCCCGCTAGAGCTGTCCATAATAATGTAGAGTTGGTTGCTATTCCCCCAGAACTGATAGATTTAAATACCTATGAGTCTATTCTCATTCAATGTGTGCACCCGTTTCAGGCTATTGTTCGTATGGAGCCTTAAACAGGCAACCCTGGCCAGCAAGATAAGGGCAGACCGGGTGAGAAATAACATCAACAAATTAATTATCGACGACCAGGGCACCGTCTCTTCCAAACAAGAGGACATGGAGAAATGCCTTCTTACCATGTTCTCTGAATTATACAAGGAAGAGCATTCTCTAAGTGCTAAAAATACACTTCGGTGGTTAGAAAATAAGGACCTACCTAAATTGACAGATGAAGGGTATGAGCTTTTAAATGGACCATTTACGATTGAAGAAGTTAGTCTTCATGTAAAAAATATTAAAAATAACAAAGCAGCCAGTCCTGACGCCCTCCCTGGCGATGTATATAAAGTTCTCAAGCATGTTTTACTCCCAAGACTCTGTCAACTTTTTAATTACGTGTATAGCCTGGAGGGTAGGGCACCACCTTCTTGGAATGAGTCCACAATTGTCCTTATACCTAAACCAGGGAAGGACCCTCTTAAGGAAGACTCTTTTCAGCCAATCACCCCGTTAAATGTGGATTCCAAGATCTTTACTAGCATCTTGGCAGGGAGATTGGCCAAACTGGCTCCCCTACTCATTAATTCCGACCAAAAGGGTTTTATGCCTGGTAGGTACATCCATGAGTTGACTTCCCAGCTGATTGGCAGCATAGATCTGGCTGTGGCACGGTCGGAGTCCCTGGCTGTGGCTGCATACGATGCTGCGAAGGCCTTTGACCGTGTCAACTGGGGCTACCTATGGGATGTCCTGAATGTCATGGGGTTCGGGACAATCTTTCCCCATGTATTGAGAGGCTGCTATCAAGGTGCCTCTGCTAATATTTTGTTGAACGGTCTGTTGACATCTCGTGTTAACATCAGTAGGGGAACAAGGCAGGGGTGTCCTATTTCGCCCCTCCTGTTCAACCTCTATTTTGAGCCCCGGGCGCAAGCGTTGAGGTTGGATGAGCGGCTAACTCAGTTCAAAGTGGATGAGTACAGCTGTAAACTTGCGCTGTACGCGGACGATCTGATGATCTATACAAACAATCCCGCAGAGGTATTCCCCAGAGTAGAGAAGATTATGTTCTGATTTTGGCCAACACTCAGGTTACCTTATTAATACCTTAAAAACTGAAATAATGTGTTGGGGGACTAACAACTGGCATGGAGTTCAAAGTAGTCAGTTCAGATATCTGGGCATACTAATAACTCCTGACATAACCAATATACCCCAGATAAACATAAAGAGGGTGAAAAAGGACATTGATCAGCTATTTTTGAGATGGCAGAACCTCGCTTTAATGATATACGGCAGAGTCAATCTGATTAAAATGGTTATATTGCCCAAGTTAACATACCTTTTTAATATGATTCCCTTGGCTTTCCCCGAAAAAAATGCTCAGTAGAATTCAGGAAAAAATTGGAAGTTTCATCTGGGCTAATAAGAACTCCAGGCTATCGTGGAAGAAATTGTAAAGAAGACTGTTAAAGGGAGGGCTAGCTCTTCCAGACATCCTGGGGTACGCCCTAGATTTTCAATTAAAGAACATCCGTAGTCTCCTCTCTAACCCTGATGAATCCAACGGGGGAAAGATCTTGGGGATTATGGCTCGTCAGGAAGGGGGAGGGCCCGGTTTTTTGTATAAGTTTGGGGCGCCAAAGTTCTATAAAAAGGTACGTTTAAAGGTTTTGAAAATGGCTTTTTTAGTTTGGACCAGAGTGAAGGCAAGATGGGGCATAAAATACTACTCCGACCTAGCTCCAATTTGGGATTCCCCGGGCCTACTAATATGCCTTAAAGATACTCTCTCTATTCCTATTAAAAGGGCAGGTATAACAGTGTGGTCTGACCTGGTAACATCGGAAGGGGTCCTTCCTTGGGAGGTGTTGAGGCTGAAGATTGGAGATTCTTTCTCCAGATTTAAATATATACAACTTTGTTCTTGGTTTTCGGTAGAGAAGCCTAACATCTGTGGCAACTGGGACTTTGAATCCGCCCGTATAACATCTGGGTATAAGAAAAAATAAGTGGGTTTTTGGTATAGAAGCTTGCTTGAGGTCGAGGAAAGGTATATACCATCATTGCATACTGTTTGGAATTCATCTACCTTAGAGGCCGCTTCAAGCACACTATACGAACCATCTCTCCACTATCTTTACAGATTTGTTAGGTCTGCTTCTCTTAAGAAAAACCATTTCTTCATCTTAAACAGGTTATATTACACCCCCAAAAAGATAGCTAAGTTTGCCTCTTCACCATGCTGTTGCTCTAGATATGGTTTACTAGAGGCCAATGATATCCATATATTTTATGAATGTCCCAGATTAGATCTTTTCTGGGCCAATGTTGAGAGAGCTTTGGAGGGCATTTATAAGGTAAAAATCAAGTTGAACACAGTTCGATTTTTTTTTGGGTTAGACACAGACTTTGTTCGCAGGTTTAGGGAAACACGGGTGGCTTTATTTTTTAACCTTGTTCTTGTTGCCCGCAGAGAGATTTGTAAGATCCGGAAAGATCCAAGCCCCCCCCCCCGTACGAGAATTGGCTTAGAGCTGTATTGAGAATGGCACGCCTTGAAGCTGGCATTACACAAATTGTAAATAGTATGGTGTGGGATCCCTTGTTAGAGTGGGGAAAAGAAATTAGGTTGGTCTAAAGCCTCGGGGTCCCATGATTACACCACGCTCTGAACAAAATGGGCAGGCCAGGCCGGCCTAAGGCATAAGCAATAACTTGAGCCCGAGGCGCCCAGGACACAACTAGGGCTGTTAGTGTTTATTTGTGTTTGCCAACGGTGAAATGAGGACTCAAAAAAAAAGGTAAATTGCCTCCTTCAGATTTACAGAGAGGATTAAAAGGAAGAGTTGTACAATTACCTTTAAATTTAAAGAAAAATGTTGAACCTATTGGTGTAGAGTGTGTAGAAAATGAACCACAAGTCATTCTAGTTAATGGCGTTCATACTAAGAGTAAGAAAATCTGGCAGGAGTTAGTGGATGTTAGGAAAGTGCAGAAGGCAACTTTGTATTTAATAAAGAACAATGAGTGCTATGAAAATGTGAATTTTTTAGGAGTAGAAGAAATACTTTTAGCAGAAGATACTGAAATGTCAAGTGGACAAATTTAAAAAGTGGATATGTCAAGAAGTGAAGAAATCTATGAACATTACTGTGTACCTGCACTTCATTAAAAAGAAGTGATGGGGAACACTATTGAGTTGTTTCAAATGAAAAAAGCAAAAGGAAGTCCCATGAGTGTATGGGAAGAGAGCTTGGAAGCTCATTGTTTTCCGCAGTTGTTTCCAACAGGAAAAGGAGGACAATATGATGAACGTCCAGTGCAGATTCCTGCATCTGAATATCGGACAACAAGATTATATCCAGAAGATCCAAGATTCAGACAATGTGAACCTTATATATTTCATATTTTGTTTCAAAGTGACTTGTCTGGACTTTCATATGCAGTCAATCACATATTGAAAACAGGGATACATCTGCAAAATGTTTCTGCAAAGGATTTTATGCATAAATTGCACCAGAGGGATGATCATTTAGAATCTCAGCTGATTAATCTAATGGCATGTCAGCGTGGCACTAATGAGTATTGGTATCGTCGTCATGGAGAACTCAAATGTACGCTACGAAACGTAGGAACTCCTACATGGTTCCTTACCCTAAACTGTGCTGAGTACGCTCGGGATGATTTACTTGAATTTCTTCGAGAGGAAAATTCCAATATAAACAATATTGAATACAAGACACCTGGAGAATTGTCAGCAGCTACAAGGGGGTACATTCTGTTCAGAGTGATACATGTGACATTGCCAACTGTGTGTTACAGGCAGACTTTTCCCCATCAATACTGGGGGTGGCCCATGAGCGACGCAGAATAAGAGTTATTGGTTGTGTAGGTCTGTTAATTGGTGCATGCTGATTTGCGTTGCCTATTGTCTTTCTGACCAGGAACACAGTAGAGTCCAGTCCACTACGAATGTACTCTGTTAAGCAGACACATGGCTGAGTAAAGTGATTAATCAGCTCATGTTATTTGATGTTGTGGGGGATATTTGTATACCAAACAGGCCACTTGTCTTCAGTGTGTCAGGAGTAATTATTTCCCACTACTGTGTCTCATGTGATGATAGACCCATTACTTGTGAAATAGCAGAGAGTGCACTTTGTATGCAATACTTCCCCTTGTTAAATTGGGAGTGTACAGTAACATGAGATAGCAAACATCACTGGTGCCATCCTTATTAGTGCCTATTTGTTGGCATGTCTAGCTTTCTCTGTTGTAGTATCATCTGCACTACTGTTTCATTCAAGATCTCCTGTGTCTTCATATGTTGATGTCTGATTTAATCACAAATGTGTGTGTAGGCCACTTTGTATTGGTAAATAGTTATTTGTGATGGGTATACAGTTAATGTATTACCACAAACAGGGGTGTGTAGACTTTGGTGGATGGGTCTCACATGCCCTAAGCCATTAGTCAATGTCACTAGTCAGGTTCATCTAATGAAGCAATGACGGACATGACAGGTAGGCTCGCAGTAATTTCCATGCCATTGATGTGGCAGTATTCAGTTATGTGAATTGTACATGTGGATTGGTCAAGGTTCATTCACTGACCGGTGACATGCATCAGGGAGTAATATGCAGAAATGTAGGGATCATATGTGAGTGTCTACACTCAGTAATACAATGGAATTTGGGTTTGTGAGGTAACATAAAGTACTGTGATGTGACTTCCCATTAGGACACAGGTGAAACCACCTCTTCATGTAATGGAGATTCCTTGAGCCTCAATAACCTTCAATGGTCAAATGGCTTTTAGGTATGCAATGTAAGCATAGTATTCTCACTCTTTCCAATCTGGACTAGGGATGTCCCTAGGCTCAGCTGATTAATTATACTGTGTATATTTGTAGACAAATCTCCCATATATTTGGGCCAGATCGTCTCCAGTTGATTTTTTTGTGATATATAGTGAAGCTATTTAAAAAGTACAACTTTCATGAGACTATTTGAGGAAGTGTCAACAGTGTGAAATGAGAATTTTCATGTCACCTTCTTTCTGCTACTGTACATATTGGTGGAACATAGCTGTATTAGTTGACTATAATTTCATCCTGATGGGGTATTAGGAATATGACCATTGCTGATTTCAGGGACTTGTGTGGAATCTGTAAGAATGAATTTGTCATTGCCATCCTATTTGATGACATCAGGTTACTGAGGTATACTACAAAAAACAACAATACAAGGTGATGAAGTATCCTACTAGAGACATGAGGATGGAGATCAGACAACTTCACTTATGCTATTGGAGCTGTCTGTGATTATGACTTCACTGTCAACAACTGTTTACAGGTCATGTAGCATGCATGCATGTACTCATGCTAATCTCGAGGGCTATGTAATGAACCATGCAGCTGGTGTGGTCTGTGCACTTTTGAAATCTTTTGTGTGATATCTGGTCATCAGGCTTGGTAACACAGTTGCAATAAACCAATTTAATATGTAAGTTCAGATTCATCCACGGCAAGTGAAGGAGAAGGGAGTCACAGTGGTTCCAGTCATGAGAGTACAGGCACAGAGAGATCCAGTGACCAAGAGGTTGTGGGGAGTTCCACGGAGGATAGAAGCTCAATTTCTTCATCATCAGAGTTATCCTCTAGTTGACACCTGAGAGTAGTGACTGACCTCACAGGATTTGTTTCACCTTCATCTTTGTCTGCCACCCCCAGTTCCACCTTCAACTTTCCTGTTGCTCCCCACCCAGTTGACAAGGCCCACTGCCATAAGAAGGGAGCAATCTCCTTTTCTCCAGGCACCTCTGTGAGACTGTGTGTGTCTGCACAGGCACCTGTTATCACGTTGCCATGAATGAGGAAGCTATTGACCTTCTGAGAAACATCTCTGTGAGTCAGTCGGCACTTCTGCATGCCATCCATGGGCAAGGCACCCATCTAAAACAGGTAGTGGCCACCAGGAACACTGCCACAGTACTATGTCTGCCCTACAGAGATTTTGTCAGGCTCTGGCCTCCACCCTCAGTGCTAGCTTCCACCCATTCTAAACTCCCACCCATCCACCTGCCTCCTCCCCATACATAATTCCCTATTCCCATGATGATCCCAAGCACACTCACACATCCACACGCAGAGACTTCAACAGCCACAAGCAGCACACATTCAAATAGAAACACCCCACCTCCTGCCTCTTCCCCATCCAAATGACCTATTCCCATGATGATCCCAAGTACACTCACAAATACACACACGCATACTTCAACAGCCCCAAGCAGCCCACATTCACATAGAAACACAAGAAACAAGCAAGCATGCAACCACTCACCTGATACCACCTCTCCACACCACCACCCCAACATACCCCAGACACCATACCAGCACCCACAGATTTATCCCCAACACCCAACGTTCCCCAGACACTACACCCACACCATCAGATCCATCCACCAACCCCAGTATTCCCCCAGACACTACACCCATACCACCAGACCATCACCCACCTACAGCATTCCCCCAGACACTCACCCGTACCACCAGATCCATCCACAACACCCAGCATACCCAGCACTTCCAGATCACACCCCCAAAAAATGCAGACACACACACTCATCCACACAACAGACACCTATAAAACATGAACAAGATAGATCAGAGACACAGATACCTGTCCCAACAACACACCCATCCACACCTGGCACTTCCACTCCCTCTACCCCTCAAACATCCTGCCCATTTCCCAGTGAAAATGTGCTATTTGCCCTTGCCCTTACCCTTGCCAAATACAATACCCTCCTCCCAGAGCCAAAAGAACCTCTTCCATACCCCCAACCCATCCCTTTCACATTCCAATCCACCCCTGAGAAACCTGATCCCCACCACTAAACCCATCCCTAGAAAGACCAAAGCCCCCCTCAAAACCAAAGACACCCCTCCCGAAACCAAACCAACCCCTCCCAAATAACATCTTTGAGGTGCCTCCCATGCCCAACGTATGCCCCTTTGTGAGAAGGTTACCTGGCAGTGTGATGAAGGGCATGTTTAGTGGCACTGCAGTGTGCTGGTGCACACATTGGGTAAAAGGACTGGCCATTGGACTTGGATTATTCCATCTAGTTATTTTGGAGGAATACAAATATTTGGTTCGTTTATAACACATTAGTCCTGCCATTACTTTTCTAACTATTTGATGTTATTGGATACTTTGGGGTGTGTGACTACAGTTGTGTTTGTTTCACCTTTATTACTTACACATTTAAAGTGGTTAGTATGAGCTGACCTTGGAACCTATGCTGGAGTCTCACAGAACAATGGGAAATGTTCAATGGATGTATATGTGTAATGAAATCCAATTGGGGCTGATATGGCATTAGGTGGTATTTCATATGGTATTTCATCTTGGCTTGATCAATGTCAACATCATTTAGCTTGCATTTGTCCCTATGATGTAGGTTGAATATGTGTTTGATGCGTGTAAGATAGATATTTTTTTATTCACACACGGAGGTGTTAAATTGGCATACCTTTCTGTAAATATGTGAAAAAAATGATGTTACGACTAGGTTTGCTTTCATGACTTGTACTTACACATTACTCACATATGCATGCCACTTGGTTATGCTAATGGTTGTCCTTGATATACTTCAAGCCACAGTCCTATGCATACAGAGGTTTTGAGGATTGTGCAAATTGAACTGTGGTCCAGGGCCCCTGCCTTTCAGACTTCCCCCTGTAGAGGGATACCTATTCTGCAGAGAGTCTTTAAATTGTGCACACAGATCACTTGAAATCCCATTAATCTGACATTACCTTTTAATATGGGTGATGTGTGAGAGTCCATTACAGGGATTTAGCAGAGAAGGTGTGTTTCTATTTCATGACACATCCACACAGATGTATCTTTGATATCACAACAGGACCTAGCATGTGAGTAATGTGAGGGTGTCACAGAGATTAATAGGTGTGATATTGATGAGGAGGTGCTTTTGTGGTTCACAATGTAATGCACACATCACTGTCTCTGATTATGAGATGTGAACACAGGTTGACTTTAGTAGATTGTGCGTGTGCAGTGTCAGTGACCTGGGCAAAGAGGGCATCATAGAGCTATAATTGGGTCATACATTGAGAACAATTCCAAACAGGGGTTCACAAAATATCTTCAACCCAAGGGACCACAAACCCTTGCCAGGTCCATGGTGTGAATAGCAATCGTATTCCTCTTTGTGGGTGGGGATTCATAGTCGCCTGTCCCTCTCAACACCCCTCCTTACTTTTCTATAACTCCCTCCCATTTTGTAGTATATATTCCCCATAGTTTCTACTACTCACCTAGTCCCTCCGAACATTTACAACCATTACAACACTCTCATTATGAGAGGCCTGGTAAATGGTGTAATATTTATCGCACCTCCTAAAATAACATTCTACAGAGTTGGAATTTACCAGGTGTGGTAAATACCACCCAATTACAAGTCTTTGGGGAATAACATGCAGTATACCATGCATATTTTCGTTTTTACTGCATCACATCTGTATTGTCTGGTCCATATCAGACATTTTTAATCTGATAAATGTTGGCATGTTTTGATGATATGTATCTCAAAACTTATAATCGCGATCTGTGCGGTAAAAGGAGTTACCACACATATTGCAATTAACCAGGCTGGTAATAATGAGGACTTTAGTGGTAAACCTGCATGTTTGTAGATCTCCACAAAGAAAAGATAAGAGCTGTAGAGTAGGATATTTCCACTGCTACATTTGCGACCTGAATTTTATAGTAAATCGGTAATATTATTGTAGCACTTCTTTACTTACTGTAAAAGGGCCCAAACTCTTGTCAGCCAAAAATATACATCTAGCAAGGCATATTTAAATATATGTATATAGGTCTCTCATGGCCCAAACGGTGACTAATTTAGAAATAATTAATGTGTAAAAACATACAACACATTTCAAATTCAATCAGCAGTTTCGGCCCTTTGAAAATATTCTGAATGCTCCTAGAGTCCTTCCGTACTCTGTTTTTCATTGAAATATTTTCTCATGCTCCTTCCTTTCGAGTATTGCCTCTGTTTAAACAGTTTAAATAGCCCAAATTCCTTGGGTGCAATGTAACTAAATAAAATACATTTAAAAGGGCAATTGACAAAAGAAAACATTAAGGCAACAAATACTTTATTTTACACAAATTCTACACTTTCCCAGTACACATTAGGTTTCCCGTAGGCAAAGAGAGATAGTAATTTGCCTGTGAACTCATGGGGTGGAAAAAGATAGATGTGTCTGTCCCTTGATTTCCCATCAAGGGCACTGCCTCTTTGAAATTGCCTTTTGTTTGCTGTAGCTTCATCTGAATCACTCTGAGTACTTTCTCTGAGCACACTGTTCTTTACAAATGCGAAAATCAATTAATCAATCAGCTTTTAGATCTCTAGCTTGAACTTAAGTATTTCAGTGCCAAAGGCTCTGTCTGTATCTCAAAGCAACACTGACTCCCCAAAGACTGGAATATCGAAACACTGTTTGCATGGGATTGCAAAGAACAGAATTATTGATGTGACCCTTGCTGTATCTATTTACATATTGAGCAATGGGTTTACTGTAAAATATTTTTTCATATAACTGGTCAATGTCACAAAAGACCCTATTCACAAAGGGAAATCTATGAGCAGAGTTCCCAGTATGGGTAGATTTCAGCCTACATATAGGCAGGGATCTCTGCTCAGACATTATCAAGAATTCCACATGGAAATCCCCAGTAGTAATATTTATGAATCTCCATCAACTAACACAAACATGAATGTTATTTTAAAAGAAATTACGACAACCAGATTTGTAATCTACACCTAGAGGCAAAGATCTACACAGCGGAGATCGTCGTGATGAAAAATTCAAAATGGAAAGGGAAATAGTTTTTACCTGACCACACACACCTTACTAATATTTACACTGTAAACACTTAAATTCAGCCCACACCCTGTGCTCTGCCCTCTTCTCCGTGGACTACATCACCCTGTGAGCACCAGGAATATGATCGAGCCTCAAGAGTGCACACGACTATAGACAAGAGGAAAATCAGCATTACTGGGGAGGGTATAGGAACTTCACTGAGGAAAGCCAGACCTTTTAGGTCATTTTATTGCAGCCCACCAGAGGGAACGACATGGTCTGCTTTTATTCACCCACAGTAAAATGGAGAAGGTGGCCATGTGACAGGCTGTCAATGAATTGGGGGTAAAGATACACACCTTGGGGATCCTAAAATAAAGTGTCAAGTCCAGAGGAGGCAGAGAAGGAGAAGATCTTTAGGATTCAGGTTGCCAATGCTGTTTCAAGATGTAGACCTGATTTGCGGCTAGGTCTAATCCTCCCCATGAAGACCTTATCCCCTCCACTACGCACCTTACCTGTATATGGGCATAAGGCCATGTAGGAAACAAAACCCCTCTATTTTACAACTGCATTTAAACTCCACACTGATGGCTCACTACTACTCCCTCATAGTTAGGAACATTTCTTACACTTCCTACGCACACAGACTCAAACTCCACCTTTTTGAAGATTATAACAATTAGAATAGCCTTAATGCACTCTTTTTTTAACTAAAGCTCTAGTTTCAAATGCAGTACCACCCACTGGGCTAGTGACAACCTGATACACATTTACATGCATCCCAAACACGCACAGAGGTATGCTATACAGATTTCTATGATGCTACTACTAAGCACTTCATGTGGTTATTGACATCCTGACATATTATTTGATGTAGATTGTGTGTTGTCTACTCATCTACCAACTGACACCACCTCCTCTTTTTCTCAAACCAGTGCACCAACAGGTGGACTGGCTACACACACCAGATATAAAAGACTGTTAAGTCTACTGCACGATGTGTGCAGTATATAAAATATAGTTCTCTCTCCTTAACTTTCTGGATATGTTTTTTTTACTAACGGTAGTCTGTTGCATGTATTAAATAATGTAATAATGTAATCTGTTTAATTAAATGTCTAATTTTGCTTTACTTATATCACTAAACACATTCAAACATGATTCTGATTTATTGTGAAGTATATTTCTGTGTTCCTTTAGCACCCTCTTTTGACTTTTATATCCCCATTGCTTACATTAGGCAAATTATATTTTTGTTGTCATATTACCCTACAGTCTCAAACATGATGTCAGTATATGTCTACTAATAATAAGTTCCTCACACTAGCTATGAACTGGAAGATCCGGATATTCTTCAATATGCCATGCTTGTGGCATGAATCTATACCTAGAGAATATTTGTGCATTCATAATATTTCTTGGTGTATGTATATCTATGCAGCGTCAGTGACCTTGCGGGTACTGATGTCCATATTACAGTCAAACCTGGGGACTTATGTATAAAGAAGTGGCAGAGTGTGTTAGTCTCCTTGGCTTAACGACACGCACAGTCACTTTTGAAACACAAGGCTGTACCAAATAAATATATAGCATCTATTGATCACAGGTAATATTTTTAACAATAGCCCATCTATACATATATATATTTAACATATATATATTTAACATCTATTGATCTCAAATAATATTGAATCACTCTGTTTTAACAATAACCTAATGTGAAAGTTACTAACTAGAAGGCCATTTTCTTTTAACCTCATCGCTGCGGATGATATTTTCCCCCTGTGTTGGGCCCCAATGATAATGGGTGAAGTCGTGACGGAACCATTCCGTCATCAGCACAGCTCAACCGTGACTGACGATGGAATGGTTCCGTCACCAGCATCGAAGGGGTTAACTGCTGAGGACAAAACATCAGATGATGATGTATTGCAACCCATAAGTGGAGGATGGCATGCAATCCTGGAAGAAGCCCTCATCTCCACCAAACTGTCATGTCTGTGGCCTCCATACCACAGGAAGAATATGAGGAGGAGATTGTTGGTCCCACACTTGATAACATTTCAAAGTCCTCAAAGCCAGGTAGCAGTATCCCTCCTATAGAACTGCTAGTGATTGAAATGCCATAGCGAGCAGCTACAAAGCCATGCATATTTGTTCTGGCTACATATGAACCCACTTCTTAGCTTCTAGATAAACTAGTTGACATCCTGTCTCCACTCTACAAAGCAGGTGCAACTCTGCGGTTTACAGCTTTTGAGGGAGAGAAGAAAATCCCCATTGAGAAGCCATCTCACTATTTAGGAAGCTCCTTCAATCTGCCAGATGTGTGCTCTAAGCATAGTGACAACCTTCTGTAATAGTAAGACAGCCATACACACTGGGGGCTGGCATGGACAAATCCTGTCTTCCAGCAAAAATATACATGCTGTACCTCCAGTGAGCCCGGTATCGTGCAATCAGACTTGAGGACAAATAAAAGGCATAAACAACAACCATCACCACTCAAATGCTTTTTCTACCACTGCATATTCATCATCATAAAACACCCATCACTCAAGCACCAATTCCAAAATTCTCATTTTATAATGTTAACACTTTTATTAAACATCCATTTCAATAAATATCAATTGCACTTACCTATCACAGGTGATTCATCACTTTTATGGGTAGCCCGGAATAAGTATACATTACAATGATGTAATGAAATGTTTACTGATTTAAAACATGTACTATTAATCCTTACAACAGATAAGTTGCATGAATCTAAATACATCCCTATACACACAAATACAATTGGAACATACACGATTAAGTTATTAAGGATTTTTTATTAAACATATTGTACAAAAGTTAATTTTTCATTGGAAAAAGTATTGGGGAAATGCCATCTGTCCTTCAAAGGGAGATAACTAGCAATAACAGAACATAACCATTGTAGAGACTCCAATTTGGATAAGGCAAGCAATTTTAAAAAAAACTGTTGAGAATGTCAGGGGAGCAGTGTGTATACAAAGACAAATGGGGACATTATTCAGTGAAATGTACTAAGAATGGATTCGGTAAAAGTTACTGAAAATTGCACACAGACTTTTACCAAATCCATTTTATTTTTGAGAACCAACCTATGTACTATTAGGTCATTTGAAAAAAAACTATTCCTATTGGATCGCAATTCCAAATATGTCATGAATGTTAATGAGGTAAATCTCAAATTGTGACCTACTGTGAATGACAGGGATCACAAGGATGTTGGCTTACTAAGGTCAGCAGATCACCATCTGGGATTGCTTTTACATAAATAATTTTTTTTAATGCAACCCATGTTCCATAACGTTAAAAGTCCACAATACATTTAAATTCAATCCCCAACCCAGATGGAGTACCCGAAGAGATAGGACAAATTCCAGGAATTCATCCTCTGGCGTGGCCCCTTTGAAGAAGGTCCAGATACGACATGAGGATTAGCTAACACTAGGTGAGGTTTAGAGATGGAAGGGGAAGACATACTAGGAGACACAAGGAGGAGTGGGTTGAACACACCAGAGATGGTAATGGCCGAGTCCATGGATGCATTGGAGCTATCTGTGTTGGTTTCTTTGTACCATAGTTTATGACCTCCTGGAAAGCAGTCAGGGGCACATACTCTGGAGCTGGGAGGAGCACCAAGTGAGGGTTTAAGAGTATCAGTGGTAGATCTCACACCTAGCTTCTATTAGTAGATATTTGTAGGAAGAGGAGCTATAACAGGGGCTGTAGCTTTAGATCCATTATCGAGGGCTCCTTTTAACTGGTGGAGAGGTGGCTTCAGGCTACTCATACATCACAGATGTTGTTTCTTATTAGCCAGGAGGACCCTACTGCTTTTTCCTGGCATGTGATGCCCAAATAGGCCACATTTGAGGTCTCCTCTGTCTCCCGATGGAGTCTCTATTAGCTTGTGATTTTGTGAATCTACAAATGGGTGCACCCTCCCCGCTCATGGATGCTCTCTCCTCCTCCTCCTCTGTGGTGGTGCTGGAATCTTCATATTCTGCTTGGCTAGAGACCAATGTTAAACCTTGCTCCTTGCTTAACCACTGAAAATGAAAGGAAGAGTTCATGTGCCCACTATTTCATGTAAATGAAATAACAACTTCAATTAAAATACAGTAAAATGTGATGTAGGTAAATCCATTTTTATCACTCATATTAGGATATTCTTTTGATGTCAGCAAGTTTTGATTCTTAAAATTTGATGTATTTTTTCGGGGGTAGGGGAAGTTTTATTTAACGCAAACTAGACCTGAAGGTATCAGAGCACTTTACATGAGCATCAATTGCGTTACAAATGGACACATTCATTTTTGTTAGGCACGGCGAGATCAGGTGATTTGCACAGAAACACCTGAGTGTCCCTGCTGAGACTCAATCCTAGTTCCCCACCTTTTAGGTTGACCGCCCAAGCCGTTAGGCCACATCTTCTCCCCTACATGTATTAGTGTACCAACAATATAAACTTTACAATCCCATTTATTTAATTATATTAAAAACATGAGTATGGAAATATACATAAATTTCATTAATTCAAATTCTCTTTCACTAAACAACATAAAATACAACTCTGCCATAAAGTTTTTAAAAAAGCACGAGGCATGCAACTACAAATCTTTGTTCTTTTTACCATTCTAGGAACCTGGATGGTGCATAGCTTATGGGTAAAGTTTCCCTATGAGCCTTGTTGCATTTAGATGTTGTTCAAAACACAGCAAGTGACAATAATTTTGCACACTAATTCGGAAAAGTACTGTATCATCCCCCGTGTATGGTATAGGCATTTGAAGCAAACAAAAACTACACTCAAAAATACCTGCTCTAATGCTCCTCTGTAGAGGCAGTCTGGTTGGAAATCAGAAGGGTGTGAGGAGTTAGGGAATGAGGGAAGCCCAAGCATTACCTGCAACAAGGGACTGTGTGAATTGTTATCATGTTTATCCATCAGAATGTATTAGGTATTGTATGCATACATGCATGCATTCAATGTTACTGATTTGTGTAAATCTTAAAGGACAGATTTACCAAGCTTTTGCGCGGCGCACAGCAACACTAGGATAATGCAAAGCTTCAGTAATATTTTTAATGCCATGCAGAGGACAATTTGCATCACCTTGTTATGTCTTTGCAGAGCAATATAACGGAACGCAGTGGCTTGCTCGTTCTTACATTATATGTTCCATGGATGGAGCATGGGCATTCCCATGGATTTAATGCACTCCCAGATTTTTTAAAGCTAGTTGGGAATGCGTCAAAATGCTACACCTACTCCAGAGAGGCCCAATGAGGGGAAATATCTTTATTTCTCCTCATTATTTCCTCTTTCCATGCGTGATGCATCACACATAGAAATAGGAAAATGCCATTAAGAGTTATCTTTTGTGCAGTTCAATAGCACAAACCCTTTGTAAATATAATTATTCATATTAGGTCCGGAATATTATTTACCTAAACACTTGATTTTTATTTTCAAAATTCTTATTTCTTTCTAAAGCTTTTTTCATATATCAAACAGGTTAGATCATATAGAACAGATGGAAAGTCTCCCCAGAACACTAATTGAATATAGACTGTCTTGGGTATCAATCTTATGTTACTGAAGCTTTAAAAGCGCACTGTTACCCAGGGGTGTCCTGGCATTGAGCACTGCCTGAGTGGTTGCCAAGAAGAAGATGGTTATTCAGAAAGCAGCCAAGTTTTCAGCCCCTTCCTAAATGAATAATATGACTGCTTTTTGGGTTTATTTTGACTTTGTGCAAACATATGTTTCAAAATGCAGGTCTTTTTTGTAAAAGAATTGTGTTATGTGTAACTTAAATAGTTTTGCAAAATGGTAACATCTATGGGTCGATTCTGATTCCATAAAATCCCCTACGAATCGCCATACGGAGCATTTTTCCCGTACGAATCGTACACCTTCAACGTCCCCATACGTATGATGAAGTACGATCTGAACCCATAGCAGATCTCCATACGAATCGTACGAAAGACCATGTGACTTAAAAATATGTACAAATCGCATTCGGAACACGCAGTACGCGATGTCCGTACGGAATGAAGCAGCTTTTCACAAACCAGCAAGTACAATTTGTTAGGACAACACTCCTTACAACTCTTTTTCTACGGGACTTTAAAACGTCCGTAAAAGCATATTTTGACTTGAACTGCGGGCGACACGGACTCCCCCCGGGTATGCGAGTGCACCCCATGATTGCAGGGGTAAGGTGCGTAGGGGTACAGTGCATAGGGGTACGGTGCTTGGGTGTATGGTGCATGGGTGTACGCTGTATAGGTGTACGGTGCATCAGGGTATGGTGCGTCAAGGTACAGAGCATAGGGGTACTGTGCGTACCCCAATGATTGCAGGGGTACGGTGCGTATGTGAATGTGTGGTTGGTCGTACAGCATGTTTACGAATCGTTCGGTTCACCGTGAGGGTCCAGTATCGTACGGATTTTCACTTGCTTTTCGTACGGTTCGCACACATTCGCACATATTCTTTTCCTACGGATCGTATTACGCAATTCGTATGGATTGGTAAGATTCGTACCGAAACGGCACGAATATGATTTGTCATACGGATTTGTTGCCCGAATCGGGTTCAAACCCCGTGTTGATCAAAAGTCTAAAAGACTATGTAACCTCAGGTCTATGTGATCCAATGTGTTTAATATTTCAAAAAAGCTTTTGAAAGAAATAAGAAGTTTGAAAATAAAAATCAAGGGTTTAGATGAATACTATCCTGAAACTATTAAGAATACATCTGTTTTGAACAGCTATAACAAACAAAGTTATGTATATTTGAAACGTGGCCTAGACTTGAGCTGAAGGAAAGGACCAACCTCCCCAATTTTGAAACATTCTAAAAGTGGTATTTTCAAAATTGTAACTTAAAATGAGACTTTACATTGAAGAGGATTTTAATTACAATTTATCTGACACAAATCTCGAAATGCTCACCTGCTCCTAGTCAAACAGTAGCACTGATTAAACGTAAAAAGGCAAACCAATGTTATTGTATGGGAGAGGTAGGCCTCACTGTAGTAAATCATCAATTAAGAACTTTTTCACTACAGGAAATGTTAAATATAAATGTATATGTCCATCTTTTTATTTACAATGTACTATGACCTATGGGCCACCTAGGGCCTCACTTAGGGGTAACTGTCACATCTTTTAAGATAGTCCCATCTATGTATACCCCATTTTTATATGCATTGTCCCAGCCACACAACAATAACGATTCTAAACAGATGACCTTTTACCTAGTAGCTTTCTTCTGTCTCCTCAACACAAGGCTCTAAGTATTCTATCTTAAACCCTGTACCTGAAGTACATAAACATGTCCCCTGGCACAGCAGATTTATTCTGTATAAGGTCACCACTTTTTTCATCCTTAGCCAGCAGCCAACCTGGCTTGATAACACTTGTTTAGAAAAGCATTATGATTATTTTCAAAACATTTATAATTGTTTTGAAAACATCCATGATTATTTTAAAAACATATAGATTCTAGAAAACACCCTGGTGTGACCACTTTAGTAAAAAACACCTTCACACCCCCCTGCAAATTAGAGGAGAATTCCTTCCAAGGTGAGACAGGGGTCCTGCATGCCGAATCTTCAGCACACAACGGTCTGCCATACCTTGCAGGTTGTCATCCTTGATGCAGATACAGGGTCCTTCATTCTAAACCATCAGGTGAAGGGCTGGTTCTTTCCTGGGGGTTCCTTGGCTACAGATACACATATCTATACACATATACACCTACACATCCAGGTTAGGCTAGGTACATTTGACCAAATTACTTTGGGCCACATTTTAGAAATAGTGCTACTGTTTTTATCTGAACTGTTTCTGGTCATCTTATTAGCACTTTGGTAGAAATGTATCTACTATTCACTATATTGATACTAGCAATCTCTTTTGTATGCTTCTAACTCCTAATTGTCGCAGCACATATGTTTTAAACAAGGGTATCGCTGGACCAATAAATTATTATTTAAATGTCCCAATCGCCATCCTGTGTATTTTCTGAGAGAAAGCAAGCACGAGTGTCTGAGCAAAATGCACTGTACTGTTTGCCACGATCCGATCCCTGAAGAATCAGGGTTGTCATGATCAGTGGTTGCAAGAAACTACCTACACCACTGTAGAATACAGCGGGGTGGTAGTGGCACTGTAGAGCTAGGTGGTCTAATGGCTACCATATCCTGTGGGGGTGTCCGGAAACAGGTGGGACACCAAGCCCTCAGTTTAAGCCATCCAAAACGTGGAGGTCCTGGGGGACTTCTAGGACCTACACCCTACACAACATGGTGCAGACAACGTGGGTTTGGTTTGTTATATTAACAGTGAAAATCTGAGTAGTTCAGTCGTGTTTTCTCAAAAAGCCTTACTCACACTTTTCCGAGATGTCTGAAGTATGAAGGGGAAAATCCGCCTCACCTGAGCAGATAAAGTATGTGTTTTGGCTGAAGGGTTAAAGGTTTAAAAAATGACTGAGCCTGCGTGTAGCTTGGGGGAAGATGAAGTTGCAAGCGCTCTTAACATTCCAGAGAACTGCAGACATGCAGTTACTATAAAAAAATTTAGAACACGGACTACCCTGAACAGGTGACTCTGTTACCTTTGTAACTGAGACACACAAGGTATTCGGATCAGAGGTCTTCTATTCTTGGGTTCAGCTTCCAACTGCACATCCAGTGACTAAATTATTCCACAAATACATTGCAGTTGAACCACCGAAAGAATACATTCCATGTGAAGACATTGAAGTCCTGTTAACTTACCAGCAGCATATAAGCTGGTTTAAAGGCGCCCTCCCACACACAACATCTGTTGTGAGACTCGGAGGAGCGACCTTGATGGTCTTAGCGGCATACACTCCACATCCGAGATAGATAGACTATCAGTGGATGAAGTACGTAAAATATACAAAGACATAGTCCAGCTATACAGACACATTGTCCAGTTTGTCATGTGGAAATGCTTCAGCTGGTCCACATCAGACCACACCTATAATTAATCCAGACACTGATATCAGTAATAGGGACAATTCGTTCCAAACGGGAGCAAATTCCGTTCTTGATAGCACAAAACTTTGCACAGTTGGAAGCAGTATTTCCCCTAATGGGTCCACAGGAAAAATACACAATTTATTTATGTATTTATTTATTTATTTATTTATTTATTTATTTATAACATTTCTTAAGCGCGAACAAATGCCCACAGGCGTCTCGCGCTGTACTTTTGTATGCTCTCCTGTGCGGTCTTATGAATTTTTTAGAGGTTGAATAACCATGTTTTCAGTTTCTTTCTGAAAGACATGAGATTTGGGCTGGATCTTATGGATTGCGGGAGTGTGTTCCATAGTTTTGGGGCGACAACCAGGAAACGTCTGTCTCCCCAGTTGACCAATTTAGTCCGTGGTACTACCAAATCGTTCAGTTTAGCTGAACGGAGTGTCCGAGAAGGAATATATGGAACAAGGTGGTCTCTCAGGAATTGAGGTTCTTGGTGATGTAGCGATTTATAAACGATGCACAGTGTTTTGAATTTAATTCTGTTCCTGATAGGGAGCCAATGAAAACTTCTTAAGGTCTCAGTTATCGGCTTAAATTTGGGAATATCTGAGAGAAGTCTGGCTGCTGCATTTTGGACTGTCTGCATTTTCTTGATAACCCTAGCTTGGGCATTGGCAAATAGGCCATTGCAGTAGTCTAATGCCGACAGGACAAGGGCACTGACCAATGTCTTGCCTACATTTTTGGGAAGAAAAGGAAGGATCTTCCTAACCAAGCGTAGTTTGTAAAACGCTGTGGTGGCCGTCTGATTGGCATGAGCCATAAAGTTTAAATTGTCATTGAAGATTACGCCCAAATTTCTCACCTTCGTGGCAGGTTTGGGCAAGGCTCCAAAGGATGATGGCCACCATATTGAAGACCAATTGGGACTGAGATGGCCAAAGGTTACCACCTCAGTTTTATCGGAGTTCAGTTTTAAACAGTTAGCTGACATCCATTGTCCAATGGCCAGCATACCTGTTTTAAAACTCTCCGCTACTGTTTCCCCATAGTTTCTGACAGCCAGAATCAGCTGGGTGTCATCCGCATATGAGGTAAGGTTCATCCCATGCGCTTTGATGGTTTTAGCGAGGTCCGACACATAGATGTTGAAAAGTGTCGGACTTAGGGATGAACCTTGAGGTACCCCACATGGCAGCGACAACTCTGCAGACTCGAATTGTCCCAGGATGACTGCCTGGGATCTATCCGTCAGAAAAGATGCCAGTAGTTTTTTTGCCAGGCCTTGTACGCCCATCTTTTCGACACGGTCGACTAAGATCTTGTGGTCGACCGTGTCGAAGGCGGCCGATAAATCTAGAAGCACCAATAGTGCAGCACCACCTGGGTCTCTGATTAGTCGGATGTCGTCCGCCGCTTTGATGAGCGCTGTTTCAGTTCCATGAAACTTGTGGAATCCAAATTGTGTTTCATCGAGCAGATGGTGTTGCTCGATGAATTCCACAAGTTGGGTATTCATGGCTTTCTCAGCTATTTTGGTAAGAAATGGGAGGTTGGCTATGGGCCTGTAATTTTTCAATTCAGTTTTATCTAGGCCGGATATTTTCAAGAGAGGCTTTAGTAAGGTCTTTTTTAAGGGGTTAGGGAAGATGCCTGTACGGAACATTAGGTTGCATATTTGGGTTATAACAGGAATCACAGTATCCATTAATGAGCGGAGGGTGTTCAGGGGACAGGGATCCAATGCATATCCAGACTTAATGGTTTTGATAATGTCCTGGATTTGGTGTTCTGTGATTTCTGCAAAGTGAGACAAGTTATTGCTTGTGAGTGGAGTAGTTATATTTCCAGTACTTTGATTATCACCAGAATTGAATGCTGAAAAAATATCATTCACTTTGGTGAAAAAGAAGGACGCCAATGAGTCACAAAAACTTTGTGAGCAAGGGGGGTTCAAGTCAGGAACACATCCCGCCAGTTGTTTGGTTATTTCGTAGAGCTTTTTATTAGAGTTTTTAGCACTTTCGATTTGCTCGCTATAGTACTTTTTTTGACCTCTGTGATCAGGAGTTTATATTGAGTTAAAAGTTCCTTGTACGTCTTTCTGCTTTCGTTGTTATAATTTTTCCTCCAATGTCTTTCTTTATTTCTGCATTGCTGTTTGAGTTTTCTGAGCTCCTCTGTGTACCAAGGTGCTGAAGGGGAACTTCTATTCTTAGACATCCTTTTTACTGGAACTAATTTATTGGCAGCCTGTTCCAGCAATGCATGGTATTGCTCAGTAGCGATTTCTGGGTCATTGGACAAAGTGGGTTTTGAGATGTCTAATGCGTCCTTAAGGTTGGAAATGTTGATATCTTTCCATACCTTAAACGATTCCTGTTTGGGGTCAGGCGTTGTAACGATAGAGGTTTTGCTAATTTTTATCGTGGCCAGTACCAAGTAGTGGTCGGTCCAAGTCATTGGCAGGACGTCGGTCACTAGCAGATTCACTAGATTGGTGAATATTCCATCTAGAGTGTGTCCTGCATTGTGGGTAGGTCCCTTCACCAGCTGTGATAGACCGAAGACCTCCAATTCTGACTGTAGAGACATGGTGTCTTTATCTTCGCTACAGTCAAGATGGAAATTGAATTCTCCTAGCAGTGTTGTGGATTTATCAGTTGCTGAGGTTTCTAAGATAGTGGCGATTTCTGTAAGAAATCCCAACCGACTTTCTGGTTGTCTGTATAGTAGTACGCCTCTAAAGTTATAAGAGGGGGACAGGTAAATATCAAATTGAAGCGCCTCGCATGCTGTGGAGGGAATTGCCGTGGTACGAATTTTGAGAGTATCTCGGGCAATTATGGCTATCCCACCTCCTCTTTTACCAATTCTGTCCAGCCTGTAGGATTTAAATCCGTTTGGGACGGCTATCACAAGATCTGGATCCGATGCTTTATCCAACCAGGTCTCTGTCAGGAACATAATATCGATGTTCCTGTCTAGAAGTACATCGGCAATGTCTTGCCTGTGTTTGGCCAGAGAACGCACATTAATGAGAGCTATTATAAAATTTTGTGTTGTCTGATTTGGGTTGTCACTTCCCACCGGTTTATTTAGTAGGGAATGGACGTCTGACAGTGCTTGCAGTTTAATATAGTCGTAGATGATATGGAGTCTGGGCTATATCTAGTGCATCCTTCCTTGATTTGAGGGCGAAGGTCAGTTAGCACGGAGTGAGAGTATGGTGGTAGGCAAGCGCATTCGGTAGAGCCAGGGGTGGTGGCCCTAGGCCCGTGTCCGGCGCGGACGGGCGCAGACGGGCTTGCCTTTGGCGCGCCTTCGGCGTGCCGCCGGCGCGCCCGCTGCGCCCGCCCGCTGCGCGGACGGAATGGCCTCGTCATTTTATACTCTGCAGAGGAGGGTGGGAGGCGTCCTGCCACTGGACCGCAAACCCTTTCTCCCTCCAAGAGGGCGCCTTTACCCCGTGTCGTCAGCCCCTAATCGGCCATGCTTACCATTTGCTTGCCAATGGGGATGGTTCCCTTGATTGAGGATTTTACCACTTGGGGTACAATCTTTGCTGCCATTTACATCAGCATACCCGGTACTCCTTCCTTAGCAGTTGTTCCAAAAGTATTGAAACAAATACAGAATGAGTACAGGGCAGGACCTGCCCTGGACTTGTGAATGAAACTGATGGGTAATTTTGCCCAAGTCTCTGCAATCATACTGAGCAATATAAAGGGGGAGGAAGCAGCAGTGGCCATACACATCTAGAACTAGGGAGAGTGAATTAATAGAAATTATCAAAGAAACCTTTACTGCATTAGGTAAAGATAATCTGGGAACTAAGCAGGGAAGCCACAGATGGTGGGTAGTGCTGACAAAGAGATTTTAAAGCAAGCGCCCACTTCTTCTAAAAATAAATGGAAAAACAAAAAATTCTAGAAATAACAATTCAGAAAAGAATTCACGAGCAGGTTACTGAGGACTCAGCTTCTGAACTGGGAATGGGCTCTGACGATGCTAGACAGCACTGCAGAAGTAACAATTGCTCGCCGGACCCTGAACGATTTTCTTGTGACAGCAGTATTGAATGAACACATCATGGTGGACACACCTGATACCAGAGTTAGTGACCCGCATAGACTGTATGATATTACACTTCAAATAGAGGGGGGACATCTCAAGAAAGGTTAAAGGTCTCTTTTTGGAGATTTCAACATATGCATATGACGTACAGCTAGCAGAAAGAGATTGGTCGCCTGAATTTGTGATGGAGTGCTCAAAAGGTGAAAGCGTAATTTTGCCTGCTTTGTCCGACCTTGTTACAGAACCTTTAAAACATTCATACGGGTAGGAGTGGGCACTAGCCCTAGCTCCAGAGTTAGACCAACTTGAATACCAAGGTGTAATTGAGACTTGCACCTCTTCGATGAATAATCCAGTAATGAAACCTGACAAAACATATCGTCTAGTTTTAGATTACCGACATTTGAACACATGCACACAAACATTTGCGGTTCAAAATGCACCCAGTGTCGCACTAATGAATAACATTGTGCGGGAAAAAAATAACAACATTAGATATCTCGAATGGATTCTTCTGCCAAAATATAGCTCCAGAAAGCAGATATTTAACAGCATTTTCCGCACTCTGAACTCAGAAAGTTTTTTTGTTGTTTGCCTCAAGGGTATAAGAACAGTCCGGGGCTATTCTCGGCAAGAGTGTCGGAAATATTACAAACTTGCGGTGAGAAAGCTGTGTCCTATGTGATGGCATCTATCTGACGGACAACGAATTACATGAACACTTGAGCAGAGTGAACTACATAATTGTGGGATTCGCCATTTTGGGTTACAATAATTTCAAGAAATCTAAAATTGCCCATTTCAATGTCCTGTTTTAGGGATATGAGCTAACAAGTGAAGGCAAGAACCTGGCAGCCAACTTTTTAGAAAAGTGTGCTCTGCTCCAACCGCCCAAAAATCTAAAAGGTTTGCAATCCATTTTAGGATTTCTAAATGTTGGCAGTACATACATTCTAGATTACACAGAAAGAATAAAACCTTTCTACGACTTAATCAGACTTGATTTCACACTGCATCAGTGGACATAACAACACACAGATACTCTCAGTTCAGTTCAGACTGACATGATAGCATCTAAACACGTGCACACATGTGTAAATTCTACAAAATTGGTGATACAGGATTTCCACAGGTTATCAGGATACACTTACCTCACTTTCAATGAAGGTGAGACAGTTCAAACTGCATACAACACGCATTTATAAACAAATGCTGTAATAAAATTACAATAAAATTTGCAGCAACAGAAAAAATACTGACAGCAGTAAAAACTGCTGTAGTCAGAAAAAGAGAACTAGCACAGGGAAAATGCATAATCGTTGTTACCCCAGTACCAACTTTAAAAGTTGTCACCAAAGCAAGCATTCCAAATGGAAAGCACTATTGCAACAGATGTAGATTACAGATACGATTCTACATTAAAAACACAAGCATTCCTGCAGTAAGACCAAGAATACCATCTCCCGATTTAAATCTTGCCTCTAGAAAAATATGAATACATCATTTACTCTGATGGATCTGCTCAGCTTGCCGTAGGAAGTAAACAGCAACATAGCGCTGCATGTGCTATAGTGAAGGGACATATGCAGGACGGCATTTTCCATCCCAGCAATACGATTACACAATCTCTAGGAGATTGTACAGCGCAGTTGGCAGAGGTGAAAGTCCTGATATTGGCACTACAGTACACGGATCGGAAATTTCCCAAACTGATACTGTGGGATTTGTTTTACTGTGTGCAGTCTTACAATGAATATCTTCATTACTGTGGCCAGATAGGGTTTAGAGATTCGAAGGGTTGCACAATTAAGCATGAACTGTTATGGGAACAAGTGGCAAAGCTGAAAACATTGCTGCCACGGGCTCAAGTTATTCACACATTGAGTCACCAGCGGATTGGCAAACACGTTGAAGGAAATTCACTGACTGATGAAGCCTCCAAGGTGACAGTGCGAACTGCTGCCATTGCTGCAATCACTCGTTCTAGCATGAGGATACACAGAGACATACTGAAAGCTGTCAATGCCTCAAAGAAAAGCTCTCTAATTCCAAAGGGCTTTCCACTCAAATATTCCTATAAATTAAATGCACAAAACACAAAGTATGCTCAAATTCCAGGAGTGGGGGATAGAGTTATACCAAACACTGACCACAAATTAGGTTTAAGACTAGTTGCACACGAGGGTCTGGGCTCTGCACACTCAGGAGTCACTGCTACAATTTCATTACTGAAGCAGCGATTCTGGTGGCCAAGTTTGTCTAAACAGACAAAGGCTTATGTCTTAAGGTGCGACATCTGTCAGCAGATGAAAGGCTCCACCGTGGCAGCGCCACCACAAAAATGTGTCTATTTGGATCATTGCGTCTCCCTAAATTCAGACGGGATTACAAGTATAACTTGGTGGTAGTAGATTCATATTCTAGATTCCTATGGGTTTGGCCTCATCGCTCAGCTGAGGCTCGAACTGTTATAAAGGATTTGCGAGTCTTTATCGTGAAATACGCAATTGGCACACTACATTCCAACCATGACCCTGTGTTTCGCTCAAGGGCTTACAAGGAAGCCAAAAGACGTATGGGTGTGGCCTTGCGTTACTCCTCCCCCAAACATCCAGAGGGAAATTCGCTAGTGGAGAGGAAAAACCGGAACCTAAAGCAATCCATAACAGCAAAGGTATTAGGTGGCAGCGGTAGTTGGGTCAATCACCTTTACGGGGTCCAAAGGGCAGTGAATAATATGCCAAGAAAATACTTGGGAGGACGTACCCCCTATGAGATCCTGTTGGGTACAAGAATGTTGGTCCCTGACCTCAATTGTACCAGCACAGTGGCGGATGTAAAACCATTAGAACTGAATGATCGCTTGGCAGTTTTACAGGAACTCAATGAATTCCGGGCATTACAAAACAACGTCCAAGTAAAACGCACCATCACTGAGGAAGTGAAACCGGTTCTGGAAAAACCTGTGTGGATTCCAAAGGTTGGAGGCCTGGTCAGAGAAAAGATCATGGATAAGAAGGAGTTTGGACCATTCTACAGAACACCTGTACCTGTCCCATTGGTTCACGGAACAAGAACAGTACTTCTTCCACCACTTGCTGGCCAAAAAGAAAAAGATTTGTCTCCATTGATCTGATCAAACCACACTATGTGGCCTATTGTCAACAGCAGGCCGTGTGGGGTCCTGGGTAGCCGCAGATCTCCTCTCACTACTATACAGGAAGTTAAGATGGATAGACTAATAAAGTTTCAAGACTCCTCTGTGCAAGATGCTGGAGTAGCCAATAACGGAGTACGAATTACAACTGATGAAACAGAACAACATCCAAATGCAACTGTAACACCAATTGCAATTGGGCTAAATAAAGAACTTTACAATATTATGTCTTCCCAATAAGCAACTACCAGTTCTACAAACACTGCTGAGCTCCCAAAGATAGATTGAAATGCGTCTGGCTACTTCATCAACTTCAATGACTTTTCTTCAGATCCAAGTGAACCTCAGCAAACACCACCCATCTGTAAAAAAGAACAATTTCAACAATTATATCTCTGGCTGAAAAAGACATACTTTGTGTCCCCTTGGCACATCTTTGGTTTGCATTAGGGATCAAGTTTCATGATCATTTGGATTTGTATAACTGTCTTTTTCCTGCTACTGAATGGACATTATCTCCCACAACGCTCTGCAGTACAACCTGTGAACTTGGTCTTGAAACCACATACGTCATCACACCGTTAACAAAGAAACTTGTCACTAGTGAACATTTCAGTTGTTTCAGTACGTGATGGTATAGTTTGGGATAGGGTTTCCGAATATATATTTGGTCCTACTGAAAATTTGAAAATTCCACATGTATTTTAATTTTCAATGAATGATTTCATGATACCGAGAGCACCTCCTGAGGATTGGCACATTCAGACTGTAAATACTATGCTTTCAGATTTAGAACATTCTTCTGTATTTTCTTTAGGCCTGGGCGGTAAACTCCGCTCCATTCGCAGCATATGCAGAGTTTGCTGACGAGTGCAGAAAACTCTGCTTCAAGTAGTGCAGCAGAGTTTTTTACCCCTTGCACTCGAGAACAGTAAGTTTGCAAGCCGCAAGCTGGTGCTCGGGTAGAATTTCTACCCCAGCGGTAAGAAGACCAGCACGAACAGCAGTTCGCACTTCACAGTTTTATTTTGTAACTTCGCGGAGTTCCACGCAGTAAAACTCTGCGAACTACGCCCAGGCTTAATGTTCTTACAGGGAATTGTAGAAGATACACCTGACTATGATAGTATGTTTTGTTACTAGCATTATTGTCATCACATTTTGCAAAGAGCAAGTGTTCCACGCCTTGTAAACACTTACCATCAATGGGAACATTTCCCGACACTACCGAAAGGTAGTTCTGCCATATTCACACAGAAATGTGCATACTTTTCAGGGTTAAATACATCAGATCTAATGTCATACTACTATAAGTTAGTTCAGACAAATGCAACTGCAATGAAAACGAGGCTCACTAACACAAAGCTCAAATATTCAGCATCTTTCATCTCCCATTTATCTATACAAGGCTTCGACTATTAGAGGGACACAATAGACTTAGGGGCAGATTTACAAGTCCCTTGCACCTCTTTTGCGCCGCTGTTGCGTCACTTTTGTGACGCAGTGGTGGCGCAAAAGATGCGCCATGGTGCGGGCTATTTACAACGTGACGCATCTGGGAGATGGTTCACGTTGTAAAGCCCTGCGCCTTAAGGAGGCGTTCTGGTGCAGTGGGGTGCATTCTGGCGCAGGAACGCCTCCTAAAAGTGACTGAGTGAAATCTACAAGATTTCACTCAGTCACTTCTAGGCCAATGCTACGTCAAAACCCTGCGCCTGCTTAAAGCAGGCGTAAGGCTTGACGCAGCATTAGTAGACGTAACTCCAGCAATGCGCTACCTTTACAGCACAGATGCGTGACGCATCTGTGCCGTTTTTGTCCCACGGTACGCCGCATTGTAAATGCGACGCATTATGGGTGGCGGAGGCATGGCGCACAATTACTGGCGCATCCCTGCTAATTTTCAGTGATGCGCCAGTAATTGTAAATATACCCCTTAAAATCCATCTGGGGGATGAAAGATTCAGGGAACAGAGGCTTTATTTAGAGCTTGCCTCATACCTTTACAGATAATATTCCTGAACAGAACAGTGCAACAAAATACCTGATACAGGTTTTCAAATAAAAGAGCAGAAAACACTATGCATTATTGCTACCTATAGCTATTGCAGGTATATCGAATGACACACTTATAAGTAAGAAAATGCTGGGTGTAATGATACAGAAAGGTACATACAATTCTTCACCTCCCATTTGGAATGGATAGTTGTTTTGGCCTATCGACACAAATAGGTGTCAAGCAAGATTCAAGGGTACCACCGGAAGGCTTAGAATACACGGGCCCTACCCATACTTTGTACACACAGACGACCCATGTTTAGTGTCTTCTTATAGTGTTGGGAAGTTGTGCCTAGAACGACTCAAAACCTCAACACTACATAAGGTGAAACAACACTGGTGCCTTCTAGCAGACAACATGGATCTTCAGGATTTCTTGATAGGTCCCAATTATAAAAGGCTTCTTGTATTTATTTTATTTATTGACATTTGTAGAGCGCGGCGAATACCCGTGGGCGTCTCGGCGCTAATTAAGGGATGGATCAGCAACTGGGGTAAAGAAGATATACAAGGCTATTGGTCAAATAACCACGTCTTTAGCTGTTTGCGGAATGTGAACAGGGAGGGACTTGCTCGGATATGTGCAGGAAGGGTGTTCCAGAGTCTAGGGGCGGCAACCAGGAAACGCCTGTCGCCCCAGGTGACTGTTCTAGTGCGAGGCACAGCCAAGAAGTTCTGAATAGAGGAACGACATCTATGAAATGACATCTACACTGAGCTGTGGAAAGTCTTTGAACAGGATGCTGCTGAGATATTACGTGAAATTGCTAGGTTTAACCTAGAAAAGGCCCTGCTGTGGTAGAAAATGGTATGACCACACTTTCTTCACGTATTTATTCACTGGGCAACAATTGTCTTTGGCAATTCACATAATGGAACAAGATTTGTCTATTCTACAACATGGGTAATCTCAATTGCACTCCATCATGCTTTTAAGCTGGAGGTTGCAATCATTGCAATCAGGCCACGTGCCATGGCGATAGATTAACAGCACAAGTTTGTTCTTGGATTACAATCTTACCGATAGACAGTTGACTATGGAGACTGCGGAGAAGTGTGGCTCAATGGTCAGAGCGGCAGACCCTGATGCAGAGGTCTGGCCCGGGACCAGGGTTCATTTCCCGCCTCGGCGGGTCTTGGGCTCAATTTCCTCGGACCTGATCATTCTTGCCTCGGTGCCTATTCTAATCATGGGCCCCACTCTGCAACTCTGGGCAATAGCTTGCTTAATCTCCACAACAGCCCCAACAGCGCTGGGATGCCTGGCTTCAACTTGGGGGGCCCAGGAGTGGACATTTCACAGGGAAAAGCCAGGAAGGGTTCCACAGTGGTATGCGTTACAGCGCCAGGACACCCCAGTTGGGGTATTAGTGCGCTTTACAAGTACAAATTCTTCTTCTTCTTCTTCTTCTTCTTCTTCTATGGCACGCAGAGACGCAAAGTACACTATGCTGCTCATTGAGAAATTAGAGAAGTTACATTTCACTGTAGCAGAGTCACCATCTACTGAATGGTTAATTCATAGCTATGTCACACTGCCAATCACAACATTTAAGTTCAATACTGCCTTAGATACATCCAGGCATGCAGATATGAAGCATTGGGTGAAGCATTTATACAGGAAACCGGGAAGTTACCGTATCGATATATATGCAGAAATAAGGACACTGAAGTTTTCCTAAGTCATAAAAAACGCTGGAAGGCTTTAATTAGGTCTTTAGTGTGCAAAGAAGTGTCACTTCATGGAACATATAATGGGTCAACAGTGAACTTATCTTTCAACTTGAGAGGCTCCCCAGCTGCTGTGATTCATCCGGTTTTTGACTTACTTTCAAATTGAAGTTATTTAGTGCTAAATGATCAAGGCTGTTGCGGAATGGCGCCAGGCATCACATATCTAGTCACAGTAAACTTCAGCGTTGTTTGCTGTAAGCAAGTATTGCTTACCCATTGCTCGCACAGTTAGAGAGGCACCATTGTGGCCTACATTGAATGTTTTCAGCATACTGTTTGATTCACTGAGCAGACCGAAAGCCAAGTTGTTTCTACAAAATGTGGCCTTAATTTCAGCCTGAGAGACTTTTGATCTCCATGTTGTAAGGTCTTCAGCACAGATACAGGCCCTGGTCCATACAACCTTCCCGATCCATTTCGGAGAAATCGTTCATCGTATCTTTAGCATATCTGATACGAGTAGGATTGTACACTTCTTTAAGCGTCTTGGATCTGGTCTCTTAACTACCTTTCAGACCATCTTCAGAGTAATTCCAGAGTTCATACACTCCGTACTTGAAAGCATTTTTGGAGGGCTTCCTTTGATCCTGCTTTTCGCAATCCCTCACAAAATGGAGAGAACACTGCTGGAACAAAGTTGTAGTGAGTGCATACTGTTCTACCTGATTATGCCTCAGCTTTGAAAGCTGAGTTAGTCAGACTGGTCTGGCTAGACTGTGTCCTGCATGTGTTCTGTTGCCTCCTCTGCGGATTCGGCTGTGTGTTGGACCTGTTTCTGACACTTCTATCCATTGCACAGCAGGTCGTAGAAGGGCTACTGGCCCCTTTGCAGGCCCACACATGCAGTTGTCCACAGCGTATTACCATGTTGATGACAGCATTTCTATAACCTCCAAGGGAGGCTTCCGTTCCTGTTGGAAGGGATATCAGCTCTGCTTCAGAGGTTCAGGCATCGGTATCAGGCATGTGCAGGCATCTTTCTCTTCCCCAGCAGCTGCTGTGGGAACCAGAGATGACCGCCTTTGCTCATTGAATATGATACTGGAAGTTCTTGAGGGACTGCCATCTGCGGATACGATGTTTAGCAATGTTGAGTCTTCAGCGCAGGATTCTTAAAACAATCTGGCCTCTCCTGTGATGGGAACAGTTTGGCTACTTTTAAACATTTACCAAGTTGAAAGTAGAGTGTGACTTTGTTTTATTGTTTCTCTCTTCTCGGCTCTAGTTGAGCTTCATGGCTTTTCAAGGTGCTCAGCCCAACAATCACAATACTGACATGTTTAGAGGACCTTTTGAAATGCTTCTTTAGGGAACAAATGACTTTCTTTTATGGACAATGTTTTTTAAGACTTTTAAAGGGTGCAGAGCAGGAATATCGACGTATAAATATCGAGGGACATAAATATCCCTGCAAAAATATTGTGGGGAAGAATATTGACAAAAAAAAAATCGTGGACAAGAATATTGACTGACAGGTAAGTAATATTGATTACAAAAACATTGACCTCTTAAATAACGTTTGCAAAAATATAGTTGACAAAAATATTGAATTATTAATAATGTTATGTATTTTTGTGTTTTTAATGAGATCTGTTTGTCATTTTATCATATGTTTTGAAATGTTACCAGTTATTAATTTATTTTAAGTTTAATTTTGTGTTTTTAGTTCCGTAGCAGGTTGTGGGGTAATGGGGGAATATGGTGGGAAATAATTTAATTATATAGATTGAAATAATTTATAGCAGTTCATTTTTTTTTTTTAATTTTGCGTTTTTAGTTCTGTAGCGGGTTGTGGGTTTATAAAGGACTAGGGTGGGAAGTAATTTAATTATATAAAATATTATTGCATAATTAATGTGTTAATTGATTAATAGTAGTTTAATAATTAGTTGATGATTAATTTCAATTAATCAATAATAATTTAATTATGTTAATTGTTGAATTAATTTAAGGTGTATGTTGTGGTATTTATATGTGTAACTGGTGTGAAAGGTGGTAAGTAATAAATATTTAATGATTAATTAATAAATATTTATAAATTCATTTCCATTAATTCGTTAGTAATTATTAATTGTGTAATTAATGTTAGGTGTGTGTTGTGGTGTTTATATGTGTAAATGATATGAAAGATGGTTAGTAATAAATGTTTTATTGATTAATTATTACATATTTATAAATTAATTTCCATTAATTAATTAGTAATTATTAATTTCAATTGTGTAATTAATTTTAGGTGTGTGTTATGGATATTATAGTATTGAATATTGTGTAATTAATTTTTTTAAATTATCTTTCTTAATAATAATATATTTACAATTATATATTAATTATGTTAATATTGGAAAATACATGTATTAAAAATATTAATGTTTTTGTTTGTTATTGTTGTAGGATCTAAAGCTTTCCCTACTGTTGCATTCACTGGATTGGGAATAGTATTCTTTACCCATCCGCTATCCAGCACTTTCCCTACTTTTGCACTCGCTGGAGTGGGAATAGTAATTTTTACCCCTCCGCTATCCAGCGCTTTCCCTACTGTTGCACTCACTGGAGTTGGAATAGTAATTTTGATCCCTTTGCTAGCCAACGCTTTCCCTACTGTTGCACTCACTGGAGTGGGAATAGTAATTTTTACCCTGCCGCTATCCAGCGCTTTCCCTACTGGTGCTCTCTCTGGAGTGGGAATAGTGATTTTTACCCCTTCGCTAACCCTCCGCTATCAAACGCTTTCCCTACTGCTGCACTCACTTAGAGCGGGAATAGTAATTTTTACCCCTACGTTATCCAGTGCTTTCCCTCACATGAGTGGGAGTAGTAATTGTTACCCCTACACTATCAAATGCTTTCCCTACTGTTGCACTCAATGGAGTGGGAATAGTAATTTTTACCCCTATGCTATCCAGTGCATTCCTTACTGTTGCACTCACTGGAGTGGGAATAGTAAATTTTACCCCTCCGCTATCCAGCGCTTTTCCTACTGTTGTTCTCATTAGAGTGGGAATAGTACTTTTTACCCCCTCGCTATGCAACATTTTCACTACTAGTTTTTTTATTTTGTTATGAATGTATGTTTTATTCTTTTTTTTATAGTTTAATGTGTTAATTGAATATAGAATATTTAATTTAATTTTACATTATTTATATATGTGCATATTTTATTTTTATATAATTTAAAAAGTTTATAAATTAAATAAAGATAATAGTTCATCAAATGTATTTAAGTAAATTTATGGATATGTACCCATTTTTTGTGTTTCTATTTATTAAATCACGATTATTAGTTATAATTAGTTCAAATATATATTAAATGTAATTTATGTTGTTAAAAATTATATTATTCAATTATTTTGTTTATGTTATTTTTTAAAGTCGATATTTTTTACTTCTATATTTTTTACATCAATATTTTTATGCTGATATTATTGTACTTACCTGTTTATGTATAGGTAGTCAATATTTTTGTTATCAATATTTTTACTATTGATATTTTTACATGAAACCTTTTAAAGATGCTTTTAGTATGTTTATTAGCGATTTTTATGCTTTTAAAGTTTTAATAACATTAGAGTTATCATTACCTAGCTGACCTTGTTGACCTTTTGATGAGTGAGTGTCATGTCTTTTAGGATAGCCCCATCGATGTATACCGCATTTATACATACATTGTCCCATCCACACGACAACAGCAATTCTAAACAGGTGACCTTTTACCTAGTAGCTTGATACTGTCTCCTCAACACCAGGCTCTAAGTATTCTATCATAATCTTTGTACCTGACGTACATAAACATGTCCCCAGGCAAGCCAGATTTATTCTGATTAAGGGTCACTACTTTTTTCATTCTTGGCCAACAGCTGGCTGGGCATGATCACACTTGTTTAGAAAGCATCAATGATTGTTTTTAAAACAGTTATGATTGTTTACAAAACATCCATTGCTATTTTGAAAAACATATTGATTCTAGAAAAAACCCTGGAATGACCACTTTAGTATAAAAGGTCCTCACTCCCCCTACAAATTATAGGAGAATTCCTTCCAAGCTGATACAGGGGTCCTTTGTGCTGAATCTTCGATGCACAGCGGTCTGACATCCCTTGCGGGTTGTCATCATCGACACAGAGACGGGTCCTTTATTCTAAACCATCAGGTGAGGGGCTGATTCTTCCCTGGGGGTTTCTTGGCTACAGATACCCATATCTATACGCATCAACACCTACACATCCAGGTTAGGCTAGGTACATTTTAGCAAATTACTTAGGGTGCGCATTTTAGGAATATGCAAGTGCTACTCTTTTTAGCTGAACTGGTTCTGTTCATCTTATTAGCACTATGGTAGATATGTACCAACTATTCACTATATTGGTACTAGCAATAACTTCCTTATGCTCCGTCTCCCAATTGTCGCAGCTCATATGTTTTACACAAGGCTGTCGCTGGACCAATAAATTCTTATTGAAAAATCCCAATCGCCATCCTGTGTATTTTCTGAGAGAAAGCAAGCACGAGTGTCTGGGCAAAACATACTGTATTGTTTTCCACGATCCCTGATGATTCAGAGTTGTCATGGTCTGTGGTTGCCAGAAACTACCTACACCACTGTAGAATACTGGTAGTGGCACTGTAGAGCTAGCTGGTCTAACGGCTGACATATCCTGTGGGGGTGTCCAGAAGCGGTTGGGACACTAAGCCCTCAGTTTATGTCATCGAAAGTGCACAGGTCCTGGGGGCTCCTAGGAACTGCACTAAGGGAAGTTCAAGGTGTGTCAAGGAGGTTATGTTGCCAAGTCGAATTGGCAGATTTAAACTGCAATCAGCCTGCCATGGAAGACCTGGGGCATGTTTTAAGAGGCTACTAAAATGGATGGCCCAATAAGTCCTGCAAGCCCACTGGTAACATTTAATTTACAGGCCCTGGGTACATGGTATACCATTTTACTAGAGACCTATAAGTAAATTAAATATGCCAATAAGGTATAAGCCAATGTTACCATGTTTAGGGAGTGAGTCTAAGCACTTCCGTACTGGTTAGCAGTGGTAAAGTCCACCCTAATGCTGATAGGTCTAACAAGCAAGCCTTGTCTGTATGAATTAATTCAATCCAGTAGCAGCACGTATAAACAGAATCCCCAGCAATCAATGAAAGTCTGAAAATGTAGCTGGTATTGTTGAGCTCAGGAAAGACAGTACATACATCACAGAATGAGCCCTGGCATCATAGACAGCTTGTGTGCTGATGGAGTGCCAATAGTGTCTGATGCAAACATGGTATTCAGTGTGGTGGGTTTCTGAAAGCCAAGGCATAGAAATCCCCAGATACATGCCAACTTTCTGACAGTGACTACGAAATGACAATAAACTAGCGTACTTGGTTGGTGATCCATCTCAGTCAATGTCGCAAGCAGCATGATTGAAATCCCTATGAGATGCCCACAGTGTCCACACTGATGCACTGGAAAAATCCTTTCTCTTGGTGATGTGTGCAGTGGAGCCCTGACTTCTCACTATCTGACCCCTCTGCCTAGCCCCCATTGCAGTAGCAGCTGTGTTCAGGGTTATTACAGCCTTTTTCTATATGTGCTTTATTATACCTGTAGCAATAACATTATTATTGGTGTTTTTTAATATTATAAAATAAAAAAGAATAGAAATATATAGATTTTTTAAACTTGAAAACAATTCAGTTTATGTTCCTAATTCCTATTTTCCCTATGTGTTGTTAGCATTCTTTCTTGCTTCCATTGACTTTTATGAAAGTGTCTTTCAAAACCACTGTTTGTCCATGTATGGTGCTTGATTTGCTCAAAAGCTTCATTGTAGTAAATGTGTGCCTGTGATGTCTACTATTGTAGAAGATGTTTATGTAACTTTGGTGAGTAGTGAAGGTCTTAGTGTTTCATGGATGTGCTGACAAGTGCTGCTGCTACAAAGTTGGTAAGAGACTGGACAAACCTAGGCCCAAGAAACTGATAGAGGCTAAAAAAGCCCAGGGGAGCACCAGCTGCACCCATGGACCTACCTCAAACTCAGAACCTGGAAAGGAAGAACCCATAGGAAGAGAGGGCTTACTAATGCCTAAAAGGTCGGGCCTTATAAGGAATATGGACTGATTCTGATGCCACTTTGTGCAAACACATTCTCATTAATCTGGGGGTCCTTTTGGCCAAGAAGGAGATAACACACAGATGGGAGAGGCTGGGAAACGAAAAATAGAAGACTGAGAAATGGAATTGAATCTGAGTTACCTGCAGGAAAAATGAATATATATACAGATAGAGGATGCCTCAAGAAGTTGATTAAGTATGGAAGGGATGTACTTGTAATACATGAACATTTGTAGAGTCCCCAACTTGGGGGGGAGACTGGTTTGTTGTGTATGAATGTTCTATGATTCAAAGAAATCAAAAAAATGCTTCACAAAAAATATGCAGAGGGCCAGAATGAGCCATTTTTACTTGCATTTGGCACATTCCTGCTCTCTCTCTGCGCTGGCAAACACAGTGCAGCCTAGCGCTATTGCAGATACCCTTGCTCCATGGTGCAAGGGTGCCTATGTTACAGGCTACTTTGTTTCCATGCAGGAAGATGCCCCTCCCTGCACTAAAACAGTCCTCTGAAACATTTAAATTTTTCTAGGTGTTCTGCAGAATACAGTACTCATGGAAAGAGGAAAAAACAAGGCGAAATTAAGATATTTGTCTTCGCTATGCCTCACCTGGGAAGTCGTAACATTTTGATGCATTCCCAAGTTTACTAGTGTTAGTAAATCTGGGAATGCCCCAAAAACATGGGTGGATGAGTGGGAACATCCATTCTTCACCCATACAACACCTTTCTAGTGCAGGGTAATGCAAAGCAGCAACTTGAACTGGCTTGCCTTACTCTAGATTAACTCTGCATGGCAAAGTTAATATAACTTAAGGGCCTGCATTGAATTGAATCACTGTTAGAACTGTCATACTTAGGGTGGTCTTCACCCAAACATTTCACCTGCTTACCTCCTCTTTTTGTTGTATCTCTTTGTTGCCATTAGGACTCTGAGCACTTTACCACTGCCAACCAGTGCTAACGTGTATGTGCTTCTCCCCTAAACATGGTGGCCTTGGTGTATACCTGACTGGCATATTTAGTTTGCTGATAATTCCCTTGTAATGTGGTATACCATATAGCTGTATTCTAAAAGCTACTAGTCGGCCTGCAGCCACCCACACAAGTAGCCTTTCAAACCTGTCTGAGGCCCGTCAAATCATGGTCTGGGTGTTCAGTTTTCTGCCAGTTCGAATTGGTATAAATCCACGTGCCAAGTCTAAAACAATCCTTGTTATTACACATAAGACACCCATAAGGTAGGCCATAGGTAGCCCCAAGGTCAGGGTGCTGTGTAAGTTAAAGATAGGACATATACTTTTAAGTTTTACATGTCCAGGTAATGATAAACAGACACATCTCTTTTTCATTACTGTGAGGCCTACTTCTTTTATAGGCTGGCATTGGGAATTCCTATGTACGTGTGTGGAGGTGAAAAAAGGATCAGACAGAAAAAAGAGAGAGCACTGCTCTGTTAGGATGATAACCCTCACTCACCCGAAGGTGACATGCTTAATCATTGGGTTCCCTCCTAACACTGGGACATCACAGGAACCCAGTATGAGCTACTGCTCCCCAAGAAAGCTAATGGGAAGAGTGGAGGTGTTTTGTTGTTAAGATGAGCAATATCGATGTATAGGAGTGAGGAGCAAAGTGCAAGACTAGTGAAAAAAAAGTGGATAAAACTATCTCATGGTGGGAGAAAATTGTCCTATATTCTGGTGCCCCTATCGAGTTAAATACTGAGTGGACAGGGGTTACTGTGACGATCCTATCTTATGTGTCAACATGTGTCTGTCAAGATGGACTTTAAAAAGTTCAAAGCCATACGTAAGGACCAAAAGATGTATGTCACTCTGCAATTGTGTTCATAAAAATTGTAAATACTAGCCAAACGTTTGACTTGGTGGCTATTCATTGGCCCCATCACAGCAGTAGAGTCCACGTAAAATGTCTGAGCGCGTATAACATTTTTTGCACTACCTTCATCCGTCCCCACCCAGAATACAGAGCTTCTTTGCTTCTATGTTCCTCTTCGTATGTGAGGCTGGTGGAAGATCTGGACATTTTTCTACTCTTCGCTTAGCTCTATGTGCCTGCATCCTGTCTCCAATACACGTCTGGGGTGGGTGATAGCTACACTTTGTGCATTCCCTCTAGACAGCCACAAACACAGGAAGGGTGGGTGTGATAGGGAATTCATTTGCATTCATACGCATTCTGATATCTCTTCCTGATTAGGAAGAGAGAGAGGGAGCTGACACTTACAGCTGAATAGGCAGTGTCCCGTGTACCACACACTGAGCTGATTACCCTCCACAGATAGCCTGGCAGACAGGGCTGGGATGAAAGGGGAACTATGCAGTGCAAGGGCCTGCTTTGAAGTCACCCCCACTTAAAGGCACATTTGGGTATAAGTATTGGGTCTGTGACCCTAAACGACAATACACTGCTGGACCTGTGAAGAACTATGCCAGGAGTATAGACTGTTGTGCTCCAGGGATTGTCACACTGCTTGAGTACTGCTCTGAAGTACTGTTTTTTTCTGCTTTGCTGTGCTAAACTGCTGCTCTCTTCCCTCCAGAAGACAAGGATACACCCAACCCACTTGAACCCAGAATGACTCCAAAGACTTGCTGGTTTGCACCCTGTTCTGAAGACTTAGGTCCATCAAAGACTTCCTTCAACACTGAAACAGCACCTGGACTCTGGCATCTGTGAGTCTTGACCTGCCTGGTGGTGCCAATTCAGTCCTGGGCCCCTAAAAGGTGATTTTTTCTGTCCAGAACCATCAGAATTGGCGCAGTGATGATTTTGCACTAATTGGAACAGAGGCAGTGCCCATTGATGCCGACACAGTATGGATTCGAGGACATATCAGTGGATCTCAATGGAGACGTGGGACTCAACTGTGAGGTTCGACAACAATGCAGTTACTGCATTGTAAACAATTCAACAACGATGTGCAAAAAGACTGTGAGATTCAATGAAGACGCATTGTAAGGGGTTCAATGCCGATGTGGGACTCAAGATGAGCGCTTCGAGTCTTTAACGCTCATGCTTGCTCCATCTGAAGTACTTTTTCAGCTGGACCAGTGTGCGTCCTGTAACCGGCATGCCCTCCAATGCGGTCCACCTGAACTTTGGATTTAAACCTGTCCAGCGTGACCTCAAGTAACCCCAAAGGGCTATTTATTGGACTTTTGCTGTTCTGGTCTTAATGTACTCATAGAAGTATTCTCTATTGTTTTAAACCTGTATGGAGTATTTTTGTGGTGTTTTCATTGTGTTACTGCGCGTGTGTGTGTTTCACAAATACTATACACATTGCCTATTTAGATACGCTTAACTGCTCTGTGCCAAGCTACCTGAGAGTGAGCACAGGTTATCCTTTATTGTGTATCTAGCTTACTCTGACTAGAATTGTGGTCCTTACTTGGACATACCTCTGCCAACTAGAGACCCTATTTCTAACAGTCACCTCGCACGATGCAATGGCAGTGCAAACCCATAATTAATCCGGGCCCTGGTCTCCACATGGGTGCATGTGACTGGCCTGATGTTATGTTATGTTATGTTATGTTATGTTATGTTATGTTATGTTAAAAGCACTTATAAAGCGCACGTTCACCAAGCGGTTTCATGGCGCTAAAGGCAGAGAGAAGAGTTTATGGAAAGCTAGGGTTACATGTTGTAGGCTTGAGCGAACAAAAAGGTCTTAAGCATCTTTCTAAATTGTCCATACCTTGGAATCAGTCTAATCTCCACCGTGAGAAAGTTCAAGATCTGTGGATCTATAACAGCAAAGCGAAGGCCCCCTAGCTTTTTTGAGCTTAAAAGAGGGAGTAATCAGCCGATTTTGATGACAAGAGCGTAAGGCCCGGGAAGGAATATATCTTTGAATTTTTGCTGAAATGAAAGCGGGACTGCTGCCGGACAAAGCTTTAAAAATGGTACATCCCAGTTTGAAGGCACATCTTTTGGCAACAGGAAGCCAGTGTAAATTTGTCATTAGAGCTGTCACATGCTGCCATTTCAGTTGAGAGAATATAAGTCTTGCAGCTTGGTTTTGAACAGCTGAAGACATCTGAGTTGGTAAGCCGGGATGCCACAATAACGAGAATTGGTATAGTCCAATTGAGAAATCACTAATGCTAAGACAACCAGGATCAGCACCTCCCTAGACAGGAATCTGATGATCTTCCTTATTCTCCGCAATTGGAAAAAGCCTGCAGAGATTACAGAGCATATCTGGGCATTCATTGATAGATCGTTCGAAATCATGATGCCCAGACTTTTAACTGAATCTACCGGCTCCGTAGGGTTGCCTAGTGACACCGGCCAGAAATTAGTGTTCCAAGGATTGGAAAATCCACCAGTAAGAATCAGCTCGGTTTTATCAGGGTTGATACAAACATACTGAGGGATACATACATGACAGACATGTGCCTATCACTTACAGGTTCTTGTGGGATCTGGCTGGCTGAAAAGCATATTCGCACAACATGCAGATCCAACAGACAAATATGAAACATACCACGTTTGCATATTTTTATAGTGCATTTTATAAAAGCCAGATGATTCAAAAAAATAGCCAACTATAGTAAAGTGCTTTTACAGCATCATGTCTAGTATTCGAAGCTCTACAAATGTTCCATTGTGTCCCTAGACAGCTCTTTAAGTTTTCTCAAACCCCATTTCTTATGGTTACCATAAAAGAGAACTTTCCCTGTCAGTATTATTAGGATCAGGTAGATTTTTTAGATCTTTGATATTTAGATTTGACTTCACTTTACTGAGAATAAAAAAAAATGAACTCGCAGCAATACATAAACATGACATTTATAAAAAAAATGTGTACTTTTCCACGAGGCACTTGTTATCCGTATCATCACTTAAGCCATGGTGTTAGGAGTACAAGTATTGCAGCCACCTTTACAGTATCATTTTTATTTTCTGGCTGCTCAGCCATCTTTTAGGCGCACCCGCTGTTTTAATATTTGCTCATTCAATGTATTATGGTCTCCACATTTTTCCACGTGGGGAAATGTTTTTAAACCACCGTGTATGTAAATGCGGAATTCCTTCAAATAAAGTAGACATGGTGACATTTGCACCAATGTGTTTCAGAAAGGGGTCCGGTTAAGACCTGTCCTCTTTTGCTCTGAGGAAATTATTGAATTTGAAACCTTCAAAACAGACAGCCTTAACAATCTCAGGTCAGACTAAATACCCGCTTGACAGTTTCATAATATTTAGTTGACAGGCTGTGTGTGCACATGCGCAGTCTGTAAATGTTCTGTAATTTCTAATAGTTGCTGTTCCTTCACCATTCGAAGTAACAACACAAAGACATGGTGGACAACAGGACTACGAGCACAAAAGGACAATATTTCCAAAATTAAACGAAAAGCTTTGTTCTATGCAAATGCAGCCTTCAGTTACACACTAGTCCTAAAACATCCTTCTTGCACATAACCATGCTTTTGGAAAGGGGCGACCATTCGGTCCCCCCGAACGTATGGCCGAGTACCACGAGCCCCCCGGGAAGCCATTTTTTGGCGGGAGGCGAGCCTCGGCTGGTATGCCCGAAGCGGCGTAGCCGGGGCGCGCTGTTTCCCGCCCTCGAGTGGGCTGGCCTAGACACTGACGCGGCTGGCCACGCCCTAAGGGCAGGCAGGGGCGGGTTTACGCACGCCCTGAAGACGGATAAAAGGAGCAACAAGCCAAGAACGCATCCTCTTGTTCCTGTGCTCTGAAGCTGCACCCCCTCGCTGCACGTGAGCTCGAGACGGAACGAAGAGCCAATTTTGAACCCACCCACCAGCCCCTGAGGACAGCCAGTTGTTTTGAATAAAGTTTTGATATGGTAATTCTATTTCTTGCAGGTTGTGGTGATTGTCGTGTTATTATTAGTATGCAATAAAGAAGGGTCAGCTACAATACGTTCTTCAATAAAGTAATTCTGCACTAAGTATTGATCGGTAATCATACGTGAAATGGTTTATGGTTGTTTTTTAATTGAGTTCTTTAGTTAAATTGTCGTATTTATTTTTTGGTCGGGCGGTAAGGTCATGATCGGTGAGCACTAATTAGTAGATCCCTATGAGTGGGCGTCACCCATTACGGATGGGAGCGCTCGAGGGAGGTGGCCATTGGCCCCTCAACGGGTAGGCGGTCCCTTCTAAGGATGGGACGCCGAAAGGAAAGGAAAGGCGGTCAAGGCCCCTTCCTGGGTAGGAGGGGCTACAGCCCCCTCCTGGGGAATTTCCCGGGGCCAGGATATCTGCGACGGCAGATGTGGTAAGTTGTGTGGGGTTTGGGGGGGGGGGTCTACGCTACCTTCTAGATACCTCACACGAGTCCTCGAACGACCTTTAAGTGGCGTCGAGTTTATTGGGGCCCCCGTCAAGTCAAGGGAAATTGGTAGTTGCACTTGAGGTACACCTCTGTGCGGTCGCCCCTCACAAGTGAGGGGGATTTTCGGGTTTAGGGATCTTGACACCGGTTACGACCTTGCCGTTGGCCCTTAAACGTTAGGATGTACAATTTCAAAATTTCAAGTTAATGTTTTGTAGGATGTTAGTTCGGCTAGGAGAACCTTTGTATTAGAGAATATGTTAAGGTTAGCCAAACATCGCAATGTGGTAATGAAATTGTACATAATATGAAACTGTTATTTTAATGTTTTAATTTTGTTTCATATTTTAATAAATACGGCCGGGAAGGGTAACTCCCTTCCCGCCTTCCAAAAGTTCAAGAACTGTTTCCGGTTTCCCATCCTTGGGAGTGTGTTGAGAGGGGGTGGCGGGTATCGCGGCCATATATGTATGTACGCAACCAACTCTGACGCACAAAGAGTTTTGTGGTCGTGAATTCAGCGATTTGGATAATTATCGCGCGTTATCTTCATAAAGATTTACCCGTTCGTACGTTTCACTTTCACTATCTTCAATGCTCAGCAAGCCCTCTGATTTGCAGGGCCGGACTGGGAACCAAAACCGGCCCTGGCAAAGTGCTCAGCCGGCCCCCCCTCCCCCCGCCGGGGAGGGGGGGTGGCCGCGCTCTCTGCCAGGGCCGGTTTTCGGCCGATTTTGTTACAGGGCCGTTTTTGCAGCTATGCTGCAAAATGGCCCTGTAAGAAAAACGGCCCCCAGGGGCCCCAAACCGGCCCCCACCCGTGCGGCCCACTGGGGGATTGCCCGGTGCCCGCAACGGCCAGTCTATGATCTTTCCATTGTTGTACATTAACTAAAATGCATGGAGTTCAGGTCTATGGTAGTTGGCTGAGAATTGTGAAAACTTAAAGAACAACAAAGAATAACAGAATGATATAAAACATCACCTTATGTGAAGCACAGGGCTTATTGTAATAAACCTAGATAGCCCACTGTTCCTGTGCACTGTTGCCATAAGGCTGGAAATAGGTTTTAGATGGGCTCTGTAAACACTACGAATACAATGGAGCTCTAGAAGGAAGCAATAGGTCTTGATGAAATCTAAACTACCTTTCCTTTCTCCGGAGCGATTGTGATTTCTACTGAAAATGAAAGTCGGAGCTTATAGAAATCTTCTCCAGGCTATTCCCTTTAATACTTTTATTCATACATAGGTGGATTGTAAGTTCGATATGATGAGATCGAATTTAAAAGCTTGTTTCAATGTACAACAAATAACATTTGTATGGTCCTCTGGGTGAGGATGTTATGTGTATCCATGGTGATGCTCATTTTATTGAGTTGTAAAAGAAAATATTTTGCAAAATATTATTGCCTGTTGTTCTTAGTTTTTGATTGGCAGCGAAGGAGCTCTAAATAAAATGTACTAATATTTAGTTGCTTATGTTTTTACTTATTTATATTCTATGCAGCATCTTCGTGCAAAGTTGCGGATTTTTGGGAATTTGCATGTTCGCTGGGTTTTTTGCGTGTTCACAGGGTTTTATGTGTGTTCGCGGGCCGCTTGCATGGCGAAGTTACCCATGCGGTCGTGTATGGGCACAGCACCCTCTGGTTCGCCAATGCCACCCTCTGGTTCATCACTGCCACCCTCTGGTTCATCACTGCCACCCTCTGGTTCACCATTGCCACCCTCTGGTTCACCCCTGCCACCCTCTGGTTCACCACTGTCACCCTCTGGTTCAGCACTGCCACTCTCTGGTTCACCCCTGCCACCTTCTGGTTAAGCACTGTTACCCTCTGGTTCACCACTTCCACCCTCTGGTTCACGACTGCCACCCTCTGGTTCATCACAGCACCTCTGGTTCACCACTGCCACCCTCTGGTTAACCACTGTCACCCTCTGGTTCAGCACTGCCACCCTCTGGTTCACCACTGCCACCCTCTGGTTCACCCTTGCCACCCTCTGGTTCACCACTGCCACCCTCTGGTTCATCACAGCACCCTTAGGTTCACTCCTGCCACCCTCTAGTACAGCACTGTCACCCTGTGGTTCACGACTGCCACCCTCTGGTTCATCACAACACCTGTGGTTCACCACTGCCACCCTCTGGTTAACCACTGTCACCATCTGGTCCAGCACTGCCACCCTCTGGTTCACCACTGCCACACTCTGGTTCACCCCTGCCACCCTCTGGTTAACCACTGCAACCCTCTGGTTCATCACAGCACCCTCTGGTTCACCCCTGCTACCCTCTGGTACAGCACTGTCACCCTCTCGTTCACCACTGCCACCCTCTGGTTCACGACTTCCACCCTCTGGTTCATCACAGCACCTCTGGTTCACCACTGCCACCCTCTGGTTAACCACTGTCACCCTCTGGTTCAGCACTGCCACCCTCTGGTTCACCACTGCGACTCTCTGGTTCACCACTACCACCCTCTGGTTCACCCATGCCATCCTCTGGTTCACCACTGCCACCCTCTGGTTCACCCCTGCCACCCTCTGGTTCATCACTGTCACCCTCTGGTTCATCACTGCCACCCTCTGGTTCACCACTCAAAACCCTCTACCGAGACCTTTTGTGACGCAGCGGCAGCACAAAAGATGCGCCATGGTGCTGGGTATTAACAACGTGACGCATCTGAGAGATGCATCACGTTGTAAAGCCCAGCGCCATCAGGAGGCTCTCCGGCGCAGGGGAGGGCGTTCCTGCGCAGGAACGCCTCCAAAAAGTGTCTGAGTGAAATCTACAAGAATTCAGTCAGTCACTTTTAGGCCAATGCTGCGTCAAAACCCTGCGCCTGCTTTAAGCAGGCGCAAGGCTTGATGCAGCATTGTGGAGATAGGGCCCCCCCGAGCATTGCTGTAGCTGCGTCGCAAGTGTGACGCAGCTCCAGCAAAGCGCTGCTTTTACGGCACTGATGAGTGACGCATCTGTGCCATTTTTGCCACTTGGTGCGCCGCATTGTAAATGCGGCGCCCCATGGGTGGCGGAGCTGCGGCGCACAATAACTGTCACGTCCCTGGGGATGCGCCAGTTATTGTAAATCTGCCCCTATACATTTAGCCAATGAGGGAGCACTTACTGATTAGACAGTAGAAAGTACTCCAGTTGAGTAGAGGTATTGCACAAAAAGGTGGCATCTTCGTGGACAAACACGCAGGGTGGGATTCATTCTGCCCCCTGTTAGACTCGTTTTTTGTGCCCTTCTGCCCTCTGTTAGACTCGTTTTTCCCTTGTTTTTCTGCCCTTCTGCCCTCTGTTAGACTCGTTTTCCCCTTGTTTTTCTGCCCTTCTGCCTCCTGTTAGACTCGTTTTTTGTGCCCTTCTGCCCTCTGTTAGACTCATTTTCCCTTGTTTTTCTGCCCTTCTGCCCTCTGTTAGACTCGTTTTTTGTGCCCTTCTGCCCTCTGTTATTCCCTTGTTTTTGTGCCCTTCTGCCCTCTGTTAGACTCGTTTTTTGTGCCCTTCTGCCCTCTGTTAGACACGTTTTTATGCCTTTCTGCCCCGTTAGACTAGTTTTTTGTGCTCTTCTGCCCTCTGTTAGACTCGTTTTTCCCTTGTTTTTCTGCCCTAATGTCCTCTGTTAGACTGTTTTTTTGTGCCCTTCTGCCCTCTGTTAGACTAGTTTTTCCCTTGTTTTTCTGCCTTTCTGCCCTTTGTTAAACTGCTTTTTGTGGCTTTCTGCCCTCTGCATCATCACTCAGCACTACCCGAGCATTAATCAGCACCACCACATTATCACTCAGCACCACCACATTATCACTCATCACCACCACAGCACCACTCAGCACCACCACAGCATCACTCAGCACCACCACAGCATCACTCAGCAGCACCACAGCACCAATCAGCACCACCACAGCACCACTTAGCGCCACCACAGCATCACTCAGCACCACCACAGCATCACTCAGCACCACCACATTATCACTCAGCACCACCACAGCACCACTCAGCACCACCACAGCATTACTCAGCACCACGACAGCATCACTCAGCACCACCACAGCACCACTCCGCACCACCCCAGCATCACTCAGCACCATCCCAGTATCACTCAGCACCACCACAGCACCACTCAGCATCACCATAGCACCACTCAGCATCACTACTGCACCACTCAGCGCCACCCCAGCATCAATCTGCGCAACCATTCAAAAACAACTGGTTCAAATATGTTCTCTCAATGTTTCAAACTTTATTACAAATGTCACAAAAAGATGTTAATATTTCACTTCTGTTCTTGGATTTTCGTCACAATAAAATACACTGAACATAATCTTCACAAAAGTTATTTACAAAAGTTTAAGCTATTGCCATTATAAATTAAAATCACTTTTAATTAAGTATTAATTATTTAAAAAAATTAAAAGCCATTGTAATTTGTAATATCAATACAGCTAAGTCACGTAAATAAAAAACATGTTGCATTACAAATGCTATAGGTGTCACATTTGCAAAAGTTATAACTATTGGCATTGTAAATGACAAAGCTATTCATTTAGCTATTTTCAAAACCAACACATAAATGAAAAAAATTGTCATTTACAAGACCAATAGCTCAAACTTTCCTAATGCGAGACCTATTGCATTGCAAATGCTTGTTTTTATATCTGTCAGTGCTTCCTGTTGAGGTTTAATTTTCGTGACAGGCGCCTCATTGCCTACTTGTAACTATTCTCTGACCCTGCTTCAAGGGTCAGAGCAGGGTCAGAGAATAGTTACAAGTAGGCAACGAGGCATCCTTTTGTAAAAGGTTACAAAAAATTAGCTTCAACTTTTGCACTTGCTGCTGTAACCCTGTAAGTGCTTGGCTGAAAATTTGTCCCGCTGATTAGCGCATTTTACCGCGATCTCGCGAGATTCGTGGATCGCGAAATCGCGGAAAATCCGCAAATTCCGTGAGCGGAACAAATTTTCAGCCCATGCTTAATATATATATATTACCTACTGGCGGCCGTCAGTTGGTAGATATAGTTAGGACCTATTACCCATAGGAAATCCTCAACATTCTATTTGGAATAACTTTGGCGCCGGTTGATGAATCTTTGTGAAATTTTCCAAAACTTTAGCCAGCTCTAGTCCGCTCCTATCCTGAAAGTCTCGGGATGATTCGTCAAGCAGGGGTAGAGAAAAAATGGGGGTCCAAAATGTGTTTTCCCCTTGCAATTTCCCATAGGACCTTTAGCCGCAGCTACAGCCCAAACTGCTAAACGGAATTACACCAAATTTGGCAAAGTGGTAGTGCTTGGTTCAGACTCGCGCCTTTTGCTTATTTGGTGTAAATCCATTCAGTGGTTCCTGAGAAAATTACAGTTAAAACCATTTATATATCTATGGACACGGTGGATCTTCGCACCCTGCGTGCATGATGAGCGCACCATAAGGGCACCCTCCCGATCACGTGCTGAATGCTAATTGGCTGTCAAGTGGTTGTCAACATTTGAAACTTGAAACTCTTGGCAGCCATTTTATGCCTCGGTAGAAGCGAGGCTGAAGAAGTCTGAGAAATATGTGTGCAAAACGCAAAAAGCGTGCAGGGCAGACACCGTGACCCGCTAGGCCTGCTCATGGGGTCCCAGAAGGACCCCAAACATTATTTTAAAATAAAAAAGTCACGAGATGCGCGTAGGATCCACGCACTTCGCTGCTGGAAAAAAAACGGAGCTTTAAAGGTTATTAGCCCCCGGGGGGGCCAAATCCTGGGGCATTTAAAAAAATAGGGAGGGGGTCCCAATCCCCCTCACGCTGTCCTGGGGACCGCCACCCCCGGGGCTGTAACTTAATATATGCAGGGGTGCTCATGGGCCCCCTGCAGCACCGGGGACCACCAAAACATTAATTGAGGGGGGTTCTCAGGAGCCCCAGTCCTAGGGACCGCCACCCCTGGGGCTTTTTGAAAGTGTGGGGGGGGGTTACGTGGCCCCCCTCCTGGAGCCCAAGATGGCCCTGGAGACCGCCATCCCCCAGGGCCGGCTCCTGTAGTGTTTCGGGGTTCCCTCCCCCGGGACACTGCTGTTTGCAATGGCAGGGCGGGAGCCTCGTGGGCGCCACCCTGTCATTTCAAACTGATTTCCTATTTGGAAGAGAGAGCAGGCTAACCTGCTCCCTCTTCTCCAAATAGGAAAGGAGATAGCTTTTCCTCAGGGGGAGCAGCATGTTAGCTGCTCTCCCTGAGGAAAAGCAATGCTGGCTCCCGAAGGACGCAGGGAGCCGACTGGGACCATGGGGGCATTAGGGTTCCCCCCACGGTCCCCTATGTTTTTTATAAGCCACGGGGGATGGGGTCCCCAGGGATAATACAAATTTGTGACAGGGGCTATTTTTTTTTAATTGTAAAATTAGGAGTTGCGCACCCAGCGCGGTGCTCAGTGCAGCCCCTGGTGTGCACACGATGGATGCACGGCTTCTAACCCGTAGGGTGCACGACTCCAGCACTTGTGGTGCACGACTTGCACGCGTCGGCTGCACAACTTTGGCACATTGGGTGCGTGACTCCAAGCCAAAAAACTAATAATATTTTTCAGCTATATATCAAGCTTATGTGTTTAGTTGTTAGGTGGCTCTAAAAAGAGCCCTTGTGTTTATTGAGAGATTTTAGTACCTACAAGTAAGTACCAATGCAGAGTCTAAAGTTCAAGAGGAAGACTCTGTTCCCTTCATCTGTAAAATGTACACCATCTCTCCTGTAGATGCCACTCATATTGAAACGCAGATTGTTGTGGTATATGGACCCCATTCTATAGTCTCGTAGAAAAGCAGAAACAGAGTTATTCACAATCTGTGGACAAAATTGACTGGACCAGTTCCATTTCTGCCTTTGGCATATGTTAGAATAGGCAAAGGCAGTTTGGGGGAAAGGGGACATCAATTCTCCAAAGGTGTCCTTCATAAGCATTTCCATACCTACCCCAGTCAAAGTGCCTAGGTCACTGCCACCACAGTGCACAATTATGAGGTCAGGGTGTTGGAGATGCAAAAAGGATTTCACCAATGGCATCAATTGATGCACCTTTAAGCCTCTCTGTCCAATCCATTTAATGTCTACATTTGGTAAACCTAGGTCTTTGTGAATTTCTTTGTGTTCTGCACACCTTTGGCTCCAGAAAATATAGCTATGTCCCACAATCCACACTCTAAACATCTTGAAGGGAAGTCTAGATGCACTCAGATGGTCTCTGTAAATAAGTGGAAGTTTGAAAACTAAGATTTTTCTAAAATTGTGGATAACATGCAGTGTTGAAAAAAGAAAAGAATGATTGGGTGTTTGACAAAATTCTACACTGGAAACTAGGGTGCATGTTTCTGTTTTTTAAAAGCATGATTCTTATTGGTTAACAAAAAGTCATTGAAAAGAACATCACATAGGATAAGCTGGTATATTGAAAAGTCAAGCACACTTGCTTTTTTGATTAGCTACATTGTGTGATGAACTTTTGACCTGTGTGCTCAGTTAGGTGTTCCATGATGTGTTTCTATGGTAACAGGCAGACGGCAAAATGGGGGTAGGTTTGAAATGTATGTCATTTGGAAAGGATTGAAATGTGTAACCAATAAAAATTAGTTTGCTTTTGAATTAATGTGGGAAGTAATGTGATGTTAAGGTGTATATGTGTTCAAAATGAGAGGGAAACTGTGCCATTCTTTGGTTCTGGTGAGGGGTGTTCAAAACAGAGATACTGTATAATAAAAACTGCTATGTGACTGATATACTCCTTATTCTACAAAGAAATTGGATATATGAGTTATTAATTTGTGCGGGAATGTATGTGGTGCATTTTGATTTTAATCAGACTAATGTGTTTGTCTTGCTAAAGTGCAGGGAATACTTTTTTTCTCTAGAATTTTATTGTGAGTGTGTGCATTTAGAAAGCATTCTGATAAGTATTTATGAATTGTATGTGTTTATTTATTTTCAAAAATGACTCAAGTTTCTACATTAAAATGTAGTACTCAATCTAGACTATGAAATGTGTTTAGGTAAAATGCAACGGATAGTGTTGTAAGTCTAGAATCCCACAGTGAGTCTTGTGTGCATTTAGGAATTATTCTGATAGAAGCACTCTATACTAATGTGTATTAGAAAGTTTTGTGCAATGTGTAGAGTCACCTAAAGTCTTGTTGAGTGGTAAGTGTGTTTTGGTTAAATGCAAGGGATAGAGTTGCTTGAGTAGAATCACACAGTGAGTCTGTGCATTTAGGAATCACTCTGAGAGAAGCATTTTGGTAGATCATGTGTTTCCTGACATGTAATTAAATAATATTGTGTTCTCACATTGTGGTAGAATTAGAAAATAATCATTGGTTATGTGTTTACAAAATGAGTTTAGCATTAAATATAAAATGCAGTTCTGAAATATATGGGATGAATGCTTGATGTTTTTGCAGACAAACAAGTACATGTAGTCTTCCAGTGGTACTACCCCTAGTATGAGTTCCTACACTTCATAAACACCACTGTATTACTGTAAACCCTTAATCTACCTCCAACATGACCACCTATACTACCCATTCACCACTTTACTACCCTAAACCTTAAATCTACCCCAGCACAACCTCCTACACTACCCAAACACCACTTTATTTCCTAGAACACTACCGTACCATGACCCCCTACACTACACAAACACCACTGCACTACCTTAAACCCTAAAACACTATCCCTAGCATGACCCTGTACAGTACATACACACCACTGCACTGTGCTAGAACACTACCTCAGCATGACTCCCTACACTACCTACACAGCATTTCACTACTCTAAATCCTAATTCTATCACAGCAGGATGCCTTACACTACCCAAGCACCACTATACTATCCTACTACTGCATTTATAAGAAATATTGTTATTTGTCTAGAATCACACTGTGAGTCAGTGTACACTTGGGGAAATTGAGAGACAATGATTTGGTTGGTTTATGTGTTTGCAGACATATAAATACATGTACTCTTGCAGTGACACTATACCTAGCACGATTCCCTATACTACACAAATACCGGTGCACTACCCTAAACCCTTAATCTACCTCCAGCACGATCACATACACTACCCATTCAGTACTGCAGTACCCTAAACCCTAAAACACTACACCAGCACGACCGCCTACACTACACAAACACCACTGCACTACCTTAAACCCTAAAACAGTATCCCTAGCATGACCCCCTAAAGTACATAAACACCACTACACTATGCTAGAACACTACCCCAGCATGACTCTAGACACTACCTAAACACCATTTCACTACTCTAAAGCTTAAATCTATCACAGCAGGACCCCTTACACTACCCAAACACCACTATACTATCCTACTACTGCATTTATAAGAAATATTGTTATTTGTCTAGAATCACACTGTGAGTCAGTGTACACTTGGGGAAATTGAGAGACAATGATTTGGTTGGTTTATGTGTTTGCAGACATATAAATACATGTACTCTTGCAGTAACACTATACCTAGCACAATTCCCTACCCCACACAAAGACCAGTGCACTACCCTAAACCCTTAATCTACCTCCAGCACGATCACATACACTACCCATTCACTACTGCAGTACCCTAAACCCTAAAAGATTACTTCAGCACGGCTGCCTACACTACTCAAACACCATTGCACTACTTAAACCTTAAATCTACCCCAGCACAACCTCCTACGCTACCCAAACACCACTGTACTTTCCTAGAACACTACCGTATCATGACCTCCTACACTACACAAACAGCACTGTACTATCTTAAATCCTAAAACGCTCTCCCTAGCACAATCCCATGCACTACATAAACACCACTGCACTATGGTAGAACAGTACCTCAGCATGACTCCATACACTTCCTACACACCATTACACTACCCTAAAGTATAAATCTATCACAGCAGGACCCCTTACACCACCCAAACACCACTATACTACCCTACTACTGCATTTTTAAGAAATGTTGTTATTTGTCTAGAATCACACTGTGAGTCAGTGTCCATTTAAGGAAATTTAGAGATAATTATTTGGTTGGTTTATATGTTTGCAGACATATAAATACATGTACTCTTGCAGTGACACTATCCCTACCATGATTCCCTACACTACACAAAGACCAGTGCACTACCCTAAACTTTTAATCTACCTCCAGCACGATCACCTATACTACCCATTCACTACTGCAGTACCCTAAACCCTAAAACACTACTCCAGCACAACTGCCTGCACTGCAGCCTCCTATACTACCCAAACACCAGTGTACTTTCCTAGAACACTACCCTACCCCAACCCCCTACACTACACAAACACCACTGCACTACCGTAAACCCTAAAACACTATCCCTAGCATGACCCCGTAGAGTACATACATACCACTGCACTATGCTAGAACACTACCCCAGCATGACTCCCTACACTACCTACAGACCATTCCACTACCCTAAAGCTTAAATCTATCACATTAGGACTCCTTACACTACCCAAACACCACTATACTACCCTACTACTGCATTTATAAGTAATATTGGGCTAGATGTAGGTAAAAAGGTTTTACCGATTCTAAAATACCGAATTTTACCGATTCTGTATTTTAGAATCGGTAAAACTTATGTAGGTAATTATTCAGTATTTTTTACCGAATCGTTAAGATTCGGTAATTACCGAATCGGTATTTACCGATTCGGTAATTGCCATTCATTCAAATGGGCCTTGAGGCCCATAGGAATGAATGTCAATTACTGAATCGGTAAATACCGATTTGATAAAATTGTGAAATGGTCAAGGGTGGCAGGGTGTCACTTTGACACCCTGTTGCACCCCTGATTAGTGCTTGTGTGCCATGTGGCACACATTCATGCCCTTAGGGCATGTATGTGTGCCACATGGCACAGGTGTAAATGCACATATTTGCATTTACATAGGTATTCGTTATTTACCACCCACTAATAGTTGGTTGTGAATACCGAATCCTTAAAGCCCTGTAGCACTGTTTACAGTGCTACCTACATTTCAAAATACAGATTCAGTAATTTTACCGAATCGGTAATTTTACAGATTCGGTAAAATTACTGAATCTGTATTTTTTCATGCCCTACATCTCAGTATCCAAATACCGGTCGGTAACGGGCAAAAATCTGTATTTTCGGCCGTTACTGACCGGTATTTGGATACCTACATCTGGCCCATTGTTATTTGTCTAGAATCACACTGTGAGTCAGTGTCCATTTTGAAACAATTGAGAGACAATGATTTGATTGGTTTGTGTGTTTGCAGACATATAAATACATGTACTCTTGCAGTGACACTACCCCCAGCATGATTCCCTACACTACACAAAGACCAGTGCACTACTCTAAACCCTTAATCTACCTCCAGCACAATCATGTGCACTTCCCATTCACTACTGCAGTACCCTAAACCCTAAAACACTACCCCAGCACGACCTTCCACACTACTCAAATACCATTGCACTACCCTAGAACAGTAATCCACAACGACCCCCTACACTATACAAACACCACTGCAGTACTGTAACCTCTAAATCTGTACTGTTGGTAAACGATAGTGACTGTTAATATACCATGTAGTAATCTATTTACTAAATAAAAGTGAACCAATTATGAATTCACTCAGTGTCTCTCCTTATAGTATTGTGATCATTTTCTTAATATGCATGTACTCATAAAGTGCATCAGGTTTTAGTTTTATGGATTGCTTCAAACTGGTATGTACTATGTATGTACTGCTGTTACCAACTTCACAGTTGTGCTTCCGGCCTAAAATTTCTTAGTTAGAATTTATATGGAATGTGTTTGTATAGTAATAAAAAAGTATAATTTTAAAGTTATTAATAAACATTTATTTCTGATTATTTTTTACAGATACTGTTTATCATCATTAAAAAAAAGTTATCATGCCGGAGAAAAAAAGAAGAAGAAAAGCTCAGAAGAAGGATACTTACTTGAATAAGAGTCAACCACAAGTATTGGAAGATCAACATAATGTGTCTTAAAAGAGAGAAAATTCGGGTAAGACCACAAAGGATTTCATAAAAAATATTACTAGATTCAGAAAAAAAATGGAAATGTTCAAAGCAGTGAAAATGTTCCAAACACAGAAAAAAGTGCAAAGATTAGGAAAGGAAAAAAGGCAATGTACAGACAAAGGATACAACTTATAGTAAAAGAAGAGAAAATCAATATAAAGAAATGCGCAAAAAAATATTTTACAACAGAGTAGTCCATAATTTACTGAAACATACAAAGAAATGTAGAAAGAGAACACTATTTTATAAACAAAAAAGAAGCTTATCGAATCCATTGTTTAAAAGGCTTTTGAAGTAAAGAGGAAATTATTAATTTTAGTATTAAAGAGAATTTGATCACTAGATAAACCAATCCATATATTGAAGGCCAAAAGTAAGAGGAAAAGAATAATTAAAAAAAGTAATTTTTGTGATATTTTCTTAGGGCAATGGAAACACAGTTCAAGTTCTGAGCCTTTTTTCAATGATGAGAGTTATTTACAGAGCAATGATTTGTTGCATGCAGTTGACACTAGTGGTTGAGCTAATTAGGTTAGAAATGGTTGTCCAATTGAGAAAGAGCAAATGGATCCTAGAAATGCAGAATAAGTGATAGCTGATAAAGTTTTAGGCAGACGTCCTAAAGCCCCAGTGTACACTTGAGATTGTAGTAGTATTTGTAGCGTACGACAAGAATCTATTGATAAATTACACAATTTCTTACAAGCATATTGTGAAAAAAGTGTTAAACAAAAGATTAAGGTGTTGCAAGGACTAGACCCTTGCAGAGTGAGAAAACATACTGGTTTGCAAGGTCATTCTCTGGCTTGTCTTTCTAGGAAAGTATGTCAAAGTGTTTTTCACCATTTCAGGATGTTGGCAGTACATCATACTCAAGTGCGGAAGTTAGTGAGAAGATTGTATTATGCAAAAAGTCCAGCACTAAAGTTAAATGAGTTGAACAGTGCACTTTTGCATGGGTCAGTATCGGATGTGAAAAAAGGTTTGTGATGATATTGAGTTTTGTTACTTTGGTCCTGAAAAAGAGAGTGAAGAAACTCAGACATTAATAGAAGAAATGTTGTAGAGAATGTTGAACATAGTTGTACAAAAAATGTTGAAAGTGAAATTATAACGTTTAAGGGGGTTTCAGGTGAAAGAACACATTTTTCTTGCATTTGTTGTCGCCAAACTCACTACAAAAATCAGACTAGGAGTGTTGATCTGTATTTAACAAGTGAAAAAGAAAATAATGATACGTGGAAAGAATTTGCAACTTATTTGTTGGTATATAATTATTTTGATTTGGGTTCTGATCAGCGTATCTGTAAATATTGTTATAACAAATTAGATGAGACTAAAATGCCCGCTAGAGCTGTTCATAATAATCTAGAGTAGGTTGCTATTCCATCAGAACTGATTGATTTAAACACGTATGAGTCTATTCTCATTCAATGTGTGTACCCGTTTCAGGCTATTGTTCGTATGGAGCCTAAAACAGGTAAATTGCCTCCTTCAGATTTACAAAGAGGATTAAAAGGAAAAGTTTTGTATTTACCGTTTGATTTAGAGAAAAATTTTGAAACTATTGGTGAAGAGAGTGTAGAAAGTGAACCACTAGTTATTCTTGTTAATGGTGTGCTCACTAAGAATAAGACAATCTGGCAGGAGTTAGTGGATGTTAGGAAAGTGCAAAAGGCAACATTGTATTTGATAACGAACAATACATACAATAAGAATGTTTATATGGGTGAAGAAGAAATAGTTTTAGAAGAAGATACTGAAGCGCCAAGTGAACAAATTGAAAAAGTGGATATGTTAAGATATGAAGAAATCTATGAACACTACAGTGTGCATCCACTTTATTCAAAAGAAGTGATGGGAAACACTATTGATTTGTTCCAAATGAAAAAAGCAAAAGGAACTCCCATGAGTGTATGGGAGGAGAGCTTGGAAGTTCGTTGTTTTCCTCAATTGTTTCCAACAGGAAAAGGAGGACGATATGATGAATGTCCTGTGCAGATTCCTGCATCTGAATATAGTGCAACATGATTATATGTAGAAGATCCAAGATTTTGATGTATCCCTATTATATTTAATCTTTTGTTTGAAAGTGACTTGTCTGGACTTTCATATGCAGTCAGTCATATTCTAAAAACTGGAATACATCTGCAAAATGTACCTGCAAAAGATTTTATGGATAAAGTGCACCAGAGAGATGATCATCTAGAATCTCAGCTCATTAATCTGATGGCATGTCAGCGTGGGACTAATGAATATTGATACCATCGTCATGGAGAACTGAAATGTATGCTACAGGACTTAGGAATTCCAATATGGTACCTTACCCTAAGCTGTGCTGAGTATGCTTGGGATGATTTGCTAGAATTTCTTCGAGAGGCAAATTCCAATATAAAAAATATTGAATACAAGACACCTGGAGAATTGTGCTCTTTGGAACCTTTTAAAGTATGCAGGTATTTCAATCATAGATTTGAGGCTATGATGTCTTTTATTTGCAATAAACAAAATCCTCCTCTTGGCAAAGTTGTGTATTTCTTTTGGAGAAAGGAGTATCAAGTAAGAGGTGCTCCTCATATATGTATGCTGTGATGGATTAGGGATGCTGCCAAATTTCAAACAGATGCAGATGATGCTGTTTTGAATTTTATTGAACAATATGCAACATGTGATCTACCCAAAAGCACAGAAGAAAACAACTTAAGAGCACAAGTGTTACGATTCCAAAGCCATCGATGTGGAAAATACTGTTGATGAAAGTACAAATCTAAGGACAAGTTCTACACCAAATGTCGTTTCGCATTTCCACATCCTGTAATGTCCAAAGGAAGAGTGAACAGTTTTATGTCATCTTTGCGACATACTATCACAAGAAAGTCACCAAAAATACTTACAACTTAAGAAATGAAGAGTCAAAATACATAACTGACTACAACCTAGTTATTTTGTCCATGTGGAATGCTAACATGGTTATTCAATACGTTGCGGACAATTCCATTGCTGTTGCTCGATATGTTACGTCCTATATTACAACATCTAAAAAGATGGAATTGAAAGAAATGTGGGAAGAGATTTCTCACGAGAAGACTCTAAGTAAGAAATTATACAGTTTCAGTTTGAAGATGTTATCGCATCAAGAAATTGGAGCATATGAATGCTCAGATCAGTTATCATCTGCAAGTCTATACTCCAAATCTAGAGGAATCCTTTATGTGAGTCTAGGGTTTGCAGCAATGCAAAATCGAGTACTGAAATCTGTACAAGAAATTTAATATTTAGCAGCAAAAGATCCAGAAAGTACAGATATTTTGAAAATGAATATGTTGGACCCATATTACCCAAACAGAAGTCAACATCTTGAGAACATGTGTCTCTATGAAGTGCTGCAATACTACACTTTTAAACGGGAATACTACAGAAAAAATCAATGATGGAAAATATGGAGTCATTGGTTCCGAAGGATGTTTGGTGAAACAAACGAAAGGAAATTTGATTAATCACAGAAAGCTGAGTTGCAAGACTGCTGATAGAAGGGAATTTTTCTATTTAGCCATTTTACAACTATTTAAACCATGGCTTTCAGAACTGGAATTACTTGGAGATTCCAAGAGCTATGAAGATTCCTTTAATGCTTGTAAAGGTAGCATACAAAGCAGTGCTTTTGCAAATTATGTGAAAATGTTGAACGATGAAATCGATCAAGAAGCTACAATTGCTGCAGAGATTGCTAGAGACAGTTCTTAAGACAGTCAAAGTTCTGCTGCGCTGAGTCAAGATCCACTAGGACAATCAATTGTTAAAAAAGAAGCAGCAATCGCCATGATTGAGGAGGAAACAGCAATGCATCAAGCTCAAGAAGATGTAACAAACTTAGCAAACTTGGAAGAACAACTAAAGGTTGAGCAAAAACAAATATATGAGCAAGTGAGACAACAGATTGACCATGGATTACCTCATGAAAAGAAAGAGTGCGCATGCACGTCATTTCAACCAATCCAAATGTACCTGAGCGGAAAAGCTGGAACAGGGAAAAGTGTTTTAATTAAAGTAATTACAAGTTATCTAGAAAAGACAACAGAGTCACATTTGCCTTGTTTTGTTACTGCTCCAACTGGGTTGGCTGCACACAACATTAAAGGACTTATTTTACATTGTTTACTAATGCTACCAATAGAGCATGAAAACAAATTGGAATACCACAAGCTATCTGGAGAAGCTTGTTGTGAAGTTTCAAGAGTATTGAAGAAAATTAAACTTCTTATTATTGATGATGTAAGCATGGTATCAAACTTAATGCATGCATTTGTGCATTTAAGAATGCAGCAAATTCTTAAAACTGAGTACGACGTGTTATTTGGAGGAAAACATGTCATAGTTTTTGGAGATCTACTGCAACTGACTCCTGCAAGTGGACAACCAGTATTTAAAACACTTGCGCATGAAGACACCAGAAAGTCTCTGGGTAGTGTTGGAAACTTGAACATTTGGTCATATTTTGTATACAAAGAGCTCATTACAAGTATTCGACAGGTAAATGATGTTGATTATGGAACTATTCTCCAAGACATACGAATTGGACTACTGGCTGAACATGGGAAAGCAAGCTTTGCATACTCAATTACTTTCTTTTGTTTCCAAATGAAAGCGTAGTTCCTGAGAAAATATACGTGAAAATTGCAGAAAACAAATCTGTAATCTGCTTAATGCCAACACTGCAGGACTGTTCTATATTCAACGAACAACTTTTGAAACTGGAAAATGAAAAAATAATAAAAATGGAAGCCATCGATAAAATAGAGCATGAAGGAATCACTATTATTTTGACCGAAAAATGGAAGACAAAATTGGATTCTTTAGAAAAATCAATATCTCCAACTGCTGGTTTAGAAAATAATCTACATGCGGTGCAGCCTGTACTGTGCAGCGGAGAACCAGCAGGGGCGGCGATCACAACGGCAGAAGCCTACCAGAAGCTGGGAGCTGGAGCCGATAGTAGGAGGCGAGGGAATCCTGGTGAAACGTGTAATACGGTTTTCAGAGGCAAGTTGGAGGCAAATAATTCCAGCCCCGGTGATATTTAGCGAAATTACAAGTCGGTTCTTCTAGGATATAAAAGCGTGAGTGTGAACCTCCTCCCATAAACCTGCAATTTGGAGGCAAATAAATCCAGATCCAGCAAGTAAGTGAAATGAGATCAGGACGGGTTAGGCAGGTGCCCCCACTACAAAAAACACACTAGCAGAAGAAATCACAAAAAAATTCAACTATAACAAGGGGGACATCCCCATCAAGACCACAAGGGATTGGAAATTATCTTTCCTCAACACCATCTCAAATGGAAACTAATCCTGGGAAAAACAAGAGGCTGGAACAAAAAAGAAGCAATTTTTTTTCCTGAAGGACCCAGGATCAGCCATCTTTTCGGAAACAGGGAACATCAAGGGTCTTCTCACGCCCCTTGCTCCACAAAAATTAAAAGCCACTGCATTGCAAGAAGTCCCACAACAAATATCACATGCAATGGCAATCCAAATAGCACCAGGAATAAATGAAAGTGTGGAAATAACGGATCTAATAACAACAGAGTTAAGAAATGATAACAATTCGCCAGCAGTCGATCAAACTAAAAGTGCAAAAAAAACAATAGTCCAGGCAGTTATACATTCAGTTAATAACAAAAGGAATGATTTGGGAGACACTAAGCCAATATGCATTGAGACAAATATGGAATCAGATAAAAGAAATCACCAACAGGATGATACAACTACAAACAAACTAAAAGTATCGGAGCATTTTCATTTGACCGCCAGTAGGGATAACCTAAGACAAGATAATTAATGTTATGATCCCCTTGTAATTCCGTGCGATATAAAGGCTTCATCTTCCTGGTTACACTCAACACTAATAATGAAGAATATGGAATTGATTGAAGCTTTGGAAACAAAAACATTGAATCAATCAAATTCTGGAATTAACCCTCTAAATATGCAAATAGAAATAGCAAACCAAAAAAATGAAAACCAAAAAGGAAATAAAAAACATAAGGTCTCTGTGTTAAGATCTATTGGCACTGATTCAAACCAGGATCTTAGCTCAATTATAGAAATATCAAGTCATTCTTCTACCCAGACTTCTATGGAGGGAAAGCATAATTTATCATATGGTCTGCCAGGTATTATAATAGAGGATCCAAATGATCAATTCAAAATTCAAACAGAAGTAAATGTTATTCCTCAGGCACTACAGCAGGATAATTCAATAGTGAGAGGATTATATGCAAGTAAGCCGAAAGAATATACCAACCAAATGGAGATTAGATAACTTATCCTCCCTACACTCCTCATTATTAAATACCTTGCAAACATCAATTTCGGTCCTAAATATGCAATCAGACAAATTAGACGACCAGATTGATCTTATGAATCTCATGGCAACTCACGTCTCTCTAGCATTAATTCTAAAATAGATATATTGACCAATCAAATGAGGAAATTCAAATTACCGAAGAATCCAGATCCACAGCGCATCTGTAAATGTGATCAAATAATAGATAAACTAAGTAAATTACCAGCTATACTAATTGATATATTGAAAGAAATAAAATACAGACCAACAATAGAGAATAACCAGCTGGAAGATATGCGGGACCAATTAAAACAAATGGGTAATCCAACAACAAAAAAGACATTCAAAAACAACAGGCTGGACAGTCGATGGAGCAAATTACTGAAAATATACAGGAAATTCAAAATGATGGGTCATTGATCCTCTTATCAAATAATGCTGAAGAATCCACTGTCACAAAACCCAAATTGGCTCTTACTCAAGTTTTAACAAAAAGGCAAAAAAAACGTGCCAGAAAAGGAAGGCAGAACACAAATGGCCCTATACGAAATGATGGAGATCTTAATACCCATTATTTAGCGCCATGAAACAAAAGAAATCTCTTCCAGAATTAGATACCACTAAAAGAAGGTGTACTTCGGTAGATCAATTGTTGGACTGTACCAGGCACTCAGGTTCCAATTGTATTGAAAGTAAGGTCAGTGAAATAAATATGAAAACCGGGCACGTCAATCTGAAGGGTAAAGACAAAATCACTCAAGCGAAATTAGCCACGGTTAAGGAAAAAAGTGATACAAATGAAAAAATAGATGAAAAGGGTACACATCCAGAAAGTTCACAAACGGAGAAATTGATGACAAAAAGAAAACAGGATACATTAACAGAAAATCCAACAGGGCAAGATCAGATCAAATGCCCTCAGATACAATTTTGTAAATGTTTGGAACAGAAGGAAATGGAAAGCTGAAGAATTCCTAATACAATCCTCCAGAAGCCCTAACAAACAATTGCTGTAAGAAATGTAACTTTTCCAAACGCACAGTAACTGCAAACGTGGATAAAGAAATAGTGATCATGTGTCCTCTAGCAGACAGTAACTACCAACATGAGCCTCATTTCATACCACCTAATGTACAGTTTAAAGAGATAGTTAAAGGAAAAAATCTCTCCTATAATCAGTGCCAAACAAAACATAATATACCAACGCAGAATCAAGGAAGAGAAGAATCCTTTGAGAATGCCTCTTTAAAAGAAACAATGAGTTCCAGTGAAGAGTGGCAAATTACATTTATACCGCTATATATGTCAAGAGGAAAAAAAGATATATTGAACAGAGGCAATATTGTGAGACTTTTAGGAGAGGTGAGAACACTGCAATGTATTGAAACAACAGATTTACTTTCGGTCAAGTTTGTGCAAGATATACATAATCCACTCACAGAGGCAACTTTATCTTCATGGAAATCGGAAAAAATAGCAAATCAAATCTTAGACGCTAAGGAGCAATTTGAAACTTGGGGTATAAAAATAATAAAATCAGCATCGCAGCGTTACCCTGCTCCATTGGCACAAGGAGTCAATAAGCTGAGTGCACATCCTCCAGTGTATTCGAATCTGCACAATGCCAGAGGACCAACAAGTACTGATATGGTGTCCCCAACAATAGGGAGGAGTAAATATAGGTATTGGTCTCCATTAACAAATGGTAGACATTGACCAGCTACTGAAGTAAAACATGCTTGTCAAAATGAGAAATTAATTATACTTTCCTGGAACATTGCAGGTGCATTTACAAAACTTATGGATAGACCCTTAATGGAAACTTGGGCTTCATATGATATTATAGTACTTCAAGAAACTTGGTTGACAGAATTAATTCAGCTACCTGGATTCACAGTATGTCAGGTGAATGCAGTAAAAATGAGCAACTATGGAAGAGCAAAGGGTGGTCTTTCGGTATAAATATCAAATAATGTCAACTCAGAATCGGAACAAATGCTGGCAACTTCAAATAATATACAGATATTAAAACTTAAATTTGCTAGCGGTCACTGGGTAGTTTTGTTTAATATATATGCTCACCCAAATGCTCAAGAAAAACTAAAAATATTCAAAAAGCTAATTCAGGAAATAACTGAAGTAAGATACAATACTCCAACTTGGGATATCGTCATAACAGGTGACTTTAATACTCATCTCATCTTTACACCAGACGAACACGATCAGTTAACTGTTGAAAATGAATTATGGGCAATAAAACATCAAACTGCCCATCAATGGAGGAAGCCAAATAAAGTGGGCAAGGAACTAGTGACAACCCTAGAAAATCTGGGACTGAGAGTAATCAACGGGCGAACGTTGGATGATAGCCCACCAAGCATAACATACTATGGCCCAACCACAGGGTCTGTTATTGATTACACAATTCTAAGCCTGCCATTAATTCAGCAATTAAGTTTGTTCAAAATTAAGTGTACTACGGAAAGTGATCATTTGATGCAGCAAATAGCAATAAACATGAATCTGGATAGGTTTCAACCACCACCAACATTGAATGAGGGAAGTTTAGTAACCGCCTATTAAAGAGTGAACTGGTCAAGCGAACGACTACCGGAACTAGCAGTCAAAGCCAAAACAATACTGGAGGACTATATAGAGTTACTACCTTCAATGTTAAAAGCTTGGAATAAATTTGTGCTCGAAATAACGAAACAAAATTCAGAAGTAACTTGTAGATGGATCACAAATCATAATTGCTTACCAGCTCATAAAATTAAAGGGCTAAAAAAGGAATTGAGAAGAGAAATAAGGCAGGTAAAAAAAACAAGGCAATAGGTCAGATGCTTGGGATAAGCTAAAGATATTGAAAAAAGAGTTTAAGAAACACGTCTGGTTAGAAAAAAGAAAAACAACCGATGAGTTTTGGGCAAAGATGGTCTATAATTGCAAACAATCAAATGCTAAAGCATTTTGGAAAATAATAAATTGCCTAAATAAGTCTTTTAACACAAAAATATCAACAAATGTAACAGAAGAAACTTGGGCTGTGTATTTAACAAAACTCTTTGTAGCCGAAAACCAATTAAGAACTAATGAAAATAACAATATTAATCAAATAATTGAACCATCATTTCACTATGCCCATGTGCCTGAAATGGATGATACATTGAGTACTAAAATCAAAAAGATTATTAAATCAGGAAGAAGTGATAGTGCTCCCGGTCCAAATGGCATTCCACCAGCCTTATTTAAAACTGACCCAAAGTATTGAGCCGATCGCATAATGCCATTGTTCAAAGAGGTGGAAAATACAGGTTCAATTCCTGATAGTTGGAGAGGATCGATAATAAACCCTATTTATAAGGGAGGTGATAAAACACATCCATCCAATTATAAGTTAATAGTCCTTACCGATACAGAAGCAAAATATTACGCATCAATATTATTGGAAGAGCTAATAGAGTGGTCAAATGACAAGAATCTGATTCCATCTCAGCAAACAGGATTCTGGAAGGGGTACCACAATTAACATACTAGCAGTATCAGTTATTGCTCTGTTTCATAGACTTGAAGGCTGTCTTCGACCGGGTGGATCGTTCACTTCTTTGGGCCAAATTAAGAAGTTGGGGCTTACAAACAATATTACTAAGAGCAATTGAATCATTATATACAGATACGTGGATTCAAATTAAAGTAGGGGATGGAACCAAATTGTCAAGGAAAATATCAACGACTAGGGGGCTTAAGCAAGGCTGTGTGCTAGCCCCACACTTGTTCAATCTATTTATGGCGGATTTGTCTCTCCAATTGGATTCTGTAAATGCACATGCACCAAGACTAGGACCATTGACAATATCTCATTTAGCTTATGCTGATGATATTGTACTGTTGAGTCACACAGAAATTGGTCTTCAAAGATTACTTCAAAAAACAGCGACCTATACAAAACATAATAATTTGGAAATAAATATCTCTAAAACAAATGTTATGTGTATAGGGAGGAACATTGGTGCATCTCTAAAGATCAAGCTGGAAGATCAAATCATAGAAGAATGTACTACCTATAAGTACCTGGGGTTTCATTTTGAAAAAATGTTCATTTTCAAGCACAACATAAGCTCAAGCATGGATGACAATTCAAACATATGTCACATTGAAGCCAGCAATTTATTTTCAATTAACTCATCAAGTGTGCTTTAAGAAGCAATTAATGGCTATGCGCCTAGGGGACCTGCCGTCCTTATTTGAAAAACCTTCTTGGCGATATAATGGATTAAAAACATGTAGATTATGTGATGCTGCAGAAGAAGATTTTGTACATTTGGTCTGTATATGCCCCGAAATGATGAATGCACGCCGATTACTTTTAAAGTTTTTATTTATTGAGCGAGGGATTCGTACATGTAGAACAGCAATCATGAGAAGCTTGGACTCTACTGATCCTCACCTAAATTGTAACTTGCTGAAATATTTGGACATTTATGACAAAGCAGTAAAAGAGACAGTAGGAAGTATCCATAAAGGCAGGCTCTAACTGTATGATATTGTTAAGGTAGCTAAAGTTATGGTAATTGGCGCCATCATGAACAACAGAATCATGCTTGTCATATCTCCTATGTACCCCCTATACAAACTTGTTGAAATACTGTAAAGTACTTATAATCTCGCTCTGATGATATTTTATAAAATTGGAATATAACTGTTATTTGTGTATAATATATGTAAAGTTTTTTTAATGAGATGGAGTGACATCCTTTAAAAGAGAAAAAATGTATTTAAACTGTATTTTGTATTGTGATGGTTTTTATTAACTAAAAATAATAAACAACAATAACTATGAACTATATGCATGTAGAAACTGTTGGATATTTTTAAGGCGTATTTGGATGTAGAAAAAGGTTTAGTTAAAGGAGAAATGGGCAAAGTTGTGGATTTTGTTAATTATCAAAATAAAGATGGCATTGAATTCTTAAAGATTACATTTGATCAGATTGAAGAAGTTAAAGAAATTGGTTGTTGTTCTGTTAGTTTTTTGCTTGTTAAAGATTTATATGTCCGTAGAAAACAGTTTTCAGTTTCTCTGGCATATGCAGTCACTATTCATAAATCACAAGGTTTAAGTTTTGACAGTGCTTTGGTGAACATTGGAAATACTGTGTTTAAAGAGGGAATGGCATATGTTGCTTTTTCCAGAGTCAGAACATTATCTGTTTTGCTTTTTATTGATTTTGATGATACAAAGGGGACTGCAGATGCCAACGGTGTCAAAAAGTACAATAGGTTAAGAAGAACATATGCTCCTAATTTAGGTCAATATCCTGTATTTGAAAAGCGTATGGTTGGTCGAAAAAGAAGGTATGAAAATATCTGTACTGAAGGTGTAGAAAAGGGTAAAAAATAAGATAATGTTGCGATTGCAAGCAAAACGAAAAAGGACACTGTTGAAAAGATTGTTGGTTATCAGTTTGAAAATAGTTCTGTTGTCAACTGCTATGCTAATGTAGTGGTCAATGTTTTTTTTCTTGAAGGTTTGCAGCAGCAAATTATGGAGAACGGGGAAAAAAGATTTTGTTCCTTGTTGCATTCTGGTCATGAAAAATTGAGTACTGATAAAAGTAAAATTCAAAGCTTTTCTGATGTTCGTAATCTTTTGGATATATGTTCTGGTTCTACACAATTTACACAAAATATCCAACAAGATGCTCACAAATTTTTAATGTATATGCTCACTGTATTGGAAAATAAAGGTGTAGACATAGAGAATATTTTTGGCCTTTGTTATAAATGGGAACATCAATGTGAAAATTGCATGTATACATGTAGCACTAATGTAGATACTGAAAGATTTCTATATTTGACATTACCGGACTGCAAATCAGTGTCTTTCAGTAAATTAGTTAAAGCTGCAAATCAAAGTATGGAGTGTAGCCAATGCAAATCAGAAATGTTATCAACATTATTTATACGAAGATATGGAAAATATATCATTTTAATGATGCAACGTTGTACAGCTGGCAGAAGAAAATTGGACACTTTATTAAAACATTTTGTAGCAAGTCAACTCTCAATATCAGGAAGGACTTTTGTAGCAGTCGCAATAATTTTCCACAATGGTCCTTCAACAACATCTGGACATTACACTGACTATCTAAAAAATGAGAAAGGCTGGAGTCTTTGTAATGATGCTGAGTTGGTTTTCAAACAATGTTTGCCTTTCGAATTACCAAATTCCTAACTAATATTTTTAAAGCCAAAGTTTTAGGAAGATAACTTAGCCTCTGAGGAAACTATTGTTATCATTTAATAGGACTACGATTGGACAATTTACATAAAAATGACTGCAGAAATACAATTTAGCCTCAAGGAAAGGTATTTCTTTGAATTATGGACTTTTTGTTGCACATTGTCTCGGTGTATAATTTTAACTGACATTATTTATAGTGTTTATAAATTTAAGTTATTACATTTTCTTAGCAGTAATTATTTTATATATGTGTGATTTGTATTATCTAGTATCTTACTATAGATGGATTTTTTTTAAACAATCTAATTGATTTGGGTTTTTTTGCCCGCTGTTATGTGATGAGTAGGATTGAAATCACTATTTCCAGTGAAATTCAATATGTTCTGAGAACAGCAAAAAAAGCAAAGAAATTACTTTGTAAAATGTTGAAATTATTCTGTGCTATTAAAAATGTATTATTACATGTTATAATTTATTTTTCTTTTCTTTAACAGATATTAAATTTAAGATATGGAATTTACCACAATTTAAATGATAAAAAACAATTGAATAAAATGTGTAGCATTTTTTAGGTGTATTACTCTTGAGGTAGGTTTTAGTAAGTCTTAAATTGCACAATGGACTGTGTTTCCACACAGTTGAAGAAAAGGAAGATGGATGGACTAGATTTGTGCCAGAAAATTCCAATGCAGACAGGTATGAAATAGTAGACAGCTTCAGAACACCTGTCTACAAGATACAAGGTATAGTAGAGAATAGACTGATATGGTTGTTTTGCAGGTCTTGTAATTTCAGAAGTAAAAGAAATGAAACTCTTTAACTTAAACCACATCACTGAGTGTTTTTGCACATCCCTTTCCTTCAGTAATATATAAACATGTCCTATCAGTTCCCTAAAACGTAAGTAGTTGTAAATGTATCTTGTTCTCTGTTATCAGTACAGAAATGTACCCCTATAATAATAATTGGCCTAGCCATTAACTCTCTTTCTTATTTACAAAGAGAGAAAAAGGCATTCTGTATACCTTTTCTTTTCCATGTAAATATAATCTCATCATACACAGCACTTCGGGTTGAAAAGATGTTCTGTAGAATTAGCTGTGCATGTTTGCACAGAACACTCATAGAACAAGATACATATCCAGATTTATCATAAATATGGACATGTTTGTGAATGCTGCACCATCCTCCTATTGGTGTAGCAACGCAAAATGAGGATTTTTTTTTCGGTTCTCCTCATTTTTACACTTTCAGTATATGCTACAATGCACAGCATATATTGAAGGAGAAAAATGTCTTTACTGATTGTTTTTGTGCAGGAAGGTGTCCCTTCTTGCACAAAACAATCTCGGCATGACACGGACATCCTTGCACCTTGGTGCAAGGGTGCCTGTGTCACCACATGGCTGCAGTTTAAGCAGCTGTGCAGAGTGAAGCATAGACCTGCAAAATATTTAAATACATATGTTGTATCCCTGTGCTTTGGAAGTACCACAGCATACTGTAGTTAAACAGATTACAGTGTCATGCTACAGCACTTCCTTATAATTCTGCACTTATGCATTCACCACACATCACAAATGTATTTTTACAGTCAATTATGCACTACACATACATTCATCTAAACTTTCACACACTAGCATAGTAGTTTAGCTCTTTCTTTAACCAGAGTAGTCACTTCTGAAAATAACTTTTTTTTTTCTTTTTGTTGTTTTGTATGTTTGTTTGATTTTTTGAACGATTTTGTATTCTTTTTAAACAGGGGAAAAATGTTAACTGGGAAAACAGAACTAAAAACTGGGAGGAGAGGTAAAAAGAAAATTATCAATGGTGATTGTCAATGGCTCGACACAACAGATCCACTGACTGCTCCCCATATGCACTGAGCCATTTGCATTTTATGCAATTCATCCAGACTTTCCCTAATTAGGGACGGATGTCTGGAGGCGATGATGAGCTTGATGGTGTTGCTCCACTTGTGCTATGCACTGCCGATGGATCAGGAGGAGTCTCCCTTAGTCTTCTTAATTCCTCCCTGACAAAGTTCACAGGATGTTTTGTTTGCAAGTGCTTCCGCATACTTGCAGTACCACATGATTATTTTTTTGTGGGGTCTCCCCTCGAAAGCACTATCTTGCGGCAAGTCACTTTAGTCGCATTTACCTTCTTCAACCCTGGAGGAATTGTGAAATATTTCCAGACAATACTTGTGTATCTTTCTTTAGGGGGAGGTTCTGGAACAAATTCCTGTTCTGAAGAGTGGTCTGAATCAGAAGAAGGTGGTAGATTTTCAGCCATACTTAAATCAGGTCAATCTCTTCTCCAATAAGGAAGGAACAGCAGATCTTCTTAGCAGGTCTTTCCCTAAGAAAAGTTCTAAGAAGAGTGATTGAAATGGGTGGGATCCTTCAATAGTTTCAATAGGAAGGCTAATGAACCAAACAAATCTCTTTTTTTAGGTCACATGGGGTGCGCGTTGGATGCACGCACTCAGCGCGCTCCCTGCTCGCACCGTGCTCGCACCCAGCACGACTTCGCGAAATTTAATTAAAAAGTGATGTACTTTTTAAGAAAGTTAAAGAATATTATTTTTATAATAACCTCAGATAATGTATTGTCTTAATATTTATATTAAATATATATATATATCTTTTTGAACATTAACATTTTTGCAGGAGTCGCGCAACCACCGCATCCGATATGCATATGACGTCACGCGCTACCGCGCGTTCGTCACGTCGCGTAATACGTATATCTTGCGTGCGCGACTCCTAGAAAAAGGAAAAAAAAGATAAAAATAATTTAAGTATATTATAAACAATATAAAATAATAAATAATATCTTTTTTTATTTAAAAACTTATGTAAAAAAAATGTGGAATGTAATTTTTAAAAATAACATATCTAAAAATAAAAAGATACAAAAATGTAGTTAAAAACTATTTAAAAAACCACAATAAATATATTTAAAAATGATCATTTAAAAAACCTTTGAAATCAGTGATGTCATCACTGATGTCACTGACCATGTCATGAATGAGGTAATATGTGACATCATCAGCAGTGGATTGCAGGTGCACGAGTTATAGTTAGGACAACTAACTATAACGGTGGAATTTCAATGGTTTAATACGAGTGAAATGTCTAGCTAACTATAACACCCTTAAAACCTATGTTTTTTTTCAAGTGAATATTTATATATATATATATATTCAATGTCATGAGTGATGTCACTGACCATGTCATGAGTGATGTAATATGTGACGTCATCAGCAGTGCATTGCAGGCGCGCAAGTTATAGTGAGTCCAACTAACTATAACGTTTGAATTTCAATGGTTTTATGTCAGTAAAATTTCCATCTAACTATAACTGGTGTGAAACCTATGGTTTTTTCAGTGAATTTAATAGGTGTTTTAAATGCTAATTCCTAACTATAACTGGTGTGAAACCTATGGTTTTTTCAGTGAATTTTATAGGTTTTTTAAATGCTAATTCCTTTCTATATCGAGTTTCTAACCTATGTTTTTTTTTACAATTTGCTGTTTTGTGTAAGTATTAATTTTTAAGTTTTTATTTTTTTTCTTTTATCATTTTTTCCTGGGGCGCTCTGGGTGCGCGCTCCGGTAAGCTCTCCGGTAAGCTCTCCGGAAAGCGCACCCAGAGCGCTACTTTCGTTCGTGAAAAAAATATGAATGAAAAGTTAATAAAAACGCAAAACATTTCGTACCATACAAATAAAAGCAGTTTTTTTTGATAAGGAAATGAAAATGATTTAGCATTTCCGTAAAACTATGATGACGTCACTTCGGCACGCAAGGTAAGCGCCCCCGGAAGCGCCTACGTTCGCACCGCGTGTGCGCCCCCGGAAGCACCTACGTTCGCGCCACGTATGCGCTTTGGAAGCGCCTACGTTCGCGCCGCGTATGCGCCCCGGAAGCGCTCCAGGTGTGCGCAGCATCAGCGCGTCAAGTCATGTGACCTTAAAATAACACTTTTCATTGGTTGCTAACAGTTTTTTTTTACAAAGAATGAAATCCCCACCCATTTCCTTCACTTCTTCTTTCACTTTTGTGACTGCAAGACCTGCCTTTTTGCTCCTGGATCTTTCTTGGTTTACCATGGCTGCAGAGAATCCAGCAGTGATGAAGAACCTGAATTCATCAATGAAGAGCCTCCTCAACGAAAGGTGAAGGAACATTTTATTTGGAAATTTTTTTAAATACCACCTAACCAAAAAAAGGTGAATACTCCAAAAGTGGAGTGCAGGATCTGCAAAGAAGTCCTGTCACGGGGTAACCCCTTAAAAAAATACTCATTTGGAAACTTCACGATGATCCGGCATGTGGAGAGGAAGCACCCCCAGAATTTTGCCCGGGAAAGTGTCAGGGCTCTGGCACAAGAGGTTCCCAGTGGTGGGGCCTCTACATCCACCGGAGGAGCAACTACTTCTGGGAGAGGGCAATCGCAGGAGCTCGTGCCAAATATTCAACTCTTTTAACCATGGTGCCCTCAGATGCAGATACTGCAATCAACTCCTTACCTTTGGGGAACAAAGTGTACAGCTCATGGTTCGAGCATTGGAAAACCATTGCTGCCCTTTACACCCCTAATTTTTTTTGTTCTTTTTGCTCCTGTTGAGCAGTTTCCATTCCCTGTTTTTGTTCCTGTTTTGAAAAAAGAAGAAAACAAAAAGTTATTTACAGAACTACCTCCAATTCTCATCAAAGAGCTATATTCTTTAAAAAATGAAAAAGAGTAAGGGAAATGGAGTGCATTGATAATGATGATAATGAGTAAGAAAGAACAGAAAGGTATGAGAGGAGAAAGGAAGTGAAGTAGGGGGACTGAAAGAAGGTGAATGTTGGGAAGAAAAGTAAGAAGAAGAAGAGTGAATATAGGGAATGTTGATATTCAAAGAAAATGTTGAAAAGGAACGGGGGTGTGGAAGGGTAAGAAAAGATACATTGCTGGAGTTGAAGTCTGAAGGCCTCATTTATGAAGCCATGCGTCACCTTAACACCACCAGAGCGTCACTTTTTGTGACGCATCAGTCCAGTAAAAAATGCACCTTATTTATTCATATTTACAAAGTGGCGCATCTAGGTAGATGCGTCACTTTGTAAGCCCCTGCGCCACATTATTCCTACGTCAGGTGTAATGTATGCAAAAGGGACTTATTGACGCAAGAAAGGGTCATCTGAGATATCACTGCGTCACTTTTATGACGCTGTTGCGCCCAAATCTTACGCCTGTTTCACAGCAGGCGTGCAGGCCCTTTCACATGGGGCTTGGCCCCATGTGAAAGGATACATTGCTGGAGTTGCTTCATTTTTGTGACACACTCCAGCAATGCTTCACTTTTGCGCTTACAGATATGTCTGAAATACTAACTTATCTAAAAGAACTTCCAACATAATACGTCATAAATTTAATATGACGCATGAGTGGAAGACTGAAGGACTCATTTATGAGGCCATGCGTCACTTTAACGCCACCGATGCGTTACTTTTTGTGACGCACCAGTGCTGTAAAAAATGCACCTTATTCAGTCATATTTACAAAGTGACACATCTAGGTAGTTGCATCACTTTGTAAGCCCCTGCGCCACATTATTCCTATGTCAGGTGTAATGTATGCAAAAGGGACGTATTGACGCAAGAAAGGGTCGTAGAGGTGACACAGTGAATAAACTGGAGGCCTCATTTCTGAAAAGTGACGCATCGCTGCGTGAAAACAGCGATGCATCACTTTTCTGTGCGCACCCCTTACGAAATTCCAGATGTATCATATTTAATGTATGACGAATCATGTCGCAAGGAGTTACAGATACGTCAGTATTTCTGACGTATCTGTAAACACAAAAGTGACGCATTGCTGGAGTGCGTCACAAAAGTGACGCAACTCCAGGATTGCGTCCTTTCACATGGGGAAAGCACCATGTGAAAGGTCTTGTGTCAGTCTTACACCTGCTGTGAGGCAGGCGCAAGATTTTGATGCAACAGCATCCTAAAAGTGACGCAGGGAAATCTCATAGATTTCACTGCGTCACTATTACGAAGCTTTTTGCGGGGAACGCCCCCTCTGCATACATTATACCTGACGTAGGTATAATGTGGCGCAGGGTTTTAAAAAGTGACCCATCTACCTAGATGCGTCACTTTTTAAATATAGCGCAACGAGGGGCATTTTTTTACACCGCACTGCTGGTGCATCACAAAAAGTGACACACAGGCGGCGAAAAACTGTCGCAAGGCCTTCATAAATAAGGAAAGTAAAAGTTTCCCTTTTCGCGGAGATCACAGGAAGCACGGAGGAATGCGGATCAGGAGTGGACCAGTTGAGGCAATTATACGAAATCGGTAATTTACAACTTCACAGCCCTAACTGTCCACTCCATGAAGACGCCTAAATTTTGCTAATAAGATAACATCGAACACGGACAGAAAACGGGACCACATAAGGGTCAGCAGTATTGTGACAATCAGAGGGCGGCAACACCTTAATAAACAACGATTTATTTAGCAGACTTTGATCCATCACATTTGTGCCAACGTACAACAAAGTGGCCCACGAGGAACTGGTATAAATAGACCACATCAAAAACTCAGACCAGTTTTTAGAGTCCCTGATGAGGATGTTCAATATTGAGAAGAACTCTACACTAATCATGAGATAAAGGAGTTCTTAAACTACAAGGCAACCAACCAGTGCCGCTGATCAAGAGGGAGACATATATATAAAAAATAGTCTTGAAAAAGATAGCACAAATTTGAAACACAAGCCATCGAAACGCGTCGACGCCACATAAATTGCTCAATTGGGTAACCGTGCCAAACCTGCAGGTCGCAAGATTTGAAAGCGCCCAGGATTGGTGCTTTGAGATTACAATACTCGATGTGCTAAATTTCAATAACAAATGATACTGTCCCTCCTTCTGTCTCTCCCCTGTGTTGTGTTTTTTATTGATGAATTCAAGGGCATTGTTTATTATATTTGTATAGTCAGTATCTTACGTTGACAAATCTTGTGTGAAGTAGAATTGTATATTTTATATATGCTTTTATTGTGTGATTTTTTTATGCTTTTAACAAAACAATAAATTTGAAATAAGTTTTTTACATATATGTTTTTGTTATATTTGTTCAGTATAAATGTCCAATATTAAAATGTGGGCTTGATTAGTCAAAAAACCTACCAAGGGAAACTTTTACTTTACTGTTGACAAGTACCCTATTGCCCTGGTTGCGGGGGTCTCTCTCTAAATAAATAAGGCCCTGGATTTTCCCGGTGCGCTTCCCGGTGCGCGTACCGTGCGCTCCCCCCGCGAAAATCGAAAAAAAAAAAATTGAGCCCTTTAATGGCCCCCACATCAAACCTAGAGGGTCAGGGGGGTCTACCCTGCCCCCTTATGGTCAATTCCCCCCTTTGTTTTTGTCACCTCTTGTGTCTCGATTTTACCGAGACACAAGATGGCGGCCTCTCCGGACTGTTTCGAATGTTTACAGACACCCGAGAGCCAATCAGCTTTCTGCGCGCAAGTCGCGTGGCGCGCCCGGTGCGCTCCCAGGTGCGCGTACCGGGGCGCGCCTATAGATATATACATTTTTGAACCTAAATTACTCAAAATCCACTGGAGCACATATCTTGAGACATAGCAAAGGCACATCGGGCTACCAGTCCCTACAATTTTGCCAAATTTGGTTGAAATCCATTCAGCCGTTCGGGCTAAAAGTGAAATCGACCGCCCTATGGAAATTAACATGGGGAAAACGTGTTTTGGGACCCCCCTTTTATCTCGGCCCCCGCTTGACAAATCCCCCCCAAACTTTCAGGGAAGGACCGGAACGCCGCAAGGCCATTTTGAGGTAATTGTCAGTCAGATTCGTCAACCGGCGCCAAAGTTATTCCAAATAGAATTTTGAGATTTAACATTGAAAAAAATCCTAACTATAACTACCCACTGGCGACCGCCAGTAGGTAATATATATATATATATATATATATATATATATTCTCCCCACCACCGCTGGTTACGGGAGGAGCTGGCACGGGCGGTCCCGTTGCAGCCACCAGCTGGCTGAATAAATTCGCTTCCAAAGACACCATCAATAATGGTGAAAAACGGGACACCCAGAGCTGCAGTGTTCAAAAGGATTTATTCGGCAGTTGAGAAAAGTTTCACGACGCGTTTCGCCATTACGGCTTGGTCACGCTCGTCATGTGGCTACCATTGCCGATATTTAAGCAACACCCACTTGTGCTCATATTTACATCACATGGAAAAGCATGATACGGTGGCGGCCATCTTATAGTGTCAAATCAGTCATTTACATCATGATGATAAATGCTTTGTTTGCCATTACACGGACCAAATTAATATCATATGATCCCAAACATATATATACATATATTTACACAATATGTCTGCCCAATATACATTTTGTGAATTGCAGCCACCAAATTACAGTTTAGACATTTTGTCCGTCCAATATCGGCAAACACTGTGAACAGTACACTGTTAAGGCAAACCTGCAGTTGTTAATACTATAAGATAAGATGTCTTCGTGTTTAGACAACAAATGTTACTGTCACATTTTGTCTACTGCCGTTCAGAACAACAGCGACTGTTTCGTTGTCATGACAGCCCTGTGTTAGTGTTAGATACATTGGTGTTATTATCTTCTACTTCAATGACGCCCCAGTGGGCAATCGTGTTGCTACGATGTTGCAGTTATATTGCCCCAGTGGGCAAGCAAAAATGTCCATTTCTCATTTATAGCTCATAATTCAACAAGTTCAGTGCAGTAAATCAAATAAGTGCAATGTCTCTTTGGTAAATGTCAGTGCCCATTATTGCCGTTATTCATGTTGTGCCGCCACCATGTGATGCCTCCAAACCTGTGGATAAAATAAATTATAATAAAGTTTTAAAATCCAGATAACCGCGGAGAACAGTTCATAACTTTATCTTATTCATATAAGTGGATTGCCAGTTCTTCCGTCACGTTTAGACCTTTTGGGGTTAAACATTCAAAGTCCACAATATACTTGGACTCAAGTTTCCTGAGGGATAGTTCTTGATTACCTCCTCTTATTCCCAAGTCCACACTGTCAATGACAACCAATTGCACCAATTGTTCATTTTGCATATGCATCTCTGAGAAATGTCTGGCAATAGGGTAGAGTTTGTTGTTATTACGTATTGCTCGCAAATGTTCCAATACCCTCTTTTTGGCAGTGTGTTTTGTGCTGCCAACATACCATTTGTTGCATGGACAGATGAGAATGTATATGCTGTATGGTGTATTGCATGTCAGAATAAGTGGTGATAAATCTCACAGTACTACTAGCAATGACAGTGATACTGTGAGATTTATCACCACTTATTCTGAACAGGCCCACAACATACGCAAGGTCCTTCATAAACACTGGCATGTCCTCAAGACAGATGCACACTTGGCAAAACACATCTCTGACAATCCTCAAATAACCTTTAGAAAAGGGAAATCACTGAGAGATGAACTTAGCCCCAATTATATAACTGCTGAGATGGATTCCAACAGAGGTGAAGGGGGCTTCAGGTGCTGCCGTAAGTGTAAGGCATGTAAGTTTAGCAAGAATTGCAGTACATTAAATGTCCCTAATAGCAAAAAAGTGTTTACTATTCGTAAACGACTCACATGCAATACACCATACAGCATATACATTCTCATCTGTCCATGCAACAAATGGTATGTTGGCAGCACAAAACACACTGCCAAAAAGAGGGTATTGGAACATTTGCGAGCAATACGTAATAACAACAAACTCTACCCTATTGCCAGACATTTCTCAGAGATGCATATGCAAAATGAACAATTGGTGCAATTGGTTGTCATTGACAGTGTGGACTTGGGAATAAGAGGAGGTAATCAAGAACTATCCCTCAGGAAACTTGAGTCCAAGTATATTGTGGACTTTGAATGTTTAACCCCAAAAGGTCTAAACGTGACGGAAGAACTGGCAATCCACTTATATGAATAAGATAAAGTTATGAACTGTTCTCCGCGGTTATCTGGATTTTAAAACTTTATTATAATTTATTTTATCCACAGGTTTGGAGGCATCACATGGTGGCGGCACAACATGAATAACGGCAATAATGGGCACTGACATTTACCAAAGAGACATTGCACTTATTTGATTTACTGCACTGAACTTGTTGAATTATGAGCTATAAATGAGAAATGGACATTTTTGCTTGCCCACTGGGGCAATATAACTGCAACATCGTAGCAACACGATTGCCCACTGGGGCGTCATTGAAGTAGAAGATAATAACACCAATGTATCTAACACTAACACAGGGCTGTCATGACAACGAAACAGTCGCTGTTGTTCTGAACGGCAGTAGACAAAATGTGACAGTAACATTTGTTGTCTAAACACGAAGACATCTTATCTTATAGTATTAACAACTGCAGGTTTGCCTTAACAGTGTACTGTTCACAGTGTTTGCCGATATTGGACGGACAAAATGTCTAAACTGTAATTTGGTGGCTGCAATTCACAAAATGTATATTGGGCAGACATATTGTGTAAATATATGTATATATATGTTTGGGATCATATGATATTAATTTGGTCCGTGTAATGGCAAACAAAGCATTTATCATCATGATGTAAATGACTGATTTGACACTATAAGATGGCCGCCACCGTATCATGCTTTTCCATGTGATGTAAATATGAGCACAAGTGGGTGTTGCTTAAATATCGGCAATGGTAGCCACATGACGAGCGTGACCAAGCCGTAATGGCGAAACGCGTCGTGAAACTTTTCTCAACTGCCGAATAAATCCTTTTGAACACTGCAGCTCTGGGTGTCCCGTTTTTCACCATTATTGATGGTGTCTTTGGAAGCGAATATATATATATATATATATATATATATATATATATATTACCTACTGGCGATAGCCAGTAGGTATATATAGTTAGGATTTTTTCTCTATGGAACTTTTGAAAATTCTATGTCTAATAACTTTGGCGTTTGTGGACGGAATTGGCTGAAATTTTCAGGAAAATGGCACATTTTGTTTCTGAGCAGCCCCTGAAAATTTGGGGGGGGGTCGTCAAGGGGGGCTGAGAAAAAAGGGGGGTCCCAAAACGCGTTTTTCCCATTCATTTTTCTATAGGGCGGTTGGCTTCACTTTTAGCTCGAACGGCTGAATGGATTTGCACGAAACTTGGCAAAATTGTAGGGACTGTTAGCCCGATGTGCCTTTGCTAGGTCTCAATATATGTGCTTCAGTGGATTTTGAGAAATTAACGTTTAAAACAAGATATATATCTGTAACAGCGCTCCGGGCAGCGCTCCGGTTCGCGTACTTTTCGCGTAACGGAACTTTGCGATGCGAAGCTGATTGGCTCTCCAGTGTCTGTCAACATTCTAAACAGTCCGGAGCGGCCGCCATCTTGTCTCTCGGTAGGATCGAGAGACAAGAGGAGGCCAAAACAAAGGGGGAAATGAAGGAAAGGGGGCAAGGTAGACCCCTTCTGACCCCCTAGGATTGATGAGGGGGATATTATAGAGCCACACGGGCCCAAAAAAAAAAAAAAAAAAAATCCGATTTTTTTCGCCGTAGAGACGCGTCTTGGTACGCAAACCGGGCAGCTAACCGGGAAGCTAACCGGCAGTGTAACGGGAGTCTGAGGAGTAGCTGATTGGCTGTCAACATTGTAAACAGTCCGGAGCGGCCGCCATCTTGTCTCTCGGTAGGATCGAGAGACAAGAGGAGGCCAAAACAAAGGGGGAAATGAAGGAAAGAGGGCAAGGTAGACCCCTTCTGACCCCCTAGGATTGATGAGGGGGATATTATAAAGCCACGCGGGGCCAAAAAAAAAAAATCCGATTTTTTCGCTGTAGAGACGCGTCTTGGTACGCGAACCGGGCAGCTAACCGGGCAGCTAACCGGCAGCGTAACGGGAGTCCGACATATTGTGTTTTTTGAACGTTTGTGATATGTGCACGTGTGGATTTTGTCTAATTAAGGTTAAAAAAATATATATATATCTTTAAGCGTGTTCTGGCGCACTTACGTTTTGGGTTTGGTTTGCGCTGAAGAGACGATACGTCACGGTTATGCGATGCATCATGAGGCGTCTCACGGGCTACGTGATATGTCACTTAATAAAGAATATATTTTACAGCTATAGATATTAGCTTTTAAAAAACCAATGAAATTCACAGAAAAAACCATAGGTTATAGACCATATATAGTTAGGAATTTGCATTTCCAAAACCTTGAAAATTCACTGAAAAAACCATAGGTTATAGACCATATATAGTTAGGGATTAGCATTTACAAAACCTTATTTTATTTGCACAAAACCATTGAAATTCCATATATAGTTAGTTGCACTAACTATATATCGCGGACCCGCAATCCACTGCTAATGATGTCGCATATTACATCATTCATGACATGGTCAGTGACATCACTGATGACATCTCAAATGACATCACTGATGACATCACTGATGACATCTCAAATGACATCACTGATGACATCCCTGACATCTCATTTGACTGATTACATCACTGATGATATCATTTATGTGATAATACATCTTCAGACTCTAATATAACCTTAGATACACTCAGTGTAAACAGGCACTCACAGACTGTCACACATCCATGGAGTTACTCACACACCTAGTCAGTCATGCAAAGAATCAATCACATCTCCATTTCCTCAACTATACAGTTATACACACCTTACTTATTCAAACATATACTAACACATATTTACTCTCTTATACAATCCTTGATACAAGTTCACAATGATTCATACAGCCACTCTCACATTCACTGGCTCTTATGTTCAGTTATTTATATATGTCAACTCTCACGTGGAGTGTGTTTTACATATGTACTTACTTTGACATGTAGCACTGAGATATCCATTCACTCACCAATATACTCATGCACACAGTCAACTGTCCATACAGCTGTTTCTACATGCACTTTTGAACCCATACACCTAGGGAATCAACTGCTCACACATCTATGCACAGAGTTAAACACCTCCCAGCCACCCACACACATACTCAGTCTCCCATACAAATACTTGGGCAACCATTCAATAACCCATATAGTTACTGATATAGCTACTGATTTAAACATGCAGCAGTTTACAGAACAACATAAATAATGATTGCCAAATTAAGACCCATGCACTCAGTGAGACACATTTAATCATTCTCTCATACAGTCAGTCATGCACCTACTAAATCCTTTATCCAGACACTTATACATCCACTCATTCTTCAATATGTAAGACATATTTTAACTTTACAGAAACATACAGTCACTGGGTGTTGTCATCAGTGATGTTATCAGTGATGTCATCAGTGATGTCATTTGAGATGTCATCAGTGATGTCATCAGTGATGTCACTGACCATGTCATGAATGATGTAATATGCGACATCATTAGCAGTGGATTGCGGGTCCGCGATATATAGTTAGTGCAACTAACTATATATGGAATTTCAATGGTTTTGTGCAAATAAAATAAGGTTTTGTAAATGCTAATCCCTAACTATATATGGTCTATAACCTATGGTTTTTTCAGTGAATATATATATATATATATATATATATATATATATATATATATATATATATATATATATATATATATATATATATATATATATATATATCGAGAAATCTTCAGACCTCCACACAAGCGGCGAAAGAAGAGGCGGACCCCACGATATCCAGGCAGGTTATCTTTATTCACGAGCCTTCAAAATGTAACGTTTCGAGTACTAGCGTACTCTTGTTCACACACCACATTCATGTTTGGAATTTTCTTTTATATTGTTGGTCCTGACCCCACCTATGGGCCACACCTACCACACGTGCATCACATGGTCCAGCCAATGGCCTGGATTCAACAATTTAAAGCAACAGTGCGTCGCTGTGTACATATTTAAAATCACAGATGTTAGATAAAGTCGCACTAAAAGCATTTAAAATCAAATAGCGAGAAATAATGCCTCTAATGTTAGTTTCATCATAATCATCACCAATGCATGGGAATTGATATATATTGCTGTACAAATACATTAAAAGAATATTTATCTTTGCTGCACAAATGCATGAAAATTGTCCATAGACTGAATTTTAAATGATATGCTTAAATGCATAACTCATGTCTTCATCAGCTGAAGTAAAAAAAAATAGAACAATCAAGAATATACAAGTATAATGGCATTATAAATAGATTTAAATGCTGGGCCTAACTACAGTACTGTTGAAACCTGATCCAGAGCTCAACTAGAGCTTGTGAAAAATAAGGGGGACATGCCACCAAAATGCACCTCAGTGTACAACCGTGATATTGAGCTACAGTCCTATATATTTATTTAAAATTTATACATAATAAATTTCATATTTCATAAATATTAAGACCTATTTACAAAAAATATATATGCAAAAGTGAAAAAAGTGCTCAAATGTATTCACAGTGTAAATAAACCAATTAAAAAAAAAATGTAACCAATGATTATTTAAAAGACTGCATTGTTGAAAAACATAAACAACCAATCTAAAAACAGTAGTAGGACTGCAGGTCACCAAAATTGAGTACATTATTATATATTTCATCATATGTACTTCAATATACTGTACACTATGAATGGTTGCTGGAACCTCCATTAATGAGTTTTAATGGCCTGACTGCAGCGTGTATGTGATTAATCAACAGTTTTACAAAAAATTGTGCAGATCCTCCGTCGCATTCAACCCATTGGGTTGTTTGCTATCGAGCTTAATGATGTAACGCATTTCCATTCGGCGTAGTAGTTTGTCGCGGTCGCCACCGCGTCTAAGTGGGGCAACAGCGTCAATTACATAATATGTAAGACAAGACAGGTCCCTGTTATGTCTGATGTTAAAATGACGTGCCACTGGATAAGCCCCGTCGTGGTTGACAATGGCACGAAGGTGCTGCAGTATCCTGACATGCACCTGAGCACCGGTACTGCCCACATAGCGCAGACCGCAGGTGCATGTCAGGACATAAACTGCAAACTCCGTTCGGCAGTTGTAATTGCCACGAATACGTATTTCTGTATTGGAAAATGGAGTGCTGTAATGGGTGATGTTCTGCCCAAATTTACAAGCTCGACATGAGAAACATTTATGGAAGCCTCTGCCTCCAAACCATTGATTGGCCCTAGGAAGTTCAGGGCTGGATTTGACCAGCTTGCTGTGCATACTGAATGCACGCCTGAATGTAACCACTGGTCTGTCCGGAGTCATGTCACGTAGAACACCATCAGTCTTAAGTACTGCCCAGTGTTTATTGACAATAGATTTAATTTGGCGGTGTTGCCTACTATAAGTTGTTATTAATCTGGTAGTGTCTGCACTGGCATTAACGTCAAGAGGTTTGGGTGCTAGCAAAGAGACTCTTGACCTTTCTCTGCTCTTTTCTAGTGCGTTGGATAGGCAGCTTTTACTATACCCCCTTGCCTGGAGTCTTGCCATCATCGCAGCTGCACCTTCCTCAAACTTCTCCTGTGTGTTGCAAATTCTTTTTAAACGCAACAGTTCACCCAGAGGAATGCTTGTTATGACGTGTTTGGGGTGATCACTGCTGGCATGTAAAATACTGTTGCCAGCAGTGGGTTTCCTGTGTAGAGTTGTACCAATCATAGCACCATTAATATTGATGCAGACATCAAGGAATTCAGCAGATGTAGTGCTGATATTAGATGTGAAGAATAAATTAGAATGGTTGGTATTAAGAGCATTAACAAAGAGTTGTGCACTGTTTGTATCACCCTCCCATACACAGAAAACATTGTCAATAAAACGCATCCAGTGCTTAATGTGCTCAAAACTAGGAATGCCAATCAGATCCCGCTCCTCCCACAGCCCCACGTGCAAGCACGCGTAGCTGGGGGAGAAGCAGGATCCCATGGCGACACCGCGTAACTGTCTTCAAATGTCTTTACCAAACAAAAAATAATTGTTGTTGAGGCACCATTGCACCAAGTCACATATCATTTTGTTATGACTGTAATATGCACAAGATTTACGTCCCAGGAAATGTCTGATCGCCTCTATACCTTGCGTAAGTTCAATGCAAGTGTACAGTGACTCAATATCTAGAGTGATAATACACCAATTTTCTTACCACTGTATGGACTCTAGCTTAGTCAAAAAGTCCCCTGTATCTTTTATGTAGCTTGGCAACATTTGGACATGCTCCTGTAAATAAAAATCAATGTACCGTGAAATGTTCTCACCCATACTTTTGATCACCGAGATGATGGGTCTCCCCAGTGTAGGATATTTCATTTTATGCACCTTGGGAATGAGATACAAATGTGGCATGACTGGATGTTCCACCAAAAGAAAAGCACATTCAGTAGCTGAAATCAAATTATTTCTTTTGTAAGATAACAGCATTTTTTTAACGTTGTCTTTAGCGTGCTTGTATTGAACGCCGTTGCTTTTCACATAACAACTGGCGTTTTCTAATTGTCTCATTGCTTCTTTGATATATTGGTCCTTTTGCCACAAAACAATGTTTCCTCCTTTGTCGGAAGAATTCACGATTACTTCTTAATTTTTTGATAATCTGGCCATCAAATTGTTATATTGTTTGGTTTGAAGACTGGACATATTTTTTTTGCTGTAGATTTGTCTGTTGAGTTTTTTCAGATCTTCGATGATGCAGTCATGGTAAATGTCCACTGCATCTTTTGGCATGACAGGGACAAATTTACTTTTAGGCTCCCTTTTGTAGAATGTCGATCGCTCGCAGTTCGCACTGCGTGTCAGGAATATCCGTATTAGAAATTGGTGGGACTGCTCCGCTGTTCAGATTGCAAAGCGTTATGAGTGTTCTGACATCACTGGCCGGAACCAGTGGGGATACATCGATTGGATTGGCTTCCCCAGTGGCTAGTGATGGGTTCACATTGGACTTCGATTTGATGGCATAGAATTTCTTGAGTTTTAATTTTCGAATATATAAGAAGACATCAGCTCTGGTGTTGGTATAATCAAAAGAGCTTTCGGGGCAAAAATTAAGACCCAGCATGAGTATTTGTGGCTCAGCTTGTCTTGAAAACACGGACACGGACCCAAATTTTGTGCAAGGTGGTTTATTCGGTGTTAGTGCTCCCAGCCATCATGACGCGTTTCACGCTACACAGAGCGCTTGATCACATGACGATATATATATATCTAAGTAGTGTCTATAAATTCTATTGAGAAGTCAGCCAGGCTAAGTATGTCAATAAAGTATAATCATCCTGCTCCTTGGAGAGAGATTGGTTTGAAATAAATATGGAGGAGGCACACAGGTAAGTCCAATAACGTATTTATTTTCGGTTCTTCGTCAGGACGTGGAGCCCAGCCTACTGTCCGCATCAACTGTCTCTCCAAGAATGACACGTCCCTGGAGAATCTCAAGAGAGCATTCGACAGCAAACACTCCATCCCCACTTTAAACATATCCCCTTTTGGTATAACAAAAAAAGAAATAATTCATACAATAATGTACATAACAACAATGCTGAAATAGAGATGAGAAAAGAACATAACACTAACCACGAGCCGAAGGCTAAGCAGAAAAACAAATAAAGCATAAATAACAAAATCAAAAAATCAATGAGGTACCAAGCATAACCTACAAGTCATAACAAAATATATAGACTCTTCAGGTACATGACAAAACTTAAAATACAAGGCATAGCTTTCAAGTCCTAACAAAATATTTAAATCTTTCTGGTACATGGTGTAACCTTGGTTGTCTAAAAACAGAAGAGCTAAGACCAACATCCACACCCGTTTCCTTAAAAACAACATCCCATCCTTGTCGCCAAAATGTTGAAGTAAATACGGAGGAGGCACACAGGTAAGTCCAATAACCTATTTATTTTCGGCTCTTCATCTGGACGGGATCCCAGCCTGCTGTCCGCATAAACTGCCTCTCCATGAATGTTGCGTCCCTATAGAATCTCAAGAGAGAATTCCACAGCAAACACTCCATCCCCACGAGACACAGAGGAAAGGACAGAAGAACTTACAACATATTGCTAATGTATGGGATAGTAAGGAAGTTTTTGGTGTTGTGGGAGGTGGACAGATGCTGGTCGGTTGATATCAGTTGCCTGTGTTCAACACCCACGCCTGATTACGAGCATATAAAGCAGAGAGATTGTGTGCAAACAGGACAAATACAAATAGAATCTCTAGTACAAAAATAAACACATCAAAAAAGCTGTTAAATATTTGTTGCAAAGATATATTTGAAGTCATTTAATACAAATTAGCTATATGTTTTCAAAAGGTGAAGGTGAATCAGGCAGAAAGATTATTTTCTATAATTACCCTAGGATTACAAAAGTAACTGTATTGACATATATATATAATTATCTAGACTGTGCAGATTTCTGCTTATTGCACTGAATGATTATTAATGATCATAATAATGTATTTGAATCTACACTTGGGGAGGCAATTAAGATCTGGAATCTGATCTTGATGTATTTTTGTTGCAGTTCAAATCTGCTTGTCCAATTGTTTGGGCAGGGGATTTTAGCATTTAAAGATGTTGCCATTCAGCAAGATGGGTGTGTCATGTCCCTAATTGGGCAGGTGAGGGTATATTACATTTTCAACAGAGTGAGTATGGGGGTTGTCTAAATACCCTGCTGCTTAAACATGACATTACTGCTGCAAGAAATTAAGAGCCTGGGTATTTTACAGAAATGTTTGTGGGTGGGGATAGTTATTCCACAATCAATTACATTTTGATTAGTTCAACTCTTGATCAGCTGGTGTAACACCCTGATGTTCACGGGATCAGGGACAGCCCGCAAATACTTACGACACCAGACAAAGAGTAAGCGCCTTACCAATTTAATGTTCAAAGGTAAAGAACAATGCTTAACATGAGTTACACACACTGTACAAATAATATCAAAGTATGTCAATGATACCCAATCACAGCTCCTGAATGGTCTCACCGTCCTTCGCACGAACACCAGTCCCGGTGTTCCCCAACGAAGGACACTGTGCTAAGTAGCGGCCGACAATGCTGCTCGACTGCTGTGATGGGTGTGTTAGTTTGGGCACTGTTCCTGATCCTTGCTGGGGCTCGTATGTAATTTACCGAACAAGGGAATGCCCAGCCAGGCACTCTACCTTCCATTCGATTATGGGCAGGGAACAGCCGCTCGACCTGCACTACTCCGTGAGCCTTTTCCGAGCTGTTTCTCAGGAACAGAACAGTAAGTGTACGGGCAGAGAGCAGCCGCTGAGACGCGGCAAACACCTCCGTGGTGTGCGTCTCAGCGACTGCGTTGGTAAGGGTTTCCGGTGTCGGCAAAGAACGTCCGTTCCTGCACCCGAGTTCTGTGGAGGCTCAAAGCACAGCCATGCTTCTTTATGGCTTCAGTAACTCAGACGCGACAAAAACCTCCGTGGAGTGCATCTCGGATACAGTATGAAGCCGGTACAATGATGGGCCAGAGAGCGTCCGTTCTATCTGACTACGGCGTCCTATGGTCGATTCCAGGTACGGAAATCCAGGGGAGAGATTACTTTGGCAGGATACGGCGCCAACTGCAATTCGAATATCCAACGCTGCATCCTCGAGGCTGCCTGTTTGAGTAGGCGTGTTTGTTCCGCGCTGCCTCCCCTCTAAGCATGCTGGTAGTTGTAGTTCCCGCGTCGCAGCTCAGCGCAGCGGGACCACGCACTAATCATCTTCCATCCGTGGGTCAGGGCTTCCGTGGGTCAGGGCAATCATGACAGCTGGTTAATAGTGTTTGAGTTGGACAAACATCTAGCAATCATAACCTGCTAGTTTTATCTATTTTTAAGAGGCTAACTGTTCCACAGCCCTTGCCAACATCTCACATGTCCTGCAGGCCAAATGGAGTCTGCATTAAATGGACAAGAATTGTTTCTAAGTGCATATTTCAGATGCTTTTGTCAATTCAATTCAATTCAATTTAGCTTTATTCGATTTTGTTGTACAAATCATAAAAGCGTACAATTATAAAAACATACAATTAAAACAACCTTAACAAGGCCCAAGAAATATTGACGAAATAAAAAAGTAAGATTTAAAGGTTTTTCCTAAAATGTGCATATCTCATTCATAATGGTACCAACTTTACACAGTATTTGGACTGTTATTCTAGCGATCTTATCTTTACCTAATTATCGCCCTCCCCCTGGGCTGCTAATAGGAGCCTCTGTAGCGTAGCATGTCAAGACGGTTAGGTGCAGGGTGATTGCTATTGATCGTTCTCCAAACAGATTTATCGATAGGATAGGTGTAGCCTGCCCCTGGTCCAAGCGCGGGAAAATGAGGGTAAAAGTCATAAAGGTCCCCAGTATGTATCGGGCCATTTACATCTCGCCGGTACCAAGATTGGAGGAACGAAACAATGTTTCTGTTGCAGAATTTCACTAAGACCAGGTCCCCAACGATATCCTTTCGAAGGGGACCTAACCAGCCCACCCTTCTAACAGCTAATATTCTGCCATTAAGTTCTGTAGCTCCTGTTGGGTTTCAGTTTTCCCCTGGCTGATTGGTGGCACCCCTGATAGAACGTACACTAAAGGAGCAGCCTCTGATGGTAAATGGATATGAGGTGCTATGTTTGACCCTGAACTGGCGATGTTGCGCTGTGGGAAAACACGATTTGGCAGAGGATGGGGGTCCTTTGGATCTAGTATATTGGGAGCTATGGCCTGAGTCAGAGCATTGGTGCTTAGTACAGTTGGTTTAGGTGTTCGAGAAACAGCAGATGAAGGGGATTGCCTGGTATATACCGGATGTTTTGTGGGGGCCCAGTTAGTGTTGATCGTGGTTTCTAATTTCGTAAGTCTATCCCGCAGAAGGTCGATTTTTGCCATCAATGGTGAAATAGCAGAGTTAATTAGCCGTTCGATAAGGATCAATAAGGACGACTGTGAGGGTGGTACTGGAGTATCTAACCCTCCCACAATTTCACCCGGGTCTGGAGTTGGTGGGGAAGTAATCGCGGACAGCGAGGAGTTAGAAGACAATTTAGGATGTTTCGGGAAGTTCCCAATTTGATTGTCTGTCTCGCACTTCCTTTTACCAGGTGGGGGTCGTGCAGTTGTTGTGTTCCGGGCGTCTGCATTGTTAATTTGGGGGCGTTCATACTGACTTGTAATCGGGTTTTTTGAACCATCGGGGCGCTAATATATTCGGGGCTACTTGCCACTAGGGTATACTTAGTTCCACACAGACTGTTTAGTTCATCTAACCCTGTTAAGTTATTCCCAAAGTCAAAAACAGATACGCATGAATGAGTAGTGGTTGTGCACTCGGGTGACTTTATAAGTTCGTTTACCCCAGGATTTAGGGAAGATTGCTGAGTGGGCTTAGTTCCTTGTGAGTCTTGTATCCCTTTTGGAGAGTCCCTATGTGGGATGGCTTTATTAAGTGCCCCCTTTCGTGACATCGTGACTACCAGAGAATGTAGAGTTAGTTAATAATATTTACTCAGACCAATGACAAAAAGTACCTTGTTGGTATGATCAATAGTAGGTAAATGTTTTTACCCTCTTTCAGATGGAGGCAAGGGGGGTGGCCCGTCCCGTCCTTCTCGGGTCTCTGAGGGCCACAGAGGGCCCGCCCTTTGCCCGGGCTTAGTCCCGCCCGCGTCCCGCGTCGCAGGACCTCACGTGTGATTTTAGGCACCTCCAGGCGAGTCTCGGGCGTCAGCGCCCGCAGGGGATGCCGGGAGTGGTAGTTCTCCTCCCTCCACACAGCGGCCACCTGATGTTCCTCGGCGGCGGCGGGAGGGAGGGCAGCCGGTAAATGGAGACCTCAGGACCACCCCACTGAGTCCGCTGGCAGGGAGGAAGGCGTCTCAGGCACACGAAGGTAGCGCTGGCAGTCAAGCGCAGGGGATGCTTTTGTCCCAAGTGTCCAACAAGCTCCTCATATGCTTAGTCCCTGATGCGTATAATGACATCTTGGACCTAACCTTTGAGCAGATTAATGTGGCCCTTAACGCCCTTTTAGTTCACCTTGCAAACACAGGGTTGCCTGCTAGATAGGAATGGTTCAACCAGGAATGTACTCAGGCTTTTAAACAACTGAGGACAGCTTTAGATCAGGTCCCAAGAGATCGTACTACTGTTAAGCTTCTAATGAAACAGTACAATGAGGCCATACTAGCTAGGAAGGTGGAGTTGAGGGAAGGAGCATGGCTAAACCTGGTGCAGACCGCTGAAACAAACAATATATCGCTGTTCTGGAATACAATGCTTTTTTTAATATAAACATAGAGAATCCACAGGTGGGTGTGGGTGGTCCCTACAATGGTGGGGAGCACGTAGTGTTCTTTAAATACCCCTCACACACCAAAAGGACCCTTGGTGTCATGCTTCATCATTGGGGTCTTCGCTCCCCTCTACGGGATGTGGCGTGCTAATACCTACGACTAAGCTGGAGCACTTTTATACAATGACTATGTGGGGTGCATGTGAGGTATTTATGAAATTGAGTGAGTGGTGGGGTTCCAAGTGACTTACGTGATGGTTAAAAAGTACCTGGCTCGTGGGGTAGACTCCAAAAAAAATGTATGGGCCCCCGGGCTGGTACTGTTAAAAGGGTGATTTTAGAGGTTATTATGTAGTGCAATGTACATCAACTCAAGTGTGCATCAACATGTTTCGGAGTGGAACTCCTTCTTCAGGACGGGGTGCACAAATCCCCACTTTACTCACGTTTTCCTACAAAAAGACTGTAATTTACAGAAAAGTGATAGTTTTAAGACAAGGCTAATATGTGCCTAAATTAATTGTCATGAAGGTTTCTGCAATTAGCGAAGCTGAGGAAAGAACACAAGAAAGAGAAAAAATAATATTTTATATGTATAGTGATTCACTATTTCCATTACTCCTGGTTCAGTGACCTAGAGAAAAAGGTGTGTGGGCAGCAGCTACTAGACACATTTTGTCATCCTAATAGTGAAGGTGCGCCCTGAAAAAAAGAACGAAGACAGGACATACAGTACCAGAACATAAACCACACACTCTATTTGTTTAACGATAGTAGCTCTGGGGACCTGTTATTTTGAGGAGAATAATAAAGTTGTCTTTAGTGCATACTTGTTACCACAATCTGGTATGTCTCATGAGCCTCCTAACCTTGGGAAACTGTTTTGCTAATCTACACCCTGAAAAGTAAGAAATAATGCTCAGATCGTTCACTTACAGAGTTGAGGATCTGCACGTCGTTACCAGCTCTAGTATTCACGGTTAAGAGGGAAATTCCTATGCCTTGTTGCCCCAACGCAGCTCCGCTGTGAATGAAGGCTGGACTGATTTTCACGCTTTATATATCTGATCGTGGGATCAATTAAGCCTTAATTGCCTGAAAAACGGAAGGGAGTGGGCTGCCCATATATGGTCTATACGGGCCGTGAGTAGGATTTGCCCGCCGGTCCCAGAGCACGCCAGATAGTATAGTGCATAGAGTTATTAAGGGTTCCAGTCAATTTATCGCTACACCTAAGGAGAAAACTATGTCTCTTGCAATAAATGCGCTCAGTGACTACGCTGAAAATGTTGTCTACCCAGGGGGCTGGTGGCGCTGCACATGTTAATGAGTGCTGTATACTCAGGGGGCTGGTAGTTCCATGCCAAGGTTGCGCTGGGGTACTGTTTTATTAAAGTAACTAGGGATGTATAGAAACATTCCAGTGTAAGAGTACCAAGTTGATGGGGGAAAGTAGGTCTCTTGCAATTAATGCGCTCATTGACAGCGATGAAAATGTTGTCTACCCAGGGTGCTGATTGGGCTGCACATATTATTGAGTGCTATATACTCAGGGAGATGGTGGTTCCATGCCAAGGTTGCACTGGGGGACTATTTTGTTAAATGAACTAGGGATGTATAGAAACATTCCGGTGTGAGAGGAGGATCAAGTTGATGGGGGAAAGGTTACAAGTGCAGTATCTCCTGCTTTGGAAGACACATTAAGGTGGGCTTTTCCCTGGATTACCAGTTGCTGTCAATTCAATTGCCCCCATGGAATATCATCATTGAGACCGATGATATGGGTGCCCAGCCGGAACACCCAACGTGTTCCGGTGCAAACCACGACCGCCTATGATCAAGAATGTCTGAGACTCTTGTCAGACAGGAGGAACTATGCAGTCCTACAGGAGGACCCCACAGAATCACTACGCACCACCATAGTAGGAATGGTGGAAGAGGCACTAGCCCATGATTGGCTGTCGAAAAAAGAGGCAGATTTCCTGGCACAAAAAGCACCCAGAATTCCCTATTTTTACAGTATCCCAAAGATACACAAGAATCTGGACAGGCCTCCAGGAAGGCCTATTGTGTCTGGCATCGGTTCCATTCTGGAACCTTTGTCCAGATTAGCAGATGCCTTTTTACGTCCCCTAGTACAAGCTACTGACACTTATCTAAAGGACACCAAAGCGGTTCTCCAGTTACTAAACGGTCTACCTTTTGACCCGGAAACTCAACTGAGCCTTGATGTGGAGAGCCTGTATACAAGTCTGCCCCATGATGAAACGCTTTCAATTATTGAGGAAGTACTATTCATCACCCCTTGGAAATACCAACACCCAGGGGTGTCATTCTAGAATGCATTTCTATACAACAAAACACTGTACCTCCAAAGCCACGGCACAAGTATGGGCAGCACATTTGGTCCAAGTCTAGCCGGCCTGTATGTCAATCACCTGGTAATCACCAGGTAATCCTTTCAGAAATAACACTCTAACCTGGAAGAGATATATAGATTACATTTTTGTCATCTGGCAGGGTGATTTGCAATCTGTGACGGAATTCATGACATGGCTCAACTCCCCAAAACGCTTTCTTGAAATTCACCAGCCCGGTCTCCAATGAGTCTTTGGTGTTTCTGGATTTGAATATCTACCCTGAAGGCGGAATGCTCAAAACCACAACTCACTTTAAGCACACTGCCAGGAACTTCCTCTTAAGATTCAACAGTTTATTTATTTATTTATTTATTTATTTATTTATTGAGCTTATAGAGCACGACAGCTAACCAATGGGTTTCCCGGCGCTAAAAAAGACAGTGAGCAATTGGACCAAAAAGATTCCTAAGTACTAGAGATTTATTGATTGAACAGCCAGGTCTTGATAGCTCAGCGAAATCGGACATAGCTGGTCTCTGTTTGGATGTTAAGGGGGAGAGAATTCCAAAGTTTTGGACCTAGAAAAGGAAAGGACCTACCACCCATTCTAGCGAGTCTGTATTTAGGCACGCTAAAAAAGCCTTGAGATGAAGATCGGAGGCAGCGTGCGAGAGTGTAGGTGTGGAAAAGGGATTGATGGTAACTGGGGGCAGGACCCCACTTTATTTTATGCATGTAACTCAAGGTTTTAAATTTAACACGGCTCGCCACTCTCAGCCAGTGTAAGTCACGGAGGCGCCCTGTAATGTGATCATTTCTTTGACTTTTGCATAGCAGTCTCGCAGCAGCATTTTGAACAAGCTGGAGATGTCTTGTTACTGCCTTAGTTGCCCCTAGATAAAGGACATTGCCGTAGTCCAACCAAGAGGTTATCAGGGCATTGACCACGGACTTCTGGGTATCAGGCGGCAGCATCCAGATAATTTTCTTTAGCCAACGCAGAATGGTAAAGCAGATGGTTGCCACCTTGTTTACTTGACACTGCATGGTTAGACCATTGTCCATGGTAACCCCCAGCTTACACACATGTTCTGATGGAAGAGGGAGGGCACCCATCTCTGATGGCCAATGCTTAGAACTCCAAAGGTCTTGCTTTTGACCGGGAACTAAGACTTCTGTTTTCCCTCCATTCAATGTGAGCAGGTTTTGGTTTATCCAGTTTGATATTTTCTTTAGGCCTGACTGGAGGAGGGAAGTGGAGGCTTGATCCGAATGAGATAGAGAATAGGCAATCTGGGAGTCATCGGCGTATGTAAACAGTGTAAGACCTTCTTGTTCCGCAATGTGTGCCAGAGGTGTGACATATATATTGAATAGAAGGGGCTAAGAATCGAGCCCTGGGGAACTCCATAAGGCGACGCATAGATATTAGAAGTGGCAGTTTTGGAGAAAATGTGGAAAGTCCGGTGAGCAAGAAAGGATGTCAGCCAGCTCCGAGCCAGGCCGCCGATGCCCGTAGAGGCAAGGGATTTTATGAGTATGGTGAGAGAAATGGTATCAAAAGCTGCGCTGAGATCAAGCAGAATCAGAGCAGCCGTGTCTCCTCTATCTAGACGATGCCGAAGGTTTTCTGTGATGCCCAGCAGTGTTGTTTCAGTGGAGAACACAGGGCGGAAACCAGATTGGGAAGGGTGAAGTATATCATTGGCCGCAACGAATTGGGCAAGGTGGAAATGGATATGCCTCTCCAGAAATTTGGAGAAGGCCGGCAGCAGAGAGAGGGGACGAAAATTAGAGAGAACTTTAGGATAAGCAGTGGGTTTTTTCAGAAGGGGAGTCACCATGGCATGTTTCCAGCTTGCCGGGACTGTAGCACTTTTTAGTGAGAGATTAAGGTTTTTACAGATCGTAGAAAGCTGCGGAGTGTCCAGTAATTTCAGTATTGAGATGGGAAGTGGGTCAGCTGGTGAGCCCGATTTCACTTTACCTGGAATCTCAGTAAGTACTTCTGGATTGATGTCTGGTCAGGAATTTAAGGAATCATAAGTAAGGAGTGGATGGTAGGCAGTACGGGGATTTATGCTATTCGGGCTGATAGTCTGCGGCTGCTGGGGAATATTGCAGTTCTGTTTCGATATATCCTGATAGATTTTTTCTATTTTCCTTGTGAAAAACTGTGCAAGTTCTTCACATTGGTTTCTATTCAGGGGGGGTGGTTTGGCTATGGTCTGGAAGCCCGCTATATCTTTGACTAGACCAAAAAGTGTTTTTGGTTTGTTGGTTGCTTCTGCAATAGTCCTGGCAACATAGCTGGCCCTAGTCAGGGCGCAAGAATTATGGTAAAGCTTCAATTCTTTTCTGTAAGCAGCACCTGATTCGAGGGAGTAGTCCTTTCTCCAGGTACGTTCCAACCGTTTGCATTTGGACTTATCAGCTTTTAGCGATTCATTGAACCAGAGTGCCGGAGATTTATGGGCTTTTTGAATTTTTTGTAGAACAGGGGAAGACAAGTATCAATGGCCTCAGTGAGCCAAATGTTTATCTTAGTAGATGCAACTTCCACATCGTTTATGTCACTAAAATCTAAGGGGAGATGGGTATCTAGGACATGCTTGCGGGAGTTAATGTCTAGTTTTTTTCCAGTCTCTTTTGCAGATATTTGATGTCGCGTTTGAAGGGAACAGGGCAACAAGGGAAATGAGATTAAATTTGGATAACAAATGGTCCGACCAGTGAAGAGGCAGTGCGGGAAAACAGTGTATATGGGGAAGGTTGGAAAATATAGGGTTGAGAAGGTGGCCACCTCTATGCGTGGGACCACAGTTACGTAGTGTGATGTTCATAGACTCAAGATAGGCAATAAGGTTTTTGCCTGCAATGTTTTTAGAATCTTCAAAATGTATATTAAGGTCTCCCAAAATCAGAAAGTTGCTGGAATTCACAAGTATCGAAGCTATAATGTCCGAAAATTGGGTCGCCCACGCAGTTATCAGGACCGGGAGGTCGGTAGACTAATAGGCCTGTAAGGGTGAAATTCGGGTGAAGGGCTATTTTAAAGAGAGCAGCCTCGCAGTTGCTCAAGGTGATGGATTCAAGCATACATTGAAAGTTGTTATTGAAGATTATAGCAATGCCCCCCCAAATTTTGTTAGATCTATCAACCCTGACAACGGAATAATTGAAAGGCAGGGCTTCGGCAATGTCCGGACCCGAGCTATCATGAAGCCACATCTCAGCAATAAACAATGCATCGGGTAGCTCATCATTTAAGAGATCGTAAATATCCCATTTGTGCTTCGTTAGTGACCAACAGGTTAAACTGAAGAACTTGAAATTGGGGGAAGACTTACTGCTAGGTGCATGGCGACGACATAACTGGGGAGTGTCCAGAAGAAAGTGAAGTTAGTACAAAGACTGGGGCCCTGGAAATCAATGTGAAGAATGTTGCAGTCATGGTTCTCCTGAGGTCTCAGAGCATGAAGTTGAGGTAAGGAGTAGGTGAGATACGTTGTGGGTTTTTGAACAGGGGACGTGGCCCCTGGGCCCGGCATGGCATGGATGGGCCAGACAGGCTTGCCTTTGGCACACCTTCGGCGCGCCTGTGGCGCGTCCACTGCACGGCCGGGTGATGATGGTCATTTCATGCAGATGAGGGCAGGAGGGGCCAAGCAACTGGACCTCAACCTGGAAACTTCCCCCAAGATGACGGTTTACCCTGGATGTACCCTGCGGCAGCGCCTAATCAGCTGCGAGGGGTCAAGTGCGGTGATGAGGTAGGTAGGCTTGTGCAAGAGTGACACAAAATAATACAGTTTTAAAAGCAAAGATTAAAAATGCGGCCACTAACTTTCCCAGCTTCCGCCTCAGGAAAAAGCAAGCTGTCTAATCAGCGTGCAAGGGTCTTGGCGTGAATTATGTGCAGGTGAGGGCAGGAGGGCCCAATCAACTGGACCGCAACCCAGAAACTTCCCCGGAGATGGCGGCTTGCCCTGGATGTACCCCGCGGCAGCACCTAATCAGCTGCGAGGGGTCAAGTGCGGTGATGAGGTAGGTAGGTTCATGCAAGAGTGACACAAAATAATAAGGTTTTAAAAGCAAAGATTAAAAATGCGGCCGCTAACTTTCCCGGCTTCCGCCTCAGGAAAGAGCAAGCTGTCTAATCAGCGTGCAAGGGTCTTGGCGCAACTTATGTGCAGGTGAGGGCAGGAGGGGCCAAGCAACTGGACCGCAATCCCGGAAACTTCCCCCAAGATGGTGGCTTACCCTGGATTTACCCCGCGGCAGCGCCTAATCAGCTGCAAGGGGTCAAGTGCGGTGATGAGGTAGGTAGGCTTGTGCAAGAGTGACACAAAATAATACAGTTTTAAAAGCAAAGATTAAAAATGCGGCCACTAACTTTCCCGGCTTCCGCCTCAGGAAAGAGCAAGCCGTCCATCCGCGACATCTCCCGTATGGCCAATTCCTCCGCCTTCGATATAAAGCACACATAACAGACCTAAAAACCAAACTTCAGCAGAGAAAATACCCGGACCGGGTGATCAACATAGCAATGAAGCGAGCCCGTAACAACAATAGAGAGGCCCTTCTGGAAGACAAGGTTCAAAAAGAGACTGACCAAAAGAGACCCATCTGTGTGACAACATACAGTACCCACTCTAACGAGGTCTCGAAAATCATTAACAAGCACTGACGCACATTGGTCTGTGGTGAACTGGATTTTGAAAAACCCCTATTCGCACACAGGCGAGGGAAAATTCTGAAAGATATTCTTGTCCACACCCGCCCGCAAAACAAACAGTCTGAACAACCAACACTGCATGGCATAAAAGGGCACCACCCCTGTGGCAATTGCAGTAGTTGTCATTTGACCAAGAAAAGCAGGCACCTAACCTTTAGAAATGGGACGACGTGGGACCAAAGAAAATTCACGAACTGTAATAGCAAACACATGGTTTACTTGATCACCTGTCCCTGTGGCCTCGAGTACGTTGGGATGACCACCAAAGCAGTCAAAATCAGAATCAATGAGCGCAAAAGTAATGTGAGGTGCAGAAAAAGCACAACCAAAATAGCCACTTATTTTTTGAGTGAACAACATTGTGTAAATGACTTGAACTGGACTGTAATAGAACAACTGCAGTCAGAAAATGGTCTGTTTGAAAAAGAACAACGTTGGGTGTTCCAGCTGGGCACCCATATCATCGGTCTCAATGATGATTGCCATGGGGGCAATTGAATTGACAGCAACTGGTAATCCAGGGAAAAGCCCACCTTAATGTGTATTCCAAAGCAGGAAATACTGCACTGTGACCTTTCCCCCATCAAGTTGTTCCTCCTCTCACACCGGAATGTTTCTATACATCCCTAGTTAATTTAACAAAATAGTCCCCCAGCGCAACCTTGGCATGGAACCACCATCCCCCTGAGTATATAGCACTCATTATTATGTGCAGCGCCATCAGCACCCTGGGTAGACAACATTTTCAGCACAGTCACTGAGCATATTTATTGCAAGAGACCTACTTTCCCCCACCAACTTGGTACTCTTACACCGGAATGTTTCTACACATCCCTAGTTAATTTAATAAAACAGTACCCCAGCGCAACCTTGGCATGGAATCACCAGCCTCATTACCATGTGAAGGCCACCAACCCCCTGGGTAGACAACATTTTCAGCGCAGTCACTGAGCGCATTTATATCAAGAGACCTAGTTTTCTCCTTTGGTGTAGCGATAAATTGACTGGCACCCTCAAAACAGGAGTGCATCCATTGCCATGAAGTAGACAGCGGTGAGCCACTACCCTCCAGCCAATGAAAAGAACAGAAGACACTTCGCCCCTCGCCTGCACATGCGCACTGACCACGCGCTACACACACGCCGGCACTGTACTATCTGGCGTGCTCCGGGACCGGCGGGCAAATTCAACTCACGGCCCGGATAGACCATATATGGGCAGCCCACTCCCTTCTGTTTTTTAGGCAATTAACGCTTAATTGATTCCACGATCGGATATATAAAGCGCAAAAATCAGTTCAGCCTTCATTCACAGGGGAGCCGCTTTGGGGCAACAAGGCGTAGGAATTTCCCTCATGACCGTGAGTACTAGATCTGGTAATGACGTGCAGAACCTCAACTCTGTAAGTGAACGATCGGAGCATTATTTCTTACTTTACTGTGTGCAGATTAGCACGACAGTCCCCCAACGTTAGGAGGATCATGAGGCATACCAGATTGTGGTAACAAGTATGCACTAAAGACAACTTTATTATTCTCCTCTAAATAACAGGTCCCCAGAGCTACTATGGTTAAAGAAATAGAGCTTGTGGCTTATGTTCTGTGTATAGTATATCCTGTCTTATTTCTTTTTTTCAGGGCGCACCTTCACTATTAGGATGACAACATTTGTCTAGTAGCTGCTGCCCACACACCTTTTACCCTAGGTCACTGAACCAGGAGTAATGGAAATAGTGAATCACTATACAAATCAAATATTATTTTTTCTTTTTCTTGTGTTCTTTCCTCAGGTTCGCTAATTGCAGAAACCTTCATGACAATTAATTTAGGCATATATTAGCCTTGTATTAAAACTATCACTTTTTTGTAAAATACAGTCTTTTCGTAGGAAAACGTGAGTAAGGTGGGGATTTGTGCACCCTGTCCTGAAGAAGGAGTTCCACTCCGAAACATGTTGACGCACACATGAGGTGATGTGCATTGCACTACATAAAAACCTCTAAAATCACCCTTTTAACAGCACCAGCCCGGGGGCCTATTAAACATTTTTTAGAGTCGAGCCAGGTACTTTTAACCATCACGTAAGTCACTTCAAACCCCACCACTCACTCAATTTCATAAATACCTCACATGCACCCCACATAGTCATTGAATAAAAGTGCTCCTGCGTAGTCGTAGGTAGTAGCCCGCCGCATCCGGTAGAGGGGTGCGAAGACCCCAATGATGAAGCATGACACCAAGGGTCATTTTGGTGTGTGAGGGGTATTTAAAGATTATTATGTCCTCCCCACCATTGTAGGGACCACCCACACCCACCTGTGGATTGTCTATGTTTATAAAATTCTACTAAGGGAGAACGAATCCACCCTGTCTCTCTCTCTCCCATTATGTTATTTCTGGAATACAATGCCCCTTTCTTGAAGAACAATTCTGTCCCTGTCCTCACATCCTTTGTTCCCTCACAGGCTTGGGTTAGCCATTTTGAGAGGATTTTTTGACTCAATATCTACTAATGGACCAAGGCGTCCATTACTGCCCTTCAATAATCTGGTCTAGAGTTCTTCTCCGATTAGTATCTCACCATCAGTTTTTATGTTAGCTGAAATCCTGGATGCAATGCGTATGTGTGTTAAAGGGTAATCCCCTGGACCCGATGGGGTTCCATCCGGTGACTTAGGAGGAATGGGAGAACTGTGGGCCCCAATACTTGCTCGCATTTTTAGCGCAGCGGCAAAGGGCATTATCCTTTCTTCTTGGGCTAAGTCTGTCAGAGTGCCTATGTATAAAAAAGGTGATAAAGCAGACCCGAAATCCTATTGCCCCCTTCTCCCTCTCAGATTCAACTGCAAAACTCCTAGGCAGGGTTGTCTTAAGTAGATTAGAAGACTGGGCAACTGACAACTCCTTTCGGTCCGAGGCCCAGTATGAATTCAGGAAGGGACTTGAGACATTGGAGCAATGTTTAAATCTCGAATCTCGAATTCCTGATTACTAAGTACACAAGAGCTAAGCCAGGTTTGCTTTATCTGTATTTTCCAGACCTTACTAATGCATTTGACCAAGTAGATCTCTCTATACTGTTGCATCACCCAGATCTCTTATGGGGCTCCCATGAATAGTGTCTGACTTCTTGCACAGCTTTATGAGAATTTTTCAGCTACATTTTGATTTGGCGTTCAGATAGCTACTGTTAAGTTGCTTTGCTAGCTGAGCATGCTGTTTTTTGGAAAGGAGTCCTGGGCTGATCATATTCATAATACCTGATTTAAGATGGAAATAGTCTGTGAGGGGATGTTTGGGTTCATTAGCAGCCTTGGCAGTAGACCCATTAAAAAGATGGTTACTATTTATAAAGCAAAGGTTTTAACAACTGCAACCTATGGTGGGCGTGTGCATGGCCATTTGTCTAGTAGTTCTTTAGAGTTTGAGAAAAAAAACCTTTTTAAGGTGTTTGTTGTGTACCTCTCTCTCAGCGTGATATACTATTTTGCATAGAGAAGTAGGGTTGAACCATCTAGAAGACACCTTGCCTTCCAAACCTATTTCCTTGTGGCACTGTATTTGAGCCATACCTGAGATTAAACTGCAATATTTATTTTACTGGACTGTCTAACGTTAGATCATGCCCTTAAAATCCCATGGCTACCTGTTAATAATAGCACTCTTAGGACGGTGTTTGGCTTTCTCAAGATTGGAGACCCAGTTAAGATCCCAACGCTAGAGTAGTCGTCAATGAAGGCCGCCTTGCTTGTTGTGAGGGCAGAGAAGAGTGCCTGTGCCGATGAGACAAAATAAATGACGGCACCATATATCTCCTAAACCCGCAGGCTTCCAACCCTATTTAACCTGAGTGACAAATCAACAACGATGTTGTTTCTTGAGTAGAATACCGTGAGTAATATACATCACCTTGTCTCTTTTCCTAACATAAAAAATGGGACATAATGACAGTAATGTGCCAGTGTGATGGAATTTCCAAACAAAGTAATTTGCATATCATGCTTTTCTGTCAGTTTTATTTATATTTAAAGAAGCAATTTTAAAAAACTATTTGTATTGCATACAACATCAGGAACCTAAAGCTGCTATGCGTTTCTTGTATGCCATGGAATCCCCAGCTATTTGTTTTAGTTTTGCATCATCTATTTGTAGAGCAATATCTTTTAGGAAAAGAACGTTTTAAGATTTCTGGATCTGTGCGTGCGTGGAGTGCTCATTTTAATAATCTAACTTTCGCTTGATGTCTTGTATTTTATAATTTTTTTGTAAAGCAATCTTTATTAGAAAAAGAATGTTTTAAGATTTCCAGATCTGTAGGGTAAATTTCTAATGTGCTTGGAGTGTTAATTCTAATAGCTAAATGTATCTTAATGTAGTATATTCTATTGTTTATATTATGTGCTTTCATGTCCTGTCTTGATAACCCTGAAATAAAGTTTCTTTGACTTGACTTAAAGTACAGCATGCTTCAATTTATGTGAATGTGGTGTCTATAAATCCTTTTGAGAGGTCAGCCAAGCTATGTACGTCAATAACATTGAATCATTCTTTTTTTGCTCCTAGGGGAGGGACAGCTAACGTTGGGAATTGAGAGAACGTTTATTAGTATTGTGGGAGGTGGATTGATGCTGATTGGTTGGTATCAGTTACCTGTAGTCAAAACCCAAGCCTGATTATGAGCATATGAAACAGAGAGATAGTTTGCAAACATGAAGAATAAAAATAGAATCTCTAGTACAAAATTAAACACACCAAATAAACTGTTAAATATGTGCTGCAAAAAGATACTAGAAGCAATTTAATACAAGTTAGCTATTTTTTTTTAAAGGTGCAGGTGAAACAGGCCGAAAGTTTCTAACTTTCAAAGAGTGCAAACATTATCATGTTGACATAAATATAAATATATAGATTGTGGAGAGTTTTCTGCTTACTGCACTGAAATCCACTTGTTCGTGTAAATACTAGAGGTCCTATTAAGATGGCTGGCGAAAAACCACCCCGACCGCCATGGAGGCTGGAAACAACTGCCCGCCGGTACTGCGGATAAACCGGCGGTCAAATTAGGATCATCCGCCAACAAAAGACCGACCGCGGTGGTAGCAGGCAAACCAAAACCACCAGACGTGGGCGGTGACGTCCAAAACCTGCCCGCGGCGGTTGGAAATGCTGCGGAAAAGCTACAACCCGCCGCAAGCAAAGCAGAGACACCGCACGGGAAATTAGTATATCCCCGATGGTCCCGCGGTACGATCCACTGTTTCCGACCACCGCGGTCGCACACAGGAGTGAATGGGAGAGACAGGAGAAGAGCTGCAGCATAGCCACCACTGAGGACGGTCCATTGAAAACATGGCAGACTTGGATAAAACACCGCACCAATGCCAAACTTAGTACAAATCAAAGTAGCCATGCCCTCCAAATACACAAAACACATACCAATGAAAAAACAAATGCAAAAAAATTAAATACAATTTCCAGGACAACCCCCACAACACACCTGACAACAAAATCCCATTTGGACACACCCACACAGCTGAGTATAAAACCAGCCCCTTTACTGACCACAATCCTTTGCACTCCAGAAGAGAAGGGAATATACCAGATCTGACAGGAGAGGCAAAATAACACAGCACACATACCACCACCACTAACACTACCACCATCACACCAGTACCAACTATCCCGCAGCACACAACACACCTCACACATCAACACCACACCCACCACACACACCCCTGCACCCACAAACACTCCAAATACCATGCACCATGGCAGCACAGAAAATACCCAAATTCACAGAGAGTGAGTTGAGAGTCATGGTAAATGAGCTAGTGAGAGTGGAACCACAACTGTTTGGTAGCCTGGTCCAACAGACCTCATTAGCCACAACAACACAAATGTGGGAAAGGATAGTACAAAGGGTCAATGCAGTAGGGACCACCCCGCGATCCAAGAAGGAGATCATGAAGCGGTGGCATGATCTCAAGAGGTTGTCAAAGAGAGGAAGAGCAAGAACTGGGAGCTGGCTAACCGGACTGGCAGTGGCCCTCCCATCCCACAAAAAACATTCACACCATGGGAGGAGAAGGTGCTTGCCATACTGCATCCTGAGAGTCTCACAGGCGTATCCGGGTGAATGGAGGCTGGTAAGTACAAACAAATGTTAACCAACACACTGATATGTACTTTCTTGAACAACCCAAACACGATTGCACTGTTCATCCTCACCTAACAGGTAGGTAGCCATCTTGCTTGAGAGGCTTGTTTGGGGGTGGTAGGCCAGTACCACAACTCCCACCATGCCCCCTTCCCCACACCTGAGCAGGTTAGAGGCTTCCCCCACCCAGGAACATGTGCCAGCCATTGCACTGTTCACCCTCACCTAACAGGTAGGTAGCCATCTTGCTTGAGAGGCTTGTTTGGGGGTGGGAGGCCAGTACCACAAATTCCACCATGCCCCCTGTCCCACACCCCAGCAGCATTGAGCCCTCCACAAACACCACCCAGAAGCACTTGAAAGCCATTGCAGTACACCATAGAAACTTACAAACTTACAGGTAGGTAGCCATCTTCACTGTGCTGGCTGTTTGTGGGTGGGAGACCTGCATCACCACACACCACACCAATTGCATGCAATGCATCGATACCTAAAATGTATGAGTAATTGATGTTCCTCTACACCATGTAGTTACGCCCAGTATTGCACTCAACAATAATAGTGATGATCTCTATATTGTGTAGTGTACAGACAGTCAATGACATGCAGCTAACAGAATACTAGCACAGTGCCCAACACTGACCATTCCCCATCTAATCCATAGGTGATGAAGAACTCACTGCTGAGGACAACTATGACCAACAGGTCCCAGGCCCCCATCATCACCACCATCACGTCTGCTGAAACAACAACATCACAGCAGACTCCTGTAGTCACGGCCTGTGCCTCCACCGCTGCCACCTCCACCACCACCACCACCAGAACCACCTGCAGCACCTTCCCTGTCCCAGGGGATGACCAGGACACACCAACAACTGTGGAGGGCAGGGAGAGTGTGCGTGGACCCACAGTGGTGAGGCAACAGGTCTGTGGCAGCAGGGCAGGTGGGAGGGCCAGGGTCACCACCAGACCTCAGGAGGTTGGCACCCCATCCCTGGACCACTTCCCCAGAGTCATCGGGCATATGAACAGGTCCCGGGACAAAATGGTGGTCTGACAAACTATTACGTGAGCTCATCCTGCTGATGAGGTCTATCGACACACGCATTGGACAAATGGTAGACCTCATGGCCCAGCAAGTGGCATTACTGAGGTTACACATGACTTAGGGATTGTCATCAGAAAGTGGGATATCGGCTAGGAGCACTTCAGAAGTAAGTTTATGAGGCACAGAATCTGCATTTTCGTTTTCTTTTCTAAATAGACCAGCGTAAAGGGTTCTTTTTAAAACAACCACCACTTATATTCCTGCAGGTTGCGTTTTGGAATATTGAACACAACACTCGGGAGAGCTTTTTACGCATTGACCCCAAGGTAAGAGGGGAGAATGAGAGGCCATGACTATCGTGTTGTCAAATAATAATGGTATGGGTGACTAGATGCATTAAATTTTCACAGTGGTTGGTAAACCGGAAGCACATAGAGTGTGCACCGAGGTGGATGGGATTAGAACAAACCCTCGAGTTCTTGGTATGTTACGTGGTTATTCCACATGAGTGATACAGGGTGATGAGTTGGAATAACATATAATACAGTTATTTTGGATTATAGGTGACAGTTCACTTAGGTAGTTGCAAGCTACCGTTTGATTGTAGAAGATATCGAAGGGGATTTCAGGTACAATCACGTATATTTCTGATTAAATGGTAGGGTACTGGCATTATTTGGGGATGTCACTGAGTTAGACATAGGATGATAAGCACGAATGTCTTTGAATAAACCTGGCATCTTATTCTATTTCTTGCTTTGATACTGTTTCATGTTTCCTTTATAAACAGCACAATGCATGAATTCTCTTGACTTCAGTTTTCCTACTTTTGGACTTCTCTTTTTACATTGATTCTTGACCCTTGATTTATTTAAACACTGTATCACCAGAAATGCAAGTCTTGAGCATGTTCACCTTGGGTCTAGGGGGACAGTGGTTAGCATGGATGCTAATATGACATTTGACTTTACTGTGTTTTGTTGTAGACACGGAAGCTGAACCTTTTCAGAAGATTTCGGACATTGTTTCATTCATATTATTTGTTGTACATTTAACCCCTGAAGAAGGGTTCTAAATGAACCCGAAAGGCATTGGGTTTTACATTATTTTTGCATTGTTACCTGACATGTAGTCTGTTAAAAATGTTATTTGTTTTGATGAATGTTTTTTGCCTCATTCACCTGAGAATATAAAGAAAGCGATACATTTCAGCGCTGGCTGCCGATATATTTTTATGAGGTTACTATAACACGTTTTTGAATTGTTTATTTTCAAGGTATTATTGTGTAAAAAGAGCATGATTAAATTGGAATAATTTTGATTTAAAAGAAATAGGCATCAGTTGCCATCTGCAGTGCGTCACATAGTTCTTGGTTTTCGCAAGAACTCCTGTTCACAATGTATTATCTTTAGGGGGTGGGTATTCTCCCTATCATGTGTTTGCACGCCTAACACTCTTTAAAACACTTTTACTCAAAATCAAAAAAACCTTTACTCATTCAAACACAAGGTGTGCAAAATCCTCCTTTATCCGGAAAGCAGATTTGCCATCATCCGTGGCATCATGCTGTTCTTCAGGATGTACGAGTCATGGGCTGAGCCGGGGAATCTCGCACACACATCTGATATGGTCATGTCTGAAAGGCACACCACCTGCACATTGATCTAATTAAAATGTTTACGATTTCTAAAAATGTTCTCACTCGCCTGTGGTGGCAGTAGACCAACATGGGTGCAATCGATGGCAGCAACAACATGGGGGAAGTGCCCAAGGGGATAGAAGTCACCTTTCACACAGGCCAATTCTGCTCCCTTGGGGAAATGTATGTATCGATCCTTAAATATCATCATGGCTGCAAGAACATCCTTCAGCACCAGGCTGAACATAGATTGCGACATCCCTGCATCGCTGGCCATGGTCTCCTGGAAGGAACCAGTTACAAAAAAGTGGAGGGCTGCCATGTCTTTGTATGTGGGTGTGAATGCTGTTGGGTAGTGGTGACGAGCCTGCAGGTGGGGCCCCAATAGATCACAAAGGGTAATCAGTGTCGGTCTGTCGAGGCGGAATTTGCGAATGATCGCTATATCCCCCATGTCCTCCAGCACTGTCAGGTGATGTATGAGATTAGGCCTCTTCCTAGTTGAGATGTAAATGGACAAATGTCAAAGACAGCCATCATGAGATGGCCACAGCACATACCGTTAAGTTTGTCATGGAACTACAAAGACTGCCATGAGAGATGCGTGGCACACCAGGTTACATGGGTGGACATTTGAGACACAGAGGGCACACCTCTCCAATTACAATACATAAGTGCTGCAAACAAGACATAGGTCAATGTGAATCCAAACATACTGAACCCCACATTTCACATATGCACGCCTCGTACCGTATCATCCACCAATGTATGTGAAATGGACATTACTGTCTCATATCCATCTGCTGTACCTGTCACACCTCAATGCATCTTGTAAAGTTGGTACACATCCACAACGCAATGATCACAGTAGCTGGAAAACTGTCACGTGTGTGCATGGGCTGATATGAAAGCACAAGTAAGTAACAACACCATACAGTGAGACACGCCTTGCCAAGGACAGCACAGACTCACAACACATTGAGTTACACATTATTGACACCAGCTCAACACTGTCAAGCATCATCAACCATCCAATGCATAAGTGACATGGCAGGGAACACAGACCAATGAGTGTCACACATAACGTGCGTCCACCTGTGGATTTTTTTCGAATAATGGCATTGTGTGCACAATGCTATGCCCTCAACCATGTTGCTGCTGTGTACTGATGCAGTGTTCAAGATGGAAATTGCCACTGCATGTTCCCAAATTTGTGGTAGCTACCGCCTGGCCACTGCGGTGTGACACCAGCACCACCCCCTTCACAAGTGCGGTATCCATTGACATGGATACATGGCTAGATGGCGGTGGCATGCTCTGCCACCCAAATCGCGGTAGCTACAGCCTGGCCACAGCGGTGTGGCACCAGCACGACCCCCTTCACAAGTGCGGTAGCCATTGACATGGAAACATGGCTAGATGGTGGTGGGCATGCTCTGCCACCCAAATCACGGTAGCTACCGTCTGGCCTCGGCGGTGTGACACCAGCACCACCCCCTTCACAAGTGCGGTAGCCATTGGCATGGCGACATGGCTTGATGGCGGAGGGCATGCTCCGCCACCCAAATCGCGGTAGTGCACCCCGGCCCCTGCGGTGCATCACCGCCATGGAGCATTGCCTACAGCCAATGGGAGCGATGATTGCGGTGGCATGATGCAGTTTTGAAAATCGCGGAAGGCGTGCTCTGCCACAGCGGAAGCCGTCATTGGATGCTTTTGAACGATGTACCATCGCGGTAGCGCACCCTGGGCCACTGTGGTGCAACAACGCCATGGAGCATTGCCTACAGCCAATTGGAGCGATGATTGCGGTGGCATGATGCAGTTTTGAAAATCGCAGAAGGCATGCATAATCAGCCACCACGGAAGCCGTCATTGGATGCTTTTGAACGATGCACCATCGCTGTAGCGCACCCCGGGTCCCTGCGGTGCATCACCGCCATGGAGCATTGTCTACAGCCAATGGGAGCGATAATTGCGGTGGCATGATGCAGGTTTGAAAATCGCAGTGGGCGTGCTCCACCACCGCCACCGCGGAAGCGGACATTGGATGCTTTTGAATGAGGCAGACCTGTAAAAACAATTGTTGCAGCTTTGCACCTCACAAACGACCCCAGGGGGCTAATAATCTGTGGGAGTGAGCCTCACATTTCCACTGCTCACAGAGCCTGCTGCCTGGGACCCTCTCCTGCTGCTGCCTCAAGTGCCTGCTGCCTGGGACCCTCTCCTGCTGCTGCCTCAAGTGCCTGCTGCCTGGGACCACCCTCTACTGCTGCTGAGTCAAGTGCCTGCTGCCTGAGACCCCTCACCACTCACTTCCACCACAGGTGTTCCATGTCCACAGGGATGGCAAGGACAGAGAAGATCTGTCCCAGTCCATTCACAAGTGAGGAGGTGGAGGTCCTAGTGGATGAAGTGCTGGCACAGTACCCAAGGCTGTATGGTGGCCCCAATGTAGTGGTAAGCCATCATTAAGTGAGCTGTAGGGAAGGGGGGTGTCAGACATGTAGTTGTGCTGCTGCAGTATATGCCTGAGGGCATGGGGTTGTGTCATACACTGACAAACAAGCTTTCTCCAGGACGATGGAGTGTGTGTGCCCCAGTGTCACTGTTTTCCCTGCCTGCAGTTGTATGTGTGAGTGGAGTGTGTTACATTATCAGCCATCAAGAGCCACAGGATGTTGGACATGTAGGTGCCAGGACAGTAATTGCTCGGGTGAAGGTTTCTGTGGGCCACTGTTGTCCGACTCAGCGTGAACCCAGAGACTAGGCCCAGTACCTGCCCACCCAAACAAGGACACATTACCGAACTTACATGGTACTTGCTCCTGTTCATTCACACTGAATAGTAGATATGCACCATCTCAGCCCTGTATAAATGCACACAAGCACACTTCTGTAGATGGCTATGTTGTTGGTGAGTCCATGTGCCCCGAGGCCATACACATTACACGCACATAAGTTCACAGGACATGCTCATTGAATGCTGCCCAGTCATGCACACAGTGCTTCTACACACAGACACAGGTAGATATGTGATGTATGTAGTGGGCAGACATGCATGGGACTGGTGATGTCTGCAAGCCACTGGGGTTCAGTGCAGTCATCCTGCATGTGTTTGAGATTATCATGGACCCTCTACGCCCTCATGTATGCCTGTTATCACATCTGTTTGGCCCATGTAGAGTGCCCTTGTGACGTGTCCCTCAGTTTGGGATGGAGGGAGATTACAATAGGTCCTGAGTCTGTGTCTTGCTACTGTACTGATAGATGTTGGTACATGACACTGTGCAACTGGTCATTTACCCTTCTTTTCTCCCATACCTGCAGCTCAAGGTACACCAGCGTAAGGCTGTGCGGAGGGCCATTGCAGCAAAGGTGCTAGCCCTGGGGGTATCCAACCGATGACGCACCCACTGCCACAAGAGGTGGGACGACATCAGCCAGCTGGCAAAGAGCGTGGCAGAGATAACATTGGGGATGCTACTGCACACTGGGCGTTTGGCACAGCGCATCATAACACCACTGATGGTCGCATATTGGCAGTGACTCATCCGGAGTTGGATGCACGTCTGAAGGAGCATCGCCAGCAAGGCACGGCTGAGTATTTGGGAAGGTGACTTTGGCTGGGAGCGGATGCATGTGTACAGGGCGGCAGCGGTGGCCTATGTGATGTTCGTGTGGTGGTGCTGTGCTGTGTCATGTGAGTGACTGCTGAGATGTGTGCTAGTGTCAGGCATTGGGCCAAATTGCCCTTACAAGGGTGAGCCTCCCTGCTGTGCTTTCCCATTGCCAGATGTGTTAGCATCTACATGGTCATTCAGCTTTGGGATAGTGTGGGGAATCTATTAGGGGTGAACAGCAGGGTCCAGTATCTGAGTGTGACTTCATGTATGCCTACTTTGCATGCACCATGATCGGTGAGGCCCCCACATCTAACAACAATGTGCCACAGAGTATCACATGGTACTTGGTATGGCCTACTTGGCATTGTGGACTTTCATGTCCTAATAGGTGTGTGTGTTGTCCCCTCATGTTCCACGAAGGTCTGTCAGTGGCAATGAGTGTTGTCCCCACATCATGTCCCTAGTTGTGGGCAGGGCAAGCTGTGTGTCTGGTACACTTCATCCACAGGCAGGGTGTTGTGCTGTGTGGCCTCAACATGGATCAGTCATGGCAGATATTCAGGGTTACAGGCACTGTTGTGGTCTTTGTAGTGTGTTGCTGCAATGTGATTGCAGGGTGTGGTGGTCACCATGTTGATTTGGGCATCTCCTGTGCTGCATTGATTGGATTTCTATGTCCTGATGATGACACTAACACAACCCTGCATCTGTCTCTCATGCAAAATCGCCAGTTGACACGGAGGAACTGGAGCCAGAAACCAGTGGTGGCAAGAGTAGCACCACAGCTTCACCGGAGGCCAGTGACACAGAGCTCGCCAGAGCATCTGAGGGGGACCGTAGTATGCAGGAGGAATCATGGCTGAGACACAGAGTACTACATCATCTGATGCAAGCGGTGATGCATCCATGTTGGCAGGCACAGGGGATGGGGAGTCTGCAACATCATCTACCACACAGCGGCCAGTGCCCAGCCTCCCATCCACTTCATCTGGTGCTGCCCGTGTCAGTAAGAGGGTGCGAGTAACATTCACACCTGGCACAGCTGAGCCTGCACCTGTCCCCCCTGCTGCCCTCAGTGCAGAGTGTGTGGAGCTCCTGCGCCAGCTTTGTGTGGGCCAGACCTCCCTGCTCAATGCCTTTAGTGACCATGACAAGAAATTACGCCAGGTGGTTGCCTACATAGAGGGCATACACTCTAACGTGGGTGGGCTACACCGTACAGTCCAGGCTTTGTCATCCGCAGTGACGTCTTCCCTTCAACAGGCACATGCTCCCATTCCTGCTCTGGTGCCTTTGTCAACCCTCCAGTCACTGGCCACATCAGATGACAGTGACCACGGTTCGCACGTGTCACAGACACGATACAGCACAAGGAGCACACAGCAGACACAACCCAATCGGTCCCGCCCACAGACACCATCCCCACAGAAGAGCTGAGCCACCCTAGAATGCAAAGACAAGAGCCCGTCAGGGAAGAGCAAGGCCGAAAAAGCAATGAGGCTGACATCAGGCTCACATGACTCAGAAGCATCACCAGCAAAGGACTCTCCTGTCCCTGAAACTTCACGCAGAGCTAGTCGTGCAGGGTCTGTGCCCACTGAGGAGGTGTTGTATGGCAAGGGTACACCTAGTAAGGGCACAGGGCCACATCTCCCCACAACATCAACTCCAATTCCAAGCCCAGTGAAGCAGGTGGAGGAGGGCACTGTAGAGGCCACCCCTGGCAAACAGGCAAAGGAGGGCACTGTAACTGGGACACCTGGCAAACAGGCAAATGAGGGCACTGTAGGGGCCACCCCTGGCAAAGAGGCAAAGGAGGGCACTGTAAGTGGGACACCTGGCAAACAGGCAAAGGAGGGCACTGTAGGGGTCACCCCTGGCAAAGAGGCAAAGGAGTACACTGTAAGTGGGACACCTGGCAAGCAGGGTAAGGAGGTCCAGAGGCGTAGCCAGACAAAGCATTCCGCAGGATGCAGCACGTCACCAGAGGTAGTGGCAGTGTCTGCACCTGAGGCGGAACATTTGGTGTATGTGCCTGTTGTGTCATCACCAGTTTCCATTAACCCCAAGACAGGGAAGCCATTTTGTATTCCCAAAAAGTGGAAGGGCACCCCTCAAACCTCTCCCACCCACACTGTGTCTGAGGTCTGTATGACTCCACCTCCACATGCCACTATTCCACCTGGTCCAAACAGCCCTCCAGCTTGCCAAACCACTGCTAGCCCTGCATCACCTGGGCCTCTGTCTCCCCAGTCAAGTGTCCCTGCTGTCCCCGACACACAGCCAGCTCTGAGTCCGCCTGACAGGCAAATGTGAGTGGAAGTCCCCCTCATACACCTGTCTCTCATACAAGTGTGCTATTCCTGCCCATTCTTTGCCACCTTGGTGTGTTGCTGGTCATGGAAAGGTACAGTCAAACACACACACACTGTGCAGCCTCTCATGTAGTTGCTGTGCCACCTGCCATGGACACTGGCCCTGTTGCTCTGCTGTGGTGTACTCTCCCCTGTGCCATGGACCTGGCCCTGTTGCTCTGCTGTGTTAGAGTCTCCCCTGTGCAGCCTCTCGTGTAGTTGCTGTGCCACCTGCCATGGACACTGGCCCTGTTGCTCTGCTGTGTTGTACTCTCTCCTGTGCCATGGACACTGGCCCTGTTGCTCTGCCGTGGTGTACTCTCCCCTGTGCCATGGGCACTGGCCCTGTTGCTCTGCTGTGTTGTACTCTCACCTATGCCATGGACACTGACCCTGTTGCTCTGCTGTGTTGTACTCCCCCCTGTGCCATGGACACTGGCCATGTTGCTCTGCTGTATTGGAGTCTCCCCTCTGCAACCTCTCATGTAGTTGCTGTGCCACCTGCCATGGACACTGGCCTTCCGGTTTTTACTTTGCCTGTGCAGATTATCTTGCATATGATCAGCATGTTGTGCCTTGCTCTTCTCTACTGCTGTTCTACTGTCACATCTGTGCAATATGTAAATAAAGGCAGTTACTCCTGTTGTCTGTTTTGTCAGTGTCCTTGCTGATTAAAGTTCTTTTGGTGTGTGCATTTGTTTGCCTGTGCCCCATGCTCTATGTGTCACTTCAACATTGCCAAGCTCTTTGGCCGCATCACATTTGTAAACGGGGGTGACAGGGTCTTCAGTCCATTCAGACACTGATACTAGTGTTATCTGTAATGGCTATTTTACCTGTGATGCAATTCTCTTTTTAGTTGTTTGCTATTGTTGGCTACATTGTTGCCATATCAGGTTGGGGGACACTGCCAGCACAGGGTGTGATGCTGTGCACATATTTGCATGCAAGCTGGGCAATGTCATGATGTTTGTGTGTTATTCCTGTATAAGTGCCCAGCTGTGTATGTGTATGGTCATTTTGTGTTGGCAAAGTGTGTGACTTGCACATCAGTGTTGTGTTTGTTTGATCATCAATGTGTCTTGAGTGTGTTTGGGTAGACAGTGTGGCCCTGCTGCTCCTCACTGGCATTGTGTTTGGGTTTCTCATGCATTGAAGGCACATGGTGCCTTTTCTCCTCCTGTATGGCATGGTGTGTGTGGTGTAATGCCATCCTCTATGTGTGGAAAAACAACACTGGGTGTGGGCTTCCCAAAGTAAGGCCAAACCTCTCAATCATAAAACAACAGAATAGATGCCAGTACCATTAACGCTACTAAACAAAACTAAATTGTCTCACACAGAGAATTAAATTGAGTGCGGAAAAAACTATTTTTTAGAACTGATCACTGTTTATTTATCATATAATTTTTTTGAAACTTTTGTTGGTTATTATTCACCAAAAATACACAGGGAAAATTACAAAGCAAACATTACATACAACAGTTTTGGTAAAAATGTCATTAGCCAAAAAATTGTGCATAAATGACAAAACAATCAGTCAGACGTGGTTGATCAACATCAGCATTCCGTTCTCGCACTCACACACAACACAAACATACAATTCAATATTTACAATTCCAATGTCACAAATTAGGAATTTAAATGTACACCAAAGAAACTTGTTTGTTTCACTCGGAAGTTATTAAATAATATCATGAACACAATTTAGTGGATAGAGATCTTATGGTGCAAACACACGGTCTAGGCGTTTTGAACCCCTGACGGGTTGGGGGTTCTCATCAGGACCTCATAACTTTGCAACAAGTGGTGTGCAATAATTACTCAGTAACCGGACGTTGACAGTTTACAGTTGCACAACAAAACTGTGTGTTATTTGTTATTGCTCTGCGTGGGGTGGATTGCCAAGATTGGATCCTGGACTTGTGAGTTGTTGTCACTCCGCCGCGTAAAATTTGAAGGTCCAGGGCAAAGTCGGGGACCTTCAAGGAGGTGGCAGTCTCCAGTCTCCTTGTCCGCGTGTAACTCACAGACAATCCGCTTTCCGACTGGTTTCAGTCGGAAAGCGGATTGTCTGCGAGTTACACGCAGAACAATAACAAATAACACACAGTTTTGTTGTGCAACTGTAAATTGTCAAAGTCCGGTTACTTAGTAATTATTGCACACCAATTGTTGCAAAGTTATGAGGTTCTGATGAGAACCCCCCAACCCGTTAGGGGTTCGAAACGCGTAGACCGTGTGTTTACACCATAAGATCTCTATCCACTAAATTGTGTTCATGTTATTCTTTGATAACTTCTGAGTGAAACAAACAAGTTTCTTTGGTGTACATTTAAATTCCTAATTTGTGACATTGGAATTGTAAATATTGAATTGTATGTTTGTATTGTGTGTGAGTGCGAGAACGGAATGCTGATGTTGATCAACCACGTCTGACTGATTGTTTTGTCATTTATGCACAATTTTTAGGCTAATGCCATTTTTACCAAAACTGTTGCATGTAATGTTTTCTTTGTAATTTTCTGTGTGTATTTTTTGTGAATAATAACCAACAAAAGTTTTTAAAAAATTATATGATAAATAAACAGTGATCAATTCTAAAAAATTGTTTTTTCCGCACTCAGTTTAATTCTCTGTGTGAGACAATTTAGTTTTGTTTAGTAGCGTTCACGGTACTGGCATCTATTCTGTTGTTTTATCCCCTATGTGTGCCACTTGTGCCTACCCATTGTGGGTCTGCACTCCCTCTATTTGTGCATGGTACACCCCTTACCTGTCTACTACTGATATGCACGTCAGTTGACTTTGATGTCAGCTGTCCCCTTGGTTTACATGTGTATGTGCCTCCCCATCACTTCATTTGTAACACTGTGCCTTGTGGTGCAGTTCTTGGGCCAAGAGTGATGTTCCACTCTGGACATTGTCCCAATAGTTTATGTGTGATGCTCTTGTGCTATTTATCAGTGAGGATTGCTCATGTGCACTTCCGCTGTGTGTGCTGCCCAGTGCTCAGGTGAAGATGGTTGTGCTCTTGTATACCAGAGTGGTGCATCCTGTTGTTGTTATGTTGGATGTATGTGTGTTGGCTGTGGTATTGCTTCACTTCTTGGGTGTGCTGTTATATTTGTGCTGTGCTGATAAGTGGTGTGTGTGTTGAGGTTGTGTCAGTCATGTCTGTGTTTGGCTGTTGTGCTTGGTGTGCACACACTGCTTGTTCTGCATACAGTGCTGTGTGTATGTGGGCTTGGTATTGCATGATGTGCATTCCCTAAAGTCCTCTGGCGTTTGTTGATTTTTAATTTCATGTGCATCTGTGGTTGGTTTGATGAGGCAGTGTGGTTCTGTGCAGGTGCACTTCTTGTGTGATTTGTGGTACGTTGTGTGTGTTTTGTTCCTGAGTGATGATGTTGTGCACTTATGTTGTGTTTGTGCTCCCATTGTCTTTCCACTGTTTGGCTGACAGGGTATGTCTGTTTCTGTTGGGGTTCTGTGTGTGTTCCTGTGGTGTTTGTGTGTTGTTTTGGGGCAGGCATCTGTTCAGGCTTCGCTGTGTGTGTGTTATGTTTGTACCTACACCCAGGGTGTGTGTTTGTTTGTGTGTGTATGTGCTGGGATGTATTGTCAGCCTTTCAGTGTGTGTGGCACTGGTGTTGTGTGTTCCATGTCAGCCACTACTGCAGTGGCTGTCTCCCTGGTTGTTTGTTGTGTGGTGCCGGGTGTGTGTTGTGCTTGCTTGTAGCTGTGCTTGTTGCTTGTTGATGTGCATGGGGGTACACAGGATGGGCACCTTGCCTGTGACTTGATGGGGTGTGTTGATGTGTGGTTGGGTGTGGTGTGTTCCTGTGGTCTTTGTGCCCTGCCCATGCCTTGGAGTGGCCCTGCATTGTGCGCATTTGTTGTCCACGGCGGTGATGTGCCCGGGAACGGGACGTTGCTGCTAGTTCGCGGTCGATGTGTGTTCAGGATGCAGTGGGGTGATTTGGTGGCAGGTGGGTCATGTGTGGGTGCTCTTGTGGATGTGTTGTTACCCCCAGCAGGGTGTATGTGGTGGAATTGCAGCCTGTGTTAGCCTGTGTGTTGCGTGTTGTATTTGTGTAGGTGTGAAACTGCGTCGTCCTCAGCGGCGGACGATTTGATGATATTGCTGTAGCAGGTACATCACCGAATGCATATGTAGGGCTGGGTCCATGGCGTTCATGACAGGGTGGAGAGGACTGGGTCTCTGCTCTTGCGCTCCGCTGTCTAGTTTCTGCCATTACTGGTTGGGCGGTGTCTCCGCTACGGTGCGTCTGCCTGTTTGGGCCATCCTAATTTGTTGAGTGGGGCGGACGTCATTCCACACGGCGGAGCGTCTCCATTGGCTCACACAGCCGCGGTGGCGGGTGCACTTTGATGCCGGTGGGCGTCGCTCCGCGGCGGACGAGAAATGACCCATGTTTTGCTATACCAATATGGCGGAAGTGAGTACTGCTGCTCGCGGGCGGAAAAAGGCATTTTTACGCCCTGCCAGCACCGCGGTGGTGCCACCACCCAACATCCTTAATGGACCCCCTAGGTCTTTTACCCAATTAAATTCCAGCAGTTTTCACCAGCTTTGGATAATTTAAAATCTCTTAGCTGACAATAATAAATGTGACTAGGTGAATTGGTAATAAAGCAAATAATTAAAGGTGGTCTCATACTTGTGTGAATAATCATCGGGAAAAGAATTCCAATGTATTCCAAAAAACTTGAAAAGAGAACTCATCAATAACTTGCATTTCCTCAAAGATAGTTGATGTTTGCCAGTTGACTTAGAGGAGACTGCTGGGGACCCTATCAGCTACTGTGTTACCACAATAGATTGTAAGTAGCCTAGAACTACCATTCAAAGTTGTAATTATTGATTAGTTCTATAGAAGAGGGGATATGAAATGTAAGACAATTCACTGAACCTAGATCGAAAGATGCACCTAATTGAATTTTTTGAAAGATCATGATTCTGGAACATTGTGAGCAATAATATAGCAGATATCCTCGGTCTTAAGATTGTGATAAGCCCAGTGTTGATGCTGGTGGGAGTTGATTCAGAGTCACTTAGCCTTTTGAGCATGAAGCAGAGGGGCTTGGTTTTTTATTTGATGCTTCATGCAAGAAGAGAGATCTATCTGCAGGAATTGGCTAGATACAGTAGCCCCCCTCCCTGAGGACTGTCTCAAAGCTGTGCATTGGTCTTGCAGGATAGACTTTGGCTGTATCCCTAGCAGAACAGATAATATCCAAACAGGCTTTCTTAGATGGAGCGATGTGTCGGTGCAGAAGAATGGAGCAGTTTAAGAACCATAACATGTTAAGCCCAGGTAGGTGTGGCTGGGATGCTTTCTGTGCAGAATGTGTTAGATTGGTTCTAATGGGTCACCTGAGATTGCAACAACTAGGATGATATGAGGACAAAAAACAAAAAAAGAAAGATCATGTTTTGAAAGTCAAGGCAAACTGGCTGAGCATCTCATAAGAAGGAAATTGGAATATCTGCACTGATTGTGGGACAGAAAACAAATTCAAACTGATTTCACCATGAAAATGAATGACCATGTATAACAGATAATTTGATAATTTAGGTATGATTAAGTAGATTGATCAAGGATGCCTCAGATCCTAGTGCAGCGAGTTCCTCGATAATTATATAACATTTGTCTGCTTATCATTTGATTCTAAAACCATGATGGCATTGAACAAATGTCAGGACTTATTTAAGGGATTTTGTAATGTGTTGTAAATTGGATGTATACCATAGTGGAGAAGTGTGGCTCACCGGTTAGAGGAGGCAGTTCCTGATGCAGAGGTCAGACCTGGGACCAGGGTTCAATCCCCAACGCGGCAGAGCCTTGAGCTCAAAATGTCCATGGACTTGATCATTCTTGCCTTGGTGTGTACTTGAATCGTGGGTTCACACTCTGCAACTCTGGGCAATAGCTTGCTTAATCTCCACTACGGCCCCACCACGATTGGATGCCTGGTATTCACCTTGGGGATGCCCAGTAGGGGTAATCTCACAGGGAAAGACCAGGACGGGTTCCCAAAGCAAGTGCCTTGAGACCTTACAGTGAAAGGTGCTATATAAGATCGTATGATTTAAGATTTACCTCAGGCATCATTTATCTTCATATTCAATACAAAATGTTCTTGTTTTTTAAAAGCACATTATTTCAATTTATGACAAGTATTTGGTTTTGATATAGAAGACTTTGAATTTTAGTGAGGCTCGGTGATTAAATACATCTGCATTTTAGGGAGGATTATCAGCACAGTCTATCTTGATTAATTATTAGTGTTAGTTAATTGATGTTTGCCAAGTCTCTTCTGAGCAAGGCAACACACACAGTATGGGTTTAATTAAGAGAATATGGAAAAGATAAATCCAATAGGTCTCACCTTTGTGAAATCTATTGACTTTGTTAACTTGTTTGCCAAATTTTACAGCAGCCCGCTTCCATGGAACATGCTGAACGAAAAAAAAAGTGCTCTGTTGTGATCAATGCTGGCCTTATACTACCTACTAACTGGAATGGTTTGTATATTAGTAGTTGCCCTGGTTATCCGCTCCTTTAGATGCTTCACACAATATTTAGTCCATGCTTTGTGACCATTTCAAGCAGATATGGGTATGTGATTGGAGTATTACTTGAGGGGGACCTAATTCAAATAACCCACAATGTTTCTCATGGTAAACCGCAACAGTCACTAAATAAACATGTGCTTGACACATTGGTAGCTTGGCACAAAGCAGTCAGTTTTAACTAGGAATCAATGTATAAAGTATTTATGCAGCGATAACAGAGTAATAAAGTGAAAACACAACACTTGAAAAATCCCAAAACAATTTACAAAATAGAGCACATTTTAATAAAAATTACACCAATACGACAAAGATATGATTTTTTAAAGTTTGAATAAAAATTTAGGCTGGTTGCTAAAGAAGGGGGTCACAATGCAATTGTTGATGAAGGAGTAAAAGCTCAGAGTGGGTGAAGTCCAAAGACTATGCCCAGGATGGCCTCAATGTCGCCTGGTTGCTTCTTAATGAAGCCCTCTACTTTCTGATTTTTCTGGAAGTTAGTTCTATTTCAGTGGGGTAGACCACCAAGCTGAGGCTGATCAGTGATTCGATCACTGATGCTGCAACTTTGGTGATGTCTATGTCTAAAACAAAGGCAGTCAGTTGGCAACTGTTTCTTAGTTCCTGCTTTTTCAGTGTGGACAGGAGAACAGAACAGGAAGAATCCACTCCAACACCAGCCAAGTGTCCAGGATATGGGGGGCACTACTTGGGAGTTAGGACTCATTCCAGCAGAAGCTAGAAGCGAGGTCCAGGGCAGGGTCAGTGGGCATGGGCGGCCTTAGGCATGTGCAAGCTGTGCACCTGCACAGGGCCACCAAACACCAGGGGCCACCACGCCAATATATATCCTTGATATAATAATCCTCTGAGTATGGATACATATTTGCGTGGAGGACCCTGGCAGGTATTTGGCAGCTTCCGGCTCTGTTCCACTTCCAAACACCCTGACCCCCCCCCTCTTCACTGGCCTCCCTGCTCCACCTTGTCCGAACCCCCTCTTCAGGGGCCCCCTACCTTCGCTCTCTGCCCAGGGCCACCATGAACCTAGAGCCGCCCCTGCAGTGGGAATTGGTCAACTGGGCAGTTGTAGGGAGAGAGGCCTCTGGAATCTTTCTGTGCCCCTGTAGCTCACACCGGTGGTCAGATACCCTTGGAATAACTTCTGGTGCCCTTGGGTCAAAGCAAACAGATTCAACCTTACTTCAGGTTCTTCTGACAGCGGGGCAGCCCTTGTTCTAATTTTTCACAGATCTAGAAATATTCAGAGGGAGCTACTGGGAATGCCACATTCATACTCAGGGAAACCCATGGCCACTCCAAAACCAATGGGGTAACAGTTACCAGGGATGCCCCTACCCACTTTTGCAGGGAAAACAGGAAAGGCTTGGGTCCTATAACTCTCCGGCCTGGACCACACCAACATTGTACCAACAAAACAGTGACCAGACAGGTTATTCCAAATTACTCATATATGAGCTTAGAGAACAATTCTAAGTTCATGTGATTTATCTCACGTCATTTGAAACTTATTTTTTACACATTTGAATTAAAAACATTCATTGATGTCATGAGATAGAGAACACCTTATTCAGTATGCCATACTTATCAAAATAACACATTCAACATTACAACAAATATACATAAATGTTACACATACGAAAAAACGTGAACGCCAATAAAATTATCAATGTCCTATACATGTCCTGCAAAGAACCAGTCCATATTTGATATATAGATAGATCACAGGCGGATCATTAGCAATTCCAGCGATCCTCCCTGTATTTTGGGCAAAGGACTGTACCATTTTTTAAAAAGGGTAGTCTGTCCACTGGGAACATAATTTCTTTAAACAGATTCCCATCCAGTACCCTTAAAAGAAATAAATTTCCTTTTGCCGAGATGTCAACGTGTTTCAAACTCAAGTAGTTCTAGGGTTTTCCTCAGGACTAGGACTGTGGGTCAATGACTAAAAAACAAACAATGAAAAAAGTGTGGCGTCAGTGTAACTAAAGACCCCAGTAGTCAGGTGTAAACAAGTGGGACCTAATCTCATTTGAGAAATACCTTTTGTTAAGGATGCCCAGATGCTTGTGTGCTGGGGCGTCAGTGGTGCATCTAATCGTTGTTGGGCTGAAGCTGTAAGGACAAAATTAGATGGGGCTCAGTCCCGGGGAAATGTGGTGCTAATGGGGTTCATTAGCTTTTTTTTACAATGTTGAAAAGAGTCGTACCTTCTAAATATTTCCAGGATGGTATCCTGTGCCCATGTTGTCAGGCCACTAGAAGACTATGTTTACGTGGTAATTTAGATGATCAGTATTCAGGATTTCTGCGAAAGAAAGCAGCACTTTGAGTGTTCTGTTACGTATTCTTATACTTGGAATAGCTAGAAATTGTTTCAACTTGTTCACATGCTTTTGCAGCACCTTCAACATGTTTTACTGTAAACAATACCACAATGTCCTTCTCTACCAAAATCCAACATGGCAAAATATTCCTTCTCTAGGTCAAAGCTTCCTGAGACCACCCAGAAGTGTGGCTATGGCAAAGAGCAAAACCTCCATTGTGGACACTCCAAAAAAGTTTTGATCCTACTTTCCCCTCCCACAGGGTTTGAAGCCAACTTGAGTAGGAAGACAACGGGAGGCAGGTCTAGGTGTAAGCTACATCAAACAGTGACAGGCGAGGCATCCTTTGAAGCTCAGAAAAGGGCTGTGCACAGGCCCCAAGCCTTCCAGCTTAAGTACGAAAAATACATTGCCACTCCCCAGCCCTTTGCCAACTGTCTGGGAGCAATGCACATCTCTCCACATGGTATCCTTCAGCAGTCAGGTGACACTGAGATGCTCCAGGAAACAGAAAAGAGCTGTAGGTACAAAGAGGAAGCACGATCTAGTTACTAAAAAGCCATGTTTTAAGAGCTTACAGAAGAACAATGGGCATTGCAGAGAGGCCCTTTTGTATTAGGCAGGGAAATAACAACTTTCTAACATTGTTGTTCCAAAAATCGTAATATAAAATTCGACTTGACCATTAAGTTGGATTTAAATCACGATTAAAATGAGCCCATGAACAATTTTGCTTATTTAGATAACTGCACACCCAGGCTTCAGTAGTAGGTCTGCCAGTTTACAGAGCTACTTCAGGGGGCAGCACAATCAGTGTGGCAACCTGCTAGTAGCATTTAATTTACAGGCCGTGAGGGCATGTGATACCATATACTACGGACTTACAGGTAAATTATGGGTGTCAATATGGGTTTACAAATTCTAATACATTTAGAGGGTAGAGCACATGCACTTTACCACTGGTTAGAAGTGGTAAATGGACAGTTAAACAGGATCAACAGGCATTACTCTGGGGAAATATGCCATGCAAAGGATGAACATCACCAACAATAAGTGTGTGATATGATATGTGCATTTGTCAGTGGTATTGTAAACTCTGTAAATCATGTTCTCAGCTCAGCTGTCCAATATTACTCATTACTTACCTAAACCAATGGACCTACGATGCCTCCATGAACTTTGTTCCACTCAGTGAGAGATTTCCTTCTATGGATCTGATAAAGGTACTGTTTCAGAGATGTTTGATGATCAGATATACCAATGCCAAAGAAGGAAATGTAGGGAAAAATAGGAAAAGCTCAAAAGTGATTTTTTTGATCTGATTGATGCTTTATGGCCCTTCAATGGAATTTTCAGGCTCATGCCAAAATTAAAAAACAGCAGCTTGCGCCAGAAAACATAATCCTTCCTAAATGGCTTCGTAAATCCCTGGCCAACAGTTCTGAGACAGAAACTCCCACATAATCATACATAACTCGGTCCAAGATAGTTTTCATCAGCACACCTTCCTCCTCTTCCAGCTTCATCTTTTGTCTCACAGGCCTCATTGGACACCATCACCCCTCACAATTTCTGGATTCCTAGATCTCATGCTAAAAGTGTTTATCCACTCAAAAACATTGTCCAAGGGCCCGCAGTGTTCAAGGCAGCTCTTTATCTTACCACTACTGATGCTCCTGGACAAACCAACTCCAATATATCAATTGCAGACCCATCAACAAGAGATGCTAAACAGTGCTCCATTGACAAGACAACTGAAAAACATTAACTTTAGTTCAGCTAACAAAGTACTTTTTGCGTCCAAAGTTCACTCTCTAGGCTTATTGTATTTTGCCACATTGATATGTGTCCCTAACTCAGTGTTCTTGTTGTTAGAAATTCCCGCAGTGCTCGCTTCCATTTGTCTTCACCACAAACACTTGTTCTAATGTGCTTCTTAATGGTGTGTTGAGCATTCGTTTTTCCCTTGTGAGTATGGGCTGTACATCTTTGTTTACTGCCTCGCAGCTGCACATTGCTCTGATGTGCTGCTGTTTAACCCTGCACATGGAAGACTCCCCAGTGAAAGCTCTACAGTACTCCTGCCTGAGCATGTCCCATTCATCAGTATCTACTTTGTGTTTTACTTCTAGCTCTCACAGGTGTGTGCATTATGCCCCAGTGTTCACACTTTCCAAACTCCCAAGCCAGTTTAGAGAGATATATTTATAGAACTTTAATTGAAAGCAAGTCTGTCCACTGCATTATTAAAGAGGCAGATAATATGACCATACTAGTGGATGGAGTGTGGAAACAAAGGAAGAAGCATCTAAAGGTCCCAGTTCAAAGAATGTTACCTCGGGCCTTGCAAAACCATCTGAAAACACTAATACTACATTTGCCAGTGATATGGCTTTTCAGTGCTGTTGGCTATGTGCATTGGGTAATTGTATAAGACTGGGGAATCTTACAGATGGGAGCTCGGGTCACACGGGTGTGTGAATTTATTTTTGTAACCTTGCCAGAAGTCAATGGAAAACCTTTCAGCTTAGCAACATTTGAGAATTTCTTTTCTTTTTACTGATTTGTGTGAAAACTGTGACATCTGCAACTCCGTATTTCACACATATCCTTATCTAACAATAATAAAGTGGTCTACAGATCATATCATTTTTAGAAAAGACTTAGGCCCTGTTTGGAGCTAAGTGCTATTTATGTTTCAGGTGCAAACTCTCATTTACTTAAAACAAAACTCTTCGTCGTGCAGTATTTAACCGTGCACTGATTGCACAAGCGCCATAGGCTCATCCACAAATTGCGTACTCTGCCGGATTTATCCAAAGGCTAACCCCACAGAAACTTGGCTACCAATTTGTTGGTAATTAATATAACATTCAATTTTACGCACCTTGGAACACATTTCAAGGTGCGCAAAACATGCGTTGCCTGTATAAGCTTTGAAGGCAGTAATATCAGTGTATGAAAACATTCCATCATTTCTTATTAGCATTCGTGACCAGTGTGTCACAATAGATCATGCATTTTGATTCGAGAGTTAACAAAAGATTTTCCTTTTTTAACTACATAAAAAATGATTTGTAATGTATTTCTTGTTACCCCATCACATCACTGTGCCTATTCATCCTTGGGGCAAATGTAGTTAAAGGTAACTGTTGATACATCTTCCTTGGACTTTGTGAGATTCAGTGCTTCAATTTTATTTTAGAAACTTTAAAATTGATATGATCCTTTTTCACTTAGGCAACAGACACCCTTGGTGCAGTAAAATAACCGGACAGGTCTGCTTCAGACTATAATTCTCCCTTCTGTAACAAATTCCCACCTGTGCAGTCTCGAACACCTGGTAAATATCAGGAATCCTTTGGAAGATAAAGGGCAGAGGATTCATTCTAGTAAGTTCAACAAGAGCGGTAAATAAAGTGAATTGCATGAGAAGATAGGCAATAATATCTAACAGTAGTTTTTGCAGTAGGTCTTATAAAAATGAAAATGGTGAACTTTTCAATCTTTGAATGTTTTTTGCATACCTGTGCCAGCTAGAAAGTCTACCTACTGCCGACTGTGGGTAAAAAAAACAGGGTGATTACTTTCATCTTTTGCTTTACCAATATAACCTAAATGAAAATAGACTCTCTAAGATGATTTTGCCAGAAATCACAATTTCATTTATGTGGATTTATTATATATGTTCTTCTTGTAGTGTGGACATTACAAATGTGTTAACCCGTAAAAGCATTCACATCGACAACTATTTCCATTCTTTCTGCACAGTACAGTAAATATGTTAGGTTCATACATCTATTTGCCTATGTTATTAGTATTGTAACTATTAGTAGAAGTGTTTATGAGCAAAGCGTCCATGCACTTTCTGAAGGAGAGGAGGCTTGAACACTAAAGCTAACCTCCTGCCATCCTGTTGATATTTGGAATAGGGGATAGGTAAGAATTTTGTTTAGCAGAACATCCTCTTGGTAACCTACCACTTATTTTGCTGCAGAGAATTGCAGACAATTACTAATATAAACTTGTAAGACAAGTATGTGATTTTGGACACATTTTATAAATTCTTAATAAGGGGTAATGCAAGCTTTAAAGTGTTCTTATGGACAATGAGTGCACTACAAACGTTCCTGGATAAAAATCCCACATCTTCTTAACTGGTATGAGAGGAAACTTTGAAAACTGAGATGGGGAATATAAGGAAGAAATAGAATCAGACCTCATTTATAATCGTTTTTCTTAAACAAGATCATCTTGCAGTAATTCCTGTGCTTAATTGGCTGAACGTTATCAGCACAGGGAATACTTTTTAGAGAGGAGGAATGCTCTATTGTGTGTGGTTCTGTGGATGATATCATCAGTGATGTTATTTGAGATGTCATCAGTGATGTCACTGACCATATCATGAGTGTGAGAATTTGGCCTGGTATATGCTAGCCACTAATTAAATTGGGCACCTTGCACCGGTCCAAGCGACCCTTATGATGTATGAGGTCAAAGATAACCTTTAAAAAGCTATACTAGTGATGGCTGTGGAGAGCAGCCTTCAGGCTTAATCTTGAAGGAATGTAAAGCAGCTTGTTTTAAAAGAATATCACCTTTAGTATTAACTAAATGAAAGGAGAAGCACACAGTAGTTATAAAAATATGTAGTTATTTATATAACACTCTCTACACGAGGATACAACACAAATCATACAATACTTTAACAAAGAAACGGTTTTAAGTAGCACAATACACAGTGGGCTTCAGGGGGGAGTCCAAACCATATACTAAAATAGTGGTATAATAACCACGACTGAAGTCGAGACAATGTGTTCGAAATCACTGGAACCACAAGGAACCACCCAAAGTGAGTAGAAAGGGACCCCACCAGGGATGCGTGTAGTGTGCTAACAGGACCGCAGGCTCCATACAATTCTATGGAGAAGGTTACAGTTTAAGGACCCTTCTCAATGGACTGTAAGGAAACCCTTTGGAACTTAGGAGGTTGGAGAGCCACCCCACCCATCTTACCATAGTACCCGAGTTACCTATCCCAGAGGAGCAGGGTGTATAGGTCTGGAGTGGTGTTGGAAATCATTGTCATTTTCAATGAAGGGTTGCAAAGAAGAGCTGCTGCTAAGGGTGGGTTATGATGAAAGGAACCTAAAAGCAGAGAGGACAGAGTCTGAGTCACTTCAGGGTGACCGGGGGCTCAGTGAACGAATGCCCACCGATGTCAGGTGCTTCAGGTGCGAAGAAGGGATGCTTGACTCTGCAGCCATGAGGACCAGGAGATGTCAATGATGACCAGGAGCCAAATGTGAGCTGTCCCACGAAGGATGTTGAGTGCTGAGGGGTCGGTGTCTGGCTGGAGCACCAACATTCCTCGGCAAAAGCAACCCACGCAGGAAGGTCAATGAGGTTACGATGTGGACCAGCAAGGTCCAGGGGACTCACCAAGCAAGAAGGAGTCAGGGCACATCTGGAGCAACCAGGAAATCCCAACAAAATTAAAGACGACCCTCAGGAGGACCCACACGCCGAATGGCCAGGAGTCGCCAGGGGACTTCAAGCAAGATCACAAAGTACCAGCCCACGTAGCACTCATTATGAGGAGGCCAGAGTTCTTTGGTGGGAACACTGCTCAGGATCAGGACTACATGGAGACAAATGCACAAGCTCGGGAATCACCAACAAGCATATGCACTTGCAAAAGTATGAAATGCACAGGGGTTCAGGTTACGCGGTCCCCACGAGAAATACTTGCCTCAAACTAAGCAAATTGGAACAAAGAGATGGCAGCTCAACATCAAGTAACTTTGGAACCCACCTCCTGTGTTGCTGGCGCCTCCAGGGTCTGCAGGAGCTCAGGATCAGCAAACATGTCATTTGCATTGCAGTGCTTGTAAATGCAGGGGAGTAACTTCTTCACCCCAAAGGAGATTCTTCAGTTGTCCTTGATGCTCCACAGGACCTGCATGGAGCCTGTATGGTGCAACAGCACAGACAAAGCTTTAGACAGAGAGGGAGATGAAGTTGGGCCCAGTCAAAGTCCAGCAAAGTCCAGAGTGTCCAGACGGCCAGAGGTCAGTGGTTTCTTCTCGTAGAATCTTGTCCACATAAAATCTAAAGTCTTACAGCTAGGTAAGCCCTCATGTACCCACAGTAGAGGGTTCGACAGATTCAGAGGACCATCCTAGAGGAGGGTCAGGACAGAGGGGAGGTTACTCCCATGTCCTTTGTCCAGTTTTGTGCCAGAGCAAGAGCCAATGGTTCCCAGGACTGGTATGAGCTGGACTATGCACAGGGACACCAAATGTGCCCCAGGTACAGACTTTCAGGCACTGTAGAGTGTACCCACCCAGCACCAAAAAACTAAATCCCTGTGACAGGATGTCTATTGTGCTGCCTTCCTCTGCTCAAGCTTAGCTCAGCAGCAGGAGGGAAGAAATGTGTCTCTGGTCAGCAGCATCCATTTTGTGGTGACCGGGTCGAGAAGGTTGGCACCGGAAAGACCAGTGACCCCATGAAGCTCGCTTCAGAAGGGTGAAATCATACCTCCCATACCAGTTACCAGTATGGAGCTATGACTTCAAGGTGTTTGATACCAAACACAACATGTTTTGTTTCAGCCATTTTCGAGATAGCATGTACCGTAAGGTTATAATGCACCTCTACCTAAATGTCTGGCTGAGTCACAGACAACCCGGGAGAATGGTCTCCGAAGACAACAGAGGGGCTCTGCTCATGCAGGGACACCATCTCCAGTAAAATCCAGCGCCCTGCCTTCAGGTTTGTTAAGGGCAACTATAGTGGTGACTTATACATTTTAAGTCTAGTGACCTATAGATATGGTGAACCTATATCTAAAGTAAGTGGTGCAGCACCAGCTTACACAGGCTGCAGTATCAGACCTGTAGTTCCATGTTGCATGGCCTCACATTGGTGACACAATACATGCTTCAGCCCATGCGAGGCCTGTGGGGTACCTATGCCCTGGGTACATGGGTACCATATACTAGGGACTTACAATGGTACCGCAGTATCCAATCTGGAGTGTATCAAAGTACATGGCATAACATTTTAAGGAGAAAGCAGATAGACTGGGGTCCTGATTAGCAGGATCATTGTCAGACTAATCAAAACCCAGAAAAAACAACAGGCAAAAAGTGGGGGTAACTGTGCAGTCAGATCCTACCTTCCTACAATGAGTTATGTAATATGTGAGGTCATATACAGTGTATTGCAGGAGAGTAAGTTGTATTTAGGTCAGCTAACTATTACTGCTGAATTTCCATGGCTTTGTACAAGTGAAATGTCTGCCTAACTATAACATCTATACCATCTCAGTAACCTTTTGTTTTTTCAGAGAATTTCTGAGGTTGTTTCAGTTCTGTTTCCTAACTATAATATCCCTGTAGCCTTTGTTATTTTCAGCAAACTTCTCAAGCTATGACATCTCTGTAACCTTAAGTTTCTTTAAGTGAATTTTTAAAAAAGCAATCACACGTGAAGAGTGGTGGAGAAAGATAGCAAAGCCTCCGACCAGCTCTCATGAACTTACTGAAGGTAATTGCAGGGCTTCTTGGCCTCCAAGGACCCTGAGCATCCAAGAGGACTTCATATTCTCTTTTTTTTTTATTGATACACGACAAAAACAGTGGTCAAATAATTCATATCGACATATATATATAACACAAAATACACTTAATAATACATGAGGGTATTAAAAAAAAAAATGGAGAATATGACATTGGGCGAAGGAACACATAAGTACAAACATGGAATTTTTTTAAGCCTCATAAAAATCTGAAAAAGTCCCCCATATTTTCCATCCCAATTTCTTTCTCCGCCTTGATGCGGAGAGCGAAAAAAGACTCCACTCTTACTTATAAAGTTTATACAACCGTGCTTGCCACTGTTGAAATAGTGGAGGCTTTTCTTGAAGCCACTCTCTGGCGATACAAAGCCGAGCTACAGTCATTGTGAAGAAAATAAAATATCGAAAACAATAAAATTCATTAGTTCGACTATCATTAGGGATCTTCCCTAACATCATCATAGAGGGAGTTATCTTTAAATTAACATTAAGAATTGAGGACAAGAAATTTTCAATATCCTGAATAAATCTTCCTAATATAGGACAAGAGAAGAAGATATGTAAGCTGTCTGCATTATCAGCTTTACAGCGAAAGCATTTACCATCGGAACCTCTTCTCCATTTTAATATTCGAGCAGGTGTATAATATAAATCAAATAAACTTTTGAAAAATTGAGCTTTCAGATTTGCTGACATCAAAACCTCTTTAGAAAGCAAAATCAAATTTTCAACAACAATCTCATTATCTCCCAATAAATCCCCACACTTTGCCTGTATTTTATCCAAATCATCAGACTTCACTTCCATAAACATACGATAAAGAATACCAATCTTGACTTGTCGTGCGATTCCCTCTACTATTTTGTGCTTTTTTAAACATAATTTATGTCTTATAAGGTAATCCCTTATTTGTAAAAATTTTAAAAAATAGCTTCTGGATAAACCAAACTCTTCACACATCTCAATAAACGATTTACATTTACCTTCGCTCGAAAAAAAATCCCCCAAACAGGTCACCCCTTTTTTTTGCCAGTTCCTGGCTGTTCCATTCGAAAATATCATAGGTAATGATCTGGCGGAAAAATAGGGGGTATAGTATGACAGTTTCCCTATATCAATGGTACGGGCCACCCATTTCCAAGTTTTATGAGCACTAATGAGGACCTTAAATCGGGTCCTCTTGTAATAGTTACCATCGATTTCATTAAAAAAAAATTGTCTTGCATGTGTTCCTATCAAAATCTCAAATATAGAAGGATGATTATGTACATACTCTGAAGAATCTCTTATTAACAAAATTCTCATTTTTAACAAAAAGCATACTGTATAATATAAAAAAAATCAGGTACCCCTAGTCCTCCCCTTTCAATAGGCAAGGTAAGATACTTCATCGCCCGCCTAGGTTTACCAGGACTCCAAATAAATTTCCCACAGAGTGACTGTAAAGCCTGCAACTTGGATTTTGGAAATTCCAAGGGAATGGACCGAAATAGATAAAGGATTTTAGGGAGGACATTCATTTTTATAATATTGGTCCTGCCTATAATGGTCAAGTATAACCGATCCCATTTCTCCAAAGAAGTCTTAATTTTCTAATAGGCATTGCTCCAGTTTACATTGACCAATTCGACCATATCTATTTTAATCCGTATCCCTAAATAGGTAACCTCTCCGACCACCCTCTCATCCTCCCATGTTATGGCATCTGAACAAAGAATCTAAGTTTTTGATGCATTAAGTTTACACCCAGTTATCATACCGAAATCTTTAGCCATCCTCTCAATCTCTAGACTAGCAGTTTCAGGTGTATCTGTTACTACTGCTATATCATCCGCATATGCGAATACTGAAAAGGGAAAATCAGAAACAATAAAGGGAGGAATTAAAGGGTTCCGACTTAATAATTCAATAAAAGGGTTGATGTATAATGAGAACAATAACGGGGAACAAGGGCAACCTTGACGTGTCCCTCTAGTGATATACACTAACTCGGAGAGTCCTCCCAAAGCAGATATTTTTGCAGTGGGATTAAGATAAAGTGTTTTTATGGCTTTAATGTATTTCTGACCAAAACCCATTTTATCCATTAAAGTCCAGAGATACTCCCAAGACACTCGATCAAACGCTTTTTCCGCGTCTAATAAAAAAAGCGCTAATTTCCGTTTGTTCACAGCAGCCAAATCAAACAATGTAATGACTTTATTAATGTGGTCAATGGTACTTCTTTTAGCGATAAACCCATGTTGGTATCTAGCTACTAGTAATGCCACTACCCCGGATAACCGATTGGCTAATATCTTTGAATATATCTTGTTATCCACATTTAACAACGATATAGGTCTGTAGGATCCTACGCTATCAGTGGGCTTTTCTTTTTTGCAAAACACAACTATCGTTGCCTCAGACCATGTAGGGGGGGGATTACCATCTTGAGCGGTCAAGATTACCTGATAGATCTCATCCTTTAAAATATGAAAAAAACATTTATAGACTTCGGCTGGCAATCTGTCTGGCCCCGCGGCTTTGCCTACTGTGAGACTATTTACTGCGGTGTCCACTTCAATCATAGTTATGGGTAGATCTAATTCATCAGCTAATTCAGGGTCTAAAATCTTCAAGTCTATCAACATTCTATCATACCATTGGTCATCTGAATCTAAACCATCCTCCCTGGCATAAAGATTTGCGTAAAAAGTTTTGAATATTCCTCAGATGCGTTCTGGATCGGAATGTGAGTCACCCTGGGAGTCTTTCATTGAACTTATATTCTGAGCTGACTGCTTCATTCGAAGCCTTGTAGGCAAGGTTCTGCCTATTCTCTCACCGAATTCATAACTCGTCAATTTAAAAGATAAAAATTTCCTGGCAATTTCCTTATCCCAGAAACCCAAGATATTAGTCCTAGCCTTGATTACATCATTTTCCTCTTTGGATAACCCCGTATTGCCCAGTGCAACTTTTCTGGTTAAGAGAATCTCAGGTTTAGTCAAAAGTTCATATAGATTATCCAATTCTTTCCTTAACTTCTTTCGTTGCCTGGTTACAAAGCTAATGCATTCTCCCCTAAACCCTGCTTTAAATTTATCCCATACTACCGGAATATTGGCAGTGCCACCATTTTCATCAAAGAAGATTTGAATCCAGCCCTGCATATGTGCAATAAATTCTGTGTTTAAACCTAGCTTTCGATCATATGAAAAGCTGGATTGTATCTTCCGTTTGGCTAGGCGATGGATGTCTACCACTATAGGAGAATGGTCCGAAGATATCCTGGGATAGATTCTAATATTAGTGCCTTCTAATAGATTTCGAGGTATGAAAAAATAATCTAATCTCACTAGCTTTTTATGAGGATGAGAATAGAAAGTAAATCCACTGTCCCTCTCTCGCAACATACCCCAGGTATCAACCAGTCCATGATCTTGTAATAGATTCACAAGTGCTCTGTACACCCTAGGCTTACGTCCTTTATAGGTTACCTGCGAGTCCCCTAAAGAACTATTGGTCAGATTTATATTGATATCACCGCAGATCACTATCGGCTGTTGAAAGTTGACTAACTCCATATTGATCTCTACTAATGGATCGGGGTCATCCAGATTAGCCCCATATACTGATACTAGTGTAAATTGTCTATTTCCAGTTTTTAGTTCCACAATGGCCCACCGGCCCTTTTTATCTTCTACTTTACGACCGACTGTTATTAAGCTGTCTTTAATTAATATGGCCACCCCACGTATCATACTGGATTGTTTAGAAGCAGATACCAACATAAATCCTAAGTCTTTTAAGACCTCCCTTTTAACCCATGGGATATGCATTTCTTGTATACAAACATCATCAGGTTGTATATATTTTAACTCCGCTGCGACTTTGTGTCTTTTTATTAAATTATTTAAACCTGCTACATTCAGAGAACATATTCTTAAACTATTTCCCGCCATTTCAACTCATGAATCATAATCATAATTCCCAATTTTGCCATTACTAACTCATAAACATAAACATAACATCCACAGTTCATCCTTCCATGAAAAACAATATACTTTTCAATTGTAACGCCCTTTTTTCTTTTTATGGTGTCTTTCCCCTGTATTTTCACCATGTATTTGTCGTGATCAATTTTTTCCCTCTTTTTTTCACCCCCCGTGCCCCGATGCCACCCCAAAAAACATTCCCCCCTCTCTCCCCCCTGTCCCCTCCTGTCCCCCACCCTTCATGGAGGCTTTAGGACTTATGGTTCTGTGATGAAAGTTTGCCGCACCCCCCTACCGCCCCCCAACAGAGTTTCTGGACATCATCTTTAACGAACCCTTACATCCTTTACTATAGGTGAGAAATTCTCAACTTAATACATCTGTTAAAGCTTTTAAACCCTTTAACCGGATTTATAAAGACAACAAGAATTCTTTAGCAGCAGTTTCGGTTATAAAGAACCTGGTGCGCTCCTTGTGAATAACTTTGAGCTTTGCAGGAAACATTAAATATGCCTGCGCACCTTTACCTTGAAACTGTGTGATGAGCTGTCAAAACTGCCATCTTAACTCTACAGACTGCTTACATAAATCCGGTCTAACAAAAAATTCGCAGCCAAGACCCTTGCATTTTTTGTCAGGGCGAGCCTTTATAAATAACTCCTCCCTTGCTTGGAAGCTATTGAAAGCTACTAATATAGCTCGTGGCTTTTTGTCTCTAGTATTAGCCCTGAAGGGAAATCGGTGGGCCCTCTCCACCTCCCGGTCCCAATCCCATCTCCCGGACTCTGGCATAACCGCTTTCAAAAGAGAAACTATAAAGCCTTGTGCATCAGACCCTTCTTTCCCCTCCTCAATTTGCAAAAACCTCAAATTATTCCTACGCGATCTAATCTCAATGTCAATAAGCTTCCAATTAACATCTTGCTTAGTCGCCATATGTAACTCCATAGTCTTTCGCTGCTGAGCCATCTCATCTTCTAATGAGGATATACGTGCTTATGCCTCAGTTGCTCTTGCTACAAATTCGGTATGGGACTTGACCAATCTTCTCACAGAGTTTTGTAGCTTCTTGCATGAATTCTGTACCTTGATGCTGTCCTCGCGATTTTCTTCCCTATGCTGCATCATAGTCTGATAAATGAAATCTAGTGAAATGTCCTCTGTGCCCTCTGTGACCAAGCCCGTATTAGTATGGCCCGTATTACTATTCACGGCGCATTCATGTCCAGTCTGAGTCTACGAACGGTGCTCGGATCAGGGCATTCTCTGTCCATATTTTCATCTAAACTACTATGAGCGCTATAGCCACTTTCCTCCTCTAGTCCGCCATCTTCCATGCTCATCCGTGAGGCATATAGCTCTACCAAGCTTTCCGAAGAGGACATAGAGTGCTCTGACATTGAGAAAAAATCAGCTGAATCAGTATCTCCCGCAAGTGATGTAACTGTATCTCGGTTTGCCCCTTTTTCATACTGCATCTGAGAGGTTGCAGAAAGAGAATTCACGCCAAAGCAATCTTTAGCCGTTTGTATGGTCAAGTCTTCTAAAACACTAAGAGCGTCCCCATTAGTGCTTATATTCGGCTCTTTCTCCTTATCTTTCTCCTTATCCATTAAGGCTGTTTCAGAGCTCGGTATCTGCGTGGTTTCCAAATCGGACTCAGAAGCGCTCCCTTGATAATTAACAGCTCCCTGCACCTCTGCCGCTTCACCCACTGGTTGCCTTTTCTTTAGAGTTAATGTATCCACTTCTTTATTTTTCAAAGAAGTGAACATACCAGGAAACTTTTTACGAACAACGGCCTCCCCCTCTCTCCCTGCTGAATTCTCTGCTGAATTCTCTTGCAATATACTGTCTGTACTCACTGTGGGAGGAGGGGGGGTCGATGCCATGGCAGATAATTCTGGTCCTTTACTCGACGCAGTCTCAGCTCTGTCGTTCATCTCTGTACCAGCTCCCTGGCCTCGCGCTCTCCTTCCTTTCAGCCGCATATCTTTTCGTGATGTGTCCGGAGCAGTGCTTTGACTCCGCTCGCTGTTCTCCACGCTGCCTTCCTCCGCTCTGCCTTGCTTCGGGCGGAGGCGGGTCTTCCACCAGGTGAGCTGCATTAGCCGGTCAATCAGAAGCTGCCGAAGCGGCGTGTAGCACGTCCTAGGCTGACACCGCTGCCAAACCCAGAACCAAGCCGTTACTTGCCAAGTCATGAATAATTTTGTTGTAGAGAAGCACGTTTTCTTGATAGATATAGAAAGTATCTCAGCTTCGCAGTATAATTCCGCTTTCTCTCCACTTTCTCACCGCTTAAGCATCCACTCTGTGGGGTCCGGCAGGAGCCACAAACTTATGCGTCCGACTCGGACGCCATCTTGCCTCGTCACTGTATGTGAGGACTTCATATTCTCAAGCAGTAGTGTGTCAGGGGGTGCATTTGCAGACTGGTGGAGAAAAGGGGCAGGGACTCTGACCTGCTATCAGCAATCCCACTGTGTGGGACATACTGGAGGGGGCAGGTTGGCTTATTGGCCCCCAAGGACCCTCATCATCCTACGGGACTTCATACTCCAACCAGTAGTGTGCCAGGAAGTGCGTTAGCTGAGTGGTAGAGAAAGGGGGCATTACCTCGAAAGACCTATCAGTAATCACACTGTTTGGGACTTGCTGGAGGTAACAGGAGGGCTTGTTGGCCCCACCAAGGACCCTCATTATCCAAAGCGACTTCATCCCCTACCAAGTAGTGCACCAGGAAGCTTGTTTGCAGAGTGGTGGAAAAGGGGACGTGGCCTCCAATTACCTCTCAGCAATCCCACTCTGTGGGCTTACTGGAGACAACAGGAGTGGTAGTTGGCCCACAAGGACCCTCAATACTCCTGGGGACTTCTTCCCCCAACTTGCAGTCAACCAAGAGGTGCATTCCCAGAGTGGTGGTGAAAGGGAGTGGGCATCTGGCGACTTGCCGGGGTCCACTTAAAAAAATATTCTTGGTGTTCTAAGGAAAGGGGGCTGCGTGGCCACCTTTCCCTGGGCCGATTTCGCCCCCAGGCCAGCCTTTTTTTAAAACAATTTAGTTAGAGTTGGGGGCTGCACGACCCCTCTCTCTGGCTGTTTTTCTCCCAAGGGATGCCATTTCGAGATGCGGAGGGGGGCTGCATGACCCCCCTGCTTCGGCTGAATTCAGCCCTGGGGAACCCATCCCGCAGGGCCTGGCCTTCTTAAAGTGGGTGGCCTCAGGGCACCCACTCTCCACTGGGACCACAGTGAAGCCAGAAGCCCCCCGCAGTTCCTGCTGGCTCCTCGCCTCCCGCGGGAGCCAGCATTGATTTTAGACATTGGGAGCTGCTGAACATGCAGCTCCCTCTGTCTAAAAACAATTATGCTCCTCTTCCTGCAAGCAAGAGTATTTTTAATGCTCTTGCTTGCTGGAAGTCGAGCGTTTGCTATGGCTTGACAGGAGTGATAAATCTCCTGCCAAGCCACAACATACAGCTATATTCTGGGGTGGGCATCCGGGGACATATCAGGAGCCGTTCCTGGGGGGTGGTAGTTTCCAGGGCCATGTATGGTTCCAGGAGGAGGGCTGTGTGGCCCCTCCTTTCTTTTATAATGGCCTGCCCTGCTGAGGTGATAGTCTCCCATTTTAAAATATTGATTTTGGCCCCTGGGATATGGTGGTCCTGGGGTACAGGGGTCCATGATCACCCCCTGATTTCATTGGTATTAGTCGCAGGAACTTGGTGGTCCCCAAGGGGTGCATGGAAGGCCATACAAGGCCTCCTCCACATTAAGTTTATAAATAGACCCGGGGAGGTGACGGTTCCCAGGCGTGCCACATGGGTACCCCCTGAATAATTAAAAACAAGTGCCCCAGGGAGGTAGCGGTCCTCAGCGTTTTTACAAAGCCTTGGAGTGAGGCCCCATGCACCCTCCTTGTTTTTTTCAAATGCCTGCATGCCCCCGGGGTTTGGCCCACTCAGGAAAAAAACGTATTTTTAAAATTTTACAGTGCATCAACTGATCCATCCGTGAGTCCACAGCAAAATATATTTAACCCTGAGCACTGTCCCCTGTAGCACCCCCCCCCCCACCAGTTCTGGGGCATCTGGGTGGTCCTACCCTGCCACCCTTCGTTGATTTTTTAATGTTTTTTGTGGGACTCCCCTCAAGATGGCTGCCAACATTTCCTGGTTGAAGTGTTGGCAGCCAATCATATTACAGCACGGGGACTGTTGGATCCTTGTTGATTGATATTTAAAAAACTTCAGGTTAATATCTCCCAAACTACTGAACAGATTTACACCAAATCACAAAAAACACAATCAATGTGCCAACATCTAGCTTCCTGCCAAATTCGGTGTAATTCCGTCCAGTGGTTTATGCTGTAGGTTTGTTCAAAAGTCAAAGGTCCTATGGGAGTTAACATGGGAAATGCCCCTTTTTGACCCCCTCTTCTTCCCAGACCCCACTGCATGAAACCCTCCAGACTAAAGTACAGGGCACATTTTTGGGGTACATTTCTTGAAGATTCATCACCCGGCGCCAAAGATATAGGCAACTGAAAATTACCTTTTTGATAGAAACTCTTACTTCTCGCTATAACTACCTACTGGTGACTATATGTTTGTGTGTGTGTATGTAATGGGTTTATACTTACTTATAAATGTATATGCATGGTAGAAAATGAACAGGTAACATTAAAACCATTTCTATTTTTTATTAACATATGTATGTATATATCTATGCACAAGTTATAGTTTGCTAAGCTAGATATAAATGCTAAATTTCTCTGTTTTTGTATGAGTGAAATGTCAGCCTAAATATAACGTCCCTATAACCTTTGGTTTTTCCAGTGAATTTATAAGTTTTTTTAATTTAATTTCCGAACTATAAGTCCCTGCAACCTTTTTTTTCTGTGAATTTCTAAAGTTTTTTTATTCTTTTTCATAACTATAATGTCCCTATAACCTTTAGTTTTTTTTAGTGAACTTCTAAGGATTTTTAAACACGAATTACTAACTATAAAGTCACTGTAAACTTTGTTTTTTTCAGTGAATTTCTATGTTTTTTGAACTAGTAATCATGTTTGCGGAGTGATAGAGAAAGGAGGAGGGGCCTCCAACCAGCTCTCAGGAATTCCATTGTGTAGGACTTACAGGAGGTCGCAGGTTGGGAAGTTGGCCCTGAAGGACATCCTTGTAGACCAACTACCCATCCTGTTACCTCCAGTTAGTCCCAACACAGCAGGATTGCTAAGAGGTCGTCAAACGCCACATCCCCTTCTCCACCACTGTGCAAATGTGGCTTCTGGCACACCACTAGTAGGGGTATGAAGTTCCCTTGGCTCCAGAGGATCTTTAGGGGCCTACTACCTCTCCTGGTAACTCCAGTAAGTCCCACGCAGTGGTTTTGCTGGGAGATATTTTGTGGCCATATTCCCTTTCTCCACCACTCTGCACACGCACCTCCTGGCATACTACTAGTTTGAGGATGAAGTCCCTTTGGCTCTTGAGGGTCCTTGGGGGTTGACTACCGTCTTGCCACCTCCAGTAACACCCACACAGCTGGATTGCAGAGAGGTTATCAGAGGCCACATACCCTTTCTCCGCCTCTCTGCCAACTCGCCTCTTGATGATCTTCTTGGTAGGTGGAAATATTCCACTTTATTCCAGAGGCCCTCAGGACTAAAGTGGACTTCATCTCCCCACCAGAAGTGTGCTGGAAGTGCATTTGCAGAGTGATGGAGAAAGGGGGCGTGTGCATCTGACCACCTCTCGGCAATCCCACTGTGTGGGGCTTAGTGAAGGTTATAGGAGGTCTTATTGGCCCCTAAGGACCGTCAGCAGCCAAGGGGACTTCATCCCCTAACCAGCATCATGCCAGGAGATGCATTTCCAGAGTAGTGGAGAAAGGGGTGCTGCTTTCGGCGAGCTGCCAGCTCTTTACACTTTTTGATGTTTAAGGAAGGGGGCTGTGTGGCTCCCCTTCCCTGGACCATTTTGGGCCCCAGGGACCCCATCCCCCAGTGCCTGATCCATTTTTTATTTTTTCAATTAAAGAGAAGAAGAGGGGAGATGCAAGGTCCTCCACCTGGGATGATTTTGGCCCCGGAGACCCCATCCTGTGGGGCCCAGCCTTTAATATAAAGGTTTTCAAATAAAGTAAGGGGGTCTGCATGGCCCCCTTACTTGGGTCTTTTTGGCCCTGAGTACCTCATCCCATGGGGCCGTCCCCATTTTCTTTTTTCTAAAACCAAAGGGGACTGCATGACCCCCTCTTAAGGCCAATTTCACCCCCAGGAGCCCATCCCCTGGAGCCAGGCCTTCATATATATATATTGTTTTAAAAGGGGAGAGGTCGTGCAGCGTTCCTCTACTGGCCACTTTTGGCCCCGGGGATCCCATCCCCTGGGGCAAGGCCTTTTCTTTTTTTTCTTTTTCTTGAAGGGAGGGTGGTTGAGCAGCCCCCTTCCAAGGGCCAATTCCGGTCGCAGGGACCCATCCCCGGAGCCAGGCAACCTTGTTAGGGACCATGGGGGAAGCCTGAAGGCTCCCATGGTCCTGGCCTGCTCTCTGACTCCTGAGGGACCCACCATTGCTTTTTACACACAGGGAGCTGCAGACATTCAGTTCCCTGTCTGTAAAAAACAAAGTGCTTTGCGTTCAGATAGAGAGAGTGATGCTTCCTCCATGCCAAGCAAACTACAATGTCCCGGGGGAGGCCAACCCATGAACATTGCTGGAATAAGCCCTGGCAGTCCCCAGGGTCATCTAGGGCTCCTGGAGGGGGGCCGTGTGGCCCCCACCTTCCTTGAGTAAGTGCCTGCCCCAGGGAGCAGGCACTTACTCAAGGAAACAAGCACAAGGAAAAACACAGTGGTGTGCCTTATTGTTGTTGATACAGCACATCCCTGCATTTTGAAAATGTTGGCGCATGGCACTGCCAAATGTGGCGCAGCACTGAGCTCTGTCATTTCATTGTACATATGCCCCTCAGTGTCATGCCGACTTGGCATTTAAAACCCTTACTAGTCCTTCAACTGTCCTCCAAGGTAGGCCATAGCTAGCCCCAAGAGCAGGATGATATGTGCTCAAACGGTTAGATGTGTACTTTTAAGATATAGTGAGTTACATTTGCATACTCAGACTCACAAGACCAGTTATGCATGCAGTCTCTCAGCTAAACTGCCAGATACCTATCTAGAAAGCATGGAGACTCTCACACACCCAGTTTGTCTGTGACAGAGGCACTTACACAAGTCAAGTCAAAAATACTTTATTCAGCCATTAAAAGCCATAAAAGCAGATGATTTAAAACATATTAAGGAATTCAATAACTTACACGTGTCCATTAAGAGTAAGTAGAGTTAATCATAAAAACAAATGAAGATGAAAAATCATTACTAAGAATCAGATGAAGAATGCCAAAGTAAACATGGAATACAACAAGTAAAGTGCAATAGTAGTGAGCGATTTGCTTAATAAGTGGGCTACCTAATTACACCATGAGAAGTACAAGATGGTACATTTGATACCCTGGACATGTTTAGATGGGTGCTGCATAACTACTGCAGTGACATCCTCTTCCTCAGTGTTAAGGCCCCTGACAAGAAACTGGCAACCTAAGGCACACTATGGGGGATGAAGAGCATTTGTAGACATAAGAATGCAGGCCTTACATGGACAAATTGGGGTTTTCTAAGTAGCAGCAGTATGAAAGATTTGCGTGGGGTTTCATAAAATTCCCCCAAAAATATAAAATACAAAGTATCCTGCTCAGAGAACTTGTCACAGGGGCATGGCTTCAGGACGCCAGGCTTTTTGTACCCCTTGGGAAAGGCTAATAACCAGGGTACTGGATTCAGCCGGAATCTGGATAAGATGAGGTGATGTTGCACGTATGTATAAATGTATGTATGTATGTATATATGTATGTATGTATGTATGTATGTATGTATGTATGTATATGTATGTATGTATGTATGTATGTATAAAATATTTTATTACGCGCTCTGCTACTACAGAGTATCCTGGCGCGATATGTGAGCTAAAACAGAGCCAAACCAAAGAGAGAGGAAAAACAGCTAGATGCTGAGTTTAAAAAGGTGGGTTTTCAATCCTTTCTTAAATTCTATCAGTGTCGCTGACGCTCGCAGAGAGAGCGGCAGGGTGTTCCAGGCTCGGGCTGTTTGGACAGAAATAGACTGACCACCCAGTCTCACATATCTGAATTTAGGCATGTCCATCAGAAGGAGATTAGCTGATCGAAGTGCTCGGCGAGGGGTATAGAAAATGAACCTTTTGTGCAAATATTGTGGTCCCTGTTGGTGCAGGGCACGAAAGGCCAGAACCAAGGATTTAAACACAATACGCTGTGCCACTGGAAGCCAATGGAGCTTTCGGAGATAAACAGATGCGCTAGTTCTTTTTGGAAGAGAGAAGAGAAGTCGAACCGCCGCATTCTGAATAATCTGCATTCGGTTAATGAGGTATTTAGGGAGACCACTAAAGAGAGCATTGGCGTAATCCAGCCTTGATAGGATCAGAGCACGCAGAACCGTCTCTTTTGCTTCCCTGTGGAGCAGTGGAAGGAATCTTTTTAGTGACTTGAGGGTCAAGAAACAGGTCGCCGTAAGTTTTTTTAGGTGTGCTTCAAACTTAAGATCCTGTCCAAACCAGACCCCCAAGTTTTTAGCCAGGCCTCCAAGAGAGCTGGGGCAAGCAAAATCGGACGGCCAGATGAGATCCTTAAAATTGGCCGGAAAATTGCCATAAAACAACAGCTCAGTCTTGTCCTCGTTACATTTAAGTTGGGCTAAAAGGAGCCACCGAAAGACGTTGGATAGACAAGAGCGGACGACACTGGCATCTAAACAATTTTTAGGCCAGGTAAACAACAGCTGAGTGTCGTCGGCATACGCCATTATTTTGGCTCCCCACTGCTCAGCCAGATGGATCAGCGGGGTCATATAAATGTTAAACAACAGAGGGCTTAACGTCGACCCCTGGGGGACCCCTGTGCTGAGCTTCTTGGGAGACGAGGCGTGGGGAGGCATCCAAACTTGCTGCGTCCGTTCCGACAAAAACGAGGACAGCCAGGCCAGAACCGCGCCAGACAGACCAACCTCGGCCAGCCGGTTCAGCAGCAGAGCATGGGGTACCGTATCGAAGGTGGCAGATAGGTCCAGCAAAACCAGGACCGCACTGCCGCCTCCGTCCAAACACTCCCTGATGGCCTCCGAGACTTCCACCAGAGCCGTCTCGGTGCTGAAGGCCGCCCTGAAGCCCGATTGAGCCGGATGCAGGGCCTGAGAGGACTCAATAAAATTATTCAGCTGCCTAAAGACCACCTTCTCACAAACCTTAGCTAGTGCCGGGAGCAGCGATATCGGCCGATAGCTGGACGTGGCTAGAGGGTCCAGGCCGGACTTCTTAAGGAGGGGAAGCAATTTCGCCTGTTTCCAACAAAGGGGCACAGAGGCAGAGGCCAGAGACAGATTGACCACATGAGTGGCCTCCTGGTATACCAAGCTCGCAGCACCCCCCAGAACCCTAGCGGGGCACGGGTCAGAGGGAGAGCCCGACTTAAGAGACTCTAGGATGGCCAGCACGTCCGCTTGCACAGCTGGCTCAAAGGTGGAAAATTGGCTGGTAGATTGCTTCACCCCAGAACTGGCAAAGGGTAACGCGGGCTGAAGAAGATCGCAAGAATTTCGGAGCTCCTCTTGGATTTTGATGATTTTGTTATCAAAAAAGCACGTTGAGAGTCAGTAGTAAGTATGGGCGGAAAATTCGTTCCGCTCGCGGAATTTGCGGATTTTCCACGATTTCACGATCCGTGAATCGCCTGAAATTGCGGCAAAATCCGCGAATCCGCAAGTTGGACGAATTTTGCTCAGGAAGCACTTACAGGGTTACAGCAGGTGCCCAAGTTGAAGCTAATTTCTTTTTAACCATTTATAAAATGGTTACAAAGAAATTAACTTCAACTTGGGCACCTGCTGTAACCCTGTAAGTGCTTCTTGAGCGGCGCCTCCTTGCCTACTTGCAACTATTCTCTGACCCTGCTCTGACCCTCGAAGCAGGGTCAGAGAATAGTTACAATTAGACAACGAGGCTCCTGCAGGAAGCCCTTACAGATATAGATAAAGCAGGTGCCTGAGTTGAAGGTCAAATTCAGTAACTCCTTAATCAGCCCAAAACAAATGTGAGTTTTGTTGAGGCTGGGCAGGTGTGTGTCCTCCCCATATCTACTGTCGAAAATTAGCTATGATGCTTGATGGAGGCCTTTGCGTCCTTGACTTTCACGAGCTCTATCCCCGTGCAGTTCCTGTGACCACAAGCTTCTTTCTCCTCATCTGCTGCTCTGATCGGTGCCTGTCCTTTTATACACAGAAGAGGCATGTGAACTCGCATAGAAGCCCCCCCCCCCCCGTTTCCCCCCCACACACACTAGCGGTGTGCACCGTCTTCCCGCCCTTTAGCCACTATGATGAACAGCTCACTCGAGGGACCCCGGCACCCTTCGGAGCGATGGTAAAGTTAATCAGCCCCCAAAAAATGTGCGTTTTGTCGAGGCTGGGCAGTTCCTGTGACCACGAGCTTCTTTCTCTTCATCTGCTGCTCTGATCAGTGCCTGTCCTTTTATACACACAAGAGGCATGTGAACTCGCATAGAAGCCCCCCCTGTTTGCCCCCCCATACACACACTAGCGGTGTGCACCGTCTTCCCGCCCTTTAGCCACTATGATGGACAGCTCACTCGAGGGACCCCTGCGCCCTTTAGTGCGATGGCAAAGTTAATCAGCCCAAAACAAATGTGCCCTTTGTCGAGGCTGGGCAGGTGTGTGTTCTCCTCATATCTACTGTCGAAAATTAGCTATGATGTTGATGGAGGCCTTTGCATCCTTGACTTTCATGAGCTCTATCCCCATGCAGTTCCTGTGACCACAAGCTTCTTCCTCCTCATCTGCTGCTCTGATCGGTGCCTGTCCTTTTATACACACAAGAGGCATGTGAACTCGCATAGAAGCCCCCCCTGTTTGCCCCCCCATACACACACTAGCGGTGTGCACCGTCTTCCCGCCCTTTAGCCACTATGATGGACAGCTCACTCGAGGGACCCCGGCGCCCTTTAGTGCGATGGCAAAGTTAATCAGCCCAAAACAAATGTGCCCTTTGTCGAGGCTGGGCAGGTGTGTGTTCTCCCCATATCTACTGTCGAAAATTAGCTATGGTTCTTGATGGAGGCCTTTATATCCTTGACTTTCACGAGCTCCATCCCAGTGCAGTTCCTGTGACCACAAGCTTTTTTCTCCTCATCTGATGCTCTGATCTGTGCCTGTCTAGCGGTGTGCACCGTCTTCCCGCCCTTTACACACTACGATGGACAGCTCACTCGAGGGACCCCGGCGCCCTTCGGTGCGATGGGAAAGTTACACACACATGGTCACTGGAGGCAACTCTTCTGGCCCTACGCAGCTGTAGTGCATAAAAGCACTATGCATTTACCCAACGAGGTAGCACTTACTAATTAGCCAGTAGAAAGTACTCCAGTTAAGTATGGTGCAAAATCGCAAAAAGATCCGCGATTTTGCAGGAAAATCCGCAAATTTGCGGATTTTTTTGCGATTTCACGCAAATTTGGGTACCGCTGATTCGCAAAATTCGGCTATACTTAAATTCAGTAGCAAATAAGACTGTCCCTGTGAACTCAGACTCAGAGTGAGATACCATCTCACGGAGAGCTTGGTTAGTTCAATACCCTTCCTTATCACCTGCTGCTTGGCCATTTAATTTGCCCCATAATGTATTTTAACCAGGGGATACGTAGGGCTCCCTCGTGTGCGGTATCGTCCGCTACAACAAGCTGGTTCAAAGTGGTGGTGGGGGCTAGACCAAATTCTCAAACAACGTATCAGTGGCGCAACAGCAATAAGGTCAAAGATGTACCCCAGATGTAGCTCTTCATGCAAAATAAAAGCCGGAGCGCTGGGGGAGACAGCATGGAGACCACGCATACATTTCTTTTCAACCCCTGAATGTCACTCACATTATGTAGCCCCATACGTCACACCTGTATATTGCCATAGGAATACATTTTTCTCTATACACCTTAAGCAGGGCAAGTACAGGTTTCGAGCCAGACTTTTTGCAAAGTGCACAGTAGCCCCTACTGCTCTTGCCAAAACATTCTTTTTGAGAAATCTTTGCACAGCCCAGGTGCCCCGATTATCAAACAGCACCCCCAAGTAAGGGAAAGTTGACACTTTTGTGAATTCTTCCCCCTACAGAAAAACATGCACTTATCAACCTTTTTAGTGCCTATTGTCATGGTGTGGGATTCTGAGAAGTTAGTGGTTAAAACAAGTGAATCCATAAAATCAATTTAAAAAAATTAAATGTTTTTGAAGGCCTACGGCAGTCCTGCCGGACAACACTGCGTCATCGGCATACAAAAGTGCAGGAATCAGTTTGGAACCAGCTCTATCTTTGCTGCTGGCTGAAAGGAGGTCCCCTAGCTTGTTAATGTAAAGTGTGAAAAGCAGAAGGTCCACACTCGTCCAGCACCTCTGTAGATGTGCTGTTAATTTATGCACCTCTGGGCGCGACAATAAAGCTTCAGCTGAGGAATGAGGTCTGGGGAGTCCTCTCCCCTCTGTGACGAAAGGCAACAGCCGGTCTTCAGGCTCCCCAAACCGCGGTGGTAATTTATGCACCTCCGGGCACTCCCCTCTGTAGCGAAAGACAATAGATAGTCTCCCAATAAAATTGGCACTTGCACATTCACTCATACACTCAGAAAGCACTTATATATCCAGCAGTAACTGAGTCAGCTGGGCAAAGTTAGGTACCTTTTCGCTCACTATTACAGCTAGTAAGCAATCCATGCAACCAGTTATGTACACAGAAACAGACTTATAGAGATACTAAGCTTACCATTGGCCCACCTACACAGTTACTTACACATCCGGAAACACCCCTAGAGAGGGACTTATATGCTTATGTAGGTGTATTCTCAAGTAGTGACACTCTAAGTTACCTATCAAGACAAGAAGCTCTTTAAACACATCTCACGCGTACTACTGCACAGTCTGTGTGTGCTGTTTTACTCCCAGGTCAAATAGACATCTAAAATCCCTTGCTAAGCCTTAAACACCCTTTTCTACATATACATGAACCTAGGGTAGGCTGTATGTAGACATACAATAATGCATACACTAACACACACCAGACACAGTCTAAAGTATGCAGTAGCACACCCAGGCACTCACTGATGCATACACTAACGCACTCAAGCACTCACTCATTTGTACACTAACACAACCAGGCACATACAGTAACACATCTGGGAACACAGTTATGCACACATTGACTCTCCCAGGCACACACTGATGTATACACTGAAACACCCAGGCACACATGCATGCCACTAACACACCCAAGTACACACTTATGCATACACTGACACAGCCAGGCACACACTGATGCATACACTCACACACCCAAGCACACACATATGCATACACTAACACACCCGGGCACATACTGATGCACATAGTGACACTGCCACACTTACACTAATGTATAACCTGACACACCAAGGCACACACTCATGTACACGCTAACACAAAAAGTCACACACTGATCCATACACTAAGACACCCAGACACACACTGGCATACAGTAAGATACCCAAGCACACACTGAGCCATACACTGGCACACCCAGACACACTGAGTCATACACTGACACACTAGCCACTCATACAGTCTCTCACATAGCCACTCACTCGTACAGCTACTAAGAGACATACTCACTCATGCAGTCACTGACACAAGTACTTACTCACCCCTACAATTACTTACATACCAACTCACTCATTCATATAGCTACTAAAACACATACTCATCCATAAAGTCACTCACATACTCACTTACCCACCCATATAGTCACTGGTACAACCACTCACTCATCCATACAACTACTAACACATGCATTCACTCATCCATGCAGCTACTCAGACATCCATTCACTCTTCCATAAGTCACTGATACAGCCACTCACTCATCCATACAGCTACTTACACATGTGGTCACTCACCCATACAGCCACTCACACAGCCACTCACCCACTCACTCACTCACTCACTCACTCACTCATATATTCACTGACATACCCAGTCACTCACCCATGCTGCCACTCAAACACCCACTCACTCACCTTTATAATTACTGATGCATCCATCCATTCTCCCATGTACATATTCATACCCACTCACTCACCCATAGAGCCACTCACACACCCAGTCACTCATACAGCAACTAACAGACACACTCACTCACCAATGCAGTCACTCACACATATACTCACTTACCCCTACAGTCACTCACACACCTACTCACTCACTCACTCAACCATACAATCACAGACACAGCCACTCACCCATCCATATTAGTACTAACTCATGCAGTCACTCACCCATTGTCATGAGCATGGAATGGTCAAGCACTTGATTCCTAGATATATAAATAAAAAAAATTCCTACCTCTCATATGCTTAGACGCATTCCCGTGTCACAGCGGTGGAGGTCAAGAACCCAGAAGCAGTTACGACATGAGAGAGGGACTACACGTCTCAAGACTCTTAGCGGAGCCACCTATTTCATGGAGGCCGGTCTAAGTAGCGCTGTCAGATATTCAAGGTTGAAGCTGGATTTTTCGTGGTCCGATGCTGGAATCTCCTTAGGTCGTGTAAGGGTACATTTGCACCACTTGTTTCTTTGCCCGTTAAAAAAAGGAAATCTTAGATCCTTCCTAACCCTGCATCCTGGGAAGCCCGGTCTTTCCTCCATTGGTGAGCTTCATTTCAGAAAGCTTATGCCGAAGGAAAGACATACTCATTGAAAATACAAGTGGAGGGAGGACTTCCACTACATCCCTCCAACTATTGGTAAATTCTGAACACAGTGCTCAGAGCAAGTATCGCTCATTCAGTAATGCGACACGTGGAAGAATTAAATCTATGTGGATATTATGCATGTTTTTAATTCCTTTAGGCAAACTGTTCAGTAACCACAGTAATGGGATTATATGATATACAAGCCCCATGAACATCCTTATCCTGTTCTGTCTTTGTGAGTGTTAACAGGGGTGACTGAGTAAGCTGTATTGAATTACGCTACACCCCTGTGATGTTGAATCATCACAAACAAGGGTAGGTCCTAGAGAGGGTAAAGGAACTAATCATATGCCTTTGATTAGATGAAAGAAGGGTTGGTATAGTTTGTACCGGTTTATTTAATTATTGTTTTGTTTTTGTTCTTACAATAGAGGAATATTAAGGATTTACTTTTTGTATGCAACACTGGAACCACAGACTGAATGTCTAAAATATATGGCTTCACATTTTGTTTCTTTGCAGGAATAAAATAAGCCATGACATTTTACATCTATGTGCACCTGTATAGTACCTGTAGGTAAGAGGAAGGGATAATAGTGTTCATAAATGTCTTTCCTTGTGTCATTTCTGGTCTCCTCCCCCGCAGTTCCCTTCCTATCCTTCCCTCACTTGATAATCTCACTGATCTGTGCTGTTACAGCAATTCAGACGTGGGACTGTCGAGAGGTAACCTCTCTTCTGAGAATAGCCAAACACTAAGGGCCAGATGTAGGTCGGTCGGTAACAGCCGAAAATCGGTATTTTCGGCCGTTACCGACCGGTTTACAAGATTTGGCATGTAGGGGGCAATATTTTACCAAATCGGTAAAATTACCGATTTGGTAATTTTACCGATTCGGTAAAATAAAACGTTGGTTAATTTACCGATTTGAAGCCACCCATATGTAGGTGGGACTCTTCAGAGCCCCAGGAGCCTTAACTAATCGGTATTTTACCATCAAAACCAATTTGATGGTAAAATACCGATTCCGGTTAGAGTCGGCAGACCCGAGAGCAGAGGACGGCCTGGGACCAGGGTTCGATTCCCGGCACCGCAGGTTTCTGGACCAGGGTCGGCGGACTCGATAATTCTCTCGCCTCGGTGCCCACTCTGATCAGCGTTCACACTCGGCAACTCTGGGCATTAGCTTGCCTCATCTTCACTAACGGCCCCACCAGACCGTCGGGGATGCCTGGTCTCACCCTGGAGATACCCATTAAGGGACCATCTCTCAGGGAAGCCAGGAAGGGTTTCGCAGCGGTCGAAGCGCCTTGGGACCCTCCGGGTAAGTAGTGCGCTATATAAATGCCTATACATTTACATTTACATTTACATTACATTACATTTACATGTGACAGGCAGACCTGCCCTTAGGGCAGGTATGCCTGCCACATGGCACCTGTGCCTGTTTTCGGGGTGCCAGAGGGTGTCAAAGTGACACCCCCTGCACCCTTGTGAATTCTTTAATTACCGATTCGGTAAACACCGAATCGGTAATGCCTAATCATTCCTATGGGCTTCAAAGCCCATAGGAATGAATGGGCATTACCGATTCAGTATTTACCTAATTGGTAATTAAAGGATTGTTAAGGATTCGGTAACGAATCTAGATGTTGGGACCTACATACCATTTACCGATTTTGAAATACCGAATCGGTACAATTCGGTATTTTAAAATCGGTAAATGTTTTTTAACTACATCTGGCCCCAAGTCTTGAAAACTGTGAACAGCTGGGGTAATCCACTCGCATCGCATTGGCCAAAGGGCCTGAAACCAACCCCCTGTGCAAGATGTGCTGTCAACTCTAACAGGGAGAGGCCAAAGGCCAAGCACAATTGGGGTTGAATTCATGATTGAAGTAAGAAAACAGCTGCAGGACAGTTAGCGAAGAAACCAAAAAAAAAATATTTAATGTGGTCTTAAGTCCTACACCGGCAAGCCCTAGTTTAACAGAGCTACAAACATTGCTTGCGGGGGGAATTGAGAAACAGTTTTAGAATAATTTTTTATGAAGCTTTTTAATGTTAACCATTTTGTATATGTGGACCATTTCTAATTTTATATTGTAATGATTTTTATTAATCCAACAATAAAATTAAAAAATAAAAAATTATTAATTGGGGTTGCCAACGGTGACAGTTTGGAATCAGTAAACTAGTGGATATTGTTTAAGGTTAAAAAAGAATCCCTGGAGAAACATATGCTTAAAATAAAGCTATGGTAAGCTCTGGATATATCATGTACATGTAGATTTAAAAATCTTCAGAAATCCGCTGATATTATCACAGATAAAATGAAACCAAACAAGCACTGGCAAAACCACTGAATCTGGCCAAAGCTTTGCAAATACGTATGTTGCTACACTGGTTATTAGTGAACAATAAAGTGTTTCATAACCATTGTAAAATAGGTGCTCACGCATGCACACATAAAGGCAGCTATGTTTGAATGTTTTTTTCAATCCTTTAGCACTGAGTATCATTCCATGGTGGCCAATGTGTTGAAAGTTCACAGAACATCTTAGAAAGCCAAAGAAATATTAAGTATACCAAAAATTCCATGGTGGCCCATCTGCATGCACATGCAAAGGCAGATATCATCAGTGCTATGGTAAAAATTATTCCAAGATGGCCACTCCTACATTCACTTGCATGTTTGCACACAGGCAGCCTTGCTGGAATTTTTGTTGTACATACATGGCAAAAAGTATTCAAAGATGCTGTCTATTGGTGCACATGCAGGCAGAGCCATATAGGCCCATCTTGGAATGCTTTTGTTGTTCTTTAGTATTATTTTACTGATTCCAGATGATCAACAGCTATTATGGAAGGGTAAAATAATAAGGTATGCACAGGATGGCAAAAAAATATTATGAGCCAGGTGCCTGGAAAATGAATCTATGGATCTGAAGTGCCCTTACAAAAACAAAAAAATATCAATTGCCAAAGCCAATATGTCCAGGTGACTTAAAGTAAATGTATTCTTTCTTTTAGTGAGTGCATGTTGAGTAATATATGTGAATATGCCATTAGATAACACACATACAAGTAAAGGTACAGATGCCCAGGCCAGTGCACTAGGTACATAGAGGCAGAAAAACACAAACACAACACCCACAAAGGCACACACGCAGACACAAGTGAATGCTGTAATGTCTTCCCCTGCCTAGGAGCATGCTGATGAATTACGCCACATGGGACCTGCGGCCAAGCATTACTTTATTCTTCAGCATATACTCACGCACTCCGCATTACATCATGCTTCCCATTAACCAAACCCTAACACTTTCCCACATATTACGCACGTCCTGTTCAGCGTCTGCCCATAAACATGAGGGTCCAAGTATGCTAAACAGTACTATTCTACAAATGCCATAAGTATTGCAACTCAGATATGACAGTCTGATACCATAGAGTGCTGACTCTCCAAGACATGCAAATTAACATTGACTTTAGACAGCAGAGCTGTCCGTCTTGGGGTCATCTATATCTCTTGTGCAAATAAAAGTGATGACTGGATGTGGGCGAGTGGTTAAAGAAGGCTATGGAACTGTATGTAGCTCACAAAGTCCGGGAGCACTCAAATGTGCACTGGAGCAAACTGAGCAGAACTATAATTGAAATTTAGAAATTGGTTTCTGGTTGGCAGAGGTATGCACCCTGTCCAAGCAGGAACCAAAATCCTAGTCAGGGTAAGTCAGATACACAATAAAAGATAACCTGTGCTCACCCTCTGGCAGCTTGGCAAAGAGCAGTCAGGCTTATCTAAAGAAGCAATGTGTAATGTATTTGTGCAAGACAAAGTAACACAGTGACACAATGAAAACACCACAAAAAGACTCCACACAGGTTAGAAAAATAGACACCAATTGTATAAATAAATCAAGACTAAAGTAACTAAAATCCAATAAGTAGTCGATATATGAATTTTTAAAGAATTAAAAGAGTTCTAGTGCTTAGAAGCAATAAGCTTCGTGGGGTTATTTGGTTACCTGGACAGGGGCAAAGTCAAAAGTCAGGCCAGCCACAATAGAGCACAGACAGGGGAGAAGAGCCATGCAGGCCCAGTGAACAGAGTACCTTGATCCTTGTTGCAACAGCAAGATGTGAGTTACAGATGAGCGATGCCTCAATGTTGAGCCTGCCGTCGAGGTAATGCATCGATTTTCTTCCTGCAGTAGAGGCGTTACATCAGTTTAGTTGAGTGAAGGTCTGGTTTCGCGTGCGGCGCTTCCAAAGTTGATGTGTCAGGTAAATCCACGCTGGAGAGGTGATTAGTAGATCTTCTACATGCAGTGGTGGTGATGGGTTGAGTCAGTAGCGGTGGTGACAGATGCGACGAAGCAATTCTGAGTGCGATGCACTGGTTCTACTCCCGCAACTGGCTCGAGGCACGGGATCTACTATATGAAAGATTGGAGATGCATCTATTTCTCTGGTGGAAGTATCTGTGTCCACTTCCAGTGAACCAGGAGCCGGGGTAGAGACTTTTATACCTCTGAGTTTCAAGCAACCGGAGGCAAGCCAACAAACTCCTGGAGATCACTTTCATTGTAAGGCTGAGCCCAGCTTTTCCTCACCAGGGTCAGAGCGCAGCAGACAGCATGGTAGCACAGCAAAAAAGCAGGTCTTCCAGATCAGCAGTCCAGCAGGGTCTCAGATCCTGAAGCAGCATGTCAGTTTTAATTGCAGAGTTCAGTTACAGGTCCAGAAGTGTCAAAATTGGTGGGGTCAGAGCCTCAGTACTCATACCCAGCTGTGCCTTTGAAGTAGGGGTGACTTTAAAGAAGGGTCTTTGAAGGGTACAGAAGCCCTTTCAGCCTAGCCCTGGCTCCATACTAATTGTAGGGATTAATAAGCCCTTTGTGTGGTGGCAGGTTACTGCCTATTCAGTCTGTCAGCACCTTCCTCTTTTCCTACTCAAGAAGAATGATCAGAATGCAGGTGAGTACTCAGACACACCTACCCTCCTCGTGTTTGTGGCTGTCTAGAGGGAATGCGCAAGGTGTAGCTGTTACCCACCCCAAACATGTATTGGAGACAGGCTGCAGGCACACAGAGCTGTAAGAGAACCAAAACATCCACTTTCTACAATAGTAATTTAAAATCCAACTTGATTAGTAAAGAGGATTTATCATTATCATTCCAAAGATATCAAACGTAATACAGCTATTCCTTTCTAATCAGGAATTACAGCTTAAAAGTGTTTTAAGTAATTCCCAGTGTTAACCTAGGAGAGCAGTAGGCCTCACAGTAGTGAAAAACAAATATAGTTTTTTTGTCACTACCAGGACATGCAAAACTCAAAAGTGCATGTCCTACCTTTTACTTGTACATCACGCTGTCCTATGGGCAACTTAGGACCTACTTTAGTGATGGCTTATGTGTAATAAAAAGGGGGGGGGGTTCAAGGCTTGGCAAAGACTTTAGAATGCCAAATCGAGGTGGCAGTGAAACTTCACACAAAGGCTCTGCAGTGGCAGGCCTCTGACATATTTGAAGGGCTACTTGTGCGGGTGGCACAATCAGTGCTAGAGGCACACTAGTAGCATTTGAATGAATGTCTTTATTGTATAAAATACATTAAACTATTCATCCCTCTGCTCAAATCTTGACTGTTTGTCACCTCATTGTTAATCAAGAATCTCAATGGGTCTTTGTTTTTCTTATAAAGTACATGTAACCTTTTTGTGTCACAGCATTCTATAAACATATCTATTTTCTATAGTACAGTTGACAACTTCTACATTTTAATTAAAATGTATAAGAATAGATACCACATTTCTTTCAACCGGAAGCTTGAGTGATGGTCTGAAACAATACATTATGTGACTTATGACAAAAATACCACATGCAGTACAAAAACCACTGAAAGACAAAGAGTCGTACTCATGCAACAGCATCAAGAAACAATTAGAGAGAATGTAAGCTTTATGCAAAGCAAATGAATAATTATGTGTACTCTTTCAAACAGTGATAGACAGAGGCAGCTTATATGATATACATCTCAATACAATGATAGAATGACAGCGCTCACATGTATCCTGCATTCTGGCCATACAACAACATGAGGTAAAGAGACGCTGCATGCAATATGCATGAGGAGAAGGAAGGGGACTAAAAGTACAGATAGATAACTTATGAATTTAAGTCATAGGCAAAGTTAATAAAAAAACATCTTTAATTCCCTTTTCTTTCCTGTATTTAGACTTAAGTCTGGAAGCCTGAAGCTTGAACATCTAACGGATACTGTTCCATTAATAGGACAAGTCTGAAGACCCTTTAGTGGCCAGAGTGATGTGACTGTAGATGATGAAGTCTGAATAGCATTCTAATTTCCTACAGCAGAAAAATAACCCAGATTTTACTGCAATCAAATAAAATATTTAAAGAAATGTCACTGCACATTTAGACTTAATGTCTCCCCAATAAATCTGCATTTTATAGGATCTTTCTATCCATGCATCTATCTATCTATCTATCTATCTATCTATCTATCTATCTATCTATCTATCTATCTATCTATCTATCTATCTATCTATCTAGCTATCTATCTAGCTATCTATCTATCTATCCAGATCACTATTAAAAAGTGATATATTTATATTTTCTACTGGCGGTCGCCAGTAGGCCGATATATTTAGGTCTGCTTTTCCATAGACTGTTTTTTGGTTTGCTAATAACTTTGGCTCTAATTTAGGAATCTTCAGTAAATTCCCCCAAATGAAAGTTCATGCATCACAGCGCCTTCCTAGACATGGCTACAGCAATGCTGCGGAATGGAATTATATCAAACACAGCAGGAGTAATTTGGTGTAAATCCGTTCAGTAGCTTTTGAGATATTAAGGGTCAAATATTAATCTATTGATGTTTAATGGATTGGCAACCCATATCTAACGTAAGGGGAAGTGATGGTGTCGATAGTGGGAGACTTACCAAACTACGAAAAAACGTATTCTGAATTTTATACAGAGCAGCTAGATCTACATTTCCCCATAAATCCGAGCCATAGAGTATGGCTGAGCTAATTTTTGCAATATAGATTTTAAGCGCTGGCAAAACTCTTTTTGTCTGGGAACAACGCTGTTCTTTCAAAAGACACCCCGATAAACGGGCACATTTTAGGCTGAGTGCCTCGATCTGTTCTTTCCAGCGTAGCCTGTAGTCTATTACTACCCCTAGGTACGTCATTACCTCTACTTGTTCCAAAATGGTCCCTTTCATGGTTACATGACCCCTCAATGGTTTGTTCTTGGTCAGAACCATAAATTATGTTTTTGAAACGTTAATTTCGAGGTCATTTAGACTACAAAAATCCACAAACTTATTTATTGCTATCTGGAGACCCACCTGCGTTTTTGCCAAGATTAGGGTATCATCGGCAAAAATTAAAAGGGGGAACCTAGTCCCACTCAAGACTGGCGCATCTGTCGGTGTAGCTGAGAGGAACTGTACTACTTGATTGATGAAGAGTAAGAAAAGTGTTGGTGCCAGGACACACCCTTGTCTCACTCCTCGGGTCACTGGGAAGGGTTCTGTCACCTGACCCTGGCTGCCCCATCTTACTTTGGCAAAGTTTTGTTCATGTAGCCTGATGGTTAACTCAAGTAAATCAGATGGTATTCCCATTCTCCTTAGTGCTGCCCACATCTTTTCTCTCGGGACCAGGTCGAACGCAGATTTAAGATCCACGAACGCTGCATATATTGTGAATCCGCCTAAATACACAGTCTTCCAATAGATCATGACAAATCTGAGCACTTGGTTGACTGTGCTTATATTGGCCCTAAAGCCAGCCCGCAGTGGGGACAGAATATTTTCTTCAGTCATCCAAAGCTGAATTCTGCCCAACAACATTCTAGCGATTACCTTCTGCAGAGCGTCAATAAGGCTAATGGGGCGGTAATTTCCCGCATTAGTCTTGTCACCTTTTTTAAACACAGGGAGGATCTCAGCCCCTTTCCAGGAATCTGGTATTCTAGCGTCTTTGGCAATAGCATTAGCCAGAATGGTTATGTAGGGGACCCAATTTTCCATGTCATACTTAAAAAGATCCGCTGGAACACAGTCCATACCGGGGGCTTTACCATTTTGAACCTGCTTTGGGGCATTCAATGTCTCAGGTTCCTTAAAGACTATGCGTTCACAAAAAGCAGCAGGTATCGGAGACCGGTTACTCTCCCCTGAAATATGGATTCCCATTTCCATACCGCTGAACTGGGCCGAGAAATGCTCAACCCAGATCTCAGCTGGCACATGATTAACTGGGGCTTGCTGGTCCCCTGTCCCTCCCCACTTCACTACCTGCCAAAATTTAAGCTGGTTGGTAAAGAGGCTAGACTCATATAGATCTAGCCAGCGTTGATCATCCCATGCTGTCTTTGCTTGTTTTAGCGCCTTCTTGTAGTTTGCCCTCTCTATTTTAATATCTACAGTTACCCTGGTTTTGATGGCAGCTATCAGGGAACTATGTGCTTTACGGCGGGACTTGTCATACCATTTGGCTCCTAAGTGATTCAATCCAGTTTTTCTAGAACTACCTGGTTTAATGCAAAAGGTTTTAAGTTTGGCAAAAACGGACTCGTGGATTACGCCGATTTGCTCCAGTGATCCCACATCATCCAGTAGTGGCTTTGCCTTCTTTGTCGCTGCCGATACTTCTACTGATATATTATTGATGATACCAGGATCTTCCAGAAACCTAACCCAACGTACCCTACGACAGTCATTTGTAAGGACTGTCGCGGCTGTGGTATAGTTTGTTGCATTATTTCTAAGTAGGCCACCGTCTACTTTCAGGTTTATTGATAAGGGATTGTGGTCACTTTCCGGTCTTACAATTATTTCCATGTCCTCTAGTAGGCTCCAAAACTCCGTCTTAATTAAAAAGTAGTCTATGCGGCTGGTACTGTAACCATTATCAAAAGTAGCATTTCCCACCAGGTCGGACTTGGTCCTCCCATTAGCAGCTCTCAGATCCCACTCCAAGCATAGACCAAGCCATTGCATAACGGCCTCAGTAACCTTTTTACCAGGTGAGATGGCCAGGATAGGGATATTCCATAGCTGATCTACTTCGCCATAACACCCGTCTTCCAGAGTAGGTATGGGTTTGAACGTACAATCCCCAGCCATCATTACACACTTATCTCTACCAATATTATTTAATAGGGGATCTAGATCCTCAACAATTTTAGATATCTTCCATCCTGGTCGCTCCCTTGCATATATATTGATTAGGAAAAAATCTTGGTTATTTACACTGCTAAACTTTAGCCCCTGAATATCAGTACTTAAGGTAGATAATTCATAGATCCTATAACATAGAGATTGTCTGGTCCAAATGACAAGCCCCCCAGACGGGCGACCCTTCGGTCCTTTGAATGCTGGTTTGTAAAAATTCAGATAACCAAGTCGATATATAGCGTCGACTGACTAGCTTTCTTGGAATACAATTATATCAAATTGTTCTACAAAGGACCCCCAATCCGTCTCATCCAGTTTCCCCTTCAACCCCGCAATATTCCAGGATAATATCCTAAGTGTGTTTGCAGGTGCTACTGGTGTCTTGTCAGGTAAGCTAACATTCCCCCCACTTCCCTCTTGTGTTGGGGAGTTGCTTATACATTCATCCATCAATTCTATTCCGAGGGGGACATTTCCCAACTGATCCTTCAACATATCTACTGCATTCGTGATTAGACTTTCGGTGGAGCTATCTAACACCTGTGTATTTGAAGAGTGTGGAGATGTTACTCCGGTGGGTGTTCTGGACAGCCTATGATCTGGAGACCCATTATTAAGTCAGTCAACTCCATCCAACCCCATTAGTGGTGCAAAACGATTTGAAAGGTGGGGCAAGAACATTGGATAGATAAGCGTTTCTGGAAAATATCTATCTCTAGATCTATAGTTTTGGATGGAACGATTTTGGTGTGATTGATCTCTCGCTGAGTTGAGTTTAGGGTAGAAGTAGTGCAGGGACAAGGTTTGGACCTCACCCAATCTTCCAAATCTTGGTTCTCTGCAGATAAAATCAGCTACCCATGACTCCCTAAAGCTAATAACCACACAATCCCCCTCAAAATCTTTTTTACTGAATCCCACCCAATCCACCCTCCTGACATTGAGGATTTCTGTTTTGAACATTGGGGGCAGAGGTCGATTCTTGTTTAACCAAAAAGTTACTTTATTATATAAGTCTCTGTGGGTTTCCCTCTTACCCTCTCCTAATGGGGCCACTCCGGTTAGAATTATGGTATAAGGTAATGACTCAGGGGGGAGATTCACACATTGTTTTCTAGGTGGAGATTTTTTCCTAGTCCGTATATTTTGATCCATTTGGCGGGAAGGTTTGGGTGATTTTCTAGGAGTGGGTTGCAGATTGGAAACAGTATCTACCTTTTGTGATATTGCTTTCGCAGAGGTCTGCTTGTTTTTATCAGAGACAGGTTTCTGCTGGGGGGCTCTCAAGGAAGAAGATACAGGGTTGGCCTTATTCCCCTTATTCCCACTGCTCAAAGGATTTTTCTGGGAAAGTGTTGGATCTGACCCCGTGGGAGCAGTAGACAATTTGATCTTTTTCGTTAAGGCCATATTTTCTCTTACTAGTGATTCCAAGATATCCATCTTATCATTTAATAACCTAGTCCGTTCAAATAGGGGCAGGAGAAGAGATTTAATCAATAATTCTATTTTATCCAAAAGGATACCTTCTACATCATTTCCTATAATTTTGTTTTTTGCTGAGGGGTTTAACAGGGCTGATGTAGTAGTCAGTAGGGGAGATGTATTGTTGGTTCTCAGGACTTTTTTATTGCCCCCCTTATGAGTCGAATCTTCCCTTTTCCTTTTACTAGGTTTGTGTGCAGGCGTGCACTCAGGGTTTGGAGATCGAATTTCTTGCTTGGGGCTTGGCTTTACCGTCCTGATTTCATCGGAGGCGGTCGCTCCTCCACGCTGCTCCCTGCCCTGCGAGACTGTCTGGTATAGTAGCGCCCACAGCTTGCTAGACTTGTGCCTGCATTAATTAAATTACCTCATTGCTCGTCGTGCCAGTTCGAGTCAGAACGCTCGATTTAATTGCTGTATTGTTGCGCTGCCCTGCCAAGTTCACGAGCGCTCATTAGCATATTATCGCGGCGCTAGTCTGACATAGCACGCTGCAACGCTCTGATTTAGTGTGCTGCCTGTGTGTGGGATTTCTGTGCCTGATTGTAACTTGTGCCGGTTCCACTGACCTACAGTTCGCGTTCTGTTTCTTATAGTGTGCCCCAACACGATTGCGCTTTTGGGCTGACTGCCATTTTGTGTCTTGTTGTTGTTTGTGCCTCCCTGCCCTGAACTCCGCCCCGCCCCCGCCTCCCAGCTGCTCCTACCTCGCCCCTCCCCCTCCACTATCCACTTATGACTGATGCTTTTTCGCGCAGCGTTCATGCGCAGCGGTCGCGCCCCATGCTAGCCGAAGGTGCGCCAAAGGTAAGCCCGTCTACGCCCGTCCGTGCCTGGACCGCGCCCAGCGCCAGACCCCCTGGTCCCCGCCGTACCCAGCCCACTAGACTCACATATGATACCGCAACTCTCCTCGCCCTCAACCCCGGACGCACACCACAATGCTGCAAAGCCACCCCAGGACGGACCCACAGCCCATTCGCCTGCCTCTCCTGCAAGTTCAACTGCATCAAGACCCTCACCAAATCCACTTCCTCCAAACAAAGCTCCGACTCTAACCACCTGAAGTGCATCCTACTCAACACCCGCTCGGTCCACAGACACGCTACTGAGCTCTGGGACCTACTCGACACTGCATCACCGGACATCGCCTTCCTTACAGAAACATGGATGAACACATCATCAGCACTCGACATCGCCATAGCCATCCCGGATAATTACAAGATCATCCGGAAAGACCGCACCAATCATACAGGAGGAGGCATCGCCATCATCCACAGGAACACCATCAGAATCTTGACCAGCTCCGACGATAACCTTACAACCGCCGAACACCTCCACTTTCAGATCTACACCGACCCTAGAACCACACCCTCATCTACAGGCCTCCAGGTACCCGCAGTCAATTCAGCGATGACATCACGGACTTCGTCAGCCCACATGCCCTCGCCTCCGAGAACTACATTCTTTTAGGAGACCTCAACTGCCACCTTGAAATCAAACACGACAGCAACACCTCCACCCTTCTGGACAACCTGGCCAATCTCGGACTCAAACAACTTGTTGACACCCCCACCCATGTCTCCGGTCACACGCTCGACCCTATCTTCACCTCCAGCAAGCACATCTCCTTCGATCACACCACAGCTCTCCACTGGATGGACCACAGCTGTGTTCGCTTCAGTTACAAAACTACCATGACCCACAACCGCCCACAACCTATCCTCACATCACTCAACCAAAACCCTCCCACCCTCTCATCGGACCAAAGTCAAGCGGCCACTAATCTCAAGCAATGGATCACCCAGAGTGCTGACGAATTAGCACCCCTGAAAAAGCACCAGATCAAATCAGCCAGCAAAAAGGCTCCCTGGTTCAATGATGACCTTAAACAATCTATGCTGCACCCTGGAGAAATCATGGAGAAAAAACCCAACCACCGACAACATGGCCACCCTCAAAGCAGCCACCCGCAAACACCACCAACTGATTCGCTCCGCCAAGAAATCAGCATTCAAGGATCGTCTCGACAACAACACTCACAACAGCAAGGAACTCTTCAACATCGTCAAAGAATTCACCAACCCCACCGCAGTATCTAACGACATCACTCCCTCCCAAGACCTCTGCGATGCGTTATCCTCCTTCTTCTACAACAAAATTGCCGACATCCACAACAGCTTCGAGAATTCTCCCAGCGATCAACCCTCCCCACCACTCTCAGATCCTACTCCGCCAACTAACAACCTTAGCGCCTGGAGCCCAATCACCATCGAAGACACTATCCACCTAATGAACTCAATCCACTCTGCCTCGCCTACCGACCCCTGCCCCCACCACATCTTCAACAAAGCGGACTCCATCATCGCACCCCATCTCCGCGACGTCATCAACTGCTCCTTCAACTCTGCCACCTTCCCAGAAAGCTGGAAACACGCCGAACTCTGCGCCCTTTTGAAGAAACCCACAGCAGACCCCACTGAACTTAAAAACTACCGACCCATATCCCTCTCCCATTCCCGGCCAAAGTCATTGAGAAAGCCGTCAACAGCCAGCTCGCCGCCTTCCTTGAATCCAACAACTCCCTTGATCCCTCACAGTCCGGATTTCGAGCCAAACACAGCACCGAAACCGCCCTCATTGCAGCAACTGACGACATCAGAACACTACTGGATAACGGAGAAACAGCGGCCCTCATTTTACTCGGCCTATCCGCCGCTTTCGACACAGTCTGCCACAGCACCCTCATACAACGCCTCAGCAACGTCGGCATAAAAGGAAAAGCCTTGGACTGGATCATCTCGTTCCTAGCTGGGAGAACTCAGAGAGTCCGACTTCCCCCATTCAACTCAGAGGCCACTGAAGTCATCTGTGGAGTACCACAAGGATCATCACTCAGTCCAACCCTCTTCAACGTTTACATGAGCCCACTCGCATCCATCGCGCGCCAACACAACCTCAACATCATCTCTTACGCCAACGACACCCAATTAATCCTTTCCCTCACCAAAGACCCTAACACCACCAAAAACAAGTAGCCGAATGGATGAAACATAGCCGCCTAAAACTCAACTCAGACAAAACAGAGGTACTCATCCTAGGAACTTTCCCCTCTGTCTGGGATGACTCCTGGTGGCCATCCGCCCTGGGCACAGCACCCACACCCACAGACCATGCTCGTAACCTTGGCTTCATCCTAGACTCCTCCCTCTCGATGTCCAGACAAGTCAACACAGTCTCATTCTCCTGCTTCAACGTACTTCGCATTCTCAAAAAGATCTTCCACTGGATCCCCCTCGAGACAAGAAAGACTGTCACCCACGCACTGGTTACGAGTCGACTGGACTATGGTAACACACTATTCGCCGGAATCACAGCAAAATTACAAAAAAACTCCAATGCATCCAAAACGCATCAGCGAGACTCATATTGGACATCCCTCGCCAGGATCACATCACCGAACACGTAAAAGACCTCCAATGGCTTCCCGTCAACAAAAGAATTACATTCCGTCTTCTCACCCACGCACACAAGGCCCTCTACAATCTAGGACCTGAATGCCTCAACACTCGACTGTCCTTCCACAAACCCACCCGCCAACTAAGATAGTCCAATCAAGCCCTCGCCGCAGTCCCGCGATTCCGAAAATCCACCATGGGGGGCAGATCCTTCTCCTTCCTGGCTGCCAAGACCTGGAACTCACTCCCCACCCACCTCCGCCTTACTCAAAACCACATCGCCTTCAGAAAAGAACTTAAAACCTGGCTTTTCGACAAATAATGAACCCCTTCCCCAAGCGCCTTGAGACCCTCTGGGTGAGTAGTGCGCTATATAAATGCCCGAACTTGAACTTGAACTTGGAATAATACTAGGAGAATCTGAAAGACCAGTCTCAATGTTAAGTAAGTTATGGTATAGGGAACTGCCTTCCGATGTAGAGTCTAGGGCAATATCAATAACACCCCCCTCTAACTCCAAGTTTTGGCCGGCGGGTACAGTATCTACATCTGTATCATTGTTAGCATTGGTAGCAGTGCTAGTCAGTTGTGTTAGGGGAACCGGGGAAACAACTTCACGGATTTTCCCTAATGAAGAACGCTTACCCGTGACCAAGTCAAGCGATAAGCGGTTTTCTGCTAGTGCAATTTCTTTTTCCAATATACAGGTGGTACGTTTAAAAAATTGGTCGATAGTACCTGTAAAGACTCCATTTGTGGTGGATACTTGAACCTGCCTTTCCTTTCCTGAACGTAGGGGCATTTTGGTAAAATGTACTAATCCACCCTTCTAGCAAACCTAAGTTAATAAGACAATATAGAACACATCCAAACATACAAACAGTCTTTACCCAACAATCTACCTAAACCAGATACCAATAATGACAGTATAAATACAATGAAGTAAAACAAAATGAAGGGGGGGTGGCCCGACCCGACCTCAGTCGGCCTCGGACGGCCACAGACATCCCAGGCTTCTCCCGGTCGCTCCCGCGCAGCGGGACTGGGGGAATACAATATAGGTACTAAGAAGGATGGGGAGGAGCAGGCAGGGAGAGAGGCCCAGGTGCTGACAATCCGGGCTAGCGGGCGCTCCTGGGACTCGTAGTCCCGACCCGCTACACGCTACCAGCCCTGTTAGCTTCACTAACACCCACAATCCACAATCCAAGTTCTTGATACAACGTGGGCAGAGTCCGTAGAAAGCAAACGATACCCCCCACACAGCGGGACCCGCAAAGCGGGTTCCGCGAGAGGTTGCAGCAGCAGAGGTTAACACAAAAGGAAGTCACGAGCACAGGGATCCAAGAATGACAGCAGAGCGTCCCAAGTTGTTACTGGAAGCTGGCACTTAAGAACACGAAGGGTGGGGAGGAGCAGGCAGGGAGAGCGGCCCAGGTGCTGACAATCCGGGCTGGCGGGTGCTCCTGGAACTCGTAGTCCCGACCCGCTACACGCTCGCAGCCCTGTTAGCTTCACTAACACCCACAATCCACAATCCAAGTTCTTGATACAACGTGGGCAGAGTCCGTAGAAAGCAAACAATACCCTCCACAAAGCGGGACCCGCGAAGCGGGTTCCGCAAGAGGTTGCAGCAGCAGAGGTTTACACAAAAGGAAGTCACGAGCACAGGGATCCAAGAATGACATCAGAGCGTCCCAAGTTGTTACTGGAAGCTGGTGCTTAAGAACACGAAGGATGGGGAGCAGCAGGCAGGGAGAGAGGCCCAGGTGCTGACAATCCGGGCTGGCGGGCGCTCCTGGGACTCGTAGTCCCGACCCGCTACACGCTCGCAGCCCTGTTAGCTTCACTAACACCCACAATCCACAATCCAAGTTGTTGATACAACGTGGGCAGAGTCCGTAGAAAGCAAACGATACCCCCCACGAAGCGGGACCCGCGAAGCGGGTTCCGCGAGAGGTTGCAGCAGCAGAGGTTAACACAAAAGGAAGTCACGAGCACAGGGATCCAAGAATGACTGCAGAGCGTATTAATCTATATTTATCCTTTGGATTTGCAAGAGTCCCACTAGCCTCCTGTAAGAACGTGAAATCAAAAATTGAGTCCTGTGATTGGTCAAGAGGCCCATTTTTTCCTGGGAGCCTTCATGCTCTAGTGAGAGGCTCCTGAGAGTCCCATGAGAGTGAGCATTTTGATTGGATGGCTTTTGGAATGCTAGAAATTAATCAACCATCATTATCGTTTAGTGTGAAAAATTGTTGTGGAAATGAAATCATAAAACTATATAAGGGGCAGCAGAAATGCATGCTGTCCCACTACATTTATAGAGGAGGTGTCTAAGGGATAACTATTGTGATGATAATAAATGTATTTTATTTCTACATTTTTATGATCTTTCGGGACTTTCGCAGGATTTCAAATAATAAAAATGAGTTTATGAGTTCTCAATACCCTCCATATGTAGTTGGTTGTTGTTTTTAAGAGGAAGTCTGTAAGAGCTAAGTACTATGATGATTAGGTTAGAACTTTTTTTAAACTAATGATACAGTCTCGCTAGACTCTCGCAGAATTGTGAAAAGTAGGAAGGAGCAGGTAGTTTGAATACACTCTTATATGCACATCTGTTGCTGTATAAAGGAGTCTTACTGGAGATGGTGTTTATCAGACTCACTATTAATGATCATTGATTTTAGAAGAGTTGTGAGTAGAGCTAAGGCTCAACCAAAGACCCTAGCATGAACACCCATCATCTGAGATGGAGGTCTAAAAGGAGAGCCCAGTCCCTCCCCAAACCCTACTACGCACACCTGTCATTACAGAGAGACATCTTAGCAGAAAGGCCTATCCCTCCACACACCCTTTGATGCACACCCATCAACTGAGAGGCTAGAGGTCTGAAAGGACAGGGCAATCCTTCCCCATGCCCTACAATGCATGTCCATCATCTGAGAGACAGGTCTCAAAGGAGATACCAGTCCCTCTCCACACCCTACTAAGCACACCTATCATTAAAGAGAGAGGTTTCAGCAGAGAGGCTAATCCTTCACACACCCTACTAAGTGGACTCTGCATCCAAGACAGAGGTCTCTGCAGAGAGACCAGTGTCTTTCTGTACTCTATTACACATATCTGTCATCCAAGAGAGATGTCTCTATGGAGAGTTCAGTCCCTCCACATACTCTTGTATACACACCAGTCGTGCAAGACAGATGTTTGACTGTAAAGGCCAGGCTCTCCCTACACTCATATGTGATATAAGGGAGAGGTCTAAGTGAAGATGCCAATCTATGGCCATACCCTACTCTATATACTTGTAATTCAAGAGAGAGGTGTCGGAGTAGGGGCCAGTATCTTCCCAAACTCTAGTATGTACACTTCCAATTGAAGAGAGAGGTCTTAGTGGAGGGGTAAATCCATCCAAACATCCTACTATGGACACATGTCTGAGACAGAGGTCTGTGTGGGGAGGTCAGTCTCTCCCTACACCGTACTACACCCACTCTTAGGTCTCAGTGTATTGGATACTCCATTCTACGTACTATTATTTCCCTACATTTTTGAGTAGTATGCAAGCTTCAGGGAGTGGAGCTTGCTGTATGGACCAGTACAATCTCGAGAGACCTGAAGCAAAATTACTGAGCCTGCCACAAGGTGTTTTATGTTCCTGCAAGTGTCTCACAAGATCGTATTGGGCAGAAGTAGAGAAAAGTTCCAAGGCTCAAACAAAAGTCATTCTTATTACATGGTTTAAGAAATGCTGTGATGTGATTGACTGCAGAAACAGAGATAGTTCACATTGTTCTTGGTGATTTGGAAGAGAAGGAAGCCTGTTGGAGTTGTGCTCAACATAAGTGACAAAATACGGAGCTGAGACAGACTGGTACCTACAGCTGCATGTAAGAAACTGCTCTAAGTTCAGGTGATTACTCATATACTTTATGAACTTTGTTTAGAAGTGTTTTGTAGAAGTGCATGTTATTTAATATAGGTTTTGAGAGGTAGAATTTAGACTGCAAAGACACATCATCAAGTATTGGACATTGTGTTAAAAAAAATACATGTTCAATCAGTTTGTAGTTCAAGAGAGAGGTGTCGGAGTAGGGGCCAGTATCTTCCCGGACCTACTCCAGCACGGTCGCTCCCCCCACGCTCCCCGATCCCAGCTCCTGCTCGTGATTTGGCTGATCTGTGGTATCGTTTGCTGGATTGTGATATCTCTTATTCAATTATCTCATTGTATTTGCCTGGCATCGCATTTGTGTGCATTTGTGCTCATTAATTTTTAACACTGTATCTGCCCTGCATAGTAGTGCGATTATAGTAGACAGCACCTAACCTTGTTTTGAACACTCGCTCTGCTGTACTTTGCAGCGCGACACTTGCTGAGGCTTTTTTCACTTGCTGGGACTTCGACTGTGCCCCCGGTGCCGTGGTGCATCTGCTGCCCCTGCCTTGCTTTCCCTTTGACCCTCCATTTTGTTTTGGTGTTCCCTGGCCCGCCCCTCCTCCCCGCTACCGCCTCCCAGGTGCTGCCCCTCCCACGCTCCGCCCCCTCCACTATCCATTTAAGGCAGATGACCAAACGCGCAGCGTCCACGCGCTACGGCCGCACCGAAGGTGCGCCAAAGGTAAGCCCGTCTACGCCCGTCCGCGCCAAGCCCGCGCCCAGCGCCAGACCCCCTGGCCCCCGTACCATCCACCCCACCCACTTTACATATGCCGCCTCCACCCTCTTAGCCCTTAACCCCGGTCGACTCCCCAACTCCGCCCAAGCCGCACCTGGACACACCCATGGACCCTTCACATGCAACTCCTGCACGTTTGACGGCACCAAGACCAACTCCCCATCCACTAACACCAAACAGAGACCTGACACCAACCACCTAAAATGCATCCTGCTCAACACCAGCTCGGTCCACAGACACGCCATCGACCTCTGGAATCTACTAGACACCATCTCTCCGGACGTCGCCTTCCTAACAGAAACATGGATGAATGCCTCCTCAGCCCCAGACATCACCATTGCCATCCCGGAAGGCTACAAGATCATCCGAAAAGACCGCACCACGCAAACAGGAGGAGACATCGCTATCGTCCATAAGAATTCCATCCGCATCTCAACCAGCTCAGACGTCAACCTCGCTAGCGCCGAACATCTTCACTTCCAGATCCACACCGACCCCAAGACCACACTCAGAGGCACCCTCCTCTACAGGCCACCAGGACCCCGTGCACAATTCTGTGAAGACATCACTGACTTTATCACCCCACACGCCCTCCCCTCTGAGGACTACATTCTATTGGGAGACCTCAATTTTCACCTGGAAAAGAGTAACGACAGCAACACCACCACCCTTCTGGACAATCTCGCCAACCTCGGACTCAAACAACTTGTTAACACCCCCACCCACAACGCAGGTCACACACTCGACCCTATCTTCACGACCAGCCAACATATTTCCTTCAGTCACACCACAGCTCTCCATTGGACGGACCACAGCTGCGTTCACTTTATCTACAAAAAGACCACAACGCACAACCACCCTCAACCTATTCTGCGAAGAAACTGGAACAAAATCACCATCGACCAGATCTCCTCATCGCTTCTTCAAAACCCCCCTGCCCACTCTTCGAACCCCAACCAAGCAGCCATTAACCTCACTCAATGGCTAACCAACAGCGCCGACAACCTAGCACCCCTGAAAAAACGTCAAATCAAACTTGGCAACAAAAACGCCCCCTGGTTCGACGATGATCTTAAGAAATCCAAGAAACTCTGTCGCTCCCTTGAGAAGGCCTGGAAAAAAGACCCAAACACCAGCACCAGGGACGCCTTCAAAAAAGCCACCCGCATACACCACCAACTGATCCGGACTGCCAAGAAAGCCGCTTTCAAAGACCGACTTGACAACAACGCCCACAATAGCAAGGAATTATTCAACAGCGTCAAAGAGTTTACCAACCCCACTGCCAACTCCAACGACATCACTCCCTCTCAAGCCCTTTGCGACTCCCTAGCTTCGTTCTTCCACGACAAAATCGCAGACATCCACAACAGCTTCCACAACCAACCCGGAGACCAACCCACCCAACCTTCTGCCGTACCTTCACCCCCCTTGAACATCCTTAATGACTGGAACCCAATCTCCACCGAGGACACCATCCGCCTGATGAACTCCATCCACTCAGGATCCCGCACAGACCCATGCCCTCACCACATCTTCAACAAAGCAGATTCCATCATAGCACCACACCTCCAAGACATCATCAACTGCTCCCTCAACTCCGCCACCTTCCCGGAAAGCTGGAAAAACGCCGAACTCAGCGCCCTTCTGAAAAAACCCACAGCGGACCCCACCGAACTCAAAAACTACCGCCCCATCTCGCTCCTTCCATTCCCGGCCAAAGTCATCGAGAAAGCTGTCAACAACCAGCTCGCCGCCTTCCTCGAAACCAACAAATCCCTCGACTTCTCACAGTCCGGCTTCCGAGCCAAACACAGCACTGAGACCGCACTCATCCCAGCAACAGACGACATTCGACCCTCATCCTCCTCGACCTCTCCGCAGCCTTCGACACAGTCTGTCATAGCACCCTGTTACAACGCCTCAGAAACATCGGAATCCAAGGAAAAGCACTGGAATGGATCACCTCGTTCCTTGCCGGAAGAACCCAGAGAGTCCGCCTCCCACCATTCAAGTCAGAGGCCACTGAAGTCATTTGCGGCGTACCACAAGGATCCTCACTCAGTCCCACCCTCTTCAACGTATACATGAGCCCCCTCGCGGCCATCGCACGCCAACAAAACCTCAACATCATCTCCTACGCTGATGACACTCAACTGATCCTCTCACTCACCAAAGACCCTAACACCGCCAAAACCAACTTGCATGAAGGAATGAAAGAAGTAGCCGAGTGGATGAAGCACAGCCGTCTGAAACTGAATTCAGACAAAACAGAAGTCCTTATCTTAGGTACCTCCCCCTCCGCCTGGGACGACTCTTGGTGGCCAGAGGCCCTTGGAAAAGCACCCATCCCGACGGACCACGCACGGAACCTGGGCGTCATTCTGGACTCCTCACTCTCGATGACCAGACAAGTCAACGCCGTTTCATCTTCTTGCTTCAACATTCTTCGCATGCTCAAAAAAACATTTCGCTGGATCCCCACCGAAACTAGAAAAACGGTCACCTACGCACTGGTTACAAGCCGACTGGATTACGGAAACACCATATACGCCAGTACCACCGCAAAACTTCAGAAAAAACTCCAACGCATCCAGAACGCTTCAGCCAGACTCATACTAGACATCCCGCGTAATGACCACATTTCTGGTCACCTGAAAAGCCTCCACTGGCTCCCTGTCAATAAGAGGATAACATTCCGCCTCCTAACCCACACACACAAAGCACTTTACGAACTTGGACCCAAATGCCTCAACACACGACTTTCCTTCTACACCCCCTCCCGCCAGCTACGCTCCTCCAACCAAGCCCTTGCTGCTGTACCTCGCATCAACAAAACCACCATGGGAGGAAGATCCTTCTCCTACCTGGCGGCTAAAACCTGGAACTCACTTCCCACTCACCTTCGCCTCACTCAGAACCATCTAGCATTCAGAAAGCAACTTAAAACCTGGATATTCGACAAGTAATTCCCCACCCTTCTCCAAGCGCCTTGAGACCCTCTGGGTATGTAGTGCGCTATATAAATTAATTGAATTGAATTGAATTGAATTGAATTGAATTGTAGTTGTAAGTAAAGAGGCATTGTTTCTGAAATTATAAAACAAAGAATCTGCAATCTATTAAAACAAAGTCTAGGTTTTTTGTGAAATTTACTGTGCACATATTGTACACCTATGAGATATTGCCTTTTCTAGAGTTAAACACTATACTCTCTGAATGGAAATGTGTGTCTAGACCAATGTGTTACTTTATAAACTGTTATGAACAATGGGACATATTGACCGGGGTTTAACGCTGCCGTAGAGTACATTTTTTGATGCTACAGGGGCTTTTTTATCCCCATATTTACAAGTTGCCACAAAGCCCTGTTAATGTCGATTTTTCACAACGTCACTTCGCTTAGCGTGACTTACAAAAAGTGAGATGTGAGGTAGGCATTCCTGCGAAAAAACTCCTGCAAACACACAAAATGATATTTACAAGTATTTCCTCGTATGTTGCTAAAAAAGAAAAACTCTAGCTAAGTCATATTAGCGGCATTTTCTTACCCCTAGGAATGACCTGGTCTTAAAAATTATGTTACAACCCTTGTATAATAGGTTTTGGGGCACAGCAGCACCTCAAGGAATCTTGCTGCTGTATCCTGGGTCAAAAGAAAAGGGCAGGAATGCATCATATCTATAGGATGCAGAGCATTCCTGCCCTTTTCTACAGCGCTGGCGCACATTGGGGTGCAAGGGTGCCTGCAATGCAGGGGGATTGATTTTGTGGGGGGATCAATCAGGGGTTTATATTGCGTGGCTACTCACCTGTGGGGGGTTCAAGGCACTGAGGTGGGCGGCTGCTAATCCATATTGGTGTGGAGTTTTCAGTTGAAGAGCCAGGTCTTGAGGTTCTTCCTGAATTTCGTCTACAACTTGGATTGCCTGAGGTGAATGGGCAGGGTGTTTTAGGTCTTGGCGGTGAGTTAGGAGAAGGATTTTCCTCCTCTTCTGGTCTTCTGTGTCTGTGGGACGGAGGCCAGGTCGAGTTGGGTGTCAGGCGGGTTTGTGGAAAGTGAGGCAGTGGTTCAGATATTCTGGTCCTGCGTCATGGAGAGCCTTGCAGGTCTGTGTGAGGAGCTTGAAGGTGATTATCTTCTTGTTCAGGAGCCAGTGGAGTTGTCAGAGATTTTTGTGTCATGTGGCTGCAGCTGGGGATGTCTAGAACCAGCCTGGCTGCAGTGTTTTGGATGTTCAGTATTTTCCTGAGCTGTTTCTGAGTGATGCCAGTGTAGAGTGTATTGCCGTAGTTGAGTCTGCTGGTGAGAAGTGTGTGGGTGACTATTTTTCTGGATTCTATGGGGATCTATCTGAATGTCTTTCAAAGCAGGCATAGCATGTGGAAGCAGGATGAGGATACTGTGCTGATTTGGTGCTTCAATGTGAGTATGGAGTCCAGTATGATCCAGAGGTTGTGTGCGTGGTCTGTAGGGATGGGAGGGCCTCCAAGTGCGGAAGGCCACCAGGAGTCCTCCTAGGCTGAGGGATTGGATCCCAGGATGAGTACATTGGTCTTGTCAAGTTGAGTCTGAGGCAGCTGTCTTTCATCCAGGTAATGACAGCCTTCATTTCATTCGGAAAGTTGATTCTGGCAGCTGTGGGTTAGTTGGTGAGGGAGATGATCAGCGGGGTGTCGTTTGTGTAGGAGACGATGTTGAGTCCTTGGCTTCTGATGATGGCTGCGATGGTAGCCATGTAGACTTTGAAGAGGGTTGGGCTCAGGTAGTAGCCCTGGGGCACTCTGCATCTGATCTCTGTAGGTTTTAAGAGGAACAGTGTGGTCTGAGTCGCTGTGTTCTGCCAGTCAGAAAGGAGTTGATCCAGTTGAGTGCCTTGTCGCAAGTAGGGAAGGAATGTCATTGGTGGCAGTGAGGAGTACAGTCTTGGTACTCTGGTTGCTTAGAAAGCCATATTGGGAAGTGTCCTTACATGTTTTTATTTGATAAACCCAGAGAGTTGGGCACTGATGGCCTTCTCGATGACATTGGCAGGGAATGGAAGGAGGGAGATGTGTCTGAAGCTCTTGAGGTCTGTCGGGTCAGGGGACAGTTTCTTTAGTAGTGTGTTTCCAGTCACTGAGGAAGGTGGCGGTTTCGATTGAGCAGTGAACAGTGCGGTGAATCTGCGGGACAATGGAAGTAGCTGCTCTATTGAAGATGTGGTACAAGCAAAGATGGGATGGGGCTCTTGATTGGATGATCTTCTTTGTCTTGAGTTTGTCATCCGGGGTGAGAAGAGTCCAGTTGAGCATGATCTTTTTGGGTGCAGGGTCGTTGGGTATTGTGGTGGCAGGTATAGTGGCAGGGTCTTATGTGTCCAAGCTGTCATAGAGCTGCTTGATCTTGTGGTGGAAGAAGGGGCTGAGTTTGTTGTAGAGGTCTGGAAGGGTGGAATGTCTATGGTCTCACTGATTAACCTGGCGAACTCCTTGACGATGGGGAAGAGCTGGTTGTTGTTGTGTGCGTTTGGGTTGATCTGTCTAGGAAGGCTGTTTTAAGTGTGATTTTGAGGGAGAATGTGGTGTGTGTTGACGGTGGATTTGAAAGCTGCGTGGGTTTCCAGGGTTTTGTTGTTCCTTCATCTCTTCTCAAGTCATCTACAGGTGTGTCTGGACTTGTGGAGGGCAGGAGTGAACCAGCTGGTTTTCTTGGAGTGCCAGCGCAGTTGGAGATCCATCAGTCAAGGTTGCGGGCTGCAGGGTTGGCATCTGTTGGTGTTGGCGGAGTAGTCGTGCTGAGGAAGTCAATGAGAAGTAATTCTGTGGCCTTGTTCAAGCTCCGACGGGGGGCAATGAGTATGGTGGTGTGCTGTGGGCGTGACAAAGGCAATATGTCTGCAGTAGTGGTCAGTCCAGAGGAGTTCGTGGTGTGCCTGTAGGTGAAGTTTCGCTGGTGGAAAAAACAATGTTAAGCATGTGTCAGGCTGTGTGGGTCAGTGCAGTGACTAGCTGCTTGAGTCCAATGTTGTTGAGGTTCTCCAGTAGGGATACGGGTTCTGGTCACTGGGGTTGTCCAGATGAAAATTGAAGTCTCCAAGTAGGATGTAATCAGTGGATGCGAGAGCCTGGGGTGCAATGAAGTCTAGGATGACATCAGTAAAGGGTGGGCAGTGGCTGGGGGGCCTGTAGATGATGAAGGGACACTTTCCTGCACATAAACAATCATTCCCCACAACCTATGCACGGTTTGCAGCCATTATCCCGCATATTTTTATCCCGCGGACTTTCCGTCCGCATACCATTATCCCGCAAGGTCATTGACCTCGCATACCATTATCCCGCATTTTTTCAAAACGCATGTGCATTTATCACGCATGCCTTTACAATGAATTACGTTTTAAAGGCATGTATGGTAAATGCATTTGCGTTGTGAAAACCACGATGACGAGAGAGGTAAGTGGGTTTGGGCTTAATTTTTTCGTGGGTTAGTGATTGTGTAGTGTAGTGTTGTGTAGTGTAGTGTTGTGTTAGTGTAGTGTAGAGTTGTGGTGGTTGTTTAGTGTAGGGTCGTGCTGGGGGAAGTGTTATAGGGTTTAGGGTAGTGGTGTTGTGTTTGCGTAGTGTAGGGTCATGCTGGGGGTAGTGTTTTAGGGTTTAGCGTAGTGTTGTAGTGTTTGTGTAGTGTTGGGTCATGCTGGGGGTAGTGTTTTAGGGTTTAGGGTAGTGTTGTAGTGTAGGTCATGCTGGGGGTAGTGTTTTAGGGTTTAGGGTAGTGTTGTAGTGTTTGCGTAGTGTAGGGTCATGCTGGGGGTAGTGTTTTAGGGTTTAGGGTAGTGTTGTAATGTTTGCGTAGTGTAGGGCCATGCTGGGGTGTAGTGTTTTAGGGTTTTGGGTAGTGTTGTAGTGTAGGGTCATGCAGGGGTAGTGTTTTAGGGTTTAGGGTAGTGTTGTAGTGTTTGTGTAGTGTAGGGTCATGCTGGGGGCAGTGTTTTAGGGTTTAGGGTCGTGTTGTAGTGTTTGCGTAGTGTAGGGTCATGCTGGGGGTAGTGTTTTACGGTTTAGGGTAGTGTTGTAGTGTTTGCGTAGTGTAAGGTCATGCTGGGGTGTAGTGTTTTAGGGTTTTGGGTACTGTTGTAGTGTAGGGACATGCAGGGGTAGTGTTTTAGGGTTTAGGGTAGTGTTGTAGTGTTTGTGTAGTGTAGGGTCATGCTGGGGTGTAGTGTTTTAGGGTTTAGGGTAGTGTTGTAGTGTTTGTGTAGTGTAGGGTCATGCTGGGGGTAGTGTTTTAGGGTTTAGGGGGTGTATTGGTTTAGTGTAGTATTGTAGTGTTTGTGTAGGGTCATGCTGGGGGTAGTGTATTAAGGTACTGTTGTAGTGTTTGTGTAGGGTAGTAAAGTGCTTTATGGTAGTGTTGGGGGGTCGTGCTGGGTAGTGTAAATGTAGAAAAAGGACTGTGTGTCAAGGGTGGGTGGTGCAGGGGTACTACATTAGAGTGTAGGGTAGTGTAGTGTAGGGTAGTGTGGGAAGTGTACTTTTACTTACCTTAACAACTTTTACAACGAGTATACCTTTAACATGCATGCCTCTACGTTGTAAAGGCATGCGTGCTAAAGGCATATTTGTTCTAAAAGTTTTCGTTATTTTAATTTGCGGCCTAATAGTACATGCGGGAATATTTTTGCAGACTGATGGTATGCGGACTGATGGTATGCGGGATTACGTCATATATTCCCTATGCACCCTTGCACTGTATTGCAGGGGGGGCCTGCCTGAGTTGGTCCTAGGCAGCTGAGATTAGTGCCAGGGCAGGGGGAAATGCAAGGCTGCACCGTATTGTTGTCAATGAGGTGCTTCCATGATTTCGCAACAATGGCTCAATGAAAAGGGACCTATCACTGTTTTCCCCCAGCGATGCACCACTTTTCATGTACAAGGCTCTGAATCTGCATTTTCACTCCCCCTGGGACTCTGGATGTCCATCCAGGCTGTTGGGGAGGTTGGGGGGGGAGGGGTTGTTGACTTGTGTTGAACTTGGTCCTGGCTGCTTCATTCTGCACTCCTGTTTTTTTTTTTACTTAGAGGTACATTTGTAAACTCTTTTACCCGTCAGATGCTTAAAAGTGACATTGGTTTGATTAGCATGTATTTCATTGCCACAAATTTGCCGTCCGTCACTTTTTTCATGCTTTTGTGTATTCTTCTACCACCTTGATACTAGCGTTAGCAACATATTCCCCACCTCTAGCTGATCCTAAAGCAATGTTTACAATACGTCGCAAACATAGCGTTAGGATTTTGCGATTGGCAGAGGTAAACAAATTGCTGCTAAGCAGCATGAAAACTGCTAAGCAGCAATCTTTGCAAATAAGCCCCCATGTCTGATGCCATGTTATATTTTAATTGTGAAAAAAAACACCAGTCGAGTAAGTTGAATTCTTGAAGAGAAAGGTATATGAAGTAAGTGGTACAGTACATGTAACTATGTGATTGTTGGTAAAAGAAAATAAAACACTGTAGAGTATATACTGATATATCAATTATTGATCAGTATGTAACCTTACATTTTTTGGTTATTCTGCCTTTTTTAGGTGGAACATGGAAAACAGAAGTTTTGAAACACAGAAGTGTCATGTCACAGAATATATGGAGGAGGAAAGCAAAAATGTTTCACTTTGGAAGAAAGAGGGAACAATAACTGTGTGGAAAGTCAAGAATAAAATTAATTGCCCAGCTGATGTTAATGTTACTCCCTACTTCAACATTTACACCCTTGGAGAAGGTTGTGCGGGGAATGAGATTTTGATACCTTTTTCTGATCACCTAGATACCTATCTCATTCATCCAATTTTGGATCGATTATTGACTGTCATTGAGTAAAAGGCAAACCCACATAAGTTAAATCAACCCCATAGACTGACGCAACTCTGAAGAACCACTTACGACTGATAAAAGTTTAAAAGTTTAATATAAAATCATAGATAATTGCAAATACAATCCTCTCAAGATAAGATTCAACAAGTATACAGGAACTAAAAGGAACATAAATTCCCTAAAGAATCTCAGTCTACAAAAGAATACAATCAAAACCAATTCCAAAATCAGCAAATTGAATAGCATAGACACAAAGTGAATCTGATGCGTCATTTACAGAAAGTGAATGAACAAGTTAAATCTGTCCCTACTCTATGCTAGATGACATCCCTACTAGCAAGTCCTTTACCTAAAAAGGTGTCAGCAGTTTGACTTCCAAAGAAGTTCAAACTCTCTTAGTCTCTGATGGAAACCTATGTCGAGAAGCAGTACCCTTTCTGCCTACCCATCCGCTCTCTAAGGGTCCTCGGCCTACTGCTCTCTTCTGCTGCTCTCTTGCTCAGGCCATCTGCTGATCTCTTCTCCTTCTCCTCCCCGGGGTGCTGTCCCTAAATACAAAATCACAGTATGGGTGAAACGCCCCTTTGAGACGCCCACCATGTGCTCATTTCACGTGATCCCGCTTCTGGGTTTTTCCATAGCTTCGTCTCTTCGCGTCGTCTGTTAAGTTGACCTTGCTTCTTAGGCGCCAACTTCATCTTCGTGCTGGTAACCTCATGACATTCCAGTTGACACTTTCAGTCCAAAGTCTATCACCTCAACAGAACTCTATTCATTACAGTTGTGATTATAACCTCCTTTGGTCCTGTGAACAGTCACTTCTAAACAAGACCCCAAATTCCAAGCGTCTCTTATCTCATTGGGCCATAAACTTCGTCCAACATTGTCACTTTAAATTTAACAAGACCTTTGACTCTTGGCTCGCACGTTCAGATCAAAGCTATTCCCTATTCCTGTGAGCCCACTAAATTACATGCAGTGAACTACACTCTTGCGAACCCTTGGTCAGTTAGGTTAAAACCACATATGAACACATTATGCTAAAATTCCTACAAACTCTTCTACACGGTATGACTTTTAACACACATATATATAATCGAATTAGCAAATCATTGATTATAAGCGAATCCGTATTACATAAAATACAACGTTATACTCTTGTTCTTACACAGTGCTATATGGTCTGCACATTTCTTCACTTTACATTTCATCTTCTTTCTCCGTTTTATAATTACATACGTATATTCTCTGTTTAGCACGTTCTACTGTTCTTAAACATTTACACATATTTCTACTTTAGCCCATCCTATATACGGGTCTTTCTAATTCTAATGCACTCTCTAGAGTAAATACAGATACATTTCTTGTTACTTAAGTTACATATGCTAACTTTACGCTACAGTCTTGTAAATATGGTACGGACATATTTTTCATTCAAATTGCGCTCTCTCAGTTCCCCCCTTTGATGACCTCTAGGGGTCATCACTAACTCTCAATTTGAATGATACTTTACACAGAACTAGTTACAAGGCTCCCTCTTTTTATCGTCTCGAGAGCTCTCAAACTTTTATACTGTTGATCTTGTAAAGCAGCTAATCTCTTTTCCTGCTCTCTCACGGACCTTTGCAACCGGTTCGTCCTATACCATTTGTACAGTCTCACTAAACCCAACAATATGATTATGCAAATCAATATTATTAAGACAGGTTTCAAGATGTACCAAACAACACTTTTACCTAGATTGGCAAACCAATCTCCAACTTTACCCATTCCATGACCTACTTTTTCCCAAACATTTACTTTTGTTAAATCTTCGATTTCTTGATGTATCTCTGTAATGTTATGTATGACTTTCTCAAGTGGTTTTGAATTGTCTGGAATGTAAGTACAACATTCTTGGACCTTCAGAGCCTTGCAGACTCCGCCCTCTTTTGCTAGCAGAACATCTAACGCAAGACGGTTCTGAAGAACCATTGCTCTAATCGACTGCATCTCTCCTTCTACTAGCATCAATGACCTTGCAGTACTTGCAGATAATCTATCCACAACTGTAGCTAGTCTCCTGATCTTAACATCGTTAAGTATCAAACCTAAAAGAGGAAACATTGCTCCAAATATGTCTCCAACTACCTCAGCATCTCCTACTTCCCTTTTCGCTCTTGTCGAAGCCTTTCCTTCTATGATCTCTAAATCCTTCGCATGATATATTTTGGGGAAGACAATTGCCAAATAACACGAACCATACCAATTGTCAGGCAATTTTACATAGGCATTTCTTCCACATACAAAATATATGTTATGTTATGTTATGTTACAGCGTTCTTTTATAGCGCACGGCTACTCGAAAAGAGTGTCCCGGCGCTTTCCACCTGCATCTCAGAATAAAAATAACACAACACAGCAAAAGAATGAGAAAAAGAACTGAAACTAAAGCAATAAGAACAGCCTAAAGATTAAAAAGCCAGGTCTTCAGGCTCTTCCTGAACTGGAACAAATTGACAGTGCTGCGCAGCGAAAGAGGAAGCGAGTTCCACAGCTGTGGGGCTTTGCAGCTGAAAGAGCGCCCTCCCGTGCGGGCCTTCCTCACCCGAGGGACCACCGCTTTGTAAAGGGATTCCGAGCGCAAGGAGCGGACTGGTCGATAGAAGGCTAGTCTCCGCCGCAGGTATCCAGCCCCTGATCCAAACAGGGCTTTGTGCATCAGAGTCAGGGATTTAAACTGGATCCGCTTCCGGACAGGCAGCCAATGTAGTGCCTGAAGCAGCCCGGAAGCTCGGGCTCGTCTACGCAGGCCAAAGATAGCCCGGGCGGCTGAGTTCTGTACCACCTGTAGGCGCTGAACTAGGTAATCAGGGAGGCCAAGGAAGAGGGCATTAGCATAATCAAGCCTCGAACCGACGAGAGCCTGCACAGTAATACGCCTGTGCTCCTCAGACAGCAGGGGCAGGAATTTACGGAGCATTTTCAAAATTCCATAACAGGTGCCAGCCAGACCCAGAATGTGTGTTCGCAGCGATAGCTGGTTGTCCAGCTTGACACCCAGGTTTTTAGCCACCAAGGAAGACTGTGCAGGAGGGCTCATGTCGGACGGCCACCAATGCTGCCACTCCGGATCGACACCGCAACCAAAAAACAGAACCTCGGACTTGCTCGAGTTGGCCCTTAGACTGTTCCATTAGAACCAGTCAAAGACCAATGTAAGACAGTCCCGAATTCTCCCTCCATCAAACTCCTGGTCTTTCCCGCATGTGAAGAGGAGTTGCGTGTCGTCGGCGTAAGAGATGATCTGGGCCCCATATGCTTCCACCAAGGCCGCCAAAGGGGACATAAAGATGTTAAACAACGTGGGGCTCAACACAGATCCCTGTGGAAACCCAACTCCCAATGGCGGCATCTCGGCAGAGCTCTGGGAAACCCAGACCGTCTGGCGGCGGCCTTCAAGGAAGGATGTAAACCACCTGAGCGCCGTCCCCCTAAGGCCGATGTCATAAAGCCTCGCTAAGAGCGCCCTGTGGGGGACGGTGTCGAAGGCCGCCGATAGTATACATTAGGAATCGCTTGCATCTCTTTCATGAAATCTTTCGTATAATACTCTAACCTGAAAGCATGTTCACAATTAACTTCACCTACAAATACACTCTCATAATATGTCTTGCTTCGAGTTAAACATAACTTTTCTTTCTGCGTTCTATCCAAAGCTATTGGACCATTGCTACCTTTCTTTTTGTGTGCCTTTTCCTCTTCGGTCCAATCAGTTTTCCACTGTCCTGACATCTTTAGAATCTTCTGCCTCCTGTATCTGTCATCTACTTGTCCAATGAATTTCTTCTCTACCTCTGACACCTTGCAAGTCAGATTATTTCTGCGTGCATATGAAGTATCTAATGTATCCCAAGGAAGAAAGAATTTTGCCAATCTATCTTCCTTTTTGTAGTAGTCCCACTTATTCATTTGTTTATAATTCGGGACTTCAGGCAGTACCGAATCATAATTTGAAAAGTAGTACTCAAACCCTTCTCTACCATAAAATATACTAAGCAATAAACTACATGTTATCCCATATGTCAGTGGGAGATGATGATATCTGATGCCTTCATCTACAGAAGCCGGCAATTGCATACAAACATAACAATCTTTGGCCTCCATGGCATCGATATACTCGTACAATAGTTTGGCATATGCATTTGATTTAAAATTTCCCTGCGACTCGTCTACATGTAATCTACGAGCTTCATCTGCCAGTAACGCCTTTTCACGGATTACATTGCTCTCCTCCTTCTTCCCAACAAGAGCAGGTTTCAAAGCCGTTACAGGCTTCACATCTGTTGTCTCCTTTACGCTTGTATGTCCTACTATGTATGATGTGGTAACTACTGTGATGATGAGAAAAATTACTACTGCTATTAGTGTACCTATTATGCATTTGGTCTTTTGGTTTGGGTTGCCATTCTCCATGTTATCAAACAATGTAGCTCTTTCCTTCTCTTGGAAAAGTTTTCCTTTTCAAGCCTTTATTTTCTTTATTTGTTTCTCAGTCTGTGAAGCGCTCTTAATCAACAAAAAGTCTCTTTTTCACAACAATGTCTTTTTATCTTTAGCAACAGACAACCCTAACCCTTCTCCGTCCTCTAAATGTAATCCCTAATTTTATTCTTCTTTCCACTCGGCGCTAGGTTATCTTCTTCTTTATAGCTTAAACACAAAAGTCTTTATGCATCTACAATGATTCTCGTACCTGCAGCTCTAATAACATTTTCCAATAGTTCTAAACGAATGACTTTTTCTTCTTGTGCTGGTATTGGATGACCAAAAGTTGGAAACTCTAATCGATTCAGCACCAGGTCTTTGATCCGACTTAGGAAAAGGGGAATGGGAAGTGTGAAGGTCAGTAACCCCTCAGTCTCGATTCCAGGCGTCAACATCCATATCTCCACCGTCACAATTGGATCGAGATTGGTCACTTGCACTTCTCTCACTCTCCCAGATCTCTGTCCCCAAGACATCTGCTAGATAAGTCCACTCTGGGGTGGCGTATCTTCTGCAGGGCACACGTACCCTCCTGGATCTTCTCGGACTCTCAGAGCCTGAGTCCGTAGCTCCTTCGTCTAGATCTGAATCTTCAGAGATCGGGACAAGAGTGCTCTCTGGATTTGCTCTCAAGGTTGACCTTCTCCTTCTTTCCGGCCAACTAGCTTCTCCATTCCTTGTCCTCCTGCTCCTTGTTCTTGGACTCGTCTCTTGATCACTTATAGCTTGTTCGGTGTCTGACTCGAATTCCCAACTACTTTCCTCTTCTGAGGCAGCTTCGGTCTCACTGGTGTCTTGACCGTCATCAGCCAGTTCCGACACAGGCTCAGCCTCTTCAATCACCTCTACAGCTTGACTTTCCCTCTCTGTGGCTTCTCCGCTTTCTGCTGGATTTTCATCCGAGAGAGGAGCTGTTTCTTCCAGAGGTGCTGGAACTCTTTGGGTGTGTGAGGCGTGTATCCAGTTGGGCAAGCCTCCACACTTTACTGCAGTGTTTGTAACTAGTATGACTTGGAATGGTCCACGCCAGCGCACGTCTAGACAGTTCTTCCTGACATGCTTCTTCACCAGGACCCAGTCCCCTGGACACAGGTCATGGCACAGGTCTTGAGCTGCTGGAACCTCTGCAGCCTGGACCTGGAGGGACACAGAATGAATGGCATCAGATAGTCCCTTGCAGTAGTCCAAGATCAAATCGTCTGTGATGTTCAACAATGCTGCAGTCGGAACCGATGGCAGTCTCATAGCTCTCCCCATTAGCACCTCGTGTGGAGAGAGACCTGTTCTTCTATCTGGTGTGCTACGTATGCTCATAAGGACCAATGGAAGTGCATCAGGCCAACTCAGGGATGTCGATGAACAAACTTTGGCAAGTCTGGATTTTATTGTGCTGTTGATTTGTTCTACAATCCCCGAAGCTTCTGGTCGATAACTACAATGGAGCTTCTGGTCTATGCTCAAGGCTGAACATAGCATCTTCACTATTTCGCTGTTGAAATGAGTTCCTCTGTCTGATTCCAAAGAGGCTGGCACCCCAAACCTCGGTATCAACTCTCTAAGCAACAATTTTGCTACTGTAAGTGTATCGCACCTACGTGTAGGATAAGCCTCAACCCATCTGGAAAATATACAGACAATCACTAAGACGTATCTTAGTCGATTGCACTTGGGCATTTCAATGAAATCCAGCTGCATTCTATTGAAAGGCCCCCCAGACCTCCCTATGTGACTCAATGTGACTGGTGTTCTCTTCCCTACGTTTAGTTGCTGACAGATCGCACAACGCTGACATACTGCTTCTGCCGCTACTCTAAACTTCGGATTATACCATGTTTGTCTGAATACTCTCACCATAGCATCTCTACCTATGTGTGCTGGTCCATGCAATCTCCTTGCCATTGGACTAACAAGTTCGTTTGGTAAAACTGCTCTCCCATCTGCAGAAATCCAAAAATTCATCTCACTTTTGGTACAACCTGCTGTTTCCCATGCTTTTTTCTCAAAATCAGGCGCATTCTCCTGGACACTCTTCAGTTCATCCCACATGTCTACAGTGTCTAACAACATAGTCAAATCAGTTCTTTCTTGTATTCCCCCCACTTCTACCTTGGTGTGAGAATACCCCTGTTCCGCACAGTAACGTGCGACCTCATCTGCGTATCGGTTACCTTGCGACACAAAATCTGTATTTTTTGTGTGCGCGGCACATTTGACAACCGCTATAGCTGTTGGACCCTGTAATGCTTCTAACAATAATCTCACGAATTCTCCATTCCTAATAGGAGAACCCGAGGAGGTCATATAACCTCTTTGAGACCACAACTGCCCATAGTCATGAACTACCCCGAAACCATACTGGCTATCGGTGTATATGGTGACTCGAATTTTGTTGCCTGCCAAACAGGCACGGGTCAAAGCAATGATTTCAGCTACCTGAGCGGAATGTACTCCTTCCAGGCAGGCGGTTTCCACTACTCCGGTAATTGTACAAACTGCATATGCTGCTCTCAGCTGACCGATATCGTCTCTTACGCATGAACCATCAACAAAGAAAATTTCATCGGGGTCAGTCAATGGCTCATCTACTATATCTGGTCTTGGTTTGGTGCATAGTTCAGTCAAATCAAGGCAGTCATGATCTGTACAAATTTCATCATCAATATCATTTGGAAGTGGCATCAAAGTAGCAGGATTCAAAACAGAGCATCTCTTTAGGGTCACATTCTCAGCAGCCAATATGACTTGCTCATAGCGTGTGAGCCTGCTATTCGTCAGATGCTGAGTCTTGGTCCTGGTCATTAACAATTCCACAGAATGCGGTACGTACACCACTAACTGATGTCCCATAACCACATTTTCACACCTTTCAATGCTGACACCCGTTGCAGCAACGGATTTGAGACATCCGGGCAACGCTGCGGCTACTGGATCTAAGGTAGCCGAAAAATATGCAACTGGTCTACGGGCATTTCCGTGTATCTGGGCCAAAACTGCTAAAGCACAACCTTCCCTTTCACAGCAGTAAAGCAAGAATGGTTTCTCGTAATCAGGCATTCCCAAAGCCGGGGCACGACACAAGTCCTCCCTCAGCTGCAAAAATGCCATCAAACAATCTTTGTCCCATGGTACCGGATCACTCACCCCCTTGTGCGTCAGTTTTTGTAAAGGTTTTGCCTTCAGTGAAAAGTTGGCTATCCACTGCCGACAATAACCGACCATGCCTAGGAACATCCTGACTTCTCTTTGTGTTTTAGGCGCATTCATTTTCATGATCGCCTCTATTCTGTCTGGAGACACCTTCCGTTTTCCCTTTTCAATCCTGTGGCCCAAGTATTGCACTTCGGTCAGACAATACTGCAGTTTACTTGGAGACACCTTGTGTCCGTTCTCGGCCAAGTGATTTAATAAGGTGATGGTGTCTGTTTTGCAAGCTTCCTCAGTTTCTGACGCCACAAGTAGGTCGTCTATGTACTGGACCAGAACCGAGTTCATGGGCAGTATTAGACTTTCAAGATTTTTCTTCAACAGCTGGTTAAAAATCTATGGGCTTTCTGTATACCCCTGGGGAATACGACACCATGTTAAAACGCGATTTTCCAGCTTAAAAGCGAACAGATACTGGCTCTCCTCATCTAAAGGGATTGAAAAGAAAGCCTGGCACAAGTCTATCACTGTGAACCATTCAGCTTGGAACGGTATCTGAAACAATATCACTGATGGATTCGGTACCACTGGACAACATGAAACAACGATATTATTTATCTTTCGAAGATCCTGCACTATTCTGTATTTTCCACTAGGCTTCTGTAAACCCATAATCGGGGAGTTACATGGACTTCCCACAATCTCCTTCAGTATTCCCTGTTTAATCATGGATTCGATCACAGGCTTTATTCCTGCAATCGTCTCCGGTGTCAACTTATATTGTGGTGTTCTTGGGTACTCGGCATTGGGCTTTACCATGATCTTTACCGGTTCTACTCCTTTGATCAGTCCTATTTCTTCTCCAGTAAAATCCCACACCTCAGCTGACACCGTCTCCTTCAAATCCTGTGGAAGCTCCTCCACCGTTAAGGTAGGATATAGTTCCACGCATCCCTGCGAGTTTACAACCTTAAAGTCGGCATCATCATCGTTAGTCTGCACTTCTACTCCTTCAGGTGTGCAATATATTGTGCAGTTTAGTTTACACAACAGATCTCTTCCTAGCAGACACACAGGGCTAGAATCACAAATCACAAACTGGTGTTCATCACTGTATTTCCCTATTTTTACTGACACTGGTTCGGTCAGAGGATTCGTCATTCTCCTATTTGCGACTCCTACCACCTGGATCGTCTCTCCCGATATTGGCAGACCTGGGACTACCGCCGATCTTATAGTGGATCGAGTGGCCCCCGTATCCACCAAAAAGGTCGTAGGACATCCAGCTACTTCAGCTTCCACGTATGGTCCTCTCTGGTCTACCTCCAGGGCTGCTCCTAGAGTACAGTCTTCATCCCTATTCACTCGTTGTCCCGTAAGGGGATCAATGTAGTAGCATTCTTCTCCACCTACGAACAGTGGCAGTTGTCTATAGGTTTTCCCTCCATTTGCAATGCGAGGCGGTTGAGGGAACTGAGCTTGAGGAGTCTGAGTCCCCCCTTTGACAAACTTTCCCTTCGGGACCGCTGTTCCCTTTACCAGGCTGTTCTGAACCTCATCCTCCTCCTGTTCTAATTCCCCCATCTTGACATTATAGGGACACTCGCGTCTCCAATGTCCCACCTCGTTACACTGATGGCACCTCGTTGTCTTTTTCAGTGTCGCAATATCTACCCTAGGTCTCGGTTTTTCCTCCTCATCTCTGCTTTGATTATTCTGTTTCTTCCCTAGGGTTCCTGTTCCCTGTTGCCGCTGTCCACCCTTTCCAGCTGACTGCATCTGCACTAACATCAGCTTCTCCTTAAGTTTCTTTGCTTTCGTATCTATTTCATCGCTATAGTACCTCGCATATCTCAGAATCTCATCTAAAGGTTTATTTTGCCAACAGATCAAATGCTGTTGAATCATTAAGCTTATGTCTGATCTCAATCCCAGGACAAACTTCGACACAAACTGTCCTATGTCTTTAGGATCCATCACGTCCAATCCACTGTACTGTTTGAATGCTTTCAGTAATCTCTCATAATACTCGTGAACGGTCTCTTTAGGTTCCTGAGTTGTTCGATCTATCTTAACCCAGTCTATGTCCTGCAACGGCACCTTCTCTTTTAACCATGCCATTACCCTCTCGTACTTTTCCATAACTCTCTCTGATGGTCCATTCGTCCGGGGATCCCTCTCGGGTTCACAAATGGGCCATTCGACATTAAGTTTACATGCTGTCCACAAATCTCCGGGTACTACAATGTCAAACAGGGTGTTCAAGTCGACCCACAGCACCTTAGAGATCTTCACGAACCTCTCTACCTGTTTGTACCATTCGACGGGATTCTCCCTTAGCTTTGGGAAGGAATTGGTAAATGCCGCTAGATCCCCCCTACTCCAGGGCACATGCACGTAGTTTCCATTCGCGATTTCTCGCAAAGGGAAAGCTTCCATTCGCATTAGCCCTCCCTCCGGGGACCCTGCAAGTATACTCCTTCTGACGGTTCCCCTCTTGGACCATCTTTCCTCCCATTTATCCAGATCCCTCCACAGTCTGATACTCAAGATCAGTTCCTTTATGTGTATTTTCAGCCCAATCGTCCTACGCTCATCTAGATCCTGATCCGTGCAATTTAGCCTATGGTTACCCTGTAAAGCTTTAGTTCGTGATAAGTCTATCATATACCTGTTTGCCAACTCAGATAATTTTTCATGAACTGACCTCGCTTTCCGAGTAACGTCCTTAGACATAAACAGTATTTCATCCTGTTCATACAGATCGATCCTTTCCATTGGCAATGTGCCGTCTATTATTTCCTCCAAGTCTGATTTTAAACTGATTACATCGAGCCGTTTTGCTTTTATTTCAGCTCTCAGTACCTCACTCCTAGGTGGTTCCTTTACATCCCTCTCATCCCCACTACGAGTCCTACGTTTAGGCACAGGTGAGTTATGAGGAGTCCTTCTTGCCTCTCTTTGTTCCCACCTCTCTAGGTCCTAAGCTTTCCCATCTTCCCTAGGGGTGTGGTGGAACAATGTTCTATTCCCCATTACTGCATTCTGTCTTTTTGGCTCGGACTCTTTAGGTGCAAGATAGGATCCTCCGTTCTGTTCTAAATCACTGCAATTCCCTTGCTGTCTGGTGTCACTCAATAAACGATAAGATCCTTCACGGCCCTCCATGTTTCCGCCATCCCGTCCGTGATCACCGGATGCATGGCGAGACCCTTCGCGACTCCCTATACTCTCGTAATTCCAATGTCGCACATTTTTGTCCGGGGTATGGTGAGGGCACCTGAAACTATCTCGGTACTCCTGTGTCCTTCGTTCTCCCTCACTAAGGATGGGGCGAGACACTCCCCCACATCCTGTGCTCCTGTCTTCACACAATTGTCTATTGCCACTGATGGTATAGCAAGTATCTCCTTTGCTTCCTTGACTCCCTCCCTCCCACTCCGGACTGCTTTCGCCAGCTCCGCAGTGAGAGAGGATCCTGTTATCCTGATCTCTCCATTCCGTTTCTGTTTCTAATCTTTTATTCTGAGTTTCTACGGCAGCATCCCATTCTTTCAAGTACTCCCTTAATTCCTTAAAGGATTTCGGTTTCGGTCCCCTCAAATCCATATGTCCTCTCTGAACCCCCTGTTCTATCCAGGGATCCGTTACTGGATCCAATGGGGTACTCCAACTCCTTGGTCCTAGCAACTGCCTTTGGGAATTGATCGTATTATTCCTACTTTCCATCTCTGCCCTTTCCCTGTCCCACCGTGCCTGTTCCTCCTGCTGGGCTCCCTCCGGGTTGTAGATTGACACTATAGGACCTATGGTAACAGGTACTTGTAGAGCATCGGGCAGTTGATACGACCTTGCATGCTCCGTTTCTGGCACCTTTTGGACCACAAACCTTCCTACTACTCTCTGTATGGGACTAGATTGAGATATTTCTTCACCTTTCTTGGGTTCCCACTCCGACATGGGGAGCGGTTTATATTCCCCCTGCCTAGCCCCGTCCCCCTGCTGTATTTCGGGACTTTCGGCTCCTCTGTTGTACGGAGGTGGTCTGTCCATTACTAGCCTCTCTATCAGACCATCATCCGACTCACTGTCCTCATCTTCTTCTAGAGGCTTCTTTTCTCCCGTAGCCTCTAGCATTGGGTACAATTTGTCTGCTTCTATTTTTTGCACCCTCCACTTTTTAGCTTCATCGTCCCATTTAGCATCCTGCACTGCTCTTACCGATCGTCTCACTCTTTCTTGGCGTCTATTCAAGCTCTTGTCGTGTGCCGCCCTGAACCATGCATTGAGGGCTTCGAACTGTGTTGGCCTCGGTAGAGGTCTCGTTGCGAGCATTACCGCTTTCAGTTGGTTCAATGCTTCTACCCTAAACGTCCCGTATCTCGGGAACGTCAGTTCCTCATTTCCTTCTGTTAGCTTACTCCACTCGGAGATCCATAGTATTGAGTGTAACCCTACATTCACAGCCATATAATAAGCTGGTGTGCCTTCTGGTGGGGCTTCTTCCCCTGCATACGAGTTTCCTTTATCTCTCTTAAAGATCACCCTTAAACGTTTAAAACACTTCATTTTCAAGAATCTACGATTTTCCTTATTTACTTCCTTATTTACTTCCCGATGACAAACCACCAATCCCTGCGCGGCTCTCGCTGACCAGCCAATCCCAGCGCGGTTCTACACCAACCGGCCAATCCCAGCGCGGCTCTACGCTGACGTCACTCGTCCCCTCTGCAGCAGTTCCCCTCCTTTCTCAGCTCGTCTCGCGGTCTTGCATGCGTCTCATTCATACACCGAAAAATGACTACTTCCGACCAAGCGATCACTTTTCTTGACTGTACGTCCACAGTCTAACTGTAATTGTCACCTCAACTGGCGAGGCGTCTTCCTCTCACTTCAGACGCTCGCCTTAACTGATAGGTTACTTACACACAGTAAACGTCCGACCAGCGTCCGTTACTCATACACTCACTCTGACATTCCCCCTATCAACGGTCCTGCGGGCGATCAATGGTACCTCATGACCCCCTTTACAATGGTAGACAATTACTCTGGGTGTTCGATACACCCGAACCACTTAAGCCCTTCTCTGGACTTAAGATTTTATCCGGTTGCGCGCGCTCACAACCTTCCCTCAATCACACTACAGGCATTCAACTCCGCTTGACATTACAACACAGGTACAACATAAAACACCGCAATCTGGCAACGCATGACCCTTATACTCACTCTCGACCGACTCTGCTGCTTTTTCTCTCGTACCGTCAGCACCTTCTTCGGCAGGGATTCTTCTTCTGGTCGTCGATGACTAGGGACCTTGGGGTAATCTAGACCTGACCTAGGTTGCCTTCCTCAAGAAGAAAACCATCTTTCTCTGCTACCAACTGCGGGGAATGAGATTTTGATACCTTTTTCTGATCACCTAGATACCTATCTCATTCATCCAATTTTGGATCGATTATTGACTGTCATTGAGTAAAAGGCAAACCCACATAAGTTAAATCAACCCCATAGACTGACGCAACTCTGAAGAACCACTTACGACTGATAAAAGTTTAAAAGTTTAATATAAAATCATAGATAATTGCAAATACAATCCTCTCAAGATAAGATTCAACAAGTATACAGGAACTAAAAGGAACATAAATTCCCTAAAGAATCTCATCGTCTGTTAAGTTGACCTTGCTTCTTAGGCGCCAACTTCATCTTCGTGCTGGTAACCTCATGACATTCCAGTTGACACTTTCAGTCCAAAGTCTATCACCTCAACAGAACTCTATTCATTACAGTTGTGATTATAACCTCCTTTGGTCCTGTGAACAGTCACTTCTAAACAAGACCCCAAATTCCAAGCGTCTCTTATCTCATTGGGCCATAAACTTCGTCCAACATTGTCACTTTAATTTTAACAAGACCTTTGACTCTTGGCTCGCACGTTCAGATCAAAGCTATTCCCTATTCCTGCGAGCCCACTAAATTACATGCAGTGAACTACACTCTTGCGAACCCTTGGTCAGTTAGGTTAAAACCACATATGAACACATTATGCTAAAATTCCTACAAACTCTTCTACACGGTATGACTTTTAACACACATATATATAATCGAATTAGCAAATCATTGATTATAAGCGAATCCGTATTACATAAAATACAACGTTATACTCTTGTTCTTACACAGTGCTATATGGTCTGCACATTTCTTCACTTTACATTTCATCTTCTTTCTCCGTTTTATAATTACATACGTATATTCTCTGTTTAGCACGTTCTACTGTTCTTAAACATTTACACATATTTCTACTTTAGCCCATCCTATATAAGGGTCTTTCTAATTCTAATGCACTCTCTAGAGTAAATACAGATACATTTCTTGTTACTTAAGTTACATATGCTAACTTTACGCTACAGTCTTGTAAATATGGTACGGACATATTTTTCATTCAAATTGCGCTCTCTCAGTTGTTCTGAGTAGCTCTACATGCTTTTGATGACAAAATAATCTGCTTACTTGAACAGCAAAAAGTGTTTTATTTACAAAAAGATGGTTGTAATCTGCTTGAGCAGTAAGTACCTAGGGAGAAGTTGCATCTGCGGGTTCAAAAAATGAGTAAACGGTAAAGAACAGTGTACTTTGGCTGCACAAGCTACGTTTGCCTTGGGTATCCTTTCAGGAGGACGGCATCTACAATAGTTCTAAATTGCTGTATTGGCTGTAACACACTGGTTGTTTCTAATTTCCCAGCTGAGCTCCTTTTTGCAATTTATTTTACCATAGTTGAACCAACACGTTCGCCTCATAGCCTGACAGAAAAATGCCTATTTTAAAGAAGACATTGTTTGGCAGGCTAAGGTGGCGGAAACAAAGGAAAAGAAGGTGTATGTACATCAAAATCAATCAGGCAAATGACGCAAAAGGGTGCCTGGTGATCGGACTGAGGACATTCTTTTTGATAGAATATTTAAGTTTGTTATTTTGTTTGCTTCACAGTTCTTGTTGTAGTTTGTTACTTACGTTGTTGCTGTTTGATATGTAATGTTGAATCGTTTTTTGTATTAAAATGTTTAAAGTTACCTTTATCAATTCCTTAAAAGCTTTTAGTATTATTGCAGTCCTTCAATGTTGACATAAAGTGTCAGTTTCATTTTCGAGAACTGTAAATGTGCTGCTTGTTGTTGTATATATATATATATATATATATATATATGTATATATATGTGTGTGTGTGTGTGTGTGTGTGTGTAAGGTACTATAGAGACATGAATACCTCTCATTGCAGTATGAAGATTTTTATACAAGAGAGAGGTTTTGGCATAGAGGCAAATGCATCCTCAAAGTATCAGCTGGTGGAGATTGCAGTTCTTTTGCACATCTTAGTTAATATGCTTATCACTCTGGAGGGAAGTTTCAGTGCATGGTCTCGCTCTGTGTAAAACCACCCTACTACATATACCTGTCTCCATAAGAAATTGCTTGAGAGAGGTGAACGTGTCCTTGCATTCAAAGATCCACACTGATCGTCCAAGACAGTTGCCCACACAGAGGATATTACATTTTATACTCTACTAATGACATTCATTATCATGAAGAGAGGTATGAGCAGAAAGAGCAGCCGCTACCCATAGCTTATTTTGCACATGTGTTACTCAAGAGAGAATTCTGGGCTGACCCAACAGTTTCTTTATAACCTAGCCTGTATGCTTGCCATCCAAAAGAAACTTGTCAGTGTAGGCCCTCTCCACACCCTAGTTATAGTCTGTCATTCAACAGAGATTTATCAGCAGAGAGGGCAGTCCCTCCCAATACCCCCAGGCACTGTCCCGCCCCAATATCGTCTCCCCTTCCGCTGACTCAGCCACTATTGTGCTTTGGCCTATTGATTTACTGGCGCGGGTAGAGGGACCAACAGCTGTCTTCTGCTTTTTATGCTGACTGGTTGTTGGACCTTGTCTCATTTCCCTCTTTCTCCGGATCACTGCCTCACTAGGTAAATTGGTCACATTGACCTCAAGGATTATAGCCCCTTTTAGCATAATGTATCTCTGTTACTTGACTTGGGCCCCTCTGTGAGCTGCGCCCTTTCCTTAGTCAAAGAGGGTGGATTGTCTACAGCTTCAGCAGTGGGTAGGGGAGGGGACGAACAGCTGGTGCAACCCCTAAAAGGTTACGCCAGCTGTGTCTACGTCAGATCCCCTCTCCGAGGGCGAATACTTAGTGTCTCTCCTAAATCAAGAGATGGTTGTCTCTCTGCCAGGCCTATCTCCTTAGCGACAACAATCACTTTCCGTGCCAGAAAGGAATCCAAGGTGGTCCCACTTCTTGGTCTGCTGATCTCCTTTTTTCTTACCCATCTCTTAAAAGATCAGAAGCCAGAAGAGTGGGTAAATATTATCTTGCGGGTTTACAATGGTTTGTTACTGGTGCTATCAATGTCAATGTCAGTGACAGCTAAACTGAGGCCAAGGCCAAGCCAACAGCCAGGTCAATGTCCAGAGAATTTCACCAGTGAGCCAGGGGGGCCAAACAGCTGGCAGCTCTATTCAGGTTTCAGGATGTGGCACACTAACATCTGCTGACCAGCGGTAGACCAGAATAATTTAGCAGTGGTCGTAATGCCGTTGGATATAATCAATCAGACAGACAATTGCTTCCCTTTGATCAGTAACTCTCCTAGGGGTAAGCCAGGAAAAGGCCACTCGAGAAATCCAGCAATGGTACAGCAGCAGGGGCAGCAAACAGGTGGCAAACCAGAGGCACGGCAATGACAAAAGCATGTTTAGCATCAGGCAGGCTACAGGCATCCGGTTGAAGAATCTTAGGCCATTTACTTTTCCACTCACGTCCTCCACCTGTTTCCAGTCCGATCCTAGTCCTGCCGCCGCCTCCACCCATGCAACAGTGTCACAATGTCACGAAGTTTGATGATATTTTAAATGGCTGATGAAACTATAAGACTCAGTAACTGTCCCAGTAGCACAAGTACAGGGCAGCACAGGGATGACACCTTTAGGTAAATATAATATAGAATACTAAAAAAAAAGTTACTCATTCATTGGCTTCAAAGTTCCCAGAACCAATTGGCCAAAAAGTGTTTTAATCTGCATCTACTCATTCTGAAATCCCGGGCATGCTGACATGCTGCTGAAACCGAGCACGCTATTGTTGTCATAAATTGCATTACCTGCATTTTTAAAATCGCCGCTTGCACTGTTTGCTAAATGAATAATATTTTGCACAGTATATTGTTTTAACCTTGGGCACATTTCAAAAACTTTTATCTGGGGCACTTACTGTTCTAGGGCACCGCTTATCTACCCGTTCCACCGCAGCCTGTGATGTTTGTTGTGGAGGGAGTTGGATAGCGCGGTACAGAGAGAGTGTAGCACACTCACTTCCGGGGGCCATCTTGGAGAGGTGACGGTCTAGTGGTTTCACTAGGATGGTTAGCAGCCTCCTATTTAGAGCTCGAATGGGGCTGATGCGCAGCGGATGTGTGCAGCGGGCGCACCGATGGCGCACCGATGGTGTGCCAAAGGTAAGCCCGTCTGTGCCCGTCCGGGCCGTGTCCGGGCCGAGGACCGAGCATGATGTCCTACTCATGCCGAAACAAGACCTGACTAAGGACGCTATATTGTCCATGAATAAACAGGCTACTCAGTGTCACGAGACCCTAGAGGTGGACAATTGGCTAGGACCAACCGGCTGCCGTCACTGTAAGATAGGGCTTGCCCCCGAACCAGCCACCAGAAGGAGAAATGGGCCAACTTTTTTCTGGGGAGATCTTATTAATTGCTAGGTCAATGTGTAAGAACGGGGCACACATCTTTGATCTGATTTCTGAGGGCGAACTTGATTGGCTCTTTGTCACAGAGACATGGCTGAAAGCCTGGTGTTACCCCGACATTGCACTGACCCTCCCGCAAGGCTATCTCATTCAAAGACTGGATAGGCAGGAACAACGCGGAGGGGGGTTTGCAATTATTTATCACGATTCTATGAAATGCACTTCCTATGAATTACTGGATATCAAGGGGGTGGAAAGCATGGGTTTCTGCTTGCAGATCCACAAGTCTTTCACCTTCTCAGGGGCTCTAGTTTATCGCCCACCAGGTCAACAAAAAGATTTTCTAGAGAGCATTGGGGTGGTACTCAGCAATCTTACCCTAAAATTCACCAATTTTACGCTGCTAGGCGATTTAAATCTCCGTTTGGATTCCGCCGCAGATTCAAGTGTGGCATGCTTCAGAGATTTATGAATGTCCTTGGGCTTACCCTGCTGACTTTGGATCCCACCCACATAGCAGGACACACCCTGGATTGCATTTGCTCTAATTTAAATACTCTGAAGGTTAAACCCCCTTGTTTGATGACGTAGTCTGACCTTAAGTTTATTCCATTCGATCTCCTAGTGGAAAAGAAAGCGGCAAGAGCGGGCTTGAACAAAGCTGGCAGCCGTACCAAATCTGACTGGATAAAGCTAATCGCTAATCCTGATCTCCTGCAGAGAGCCTCTGAAAGTAAACCTACAACGATCGGCCATACTGAAATAGACAACAAACGCTTCTGCGATTGGATCACTGAACTCTGTGGCCCGACGGACCCGATCGATTCAGGCAAAACTCGTGGACGCAAAAAAATGTCCGCACCTTGGGTCTCACTGTCCTTAAAGGAGAAGCAAGGTGAAGTTAGAATATTGGAACGGAGGTGGCGTTGACGCTATGAGGCTGAGGAGCTCAGCATTTATAAAATGGCCCGGAGGCAGTATCATGCCTTGATTAAAATCGCCAAAAAAGCCTATTATTTTGAAGCCATCACCTCCTCTAATAATAAACAGAAAGAGATTTTCAGGATTGTAAATAGTTTTATGAACCCTAAAATTCTCTTGCTGGAGATTCCACCCTCACTGACCCTTTGCAACTCTATTGCCCATTACTTTGAGCAAAAAATACTAGATATAACTAAAGACTTCCCACAGCCAATTCCACTCCCTCCGGTTGGGGCGAATGAAGAGGGCATTGGGACAGTTAAGCTTAAAAGCTTTAGCCCCATTAGTGTAGAAGAGTCCCGTCCGGCCATATTAGCTAGTAAATCTGGCTCACCCTTTGACCCTTGCCCCCCGATGTTGCTACATGCACTAGTAGACACGGTGAACCCGATTATTAATGACATCATTAACTCTTCACTTTCCACTGCTGGATTGGAAACTCACTGCTGTAAAGCCTCTACAGAAAAAACCTTTGGCAGATCCTACTACACTCTCCAATCCCCGCCCCATCTTGATGCTTCCAGTATTATTCAAACTGACGGAAGCAGTTGTAAATAAATAACTTACAAGGTTCCTGGAGGATAATGATATCCTGCACCCTAACCAGTCCGGGTTTAGGGCTATGCACTCTACGGAGTCGGCCTTGTTTACTGTGGAGACCTTGAGGACCGCCATGGACCAGGGGAAGAAGGCTGTACTGATTTTACTAGATCGATCGGCGGCCTTCGATACGGTCTCACACTCCATATTGATTGGCAGCCTAGTAACATCAGGGATTGCAGGAGTTGTACTTGAGTGGCTGAAAAACTTCCTCAGTCATAGGCGGCAAGTCACGGTACTGGGAGAGTTTTGTTTGGAGGAGAAAGCGATGACGACAGGGGTGCCGCAGGGCTCCAGCTTGAGCCCTGTACTTTTCAATCTGTACATGGTCCCCCTGATCTCATCCTTTCAGATCAGCACTATATTGTACGCTGATGATACTCAGCTCATCCTAGTACTGGATGGCGAGGTGCCGGGAGCAGAAGAAAATCTTAGAAACTGCCTTGCAGCCACCTTCGACTGGATGAGGAATAACCATCTCAAGTGCAAGGAGGGCAAAACCGAAATCCTGCCTTTTGGACAGCAAAATCTGTTCTCCGCCAAACTATGGTGGCCGCAAGATGCAGAAGTTCCGCCTAATACCATTGACACGGCCCGTAACTTGGGTATCAAGTTCGATGAGTCATTGTCATTTAAACAACAGGCAGTGGCTGTGGCCGGCACCTGCTTTAACACCATTAGAGGCCTGAGGAAATTTTTTTATTTTCTTCCATTGGCAGCCAGGAAAACGGTGGCGGTTGCACTTATAACATCTCGACAGGACTACTGCAACAGCCTGTATGCCGGATTAAATAAATCAGTCCTGCGCAGGCTACAGATGGTCCAGCATGCAACCGCCCGCCTAGTCCTGGGCTGGCCGAGGAAGTCGTCCGCCTCAGCGGCGCTTAAGGCCCTTCACTGGCTGCTAATTCATAAGCGCATCCTGTTTAAAATACTAGTTATCACATTCAGGGCATACCACCAGCGAGGGCCTAAATACTTTTTGAATCGCTTCAGACGTTAAGTGCCATCCCGTAACCTTAGGTCTTCAAACATGAATCTGTTGTTGATTCCCAAATTTATGCTTGTCACGAAGGGAGGGAAATCTCTTGGAGTGATAGGTTCCAGGTCGTGGAACTAGTTCCAGCCGCAATTGCGGCAAATCCCCGCTGAGAACCTATTTAGGAAAGCTTTGAAAACCTGGATTTTCAATCTTACGGACACCGCGTGCAAAACTTTGGTATAAGTATGCAGGGCCCGATGCTTGAGTAGTTTTCCGGCCTGTTCCATCTGGCTATGGGCTACAGCGCCAAGATGCTCCCTGGAGTGATTGCTGCGCTATAGAAAAGCACAATTACATTACATTACGTTCTTTGACTGCATAAAAAGAGCTCTAAAATCAATCTACAGCTTCTCATTAAATGCAAGACAATGAATACAGTTAAGAGCACTATACAAGACAGACAGTGTTTACTAAAGTAGAAGCCGAGTACACCTGCAGAGAGCAACATCCACAATGTGCCCAACAAAAACCTGAAATCAGCTCGGCTTCAGATGAAATACACCTGCTGGTATATGCCTGGAATACCAGGGGCCCAGACTGTGGAACTCACTAAGCCCATGCCCAAGTGTAGAACCAAACGACAATCTCTTCAGAAAAGGACTGATAACAGTTCAAGCAGGCAGGGGAGTTTCTCATCCAGCGGTCTGTTTTCTAGGCGCCAATCTGCATAACATAGATGAGACCGATGGAGCCTCAACTGGTCTGGGGTTGTTTGTGTTGCCATTCAAATGGGGCATAATCTGACAGTTTGGACAGGATCAGTGCTGATTTGCATGTTTTCTCCAAACCTTGAGTGGCACAATGTGCAAAAATAATGGTGAATGGATTGCAGCCCAGAGTAATTACCAATTGCTGAGATTCAGTCAAGCTTATCGCCCATCATTTCTTTACTTTTCTCCTTCATATACACGATTTTGAAAGGAACAGAGGCCTTAGCAGCACAGAATGTAAACAAGGATGTATGCGCTTCGTTTTAATTCCTTTCCAATTCTGGCCATTCCCCGGGGCTCTTATCAGCAAATAGGTGGCAGTCACGTGTGATGCCCCTTGTATTTTGGTACATCGTTGTACATAGGGTTATTAAAGATGTAAGGGGGTAAGAATGGGCATGCCAAAGCAAAACTGTCACACATCAACAACAGCAGTCTAAACTGCACCTACTTCAGACCTCATTTCTAATAGGTTCATCTCTCGTGCACACATTCAGCTCATGGCAACACACTACTCTTGTGTACGTTATTTCGTATTCCAAAAGTACATTTCTGTGTATCCGTCCGCTCACTGGCACTATTTTACGTACTTTTGTGGAGCAAATCGTTCCTGTACTTGAGATATTTCTGCAAAACAAAACAAAGGAATGTCACAGACTCATCACTTCACAGACTTTCTCTCCTCATGACCCTTCAAATATGTTGTTCTCAGCACGTTTCTGTCACAAGACTTCAAAGTGAGCTTGCCTTGCAACTACAAATTGTATTATATCAATGAAATTGCTGTGCTCCCTTCTACTGGTTTGTAATGGTCTTCTGCTGTCTCCAGAGACGTTCACGGCATGGGCAAATTGGGCAATCCCTCAAGGCAGCCGCCTTACAAGGGACCCCGTGACAAAGTGATGTATCTCTTTAGAAAACCTATGTATCTATCTCTTCCTCTTCCCCTCAGCCAACCTCTACCACAGACTCTGTTTCTCTACCAGGTGTCTTAAAAAATTGGGGTCCGAGCCAAGATATAATGTGGTTGTTTTTGTGTGACACCGTTTGCGTGGGTGAATTAGGAGAAAATGTGTAATAAAATTGATAGCTCTTGTGAACGGGGACCAAAAAATATGTTTCGCCAGGGGCCCCAAACGTTCTTAAAGTGACACTGCTTCAACCTCCATGCTCCTCTTTAGTTTCCAATGGTATGCATTAAATCATGTGAGCCTATTTGCAAACTCAGCCCAGTTTGTAAGAAGAACATTTGTTTAGGGTCAGGTGAATGCTTCTGCAGACCCGTGGCTGTCTCATGGCGCCCATCTGTGCACATTCCCTAATTCACTCAAAGCAAACCTCACAGAGATGTATGCCCTTGAATCTCTCCCATCGTTTACAGATCTGAAACAAAATAAATCTCATAATATCTCAGGTTCTATCTCTGGATTCACAGCCCTCAGTACTTTACAGGCATAGCTATGACAAGCATTGTTTGTTGGGTCATTGGCTGTACGCCAGCAGCAAATGTGTTATTCATTGCACTTTACAGTTTATCGAAGAGCAGATAACAACACATATTTAAGGAGATATTAAAACGCTGGCAAGTGGGTGCCAACACGTTAGAACTAGCTAAATTATTATTATTAAGTCATTTGTTTCCTAAATTATATTCAGAAACATTTATATTTACTTTGTCCTTTTCAGGCAGTGACATTTTTATTCTTCCACTTGGCATTTTGACCAGTGCTGCCACAGTGAGATGTTTATTTATGCTTTTAACGTGATATCATTAGCACTAATGTACATTTTTGGCTCGCGGTAGAGTGGAACAACTTCAGTGAAAACCTCTAACATTTCTATGCTTCGGAGGAGCATAGAATCTGTTGGCAGATAGGAGCTATTAGGCGCATATAATTTGTCACTGTTCCTGCCCACACTAACCCTTCATGCCCTTTTCAAACTGCAGGTTTGACCCCCTTAGATAATTACTATTGTTCTGCTTCTCTCTCTAATGACTAACTATGTTACTAATTATAAATCGTAATTGGACCCAGTTCGGATACATTTCTTCTCCTTGCGAGTTTCACCTGCAGATAACGAGAATGTAATTATGGTAATAAAGGCATGTGCTGTATTTTCGGAAGCACTACTGAATATCAGTTAATCCTGGACGTGGGCGTGTCCTACCGTTTTAAGTCGGAAGACATGTTACAATATTTCTACCAATCACCAGGCCGGTGACAACATCACATGAAGGGGTGTCACAGAACGAACTGACGTCATTGAACTGTTGCCACCAAAGAAATTATAGTAATACTGAAAGCAAATGACGTCACAGAAAGTAACAGGCATGTATGCCAAGAACTAGTAACAATAACACTAATAACACTCATAATAATAATAAAAATAGTACCTAAGATAGTCGACAGAGTGGGAGTCATTTAACTAAATCATGCCCAGGATGCAGCTGTGACACAGAGGATGAACTTCATGTTCTCTTCTTCTGCCCATCTTACATCAAATCTAGGAAGTTTTGGCTGGTTCCACTCTGCAGAAATTTAGGTTTTAAACATTGTTTACCTGCTTTTAGAATTTTTAAGACTGACACATCCAGTTGTATTGTATTTGCACTTTCTAAGTATTTGTTAGCCATGTGGTCCAAGCGTCGCCAATTAATTGATATCGAACTCTAAGGATCATTTACTTTGAATCAAATTTCACATGCAAAGATGTGCCTATGTTTCCATGGATTTTATCATGTTAATGTAAATGGATTTTATATATAATGCTCTTATCATGTTTTTTTCTGCACTCTTTTATGGCCAGAATGGCCGAAATAATGAATTTTTTTAATTGAATTGAATTGAATATAGTATATGAACACTAAAAAAATGAGCTGAGATGTCGAAAATAAAATATAAGAGCCAAAAAAGGGAAGTAGCAACCAATAAGGACATTTCTGTGAACAAGTAAACTGAGAAGATTCATTTTATTGAATGACTTCATGATTATCTTTCACACTAGCACCCTGTGTTAAACTTCCATTCGCACTGCATTCTGGTATGTTCACGGATACGTCTTGAAATGTGTGATGGGGCGCTGTATTACAATTTCCCTAATCAGATAAAACACTGCTGATCACTGTTTTATTGGGAATCTACTTGATTGTCAGGTGTTGTTATACAGTTGACTGTCTAGTAGTTGGGGTGGGAGGAGCTAGGTGGGCTGAGGGGAAGAGGTGGGGTCCGGACAGGAAAGGGCAGTTAGTGTAGGGACGGGGACTAAGGTGAATAAAGAGCTCGTGAAATAGTAAGTCTGTGTCCAAGTGTATGTGTGGGTTGGGACACGACAGCTGGCGACGAGGGTGGGATAAGAAAGGAACCCACCCACGAATGCCCCGTCCTGCAGCGTGGAGTGAGCTCCGCTGTAACGAAGCCCCTGTGGCGCCAGTGACGAGCCCCCAGGAGTGGCCAGACCTCCCCTCGCAAGTTGAAGAGGGTCGAGGAAGGAAACGACGGTCCAGCGGACGAGCGCTGACGTGCCCCCGAGAAGCGCGCTGAGTTGGAGCGCCTGAGACGCGGCAGAAAGAGCGCCAAAACGCCGAACGCTGAGCGCGCCAACGAGCCTGCAGCGCGCTGTTCCCGGCGGGAGCCGGAGACGCCCCCGAGACTGCCCAGGTGAGCCTGCACCGCCGCGAAGGCGAGAAGAGGCGAAGAAAAGCCCCACGCACGCGCGACCCCACAGAAGCCAGCGCTCCATCGGCCAGTGACAGCCGAGTTCAGACAGGCAGCAGGCGGTGCGCGAGACCAGCGCAAGACAAACGACGCTCACCTCAACACAACGCGAAAGTGCCCAGCTCAACTGTGAGTTCTCCACTGCCGAGTGTATGTGTGCCCAGAGTGAGAGAAGAACCTCGTGGGCTGCAGAGGGAGGCGGCCATCTTAAGGTCAGGCGGCCTAAGGGACAAATCCTACTTGATTGAAGGGCGGCCATCTTTGAGTCAGGCGAAAGTCAAAAATAAGCACTGGCACCTCCAAATTAACGCTTTGTGGCCCGATAACCCAGCACTCACTGCCAGACAAGCGCCAACAAGTGAAACAAACAAGCAGTGGCAGCTGCAGCAAGTAATAGTGAAAGTGAACGTTAGTGACCGCGACTAGTGTCAAGTGTAAGCCAAGAAGAGACACTACCAGGATGTCCAACCCTCCCGCGCAAGACGCCCAAAACCCTGCCCCGAAGAAGGAAGTCAAAGGCACGCATCTGCGTGCGCCGGAACCCTTGGTAATCACCACCGGAAGTAGCATGGGCCTGAAATGGCAGGAATGGCTGGAGGACTTTGAGGACTATATTGAGGGCTCTAGAATTGAGACAGACAAGGACAAGATAATAACCCTTCGCAATCTCGGAGGGCGCGAGATCAGCAAGATAGTACGAGAGATCCCAACCAACGACGGTGATACCTATGTCAAAGTAAAGGACATACTGAACAATCGTTTCCTGCACAAAAGGAACGTTGATTATGAGCGCCACAAGTTTCATCAACAACGCCAGGACAAAGATGAACCGCTAACGTCCTTCATACACCGACTGCGGCGCCAGTCCCAGTACTGCGACTTCACAAATTTCTCGCCGGATGCGGCCATCAAGTCCCAAATAATTTCAGGTTGCCACTCGGACGCACTGAGGCGAAGACTGCTAAGAAAGCCACAAGAATTGGCGGAAATTGAGGAAAACTCGCGAATATATGACCAAGCCGAAGAGAATGCGGCGAATATCGAAGTCAAACCCAGTTCTAGCCGTGAGCACGCCAACCGCGTCTCCGACCGACGACAAGGACGACAGGATTACCGAGGCAACCCGCGTGACCGATCACGCCGATCCAGATTCTCACCCAGACGCCGGACCGACCACCGGCCGAAAGACTCGGAGAGGAGAGACCGACGACCCGAACGCACCAGACGGTGCTACAGGTGCGGGTATGACTACCCCCACATCGACTCCTGCCCTGCCATGGGCCAACGCTGCCGGAAATGCGGAAGATCTAATCACTTTGAGGCCATGTGCAGTGATTATCATCGAGAGAAACGTGGCGGCACCGACCGGCGCGCCAGTCAGCAGAGGTCTTCAAGGACAGACACCAAACGGCACCATGCTAGAGCCGTTCAGGACGAACCCGACCGATCCCCAGCATCGTCTCACTCCAGTCGTGAATCCAGACGCTCCAGATGGGATCGCCGCTCTCCCTCAAGGGAGTCCAGATCCTCCTCATCCAGACGATCATCCTATACCACCGAGTATGTCAACATCGCTGACAACGATCAGCTCAAGCGCTACCCACGGCTCGACATCATGGTGGGCAACCATGCAGCGAAGTTTGTCATGGACAGTGGCGCATCTCTTAACTATATCTCCGTTGCTGAACACGAGCGCATGGTTCCTAAACCTCATCTGCGTTTTGCACCTGTCCGAGTGTACACATGGATGTCGAGAAAACCACTCCCATGCCTAGGGAAGTTTGACACTACCCTCACCTATGGCGACATCACCATCCCCGCCATCATCCATGTTATCAAAGGACCCGATGCCGACTGCCTACTAAGCCTTCCAACTGCTGAGCGCCTGCGCCTCGTGCACATTCTCTTCAACGTGAACGACTGCTCCAACTACGCTGCGAAATTCCCAGCTCTATTCAAGGGCCTGGGCAAACTAAAAGGCCGACAAGTACATCTGCACATCAACGAGCAAGTCAAACCAATTGCTCAACATCCACGGCGAGTGCCGTTTCATCTGCAGCCTGCAGTGGCTCAGGAGCTGCAAGATCTCCTGGATGCGGACATCATTGAACGCACCGAAGGACCCACTCCCTGGGTGTCCCCGGTAGTCATCGTGCCGAAAAAAGGGACCCCCGAAAAGGTCCGTCTCTGTGTAGACATGCGCCTGCCGAATACGGCAATCGAGAGGGAAAGGCACCCTGGCCCACACCTGAGCGACATGATTACGGCCCTCAATGGCGCTACGGTCTTCTCCAAGCTAGACCTCAACAAGGGCTACCACCAGCTCGAGCTGGACGACAGCTCTCGCCCCATCACCACGTTTGCCACCCATCTCGGCCTCTTCCGATACAAGCGTCTCAGTTTTGGTGTTTCCTCGGCCGCTGAAATTTTCCAAGAGGCAATTCGCCTGATCATCCACCATATCCCAAATTCACTCAACTACAGTGATGACATTCTAGTGTATGGCACAAATCTCCGAGAACACGACATTGCCCTTGATCGCGTCTGCCAGGCGCTAATGGACGCTAACCTGACCCTCAACAAGGACAAATGCGAATTCCACCAGTCAACACTAAAATTCTTTGGACACATTTTCTCATCCAATGGCATGAAACCCGATCCAGACAAGGTGGCTGTGCTCAACAACACCAAAAGCCCAGCTGACGTGAATGACCTGCGCTCCTTTCTCGGAATGGCGAGCTACTGTGCTTGCTACATCCGCGACTATGCCACCATAAGCCATCCGCTGCGGCTCCTCACGAAGTCCAACCAGCCCTTCGACTGGACCCCGGACTGCGAGCGCGCCTTCAGAGACATCAAACAGGCGGTTGAATCGTCCGACTGTTTGTCCTACTTCAACCCCAGACGAAAAACAGAGATCACTGTAGACGCCAGTCCGGTGGGCCTGGGAGCGATCCTAGCCCAATATGACGACGACTCGGACCAACGGAGGATCATCGCCTACGCCAGCCGCAGCCTCACCGACCCGGAAAGGAAATACTCCCAGCCTGAGAAGGAGAGCCTGGCGGTCGTATGGGCGTGTGAGCACTTCCACATCTTCATCTATGGGAAACACTTCACGCTCATTACTGACCATCAGGCGCTCGTGACGATATACGGAAACCCAAAGAGCAAGATGCCTCCCAGGATTGAGCGGTGGGGCCTCCGGCTGCAGGAGTACACATTTACAATCATTCACAAACCGGGGAAGGGCGACAACCCTGCTGACTACATGTCCCGTCACCCCCGGGACTCTCCAGTTCCAACCTCATCCATGGCAGAGGAATACATCCACTTCGTGTCAAGCCATGCTCGCCCTCCAGCCATACCAATGGACACCATCCGTGAAGCAACCAACAAAGACGCGGTTTTGCAGGTCGTGATGAAACGCATACTGTCCAACAGGTGGAGACATCATCCGCAAGATGACGATGAAAATCCAGAAGTTAGAAGTGAACTCCAGGCTTTCCGACACGTCTCTGATGAACTCTCGATAACCGAAGATGGCCTCCTTCTTAGGGACCACCGGATAGTCGTCCCGGCCACCCTCAGACAAGGCGTAGTCGATCTAGCACACGAAGGTCATCGGGGGGTCGTCTCCACCAAGAGAGCGCTTAGAGAGCGTGTCTGGTTCCCAGCTTTAGACCAACTAGTCGAGAACACTCTGAAGGACTGCCATCCCTGTCAGCTAACCGGCCCCAACACGCCGCCGGCACCGCTCCAGATGACCCCACTACCGGACGGTGTATGGCAAGAAGTTGCAATGGATTTCTACGGGCCTCTGCAGTCAGGGAAATATGTGATCGTCATCGTAGATGAGTATTCCCGATTCCCAGTGGCTCAGTTCATCCCTTCCACCAACGCCACCTGTACTCTCAAAGTACTTGAGGAGGTCTTCGCAACCTGGGGTGTTCCCCGAATCATCAAAACAGATAATGGACCCCCGTTCAACGGGCATGAATTCAGTGACTTCGCGAAACAGATGGACTTCCAACATCGCAAGGTCACCCCGCTCTGGCCACAAGCCAATGGGACTGTCGAACGTTTCATGTCCACCATCAAGAAAACCTTCCAACAGGCCACCGCCGAAAAAAAAGGACCTGCAAGCAGCACTGAATGAAGTCCTCTGTGCCTATCGAACCACTCCTCACTCCACGACGGGTGTCTGCCCTGCCACTCTCATGCTTGGGAGGACACCGAGAACTCGGATCCCAACCTGGGAAGGCGCCCTGAAGAAACCCCTCTCAGACCGCCAGATCAAAGATATGGCTGCAACGGATCGGTACCACAAGGAGAAGATGAAAGAACATGCTGACCTCAAACGGAGGGCCCGATCCCCTTCCCTCAAGGAGGGCGATAGAGTCATCGTCAAACAAGAACAACGCCAGAAAACTGACTGTCGCTTCAAAGACGAGCCTCTTACGATTGTGCAGCAGAAGGGCACAATGATGACCGCGGAGTCCGAGAACAGGCGGGTCACCCGAAATGCATCCCACTTTAAGAAGTGCCCTCCAGAAAGACGTGACTGCACACCTCCTGCTTCCGGGCCGGAGAACCATGGCAACCCGGAGACTGGCGCACCCGACTCTGCACCTTCCATGGAGCCAGAACCTGTGGTCGAGAATATTGTGTCCACACCGGCTCGACCCCGACGCCAGATACAGCCTCCAAAGAGACTGATTGTAGAAATGGACTAAGTTTCACTTCATTGCTGTTTCATTAAGAAAGGGGGAGATGTTATACAGTTGACTGTCTAGTAGTTGGGGTGGGAGGAGCTAGGTGGGCTGAGGGGAAGAGGTGGGGTCCGGACAGGAAAGGGCAGTTAGTGTAGGGACGGGGACCGAGCTGTAAGGTGAATAAAGAGCTCGTGAAATAGTAAGTCTGTGTCCACGTGTATGTGTGGGTTGGGACACGACAGGTGTGTACACAGAAGAAACTGTATATGGTTCATATGAGATTGTATCATCAGCTTCTCAGAAGAACCTTCAGAAGGAAATCTTGAGTAATCATATTGGCCTGAGGTTCTCAACAATGGAACAAAAATGGCTTCCCTGAGCACTCAGGTCTCATTTATGCTTGCACAAGTTGGTGATGTCTGCAAGCATATTAGATGTGCCAATAAGGAGTATTCCAGATAAATGACTGATATTAAATGTTATTTATTGATGAAAAAGCTGTTCACAGGTATTACCGTTGAAAACAGTAACAAAGAAAAGTAGCACTTTTAAATCTCCATGGTATACCTAAGAGCTCAGAGACCTCAGAAAAATCTGCAAAAAATTAGAACGCAGATGGAGGAAAGACTGGGCAATTAACAATAAAGAGGCATATCGTTCTGCTCTGAGATTATATAAAATCTCCCTGAAAAAAGCACAGGTTGCTTTTTTTGAGAATAAAATCAACTCGGCCTCCAACTCTGCGAGAGAAACTTTTAAGATAGTTAAACAACTACTTGAGGTGCCTTCCCCTGTTAATACCCTAGATTGCTCAGAAGAAAGATGCAATCAACTTGCAGACTTTTTTGACTCCAAGATAGTAAACATCCTTGAAAGTCTTCCACAGAATCTCCCTGCGCCGGATGATAACACAGATTTGGCACCTATTTCTGGCCCCCGGCTTGACTCTCTGAGCAGTATTACTAGGGAAGATTTCTGTAAAGTCCTATCCTCCATGAAAAGTGGCTACCCGGCCGATCCTGCGCCTATGTATGTTCTTAAGAAGATTGCAGACACGATTGCCCCAGTGGCAACAGAGCTTCTAAATGCCTCCTTTTCTTGTGGGGTCATGCCACCCAGCTGGAAACAGGCAAGGGTCGAAAGCCTTTTTAAAAAAACGGGGCTTGATCCCTTGGACCTGGCCAATTTCCGCCCGATTTCACTGTTACCCGGCCTGAGTAAGATCGCTGAAAAAAATGGTGAATCAGCAGCTCTCCGGATTCCTGGAAAACAATCAGCTGCTGAATAATTCTCAAACTGGCTTTCGTCCGGGGCAAGGGACGGACACAGCCCTTATAGTGGTGGCAGAAGAGGCAAGGCGCATCTTAGATTCAGGTGGATCCGCTGTTATGATCCTCCTGGATCTAAGCGCTGCATTTGATACGGTGGATCATAAAATTCTAACGCACAGTCTCGCCAAACTGGGCGTTGCAGGAACGGCCCTTAAGTGGCTTACATCCTTTCTGAATAATCGCTCTTTCAGAATCTGGGAAGGTGGTGTGCTGTCTAAATCCACCCCCCTCCAGTGTGGTGTCCCTCAGGGCTCTTCATTGAGCCCTAATTTGTTCAACGTTTATATGGCCCCACTGGAGGAAGTAGTCGCCCCCTTTGGGATTAAAACAGTCACCTATGCGGACGATACCCAACTAGTCGTCTCGCTAACCCAACAAGAAGGATGTTTGGATAATCTCTCCGCCTGCCTTGTTGAGATATTCTCCTGGATGTCCAGTTCGCGGCTCAAACTCAATGGAGCGAAAACAGAGATTATGCTCCTCGGTCATCATCTTACATCTTTCCCCAAAGCCGCCTGGCCCTCCTGCCTAGGTGAGCTGCCCATACCAAAAGACAAAATTAAAAGCTTAGGGGTGTGGCTTGAGCCCGATCTGACTTTTAAGACACATGCACAGAAAGTTGCAGGGACCTGCTTCGGACTGCTCCGGTCAGTGCGGAAAGTTCTCCCTCTTTTTCCTCCCCAGTCCAGGACACTTCTGATTCAGGGGTTAATACTATCGAGACTGGACTACAGTAACGCCCTGTTTCTGGCAGCCCCTGACGCCACCTTTAACATTCTTCAACGGGTGCAGAATGCAGCAGCCAGGATGCTTGCGGGTACGTCAAGAAGATCTTCGGCTAGACCGGCCCTGAGAGCACTCCATTGGCTGCCAATACGCGAAAGAGTCATCTTTAAAGCGCTATGGGTCACCCATAGGACTCTTCAGGGCAAAGGACCTCCGATTCTCAGGAGCCTGATATGCCCGTATAAATCATCCCGGGCTCTCCGGGCGGATCGTGGTAATCTTGCAAGGGTCCCCAGAGTTATGAAGGCACGCACAGGGGTCGCCGTTTTTCCTTAAATGCAGCAAAAAATTGGAACTCCCTCCCCAATTGGATTCGCGCAGAACCCTGTCATTTTAAGTTTCGAAAGGCACTTAAAACAATTTTGTTTCCTAAGGACTCCTAATTATTGGTTTTATCCTCAGTTTGCTTTTTGTTCTATTTTCTGTTAGCGCTGGGACGCTCTCGGGCAGCCATGCGCTTTATAAATCTAATTTCATTTCATTTCATTTCATCAACTTTATGAATGAAAGATTGGATATGCTCATATATTACAAATTGACGTTTTGCTTGTAAGTTTTTATTGAAGTCAAAGAGATTCTTGGTGACTACTTCTAAGATGCTATGGGGCATATGTTCAAGGAAGTAGCCGAGTGAGGCGTTAGCCGTCATGGCTTAACACCTAACTCCGTCACTTCAGAAACGCAAGGCTGCTCCCTATTTACAAGGATATGGTGCAGCCTTGCCTTTCCCCCTGCGCTGGCGCTACCCTTAGCAGAGTAGCACCAACACAGGCACCCTTGCACTGGGGTGTTTGCGTGCAGGGAAAAGATTGTTTATAAACAGGAAGGGGGATCCTCCTGTACATAAATAATCCAAGGCATTTAACTTTTTCCATGGATGCTGCACAAGGCAGAGAACCCAGAAAAAGAAAAAAACAAGGAGAAATAATACATTTCTTCTTGTTTTGCCAACTTAAGACCAGCTTTTCCCTGGTCTTAATTCTGGTGATGCCTCCTATTTATGCTGCCCTTGTAAATAAGCGACAGTGTCAAAATCAATGGCTGTTGCAGTGGAACGCCCACTGCAACACACACTGCCCACCCCTTTCACGCTAAGCATAGCATGAAGAGGGCCTTATTTACAAGGCAATGTTAAGCCACGTTAAGTGGCTTAACACTGCCTTGTAAATACAGCAACACCCCTATCACCACCACTATGTTGTAAAAAGTGACATCGTGGTGGCGATATGGGCTTGTACATATGCACCCAAGTCACTTAGCCACACATGTCCTCGAAGCTTACATAATTTCCTTTATTTTTCACGAAGGACTTTATTTGTTCAAGAAGTGACTATTGTCTGTCTACAATGGAAGCCATGTAGAGCCAATATTCTTGTTAAAAGTAAATGACCTCATGGTATTATCCTTTCGCAGCTAAAAATACTTGAAACTGCCTGCAAAGAATTGCATTGATCATATATAGTTCCTTGGAGAAAGAAACGTTTTCCATCTCATGGTTCATATCTAAGGCTTGTGCGCACAGTCGTTCCTGGTGAACGATGCAGTGTCTTCTGATGACGTCTTGAAGCACTGATTATCACATTACGATAACAAATCCACTGTGCTTGCTTGCTATTGCAATGGCTTCATGACTTATTAGACCACAACATGCATTTATTTTGTGGATGACAATATTCCAGGAACACTTTCTTATCTTGATAGAAAATGTCCTGTCCAGTCCATGTGCCTTTTACTCAATATTATGAAATCTAGCAGTCCTAGATTTGCCCTTTAACACTGAAATGTACCATCATGTTCCCAGGCCTCCTGTCACCAAGGACCATATGTCTCCACCACTGCCTTCTTCAGCCAACAATGTCTGCCAAGTGATCTCACTCATCCCAGGTTTGCCAATCTCCCTTAGCTTAGCAGGTGGAAGTGCCCACGATGCCCACATTGACACAGAAACAAGGCAAATATGCGATTTTACAATGCATGCGATACGTCGCATGCCATTACAACGCGGTTGGTACAACGACCGCATTGTTACATTGCATGCATTACACGCAAGTTATTGCAACGACTTGCTATAGGGGGCGCTGGATGGTGGTATAGTATAATTTACTATTCCAACTCCAGTCTGTGCAACAGTAGGGAAGCTGTTTGATTTTGAATCCAACACCTTCTGCCCCCTACAGCAAGTCATTGTAACAACTTGCATTGTAATGGTTTGAGATGTAACAACGCGGTCGTTGTAATGACCGCATTGTAATGGCATGCGATGTTTCGCATACGATGTAAAGGATGTCTTCCGACAAGGTGGACTATTTATACATGATCTAGGCCTGTCTACTATTGGCTTTGGAAACACAAATCCCTCAGCACAATCCTTAGCACTAGGCTAGAGCAAGATCCCTGACACACAATCCCCTGTTTCATGAAAGATTGGGAGGATTCCCCCAGGCCTGAATCTGGTGGCAACACAAGACATGAATGAAATTGAAATTGAATTGCTTCCCCCACGTGGCATGGACTGATGTGTTGCTGCTGATGTTTCCACAATGAGCGTGTACTAGTATAGTTGAATGCTTTGCGTAATATTTTGTTAATATTAATTTAGTGTAGCTTTAACAGACCTGTGTTAACATTGCTTGTATTATGTTTGTAGCCCAACTCGCAGAGTAGGTCATGCATTACCAACACAACACAGGTACGGATTAAACACTATAGAAGTCATCTTCTCTCTCAGTCTTCCCATCCCCTTTACCCCAATCACGTGTTAATTGCACTGTGATCTTTAGTAGCAAGTGAGAGATGTAATAATGAATTCATATCGCTCCTATTGGACCAACAACAGCACGGTACAGGCCAGAACATGTCATCTCCTGACACTTAGGTGCATATCAGTGTACCCCTTTCTACCTGAGGCAGCAATTAAGACACTGGTCAGTGCTTTAGTCTTGTCATCACTAGACTATTGTAACGGGCTATTTCTTAATGCCCAGGCCAGGGTCATACAAAAGTTACAGTCCATTCAGAATGCGGCTGCACGACTGATTTCAGGAACTACGAAGTTCAGTCCCATTTCAGCTACGATCAGGCAGTACCACTGGTTACCGATCCACAAAAGAATAAAGTTCAAGTCCTTGTGCATAGTTTATAAATCACTTAACAACCAAGGACCGCATGCCCTCAAAAACCAATTAACTCCCTATATAACCTGCAGACAGTTACGCTCCTCCACTTTACACCAATTAGTAATTCCTCGAACAAAAACAGTGTCCTGGGGTGACCGCCGCTTCTCAGTGGCCGCACCCAAACTCTGGAATGCCCTTCCTCAGTACATCAGGACGAGTCCGTCACTCCAACAATTTCGAAAACTTTTAAAGACATGGCTCTTCAATCAGTGAGGCGGTGACTACACACATGAGACAGATGATTTTTTGGGGCGAGACGCCTACGGGTATTTGCTGCGCTCTATAAATGTCAAAAAATAAATAAATAAATGTTCACCCAGATCATCATAGCATTGCACAACTGTACACATCTAAGCAAAACTCAAAGTACCCACCCAACACCATACCATACACGATAAAATATGCCATACAATACTGTCAATTAATTCACACATACATCTAAAGCCACCACCCTATGCCAAAGTGAAATATCCCGATAGCACGCAAGTAGCTTGCCAGAATACCCACTACAGCCAACCAGCCTTAAAAACATAGGGGCATATGTACAAGCCCCTATCGCCACCAGAAGGTCACTTTTTATGACATCTTAGTGGCGATAAGGGCATTGCCTTATTTACAAGGCAGCGTTAAGCCACTTAACATGGCTTAGCGCTGCCTTGTAAATAAGGCCCCCTTTCACGCTATGCTTAGCGTGAAAGGGGTGGGCAGTGGGTGTTGCTGTGGGTGTTCCACTGCAGCACCCGTTGATCTTGACACTGCCCCCTATTTACAAGGGCAGCGTAAGTAGGAGGCAGCGCCAAAATTAAGACCAGGTAAAACCTGATCTTAAGTTGGTAAAATGAGGAGAAATGCCCAATTTCTCCTTGTTTGTGCTTTTTCCATGTGTGCTGCCTTGTGCAGCATACATGGGAAAAGCAAAATGCCTCGGATTGTTTATGTACAGGAAGGTCTTCCTTTCTGTACATAAACAATCATAAACAAAAATACAATTTTGTGACTTCCATGCATGCTGCATTAAGCAACACACATAGGGGGGCGTGGCTAGCCGAGCAGCGAGATGGCCGCTCTCTGAGTGAGCTCCGCCGGCTACGTTAATTAATCCTGTGCTTATCCTCCTCCTGGTGCCTGCGGACCCCAGATATCCCAAGGGTCGACGTCGGAAACCCAGGAGATCCTTCAGCTTAAGTTTGGGGCGCATAGCTGACAAAACTAAGGAGCTGCGGCCATCCGAAAATCTGCCGTCCTGCGCGCCCGCTCTGTTGCTCGCCGGAAGTGCCGGACTCTGGGCATCGCGGAGCACCACAGACCGCGGCTTCGGAGGCCTCCGGGGACCCGGCGAACTGCAACGCGGGACATCACCTGCAACGGGGCTGCTGCTATATCTGACACTGGTGAGTCCCGGTTGTACCTGTGAGGAGGACTGAACCGCTGCAGACCTGTGAAACACGGGGGAAGACCAACACCCCTTCCCTGGCTAAGAGTCCAGCCGGGGCGCCGCAAAAAGCTCAGCCATACACCCGGAGCAGCCGCGGGCTGTAGGAGACTCCCGGAGCTCGGCTGAGGGGTGGTGCCTGAAATTGTACTAATACCACGCAGGTTGGGAGTGGTGCAGAGCGGAGCTGTAGCGAGGCGGGGAACGTTCGAAAATCTACCCGCCGCGTCTTTCTACCGCGACATAGCGGCTGCTGTCCGTTGATGAGTTCAGATCGCCACTTGCACCTTTATGTACCGAGCAGACCGGACCCCCGGTATTTCAATCAAGCCCCCGATACTAGTGGCTTATTGGAAAATACGAGGTCTCACTACTGAGATTCCGGCGCCCGCCATTTTGTAGCTTGGTGTTGCCCCGGTTTGCGCGTTGCTAATAAACGATAACTCTGGGTAGCTCCGCCATTGGGGCTAAAGACTTGGCAGATACATCGACATCCCCCGGATAAGCCCGACTTACCTTGTCACCACACGAGCCAGTGCACGATAGAACTGCAGAGAGGCGCTGCTCCTCCACGACGCTAGCGGAAAAGTCCTACTTCTGAGATGGGGAAAAATGAGGCTAGGCAGCCAAAAATCAGCTTTGATAACAAGAGACCTCCGAAAAACCAAGCGACAGAGATGGATGGCGGCGAATCGTCGTCGCATGGGACACCATCGGACATAGACTTTGGGGCGCTTATTATGGAGGTGAGGTCCAGCTTAAAGAGTATTGACGCTAAACTCGATACCATGTCCTCGCAGCTAGAATCTGTGAAAACTAAAGTTGACGCCCACGAAACCAGACTGGACTGCTTAGAAAATAGGCAAACTGAATGCTGCGAATTCCAACAGCAAGCCAAGCAACATATCACATCCCTGGAGCGGGAAATAGATAACCTATGCGCCAAGTCTGATGATTTAGAAGCACGTTCCAGGAGGTCTAATATCCGCATTACGGGTATTCCGGAGACAACAAACATTGGCAAGATGGAGACGTTTGTGACAGACCTCCTACACGAACTATTCGACCCGGATCTGTCCTCAGTCTTCACAGTCGAGAGGGCACACAGGTCGCTTGGGAAAAAACCTCCGCCGGGAGCCACACCTCGCCCCATCCTTGCTAAATTGCTCAATTACCAGGATAGGGACCTCATCCTGAGATTGGCGAGAGAGAAGGGTAAGATTACACATCAAGGGAATAACATCTCCTTCTACCCGGACTTTACCCCCCTGGTACAAGCGGTCCGTAAGGAATTTCTGCCGGCGAAGAAAGTGCTGCTGCAAGCTGGCGTGCCATACTCTCTGTTATACCCGGCGAAATTGAAGGTTCAGCATGACAACACTTCACACTTCTTCACAGACGCTAAATCTGCGCTCAAGTTCGCTAAACATATCAGTGCCGGGGCCAGGAGGAAATCGCCCAGACTGGAGGATGCTTCGGAACACCTTAGTAACAATGATTGAAGGGGCTATTGCTGTGAGTTTGAGTCACTACACCTCTGCCCCCTTTATGCCTTAAATGGGTATTTGAGTACTCCTTCTGCCCACGGCTATTGCACCTGAACTGAGTAAGTGTGGGGTAAGAAACTGGTGCATCCACGGGTGCCAAGCTGAGGCTACTGACTCCATGTTATCTATGTGATTATTGTTAAGTGTGGGTTTCGTAGACCCTGGGGTGGGGGCACCGTTAGGACCAAGGAGATTTAAATTTGTATGTAGCCACCCCGTCCATACGGGGGTGTACGCTGGGCGCACCACGCCCCATGGGGTGCTTCCCATTGTTCTTGATGTTGGGTTTTTTGCACGCCTTGCGTGCCTGCTTTTGGGATATGTCACGACCTGATTGGGGGTTTGCTGAGGGTGGAGGGTGGTGGGGGGTGTTTATGAAGTTGCAAGTTCTAGTTCTGATATGGTGCAATGTACTTTTAACTCGGACTGCCTATTTGCGCAATGGATTGATGGTTACGATGTGTAGGCGACCTTGTGGCTCTGGGGGATGGGGACAATTGGGGATGGATCTGACTCTACAACACCTCAACGATGGGGGGGATTAAGCTATGGACTTGGAACATTAGAGGCCTTGGAGATTACAAGAAAGCCCGCTTGATGCATGGTACACTGTCCAGGCATAATGTAGACATTTGCTTTTTGCAAGAAACTCATCTTAACACGACCCCTTCACCCAGATTGAAGAACTCCCGATGGTCACATGTGTACTCTGCCATTTATTCTAATTATGCGAGAGGTGTGGCTATACTCATACGCAGAGGGCTAGATTGGCGGGAACACACTCACGTACAGGATGTGGAGGGTAGATATGTTTTACTACATGGTTCCTTGCAAGGGCGACCTATTGTGCTGGCTGCCATCTACGGTCCAAATGTGGACGATCCTGACTTCTTCAGGGGTGTTTGGGCGGAAATTGCGTTGCTGGACTGCCAGTCGGTCGTGATGGGAGGTGATTTCAATGTTGTGCTGAATGATGACATGGATCGAAGAGGTGTGAGCAGACCACCGCATGCTAGAGCACGTCAAGCAGTCTTGGATGTAATGAGTGAGGGAATGCTTTCTGATGTGTGGAGAGTTAGACATCCAGATGTCAAAGTGGGGACCTGCTATACTTGCCACAAAGCTGCTTGGTCCAGATTGGACTTTTGGCTGGTGTCACCTGAGGTTGCAACGTGGGTGTCGAGTGTTGATATTCTAGCTAGATCGCTGTCAGATCACGCCCCCTGCATGCTGGAGTTGCGCCTCCCAGACACTATTCACAGGGCGTTCACATGGCGCCTTCCACCACACGCGCTCACGGACCCAGTATTTGTAGAGGAGATTAGGGAGGACATCATTAAATATTTTGCCGAAAATGCTGGGTCAGTCTCATCTGAAGCCATCGAATGGGACGCCTTTAAGGCTGTGATCAGAGGCCAGTGCATAGCACGAAAAGCGGGAGTCCTACGCGCCATCCGAGACACATTGGCTAAACTGGAGGGAGAGCTGAGAGAACTAGATACTGCCTTTAGCACTGACCCGTCATTAGAGATTGCTGGGGCTCTGAAAGTCAAGCTGCTTGCCTTTAATGTGGAAGCGGAGCGCGAAGTGCGATTCCTGGGGAGACAGGCAGAGGCACGTAGATATGGGGAGGGAGACAGGCCGAGCAGGACCCTCGCCAGGTTGATAGCTCCTCGTACACAGTCCAACTACATCCACACCGTATATAACAGGGAGGGGACCCTGGCAGTAGGTCAGGAGGCTGTGTTAGGCGCCTTCGCTGACTTCTACGCATCCCTCTACACCTCCAGGCAACCCACGACCCCGACCTCCTTGCAAGACTTTCTTGACTCTATTGCCCTTGTCTGGTTTAATAACAACCACAGACAATACATGGACCTTACTGTAACTGTCCAAGATATCGCTCAAGTGATTAAAAGCATGCCAGCCAACAAAGCCCCTGGCCCTGATGGCCTGACAACATCCTTCTATAAAACTTATGTTGATGAACTGGCGCCGAAACTACACTCTGTGTTTGTTGAGGCCCTTGAATTGAACTCCCTACCGAACTCCATGCAGGAGGCCTTAATAATTACACTCTTAAAACCTGACAAAGATGAGCTACTCCTGGATTCCTATAGGCCCCTTTCTCTAATAAATGTAGACGCTAAAATTTACGCAAAGATAATTGCGGACAAATTACAGCCAATGTTGCCTATGATTGCACTCCCTGACCAGTCAGGGTTTATCCCTGGCCGTGCAACATCGCATAACCTCAGAACCATTTTCTCTGTCCTCCACTACTTGCACCCATCTGTGCAGGCGGAGGTGGTGTTCCTGGACGCCACCAAAGCCTTTGACTCCTTAGAGTGGCCTATCTGTTTAGGGTTCTGGAACGGATGGGATTCAGTCGAAATTTCATGACCTTGATCAAACTGCTGTACACGGAACCTAGAGCTAGAGTCAGTGTGAATGGACTCGTATCCAAACCCTTTAGTATCTCCAGAGGGACCAGACAAGGGTGTCCACTGTCCCCTCTCCTTTTTGCCATTGCAATGGAGCCGCTTGCGGCTCGGATACGGCAGCACCATACTGCGAGAGGCATCGGATTCAGCTCTCGGAGCTTACTAATCTCGTTATATGCGGACGATGTCACCTTATACATCATCAATCCCAAAGACAACATGAATCCGTTGCTCCGAGAATTCGTGAGGTTTGAAGGCCTGGCAGGAGTGTCCATTAACTGGTCTAAATCTGTTGCCTTCCCCTTGACGGAGGAGACCTGTCGCCCGGCTCTGGACTACCCTCTGAGGTGGGAGACGGACGCTGTTAAATATTTGGGAATTTGGGTCAGTCGTGATGTACAAGAGCTGTGGTCACTCAACTTCGGCAGGGCGGTGGACTGGCTGGAAGGGAAAATCGAGGTTTGGAACAAACTGCCTCTATCCCTGGTTGCAAGGATAGCCTTAGTGAAAATGGTGGTTCTCCCCAAATTCTTGTATTTGTTTGTGAACATTCCGCTGCCAATGACAGCACACTTTCACGCTCGTGTCCGCTCGCTGTTGTTGAAATTGGTGTGGGCCGGAGGACAGGCGAGAGTATCCTGGGACCTGCTCACACTCCCGCTCCCACAGGGGGGCCTTGGAGCTCCGGATTTGAAGCTTTACTCCCTCTGTGCGCAAGCGCAATTTCTGCATTTCTGGGCCTTCCCTACTCCCTACCAACCGCATGCGGCAGTGGAACTGGCCCTGGCCGCCCCGTTGCCGCTGCGTGTGGCACTATACGGGAGGGTTTCATGCCCGTCAAGGGAGGTGGATACCGTGGAGATGATTCGCTGGGCCTGGCGCGAACTTCAGAAAAGAGCAGGACTCTCCTTGCTTTACGCACCGACCATCCCCCTACGGGGAAACCCGATGCTGCCGTGCTTGACCGCCAGGGGTGACGTCCTCATGATCCGAGGGAAAAGACTACACACCTTTGCTGATATATATCCTGACTGTACCTTTGTAGAGATGGGCGCGAGCGACGACGTCCAGCCTGAATCTTTTGCAGACGCGTTGTTATACCATTCCCTTAGGGAATCCTGCAAAAAGATGGGGCCCCAATTCCCGGAGGAGCCATGCACTCTGGACGCCCTTCAAAATTTGCTTTCACGGCCCTCCCCCAAAAAGCTGGTATCGAGACTGTATAACTGCATGCAGGAGCAGGCCCCACTAACGGTAGCCACGGCCAAACAGGCTTGGGCTGCTGACCTGGCAGACCCTTTAACAGATGAAACATGGGAGTACTGCTGTAAACAACTCACAGCACTGTCTCCGAACTATCGGCTGCGGCTCATCCACTTCAAATTTCTGCACCGATATTATCGTACACCGACGCTGTTACACCGGATGGGCATCCGCGCGGATGCCTCCTGCTGGAAATGTGGAGGGGAGGATGCGTCCTTTCTCCACGTAGCATGGAGCTGCCCCAAGCTGGGTGCATACTGGTTGGAGGTCTTTACAGCCGTTAATCAAATCACACATAGAAATGATACACCGACACCGCTCCTGGGATTGTTAGGCTATGTTAAGGATACTGAACCCTGCGACAAAAAACTACATGCACTACTCCTTCTCTATGCCAAAAGACAAATTGCACTACATTGGGGCAGGAGGGCTCTCCCCTCGTTCACAGGGTGGATTCGGGATGTGACTTATGGCCATGCACAACTGACGCACTATTGGGAGACAATGCCCACCGCTTCCAGACCTAATGATATCTGGGACCGATTCATACAATGGGCTAGAGAACGTGCGGGCTCGGACACCTCTGGGGGGTCACCTGATGTGGGTGTTTCGGATGATATGGGCTGAATGTGTTCATAATGAGGTTGAGTGGTTGCTGCTCAGATAACCAGCGCTAGCGCAGACCTGCCCTGAATTGCCACACACTCCGAACCCGCTACCCCACTGATCTTGCGTATGTTACTGGCCCTGCCTCCGCTGACCCTCCTGCGACCTCATACCTCGATGGATGGCCCCACTTCGGCATCCTCCCCCTCCCCCCCTCCGCCTACACGAAAAAAGTATGGAAGCCGCCACACCCCCATTCTCACCACTGCTCGTCTTTTGTTCATGGCGATCCGGCACAGGTCCGCGCAGCCCCATGGATGAATGGTATGCTGTGTAGCTGTTTCTTTGTACTTGCACCGCAGTTTACTGTTTTCGTTTTCTGTTTGTTGGTGGGATACGTTGGGAGAAAAACAGCGCTGTTAGACGTATCCTTTCAACCTGCCGCTGCAGCAGGTTGCTGACCGCTGCTCGCTCCGAGGCGGCCTAGTTGCTTCCTAATTCATTTGCGTGTCTACGACACTGGGAGAAAAGTAAGACCACTTACACGTTGAAGTTGCACTGCTCACACTCATTTTTTTACTGTATTGTATATCTCTCTGGGAGAACTAAGCCCGGCCAGGTTATGGCCCTCGAACCCCTTTACTGTATCTTGTGCATTGTATACCTAATAGCGGCCTACCTCCGGGTTGTTGGCGTGACGCAGTGTAAATCTTCTGTCTTTTTATTGCAAAATAAATGTCTTACAAAAAAAAAAAAAAAAAAAAAGCAACACACATAGAAGTGACAAAATAGCATTTGAATATTGTTTATGTACAGGAAGCGGGACCTTCCTGCACAGAAACAATCTTTACCCTGGACGCAGACAACCTTGCACTATGGTGCAAGGTTGCTTGAATTGGCGCTACACTGCTAAGTATAGCACCAGCGCAGGGGGAAACGCAAGGCTGCACCATATTGTTGGACATGGCCCTTTTGTCAGGGGCATCCGTGAACTTTTTGCCTTCCTCCCGTATTTTGTCTGACCTGTTTTTGTTGGTTTTATGAATCTGGGCTCTTTACCATGGCTGATCAGTGATAAAGTGCATATGCTCTCTCTATTGCAAAATTGATGTATGGATGAGTGACTCCATGATTGGCTGATTTGGTTTACTTGTCAGACTCTAGTACTGTGCACTGAGTATGCCCATGGCTTGTAAACTAAATGCTGCTAGTGGGCTTGCTTTTATGAAACAACGGAGTCTGGTCCTGGGACGAGGGGGCAGCTGGACCGATTATATCACAAGAAAAAAGAAGTTGCTGGCCCTCTCAATTATTTAGTCTCTAAACATTTTGAGACCACAAACAAAAAGTGAATCATTTGTTTGTAAGGGTAAATTTATTTAGCCCTTTTTGAACTTATTTTCAAAATTGAACTATTTTGAAGGCGAGAAGAACACTTTACAACAATGTACAAGACACAATAACACCTATTTACAACTACTATACAAATAACGTCTATTCAGTTACACAAAGAATTATGCACAAACTTCTTTATCAAAAGCAAAAATTGGCGATTATTTCACAATGCTGATTATTCTTTACAAGAGTATAAACCACTACAAAAAACCACAGAATGAAAGAAATGGCAACAAGGATTGAATTTTTGTTTAGCAATCAAATCAGAGATACTGAATAATCTCTTCAGGGACAGATAGTTTATAGTTGCCGCTTGCCGACGCGTTTCGAATCTGTAAAGAATCGCAGATTCTTCTCAGGGCTCTGTCATTGTAGTTGATCTATGTGAATAAAGGAAGTTTGTTTTAGAAAAAGTAAAATGAGATTTGGACACTTGTTGACCCCCTGCGGTCGCTAAGGGTTACCGGACTCATTACCTTCGCGAAAAGGCGGTATGGTCTCGATGGTCCAATTGCTCATGCAGGGCTGTGCGCTGCAGATGTTCAATGTGGCAGAAGATGGGTTCTGCAAGAGATTAATTCATATGCTTACTGAACCACCCGGGGCAGCACAGTTTGACTGACTCCAGACTGGAAAGGCACGGGGTTTCTTACCTTAGTCAGGTATGACAGTAAGGCTCTGTCTGAATCCTTTCAATGCAATTACGATGATACCTATGAGACACAAACGTTGTGCTCAGTGTTAGAATCTATTTTGACATCCTGGACAAAAGGGTTATGCGAGGGAGTGTTGGAAAACATACCTATTGTTTGAAGGTAGAGCGGAGAACGCCGGTCGTCATGCCGTTTCTCCTTTTCGTTCTATGTGTGAAGTTTTAGTCAATGGCGGGGGCCAAGTTTAGAATCCTCCGCGGTATTCACAACGGCGTGTATATGAAGCATGCTGAAATGAAAGGGAGAGATTTCCTTAGTTACCATCAAAAAGCTGTTACGCATGCCCTAGTGCTTTCGGTGCCTCACTGACACTCACCTCGCTCTTGTGATATCTGACCAGCAAATGCGAACACTCAGGCAGCCGTGTGGCCGGCTAGAGCTCCTACATCATAGTGAACCATGCACTCGGTATTGTGGGTATTGTAGTTTTTTCAGTATTTGATAAATGGAAAATTTCACAACCGTGAAATTTCCGAGAGTGAATTCAACCCAGTTTGAGTACTGTTAAACTTGAGTATTAAGTACGCCTCCTTTTTCAATAGGATTTGTTCAATGTTAGTACCTGTTTTAGGCTGGTTTATACTGAACAGTACGGTCCATGTGAACTCGTTCTCACCATGTTGTTTATCTGCGAAGTGTTGGGCCAAGGGCGCAGTTAGAACTTTGTTCTTAATGCGTGACCTGTGCTGTGCCATGCGTGTATTGACCTGTTGATTGGTCTTGCCTATGTAGATTTTAGAACAAGGGCAAATGATGGCGTAAACAACATTTTTTGTTCTGCAATTGGTAAAGCCTGTGTGTGACCATGTTGTGTTGCGATGTTGAAAAGTTTTGCCTTCAATGGTTGTATCGCATGCAATGCAATTACTACATCTGTGGTGTCCTTCAATGGGTTTGAGACCCCATTGAGACAACAAGTCACTTTTGGGTTTGGCTATTCTAATATCTGCACAAACTATTTGCTGGCCAATATTTCTGATTTCTTTTAAAAGCAAATATTGGGCGTGGAATCGGTGTGTCTAGTTCTTCAAGCAAATGCCAATGTTTTAGCACTAATTGACGTATTTTGTGGGTTTCAGCACAAAATGTAGTCACACAAACCAGGTTCTCTAGGTCACGCTTGATTTTGGTTTCAAGAAGGCACTCTCTGGGTGTATAGCGTGCTCTCTTGAAAGAGTGTTTCAATAGTTTTTTGGGGTACCCCGTTGTGTTAATTCCTCACAAAAGGTCTGCCCATGTTGGTCGAATTGTGCCAGCTCCGAACAATTCCTCCTGATGCGCAGGAGATGTCCATACGGCAAGTTAGCCCTCAAGTTTCTGGGATGCGAGCTATTGTAATGGAGTATGGTGTTCTTGTCTGTGGCTTTCTTGAATAAGGAGGACTTCAGGGAGCCTCCAGCATCTGTTATTTCCACATCCAAAAATGTCATTTTCACATTGCTGGAATCAACCGAGAATTTTATGTCCTGGTGTCTCGTATTGAGCCACTGGTGAAAGTCACTCAACTCGGTGCTACTCCCCTGCCACAGGAGCCACACGTCGTCGATGTAACGATACCAGTGCACAATGTGGTGTTTGAAAGGGTTATTTTCATCCACTAATCTTTTTTCATATTCGGCCATATATAATACGGCCATTTCCGGAGCATAAGGGCACCCCATCGCGGTGCCCTTGATTTGCAAAAAGAAGTCATCATTGAAACGGAAGTAGTTTCTTTTGAGGGTTATCTCGGCCAACTTCAAGATAAAGGAGGTGGGGACTCTATGAGGTCTTTCTCTTGAGTCAAGGTAGAGTTCTAACACCTCTAGTGCCTCGTCCTGCGGTATCTGGGTGTAGAGTGACGTGACATCCATCGTAACCATGAGTTGTGATGTATGATCGAACTGGGTCCCTTCTACGTTCACTAGAAAATCAGTTGTGTCCCTTAAATAAGATGTAACTTTGGCCACGAAAGGTTTTAGGAAGAAATCCACATATTTTGACAGTGGCTCTAGACAAGAATCACAACCCGACACGATTGGTCGTCCCGGGGGATTCGACAGGTTTTTATGAATTTTCGGCAAGAAATATGCCACCGGTGTTCTGGGGCATTTCTTCACCAAGAATTCACTTTCTTTGGGACCAAGAAACCCACTTTCTTTGCCTGTTTGGATTGTCTCCAAAATTAGTGACTGAATTTGTTGTAACGGGTCCTCCTGCAGTTTTCTGTACCACTCTTTGTTGTTCACTTGCGAGAACCCTTCAGTCAGGTATTGTTCTCTCGGCCAGATTACCAGCGCACCGCCCTTATCGGCCTGTTTTATTATTATCGAGGGATCTTCCTTTAGGTTTTTCAAAGCTAGTCGCTGTCCTTTAGAGATATTATGTTTGATAAATTTCTGATTGTTCTCAAGTTTGTTAATTGAGGACAACAAAACTTGTTCAAAAGCGTGAACCTGTTTCGGAATATTCTGATTTGGTACAAAGGTGGATTTGTTCCTAAGGCCTGTTGTTTCCATGTTGGTACTTGGAGGCTGATTCGCAAAGAAAGCTTTGAGTCTGATCTTACGGCAAAACTCTATTGCTTCCAATTTGATCTTTGTAAAGTCTGTCTGTCTAGAAGGGACAAATTTAAGTCCTAAATTAAGGACCGTTTCTTCCTCTTTTGTCAATGTCCTGGTAGATAGGTTCACTATGGTGGAGGGACCCTCTACGTTTTGTAGTAATTCCTCCTGGTTCGCATTTCCCATGCTGGTTTGAATCTTACTTTTTGTTGTTGGCCTTTTTCTAAAAAAGGAGTTTGTCTCTTGTTGTTGTTCCCTCTGCTTTCAGACCCTGAGGACTCCGAGGACGAAGTCTCAGAGAAAGTTTTGTATCTATTTCTGGACCTTCCTTGAAAATTTGAAAGTGCTCCTCGAGATTCGGTTTGGGAGTAATAGTCTTCTTTAAGGAAGGGGTAAGCCCTTTCTAATGTGAAGGATTTGGAATCCCTTTCGTACTGAGCTGTTTTGCTGTTGATGGTATTGTCTTTAAAGGTCTGTATTTCTTTATCTAGTTTCTCAAGTAGGGCCTTAGAGTCCGGAATCACCTGACTGTCCCTAATGGCCTTAGTAAGTTCTTCGATTTCCTCTAACTCCTTTTCACACAATCTCTGCGCTGTTTCTATGGTGTGGACCATAAGGTCTCTGCTGCATTTGGTGTTTATGCAGCTGAAACCCTTTTTGTAGTCCGCATCGTCAGTGAAAATCACAGGCACATTCTTAACCTGAAGCCCCCAAGGGATGGTACCACCCCTTAGGTGCTTGAGGAGAAAATGGCCGTGTAATTCTGTGCGAATATGTTTTTTACGAAGTCTCGTTAATTTGTCAGTTTCATTCTGTTGTTGAGCTGAAGAACTTAAGGTAACCTCAGCGAAGGGGGAATTGGCCAACAGATTTTTAATGTGGCTCTCAGAAAAAGATAAAGTGTCCTTCTCGCCCATTCCTTTTGGAGGGACAAGATGTCTCTCCCAGCCGTTAGCTCAAAAAAGCTTCCACCGTGGAGAAAATCCTGATGCCCTAAGAACTCTCGCGGGAGTGCGCCCGCCCTAAAGTTTATGAAACAACGGAGTCTGGTCCTGGGACGAGGGGGCAGCTGGACCGATTATATCACAAGAAAAAAGAAGTTGCTGGCCCTCTCAATTATTTAGTCTCTAAACATTTTGAGACCACAAACAAAAAGTGAATCATTTGTTTGTAAGGGTAAATTTATTTAGCCCTTTTTGAACTTATTTTCAAAATTGAACTATTTTGAAGGCGAGACGAACACTTTACAACAATGTACAAGACACAATAACACCTATTTACAACTACTATACAAATAACGTCTATACAGTTAAACAAACAATTATGCACAAACTTCTTTATCAAAAAGCAAAAATTGGCGATTATTTCACAATGCTGATTATTCTTTACAAGAGTATAAACCACTACAACAGAATGAAAGAAATGGCAACAAGGATTGAATTTTTGTTTAGCAATCAATTCAGAGATACTGAATAATCTCTTCAGGGACAGATAGTTTATAGTTGCCACTTGCCGACGCGTTTCGAATCTGTAAAGAATCGCAGATTCTCCTCAGGGCTCTGTCATTGTAGTTGATCTATGTGAATAAAGGAAGTTTGTTTTAGAAAAAGTAAAATGAGATTTGGACACTTGTTGACCCCCTGCGGTCACTGGTTGTGCCACCCATAGAAGCAACTTGTAAAAGTGTTTTTCAGGTCTGCCATTGCAGAGCCTGTGTGCAGTCTGGTACTATCACGTTGACTGGGCACGTGCACCCACTTGCCAGTCTCTGAACCTTCCCTTTTCTTCATATAAGACACCCCTATGGTAGGCCCAAGGGCAGGGTGTATTGTAAGTATTAGGTAGGACAAGCCCTGATGTGTGTGGCATGTCCTAATAGTGAATTACAGCCATTTTCATTTTTCACTATTGCAAGGCTACCTATTCCTCATAGGCCAGAATGGGCAGTTTGATTATAGCATCTTATAATCCTAACAGACTCAGGGAACTATGTAGAAATTCGAGTTTAGTATGCCTGAACTCAGAATGATAAAATGCATATTTTATTGAAGTTGGTTTTACCATTCTGTGTTTGAAAATACCACTTTTAGAAAGTAGGTATATTCTTGTGTAACTATCCAAGCCTGCCTCTGCTGGTTGTTTATTCCTTGTCTGGAGTTTGAGTGACAGGGGCTGGGGGATTCCAGGACACAGGGTGTGTCAGCCCAGTGCTGAATAGAGAGATCTGCATCTAGATGGGTGGGAGGAGTTTCACCTGGGACCTGAATAGGGATGTGCCTTCCCTCCACAATGCTGGCTCCCCCTCCTGTGGTGCGTCTGATGTCTCTGCCCTGCACTGTGAAAGGAAAGAAGGAGTCATGTCAAAAGAGTGCTCCAGGACTGACCAGGACTGGTTTTGACTAAGCAAAGGCATCTCTGCCTTCAGAGAACAAAGAGAAACTGTGTATAAAAGAGAAGACCCCTACCCCAGAGAAGTAGATAACTTTTGGGAAACGAGAAGGAACCTGAGAGACTGAGGAGAGACTATCCCTAAGCTGAAGTGTTGCTTTGGGGATTGGCCTGCAAAAGAAAGGAGAGAGGAACTTTGTGTGTACTTTCATTAACTTGTGAAGGATCTCCAAGGGCTTGAGAAAAGAGCTTGCCTCCTGCTGAAGTCTCAGGGACAACAGACTTCACCCATCAGCTCCCCAAGAGTTTTTTGTAAGTGCCTGCAGCTGTGTTGGACTTTCTGAGGAACTGCGTGTTGCAAGGAGCTGGAAGCGCGACTCATGAGCAAGAAGCGTGATCCCGAACTGCCGCTGTTGCTTCATAACGAGAAAGCACCTCGCATCGCCGGAGAAGAGGATCGAAGTCACCGCAGACGCAGCCGCATCACCCGGAAGCATGTCGCAGGGCCTGTCATGGCCCAGAAAAACCGGTGAGTCATTGCAGGGCCACCGAAGCGCCGCGCATCGCCGGAGAAAAGGATCGACATTGCATCAGATGCTGCCGCATCACTGGGTAGCGTGTCGCAGGGCCTGTTGCGGCTCTCATCGTTATCGAAGCACCGCGCATCGCTAGAGAAGAGGATCGATGTTGCGTCAGATGCCGCCGCATCACCTGAAAGCATGTCGCAGGGCTTGTCACGCCTCGCATCGTCGGAAAAAAGGATCAACGTCGCATCAGATGCCTCCACATCACCGATAAGCGTGTCGCAGGGCCTGTTGCAGTCCGCTTCGTGTCGCATCAAAAGGAAGACAACATCTTTGTTTTCATCGCACCGGATATTCATCGCATCATGGTGTTGCGAGCCCCATCGCCACGGAAGTGCAGTAAGAAACCAACGCATTACATTCCCCTACGCAGAAGTAGGGAACCAACGCATCACCGTTGTATTGCGTTATGCATCCTAAGGTACATTGACTCAAAGTGTTGCATTTGAACATCTAAAGAGAACTAAGCTAATTCTACCATTTTAAGGACAATTTTGTGGATTTTTGTCGTTTGTGGTCTTGAGTTAAGTCTATATAAATAATACTTATTTTTAATATACAACTTTGTGGTGACCATCTGTAGTGTTATCATAGGGTTACTGTATGTGTTCACAATTGCTTTATACACTGCCTCCGAGATAAGCCTGTCTGCTCATGCCAAGCTACCAAGGGAGTGAGCAGGGGTTATTTTAGGAGTGTACTCCCTTACCCTGACGTGACGCAAAGGTCCCTATTTGTTAAAGGTACCTACCGCTGCCAACTAGAGAGCCCCAAATCTAACATATATCATTGTAAATATGGTGCAGCCTTGCGTTTCTGAAGTGGCTGGTTAAGGCGTTAAGTCATGATGATGTCTAATGCCTCATTACGCCACATCCTTGAACATATTCCCCATAGGGGCTTATTAGAAGCCCATTGCGCTGCCGGTACTTCACTTTTTCCCATATTAAAAGTAACACATCAGCGGCGCAAGGGGCTTGAAAATAACTTACCTCTAATTGACATTACACTGTGTACTACTCAGTGCAGTTCACAAACATACTCTAGTCTGCAATGGAATTCTCAAACCTTAGGTGAGCTGGTAGTGAATCAAATGATTCTGCGAGTCCGAAGGTGTGCCATATAAATAAGAACAACATACGAAAACATAAGTTGACCATTTCTTCAACTGCGGGATCTAACTGATGTCAATCGAGCTGTGTCACACAAACGAGTTCGTTCATCCAGACAAAAGTTGAAAGCGTGACAGGCACTGTGTCTATCAATGAGTGAATTTCCGCTGCTTGATAATAAGTTGTCACAATTCAAACAACGGTCGATGCGAAGGTTTATTTTTTATAAGTACTCTTTCAGAAATAACTGGCTAGAACATCGTTTTCCTTTTTTTGTTATCGCTTGGGTTATAAAAAAAAACGAATCTTGATTTATGTCTCCGAGTTCGCTTTGACCGATATGAAAAGCAACATTGTCCAAACATGTTTTGCTTCCGAGACTTCAACCAATCACCTCTGAACTGTCCTGATAGGCATCAATGCGTGTTTCTTGTAATAATAACGCTTGAGAGTGTATTCCTTACAAACAACCCTGTTCCCTTAAATATAAGCACACCATGTTCCCATTTGCTCGTTAAAAAACGTCCGTCTCTGTATCTACAAACTTTTAATATTTTTTTTTTTTTAAATCATAATTTGAGTTTGGCCGGCCATGGGACTGATCGAGACTGTAGTCATGTAAGAGGAAAATAAAGTCTACAGATGCAAGTTGGATAAGAAGCAAGTTAGTTAAGTCACAACTCTATTAGCATACAACCTCTCTCCTTATTCTATAGCTCTCACATGAAAATTCAATAGGTAAAATGTATTGGTGATTTGATTGCTCTCTGTTTGCTGTTCCAGTTTTATCTGTCCTTTAGCTAAGTAGCAGGCTTGTACTTTAGCTGTTTCAATTAACCCTGTTCTAGGCATAACAGAGAGGTCAGTTAAGCTGTGCAATTTTTGTGTGTGAGAAAAATTGCAATGTAAACTCACATAGAAACCTGAGGAATACAAGATTATTATAAACAGTGGAGTGGCAGCTCGTGCAGGTAAGAGTGGTGATGCGGGCGGTGGTTGGTGGAATTTGACAGACGACCACAGCCGTGGCCCATGCAGGTAAGAGTGGTGGGTGTGTGGGCGAGGTGTGGGGGATTTCGACAGACGACGAGAAAAAATTAATTTTACATTTTTATTTTCCATCCTGGCCATCTGTCAAATCCCCCCCCCCCATCCCCCAACTGAGCCCCACCTCCCTACCACTCTTACCTAAATGGGCCACGGCTGGACAACCCGATAAGTAATATTAAATAAATAAATAAAACCATGGATCACCAAGGTGGCGATGCAGGGAGCACAAATTAAGTGATTTTATTTATTTATTTAGTTTTACTTTTCCCGTTGTCTGTGGAATTCCACCACCCCTTCCTACCCCACCCCATCCCACCTCTTCGCTCTTACCTGTGCGATCCGCTACTGATACAGTGTCCCCAAAAGTACAGTTCCTTATACCATTTTAGAGTTCCCCCGAAAGTACAGCATTTCATTTAAAGAGATCCCCATAACATAGCAGTGCATAGTGTATTGCAGTGGTGTCATTGATCTCTGATCATACTGGAAAAGCACAAAATAGCCTTGGCCAAATTGGAAAGCAATATGCATATGAAATGTATCACTTGATGCCAGCAATAGTGTGTTTTTACTATCGTCTGACTGTGAATTGACTACACAGACTGTTGAGTTGCCTTGTCTGTCCTTTTCTTTAGTGTGTCAGTTGACATCGGCTGGTGTCCTGCTGTTAACACTTTTAAAAAAATTCTGGAAAATTGCTTACTAGAAAATAAATCTGTCCGGCTGGACAAATAATATAGTGTCTATTTAGCCTATATTTATTTACTTAGTAATCTTCCCTTGCCTAGGGACCACTGTCCTGTTTATACAAATTGGAAAGCATGGCAATGTGCAGATACGTTGTAGAGAGCTTTAGGTAGGGCATCTCTGCTCCCAGGGACAGCAGTGCACAGCGCATGTCTAACTGGAGGGCCGTTGTGAAATGTTATAACTGAAATGTGCGTCTTCAAATGTGTCTTATGTGAGCTGAAATTAGCAAAAAGATAGAAGGTCAGTGAATTGTGCTTTCAATATCACTTTCAGGATGTCTAATATCCATGGGCGTCCGCAGGGGGGGGCAAGGAGGGGCGCTTGCCCCCCCTGGAGCGACCCTCCATGACCCCTGCGGACGCCCATGAAAATTGTGACTTCAAGATGGGGTTCTCACTCTCTTTCCTCTCCTTTCTCTTATTTGCTTCCCTGTGAAATGGATCCAAAAAAGAAAGACGCTTTTGCTGGAAATGTAGTATTTTTCTGACATTTTAATTCCAAAGTGCAGCATTGGGAATAAAAGGCTAAACATATGAAAAATAGATAAATAACTAAATAAAGTAAGACAGAGTGGTAGCAAACTGGCCAAATTGATTTTATTCACACTGAAACACATTAGCGCCACTTTTACAGAGTTTGCCAGTGAAGTGCTATTTTTGTTTTCTTGTCTTTGTTTTCCCTGGACTTGGAACTAGTGCACCAATCCTGGAGGTACCAAAATGTGTGGATTGGACAACAATGTGTGCTCCGGCTCTGTGTCCAGGGATGTGGTCTTTACCATACTGCTTACGTTTTGTAAGGATATAAGCAATGGCCATTGAAATGGGTCCATTCAGGGCCCTGTAGTCATGTCCTTAACTTTTCAGGTGAAAGCGCTCACTGATTTCTGAATAGTGAGTGTAAAAGCATTAAGGTAACCATGTTGTTCCTGCTAACACTTCCCATGGTTTGATAAATTTTGCATTCCCTATAAGTGTTTGCTTCTTCCAGGATGTTGTTCCTTTTTAGGTCTCGCCTGTCGATGCGCATGCGCATCGAGCAAGGCGCGAGTATTGGGACTTATCTACTCTTTATCCACACTGCAAGGAATCGTGGCGATTCCTTGCAGTGCCCGTGACTTTTAAGCTCAATGCGCATGCGCATTGAGCTTAAAAGCGCGTGCACGTCCGTCTTTGTTTACCCGCTCCGCCCCCTCCCCTTCCCGCCGTGTCGCATTTCTCCGCCCCTCTCCCCTCTCTTCCCTCCGTCTTGTTTATTTTACCCGCTCCGCCCCCTCCCCTTCCCGCCGTGTCGCATTTCTCCTCCCCCTCCCCTCTCTTCCATCTCTGCCTCTGTAGGTCCTGAGGTTAAGAACCTAGGTTACTTGACATGTGTTGCCAATACATTTCACAGTTATAAGTTTACGTTTCTGATAAATAAATAATCACCAAAACACTACCCCTTATATAATTTTAATGAAAGACTAAGAAATAAACGGCCGTATATATTATACTCGCCTATACTGTGAAAGTCGTCATTTGTTAACAACGTGCCAATTAGATACTCACAACACTTACTAATGGCGCCCGTTGTGGATATTGTGGATATATATATTTGCAATATGTGTTTCACTGTACAAAGTCACATCATGGTTCACCTTTTCCTTTACGACTGTCCGTTTAAGTCTGCACCGGCAGGTCCTTGTTCCGCCCCCTTCCGCGCTACGATTGGCTCCCTCCATACACGTCACAGCCCCTGTGATCAGCTATTTCCTGGTTCTGTATCACTGACGGCCCACCCTTCAGAAAGCCATCCAAACCCGATCGGCTGCCGGATTCACTCTGTACCCGAGCCACAATCCGATCAGGTATGTGCTCCGGTCACAGGCCCCTGTAAGTCCTTGACTACGGCCCACTGCTCTCCGTCCTCTGCTAATTCGTCCCTTCCTCCCGCAGGTTCTGCCCCCAACCCCCGGACGCCTCAAATGCCACTACAGGAAACGTACTAAGACAGTGCTCGATTCACCGACCACGTCTTGTGCATTCGGCAAGTTAGTATTGTTACCGGTATACCCTTTGCAACCACCCGAGTACCCCGGCACTCTCTTACAACCCTTTCCTTTTTCCTCCAGATTGACTCGAAGACACCCCTACCCCTACCGCGCATGATTGCTCCTAATAATTCAGAAAACCTTCAATCCTTCAGGTGTGACCAGCCGTGACCTCCTGTAATTGTGCAATTCCTGCCAACCGTAGTGCTTTGAGCAGGGTTCTTCCAACCCCCCCGCCTCCTTTCCCAGCTTGCGCCCCTACAGCTGGCGTTCGCTACAATCCAGCCCTTGACTGTCTGTCCAGCACCTTCAAGTGCACGCGCCCCCCCAGCCCGCCTCAAGCAAATAACACGTGCCCACCCGTATTACACTGTTGTGCCTCTGGGCATGTCACTCGAGCTGGCCGTCCCAGATCATTTCGCACCATTCAAGCGCTCCCCCCCTCCCCTTTTTTCACTCAATTTGTCACACGATCTGAATACCCCCAGATAACTATGGGGGCACTAGACCAAACATTTACACAAGTACCTTTACGTACCACCCTCACCCACCCTCACCCACCCTCACCCACCCTCATCCACCCTCACCCACCCTCACTCACCCTCACTCACCCTCAACCCCTCACCCTCACACAGTGCAATAGGTCTCGAAGCATTTGAGTTAGAGCTTTTAGAAATGTTTATGGCTTTTTTTTTTTTATTCTTTAGCATTGGCTACAGGAAACAAAAATGCTAAAGATTTACAAAAAAACCCATAAACAATTCTAAAAGCACTAACTCTAATGCTGCGAGACCTATTGCATTTCCAATGCTTGTTTTTTGTAGGCCGCATATTGATCTTGTCTAGTGCGTAATTTAAATTGCGCATCCAGGTGTTTATAGCGGGCAACAATTGGGTTGTAGGTAAAAAATGCAGGAGTTTTTCTCAGTGGGGCAGTACGGTGTTCAGTGGGGGAGAGGATGTGGCACTAGGGTCAGAGCTTCTGAATTTGGAACTGGGAACCAGGTTCAGCCTTAATAACCAGCCCACCAGACCACTCTCTTGGAGAGCACAATCACATGCTAGACCTTAGAAGGCTTTGCAACTCCTTAGAAGTCCTTGTGTCTTCGCACCAGCAGGTGGACCCTAGCATGACAAGTGTAGGTTAACCTTCAAGGCTTGTCCACCACTATCCATACTGAAGTTCACCTCCAGTCTTGCGGGCAGGCCTATGAAGCATCACACCCTAGAACAACAGCCACTGAGGTCACAGGACCCTTGAGAAGGGCCAGCTCCAGGGCGGTGCAACCAGTGTGACCGCACCAGGGGCTGACTTCAGGTGAAGGCATCATGTTTGCAAGTATATTATGGTTTTAAAAACGCTTGCTGCCTCCTTCCTGGCTTCCAGCAATTTACAGCAACAATAAATGTTGGATCGAGGACCCAGAAGTCTGCACACCTAGCAGACAGAGATAAAGCACCTTGTCAGAAAGTTTAGCGTTTTCCCTACAGGTGGTGTTTGTTGGCCCGTGGCAGGGTCAGTCACATGTCCTGGATTCCTGGCATTTAATTGAGTCTATCCTAGTTCTGCGCCCCAGTGTTTCGTGTGCCCCACCTGGCACACATCATGTCGGAGGATGGTGATGACGTTAACATTTTGCCCCCCCTGGAAAAATTTCTGCGGACGCCCATGGCGGTGGGGTCTGGTAAGGGGGGATATTGAGGAACGATGCAGAGGGAAACTTAAATAAATAATTCATTTTCCTTCTGCATTGTCCCTCGAAATCCCCCTTAACCCATCCCACCGACCCACCGCTGTTACCTGCACGGACCACAGCTGTATAAAAGTCTCCATCTAGCACTCTTCTCAATTTCAACCCTGTACTAATGTATGCTAATCGCTTTATTCTTGTTCACACTTTTGTTTAAAGCGATTGCTGATTGGCAAAAAGTCAAACCATGGGTAAATTGTTCTCACGTATCACAGACTGCTCTGTTTTCAGACTGCTACTGTAGTCAAGCTAGCCTGGCTGATGAGGGGTGAAACCCCAAAACCGATCCCAGGATGCTTGCTTCTAGTCCAGGGAGGAACTGGCCTGACATTTCGGGCTGGACTGTTTCCATTGAGGACAAGGTCAAGACTAATTTGCATATGGCTGTGTCGAAACTGGAATGGCATGGGGAGCAGAAAAGAACCAATGGATTTAGGCACAGATTTCTATACTGGGATGAATGTTTGACTTTTTTCAACATTCTGTCCATCAACTGTTTTTTACACACTGCAAAGTGACATGCCTCTTTGAGCTCCCAATAAGTTAGTTTGCAGTGCGTGGTACCTTAAATAGAGTATTATTTAGCTAAATACACATCAATTATTCTAGAGTCCAATTAGAACTCTAATGTATGACATTTCATTCTCGTCAGCATCATAGTTGAATGACGTGTTATGACATTGACAATTTTCACTTAATTTATTCGAAAATCCCTTGGGGATTCCACTAGGCACCTTTTCAGATGGTTGGGCTCACATTGGAATGTTCTTGCTCGGTGGTAAGAAATGAGGATGCCTACTAAAATGTAGTAAGCTTTCCCTGCGACAGAGGACCATCGTCAAGGCTTTTTAAAGCTCAGATATCATGCAAGCACTCGTGGTGGGATGGGCTTGGAAGTGAAAGCTGCACTGCTTCCTCAATTTTTGATACCTGCTGCAAGTCAATCACCTCGGAGAAATGGTTATGATTGCTCCAGTGTGCATACAGTAAGCGTGCAGCACAGAGAAATCTGGGATTTGCTACTGGACTAGGGGGAGAAGCTGAGCCTACCAGAGCCCTGTTTGCTGTGTAACCCTCTGCAGACATCCCATCTTCCTATTGTGGGACATTCTTGACATTCATGGTTGTTTTATACTTGAGCTCTGTGGCTTGGATGAGGTAGCTTATCTACACCTGTGCTACAGGTTCGAAATGAGACAGGATCCCCTCCCACCAGGTGGTCGCTCATGAACAGTACCATTCTGCCACCGGGGGAGGGGGTCTTACCTGCTGCCACCCGCTGACTTCCGGACACTGCTGGGACTGCCGGGACATATGGAGAGCAGCACCTGAGCCCGAGTGCCGCCATTGCCTCTTGCCACCAGGGGACTACATCCCCCAATGTTCCTTGCGGCATTCACACTGCACATTATGCCGCATTGAGCGCTAGGAGGCGTTCATAATGGGGTCAGGGCTCCCGCAGCGCGAGACGCGTGTGGGCGGGGTCGGGCCCGCCCGGGCAAAGCCCGGGCCAAGGGCGGGCCCATCTGCACCCCTCAGAGCCAGGAGGAGGCAGGACTGGGCCACCCCCTTTCATCGGATTCTCCAGAAACTGGTCAGCATTTTTTATTTGTAAATATTTATTTGCAGTGCTCTTGAGTGTCAACACCCTGAACGTAAGGAGGTAGTAGGACCAGGAGTTGTAGGCACATTGGATGCCTTTCTGAAATGTGCGGAGCCAGTTTTAATCCACGAAATTCAGCTAACAGAAAGGACACTCTCTTTAGATCCACATAGAGTCTCCTCTGAAGCCTTCCTACCTCCCCCTTGATAATTCCAGAGTCGGACCCAGCAATTGATTGCTTGCTTCCAGTGAGCTCTATCTCCCAAGAGCCCCAACTAAATGGGTCTTCTGTGGCAGCTAGTATTCCATCCTTATCACGCACTCCCCCTGTAAAGGCACTTACCCGCCATCAAAGGTCTCTACAACTCACAGGTGGGGAAGGCACAAATTTAAAAAAAGAAGGCCAGTGGCTTGCCTAAAACCATGCATCAGGCATGCAAAGTAGCAAAAAGGGAAATGACTGTCCCGGTTAGCGAGGGTGGTTCCAACATTGTTTCTGCCCCAGGCAGCCCTAGAGATATAAGAACTATGGCCATTGACACACAGGTGTCCAGTAATTTTGAGGATGTCCTTGTAGCTAAATATGAAGAGAAACTTGCGGCAATGCTCGACCCATTATTTTTAAAGCTGTCTGTATTTCTTCCTGCTTAATAAGGAATTTTTGTCCAACCTAATTGATATGGTGATTTGTGAACGTACTGAGAGTGACCATAACCCGCTAGTGCTCTCCTTATATCCCGCAAGTACTCCTCATGGTGCTAGTCCGGAGCCACATATTATTATGTGGAGGTTCTTTTGACAAATGATGCCAGGCAAGTTAAATGGTCAAACGTGATTAAAAAATATGAGCACTTGAAGCAAATGAGTAGTTTGGTAGTTAATGCACTAGGTACATTACAGACATGTGCTACACAGGAAGAGCTTAACTCTATAGTTGTGCAGGCCCACGAGGAACTATTTTACCAGTTTAAAGGCTTTTTTATTTATAAAACCAAAAAACCTATGATACACTCGGGATTTAAAGCGGCCGCCTGGTATAACACTTCATGTCGCACGGTCTATAGAACCCTAGCTAGGGCAAATAGGTAAAAAAACAGGACGATATACGAAGGGCAAGGGCTAAATATAAGGCAGCCCAATACCGAGCTAAAAGGGACTGGGATGAACAACACTGGGCTGAACTGCTTAACGCATGCTCGGGGAGAAACATGACTACCTTCTGGCACTTGGTAAAATGGGGCAGTGGTGCACCTAATAAGGTGCTTGTGAATTATGTAGACCCAGACCAGTGGGTATCACACTATAAAGCGCCCAGTTTGCACATCGTGGGGAGGTGCAGGATTGTCTTGATATGCCACCTCCCATTTCCATCATGCACTTTACCAAGAAAGATGTGGAAAATGCCTTACACTCAGTCCCAAGAGGCAGGGTGCCCGGGCCTGACTGCATCCCCGCCAATCTGTTCCTTGATGACATACCTAACTCGGCATCTTGCATTCAGCTCCTTGTGAACGCCATTGCAAGTGGAGCATCTATGCCCGGCAGCCGCGGACGGCAGTGGGAGTAAATGCAGGGCGGTGACGTGGGGAGCGGCAGGGTGGGGGGTAGTAATGTATGGATTACGGAGTTTTATAGGTAAGTAAAAATTTAAATAAATATTACGTATTTCGTTGCGCGCACTGCATCGCATTTGGGATGCAGTGTACTCAACGAAATTCGTTTTATTTATTTAAATGTTTACTTAGCTGTAAAACTCATTAATCCATACATTACTACCCCCATCCTGCCCCTCCTCCTCCCCACGTCACTGCTCTGCATTTACTCCCACTGCCGGACACGGCTGGTGCCCGGTATTTGGGCAGTAGCAGAAATACTCCCTATCTATAAGAAAGGGGATAGCTCTCAATCAGGAAATTATAGGCCAATAAGCCTCATTGATTGCATACAAAAAGTTTCGGCTAGGTTGGTACTGAGCAGAATCAAGGACTGGATTAAGGAATATGACATCCTGTCCCCCCTCCAGGCGGGTTTTCGCTCTTGTACTAGCACCTTTCATCAGGTGTTCAGGTTTATCCTGATATATTGGCGTACTGTAGTGCTAGGGGAGGTAGAATTTATGCAGCTTTTGTCGACCTTGCGGCTTTTGACCTTGTTCCCCATACTAAGATGTGGCAAACCTTTTTGGCATTCGGTATGCCATTAGAAATCCTGGCATTTCTGGTTGAGTTACATGATGCCAACTACGGCAGGTGAGATGGGATGCGCAAGGGTGCACCACCAAAAAGTTTCTTGTAGAGAAGGGGGTTCGACAGGGGTGCGTTCTAGCACCAACTCTCATTATATATCAATGGGGTAGTGCAGTATTTTCATAATTATCCCACGGATGCACCCCCTTTAGCAGGGATGAGGATCCAGTTGCTTATGTTTGAAGACGACACCCTTGTACTCTCCAAGACATGAAAGGGCCTACAGTGTGCCCTTTCCAGATTTGAGGAGTTTTGTCAGGACCATGACCTCGTAGTTAACATAGATAAAACAAAATATATCGTCCTACATAAACATAGGAATATCAAGGGTAGAGTCGAAATGAAGGAAGGTACTCTGGAGCAAACACAGAATTTTACTTATCTAGGGGTAACCATTGGCAACAAACTAAGCTGGAAGCCTCAAATAGATTTGCTCTCTGTCAAGCATGCCCAACTTTCAGGTGCCTTGTTGAAGGAGCAGCGATCATCATACACTAAACCAATCGCTCCTGCACTACAAATTTATTCCTAAAAAATTAGCGCTTCGATTTTGTATGGGGCAGAACTGTGGGATTATGCCAACTTAGACCCTTTTGTGAAAGCTCAAAATACATTTTTGAGGCTATTAATTGGCCTCCCACAGTCCACCCCGTTATTACCCTTATTTTTAGATCTGGGTTGCTATTCGATTGAGGATGTGGCACACTTTAGGCCAGTGGCGTACTGGAGAAGGCTCTGGGTCACCTTGGAGCTTTCACACTATGCCCAAGCTCTAATACAAGGTAAGGAGGCTGACAGTATGAGCACAATTCCATGGCTAAGGCGAGTAAAACCACTGTTTGTGAGATGGGAATGAGCAGTTTATAGGCATCCCCTGCTGACAGTGTATTTCCAGCTAAGAGTGAGTTCAAGGCAGCATACTGGAACTCGCTTGCTGTAAAGCGGTTTGCTGCTCTAACTGGTCTCTCATTATCCAGAGACTTCCTTGAGATGAAGTGAAATATGAAGGGTACTGGGATCTAATTAGCACCCTTGAAGACAAGAAATTGTACCATCAGTTTAGGGTGGGTTTGCTTCCTGCTAATGTATTTACCAACAAATGGCGTAGCTCGATAAATAGCAATTTTCCATTCTGTCCTAATTCTAACGAATCACTGGCACACATTCTGTTTGCTTGCCCAGCCTACAGAAATCCCAGGTCCAAATGGGTGAAACCTCTATGTCTAAATCTGGGAATCAGGTGAAGTAACGAGGCATTTAGGATTCTAAAAACATCTACTAAAGAGTCCCTTGTGATCGCTGTTGCTAAGTTCTTGGGCTGGGTGTGGGTGATTCGTACGAAAGAGAGGAGCCTTAGGTAAATGTTTAATGCTCCCTAGTTTCAGGTGATTGTTCATTGCACTATGTACTTTACTGTATTGACACCAAATGAACTTAAAACTGATTTGTATGTTGAATCAAGGAAAATTAGTCACCCTAGGTGGCCGTTCTGCAGGGGTGAATTTTAGCAGTTTGTTAGCTATTTATTGTATAACTAAGAATTTTATTAGGACGTTTTGATTCAAATTGACATAATCTACTTTTATGTCGCAATATGTTTACATTTAATACATTCTCACCTCTATGTATTATGTATTATCTTTTTTGATTTTTTAAATCGAAATAAAGATTTTGACTGACTGCTACACTTTCTCGCCCACATGATGTATGAATCTCCACTGGTAGTTCTCATGCGAGAAAACATGCAGTGTGCATTATTTTACCCAATTCTAGATATACATGCAGAATCCCAGAGACAGTGAATCATATTTCTTCTGCCTACATGATCTTGAACCGGATCCAACCCCAGTTTCACAATGATCTACTCCTAGAAGGGCTTTGCAATTAGAGTCTGTAGATTGCCTCCTTCTCTGCAGACACAGACACGGGATCAGAGCATGTTTTTTGTGTTATTAAATTATTTTTCCTACAGTATTCAAGGGGCAGGCCACATATGCTTCTTTGCTACTGATATGTAAGCTGCGAGTTAGTGTACAGGGTTGAGAACAAAGTAGAAATTGTTACCTGGTTAGCTGACTACATCCCTGGCCAGCTTGGATCATTGTCAAAAAGGAAACTTAATCATGAAAAGCTCAGTGGGCTAGCTACATTATCTTATGTTGGGCAAGCATCTAAAAAATAGTTCCCCAAAATTGAAATTGTTAGAGACTTGCACTTCCAAAAGACTAGTAGCTCCTACGTATAGTAGGGTTTCATCAACTATTTTCATAACTCTCAAGACATTTATTGTAAATTACAATATTCATTCCTCACTATATACCAGCGCTGATATTTTTATTTACTCTTCTGAAAACAAACACAAGTCATTAGAGTAGCTAAAAAGTAAATGGCTATTTTTAGGTCAAATCCATACCACCTGAGATTTGTGATTGACATTTCAACCACTTGTATCTGACTTGAGAGAGCCCTTTATTAACTACTTGTGGAACTGTATCTCCCCGGTTAGAGCTTTACACTCACCAAAACAGTCAAATTAAGCTGTTTGCACATCCTTGCACTTACCAGTGAATAGACGTCCCTATAAATAATAGGGTGTGATCACAAACTTTTTAAAAAAGTCAAGAAATGTAATGAAATCTGTAATTTTGACTCAGCTCTGCCAAATAATTTCTCCTACTGAAAAGAAACACCAGTCATTTAAATAATAAAAGTGTGTATACAAATGTATATACTAAAGCAACACCCATTCACCTTGGTGCAGGTCATTTGAAGCAGCTGCTTCTGACTTTGAGATGGACCTCTAGTAACAACAAATGGTACTGCAATGCAATAAAAAAAGAAAATATTTTTGCAGTTGACTTTTGAAGACACTTAGTAACAGATAGTGAAATTTTAACATGATGTAAGAATTTCAAGCGTTTTGCATATGACTTGTGAGGAACACCACTTGGGCAACAGCACATTCAGGAAAGAATAGCAATGCATATGTATTTTATTTGAGAGACACTTAGTAATGACTAGTGGAAATTCTGCTTCATGAAAGAATTTAAATGCTTTTGCATTTAACTTGTGAGGGGCACCAATTAAGGACAAGTGGAACTGCAGCTTTGCGTAAGAGTTTCTATGCTTTTGCATTTGACTTGTGAGGTACACCTAGGAAGGACTAGTGGAACTGCAGCTTCATGAAAGAGTTTCAATGTGTTTGCATCTGACTCATGGGACCTCTAGTAAGTCTAAAGGAACTACAGCCCTGGAGAAGATTATTGAAGATTTAGCATTTGACTAGAGAGGGACCTCTTGTTATGATGAGCCCATTTTACTGGGGCGTAAAATAGTTTCACAGACACATTTTTCCCACAATATGGTAGACAGCACTTCACTTAATATATGGTACCTACATATATTTATTTATATCATTTATAAAGGGCCTGATTCACCCCAGATGAGGTATCTCCGCGCTAAGAACAACTGTTAGTATGTTGAGCAAGGTTAAAAAAGTAACGTTTTGAGTTTTTTTCTGAAACCTAATTAATTAGTAGTGAGACGAATCTCAAGAGGTAATTGATTCCACAGTTTGGGAACCAGGCAGGAGAAAGATTTTCCTCTCAACCTGGCATGCCTTATGCGAGGAATGACAAGCAGGCCTTTCCCTTCAGAACGAAGGGAACGAGGAGGTATGTATTTCACTAGCTTATCAGCTAGATAGGCAGGACCCATCTGGTTTATACCTTTAAAAACAATACAACAGATTTTAAAATGTATTCTTTTACGAACAGGCAACCAGTGGAGCTTGTGCAGCAGGAGACATGAGGGGGCCCCATAAGGTGCACTGGTTACCAGACGAGCAGCTGTGTTCTGAACCACCTGAAGTCCTTGCAAGGCAGATTCTTTAGCGGAGATCAGCAAAGCATTGCTGAAATCAAAGCGACTAAGTACCAGAGCATGAACCAGGGTTTTGCGTGTAGTTGCGGGTAAGAAAGGAAAGACCTTGCGAAGGAGGCTGAGGGCGTGAAAGCAAGTTCTTTTTGTTGCAGCTATATGTTTACCCATGTTTAGATCTTTATCCATTGACACCCCTAGGTTTTTAACAACAGTGTTAGGCAGAGGTGCTGACCCTAAATCATCAGGCCACCAACTAGGAGACCAGCTGGTTATCGCATCCTTAAAGAGTATTATTTCTGTGTTTCCAGCGCTCAACTGTAAAAAATTACTGCTCATCCAAGATGTTATGTTATGTTATGTTATGTTATGTGGGGGGTTTTCTATAGCGCTTCGGCTACTCCGAAGAGTGTCCCGGCACTTAGGATCCAACACTAGACAGCGGTGTGGGAGGGCCAGATAGCTTTATTGGGTGAACAACCAGGTCTTTATACACTTCCTGAAAGGGAGCAGACTGCCCGTGGTTCTTAAGGACACAGGAAGAGTGTTCCATATCTGAGAGGCGAGGAGTTTGAAAGAGCGACCGCCACACCTGGTCCACCTTGTGGTGGGGACTACGGCCAGGGCTAGGGAGGCCGATCTGAGTGGCCTGGAAGGCAGGTAAAAGTTCACCCGTTTCTGGAGATAGAAGGCTCCCAGGCCATGCAATGCCTTGAAAGCCAACATCATTGCTTTGAAGATGATCCGTTTTAACTCTCATACCTACCTTGAACATACTTTGGATGTCGGGAGTGTGATTCTTGTAGGATAGAATAAGTTGTGTGTCGTCCGCGTAGGAGATCGGGATAAACCCGATCTTCCTGAGCAGTGCTGAAACGGGGGCGAAATGCACATTAAACAAGGATGAGCTCAGACAGGACCCCTGTGCTACCCCTTTGGTAACTAGGGTGGTCTTGGAAATGAAAAGGTCCAAGATTCACTGTTTGGGTCCTGTCTTTAAGTAAGTCCTGAAGCCAATCCAAAGCAGAGTTTTGGATGCCTATAGAGTGTAGTCTATCCAACAGGATTTGATGTGAGATGGTGTCAAATGCGGCGGACAGGTCAAGCAGTATAAGAATCACTGCTTGACCAGCGTCCGCCAGCATGCAAATGTTATCTGTTACATTCACCAAGGCTAATTCAGTACTGTGCCTGGGACGAAATCCTGATTGAGATTGGTCCAGACAGTTGGAAGCTTCTATAAAGGCAGAAAGATGGGTATTGATGTCCTTTCCAATAATTTGCTGTAAAGGGGAAGCAATGAGATGGGGCGGTAGTTGGACATATCATTTGGATACAATTTAGATGTTTTCCTAATGGGCATGATCTGCGTATCCTTCCATTCTTTAGGGAGATAACCCTGTTTGATGGAACAGTTAAGAATAGAGCAAAAAGGCTCTGCTAATTCTGCTGCAAGTTTTAAAACTATTTTAATAGGCATTAAATCTTTGGGGGAACCTGAGTTGGCAAATTTTAATACGGATTCAGTATCCTGAATGGTAAGCAAAGGAAACTCTTTTAGAGTAAACTGACTTTTAGAACCTGTGGCAGCGTCAGTTAACAGATTGTGATTAATATTTGTGGAAGAGGATATTATCTTACTGTAAATGTTCTCTATTTTTTGTGAAAAATGAGTGGCTATATTGTCACAAAGTAATTGAGTAGGTCCCTCTTCTGGATTGCAGGCTTTAGGATTAATGAGAGTGTTGAGAATGTGAAAAAGTGTTTTAGAAGTATTGCCTGATTGCTCGAGTTGAATAGCAATATGATTCTTCCGTGCAGATTTTAGATTTTTATGGTAGATGTCTAGGGCCGCTTTATACTGATCCTTGACAATGGGATCTTTATTTCAGCACCACTTTTTTACATTTACTTTTTCTGTACGCAGATTCACTGAGTACCAAGGTGTCTGGGTGTGAGTGGGGGCCACACAAGATTTTTTGTTCATGAAGAGAGAGGAAGAGAGAGGAAAAGAATAATTAATAAATATAATGGAAGTAAGCTTACAGCCATCAGGCTGTCAAGCCTTTATCATCTCATACCACCCCCAAGTTATCTAAAAACGCTGCCAAGAATTGCAAACACAGAATCATGAAATCGCATCCGGAGACTCTGATATCAGATCCCTATTTCTCCCCAAACAAGGGCAGAACTTCAAATGACCTCATCTTCCACACAAAAAAACGTGCACAGTGGAGGAACACCCTCTACTCCTTGCTTCGAATCTCAAATACTAGGAAACCCCTCATGCCATCAAATTGACGGTTATAGCCTCAGACGTCTGCAAGGCGAATGCTACCATATCCACATACAATAAGGGTATAATCCTCATACAAGCCTCCGATAGTAACCTAGCTCTCATATACAAGATCTTTCCTATTCTTAAAAGAGCTGCGAACAGCAAGAGAAATTCCCTCCATTACACAGCTCCTCCATTTTAACAGAAGACATACAATCTTTACGACCTGATCCACTAACTACTCCAAGAAAATCTGCCCATCGCTTTACCCTCCTCAACGATTCCCACATGACCCTTCCAACTGACCCTATCACACCAGGGGCCACAGGTCCAGCTCGGACAGCCATAAGCATAGATAATGAGCACCACACACCCTATGATACCTACACATCCCTCACCATTGTCTCAACCACACCAGGGCGCCCGGATGCAGTAAGGACAGTCTCAAGCATTGACAAGATGCACCACACCTCCAATGTTCCCCACACGTCCCTCACAGCCTACTCTACCTCACCAGGGCTCTCAGGTCCAATTCAGACAGTCATAAGCACTGTTAACGACCTCCATATTGAGTTCCCTGACACTCCTACTACCCAACTAGCAGATGAGCCATCTGCTAAACCCCCCGCTGATCCGGCACTTACTTTAACCCACGGTCAACTCCCAACACCCCCGATGCCCTACCCGCTCACCCAAACTCTACACACAGTGTCTATACCCCCACCATGTGCAGCACCCCCTCTCATGTCAGCACCTCTTAAGACCATCCCCCATTCTGACCCACCTTCTACCCTCCTTGCTCATCCAACCACATCAAAATCTAACAAAGATATCCCCATCCAATCCGATACCCAGTTCTCCACGCAATCAGACCACAATGGAGGAACTACCAATATGGGGGAGCACACCCCCACACACTTAATTGAGTGCCCTAACCATGACTGGACCGTTCGATTCAACAAGCTACTCCTAGGTCTATCCCAGATCAAGGATGAGATGAAAAATCTATCATCAATCACCAATGAACTCCTTAACTTTAATAAAGCCACTAGCACCACAGTGAACCAAATTAGGCAGCACACCAGCAGATACCTAACTACGACTCCACATCCAGACATTATAACACAGAGTAAAATACCTTCCCATTATGACCCGGATCAACAAATGAGAACTTCTCGCCTCATACACAAGTCATACTGGCAACAGCAAGTCCCTAGACTGCACCATCCAAGCCATCCGACCCAACCCACATAGAGAACCCACTCACAACCACAAATCCATAATTAGGGAAAACCTCACAAAGGTCAATTTAATGCAATCAACCGTCACTCAACCGACTAGCAAATGTAAGTGTGCTCTAATCAACTGCAGATCGGCTAACAAACATGCTACGGTCATTTATGATCTAATTCTTGCGAATGACCTGGACATCATCATCCTCACAGAGACATGGCTAAAGAGTTCCTCTGCTCCCATCCTTGACCTACTGGTCCCCCCTAGTCATGATATATTTTGCATGGATAGAACTGAGAAACCCGGAGGAGGGATTGCCTGCATCCATCGAAACACCATCACAGTTAAACAAACAGACTCCATCTCCTTATCCTCCTGTGAATATCTATGCACCAACATCTCGGACGACAAGGGCATCGTCTGCCAACTTCACATAATATACCACCCCCCAGGTGACAATCCGAAGTTCATTGATGAGCTAATGGAAGTCATTACAGCCAATGCCAACTCACAAGTGCAGCAGATCTTTCTGGGAGACTTCAATCTCCATTGGAGCAGTACCGGCGATCAGCGATCACGATGTAAGCAGTCTCAAATCCTTTTTGGCAGACCAGGAACTGTTGCAATTCTGTGACAGCCCAACCCATAACAAGGGGGAGACTTTAGACCTCATCATAGCAAAAAGAAACATCATATCACTACAATCTATCTCCCCATGTGACTGGACTGATCATTACAGTAGCCTCTTCTCCATCAACAGTGAGGTAACTCCAAAACGAAACCAACCTACAACAAGCACTGGCGTTGCCAATAGGTCTCGCAGTAGGAAAGTTGGAGCTATTGGTTTTGTAAATGACAATTTATATTTATATATTGTTATTGGCATTGTCAATAACAATATATAAATATAAAATGTCATTTACAAAACCAATTGCTCCAACTTTCCAAATGCGAAACCTATTGGCAACGCCAGTGCTTGTTGTTAAAGCACGCAATTGCAATGCATTAGGTCGCGCATTTGGGAGAGTTTAATCTATTGGCATTGTAAATGACAATGCCTTTTATTTATTTGTTTTAAAAAAGTCATAAATAAGAGGCATTGCCATTTACAATGCCATTAGCTCAAAGTACCATAAATGTGAGACCTGTTGTATTGAACATGTTTGTTAGATGGAGCCACTAGCATGCTTACCCTAAAGGCACCAATGAAAGCTAGACTGAAGGCTACCTTAAAAGGGTCGTAAATGCACTGTGGGCATATTTCAAATGCTCCGGCATCCCCATCGGCCAGAGGGCTTCGCCCCACTCTTGCAGTTGCGTCACCCTTTCCACCTCACCCCTCTCCTGTGTGCTCGTGGGGGCGGGTGCGTCACATCCTGTCCATTGTTTGTGTCCCCTCCCTAGGATCTTTGTTCCAGGGTGTTAGCACCATTTACTGCGCCGGCCCCTTCAGCCCCCTTCGGGTTCAGGCCTCTGCTATAAGTGCAACAAAACTGCGGAAAGCTGGTGCGGTGGTTTACAGACGAGCTCTAAGGCACTGCTGCCCCCTAGGTAGGGTGTCTATTGAAGACGAGTACAAGTATTGGGAAGTCTTGTATGCTCGGATGTGTGGGGAAAACCAACACGCTGCTCTTGGCCTGCAAGGGGGAGGGGCTTGTATTCCGGTGCCGCAATCAAAGCGGTCCCGATTTACCAGGAGGGCAGAGATGGCATCCTCATCTGCCCCACAAATATGCAGTGTAATACAGGCTCTGGCGGTCAGAAGTGCAGAGGTGACGCCCGCCTGTAAGAGTTACCCCAAAGCCAAGCGGTCCGGCCCGGTTGTCAGCACAGATGAGCTGCCTAAGCACATGACATATCAACTCTGGGACAGCCACCGTATCAGTACGGGGCATTGATTGATGTTGCTTTGGGATGGGACACAATTAGCAACCTCGAAATCATTATAATGAGGAACTGCAGCCTGAGCCGCCCGCCATAGCGCTCGTGCCATTTTTAAGTCGGCGCCACGTCACAAGTGCTGACGTTGTGGTAGCCATTGGGCACTGTGTATTCTGAAGTCAGCCACGGGTTGGGGATATGAGTATGGAAGAGGGTAAAAGAACAAAAAAATAAAAGCAATAGTGGAGGGAAGAGTAAAGGATGATTGATAAGGAGCAGCGTGGGACAGGCGGGGAGAAGAGATGCGGCGTAAAGGAAAGATAAATGCAAAAAAAAGAAAAGGTGTAAATACCTTCAACAGAAGTGCATTTCAATAATGAAAGTAAATTAATGAACAAAAAAATAAAAGCAATAGTGGAGGGAAGAGTAAAGGATGATTGATAAGGAGCAGCGTGGGACAGGCGGGGAGAAGAGATGCGGCGTAAAGGAAAGATAAATGCAAAAAAAAGAAAAGGTGTAAATACCTTCAACAGAAGTACATTTCAATAATGAAAGTAAATTAATGTACAATAGGCAAGGCAGAGAAGGGGAGGGGGGAGGAGAAATGCGACACGGCGGGCATGGGAGGGGGCCGAGCGGCAATGAGGTTGTGAAGCAGCAGGGGCCTGGGAGAAGCTGGCTGGGGAGGGGGAGGAGAAATGAACAGATGTCCGCGAGGTGTGGGAGGAGTGCCTGATGCGAGGCCTGGGGGAAGCTGGCTGGGGAGGGGGAGGAGAAATTAACAGATGTCCGTGAGGTGTGGGAGGAGTGCCTGATGCGCGTGCTTGTTTTTTCACGTGATTCACGTGAACTTCAAGAAAACCGCGGCTGAAAGCCCTTGGTTTGACGAGGATTTTGCCGACATGAATTCTCGCTCCGCTCAATGCGCTTGCGCGCATTGATAGTTCGCGAGACCTGACATATCAACTCTGGGACAGCCACTGTATTAGTACGGGGCATTGATTGATGTTGCTTTGGGATGGGACACAATTAGCAACCTCGAAAACATTACAATGAGGAACTGCAGCCTGAGCCGCCCGCCATAGCGCTCGTGCCATTTTTAAGTCGGCGCCACGTCACAAGTGCTGACGTTGTGGTAGCCATTGGGCACTGTGTATTCTGAAGTCAGCCATGGGTTGGGGATATGAGTACGGAAGAGGGTAAAAGAACAAAAAAATAAAAGCAATAGTGGAGGGAAGAGTAAAGGATGATTGATAAGGAGCAGCGTGGGACAGGCGGGGAGAAGAGATGCAGCGTAAAGGAAAGATAAATGCAAAAAAAAGAAAAGGTGTAAATACCTTCAACAGAAGTGCATTTCAATAATGAAAGTAAATTAATGAACAAAAAAATAAAAGCAATAGTGGAGGGAAGAGGAAAGGATGATTGATAAGGAGCAGCGTGGGACAGGCGGGGAGAAGAGATGCGGCGTAAAGGAAAGATAAATGCAAAAAAAAGAAAAGGTGTAAATACCTTCAACAGAAGTACATTTCAATAATGAAAGTAAATTAATGTACAATAGGCAAGGCAGAGAAGGGGAGGGGGGAGGAGAAATGCGACACGGCGGGCATGGGAGGGGGCCGAGCGGCAATGAGGTTGTGAAGCAGCAGGGGCCTGGGAGAAGCTGGCTGGGGAGGGGGAGGAGAAATGAACAGATGTCCGCGAGGTGTGGGAGGAGTGCCTGATGCGAGGCCTGGGGGAAGCTGGCTGGGGAGGGGGAGGAGAAATGAACAGATGTCCGTGAGGTGTGGGAGGAGTGCCTGATGCGCGTCCTTGTTTTTTCACGTGATTCACGTGAACTTCAAGAAAACCGCGGCTGAAAGCCCTTGGTTTGACGAGGATTTTGCCGACATGAATTCTCGCTCCGCTCAATGCGCTTGCGCGCATTGATAGTTCGCGAGACCTAAAAACTAAACAATGGAAAAGGAATATAAGGAATATCGATGCTAATGCCTTGGTGTCCCAATACAATTCCGCCCTGACACCATCAGCAGATATGGCCGACGTCCAAGATCTCACGGACTTCTACAACGCCACTATGCTTGAAATCCTGGATTCCATATCGCCCCTTCAAGAAAAAAATGTCTCCACCAAAATCTCCAAACCATGGTTCAATGAGAATCTTAACTCGGACCGACGCAAATTAAGACTAGCTGAGCGAGCATGGAAAGCAACACCTTCCGCTGATCATCTACACCAACTTAGGGCACTGAGAAACACGTACATCAGAAAAATCATAAAAGCTAAAGTAGACTTCTTCAAAACACAGCTGAACCAAGCCATAAACCATCCTAAAAAGCTATTCAAAATCATAAAACAACAATCGTGCAACTCTGCAAACGTAGTGGAGCTTAGCAACCCGGCTACCCCTAAATGGGACGACCGGACAAATTCTTCCTGGAAAAGACTAGAACCATTGAAAATGACATTCAATCCAAGAAAGAACCCCAACTGTCTACTGACCAAGAAAAAATTCTCTACTCACAGATCAAGGACCTTTTCTGCCTGCCGACCGGAGTGCCAAAGAACAATGTCAACTGGCACTCATTCTTGCCCATCACTGAACAAGAAATCTATAGCACCCTGCTAGCAATCAACCCTGCCAATCATTTCTCCGATCCCCTAACCCCATCTGTATTCAAAATGATAAAGTCCTCCATTCTACCTCTAGGGGAAAAAATTGTCAACGCCTTTATTAGGCAAGGTTCTATACCGGACAGTCTGAAAATAGGACAGGTCACAACTATACTAAAGAAAGCCAACTCCCTCTCCACAGACCTCAGCAACTATCGACCTATATCTAGCATCCCCACGCTGTCAAAGTTAATGGAAAAATGTGTAAAAATTCAACTCTGCCATCACATCGAGAACTTCAACCTCCTAGATAAACATCAATCCGGTTTCAGTCAAGGTCACAGTACTGAATCTGCCCTCACCCACATAATGGATGACATCTTAAAAATCCTCGATCATAATGAATCGTGCCTAATGATACTTCTTCACCTATCTTCCAACTTTGACACGGTTAAACACGACAATCTACTGTCTTTACTGGAACGAAGGATGGGCCTAACCGGTCCAGTGTTACAATGGTTTACCTCCTTCCTAAGGAACAGAACCCAAAGAATCAAGTTGAAGCAATCATTCTCTCAACCTTCCATGGTCACACTAGGATTCCCACAGGGATCAGCATTATCACCTATCCTCTTTAATCTACTCATGTAACCCCTTGCTAATGCACTTAGTTCTGCAAACATTTTATATCATCTATACGCGGATGACACTCAACTTTATTTGAAAATCTCCTCACCAGATGACTTCATCTCCCTCAACGCCATTCTTCATAATACCCAAAGTTGGCTCAATGGCAACCACCTCATGCTTAACACCAAAAAAACTGAGTTCCTCCTCATCTCCCCTCCCAATCATGCACCCAAGATAGACTTATGGCTGAAGCATCTTACATCCTTTGATTGCGACCCCCACATCATTGACTCCGCAAAATCCCTGGGAATCACCATTGACAAACATTTAAATATGCAGGACAAATCTACAATACTACCAAAGGAGCCAACTTTCAGCTGAGTATCTTAAGGAAACTTAAACCCTTCCTCCCACAGTCTGATCTAAAAATGGCGGTCCAAGCCCTAGTACTACCAAGACTGGACTACGGAAGCACCACTCTTTGCAGTCTTCCTGAATACAAACTAGCACTGCTCAGGGCATCACTTAATGCTGCGGCCAGGCTGGTCTCTGGAATAAAAAGAAATAACCACATCACCCCGGCCCTAAAGGCTTTGAAATGGCTACCATACGAGTCGAAGATACAACTAAAGATCGCCTGCATGACACAGAAAGCCTTACATAGCAACACCCCCAGCTATTTAGCACAAAAGCTAAAACGATCGGGAGGTGGTAGACATTTATGAAGCGCAAGCGCACTACTACTAAAACCTCAATCCTTCCATAGAAAGAGAACTGGATGCAGAGCTTTCCCAGGTATCGCACCGAAGATTTGGAACAACCTTCCCCTAGAATTACGCAGAATCCCTTCTTTTACCACCTTCAAAAAGGTAGCGAAAATGTTTCTCATGAACAAATTGTCATCTTAAACCTTTAACTCCTAGAAGCCTACTTGCCTTTGCTTTTAATCAAACAGCAATGTCTACCTCATCTGTATTGTAATTTATGCGATTCCCGATTGTATGTATAACTTGTGATAATCTTGTACTGTAAAGCGCTCTGATACCCCTGTGGGCCATGTCTGCACTCTGCCTTTTCTTTTAATCAAACAGCAATGTCTACCTCATCTGTATTGTATTATATGTGATTCCCGATTGTATGTATAACTTGCTATAATCATGTACTGTGAAGTGCTCTGATACCCCCGTGGGTCATGTCCGTGCTATATAAAACTTTATAAATATATTAGGGCATCTAAAGTAGACTTAATTGTGTTTAGAAAGGTCAACAAATAATTGTCGACTGTATCCGACGAAGATAAATAGTCAGGAGTGTATGCACCACAAAATTCACTAAGGGAAAGTTTATGCCACTGTCTATAAGTACAAATTATTGGGGCCCTTTTAGCTAAATATTCACGGATGCCAGCCAGGTCAAGTAAAATACATGAGTACTTTGACCATGTTAAGGGAGTAGATTTATAAGTTATATCAGATGAATTAGAAAGAATTTGATATAAAGTATGGCCAGCGATATTTGTCGGAGCATCATTCCTTTTTGTGAGGCCTAGGGCGGACATTTCCCTCCGGAAAGTAGAGGCCTCAAGGTCACCAAGATTATCACTGTGAACATTATAATCGCCTAAAAGTAAAAACGTATTGTTTTGAAATCACATGAGGAGCAATCAAGTCCTGAATAAGTGAAATCGAATTGGCGAGGGGACCAGGGGGCGGTAAACAAGAGCTCGCTTCCAAATTAATTGCGAGTGAAGATCTAGTCTGAATATAAGAATTTCTATACTATCGCTGCTATATTGGTCTAATAATATGGCTTTTATCGGATCTTTATATATAATTGTAACCCAACTACCAATTTTATGTGACCTGTCTAATTTCAAAATATGGTAACCATCCGGTACAGCAGTTGCAATATCCCGAGCAGAGGACGGTTTTATCCAAGTTTCCATTAGAAACCCACTGTCTGGGAGGGATAAAGAGAGTAGATCCCATATATTGGTGGAATGTTTGGGGAGGGAACGAACATTACCCAAAAAACAATCCCAGTTGGCTATAGATGTACTATTAGTATCAACAATATAAGAGAAATCATTAGCCAATAATGGTGGCAAGCTCTGATAACCACAGAAACGGAAAGATAATAGGCCTTCAATGGAGAAAGGAAACTGATGAATGCAGAAGTATGTCCCTGTACCTGCGGTGGGAGAGGAAATACAACCTCTGATGGTTAATTACTCCTGCCTAGAGTAGGTAGTAATCACCCTAGGATATACTGTTTGATCTGTAAAGGAACCGGCAGGGGTCCTGGGTCCTGGCGACAGACTGGCGCAGACGGGCTTGCCTTTGGCACGCCTTTGGCGCGCCACCGGCGTATCCGCTGCGCATCGCCCCCAGCATCCTTTTTTAAAGGGAGGAGGTTAGAGCGCTAGAATGCTCACCTCTTCCTACCGGAAGTGTGGTGAATTCAGCTGGAGAAAGAGAGCAAGAGAGAAGACTCCCTCCACAACAATCAAGCAATGCTCGTGGTGGACTGGAGAGTTTGAAGCACTAGAGCAGAAAGAAGTACGTATAAATTTTAAAAACAGTCCCACTAGCCAGCCGTTTCGACTAACAATGCCCAAAAGCGCAAAACAGAACAAATTAAAACATTGCACTACATACGAGTTTCATCACGTCATGTACTATATACTATGTTATCTAAGTGTTCCACGGTATCCATTTATTGAAAGTTGTGAGATTGATTCATCAGTATATGCCGGCATTGGCATATTTACTTATCCTATTGAAATCAAGCTCAATTTTATTAGAGTAGCAAAAGTGGATATGTACATTTTATTATTGAATCTCCATGGCCTCAACTTTGTGAAGGGCATCTGTAAGAAAGTTGGTACTGGTTGAGGGATGTGAAACCATCTCAAGCAGCAACCACAATTCTTCCCAGGGCGAGGCACAAGACAAACCTTAACTTAACCTGTGCTCAAACCTCTAGGAGCTTGGCACAAAGCAGTCAGGCTTATCTTGGAGGCTACGTGTAATGAATTTGTGCAACACTTCAAACAGTAACACAGTGAAAAGACAACACAAAAGGATCCCACAACAGATTAAGAAAATAGAGATTTTTTTAATAAATAAAACAAGACCAAAAGGACATATATCCAATCAGTAGAACTGGAGATTTGCATTTTTGAAGATTTCAGTAAAAATAAGGGCAAAAGCACAAAGCGTCTACTCTGGATAAATGCAAAAACAAGGTGTTAAATGAAACGCTTAAATTAATCTCAGTCACTGGCAATTGCTTGGGCCGTATTCCAATCAATCATGTTTTGCCCACCATTGCACCTTAGTTTTCACCCAGTCATATCCTAATCAGTCTTCTTGACCGTGCTCCAATTGGAACAGTCCAGCCCAAACTGCCGTGCCAGGTCCTCCCTGAACCGGAACACAAGCAACCCAGGACTGGGTTCACTCTAGTTAGGGGTCATCCGCCAAGTGTTGCTTGGTTCCGGTGAAACAGAGATTCCAGAACCCGCTTCTGGGCATATTTAGGGTGTCACATACAAAAACAACAAGATGATGGATCAAATGCTTGAATTAATCTCAGCCGCTGGTAATTGCTTGTGCTGCATCCCAATGCCACCTCAGTTTGGACCCAGCCATGTGCAAATCAGATTTGAGCCTGTTCCTCATTGGAACAGTAGGGCTGAACTGCCTGACCAGGTCCTCCCTGAACTGATGTACAAGCAACTGGGGATATCTGGTTAAGCCAGACTGGGACAAAGTCACAAGTTCACAAGTTCAGGCCAACCAAAATGAAGCATGGGCCAGTTAAGCCCACAGCACAAGAGTACATCATACCCTGGATTGCAGAGCCACAGCTGAAGCGGAAAATGCCCACTTTAAAAAAGTGGCAAGTTCAGAATTGTAATTTAAAATCCAACTTTGCCATGAAAGAGGATCTTTCATTACAATTCCAAAGACACCAGACATGAACTGGTAGCCTGCTCCCATTTGGAAATTACAGCCTATTAAATGCACCAAGGTAACTCCAATGTTATCCTCTGGGAGAGGTAGGACTTGCAGTAGTGAAAGCAAATGTAAAAGTTGTTCACTACCAGGACTTGTAAAGCATGACAGTATGTCTTGCTTTTTAAATACATTACACGCTGCCCTCTGGGGTGTCTAGGTCCTACCCTATGGGTGACATATGTATTTAAAAGGAAGGTTTTGGCCTGGCCAGGTTGAAATGGCAGTTAAAAACTGCTTACAGGTTGCAATGACAGGCCTGAGACATGTTTAAAAGGGTACTTAAGTGGGGGGCACAATCTGTCAGGATCCTCCAAAAGCGCCTACCCTACCAATGAACTACATCTCCCAGAATCCTTAGAAGGGGCGTGGTTCTATATAGGTAGGGAGGACCATCCCCATTTTGTTCGTGATTTTGTAACCACAGTACTTTGGAGCCACCTCTGTGAGATACGGTGCTGGATTATTCGGGGAGTAAAAGTGAGAGTTTATAGAGAGTTTGTTGTTTCCCTTGCGTTATCGTTTGCCTGCGCAAGAGGAGAAAGCTTGGGATTTTGTTTACTCGAATTTTGATCGAGTAGCGCGTGGGACGCGCATCTGGAGTATTCCTATTTGGTTTCCTTGGAGTTTCAGAGGGTTGCCAGCAACGGAGACGAGAAAGGAGAACATTTCGCTTAGAGCGGACAACGGACAGAGACGCCAAAAAAAAGCGGCTTCGTAACTGTGAGTTAACGAGCGGCGTGTGTGAAAACAACGCGCAGCTCGAACAATTGAGCAGACTTTCCTAAAGGGACATTGGTGCACGGCGAATCGTGTTTTTGATTAAAAGTGAGAGCGGGGTGTAGTGGGAGTTCTCCTGCTCGCTGCCGTTACGAAGAGTAACACTAGTGTTTATTTGTGCAAGTGCCAAAGCGGAGGGCAGTGGGATAAGCCTACACCTTGCCGTGTTTGGAGCTGGTTATCCAAGGAGAGTGATATTATAATTAAGATCGGAAGTCAGTAGTAAGAAGCTGCAACTTACCGCTTTTACTTAAGGATTATAGTTTGAGGCATTCCTGAAGTAAGGAAGCAGCCTTAAAGAGACAGACTTTGGTTTTTGATTCACAATTTTGGAACTTGACACATGTTTTTCTTTTGAGCACTGAAACACACAAGGCGGGGTAGGTGTATATATTACTAGAGGGCTTTAACCACATGATCTTATGAGTAACTGTGAGTAACGGATGTTATTTGTTTCATAGGGACAATCATTGCTGTTCTTCATATCAGAAAACACAGGGGAAGGTGGAGCGCATAGCTTCAGGAAAGGTGACACTCTTTTTACCAGTCGTGAGAAGACATACAAGAGTAGGGATTTTCAGTGAGCATTTATAACCGGTGTGCCTGTTGTTTTTTGTCTTTCAGCCATCCCTTCCCTGCAGTCCCCTTCCGTCCCCTCCTTGTTTTGTTTTCTTCTTTATTCCCTCGCTCTATCACTCGAACCCGCTGTGTTATATGTACTGGCGTGTTGGTGAGATAGGGAGGTGGAGTCATATGTGCTACAACCGGATCCTGCAGCGTGAGGTCTGACAGAATCACGAACCCACGAATTGCATTCTGCCTGGTCCGGTTGGGGTACATATGGCCACCTTGGATGACGTGTTGAGGGCTCTGGTTGTGGTCCAACAAGAATTGGCTGCGTCCAAGGCGGAGGCTGTGCTTCTTAAGGATAGGGTAGAACAGCTATCCAAGAACCCTTTTTCTACCGGCCCTTCACAGATTCAGGTTACAGTTCCTCCCCCTATTCCCTTAGCCACTCCTGAACGGTATGGGGGGGATCCACGCAAAACGCAAGCCTTTATGACTCAAATCTTACTTCATTTCTCCTGTAAACCCGCCTCCTTTCCTACTAATCATTCTAGGGTGGCATTTGCTATCTCCTATCTGGTGGGAGACGCCGCCAATTGGGCAGTACCTTTGGTGAAAAGAGATGATGCAATGTTGTCTAACTGGACTGCGTTCAGGGACGAGTTTGAGAAAGTCTTTGACCGGAGGGCCACCAACTTCAGCGCAGATAAGGAGCTATTATCTCTGCGTCAGGGTAGGAGTGACTTGATAACTTACCTAACTACGTTTAATAGGTTGATAGCTGAAACAGATTGGCCAGAGAGTAAGAGGATGTCTTTATTTTATCAGGGATTGAGGGAGGAATTGAAGAACGCTGTGGCCTACATAGATCCTCAACCCACCACTTGTGTAGATATGGTGAACTTGGTCCTGAGATTGGATGGTAGGCTGACTGAGCTGAGTGGGGATAGAAGAAAATGGGACAGGGGTTACAATAGTATAGTGAGTTCCCCTCCTAGAGCTCTAGAGGCATCGGCAGACGGGACAGAACCTATGGAAATAGGAGCTATTAGATCCCCTCTGTCCAATGAAGAGAAAGAAAGCAGAAGAGTACACGGTCTTTGTATGTACTGTGGCAAAAAAGGGCATTACGTGCGTGAATGCCCTTCTAAGCCCCAAAACCCCTCTGGTTGGAACAAGAATAAAAGAATAGCTATTTCCACTATGGGAAGGGAGACAGACAACTTGTTAGCACCTTCATCCCGAGATAATGTGATGCCTGATTGGAGACTCACTTCCCTATCTTCACCTGGTATAGGTGTGAATGAGTCTCACCTGGTTCTTAACATGTCCTTAGAGTATGAGCAAAAGAGTCATCAAGTTAGGGTTATGCTGGACACAGGAGCCACAGGTAATTTTATTGATAATGGGTTAGTGTCTCGCTTCGCGATACCTAGAGTACCTAGAGATATACCAGAGGAGGTTTTGGCAGTAGATGGACAGCCTATAAAATCAGGTTTAATAGTTGAGAAGACAGCTGAGGTAATGTTGTCAATAGATGTGTCAGAAGGGAGACATGAGGAAAAGATCACTTTGAATATCATAGAAGCTCCCCAATACGAGATCATATTGGGGATGCCGTGGTTTACGTACCACAACCCTTCCATAGACTGGAGAACTAGAACAGTACATTTTTTGTCTGGGTATTGTCAGGAACATCTGGTGTCCGATGCATCCTCACCTTTAGCGGTAGTGGCATGTCAGTTCAGGGTGGCCACATTGGCACAGAAAGAGGTGGTCGCCGTCCGCCCTGGGTTGAGTAGTCAGAAGACAGAAACATTAACCCGACAGATACTGCCAATCACGGAGGGAGGGGATGATAAACAGTCTCTCATTCCTACAGGGAAGGTTAATTGCATAAGGTGGGTAGAGAGGTCTAGTACAAATGCGTGGCATGGCCCCCCTGGAAGGTTCCCCTTCCTAGCTAAATCCGGAATTGACGCCAACTCCTTGCCGGTTGGTAGTCCTTTTGATCTCCAGTTTCAGCCATCAGTTGAGGAAAAGGAATTAATACAGCAGATGGCTCACAACGGGGTGCAGGGGTGTTTGAACAAGGTCAAGGAGGAGTACATGCAAGGGGTGTGCTGTTCCGAGGTGCCTGCTCCCGGGAAGGTGCTGTCTTTTCGTCAGAGGTTTCCTGCTACGCCTGGCCCTAGAAGGCGCTAGGGACGGGGACATACTGTCAGGATCCTCCAAAAGCGCCTACCCTACCAATGAACTACATCTCCCAGAATCCTTAGAAGGGGCGTGGTTCTATATAGGTAGGGAGGACCATCCCCATTTTGTTCGTGATTTTGTAACCACAGTACTTTGGAGCCACCTCTGTGAGATACGGTGCTGGATTATTCGGGGAGTAAAAGTGAGAGTTTATAGAGAGTTTGTTGTTTCCCTTGCGTTATCGTTTGCCTGCGCAAGAGGAGAAAGCTTGGGATTTTGTTTACTCGAATTTTGATCGAGTAGCGCGTGGGACGCGCATCTGGAGTATTCCTATTTGGTTTCCTTGGAGTTTCAGAGGGTTGCCAGCAACGGAGACGAGAAAGGAGAACATTTCGCTTAGAGCGGACAACGGACAGAGACGCCAAAAAAAAGCGGCTTCGTAACTGTGAGTTAACGAGCGGCGTGTGTGAAAACAACGCGCAGCTCGAACAATTGAGCAGACTTTCCTAAAGGGACATTGGTGCACGGCGAATCGTGTTTTTGATTAAAAGTGAGAGCGGGGTGTAGTGGGAGTTCTCCTGCTCGCTGCCGTTACGAAGAGTAACACTAGTGTTTATTTGTGCAAGTGCCAAAGCGGAGGGCAGTGGGATAAGCCTACACCTTGCCGTGTTTGGAGCTGGTTATCCAAGGAGAGTGATATTATAATTAAGATCGGAAGTCAGTAGTAAGAAGCTGCAACTTACCGCTTTTACTTAAGGATTATAGTTTGAGGCATTCCTGAAGTAAGGAAGCAGCCTTAAAGAGACAGACTTTGGTTTTTGATTCACAATTTTGGAACTTGACACATGTTTTTCTTTTGAGCACTGAAACACACAAGGCGGGGTAGGTGTATATATTACTAGAGGGCTTTAACCACATGATCTTATGAGTAACTGTGAGTAACGGATGTTATTTGTTTCATAGGGACAATCATTGCTGTTCTTCATATCAGAAAACACAGGGGAAGGTGGAGCGCATAGCTTCAGGAAAGGTGACACTCTTTTTACCAGTCGTGAGAAGACATACAAGAGTAGGGATTTTCAGTGAGCATTTATAACCGGTGTGCCTGTTGTTTTTTGTCTTTCAGCCATCCCTTCCCTGCAGTCCCCTTCCGTCCCCTCCTTGTTTTGTTTTCTTCTTTATTCCCTCGCTCTATCACTCGAACCCGCTGTGTTATATGTACTGGCGTGTTGGTGAGATAGGGAGGTGGAGTCATATGTGCTACAACCGGATCCTGCAGCGTGAGGTCTGACACAATCAGTGCTGCAGTCCCATATGTAGCATTTCCTTTACAGACCCTGGGTACATGTAGTACCTCTTGACTAGGGACTTACATGTAAATTAAATATCCCAATTGGGAACATGCCAATGTTATCTTGTTTTAAGGAGGGAGCACATGCACTTTAGCTCTGGTCAACATAGGTAAAGTATGCACAGTCCTAAGGCGAGCAAAAAATGACATCAGCAAAAAAATTGAGAAGGAAGGCAAAAGGTTTGGAGGAAGATCACCCTAAGGCTGACAGGTCTACCAGCATTTGAAGCAGTTGCAGCTTACTCAAGATGGACATTTAGGGCAATATTCACTAAGATTTTACGTCTGGGCTGTGCCACTTTTGTGTCACAGCCCCACAGGGAAAATCATTTTTTGGTGGCTTTCTGTGGTTTAGTAAATACTAAAAATATTTTGATGTTGGTCAGAGGATTTCCGACTGACATCTTTGGTTTCACTTTCGACCAATATATTACAATGCTGGTGGTTGAAAGTGAAACCGGCTAGTAATTCCAGCTGGATTCTGACAGGGTCAAGGAGCCCATTGGCCAGTCGGAGGCCTCACCGTAATCCCTAAGGACGGCGTTTCTGCTGTTGGGATTACGATGACGGTTTCCAACTGGCTTTCAAAGTTGGGCTTTCTGACATGGAAAGCCTGTTGGAAAGCAACTTTGTGGGCTCCTAGCAGGACTCCCATTCCTCCATGGCCTCTGGTTGTGAGCTGAGGGGCACGTATGGTGCCTCCTTCTATAACCCTGCACAGTGTTGCAAGCACCTTCAGGGATTAACAAAAACTCCCATTTCTCTATCGGAGCTTGTGCTGCGGGCGGTTTTCGGCTGCAGCACAAGCTGCTATAGTAAAATGGGAGTATGCGACAGTGCCATGTGCAGTCGTATTGTAATGGCGGTGCCGGGACTACTGACCAGAGGTCAGTAGGTTGGTCGGTCCTTAGACCACGGCGATGTCGGGCGGACTCGTAATCAGGCCCTAAGTAATGCCTTGCATTACCTTGCATTGAGAATGCATTCCATGGGTGGAGCATGGGTGTTTCCATGCATCCACCCATGGATTTTGGCGCATACACAGATTTATGAAAGCTAGCTGGGATTGCTCCAAAAAGCTATGCCTCCCTTAAGCAGGTGTAATGAGGAGAAATATATTTATTTCCTCTTGTTGCTTCCTCTTTCTATGTGAAAGCGGAATATGCCTCTAAGGATTGTTTTGTGCACCATGTTGTTCTTTCCTTCACAAAAACTATCCAACCTGTAATGCAGAATCCCTTGCACCATGCTGCAAGGGAGTCTGCCCTGGCGCTATACTGCACACTGTGCACCAGAGCTGGGGGACAGTGGAAATATGATATAACTTAGTAGATATGGCACATTTCTGCTGTGTCCCTTTCACACAAATCATCTCATTAGCTTTGCTTTCTTCCCCGTGTTGCGTGACATGTAGGTAAATAGGCCCCTTAGTACCAATGCGGGCTATTGAAGCTTTGTGACAGAGTTGTTAAGCAGTTGCTTCTGACTGGAGAGGAGACATCTATGAAAATTGTGAAGGGCTGTAGTCTTGTTAAAGACTTCACACTCCCTTCTGACTTGAAAAGGAATTCTAGTAATTAATTGAGATATTGCAGCTCTATGAAAGGGCACATCAATTGGCTTTGCTTGTGCTTGTTCACAATGATGCCTTATGCAATGGGGACTGAAAGTGCTCTTTGTCCGCTGCTTTTCCTATACATCACTTAGAAATTGCTGTCCGTATCTGGGGAGGAATACATACTTTTTGTACATTTTCTGGTCTTGCTTTCCATATGATGATTTACAACTGAATCTAATTTTGATAGTTTTGGTCTCACTAGCTTACTGTGGCCAGACTCTTGGCTTAAGTTGAAAAGGAACTAAGGCTGTTATGTGACTCCATCTGAGATTATGTCATGAGTCTCGTGACATATGGATTGATCAGACCTAGAAAGCTCTACATCATAGCCTCTTGAACTTATACAGGGATTTTAAATCTGTGTCTTGGGTGAAAATATGTTCTGCAAAGTATATCGAAGCTTGTATTTAAATGTCTCTTTCATCACAATCACATTTTATGCCTTACAGTCAATCAATGTTACATTATTTGCATAGTGGCATGCATCTTCAGTCAGGAGTCTCCTATGCTAAGTAAGGGTTGTACCTCTAACAGATATATCCAAGCCATTTGAGACAGAGTATTAATAGAAATGGTGTGCAGACTTTGTAATATAATTGAGGATTAAAGTTTAGAAATCTCGAGATGTCGTGAACAAAGATAATACAATGGTCCAGTTGTGGATTACATTTAAACTCACATAGACACGCGATCGTGAAGATGATAGTTTTTCCAAGTAATTTGTAATGCTGACCCAGGTTCAAAGTCCTTTCTGCTCCTGAGCCAGGATTACAACATGAATTATAATGATGATAACTTTGGAAGTCTTTCTATGTTTCTGCGTGAGCTATCTGGTGTGGCAGGTGGATTTCTTTAGAAATGAATTGTAAAATCCTTAAAAGTATGGAATGCTAAACTTTCCCTGGTTCATCAAAACATTTATGTGCTGTAGCCCTGTTCCAAGAAAGATTTTTGCATCTTAAGAGTCACTTCGGAAACTACATGTTAGAAAGTATGTTATTAGTTGTAAAGGTTGTCAAGTAATAAGTCTGCAATGTTCCCTTTCCCCTGTGAACCAGATACTCCATGGTATCACTTGTCTCTCTCAGGGTAGTGAAGCAGAGTAGCCCACGGTCCACTCAGGGATGTGGTGTGGGTTAGTTCCTCCAGGTCACTGGTTTGCAATGACACCACTCAATTAATCATGTCCAGTCACTGCTGTTTCTTATAACTAGATACTATGCATTCATTTACAAATGTGTAGTTGGGTATACCTGTGACGGCACATTCATAACATGTTACACCCCAACTGTACCCTATAATGTACTCGACATCTATAACCACAATATCCAACTCTACTAAATATAGAGGGTGTCTTTAACAAAAAGGCAGGCCTACATACTTTGTCAGCGTGACACCACATAAATAAAAGTAGATATATTAAATAATAATAAACGAATATGACACCATTGAGATTAATAGGGATGGCAGCATCTTGCAACAACGTTCATTAAGGCTTGTCATGGCTCATTGCTTAGGTAGGAGATATCAATAAATCAATGCAAATTATGTCAATAACCATCATTAAAACATGTAACAATTCACGGTTAAACTATTATCTGTCAATAAAGCCTTTTCATGCCGAGGATTAAAGCACATACCACTCGTTGTTAATATTGTCATAATCAATAACGTATATTCAAAAACATTTAATGGATTTGGGACGTTTCTTTTACTTTAAATGCGCTGCACTACAGTGCTGTAGTGTTATGACTAAACCTCTACAGAAAACGCACGAGCTCTTTGATTTCTTTCAAATCATGAAAGACCTCTTGCAGAGGCATAAACGCAAACCCTGGGAGACTTGGGACAACTTTGAGGTGCAGCGGCGTAACGGAAACCCTCGCAGTGCGGGGGGGGACGGGACTCTTCTATATATGAAGGGGGGGCCCTCAGCTTGTTCCTCCACGGTGTGCTTCAGACACGGTACAATGTCTCCTGTAAAGCAGATGATATTTTCAGCCTGCTTTGAGCTGCTCTGTGCTGCGGGCTGACTCAGAAGTGAAGAGAAAAAACATAACTTTTGGGGCCAATCGGGGGAGAGGGGGGGTGGGGGGGAGGAAAACAGCATCGACTAGAGACTCAAAATTTGGTGTGATAAAGGCCGCTTTATTGGAAGCAGGTGCATCCTAACAATGACAAACCCTTGGCCTGCGCCGTACAAAACTATACCTCACTAAATATGCAATTTCCTGACAAGCCCCCCACCCCCTCCCCTAACTGGTTCCCCCACTCCAATTACAGTAAACAATTAACAGAAACGTCAATTTGCCCCTCCACCTGGCTAAATCCTTTATTATGTTTGACCTACCCCCCGATAATCCAACAACAGATCTCCTACACTTCCCCCATATATTAGGAAGAACCGCCCCAAATGCAGAACATCACCCCACACCTACTCCAGCGACACAACCAAACCCACAACCATCGAGCAAAGAACCAGATGCACCGGCCCCCAAGAAAACTCCTTCCAAACTACTGCCCACCAGAAAACCCCTCCTACACCCTCAAGGAAAGCAATCACCCCTCTCTCCTTCCCTCCAGACCCCACACTTGAAATTCCCCCCCCAACAACTGATCTAAAAAATTCAGGGAGGGAGGGAAATTAAATTCCTCTGCCAAGCCCCCCACCCGGCTGCTGTGTCACCAATCACCAAATGGTTACCTCCAACAGAAAATGTCCGGTCTTAAAGGAGCCAGCCCAAACACAGCCCAAAACTAGCCCAAACACAGCCCAAGGCTACTAACTAGCCCAAAACCAGCCCACTTACGGTGCTGGTTAACAGCTTTCGACCCCCCCCTAGGACTCCTACACTTCCGGGTGTCTACGCACCCCCACCCTGCTCCAGAGCCTCCCTCAAATGTAGCCTAACTCTATCCCGTACTACAGGTGAAAACCCCATCCTCCCTGAAAATCCCACTGCCCTGCACCTAAGCTCCAGGTGCTCCATCCTTTCAACGTCCGTCTCCTCAAAAACCTAATTTCCTTGTAAAGTTCCTCTGGGTCCTATCAATGGCCGCTGGCCTCTCAGCCCCCCCTCCCCCTCAACCCACCTGGGACCGAAACTCTGACTAACGACCTGACACCCTGCCTACCCGCTCCGCATCCCTAACAGGACCTGCTTCACTTGTTTAAACCACGCTAACCCTTTGCACTGTACCAAGCCTCCGCCAAGCACACTCTCCCCTTGACCACTGCGCACCAAGCCTGCAAATGCATGCTAGCTCATGCCCCTGTTCCCAGCCGCTGCAATGAACAACCTGTCGTCCACTTCCAACCACTGAGTCCGGTGTTTGACCCAGTCCCCTTTTTTGCCTGCTTTACCAATGAGTTCACCAACATAATTCTCCAGTGCCACTGCAGTTGGCCCCGCCCCTGCACCTGAAAAGACACACATGCGAGAGGCGAGAAATGTCCTTTATGTCGTACGTTCACGTTCCCATCCCCTCAGCCTAACAGTCCGACCTCCAGGGCCCGAGGCCGTCCCCAACACTGCCGCGCAGCCTCCGTCACCGCCCCCCACTCAGCTGGGATGCCTCCGTAACGCCTTCGGGACCTCACCCAAACACCATAGGGCGTGCCGCAGGCCCCCACCTCGTGCCGCATGCAAACTGCCACCTCCTGCTCAACAAAACCCCCCACCCCACAGCCCACCGCTGCATCCCCCATTCCCCCGCCGACAGTGAATCGTCACCCCGAAAGTCCCCATCCATCAAATTCAACCTGAACCGCGACACCCGCTCCTGCGGAAACCACCTATCGCCCTGCTCCCCCCGCCGCAATTCCACCCTTGCCCGCTCAGGTGCCACCATATAAATGCCTCACGAACTCCTGTCCCACGCAAGTCCACTTCACTCCCCACCGAAAAACGTACTCAAGGATGCTGCCGCGTCCCAACGGACCGAGTCAGACCCAAAACCACACGTCGCCGCCCCCCTTTGACTCCCGGCAGGCGTGCTTCCATGGCCCCAGAGTCGAGCTCTCTACCAAGTAATGACAGCACCGAACTGGGACCGTGCGTCTTCTCTGGCGCCCGGGGCACCCCCAGGTAAGCCACAAGGCCCGTAAAACCGTCCAGCTCCGTTGGCCGTCCGTTGAAACCCGACCGTCCCACCAGCAAGACGTCAACCAGATAGTGCGTCATCGACCAGAGCCTGTCCGCCAGGAAGAAACCCACTGCAACGTCACCTACTGGCGCACCCAGCGCACACAAATCTGAACATCCTCTGGGCACTGCTGTCGCCCTCCATGCCAACCTCGCCGCCCCATCATCCTCTGGCAGGCGTGTTTCCATGGCCCGGAGTCGAGCTCCATACCACACAAGGACAGCACCGTACTGGGACCGTACATCTTCTCTGGCGCCAGGGGCGCCCCCAGGCAAACCACGAGGCCCATAACTGCCCAGCAAACGCTGGCATTCCGCTGAACCCGGCCGTCCCGCCAGCAAGAAGTCCTCCAGATCGTGTGTCTGTCTCAGAGCCTGTCCGCCAGGAAAAAGCCCACTGCAACCAAGAACTGAAACACCCAACGCGCCCGTGATATAGAACCCCCATGCTATGGTCCCCCACAAGTGCCCCCACGTTCACAACCGGGCCCCCAGGCCACCAACAAACTTCGCCCTTTGCCCAAAACCTTCCCCACCGCCGCCGGCTCCTCCGTGCCATGTGCTTGAAAGTATACGACACCCCTGGGCGCTCCGCTCAAAGTCACCGACCGACTCACCCCCCCCGACGCTGGGACAACCGAGACTGACCGGGCTCCATCCCGAGCCCCACCCCGATAGGGGAAACACTCAAACCTGACCGCGCGCTCCACACCACGAAAAAAGGGGGGGGGGACACACTCCATTCCCGCCCCGCTCTCCTCTTTACATACCTGCCCCGCGCTGGCCCTGTGGTCGCATTGACTCTCAACTCCACCACCCTCACCGGCGCCCCGCCGACAACAAGCCTATGCCCAGAACCTTGACCCCCTTTTTTCCCCCTCCCTGCACCCCCCCTGGCATCCCCTCCATACTGCGCCATTCCCCGGCGCCCCCCCCCAGGGTCCCCGGTATCCGCACCAACCGACAACCAAGGATTACTCAAACCACTCCCCTCACTGCCACCATCCTTACCTGGAGTCAAGGCCGGCGTCGCCACTTGATCCCGCCGCCTAACCATCGGAGGCGCGGGAGGGGGGGGGGCCGTCACCTCAGCGCTCCTTGCCGTGGGCATACCTGAAACACACCACCAACACCATTACTTTGCTCCCCCCCTCTCTCATCTCCCCTTCCTCCACCGAATCCTCCACATAGCGCAATTGCCCCCCAGGGCCTCACCCCATTTCCGCATCTCCCCTCCTCCTCAGTATCCTCCACAAATTCCAACGGCCCATGGCCTCCTGCCCAGCACTGGGCCCCTTCCTCCACCTTTTTGTCCCACACACTGCTGGCCCCTCCTCACATTTTGTTTGCTTTAGATACTTGCACAAAGGCCACCATTGCCTACGTACGCTTGCACTTGTGCCGGAGTGTCGGCCATTTATTGCAGTATTAAACCTCCACTGGTACTTTGTACGTTTGTGTAACCTGCACACATATCACTTTTGCCTCCTGTAACACACTGGTTGCTACCTCATGTATTTTGGTTGCGCACTACTGCCACCTGTGACCCATGTAACCCAACGTTTGCTTCTGCAAGTTGTTCCTATGTAATCGTTTTCCCTTGTATCATTACTGGTCCTATTGTGAAGCGCTCTGACCCTACGGGTAATGGCTGCCCTATAACCAATTGCATAAATTAGATAAACTCGTCCCCAATCCCCCCCTTCGTGGCTCTGCCCCACTCCGCCGTGCCACCTGCTGACACAACCACCAGGTCCCCCAATCCACGTCCTCCCACCTCCCCCTCACTGTCTCCCCCTAGAGCAGTCGTGGATGTACCAGCTAAATCTATAAAAATGACACACCCATCATTGTCGACAGCTCAAAACCCTGGGGTCCTAAACTTCACACAACCCAAACACAGCCCAAAACTAGCCCAACCCCAGCCCAAGGCTACTAACTAGCCCAAAACCAGCCCACTTACGGTGCTGGCTCTATCCCCTCCCCCCCTCCCCCGGCCCCAAAACCCCCCCGGGGGTGGCAGGCCTCCCGCTGGTCGGCCGCCCCCCCAAAGCCCTTTTGTTTCTCTTTCACTCTGAGTGAGCCTGCTAGGCCCCCAGATCCCCCCTCCCAATCCTCCTCACAGAAAGCGTCTTCCACTGCTCGTCTGAGAGGGGAAGACAGGGGTGTAACACAGGCCCCCGCAGCCCCAGGGTGCGGGGGGCCCTCATGCTCCAGGGGCCATGGGGGCCCCCTCACTCCAGCGGAAAATGGTGCGCACGGCCGCACGCCCAGCCTCCTCACCTTGGAATTTATTTATTTATGCATTTTTATATAGCGCGGACTTTACCCGAAGGTGTTAGAGCGCTTCACAAAAGGAACAGAAATGAAACATAATAAGAAACATTACAAAAGAACAGACTACAAAAGCATACGTTACGTTACATAAGGTAAAGTGACAATTGTGAGCAAACAAAATACATGAGGTAGTAAAAATTGTGAGCAACCAAAAATACATGAGGTAGTAAAGGTAATAGTGACAATTGTGAGCAAACAAAATACATGAGGTAGTAAAAATTGTGAGCAACCAAAAATACATGAGGTAGTAAAAAGTGCACAAGAGGAAAAAGTGACAAGTGTGCAGTTACAAGAGAAAACAAAGTATAATTTGAGGTATAATACTGCAATAAGTATATAATAACTCAGGCACAGGAACAAGCGTTACGTAGGCAAAGGTGGCACTTGTGCAAGTCTCAAAGGTAAAAACATGTGAGAGGTAGCAAACCGTGTGTTACAAGGGCAAAGTGGTGTGTGCATGTTACAAAAGGGCACCAAACACAAGTACATGGAAAATACTGCAAAAAGGCAGACACTCCAACCCCAGGAATACACTGGGAAGGCACTTCCATGGTCATGGAAAGTAGAATTTATCAGTAGAGGAAGGTCTTCCTCCAAATAACAAGAGGACGTGAATTACTTTTGGAGGTGCCTCTGGAGGAGGAGAACTTTGAGGTCCCTTTTGAAGGCCTGGGAGGAGGCGGTGGTCCGGAGCTGAGGCGGAAGGGAGTTCCAGATTCTCACTGCGTTGGCTGAAAAGGATTGGGCCATTGTTCTATCCTTCTTGAAAGTGGGAGGTTCAAGCAGTAGATTCTCCGCATTGCGTGAAGGTCTAGAGCCTCCAGAGAGTTTCAGTTTATTCGCCAGGTAGTGAGGAGAGGAGGAGTGCAAGGCTTTGTGGGTGATACAAGCGGTCTTGTAGATAGCTCTAGCCTCGAAGGGAAGCCAGCGGAAGGGTGGATAACAACGGTGTTATGTGTTCGCTTCTTTTGGCCCCATAAATGGAGCGAGCTGCTGAATGGAAGACAGACTTAAGTGGGGACAGGTGAGATTTGGGGAGGCCAGTAAGAAGAGAATTGCAGTAGTCTAGCCTGGAGAGGACCAGCAACTGCACCAGGGTTATAAGGCCCTGCTCCGGGAAGAAGTGTCGAATTCCCCAAAGAAGGCGAAGTTGGTAACAAGCAGATTTTGCAATAGAATTGATGTGAGGAGTTAGATTGAGTTTTTTGTCTAGAATGACACCAAGGGATTTTGCTCTGTCACAACCCAAACTACCCACCCTGCTACCACAAATGCCAAGCCTGCTCAACACCACCTGCCCCTTCTTAGTGGGAAGCACTCTCTGTCCCGCCACATGCCTCAGCAACCCCGGTCCCATCGCCAGTTCTCACCAAAACTGGCCTACTGCAATACTCCCCACCCCCCAAGCCTTCCACTCCTCCCCCCCGCTATCTAGCGACCCAAACAACTCCTCCCCGGCTTTCAAAACTGATCCCCAAGGTCCCCTCCCTCAAGGCCCCCCCAAAATTTTAATCCTCTGTTGCAGAAAAAGTCCTTGACCCTCCAACTATGGAAGTGCCATTCCAGTTGGTACGCGTGTTTTGTGATAGGGTCCAATGAAACACCCGTTTTCCACCCCTTGCATTTGTTTGTGACCACTACCTTCATGGGGGCCATGCCCACGTAACCCTCACTCTTGTGCCCGACTGTCCTCCACTACCTCCCGTATTCTGTGTACACACGCCTGTCACTTATGCCTCATGCACCATAAACTTGCTTAAGCAATACCTTCACTGGAAATGCCCTTGCATCCGGTCCGTTCTTATTATAGCATGCATAAATATTTAAATAATAATCAGCATCTGATGAACAGTCTCTTGCCGTCCTCCACAGCCCCCGGCGGCCGTCCTGACCCTTTGGGGTGGGAGTGGCGGGGGACGCACAGCCCCGCTTCCACTCGCGCATTCCAAGAATGGTCCCTCGTGGGAGCCGACCGCCCGCACCAGGCAGAGCCGGCCCATCCCCTCGGACGGGTGGAGCCGCATGCTGCTCTCCCGAGCGCTTATCGCCACGTCCCTGTCCAGAAAAAGATGCGTGGTCCAGCATGCCGAGCACGAACCCCCTCCCCGCCCCCGAGAAAACTACCCACCCCCCAGCCGAAAGCCCCCCCTCCGCGCTCATCGCGCCTCCGAACCCCCCCTCCCCACACCTGCCCAACCCCCGTTCCCCGCAGGACACTCCACCCCCCCCACTCGAAAGGCTCTCCCCAAACAGGACCTCCTGCCCCCCCCTCGCCCCGCACCCCTCCCCCCCACCCCGCACTGCCCCCGTCGCACACTCGCCGCACAACAGCTCCCCACCCAGTCCCACTATCCCCCCCCTCTCCGCCCCACCCCTCGCGGACACAGAGACCCGCGAGGCCCCCCCCAGAGCTCACCCAATCTGTGCACCCCTGAAGGAATATTTAGCAGCTACCAACAATACTTCCCATGACCAGTGGCTGATGAGAGACTTCATCTATTTCAACTTTAGGGCTCAAACCTCGGATTAGTTCAAAACGACCTAGTGGAACTGGAATTCAACAAAAACCTATGACCAATGTTTACCAGTGAGATCGATCATCTGAACTAAGTTTCTATTTTTATTTACTTTACAGTTTTATATAGCGCAAACTTGACCCGACTGTCACTAGTTAAAATGTCAGTGTACCCTGCAACACAGAAGGCCTGAGCCTTCGGCTGTCCATCAATCCACAACCTAGGTACACGGATTTACATACTGCAAGTCTAAAACACACGAATTTGGAGCATTCAACATGGGTGGAGTCAAAAGAAAGTTAAGGTGCAATGTGTCTGATATAAACCTGTGCATTAAACGGACAGATAACACGGGTTGATCAGTTTTGTATCAGACTGTTTGGACAGGTTTAGAAAATTCTTCTGACCTATCATACTTGGAGTAGGTCACACTTTGCAATCAAAATAATCAAATAAATAAGCCTCCACCTCGCATCTTCCCGCCCGAAAACCACGCAGACAGACCCAAACCTTCCTTGCGCCCCCGCAAAGTTAAAACGCCGTACCAAGGAACCAACCATGACACGTCCTAGCGCCCCAATCACGCGTAATACACACCCCGAGGACACGCAGAAAGGAACACTGGGACGTGGCATAATTACATGCACCAACACACTCATCCTCATAGTAAAGCAGTACTGTTACGCCCGCGCATCGATTCTACACAATAAACAAAACTAACATGAAATGTCATTACCTAAATTAAATTCCTCGAAGGGAAGCCAGCGGAGGGTGGATAACAACGGTGTTATGTGTTCGCTTCTTTTGGCCCCATAAATGGAGCGAGCTGCTGAATGGAAAACAGACTTAAGTGGGGACAGGTGAAATTTGGGGAGGCCAGTAAGAAGAGAATTGCAGTAGTCTAGCCTGGAGAGGACCAGCGACTGCACCAGGGTTATAAGGCCCTGCTCCGGGAAGAAGCGTTGAATTCCCCAAAGAAGGCGAAGTTGGTAACGAGCAGATTTTGCAATAGAATTGATGTGAGGAGTTAGATTGAGTTTTTTGTCTAGAATGACACCAAGGGATTTTGCGCTGTCGACAATGATGGGTTTATTGTTCAGTAGATTCATCTGATCCATCCATGATTGAACCGGGGGAGGAGAGAGTGAGGAGGAGAAGAGGAGGAATTCAGTTTTGGAGGGATTCAGAATCAGTTGATGAGTTGACATCCAGTTTTGGATGGAGTCAAGAGTAGAGCTTAGGAAGGAGAGATCATGAGTGGAGGCAACCTTGAGGTAGAGTTGAGTGTCGTCTGCATAGAGATGATAGTGAATCCCGGATTTGTTTAGGAGGTTTCCCAGTGGTTCTAAGTAGAGATTGAACAATGTGGGTGCAAGTATAGAGCCTTGAGGAACACCCTGACCTATCGCCACAGGAGAAGAAAGGCTGTTCGCTATTTTGATCATTTGGGATCTGTCAGAGAGGAAGGATGCAAACCATTTAAGCACAGTGCCCTCCATGCCCCTTCTCTGTTGAAGGATATTGAGGAGGGTGTTGTGATTGACAGTGTCAAAGGCTGCAGAAAGGTCAAGGAGAATTAGAAGACAGGACCCCCCCGAATCGAGTATCCTCAGCGCGTCATCAACCACTTGCAGTAGGGCTGTTTCAGTGCTGCAGTTTTGGATGAAGCCGGACTGACAATTGTCAAGAAGATCATTGTCCTTGATATGACGAGAGAGTTGTTTTGCTACACATCTTTCTGTGATCTTCTCAAGAAAGGGAAGCTTAGTGATGGGGCGGAAGTTGTTGAGGTCCTTCGCATCAGCAGTGGGCTTTTTAAGCAGAGGGGTGACCTGCCCAGTTTTGAAGGAGACAGGAAGGGAGCCTTGCCAGAGGCAAGGGGGGTGGAATTGGTGGCGGAAGGCATGGAGAGGTGGGGGGACAGGAGGTAAGTTGGGGAGAGGTGGGGGGACAGGAGGTAAGTTGGGGTTGGGGTTCACAGGTAGAGTAGGTGAATTGGGCGTTAAGGGAGAGTTGTCATTGTTGGTGTTACAAGAGGGAGACGAGTTAAGGACAAATTTAGAGGGAGAAAGGTGCGGAACACAGCGGTAGGGAGGTAGGAGGGGGGAGGCCTGAGTAGCGTCATGGGAATGTAGGAGGTTTGGGAGGAAACGAGGTGCAGTGATCAGAGTGGTCCAATAGGAAAGGGAATGGGTATAGAAGTCAAAGGCAATGGCACTGGGGATAGGGTCAAGAGAATGGTTGGAGGGCTTTGTTTTGCGTATGCACTTGATAAGGGCATCTTCAGATATGGAGTCAAAGCTCTGCCAAATGGCTAAGGATTTGCTCTCCTCTGGAGGTGTAGGATGAGCGACCTGATTCACAAGTGATTTAACTTTTTCATCGAAGAAAATAGCGAAATCCGCTGCTCTCTTAGTAGAGTCCTCCACCTCGGAGGATGGGGGAGAGCAGCTCGGAATCTTGATGAGATCGAATAGTTTTTTGGGTCTATTTTTGGCGGAGTCAAGGAGGGTTTTGAAGTGCGCCGCTTTCTCAAGGAAGATATGCTTGTGGTACTTGGATCTTGATGTGCGAAGCATGGCTAAATTGTCTGTGGAGGGCACTTGCCTCCATTGCTTCTCCAGGAATCTTATGTGCTTCCTTTCCACATAAAGGGATTTGTTGAACCAAGGTGCTGAGGGAGTGGGCCTTATCCTTTTGTTTTTGAGTGGAGCGATGTTATTAATTTCAGCTGCAAGAACTGTGAGGCATTGGGAGGTGAGATCATCAACAGCTATGTTCGGGTCTAGCCTTGGCAGTGATAGCAAAGCTGATTCACAGAGGGGACCGACATCAATATTTTTGGCATCCCGGAACCAGGAGATGGCCCTCTTGGGTTGGCCAAGAGTTATAGAGTGTGAGAGTTGAAGAGAGAATGGGATGAGGTGGTGGTCAGACCAATCTACATGGATTGGGGTAGTGGTAGAAAGCATGCCTGCTTTAGAAATAACAAGGTCCATGATTGCGCCCTTCGAGTGGGTTGGTTCAATGCAGTGTTGGATAAGATCGTTTGTAGAGAGGAAGGTGGTCAGAGAGTTCGCAGAGGAGTCTTGCGGTACGCCCCAGTGGAGATTGAAGTCACCCACGAAGGTCTGATTGTCACTTTGTGTGTATTGGTCGCTGATGAAGTCAGTGAGATCTTCTATAAACGAAGGGCCACTCCGAGGCGGGCGGTAAATGATATGGAATCTGAGCGGTGAACGGTGTTTCAATTGAAGCTCAAGAGAAAGGCATTCAAAGATGAGGGAGGAACTGATTGGAGAAACCTTAAGTTGGAGGGCGTTTGTAAAGATTACTGCAACACCTCCCCCCGTGTTGTCAGTTCTGTCATTCCTAAATATGGATTAACCTGTGGGTAGTAGGAGATCAAACATAGAGTGAGAGGTATCTTTGAACCAGGTCTCTGTGAGGAAGAGCATGTCAAGTTTGTGAAGGGTGATGGTATCGGAGATTTCAAGTTTGTGTTTTACTGCAGATCTGCAGTTGTGAAGCATACAGCGCAGCTCTGTCAAGACTGTTTTGGTGACGGGGGCACTTGGGCTCTGAAGGGTGATTGGGATAATGTACCTATGTGGGGGTGCTCGGGAAGGTTTAGGTGGATGCTTTGTTCTGACAGATGTGATGGTCGGAATAGTGTAGATAGTGGGGTTGCTAGGGTATGTCTGTTGAGGAAGGGTGGCTTTCAAGGGCTTGTGTGAGTTAACGACGTTTGCAGACGAGAGGTTGAGCTTGGCTGTATTGGGGTGAAGGGGCGAGGTGCATCTCATGGGAAGTTGGGAGGGAGTAGATGTGCATGGATGGGTGGAGATCTTGGGGCATAAAAGTGAAATGGCAGCTGTAAGCTGGGAGATGGAGGTGATCAGAGAGCCTAGCATATTTTCCAGTGAGAATGAGGCAGAGCACAGAGGGTTGGGTGGCTCGATTGAGACAAGGGGGGGGTGGAATTGGTGGCGGAAGGCATGGAGAGGTAGGGGGACAGGAGGTAAGTTGGGGTGTGGGGTTCACAGGTAGAGTAGGTGAATTGGGCGTTAAGGGAGAGTTGTCATTGTTGGTGTTACAAGAGGGAGACGAGTTAAGGACAAATTTAGAGGGAGAAAGGTGCGGAACACAGCGGTAGGGAGGTAGGAGGGGGGAGGCCTGAGTGGCGTCATGGGAATGTAGGAGGTTTGGGAGGAAACGAGGTGCAGTGGTTGTGGAGGTCCTGTCAGTTAGGAGAGGTGGCAGTGAGGGAACGGTCATCTGGCAGAGTGAGGCGGGTTGAGAGAAAGGGAAGTTGAGGAAGGGAAGTGGTCCTGCTGGGCCCGAGGGAGGGAGATGGAAGGGGTTACTAAGAGGGGAAAGGGGGTAGTGCAGCAGTACTGGAGGAGTAGGAGGGAGGAGAGAGATGCAGTGGGAAAGTGGCGAAAACGGGATGAATGGCGAGGGGATGAAGGGGTGGCGAGGAGGGATGGAAAGAGGGATAAGGGGAGCATAGGGAAGGTTAATTTGGGGAGAGGGTTGGAGGAGAGGTGGACTAAGAAGGGGGTGATAGGGAGAAGTATGGGGGAGGAGAAGAGATTGGAGTATTGTGATAGTGCAGATGGGACGAGGAGCGTATTAGCTAGTGGTAAGGCTGAACTAATGTGGGAGGGGACATACTGTGAGGGGGGAGGAATAGGAGATGAGGTAAGTTGGGGTGGGGAGGGAAGAGGGCCGACCTGTGCTTCTCGAGAGTGCAGCCAATTGGAGTGGGGTGGGGTCGGCGGAGGAGAAAGGGAGTAATGGGTGGAGCTGGAAGGAGAGACAGGGGGAAGCCCGGTTGCAGAGGAGGGGAGTAAGGAGGGGAAGAGGTGGTTAAAGAGCGAGAGGCAGGTGTCTTTGCCTTGGATCATGACAGTACCGTTGTTATAGAGTGAGATAGTGAGGTAGCCATTGAAGCACTCAGAAGGGGAAATTTTTAGTTGTTTCTCATAAGGGATAGAGGAGGAGGAGGTGACGTTGAGGGAGTTGTAAAATATATTTAATTTATACCAGTGCTGCAAGTGCGTGGAGCACAGAATAAAAACAGTCACCCCATTCATTTTAAAACTGTACTTCCACAGTCAACAACTTTTCCAGTAATCTAGACTCTAGAGACAACTGTAAACAGGAGCAACTCGGTGAACAAAACCAGCCTGGAGAAACGCGTGACATCACTGCCTTGTGCCTTTGAGCGCTGCTAAAGGGGTCCCATCTGGAAGAATGTAAGAAACAAACTTTATTGCAATTTGTAAAAGCGGCTGCTGGTAGGTCTTATTTCAGAGTGACGTAATCTGCTGTTAATGGGGTTGAGGGGGCGCCGGGGGTAGCTCACTGACTGCCTGCCAGCCACAGAACTCGTTAGGATTACGACTTTTCTGCTGTGTCCTGAGCGGACGCGCTGGTTCCCTGAAAAAATTGCTTCTCTGTGATTGTGCTTTGAGCTGTGGCTTCAGATAAAGGGGCACAGGCGGTGTTCAGGCGTCTGGCGCAGAGTGGTGAACTGCAGAGAATGTCAACCATTTAAACAAATAAAAACAGACAGTGCAAACAATAGCTGACAGCTTACACAGTTCAATGTGTAAAGTGTGTATCATATCAATCAGATGCCTTCACAGAGAGACGCCTACTAACGAATCCAATCCATCCTAGACTTATTCTGAGTTTGCCTGTGCCCCTCTCAGACACACAGTATGTCTGCTTTGTTTTACTGTTGCGTTACTGCTCAGGTCCCTGGCGGCAGTTGAGTGAGACTGCGAGTCACAGCTGAGTATAATGACATGTTGAACCTCTTGGAAGCTGCTTTTCTCATTTCTGCAATTTTAGCTAGATTCTGATAAATGAAAGTCGTTTATATTTCTTACGTTTTGCAGCAGTTAACTTAGTTTATCGTTCCTCAAATGTGTGCAATTTCTGATATTATTGTTTCCCTCATCTTCATTGCTCAATTTTGCTCGCAATACAGTGTCACTCATAGTCATTGAAATGTCACTCATAATTACTCTAAAATTATTAAAATGTCACACATAGCAATCTGAAACCTTGGCAGCTATGAGAGAGCTGTTATTATTTGTTTAAATTATGTAGTTGAATGGGGTCAGTCCACTGCTCCATGTATGCAGCTGCTGGTTTCCCAACTGCTGCATTCTGCAATGGCTACTACTTCACGTCCTTATGTTGTGGCCTGGGACCCATGTGCAACAGAGAGGCCCTGGAATCTACACTCATTCTCTGCATGCTGACTTGCTTTATTGATTGCCGGTAGTAAGGAGGACCCGGGGGACCAGGCTGCTGGGGCATCTGTGTTTTAGTAGTTAAGCTAACTTGCTATGGATACTCTTGATAAATAACATTGATGTTTCAATCAATCTGAGTTACCTTTGCCCCTGTCCTGTGGTGTACTGGGTCTGAAAACGTTGTAGTCATGCAGCCTGACATTGCTCTGGTCAGTTTTCAGCTGCCTTCCGTTAGTACACTTTAGTTCAATGACTTCTTAGTTTCTCGTTGCTCAAATGGGTATAATTTCTGATATTATTTGTATGTCTAAATTGCTTATTACTCTTGTGGGAAAGTGTCACTCATAGTCGTTAAAATGTCACTCATAACTACACTAAAATTGTGAAAATGTCACAGTTAGCAATCTGAAACCTTGGCAGCTATGTCTGAGGCTCCTTATTAATTAATTAATTAATTAATTAAGGTGGAGTGGTGTGGCTCACTGGTTAGAGGCGGCAGACCCGGAAGCAGAGAACGGCCCGGGACCAGGGTTCAATTCCCAACGCGGCAGGGTCGTGGACCAGGGTCAGCGGACTCGATAATTCTCGCCTCGGTGCCTACTCTAACCAGGAATCACACTCGGCAACTCTGGGCATTAGCTTGCCTCATCTCTACAACAGCCCCCCACATTCGCCGGGGATGCCTGGTTTCACCTTGGAGATACCCAGTAGGGACCATCTCACAGGGATAGCCAGGACGGGTTCCCCAGCGGTCTACAGCGCCACGACGCCTCAGGGCAGCAGTGCGCTTTACAAGACCACATACATTACATTACATTACATTACATTACATTACATTACATTATGGTGCACTGTGTGTCCCCTCGTCTGCGCGTCTTCAGGGTGGGGCATAGGGTGGGGCTGGTGACCAATCCCATACAGTAATGCGCATTGCGCAGCAGCGTCATTAAAAGTGCGCATGAGCATGACAAGTGAGATGAGGCATCCCAGGACCCAGCCAGACTACTGAGAAAGACTGTCACCCTGCGGCACCGCCGGCCATAATTTAATTATTGCTAGCCTCTGCCTGGCTAATCTTGCCCTTGCCCTCTTCTGCTGCCTGCTCGCGCCTGCCACTGAAGCTGCAGGCCAGTCCTCAGGTGAGTATGTCCGAGCCGAGGCAGGAGTAGCCCGTGGTGGCGAGGAGTCTCAGTGGGTGATCCGATGGTGACTGACGCTGACTTTGAGCTAGGTTAGGTGTGACTACAAACAGTGGATGACTTGTGAGACCGCACTCTGTAAAATTTTTAACTCTGATCCCTATTCTGGCGAGTGAGTCTTGAACACGTGGAAGTGGAGTGTGTGGTGAGAGTAGGGCAACAAGCTGTAGAATTCGGGCGAGTATTAAGGTGCCGACCTTCGGAAATACTCTAGAAAGTTGGACCTAGGACAATTGGTTCTGACAGCCGAATGTGGCTAGTAAATCGTACCCCTTGGGATGGGAATAATAGAGGCAGTGAGTTTGACTGGAGGCAATACTGGAAGGGGGTTGGGGTTGTTAGACATCTGACTGGACATCCGACTGGAGAGAGGAAGGGGGATCCGGAATGGAGCTTTGGTGTGATACCTGATACATGGGTGGGTCAGATCTCATGCCTTGCTTTGGCGTGACACCCTCCTATAATGTAGATGAGCAGAATTATGACCTAGTAGTGACGCTTAATACCACTTTCAGATGGATGGTGACTCTAGTATTAGCATCTGGCAGTCAGCAGAGACAGAGAGGGCAGCTAGTTAGGAGGCGACTCCTGATGCTCACCACCAATTTACGGGGCAGTGTCATCAGGCCAGAAGTGCCTCGTAGCGTCACTCTCTAAGGAAGGTTTATCCTAACTGCTTGACTCTTATTGAAGCTCTCGGCAACCATTTACTATGTCAATGTCCCTGGCCCCTGGTGTTTCTTCATGCCATCTATTCTTTGAGGTTTCTCCCAACTTCTTTGCTGCTATGAAGTACAACACTTGTCGCATTTCCATAGATGTGATGGTTGACAAACCTCTTTCATGGATGGTGGCTCGGATACATGACTCGGGGTAGTCTTGGGGGAGTGGATAGATTGAGTGACTTCTTAGCTTTGTGAAGAGGATCAGATTGTGGGGCACTCTAATCATTAATTCTCCCTCTGTGAAGGGGGAGCGGCAAATTTGGCAACAGAGGGGACACGGAAACATACTTTGTGCTTGTCTTTTCCCCGATCTTTAACTAAAGTATGAGCATAATTGGACTAGTACCCTCTTTCCAAAATTAGAACATTTCTGGGGTAATGGCCAATACTGCGGACAGCAGGACGTCTGATCTATTTGACACTCCTCGCTGGCTCACTACAAGCTTCTAGATCTGCCTTTGTTGCTTTCTCCTCTAGCTGTGCTTGAAGGGCCATCACAGGTTTTGCCATGAACTAACACTGCAGCAAGTCTGGTATCGGTTTTTCATGTTTTGACCCCAAGTCATAAAATGACTGCAGTTACCGGTGAGAATCTATGGAGCACCTGTCGCATTGTAGTGCTCGGATTGGGTGAATATTTTTCCTGTCAAATCTACTGTGAGAAAGTAATCTACATAAAATACAGGCATTGTTACTCTGCCTCTGGACTCTGGCACAACCTTGTCAGCTGCTCGTTGGGTAATATTATGACAACTAACAGGTTCAACATTCCATTGAATAAGTTAACTAACGCCCCCTAGCCTTTCAAGGTTCTTCATCAAGAGTATTTGATCAAATAAAATATAGTTACATTACCAAGAGACTAGTCTGATGGTCTTTTAAAACATTAACTTGTGTTCAGTGTGCTACTGCAGTTTATTTGGAATATGGTGTTACAGTGCACTCCCAGCTAAAAATGAATATACATGGTTTTGGTGCAATGGATTGGTAAATTGGGTAAGGTTATCTTGGAGCCAGTAGGGATAGAGGTATGGCTCTACCTTACAGCTTTTGGGTTATATGTATGGACATCAATATCAAAGGTTAGTGGCGTGGCTTGAGCGCCGAAGGGAATGGCGGCGTGAGCCCGGAGCTCCGCGCCTCTTCCCCCGCAAGAATCCTGTTACAGGGGCCGTAGAGCCCGTGTGTGCCCCGGCGCCGGATGATGGCCCGGCGGTGACCGCCTGGGCGAGATTTGGGCAGCCGGCGACTCCGCGGACCTGGGAACGGCCGCCGATCGCGGCGGCCTCTGGAGCGGCTGAGGGACTGGCGCCGAGCAAGATGGCGGCCGCAGCGAAGCCCTAGAAAGCGGCGGATCGCCGAGAGTCGCACTGCCGGCGTGCAGGGTGAGGGCGCGATAGCTGGAGGTGTCGGGCCCCGCACGGAGAGGATTGTTCCTCGGCGACCGGCCGCGGCAAGCGGCGCCATCGGCGGAGAACGGAGTGGGCGTGGCCTCCTGGTGGCCCCGTACAGCAGTGATCCGGCGGACCGACCCGGATTCAGGCATCGGCCGGCCCAGTAAGTGAGCGAGGACCTCCTGGGGAGAAGGGGAACAGAGGGAGACGGCGAGCGCTGCAGCGCATTCTGGGCCCCCCCCTCCCCCCGCGGCAGAGACACACACGTCTTGTGGAGACGCTGGGAGTTCCCACGGAGGCTGAAACGGGCGGTAAAAGGGCCCCTGACATCCGGACTGCCACACCGCCTCGGTGACGAAGTGTACGCTACCCCACAGCACCCGGGGGCTGGTCACAACGACAAACGCACATACTGGGACGCCCATCCCGGGGCGCAGTAGCCGTCCGACGAAGCCCCGAGGAGCACAGGGGCGGTCCACGACGCCGGAGCCAGTGGGCAGTCGGGGTGAACGAGAGCAGCGGGCCGACCACGATGGGAAAGCCGAAGACCAAGGCGGAGGAGGCGGCAGCGTCAAACGCAGGGGAAGGGGGCCCTGCGGAACAGACAGACCTGCAGCGGCTGCAGGACCGAATACTGGATGCCATAACGGCCACCAGGGATGCGCTCCACAACGACATAGCGCAGGTGGCGTCGGGGCTGGGCCTACTCCGGGCTGACCATGATAAACTGAAAGACAGAGTTAAGGAGGCTGAGGTGGTGATCGGGGACATGGCGCCGGCTCACAAGGCGATGGAGAGTAAGCTGACGGAGGCCTTGGACCGCATAAGCACCCTAGAGAGACGGGCGGAGGACGCCGAAAATAGAAACCGACGCAGCAACATTCGGGTCGTAGGTGTGCCGGAGACGGAGGGGACGGGAGACATGATTGCCTACATGGAGGAATGGCTGAAGACGGTGGTGGCGCCAGAAGGACTATCGCCATTCTTCACTCTCTAGCGGGCCCACAGAGTCCCCTCAGGACCACCCAAACCCGGACTCCCACCCAGACCGATCATAGCCAAGTTGCTACACCACAAGGACAGAGATCTGCTCCTGCGTAGGGCCCGTGAGGATGGCCCCTTCCAGATTGCAAACAGTAGAGTCACGCTCTTTCCGGATTTCACCTTTGAAACGCAGAAACAGCGTGCCTCCTTCCTCACGATCAAGAGGGAATTGCGGACTGAGGGCATCCCCTACTCCTTGCTTTTCCCAACCAGACTACGAGTGGTAGTGGACGACAAGGCGATTTTCTTCACGACATCGGCGGACGCTTGGGACTGGTGGGAGACGTACAAGGCCGGGACTGACGGAGCCAGAGTGAGAGAGGAGCGGGAGAAGGAGCGGGAGCGCTCGCCCAAGCGGCTGCGGAAATCGAAAAGACTCTGGAAAAGGGGTCAGGGGCAGCTGGGCCCATCGGCCTCACAAACGGAGGCGGAAAGGAAGGCGGCGCTGTTGGAGGTGGGGAAGCTCGGCCGAGCGGAAGGTTCCGGGTCCAGAGGGGCCTCAGACTCGGACACTCATGTTTCGGCCTCTGGATCGGAATCGGACTTGTCGGGACTACATCGCATGGAGGGGCCGCTGGTGACACCGCAGACGGCGGAGGAGGTCCTCAACATATGAACTACTGTCGATGCTGATCGGGTAATGATTGGGATGTACGGGAGAGGGGGTTGCTGCCCTCGCACACAGTGGGGGCCGGGGCACACGGCGGGACTCGGGGCAGATGATCCATGAGGAACTGGGGGGGGGAGGACGGAGATGGGCGGCGCGGCCTCCCTTTGGACAAGGCCGCACTCCGTAGGCCCTTAAGGCACCCACAGCTGCGGCTGTGTAGTTGAGACCTGGGTCATCAGGTACGGGAGTTTGGATGGGGACTGGTATTTCGATATTGGGGCCTGTTCTGGGGGAGGGGGGGGGTTCCACAGTTGGGGATTGTTGGTTTGTTTTTTTGACACTGTTGACCCTGGGTACGCCATTGACAGGGCTGTTGGGGAGTTTTGTTTTTTACACAGGGGGCACCATCACCGCCAGCGGGCTGGACCTGGGAGGAGGGTTTCGACCGGATCACTGGGATAATGGCTAATGCAAATGTTTTGACTTGTATGACCTGGAATGTCCGGGGCCTACACACTATGCAACGCAGACACAAAGTGCATGCCTACTTAGTACGGAGGGGAGTACACATCGCGCTGCTGCAGGAGACGCACCTCACACAACGGGAGGGGGAGGCCCTACAAAGGAGATGGCGGGGCCAGGTTTATCACACCAACTATTCGGCTTATGCGCGAGGGGTGCTCATATGGATTAGGGCAGGCACGCCTTTCCAACTCTCACGGCACTGGATTGACCAGGAAGGGAGATATGTGGTGGTGGAGGGGAAGCTCGAAGGTAGAGATATAGTGTTAGCTAGCATCTATGCCCCGAACACGGACCAATTAGCTTTCCTAGCTGCACTGTCGGGGACGCTCGCCCACCCCCTTGCGGGCCCGGTCCTGCTGGGGGGTGACTTTAACTCCATTGCCGACCCCCTGCTGGACAGATCTCACCCCCCCCTTCGTGACTCCCCGGTACACAGACTCTCTAAGGGAAGGAGGGACTGGCAGGAGAACTGGGGACTCGTAGACGTCTGGAGAGGGCAACACCCGACTGATCGGGATTACTCGTTTTTCTCAGGGCTCCATGACCTGCATGTTCGACTGGACGCCATACTTTGCTCCCGGGAGGTGCTACCGTGTGTCACCAGCTCAGAATACTTGACGAGGACAATCTCAGACCATAACCCGCTCTTGATCCGGCTGGCGTGGGTTATGGGGAAGCCCAGGGTTCCGCTCTGGAGACTGAGGCCTGAGACACTGGAGGACCCCCTCTTCGGGGAGGCCCTTGCGGAAGGCGTGACCTCGTATTTCGCGGAGAACGCAGGGACGGCAACTTCAAGGGCGATGGAGTGGGATGCCTTTAAAGTAGTAGTAAGGGGCATCTGCATTCGAGACTATGTGGGCGTACGGAAGGTACTGCTGGGTGATCTGGCGAAGGCGGACGCGGACCTGAGAGAGATGGAGAGGAAGAGGCCTGGAAGGCCGGAACTCCAGGACTCTCTATGCTCGGCCAAGGAGGCGGTAGCCGTTGAGGTGGAAAGGCTTCGAGCTTTTGACCACAAGCGGTACGTGCTACGCTCCCATGTAGAAGGCGATAAGGTGGGCACCCTCCTGGCGTGGCTATCGAATCCCTCCAGGAGATGCGCTCCCATACTCCAGCTGCGGGATGCGACGGGAATGGTACAACAGACTCAACTAGGCATAGTCAACGTGTTCCGGCAATACTATGAGGGCCTGTACAAGAGTGACCCGGGCGGCAGGGCAGAATTGGTGGGTCCCTTCCTGGCTGACCTGCCCCTAGGTCAGATAGAGGCGGAGCAGGCGAAGGACTTGGGGACGGACATTGACGCGGGCGAGATACGACTAGCGGTGAGGCGGATGGCGAGGAACAAATCGCCGGGGCTAGACGGACTCCCCATAGAGTTTTACGCCAAAAACCTGGACGTATTGGCCCCCCGTCTCCAGACTGTTTACAAGGAGGCAAAGGCAACGGGACGACTACCGCAATCGATGAGGGAGGCGTTGGTGGTCCCTCTGCTGAAGCCCGGCAGGGAGAGCACTGACCCCACGTCATATAGGCCGCTATCTATGCTCACCGCAGATTATAAAATCCTGAGCTCCATTTTGGCGGCGAGACTCCTACCGCACATGGCGGGGTTGGTGCATGACGACCAAAACGGTTTTATACCGAACCGCAACACCACGGCTAATATCAGACGGCTCATCCGCATCATGGACGGGCTCACCGAGAGGACAGGGACGGAGCTGGTCCTGTCGGTTGATATTGAAAAGGCCTTTGACAGCCTCGAGTGGGACTACCTCTACGCTGTCATGGAGCGTTTCGGCCTGGGAGCTGGCTATATCCGCTGGACTAAGGTCCTTTACGCGGAAGCGATTGCGAGAGTGAGGGTAGGTCCGGCGGTATCCCTTCGATACCCGGTGGAGCGGGGCACTCGACAGGGCTGCTCCCTATCACCGCTCCTTTTTGCGCTGGCCATTGAGCCGCTGGCGGCCGCGGCCCGAACGGGGCGGCACATCCACGGAGTGCGGACCCGTGACGGGCATCATTTCATTTCACTGTATGCTGACGACTTATTGCTATTCCTCCGCGACGGGGGTGAGGACCTGAGGAAGGCGGAAGCTCTACTTAAGAGATTCGGAGAGATATCGGGCCTGCGGGTCAATTGGCCCAAGACAAGCTTGTTCCCGCTGCTGGAGGGCACTGCCCAGCCGCAGCACCAGTCGGAGGCGGCCTGGAACCCTACCTGCATGAAATACCTGGGGGTTCACATCTACCATAAGCCGGAAGACTTACTCGAGGGCAACCTGGGACGGTGCGTGCGCGGACTGAAGGGCTGTATGTCCTTCTGGTCCACATTACCGCTATCAGTAGCGGGCCGGATTTCCCTACTAAAGATGGTAGCCCTGCCGAGATTACTGTACTATTTCCGGACGCTTCCAATCTGGATACCTGGTTCCTTTTTTAAGCTCCTCAAATCTCAGATCACATCGTTCATCTGGGGAGTGGGACGATGCAGAGTAGCGCTAGCCACGCTCTCTCGCCCGAAGGATGAGGGGGGGCTGGCGGTGCCGGACTTCGAGCTCTATTACCTAGCGGCCCAATTACAGATCTTCACGCAGGAGGTAGCGAGGGTATTCCGGGGCCCGGAGGATGAAAATTTGCGGGGAACGCCCAGGCACGTCCTGGCGTACATAACCCTCCAGCAGCGGTTGGACAGTCGGGACTTATCGCTGGAACAGCGCACGTACCGACAATGCTGGAATCGGACCCAGAAGAGAGCGGGTTCCCAACGCCCTTACGCGCCTGAGATACCACTGGCCATGCTGACGGCACTACCACATGGCGGCGATTGGTCGAGCCTGCAGGAGTGGGAGGAAGCGGGACTCCAGGTGGTTGGGGACCTCTTTGAGGGTGGAACACTGCTCCCGTTCCGGGAGTTAACAGACCGCTTCGATATCCCGAGAGGAGGATTCCTGCTGCACGCAGCGGTGACCCGGGCGATGCATGCCCACTGGGGCACGGGGCTTGGGGAGCCCGAGACGGCAGCGGCGTGCCAATACACCATGATGGCGGCGGGCACGGTTAAGGCAGTTACATGCCTGTATAACCGAATGGCTAGGGAGAATATCCCTCCTCTCACATCCCTGAAAGCCAAATGGGAGGCGGATCTGCACAGGGACATTCCGGACACGACCTGGGCACAACTTGTCCGCAGAGCTCGTAACAGCACAAGGAACGCCAGGTTCCAGCTGATACACTACTATGTGTTGCATAGGGCGTATATGACACCAGGTAGAATACGGCGGTATTTTGGCGATGACACAGCAGCCTGTCCCCGGTGCCCGGAAGAGGGAGCTGAGTTAGTACACATGCTATGGGCGTGCCCGATCCTGCAGGACTTTTGGCAAGAAGTGGGGGAAGTACTGAATGAGGTGACGGAACGATCGCTAGAGTATGGACCGGCCGAATGCCTTTTGCACTGGTTCCCCCACACTCCCAAAAATAAGCTCACGAGTAAGTTTATCGACATGGGGCTGATGATAGCGAAGAGAGAGATTACCAGGAATTGGAAAGCGCGGCTGGGGCCTACTCCACGGAGGTGGCGGCAGGAGTTTCTGAAATGGGCCTCGGCTGACAGCACGCATAGATACCAATTAGCGCGTAGGACCCCTAACCAGACAGCGGCTGACACCGCGACAGCATGGGAAGTAATGGTGCAGGCGCTCAGGGATAGCGAGGCTGACACACAGGAGGAAACTCCTGGAGGGGAGGGCACAGAGGGAGCGAGTTGAGGCCCCAGGAACAGCAGGAATACGGGGAGCATGAGGCTAGCATCCCAGGGTTAGTACTAACGTAGCCTTGGGCGGGTGATGGTGTGCGGGTTGGGGTGAGAGGGGGGGGGGTGTTTAGGGGCTAGCGCGGGGAAGGGGGAGTTGGGGTTCAGCGCGTAGTTTGATAGGACAATAAAAGTAGGCATACACTTAATCCGGACAATAACCACTCCTCTCTACGGAACGTCAGGCATGGAAGTGCAGATACTTTACCGCCGCCCAACCCCCGGGTTGTGGGCCGGAAGGCTGTGTAATGATTGATGAAACGTACTGTATATCTGCTGACATTTAGGTTGCTACTGCTATCCGTATATTAGCCTGTACAGGTATGTCTACAATAAAAATTATTTAAAAAAAAAAAATCAATATCAAAGGTTTCTGTATCTTACTAGTTTTCAGTAGCAAATTTATTGGGTATTGGAGATTTGTTTGGTGCTCACCGTGGAGGATGCTTTTTGTGCTTTGTGGGGGGTGGGAGGGCGTCTTTGGTTGTTTAGGAATTCAATCAATCTCAGAAGAGAAAGGTAGCTTATTAGTGGGCCCTTTAGAGCCAGGTGGTTTCTGTCTGAAAAGTTTTTGAGATGGGCGTCGTGGCTTTGTTTTGGATACAATGGGTTGATTCTGAGACTCTGTGTCAGGGTTGACATTTGGTCTAGAGTTTTCAGTGCAGTTCCCATGATAGACCTAATTTTGTTTGGATATGACCATTGCTGTCAGAGCTGGCCTTGTGACTTTGGCTCTACGAAAGCAATTTTTGAGTCTTACCTCTTTTTCAGAGCTAGGGTTGATGCATGGGGCTCAGTCTAGAGCTAGTGACTAGTGCTCGTCATTGCAGCTCTTGCTCAGTTTAAAAGTCATGTTTGCAGATCTCCCTGCTGCAGATTTTATAGCCAATTCCCAAAGTCAAGTAGGAGTGAGGGAGAAGACACAAGTCTGCTTCAGCCACGTACTGATCACATTCCTCCATCCCAGATAATTGTCACTGAGGTGAATATTCACAGGCAGCGATTTCTGGAAGGAGACTGTAAAGATCCAAAAGTATTCGCCAACCCTGCTAACTTTCTGACTTCTGGGATCTCAGATCACGCCTTTGATGTCCTAATGGGGTGAGGCTGATGTTTGTATTTCTTTATTGCCAGAATATCCTCACTCAGTAAGACCACCCTGGACTATGTGCAAAAGTATTGTTTGTGATTTTTGCACCACAGAAGTCAACCTTAAAGAAACACCTTGTTCACCATTAACATTGCTAATATGCCGCAACATTAGGCTATGTGCTGAGAAAACCTGACCGTGTATTACAGCCTAAAGGTGCACAGGGTTTGACAGTTTGGGTGTCCATTCTTGTGCCCATTGGCCATGTCCGGAGAACCTCTCAAATAATGTGATGTCATCTGAAAGCTTTTACCTTACCTTTCAGCTAGCAGTCTTCTTCATACACTTATATAAGATTACTCCACATTTCTACTCTTGATTACCAGCACTTTGAATTCAAGGTTGTATCTGCTGACCCTTTCTAGTACTATATATATATATATATATATATATATATATATATATATATATATATATATATATATTATTAAACTACTAAACTTTCTGATAGCAACATGTCTAAATCAGTGGTTCTTCAACTTTTGACTTCTTCGGAACCCCACTGGGTCTGTGTATGCCGCTGTTTAAATGTCTGTGCGTGACGAACAGTAGAGAACACAGCAACAGCTGTCCCTGCAGACATTGGGAGCTCTTCAGTGTAGCCAGCCCTGCCTGTATCAACAGATACTGACAGAGCAGTTTATTTGTATAAGTGTGTCACTGTGTTTCCATGTGTTTGTATGTCATTGTATGTGTGTATCTGCCGCTGCGTGCAGTGCTTAATTTGTGAAAAGATAAGTGAAAGGGTCCAAAGTTTTTCTTAGGAGCTCAATGCTTCTGAATGCTCGGGTTGCCAAATACCAAGGCAGTCTCATCTTGATTCCACATCTTGCTTCTTTCTTTCATCACCCTACACTACCTCTCTCTTTGTGTCACTCTTACAAGTTTTCATCCTTCCTCTTAGTTGTAGGGAGGCTTTACTTTCTCCTTTTGTCAGTTTGCCTCCATTTTCTCTATTTTCTGCGTTCCTTTCTCTGTTTTTGTTCAAAATCTATTAGTCAAAAATAAATCACGGTACCCAAAAATGAACGCTAGTGTCGAACGGGGGCCCACATTAAGTAATGCCTGTTTGAATGACTTAATTTAATGCATAATTACTTAAAATCATTGCAAAACTGCGATACTGTATCAAAGTTAATATTTAAAAACATGTCTCACAGGATACTGAGTTATGTCTTGTGTACTTCTCATGTATAATGTCAGTCAAGTGTTTATGGAACTACAGGTTTGGGGTTGTCTTTCAAAGTTTCAAGTTATTGTCCATAATGTCAATTCTACTTCAGTTTCTTCATAGTTCTTTGTTCTTCAGCCAGAGGCAGTTCCTGAGACAATAGGATCGCTCCTAGGCATTGTTCTGATTGCTGCCTCAGTTAAATAAACTGCTTTTGACAGTATTGTTACAAATTGCGTAGCTTATATGTTAAGAGTGTTTCCCACTTTCTCATTAGAACTTAGAGAGACAATATAGAGGCATTTCATTTAAATGTTGGCAGTTTCAAATCAAAGTATACTATATTTCTGGGTCGTATCACAATGTGGTAGGTGGTGAGCCGGATCGCGGGGGCCCCCTCCATGTGCTTAGCAGGGGGGTCCCCTCAAGTTTTGTTACGCCACTGGTGTTCTTGGGGGCTGCCGCCATTCTCACATTACACCAAAGACTCTACAAGTCTGTTGTTGATGCCCCTAGCCACTCTGGGGCATCTTAAACATCATTATGCAAATTTTTGTGCCCGCCCCAGAACCTTATGGGTGAGCCCAGAGATAGGCTGTGCATATTACATTATTGGCTTTGCTGATTTTTTGGGGGTCTTTTTCCTTTTTGTGTGAATAAACAGCCTAATGCTGTGCTTTTGTTTCTAGCACTCTGGGTACCCCTGCTCCTTTGATGGGGCACCTTCTAATTGTGCATCATCTAGAACCATGCAGGGAGTTCATTCACCTGTGGCCTGCAAACTCCAGCTGTTGTGTGCCAACATGGACCAGGCATCCCCTTCTCTCCACGTCCCACAATAAGTGTAGCCCGCTGCGGTCGGTAGTAGGAGTACCTGCCGGGAGGTGACGGGGAGGGGCAGGGTGGGGGGGGGTAGTAAACAATGTATTACGGAGGTTTACAGGTAAGTAAATATATAAATAAATAAAACTAATTTCGTTGCACGCACTGCAACGCATTTGGAGATGCAGTGCATGCAACGGAATTCGTCATCGGCATCCACTACCCTGAGACATGGGCGCGGGGAAGGACACCCAGCACTGGCCCCACTTGGCACACCCTGGGAGCACCTGGGAGAAGGAGCACAGAGGTGCTCATGCTGTTGCCTTCATATCTGCTCAAGGAGCTGGTGTCCTCCAGGAAACTATTGTTTGTGTTAACTCCAGTGGAGTCCCCGGAAGATAGGTATGCTCTAGGGAGGGGCCCCACCCATACCTTCTCTCCATTAAAAATTACATTAATGAGAATCTTCTGATCACCGAAGGAATCCTTGGAAATTGCAACAGAGCCAGGCTCGCTCCATTCTCTGCTCAGTCCCCCAGGTGGACTAGGCGTTGCAGGCCTGTTTCCCTGCCCCTCCGGTGCTGATTTCTCTGATCTTGGTCTCGTTTTGCTCCTGTGGACCAGCTCAAGCCCCAGGCCTACAGGCCTCTAAAGGTACTTTTGTTAAAGAGCTTGATTTTGCTGATCCCGTGTCAGATATGTCCTCTTCTGGGGCACCTGATGCTTTTTTTTCTGATTGGGAAGGCTTCTTCCACAACCCCTAGAAAGTCAAAAAGCAGAGCACCCTCCAAGCAAAGTTCATAAGGTCCCACAGCCTCCTGGCTACTTGCAGAGCACCTGTGTGTCAGCAGAGTCAAGAGCCAGTCCAGAGAAGTCCTAGGGGAACCCTCCATGGTCCCTCAGCAGGTACATTCCCCCTCCTGTTCCTCAGGGGTCATAAGGGATCCAGCACCACTGAGTCTATAGAGTCTTCCTATTCCTAAGTGCGAATAGGATTTAAAGTATTTTTCTTCATTTACTCAATGGGGTGAGATGGCATTTATTTTTTTCATGCTGGGCATTCTTTTCCTGTTGTGTCCATCCGGTCCAGTTTTTTCTCAAGCCTCTTCCTTTTGCAGGAGATTTTAAGTGGGGAAGTAACACTCTAAAAGGTGAGCACTCTTACTCTATCCAAGGGTGCCATAATATCATTCTATCACTGCCCAACCCTCCCGCACATCATTTTGGGATATATAAAGATGGCAACTTGAAGTTATCTATTGGAAGAGCTTCCCTGGGATCCTCAACACTCCCCCAACTGGCATAGCTGCCTGTTCCTTTGCTACCACAACTTCAAAGAAGATCTCCTCCTGTGCTTTGCTCTAGAGGTCTAGCCTTCCTATTTGTTTTTTTGTGGACTTGTGTTTGCCCAGGCAAGTGTGAATAGTTAATTTTCACATGTAGATTTCCTCCCAACCCCTTCCTTTCCTAGGAACTGGACCAGGCACTGTTAATGGCTGTACTGTGTGGAGAGGCCTTTGATCCTCCTGCTAGCCAGCAAGCAGGATGTAACACATCTCCCCCCTTGACAAAATAAAATAAGATAAGAAAACAAAAGAGAATAAAACATTGATAATAGAACATATAGCATATACACAGGAAGAATTATGGTAAAGTAAAAGAAAGAGATAGAACAACAAAAAGTGAAAGTACAATAGAAAATACTATAACCCTCATGGTACAGAATCCATATCACAGAGCAAAAACACAGCTCTTAAACAGCTCTTAAAACACACAACAATATGAACACCTCTAAACTTAGAGCACTTAAAAGTGGTTCAATAACTAGATAAAAGATAGCGAACAACAAGAAATTCTACGAAAGAGCAACCCCAGCGGCTCTTTAAACATCAAAGATAGCAACCTGCGGCTCTTCACATTGAAAATAAATGAAACTCCGCCTCTAAAGCGGTACACATCCTAGTATAGAACAACTTTCACTCTCACACATCCTGAATACCTGAACACCTCTAACAAAGTTAGAGCACATTGTGGTTCAGCAAAAAAAACTAGAACTCTTCAAAATAATGAAATCTCATGAACATGGCTCATCCTAAGATGCAAGCCGTAAACACATAAAATACAATGAAAATGGTAACTCTTCAAAATTATGCAATCTCATGAACATGGCTCATCCTAAGATGCAAGCCGTAAACACATAAAAATACAATGAAAAATGGAGCACCTCAATAAATGAGCACAAAATGTGGCCCCTTTCAAAAATACACATGTACACATCCCATGCACATGTCAAACATGCAATCCACAACGGATTTAAATAAAACACTTGAGCACTTCAAACAACGTTGAGCATAAAAAATGGCTCACTCCATCAAATAACTAACACACCAGAAATCTGAAAAGAAAATACAGAGCTCCTCAACATACGTTGAGCATAAACATGGCTCTCACATTAAGGACGATACTATCTGACTGTAGTATAACTACACACCTTGCAAAATTAAAACGATACTATCTCACTGTAGTATAACTAAACACCTCAACCATCATAGAGCATGTTCTATAAGTTCCAGAACACACACACAAAGTACACACATGCAAAGTACACACATGCAAGCAAATCATATGAAAAGCAATACATGGCAATAAAATAATGCGCAGTTCTCCCCAAAATACATATATGAAACATCAACCACCTCCCTCTAAAAATAAGTTACAATAAAGGTCTTAATTTTCCACAAAACGATGAATCTATAACACCGGTGAGCGATCCCTCACCCGAGGACCTCTCACAAATGGCTTCCTTTAAGCAAGTAGAAAGATTTGCAGTTCAAAGCAAGACGCTGAAATTTCTTCTTTGAACACAGTTTAGAGGTCACGATTGTAAATCACTGGGACAGGAAGTTCACAGCTGAAGACTTCATAAGCATCACCCATGCAATTCTCTTCACTGTTGACAATAGTCGATGACCTCAAATAAAACTGACTCCAAAGCTGATGAAAATTCATTCGTGTTAAACATCCGCTGCTGTACATATCCGCTGGTGTACAAAGATAATTAAACTCACCCCAGGACTCCGTTCCGCCATGAGATGAGTAGTCAGATGCAACGATGTCTTGGACATAAACTTGGATCAACACTTTACAGGAACTGCTTGCAAAATGGCGGCACGTACACGGACGCTGCACCGGGTGGCTCTCCTTACGCCAAAGCTAGAAAACGTCTATGAGCAGCAAGAATGAAGATGCAGACGTCACAGTAAACGCTCAGAAAATGCCGGTGCTCGAGCGATTGCCCAAGTGAGTCGTTCGTTTTTATTTCAAAAATTGCCTCAAAAGCAAAACGTTGACATGTAAAAAATCACTGCTTTAAATGTGCTAGAAACACAGAAATTCCGCTAATGTTGCACCCCACAACAAAATAGTACATTTTTCTTCCGATGCAACAGTAGACTGTACCTTGTGCGTTTGCTCACAACCGCCAGCATCCCTGTCTCTCTCGCAGGGCCAAAACGCTTCTCATCCTCTGAGATATCGAAGAACAAGCAAACACAGCGCATGCACTTCCCTACAGTTTGTAGATGCGTGTTTTCTTGTATAAATCCAAACCATGTGTGTTACTGGTCAGACCGTTAAAAGCTTTGTATGAACACAGTTCTTGCAAGAGGTCTCCTTAAATTCAAAATTTAAATCTTTTAAGTTCTCTTGAGATTCAGGCCAAATCATAAAACGTGCAGCAAATCTATCTTTAAGTTCTCTTCAGATCATGCAGTTGTAATTCCTTTAGATTTAAGCCAAATCACACAGCAAAAATTCTAACACCCAAGGGAAACAGGCTGTCCAGATCACACAGGACACTGGTGGGGTTAATCAGGGTGCTCTCATAAAATACCTTTTCCTCCTCTTGGCTTGAAAAATTCTTCAGTTGCAGTAGTTCCAATAGTCTTTAAGTTCCTTAGTTCCTTATTCTTTAAGTTCCTTAGTTGCAGATCTCCATTACTCCATTAGACCAGTCTTTTTCCACGCACAGGTTCTGTACCTCGTCGCCAAATTTGTAATAACTTGATGTCCATAAATCCAGTATATGTAACAATTTAGGTTTATTGTAGAATAAAATCAGGTCAGGTAGATAAATAGAATAAGATTGTATAATGATAGAAATAACCCCACCAGGAGCAGATGGACTTCAGCTCAGCCTCCAGATGTAACTGTTCCTGCTTTCAAGCAAATACAATTGGAACACAGATGACATCATAGAGACATGCAGAGATAGAAATGAGAAACACTAAGGAAGGACAAAGAAGAAATGAAAGCAGGATGTAACAGTCTAGCCTTCCTATTTGTTTTTTTGTGGACTTGTGTTTGCCCAGGCAAGTGTGAATAGTTAATTTTCACATGTAGATTTCCTCCCAACCCCTTCCTTTCCTAGGAACTGGACCAGGCACTGTTAATGGCTGTACTGTGTGGAGAGGCCTTTGATCCTCCTGCTAGCCAGCAGAATAATTAAGTGGTTCAGTAGGGAGAACAAAGACATGGCATCTTACTATGGCTCAGCCAGGAAAACATGATAATTGTAATAGTGAAAGAAGGATCACAGGGGCATATTACCAACAACTAGCGATAATTATCGCTATGTTGGTTTAGCGGCGATTTTATTATCGCCGAGCTGCGGTGATTTTTATTGCTTAGGAACCTTGCTATTATCAAGGTATATCTCCTAAGCGATAAAAATCGGCCGAAATGCATGAATATCGCTGAAAAGTCAGCGATATTCATGCATTACCGAGCTAATGCTCTTAGCCATGTTATCCACCTACCATTGGATAACATGGCTAAGAACTGCTCAGGGGCAGGTGTTAGCTTTTGGAGATATTCGCGCTTAGCGCAAATATCTCCAAAAGTTGGTAATAGGAGATAGCGATGTTAGCTACTGTTTCCAGTCGCTAGCATCTTGGCACGCCCACTTTGCATGTCATTAGTGATAAATATCACTGACATGCAAAGCGGGGCCCAAGATGGTCGCTATCTCCTACTAGCTGTCCCTAACTGGTGTTAGCGACAGCTAGGTAATAGGGAGATAATTTTATCTCCGCTTTCTTGGCTTTTAAAGCCAAAAAAGCAGAGATAAACCCCCTTGATAATATGCCCCCCAGTTATCACAAAAGTGGCCGTGGATCTTAACTTATGTACTAAAATGAATAAGGTACATGATATGTATACCGGACTGATAACTCTATAAAGACGTATGGTGAAACTATGCGGCGACAGAAGATATTTATGTTGGAGTTAGCACACAGTTTTGTTCAGTAAAACCAAGAGAAGGCAGTCACTGAATTTACGCTGGAGTTTGTGAAAACTCTAGCATATGGTGCTGGGGACGAAATTGACCCCCTCCATTGGACCACAGAGAATCTCAAACAGCTCGAGCGCATTACACTTATTGAAAAACATGTTCAGTCCTCTGTGATCTGCCTTGCCTATTATTATCCGAGAAGATGTATTCAGCATAAATACACTGAATACTCTTTTTCCATTTGAGAATCAGTTTTGTCCGAGTTTTTTTCAATGGAGACCATGCGGCAACAAACCTATTCTTTTAAGCTTTTACACTGCATTACAGTATGACCTCCATTTTTTGAGCCAACAATGTATTAATGGCTGTCTTTCATTCATGGTCAGGAACAAGCTATAGCCTATTACAGAATTAGAACCAAACATTAGAGCAGAGGGACATGACAAGACACAGACGTGAATGGGGCTTTGTTTGAAGCACACAGAATCTAGAGCAGGTACATTACATTGGCATGTTAAGTGTTCCATCTAGACATCATTTATGTCTTTGAAATGAGAGCAAGCACTTAACTGCAACGCAGGGGGTCTCGCTGAGAAGAATTTCTGCTGCTTGAGTTTCTCAGCGTAATCAGAGCCATACTTTTAGGATGATGAGGCAGATTGCCATCCTGTCGGTTTGTTAATGCAGCTATTAAAATGTGCCCGTACATAAATATTTATAGTAAGTACACACATTCATGTCAAAATAGCACTTATGTATAGACGTGAGCTGACAGTAGCAACCAACCTTCAGAGTGCATGCCACAGCAGCCACACTAATTCGGAGTTTGTATTTGAATTCAGTGCTTTCGAATCCATTTCTTTGGCTTTTCAGTTTTTATGTATTACCTCCTATGCTTGGTTTCACAGCAAATGTATAACGCTGTTTTGTAACTCAGGATATACACATTAGGCATAGTAAACCGGATTCCGATAAATGCTCCTACACTCGAGTGACAAAAACAGGATGGTGAGCAGTCAAATGATCGAATTTTTAATATCGACCTACAATTATATCGAGTTTACAACATTGGAGGGACAGAATATCGATGTCAAGAATATCATTGACCAGAAAATCGACCTTGAGGTAAGTAATATCGTTTTTTTATATCGAAGTTATTAATATCGAAGTAAGTAATATCGTAAGCAAACATTTTGTTGTTAATAATATAGATATTTATATTAGTGTTATGTATTTTAGTATGTATATTATATGTATCTTTAAAAATGTTTGTAATGTATTTTAATTATTTCTAAATATATGTATTAAATGTTTAAAAATTTGTAATTTTCTTAAAGTAAATTTTGCGTATCAGTATCAGAGCAGGTTGTGGGTTTATAGGGGAATAGTGTGGGAAGTAATTTAATAATTACAAATTAATTTATATGTTCTAATTTATTGTTATTGATAAATAATTAATTGTTAATTAATTATTAATTGGTAGTTAATTTTATAAATTGAATAATTTATAATTACATTATTTATAATCAATGTATTATTATTTTTTATGTGTTTTAATTAATTAGTTTATTATTAATTGGTAATTAATTTTCATCAATAGATGAATGGCATATTAAATTAAATGTGTTCTTTTGTATGTGTAGTGGGTTGTGTGTTCATGGTGGAAAAGGGTGTGAAGTAATTTAATTTTATTTAAGTCATTATTAATATATTTTATTGGTATTTATTATTAATTACTTTGTAAATAATTGTAATATGTTATTTATTTTACAAAAAGTATTTAATTATTAAGTATGTTAATTTAACCCCTAAGCTATCCAACACTTTCCCTGCAGTTGCACTCCCTGGAGTGGAAATCGTAATTTTTACCCCTATCTATCCAACACTTTCCCCACTGTTGCACTCACTGGAGTGGGAATAGTAATTTTTACCCCTCCGCTATCCAACACTTTCCGTACTGTTGCACTCTTTGGAGTGGGACTAGTAATTTTAACCCTTACGCTATCCAACACTTTCCCTACTGTTGCACTCACTGGCGTGGGAATAGTAATTTTTACCCCTAGGCTATCCAACACTTTCCCTACTGTTGCACTCTCTGGAGTGGGAATAGTAATTTTAACCCCAACGCCAGCCAACACTTTCCCTACTGTTGCACTACCTGGAGTTGGAATAGCACTTTGTAGCCCTACGCTATCCAACACTTTGCCTATTGTTGCACTCACTGGGGTGGGAATTGTAATTTCTTCCCCTATGCTATCAAACACTTTCCCCACTGTTGAACTCCCTGGAGTGGGAATACAAATTTTTACCCATCCGCTATCCAACACTTTCCCTTTTGTTGCACTCATTGGGGGGGGAATAGTAATTTTTACCCCTATACTATCCAACACTTTCCCTACTGTTGCACTCCATGGAGTGGGAGTACTAATTTTTACCCACCCGCTATCCAACACTTTCCCTACTGTTGCACTCACTGGAGTGGGAATAGTCACTCCAACACTTTCCCTACTGTTGCACTCTCTAGAGTGGGAAAAGTAATTTTAACCCCTTACGCTATCCAACACTTTCCCTACTGTTGCACTCTTTGGAGTAGGATGAGTAATTTTAACCCCTACGCTATCCAGCGCTTTCCCTACTGTTGCACTCACTGGAGTGGGAATAGTGATTTTTACCCATATGCTATCCAGCCCTTTCCCTACTGTTGCACTCCCTGGAGTGGGAATACTAATTTTTATCTACCCGCTATCCAACACTTTCCCTACTGTTGCACTCACAAGAGTGGGAATAGTAATAAATACCCCTCTGCTATCCAACACTTTCCCTACTGTTGCACTCTCTGGAGCAGGAATAGTAATTTTACCCCTTAAGCTATCCAAAACTTTCCCTACTGTTGCACTCACTGGGCTGTGAATAGTAATTTTTACCCCTACGCTATCCAACACTTTCCCTACTGTTGCACTCACTGGAGTGGGAATAGTAATTTTTACCCCTACGCTATCCAACACTTTCCCTAATATTGCACTCACTGGGGTGGGAATACTAATTTGTATCCCTATGCTATCCAACATTTTCCTTAGTGTTGCACTGTTTTGAGTTAGAATAGTAATGTTGTCACTTTTGCTATCTAATATTTTTTATATAATTTTTGTTAATGTAGTTCATAATTAATATTAAAACGAGTACATTCTTTTTTATTTGTTATATATATTTATTTAAGTTTTATTTATATTATTGTTTAATGTGTATAGATGTATTTATAATATGTATGATATTTTTTTTAATAAGTTAATAAAATAATTGTTAACAATTATTAGTTAGTATATATATTATATATAATATGTATGTTTAATTTATTTTTATATTATATATATATATATTATTTATAATTTTTGAACCGTTTAATTTTTTTCTAACTATGTTTATTTTAATTATATCTATTCTTTACTTTATTTTACATTATTTTTTAAACTTAAATAACAAACGATATTTTTAACAGCGATATTTTTACATCAATAGTTTTTTCCGATATTTTTGTACTTACCATATTGTAGATAGGATGTAAATATTCTTGATCTCGATATTTTGCCTCCGATATTTTTGACGTCGATATTCTTGTAGTCGATATTCTGTCAGTAATTCGTACTGATATGGTTTGACTTTCCATTCGGGCAACTATGGAATGTCTGAGTGGGAGTGGGGGAGAATCTTGTCAGTCCTGATGTTCCTTCCTGCCCAGACAGTGAGTGAGGAAATTAGGTGTTTGGAATGTTGAGACCGTTTGTGCTTGGATGAGTGGACAGTTGAATTGAGATGGGCTGAACATAATTATTTACATGATTTACCAGTAAACTGATATAAACCTACAAGACTACATCCTTGGTTGGAACACTGATGACCAGCGGAAAAGAAAGTATACAAGAGGAACTAGAAATTTAAGACGAAACTAAGAAGAAACTAGAGGAACGGCAGAACAAACTAAGTGGATTAAAAAGAAAAAAGAGTTTGAAGCCTGTAAGGAAGAACTGAACCTGGTACCCTCACCAGTATCTATGTACATCAAACAGTTTGCAGTCCAGGGCATTTTAACAGGCCAACGTAAGTGTGCAGCAGACTCAGAAATTGCCTATTTCATATGGATGAGAAACACTGGTGAGGAATGAACCGTTGAGTCAAGGAGCACTTGACCTGCAGGCAGTGGCAGCAAGGGGGGTCGGAAGGGATGGTTCGCCCCGGGCGCACAGTGTCAGTGCAGCGGGCTCCTCCCTCCCCTGCTCTTACTTGCGTCTGTAGCGGGGTGGCAAAGGCAAAAATCGCCAGCACCCCCATTACATGGGGGCCGCCGCAGGAGGCAAAGGTAGGGACTGCCAACGGAGGCCAAAAGTTCTGGCTGCACCACTGCCTGCGGGGAGCCTGTGCCTGAACTTAACATTGGAACAACCCTGGTATGAAAGGCATTTTGGACAGTTCAACTTGATTTGTTCAACTAGCGCTGACATGGTTGGAGTTTACAGTAGGCAGCAAGTGTCTCAGGCAGCCTTGTTGAGAAGGGTGCAACATGCGTTTTTCTACACGGAGCTCAAGCTGCGCTGCATGTCTTTGTGGGAGGCCAATTGCATGATGGGAGTCTTTACACACACATCATAGTGAAAACTAGTGGGTGTCTGCCGACTGGCGGTCTTGTGTGGAAAGACTATGCAGGTCCACTTGCCGTTTCTGGTATTTGATGGGCATTCTATGGCGAATGCACGCTTTGCTCTGCACCACCAATATATTTTGTGTCTGTCCAGAGACTCTCAAAAGGGTTTGTGCGCTACATGTTTGTGACATCCCCCGGTCATGTCATGAAGGAAGATAGAATGCGCTCTGAGGAATCTAGAGCGCTAAATGCCTCTTTATTATGAAACCTTGGCATGTTGACTTCATCCAGCAGGTTCACAAACAGCTGTGCGGAAGCCCCTGGAACTGCACGTAAATTGGTAATGGATGTGAAGCTTGTGTGACATGCCTTGAGAAGCCTAGAATGCCAGCACTGAGCACACTTGATTCAAATAAGTATTAGGACATCAGCGCTTTCAAAGTAAAATACCTAGTGAACTACACAGTGAAGTGACTGAGTACCAGGACAGACTTACTATTGATGTGGATTTTGGATTTGGGTGAGGATTCACTCATTGGAGAGATGGTTTTAAAACTCCCTGCCAGTGAATAATTTTCAATGCTATGTGTGTGTGTAATGTGTTGAATCTTCAATATCGTGCTGAATCTTAGGAATGTGTTTATGGGGTTGAATGTTATAGTCACATGTGCTGAGTGACATGTTAGTGTCTTTATACTAGTTTCACCTTTCCTACAGTGCTAAGGGATTAGAGTAGGTGCGTAAGCCCAATGTTCCAATCTTTCTCAGGGGTTATAGGTGTAGGGTCAGGGCATAAGCCCAAGGTTCCACCCTTCCTGGAGATTAAGGGTGTAGCGGCCGTGTCCAAGCACATGGTTCCACCGTTCCTAAGGGGTTAAGGGTGTAGGGGCAGTGTGTATGCCAAATATCCCACCCTCCCTAAAGGGTTAAGGATGTAGGGCCATGTGTTTAGTACAAGGTTTTACAGGTGTAAGTTTTCGTTATCTCTGTTCTATTTACTATGTAGAAGAGGAGAGTGGGATGAGTGACATTTTTGTGAAGTGTGATTTTGACCATCCTTCCTACATGGTTTAGAATGTAGGGGCAATGTGTTAAACCCGGTGGGTAGCTACCATCCTTCCTATGGGTTAGGAGGATTAGGATGTTTTTAGCCCAACGTTATGGGGGTTCATTGTTACACCCCTATGCAGTAGAGGATAGGTGAAACCCTGGTCCTGTTTAGGTGTATGGTGATGGGGGTATAGGGTTACACCCTAATGGAATAGAGTTTGAAAGAAACCCGGGCCCCGTTTCAGTGTTGTGTTCTGGAGTGTAACCAGCTTATCCTGTTAGAGTGTATGTGTTGTGAGGGGAACATGTAGTTGTGTTCAGTCTTCAGGTTATCTGCACTCTTAAATTGTAAATTTGTGGGACATATTGATTGCCTGTGTATTTTACCGTCTTGCATCCTATTGGAGCATTGAAATTATTGCAGAAGGTGTTGTTTTACCTTTTCTGCTTTTTTTCGGTGGGTTGGCATTTATAGTTTTGTTGGACGTGTTGTGAGAGGGCATTTTACTGTGCTTTGTACTGCTGAATTTCCTGTTGTTTCATAGGGGAGAGATTTGTCGGGGCCTCTTGCTATCGTATGCATTCACCCCACAGTCTTGATGTTCCATGCTGCTCAGCCAGAGAGTGAGGTCATTTAGATGGTTGGAATGTTGAGAGTGTTTGTGCTTGGATGAGTGGAAAGTTGGATTGAGAAGGGCTGAGCAGCACGATGCTGCTTCTGGTGGGGCTGTACTTGATTTACATGATTTACCTGTAACCTGATGCAAACCTAATACACCTACTCCTTTTGTAACCTACAAGACCACTTCTTTGATTGTAACAGTCAGGTCTGGCTTGGCTTTCACCCTTCAGTATAAGGGCATCTAGAGCTGTCAGATTCCAGCACGTTTTGCAGTAAATGTCAGCTACCCAGCTACCCAGTGTGCCTGTGATGTAATGGCCATGAGGCTGTATGGAGATGCGCTGTGACGCACCTTGATTTGGTAAATGTTGGTGGTGTTTTTTGTAGAGGGCATCTGCAAGTTTCAGTATAACTGCAGTTTAGAAATGGTCTAGCTGCATTGTCCTTGTCACCTGGCTCTTGACTTGTGTTATACCACTTCAGGTGTATAAATCCTTTGATGAGACTATGTGCCAGCTTCCTGCTATGCTGACTGGGCAGAAGCATGTGTCATAAATCCAGTAGTGAATTTGACAGAACAGTCTTATACAGAAGACTGTCTCCTAACAGTACATTAGCAGTAGAGGAGGTACGTTGTAGGGGTATTTTGAGAGTGATAAAGCAAAAGGGAATTCTGGGTAAGGGGCATTTGAGAGAAAGTGGCAGCAAGAGCCAGGGACTGTACATGAACTTTTAGCTCTTCAGGCAAAATATCAGTTTGATACTGGAACACGGTTGAGGGGGGTTAAACCGCAATTCTTGCCAGGGTGATGCACAAGCAAGCCACAAATTAACCTGTGCTCAACTCTTTGGTAGATTGGCACACAAACAGTCAGGCTTTATTTAGGGGCTATGTGTAAAATATTTATGCACCACACAAACAGTAATGAAGTAAAAACACAATACAATCTCACAATAATTTAGAAAAATAGACTAAAAAGTATTACATTATTTGAATCTGAAAGAACAAAAAAACATTTAGTATAACTAGAGATATGCAATGTTAAAGGTTTCGTGAAAATCAAGTGTTAAGAATCACCGACTGCAGTACCGAGTCCAAGTCAAGAGTTTAGGTTGACTGGGATGGAATGCAGGCTGGATACAAGACCAAGTTAAGTCCACTGACAAAAGTACCTTGTGGCTTGGTCATCCAGATACAAAGTCCTTGCATCAAGAGGTTCGGGTCGGTGTTAAAGAACTGTCAACAAAGAGCTGTTATGTGAGATCCAGCATTGAGATGACCATTGATGAAGAGTGGCAATGTGAGGAAGCCAGTGGTGCTTGTGGAGACTTGTGCCAAGATGTGTTGGCACAGGGCATGAGATGTGTCACGCTGGGCTGATGTTGGGTTACATCGGCGTTGAAGAAGCTGCCGGTGGGTGCAGGACTTGCGCTAAGAAACATCATTGAGGATGAGTTGCACCTTGGTAGGTCAGACTTTTTGTCGGGCTGTGTTGTGCTGCGCAGAGATGTGCGGAAATGAGTCGGCTTTGAAGAAGCTTGTTATGTCTAAGCATGGGCGAATTTTGCGAATCTGGCGTTCGCAAATTTGCGTATTCGCGAATTCGCAATCCGCAAAATCCGCGAACTCTCGCGAATTTGCTGATTTTTTTTGTGTGTTTGCAAGAGTTTCTGCCAGTTCGCGAGGGTTTTGTACCAGTTCGCAATTGCGAACCTTCTTGTCAGCTCGCAACGGTTGCGACTATGTTGTTTCTACGTCTGGTTCATCATCACAGGTTCACAGCACCCTCTGTTTCACCACTACCACCCTCTGGTTCACCCATGCCACCCTCTGGTACATCACTGCCACCCTCTGGTACATCACTGTAGATTATGGGGGGGGGAAAGCAAGCACATCTGCCCTGCTTCAACTGACATTAATTAATTTGGGGTTGATTTATTAATGTGTCACTAAATTAAACTTCCAGTCTGGCACCTGCTTCCCTATCTGTAATTTGCTTTGTGTTGCAGTGCATTTTTTTTCCAGGACCTTTGTGGCCTACTTGTAGCTATTCTATGAGCCTGCTGTGAGGGTCAGAGCAGGGTCATAGAATAGTTGCAAGTTGGCAACTGAACTCTGGAGGGGCCCCTCAGGAAGCACTACAGGGAATGGTTACTAATGATGAGTTTGAACTTTTGCACCTGCTGAGTGCTTTCAGTTTTGCAAAACTCGTTTTTCTGCAATTTCGCGGGATTTGCGGGGCGCGAATTCGTGCGAGATCGAATTCGGAAGCCGCGAATTCGTGCGAATATGCGATTTGTTTTTTTGCGGCGTGTTAGTATGCAAGGTTTTGTGCGTTTTAGCGAGCCGCTTGTAGCGCAACAGCGCGGCCATCTTGTTTGCATGACGTATTTCCGTTTCCGGGCGCGATGTGTAATCTCGCAAAGTGTGCGGCTCGCTAGTACAATTTCGCGTGTGATCGCGAGGAAAATCTCACGCAAACTTACCCACGCGGTTGTGAACGGGCGCAGCCATCTTGTTTCTCATTCATTGCTATGGTTCTGGGCATGCTTTCTGTATCCTCTCTGAATCTCTGCCATCCTTTGCTTGTTTGAAGTTTTTTTTAATCTATTTAACTTATTATCTATGCCTCTATTTTTCTAGCTCTATATTTTTGTGTTTTCTGCTACTTTTGGTTAATTTTAAAATACTTTTTTAAACTCTTTTCTTTTCTTCTTCCCTATTCTATTTCTTCTTTATTATTTAGCTTCCTTTCTACCCAGACCATGTTAAAGGGAGCCGGGAAGCATCCTGAGAAGGGGAAGGGTCCCGCACCCCGTGCCCGGCTCCCGTGCGGGCGTTTGAGGGGGGAGACAGTCACAGCCCGGGAGATCTTCAGCGCGGAGGAGGTGACCGCACTAGTTTTTTATGTTCAGCGCCGCCTCCCCAGGACCATCATGGCAGGCGGCAAGATCGCTAGCGGGTATGGGATCCGGGAGCGCCGGAAGCGGTGGGAGAAGGTGTGCCGGGCCATGTACCAACACTCTCGGGTCCGGCGCACCTACAACCAGGCCACCCACCATTGGAAGGATCTCCTGGACCGGGAACGCGATCTGCTCAACCTGCTCGGCCTTGAGATCCCCGGGCTTGGTGAGTAGTAGTAGGTATTACTTTACTACTGTGTTTTCTCCTGCTCTGTGTGTTATTATCTTGCAAATTTTTGTTTTTTACCAAGAGCAATAATGCTGCTGATTACATTGTAGGTAAATTATATTTCAAAATCTTCTGTGCATTTCAGGTGCACTGCTCTCCTTCTCAGTAGCGCTGCTACTATGCTTATTTGTTTTCGATTTTGTGTTCCTTTCATTGGCCTGTGAAATTATGCATGAGTGTAGTTTAAAGAATTGCGTAATGCTAGACACTAAGGGTCAGATTTTTATTTACCGGCGCATCCCTGCAAAGTAGCAGGGATGCACCAGTAATTGTGCGCCACGCCACCACCACCCATGGTGCGCCGTATTTACAATGCGGCGCACCATGGGCCAAAAACGTCACCGAAGCGTTACGCTTCTATGCCGTAAAGGTGGCGCATTGCTGGAGTTGCGTCGCAACGATGGCGCAGCTCCAGCAATGCTCTGGGGTGCCCTATCTCCCCAATGCTGCGTCAAGCCGTACGTCTGCTTCAAGCAGGCGCAGGGTTTGAGTCATGCATCATTGTCCTCAAAGTGACTGATTGAAATCTTGTAGATTTCCCTCAGCCACTTTTAGGATGCGTTCCTGCTCAGGAACGCCCTCCCTTGTGCCGGAACTCCCCCTGATGGCGCAGGGCTTTACAACGTGATGCATCTCCCATATGCATCACGTTGTTAATATACGCCGAACCATGGCACCTCTTTTGTTCTGCTGCTGCGTCACAAAAGTCACGCAACAATGAAGCAAAAGAGCCGCAAGGGGCTTCTAAATCAGCCCCTACAGACTCAAGTCCAGTCCTTCCTTTGTACACCTGGCAATAAGAAGAAATAGTGGTGGTGGATTGATAGTTTGAGTATTTTAATGACTGGTTAATGTAGTAGGAAACATTTTAGTGTTGTCGCTGATCTGCAATCCCAATGGACTTTGTCTGTCACTTGGCGTGCTGCGGACTGCTGCCTGCCAGTCCTAGGCGAACCTTTTTAGTAGTTTGTTTAGTGAGTTACATAACTTTCCAAGTCGACGGTCCACAAATCAAGCAATACTAATATCGTAGTAGACCACATGAGATAGGTCAATATATCCTGTGGAATACTTGTCCATTTGCTATTTCGCCAAAATATTTTGTTACTGTTCTTTTGAAATGTTTCATTTGGTTGACAAATATCATCCATGTTTTCTGGTCTTTCTTTCTTTCATTTGTACATCAGCTTCCCCCAGGGGCAAGAGGGCATTGGAGGAGGCTGCTGCTGCTGCTGAACAAGGCCAGGATCGGTCAGGCGAGGGCTCCTTTGCTGGCTCCGGTAAGTTTAAATTTTAATATAGAGTACCTATTTTTTCCTAGCGTTCCTCATTCGATTTTTTCTAAATCGTCTTTGATCTTCTTGTAGACTGTATCTAAATTCTTATCCTGCCTCGACTATGACTCCCTGTGGTATTACTAGATTATTCTTATTAGTCTGTCTGTGTAGCTAAGTAAGATTGCACATTTGGCAATTCTATTGGACTCCCATTCTAGTCAGCAATAGCTCTATGCACTGAGTGCAGTCCTCTGGGATTGTCCATAATGTCTTTTCAAGTCTTCTAAATGTTTATGCTTTGACAATTGCCAACAATAAAAAGGTGAATGACCACCAAGAAAGAATAAGATACTACTTTACTTTTGGTTTGGATAGGAGGACAATCCATTCTACTACTGTTGCAGGGACAAATCTGCACAAACAGAACTATGGACACTAAATAGTGCATTGTTTATCAATTATAATAGGCGCAGGTAGACTTTCCACTTACCTCAGTGATATCAGACTTTGAAGAACCCCCAATCTCCTTACTGACTAGATAGTGTGGCAGAGTCATTTAGCTCCCGAATTCATCGATGATTGATCCCCAATGATGAATATCCAACGCAGGACAAGAGTACGGAGTCAGAGTCCAGAAGTGTCAGAGGCACGGACTCATGCTTGCAAATTGCAAAACCTTTTGCTCATTCACTCATGACCAAAAACCACAGAGTCTATTTAAGTTTTAAAGCTTTATTAAAAGGTAAAATATTTATTAAAATCAAGCTTGTCATAAAACATAAACGGTTGATTAAAAATGGAAAAGTGCTTATACTCATTTTTTATTTCACACATTTATTGTGGGCGAGCCGAGCCCTCACTTGGTTTGAACTTTCATTTTTCTTTTTGGTGCGGAATCATTGGTCCCTTCGTCCTAATGATTTGTTCTTAGAAGTGAAGCTTCTGTCTGTTATGAGGAAAATGGTGTGTGTTAAAAAGCAAGCATTCATCAGTTGTGCCACTGCCAAATAATGCTGCAAGACAACACCCTTCTCTGGAAAAAGGGACATTTTTACTTTAGAGTAGACAGTCACAAATTAGTAGATTGGTTTCTGTATTCACATTTCTTCATTCCTAGACAAAATACTAGTGAGTGGTGTATGTCTATGACATCTAACATTCTTAAATGTACTTTGTAGGTGGAACATCTGGTGCTGGGCCCAGCGCAGAGGTGGAGGGAAGCTCTGGGGAGGAGGCGGAGCAAGTGCCGGACCAAACTGCTGTGCGGGTTGCCACGGTAGTGGCGGGCAGTGGTAAGCTCTTATATTCCTTACTTATTGAGATTGCAGACTGCATAGTGTGCTGCTCCCCGTGAGAAAACGTAAGGTTTGTCCAGATGAGAGACATGAAGAAGAATGATTGACATTTAGGGGCCTATTATGATGGCGGACGGACCTGAGTCCGTCCGCCACCATAGAGTAGGAGGGACCGTCTGCAGGAGCAGTGGCGGTCCCTCCGTGGTAATTAGGATGTGACCGCCACCCTGGCGGTCACATCCTGTATTTTTATCATTGCGGGGGTGCTACTTGAAGCAGCACCCGCCGCAATGATAAAAATGTAAGTTGTGCATTTGCATGCACAAAGCGGCAGGCACGGCGCGGTGCCTGCCGCTTTGTGCAGGCAAATGCCATGTGCACCCCCCACACCGTTCACCTCTGGGGGCCCGCAACGGGCCCCCAAACAAAAATCCGTATGCCTTTGCACGTCGGAAATACCGCCGTGTAAAGGCATGTGTTCCTCCAGACATCCTAATATGGCTGGCGGTGTTTGATAGACACCGCCAGCCATGTTAGTGCTTTTCCGCCACGGACGGGAGGTGACCGCGGCGGAAAAGCTGCAGACTGAAAAACGATCCCCCAGCCATCCTAATCCGACGGGGATCTTTTTCAGTCCGCTGCGGATTTCCCGCATCCTCCGGGCCGGCGGTGGATTCCGCCGGCCCGGAGGATGCGGGAAATCCGCAATCCTAATCTGCCCCATAGTTTGAATGGATGGATGCCTGGATCATGGTACTATCTGACTCTTAGATAACATATGTGTATCTAGAGGGAGTAGATGGTCACTGGATGAACTAAGTGTTACTTTGAAGAGCATGTAACACAGGACCCGCACGTCCGTCCCAGTGTAGGAAAGGCAAGGAAAAGAAGTTGTAATTTTGTCCGAATACTACCATGAATAGTAGCAGTAGTTTGTACTACAAGCACAGCATATATCCGGCTATTACGATGGCCACTCATTACCTCTGTTAATAAGTTTAGTAGAGCTCGGTCATTCATGTGTGGATGTATCACTGTTCACTCAATAAAAAGCAAAGCACCTAAAGTCATCCCATATGTAAGTAAATACATACCATGTGCAGTGATAGATAATCAGATTATTTATCTTCTTCATTTTCCTTTTCTAGTATTCATTGGCACTGTAAGGTGAAAGTTAAATTAATTAAGCAGTAGCCCTTATAACAGAGTATTCTCAGTGCCACCCATAATAGAAAGGTAAGAGCATCACCACCTGCATGTACTGGACTGGTACAGTAACGCAAGTCTGTCTCACTCATCATGGCGGGCATCTGTTTTCCTCGGGTGCAAGTTGACTGCGCTGGCATTATGCCGGCTTGCAGAAGTTAACGTACCAATTTTGCTAAACAAGAGAGAAGAAGAAGAATAAGACTGGTGTACTGTCATATCGACTCTAATGGAGTGAGTCCATAGTGCTCGTAGAATTGATTCCTTAACCCCTCCCATGCTGATGACGGAACCGCTCCGTCATCAGCTACAGTTGAGCTGTGCTGATGACGGAGCGGTTCCGTCATGGCCCAGCCGCCGCGCCTGCGCGGCGCTGATTTCGCGCCTGCGCGGGCGTTCTAATGAGCGGGGCGGGTCATGATGGAACCGCTCCATCACCAGCATAGCTCAACCGCGGCTGGTGACGGAGCGGCTCCGTCACCAGCATGCGGCCGCCGTGCGGCCGCCCCGCCCCTTTAGCGCTGCGGCGGAATAGCCGCCGCAGCGAAGGGGTTAAACTCCCACTAATGTTAGAGCAAGGGTGAAGAAGTGGGAGGTTAGATAGATACTGAACACAATAGTTATGTACTGCACTTGCAAGTTGCTAGTTCTACTGTGACACAACTTTCTGCTGAATCATTTTTTGTTAATCTTAAAGAGCATTGGTTACAGACTATGTCTTTCTTTCTTCATATAGATGCTCCTTCCAAACCAACCCGGACGGAGCCGGGGTACCGCAGCCACCCGCCACCGCCGAGCAAAAAAATCAGCTGCCCCCATAGCAGTTGCAAGAAACGCATGCACCGCCTTTCCCTGAGGGTTTCCTACCTCAAGCAGGAGCTGCTCAACACGAAAACCCTGCTCGAGACCCTCCGCAAGGAGCATTCCGACCTGGCCCGGAAATTCAACAGCAGCAGCCAGCAGTAGGAGGAGACTGTCCCTTGCCCCTTTTTTAAAGACTTCTGGGGGGTGGGAATTGGGAGTTGGGTTTTTTCACTTTTTTGGACTTTTCACGGACATTCGTTGGGGTTAGGGAGTGGGGGTGGGTTGGGTCTTGTGGGAGATTATTTTTGTCAGGGATATAAATATATTTAAAACTTTATCTTAGCATACGTGTTTTTTTACTGCTTTTGAGGCTGGTGGGTGGGGGTTTAACAGTAACTTTGTTTAGGTGACACTTAAGTGGCATCTTGATTCAAGTTGTGTATTTAATTGCCCAAATGTTTTCAAAACTAAGTGCCTCTCACAGAGTAAGTGAATTCAATAGTCCTAGGACTTTACTAGTACTAGCGTCAGTCTCTCATCTCTCCTAATACTCCATTATACTTCCTCCCCCCAAACGCTTATCGTACCTGTAATTTGTGTTTGGAAATAGGGCTAGGCACAGGGCTGGCTGCACGGCAAATGGCGATTAAGGTTGGCAATCCTGGGCGGATGAAATGTCATCATTGCGTTGGTACTAGTGGTGTTACACAGTGGCAGTTGCAGCATCTGAAAAAAAAGAAAATGAAACCTTGTTTGTCCTTACCGTAGCATTAGAACGGTACGATAGAGAACATAGCAGGTGACAGTACACTAGAACAGTGCCACAATGTAGCCTAACAAATGGTAAAAGTATTGAAAGTATAACTAGTACTTGCGTTGAATTTCTTTGACATTGGCTACTACTACAAGAAATAGTACTGAAGGTGAAGGACACAGCAGCGTAATAATTTGCCACTTCTAGGAGGAGGATGTTCTTGATGACCTATCAAGTTGATGGCGGCATGGCGCACATGAAAATCTGCTTTCATTTGCCAATAATGACTGAGTGTGAAGCTGAGTAAGTATAGAATATATCCTCGGATTCCTTCACCAGCCTGTTACTATGACCTTATCCTCCCCAGCAAGTGTGTGGAATTATTGCTGTTATTTAGTCACACATCAATCAAAACCACACAGCCCGGGGGAAGAGGGTTAGGGTTTGTAGAATGGATGGGAATGGGGGATTTTGGGAAAGTTTTTTTGAGAGAAGAAAAAAAAACATGGACAAACAATAATTGAAGATAAAGAAATCTTTGGGTACAAAGCTAACCATAAATCTTTTAAGTGACATAAAGGAAGTGCATGCACTACTGCATGCATGGTTACTGAAAAGTAAGTAGTACTTTCGACAACCATGAATGACAGAATGCGACAGTACAGGGCTGCAGCGTTTTCACTTGCCTATCTCTGCACTCAGAGAAACACTCCTTACATTAAATTAGGTTTAAAAAATAGCCGAAGTAAAACCTATAGAATGGCTGTAGGGATCAATTTAGAAGCAGAGAGAGATCCAAGAAATGCAGAGTCACACTCATAGAAGTTCACAGCAATAACATTACTTAAAAAATAATTAGAAAAGAACGGATACTGTAAATGTATGTTGTTGTAGTTGTCCTGTTGAATTTGGTAAGTAAGTTGCACGCATCAAACCATTCCTCTTATTAGCGGCACTCCTCCATTCCAGCTGACGCTCCGTCCATCAATGTTGGTGACCAGAAGACACCCTGTCCACTGCCTGCCTGGTGGATGCTGAATTGCGGCTCGCTAATGTGAAGCCTGACTTCATCCTTTTTTTCCCATTGCACAGACTGAAACCCGGCCTGTAATTATTGATGGAAAAACAGGAAGTGATATTAGAACACCACTGAGAAATAAATATAAGGTATGTACGCTGTGTAGTGCAAAAAGTCACACTTTGAGTTTCCTAATAGACAGTACAATATTTTTGAAAGTGCGCACTCTGTCTGAGTCTCCTTTTGAAGGATAAATAAGTATGGGCAAATTAATTTAGCGGATCTTTCCCCGCAAGCTAGGTGTACTGTTAGAACAAAATTAGACCTTCCCAGCAGTGCTCCCACCCAGACCTTTACTAAAGCCAGTCGCAAAAATGTAGAAGACCCCCAATCAGATCTCAAAAAACGAGGCCTAGTAGAAAACTGGTGACAAAACGTACTTTGAAAGTAAAAGTAGGCCCAAATCCCCCCTTACGCACCGTGGATTGTATTCAAACCACTTGCAAGCAAGCAAAAGTATCCATACCCAGCATCGCTCCAAGACTCGCAAACCCCCCACAAACAGCCTCCCACCCAAACACATGCAATACAAATACTGCTAACCCTAACGAGCCCTAAGTTTAGAATAGTGGCAAACGCTTTCTTTAACTATGCCAAATCCCCCCTTTCCCACCATGGATTTTCTTCAAATCACTTGCAACCAAAATTACACATTCCCACGAGTGCTATAAGACCCCAGAATTCAGTTGCAAAAATCTAGAACACCCCGAAACACATGCAATCCTGCTGCTAGGGCTAACCCTAATGAACCCTAAGTTACAAAAAGTGCCAAAAGGCTTTTCCGCATGGATTTTCTCCAAACCAGTTTTTTACGGTAGTAGACCTTCCCAGCAATGCCCCAAGACCTGCCAACCCACCCGCAAAAAAGCACAACACCCCCAAACAGCCAAAAAGCAAAAGTACAAAAATGGGGACTTAGTCATTTTCATGGCAATTTCCAAAATCACTCCGCGCGTGCTCTGCAGCTAGGCAATAACTCCCCTCTGCCACCATGGATTTGCTTCAAACCTCTTGCAATCAAAAGTATCCATACCCAGCAGTGCTCCCAGACCCCGAAACCCACCCACAAACACCAGGAATCCCCCCAAACAGGCCCCCGAAAATGCTACATTGAGCGAAATGTCAGAAATAGCAAAAACTTTTTCCTCATGGATTTTGTCCAAACCACTTCTATCCGGTATTAGACCTTCCCAGAAGTGCCCCAAGAGACCCGCCAACCCACCCGCAAAAAAGCACAACTCCCCCAAACAGCCAAAAAGGAATATCTCATACTTACAATATTTTTCGGCCTTCTGTCAAAACGCGCTTTGCAGCTAGGTCATAACTCCAGTCTTCCACCATGGATTTCCTGAAAAGCAAATGCAATCAAAATTAGACTGTGCCAGCAGTGCTCCCAGACCCCAAAACCCACCCACAAACACCCGGAACCCCCCCAAAGAGCACCTCAAAGACAAGCAAGTCAGCAAAAACGCAAAAATAATTTCGCCAGCAATGGCCCCAGAGCCGTCAACCCAGGCGAAAACAAGTAGAAGACCCCAAAACAGCCAAAAAGCAAAATTACAAAAATGGGGACTTAGTCATTTTCATGGCAATTTCCACAATCACTCCGCGCACGCTTTGCAGCTAGGCCCTAACTCCCCTCTGCCACCATGGATTTGCTTCAAACCTCTTGCAATCAAAAGTATCCATACCCAGCAGTGCTCCCAGACTCCGAAACCCACCCACAAACACCAGGAAGTCCCCCAAACAGGCCCCTGAAAACATGATAGTGGGCAAAAAGTCAAAAACGTTTTCAAGTCTGATTTGGTCAAAACCAGTTTTATCTGGTATTAGACCTTCCCAGCAATGCCCCAAGACCCGCCAACTCACCCTCAAAGAAGTAGAACACCCCCACAAGTGCAGAGTCTTTCTTCATTGGGCGTAATCCAGCCCTCTGCTTTGAGGGAAATAGGAGTCTGGAGGAGGAGGATAGAGGAGCATGTTCTTGTGAACTTGTGAACCTGAGGAATGCAGACTGCGGCACCTTCAAATCAATAAGCAAATAAGTGAAGACAGTTCTGCTGATGGGCTTGTTTTTGTGATTAGGTGATTAAAGTTTTAATTATATTAACTGTGCAAAACAAAGAAAGACAGACACACAGGAATAAAAGTGAATAAGGACGAAAAAGAAAGTTATTGATTCTTTGGCTCATTTTCAGGGCTCGGTGTCAGGGAATAAGAGTTTGTCCTCATACTCTGCGAATTCAGGCAGGAGTAGGTCAGTGTCACCTAACAGAGAAGAAATTCCCTCATCTAAGTTGCTGTCCTCCTCGTTTTCTTCCGGCGTGTATTCTCGTACTTTGTAATCTGGTGGTATGAGGTGCTGATTCATCTTGATCATTGTTAACCTCTCCACATTTTTGGGCGAGAGGTGGGTCCGTTTGCAAGTTACAATGCCACCAGCAGCACTGAAAACACGTTCAGAAGAGACACTTGCGAGTGGGCAAGACAAGTAGTTTATAGCCAGGTTGGAGATCTGTGCCCACAATTCTTTTTTCCCATGCCAATACGCCAATGGGTCAGCATTAACATAGACCTCTGTTGAGTCATTCAAATAGTCCTGCACCATCGACTGAAGGTTCTCCACGGTTCCTCCACTTTGCTTACTTTTTGCTGGGACCTTTTGAGAACCAAACCCAAGCTGAGTTAGCCAATCATCTTCTTCACCCAATGTTACTGTTGTGTCTGGTGCACATGATCCGGTTACAGCACTCTTCTGCAAAGCTGCCCCAATCACCTCCAGCACATCTTCATGTAGTGCTGGAACTGCAACTCTGGCAAAATAGAACCGGCTAGGAACCTTCCATTTAGGGCTGAGCGCTGCCACTAATTCTAGAAAACCAACCCTTCTACAAAAGAAAAAGGGAGAAGGTCCAGAGCTAGCATTTTAGCCAGCTTAGTGTTATACAGACGCGCCAGTGGGTGGTTGCGTTCATATGGCGCTTCTGAAAACAACATGGTTCTAATGTTGGCCTGGACCATTTTATGGGATGATTATGATGACTTCTTCGACCCAGTTACGCTCGCTGATGAACTTTTTCGCATTGGTGTCTCACTCTCTCCCACACTCTTAGTGTGGCTCACAGGGGGTGTGCTGACAGGGGTACTGGGTGTAAGTGAAGTGTTTGACGCTTCTTCCTCCTCGTCATCATCAGATGAAACATCAACGTTTTCTTGACTTGCAATTCAGGCTTCCTTGATCTCCATTAGGTGCGCAAACCATTGGACAGCATGCTGTCTCTTAAGATGACCTCTCTGGCCTCCGGTCCCATAGTTGGTACCAAGCTTACCACGACTAACTGCAAGCTTACAAATGCTACAAATGGCTATGTTTTCCTTTTTTGGGCAAACACTAAAGAAGTCCCAAACTACGGACTTGAAATGTCTGTGGGGGCCGGAGGAGGTGATACTGGTGGTGGTCATGCTGCTAATGGCAGATGAAGTGGAGGATATGTATTGCCGAACTTTACTACGTTGTGCACTTTCACCACCACTAATTGAGGTTGAGGTGGATGGAGGTCCCTTCTGGCGAGGAAGAAATATGGAAGCGGTAGGTGGTGGTGTACTAGTTAACTCCAATGATGGTGTTCCCATTGCCTCCTCGTCGACAACATCATCACGCTCAGCAGCTTTTCGGGCTAGGGTCAAAATGTCTGTTTGCTGCATGCCCGCTGAGGCTGGAGTGAAGCCTATGATGACTGCGTCGTCGTGAGAGTCTTCATCAGCAGGAGTATACGCCACTTCTTGTTGAGCGTCATCACACTCCATAACTATGAGAGTTTCGACAACCTTCCTTTTACGCTTAGCTACCTTTGTCAGATCATGGTGTGCCTCACTCTCAGACGGCAGTGGTGGTTCTCAAGTTAGATCCGTATCATCAGAAGGAGGTGGGCTTGAAGAAGATGTAGACACCACCCTTGATCTTTTCCTTGCTAAAGATGTGGAAGACAATGAATGATCATCAGGAGGAGTGGCTTCCTCAAATGATACCTCGGCTTGATTGTCGATTTCCTGATGTGCCCCTACTTCGGGAGGAACAAGTATTGTGGGCACTTGTGCCCCTCCATGCACCTCAGCTTGCGCATCTCCTTGCACTGCCTCTCCTTCCACATGTACTTGGGCTTGTACTTGCACATGTGGTTGTTGTTGTGGCTGTGGTTGTTCAACACTCGTCAGATGAGTTACAACAACCTGTGTTGATTGAGGGACATTGCTGCTACTTTCTTGCGATGAGCCAACATCACTGGTCGATGGTGATTGAACAAGTAGACTGGCTGCCTCGCAGCGCTCAAGGGCTTGGACTTAAGTTGGCGTGGTGGTGGTGGCCCTGAGCCCAATGGAGCGGGGGTGCTGCTCCCAGCTTGGTCCCCAGCAGATCCCGCTGCTGCTGCAGGCGTACTTTTTTTTGTTATTCCCAAAAAATGTGGCGGGCGGCACACCAGTCTCCTTGGTAACTTGTTTCTTCTGCTCCTTACTGGCAATTTTCTTGCTAGAGGAGCTACGGGGAAGTTTTTTTGGGGCCATCTTCTTCAGAGGTCAGAACAGCAGGCCGCAGTTGCACGAGTTGCAGAGTTGTCTGTGGCCAGACGTGACGTCGCGTGACGCTATGCTGCACACACACACCGCTGCAGGACTTCTTCCTGGCACTGGTGGCTCTCTTGAGTCTTGTGCACCTAAAAGCAATGGAAGACAGAGGAACATCAGTTCAGTTATACACCCCAAAAACTCAAAAACCACATAAAAATCAGCACAATCCCATGCCATCCATGCCCTCAATGATGTTTAAATTCAGAACACCCCACAGAAACACTAGGCCCATGCACCACTCACTAGCCCTGGTCAAAATGCCCCAACAACAGCCCAAAAATCGAAAAACACACAAAAATCACCACAATCCCATGCCATCCATGCCCCCCGTGCCATCCATGCCCTCAATCATGTTCAAATTCAAGACATCCCACAGAAAGACTAGGCCCATGCACCCCTGAGTACCCCTGGGCATAATGGATGAAAGCATGGCAGACTGGGTGCAGGCCTATGGTACAACAAAGCACACTGCTTGGCTTCAAAATGGCCCCTAGACCCCCACCACATGGACAGGCCCGGCCTGCACCAGTCCTCAAAATGGCCCCCACCCACATGGACAGGCCCATGAACACCCCAAAAAATCGAAAAAACACACAAAAAGCATCACAATCCCATGCCATCCATGCCCTCGATGATGTTTAAATTCAAGACACCCCACAGAAAGACTAGGCCCATGCACCACTCACTAGCCCTGGTCAAAAGGCCCCAACAACAGCCCAAAAATCGAAAAACACACAAAAATCACCCCAATCCCATGCCATCCATGCCCTCCATGATGTTTAAATTCAAGACACCCCACAGAAAGACTAGGCCCATGCACCACTCACTAGCCCTGGTCAAAAGGCCCCAACAACAGCCCTAAAATCGAAAAACACACAAAAATCACCACAATCCCATGCCATCCATGCTCTCAATCATGTTCAAATTCAAGACACCCCACAGAAAGACTAGGCCCATGCACCCCTGAGTACCCCTGGGCATAATGGTTGAAAGCATGGCAGACTGGGTGCAGGCCTATGGCACAAAAAAGCACACTGCCTGGCTTCAAAATGGCCCCTAGACCCCCACCACATGGACAGGCCCGGCCTGCACCAGTCCTCAAAATGGCCCCCACCGACATGGATAGGCCCATGAACACCCCAAAAATCGAAAAAACACACAAAAATCACCACAATCCCATGCCATCCATGCCCTCAATGATGTTTAAATTCAAGACACCCCACAGAAAGACTAGGCCCATACACCACTCACTAGCCCTGGTCAAAAGGCCCCAACAACAGCCCAAAAATAGAAAAACACACAAAAATCACCACAATCCCATGCCATCCATGCCCTCAATGATGTTTAAATTCAAGACACCCCACAGAAAGACTAGGCCCATGGACCACTCACTAGCCCTGGTCAAAAGGCCCCAGCAACAGCACAAAAATCGAAAAACCCACAAAAATCACCACAATCCCATGCCATCCATGCCCTCAATCATGTTCAAATTCAAGACACCCCACAGAAAGACTAGGCCCATGCACCCCTGAGTCCCCCTGGGCATAATTGATGAAAGCATGGCAGACTGGATGCAGGCCTATGGCACAACAAAGCACACTGCCTGGCTTCAAAATGGCCCCTAGACCCCCACCACATGGACAGGCCCGGCCTGCACCAGTCCTCAAAATGGCCCCCACCCACATGGACAGGCCCATGAACACCCCAAAAATTCGAAAAAACACACAAAAAACACCACAATCCCATGCCATCCATGCCCTCAATGATGTTTAAATTCAAGACACCCCACGGAAAGACTAGGCCCATGCACCACTCACTAGCCCTGGTCAAAAGGCCCCAACAACAGCCCAAAAATCGAAAAACACACAAAAATCACCACAATCCTATGCCATCCATGCCCTCAATGATGTTTAAATTCAAGACACCCCACAGAAAGACTAGGCCCATGCATCAATCACTAGCCCTGGGCAAAAGGCCCCAACAGCAGCCAAAAGAATCGAAAAACACACAAAAATAAGCACAATCCCATGCCATCCATGCCCTCCATGATGTTTACATTAAAGAGACCCCACAGAAAGACTCAGTCCATGCACCACTCACTACCCCTGGGCAAAAGGCCCTAACAACAGCCCAAAAATCGAAAATTCCAAAATTGTAGTTGCAGCAACTGTAATCCCCCAAACAAACTTACTTGTGAAATTTCTAATCCAAAAGTGATCCAAAGAAAGTCAAAAAGGCCTCAAATCCAAATATCCAGCAGCATCCACAAAAAGTAATCCTTCCAGGTCAAAATCCGAATGAAAGTGACCAGCACATGAAGAACGCACTGGGAGGAGCCTGCTGGACAGGAACAGGAAGTTGGAGACTGTGGGGCACTTCCTTCCCCCCCCCCAAAATGGACTCCTTGCAAAAAAAATTGCAGGCAAATGTCAACCTGAGGAGTTATTCTGATAAAAATCATCATTTTCAGAAGGTTTATGTTGCTTGCTGGTGGATTTCTTGTGCAGAATTGCAAATTCTGTGTTTTGCGAGTGCAAGATTGTTGCTGCCCGCCGCATCTACGTGTTCGCAATTGCGAACTCTCGCGATGCGTGCTGTGCAAGGTGGCAAGCCGCGATTACGTAATCGCGGTCCCAAAATCCCGCGGGATCCCGCAGCAAGATCCAAAATGGCGCAGCACTCTCAAAATATCGAGAAAAACAACTCAGCAAACGCTGAATGATGGTAAGTGAACGCCGCGCGCCGCAATATTGTTTCACCAAGCAAAAAAATCCGCCGCGTGCGAATTTGCGGATTTTCGGCAAATTCGCGAGAGTTCGCGGATTGCGAATTTACCGAAAATCTGCAAAATCCGCGAGCGGAACGGATTTTATGCCCATGTTCATTGAACAGGAGGCCAGCCAACTGACCCCTGGAGATTAGCTGGAATAAACAGGCCAGCTCAGAGTAGCAAAAGAGTCCTTGTAGGGTCCACAGGTCCAGAAGTGATCCGAAGAACTAGGCCTGATGGTCTACTACTTATATCTGGTGTCCACTTCGAAGTGGGAGAAGCTTATAGAGTCTTTCCCCTACAGAGGTGTCTGGAATTTTCTGTCTCCCTGCCCTGACCCCAACTTGTCTGGGGGCACAAAAGCCTAGTGTGAAACCTTTTGTGGATGTGCAGAGGCTGAGTGTTTATGATGTCAAATATGGTAGGTGACAGCCTTCCCCTATCAAGTCAGAGATGGTCCATCCTGACAACACCTATTGCGCCTTTTTCTCACTGTCTAGGAGCAATACACAAAGACCAACTGCCTGATACACCTAGTCATGTGACCCAAGTTACATGCTAAAGGGCACCAAATGGTTGGGGGGAAATAACAACTTTCTAAATGTGGCATTTTCTGTACTGTGGCTTAAAATCCAAATTTACCATTAAAGAGGGTTTTAAATTACAATAATTTAGAGACCTAACTCAATATTCCCACCTGCTCCCAATTGAAAGTTATCACGTATTAAATGTAATAAGGTAACCAAATGTTAACCAATGGGAGAGGTAGACCTTGTACTACTGAAAATGGAATTTAAGGTTTTTTTACTACAGAGACTTGTAAAAGTTAAAAGTACATGTCCAACTTTTTCAATCACTGTACTCTGCCTTATAGACTGTTTAAGGACTGCCCTAGGGGTGACATATTTTTAAAAGGAAGATTTAGTCCTGGCAAAAGGTTTGTTTTGCTAGGTTGAAATGCCAGGTTAAAACTGCCTACACAGTTTGCAAGGTCTAATAAGACTACTTAAGTGATTGGCTGCACGCCCACTAGTAGAAGTTCATGTAATGCCCTGGGTATAGGTAGTACTGCATTACTAGGGGTTTATAAATAAATTTAATGTGTCAATTGGGTGTAAGGAGAGACCACTAGCACGTTAGCACTGATCACAGTCTACTTGTTCTAAAACGATGTCTGTTAGTGCCTGTGTAGTTTGAGCCCAATATTTTTTAACCAAGTCACATTGTCAGGCAAGGTGTATAAAATCTGCCTCCGCTGCCTCAAAGGGTACACAGTTCGCATCCGCCTACTGCTCAAGTTTGCATAATTTAACAGGTGTGTAATACATTTGGTACCGGTTTTTTAAGTGTACTATGCGTAGTTGCACAGAGCAAAATTTCAAATCCACCACCTATAGTGGACAGTCAAATACTACATTTCAGCCCTCCAGCAACTTGCCAGGGATCTGTGGCCTATCCATCTGTGTTGCATTATAAAGCTTGGTGAACAAGTGGCTATGCATGGTGCTAGTGAGCAGTGTCTGCAGTGCAGTGAGTGTAGGCTACTCTACAAAGGAATTGTGGGTATAATTATTTCAGTGCAGTTTGAAGTCAATAATATGTAAATGTCAGTAGTGGAGTGTACAGTGGGGTGTGTGAAATATTATTAAGGGTCAGAAAAGTGCCATTAGTGTAGGTGTTACCCATGGTTTTTAAGGCTACATGAGTGAGTATGTGTAGTGCACTGTCTAATGCCGGGCACATAAAGGAGTTTTTTCTGCTCGACCTCTCAGCACCCGCCAAGCTGGCGTTGTAGCGTGAATTGTGTTGATCCCGTGAATGGCAGCCCCTCCCTTTTGTGCAGCAGGAGAGCTTTGAGTGGAATGGGAAAGGCATCATCATGTGCTTCTGGGACGTGTGGCTACTACTTCTGCGTCACATATCAATAATGAGTGAAATTACCCTGTGCGCACAGGTAGCATAAATGGAAGTGCATGAGTATGGCATCTTGAGAATTTCCCAGATAATTCTTGTCTTCTTACCTGCCCATACCAGTGTTAACAGATGGGCCCTGAGTTTCTTAAAAAATGCAGTGGTAAGAGGATGGGTGTGGCAATAAATATTTTAATAACTGCAATAGAGCTCCGTTTTGTTCCTTACATTTTAGGTGTGCACCATACTCAAGGATAGATTCACCTACATATATAATCATGTGTTGTGTTAATTTAGGACAGTACACGTGACTGTCATAACGTGGAAAGTGAGATTTAGGGTAAACAAGAGAAAACTATTGCTGGATTGCATGTGATCAGCTGAAGTGATTATCCTAGAGTTGTACGAGTTACCAATAATCCTCAGTATATTCAATATGATTATGTGATGTATTTATGTGAAAATGCTCATAAAGTGTTTGTCAGGAATAGGGGTCTCTAGTTGGCAGAAGTTAGGTAACTTTGTCCAAATAGGGACCCCTTTGCTTCTAGTCAGGGTAAGGGGGATACACTTCTAAAATAACCACTGCGCACCCCCTTGGTAGCTTGGCACGAGCAGACAGGCTTATCTCAGAGGCAGTGTGTAAAGCATTTGTGAACACATACAGTAATACAGTGAAAACACTACAAATGGATACCACACCAGTTTAGAAAAAGAAGTAGTCTTTATCTAAACCAAACACGAACCAAACGACATAAAACCACAATACAGTAAAAACAAAATTGACTTTCAAATGGTAGAAATTGTCCAGTTCAAAGCAAATTGTAGATGCAACAGTTTTCACACAAAGTATCTTAGATGCGTTGCGCACACAAACAAAAAGAGGCATCAGGGAAGGTGATGCATTGGTTCCTTACACTCAGGGAAGGTGATGCGTCGGTTCCTTGCTCTGGGGGAGGCAATGCATCGATTCCTTACTGCTGCGCAGGGAAGGTGATGCGTCGGTTCCTTACTGGAGAGGAGATGGTGCATCGATTTCTTACTGCTTGGGGAGGTGATGCACTGATTTCTTACTGCGTTCCCCAATGATGCGACAGACCTGGCACCTTGCTACAATCCGACGATCCGGGACATTGCGTGCTTTCTTGCAGCCACGCAGCAGAGCTTGCATCGGAATCGTTGCAGTAATCTCGGACTCTGAAGACTGATGCACTCGGTGCTGCGTGCAGTGATTTATCGAGTCGCGGGGAGTCGCTGCCTCTGTTTCTCCAGTGATGCATCAGAAACAGGCATGGATGCATCATGCTTCTCGTTGTTGCGTTGCTTTTCCTGCTCCCAACTGCCAGAACAACATCCAGGGGCTCAGAACATCTACAGGCACCTCTTGGTAGGTAAGAACTCCCAGCAAGGAAGTTCAGGGGAGATGGGGGTGAAGTTTTAATGTCCGTGAGACTCAGAACAGGAGGCAAGCTCTTCTTCAAGCCCTTGGAGATCTTCCTCAAGCAGGGGACACAGCAAACAGCAAAATCATTTTCCCTTTCCTTGGCAGTAACCCTGTTGTGTAGGACTACGCTACGCTCAACTAGTTTGCGTAGTTTGCGCAACTACACGCTACACGATTTGCACGTAGCACAGTGCAAAAGTGCGTAGCGTAGCGCGCATTTTTTGCTTGCTTGTGGTGCTCAACGTCAAGTTGGTAGCCGCGAGCGAGCAAAATTAAATCCCAGTGAGACTTTTTCCTTGTTCAGGTTCAGCAACATCAAGTTGCTGATCGCGAGGGTGGAAAATAAACCTCCTGCTGAGATTCTCAACGCAGGGAGGTCTGGTTTCTCATTGCGAGTGGTCGCGTATGCTCGCGACCGCTCGGGATGAGAAACTACCAGTCCGTGTTGAGAAAACTGAAGCTCAAGTGCAAATCTACTCGAGCGGCAGAAAACCACTGCCTGCACTGTGCAAGATGCCGTTTGCAATGATTGCACAGAGCGGACAAACATCCGGCACTGTGCAATCAGTGCGAACAGCATTTTCCCTACCACACTATGCAGTTAGCGTAGCTACATGTAGTGCAAAGCGCACTTCGCGTAGCTACGTGTAGCGTGACTACACGAACTACGCCCAGGGTTACTTGGCAGAAAGTAGCCATTGCAGCCCAACCCCAGACAGCAAACAGCACAGGAGCAGTACTCCTCCTCAATTTCTCCAGCTCTTCTCCTGGGAAAAGGTTCCTCTTGATTTCCCAGAAGTGATCTAACAGTCTGGGGTCTGGGCCCCAATATTTATACAGCAATATCCTTTGTTCTCTGGTGGCAGAGAAGCCCTGTGCTCAGTCAAAAACAGCTCTGTCCTCTCTGCTGCAGCTTCCTGGCAGAAGAGAGATACTGCATTGTCCTCCTTGGCAGACCAGTCCCATTCACGTGAAAGGAAATCTCCTCCCCTACTCTAAATGCAACCCAGGTCTATTAAGCCCAGCCCAGATTCATCCAGATTCTCTGGAGCCACTGCACCTCCCAACCCCCTGTCACTCCAAAGCCAGACAGTCAATACACATCCTAGCAGAGGCACACTGGATGGCTAAACAAGAAAAGACCTACTTTCTAAAAGTGGTATTTTCAAACACAGAATGTAAAAATCACCCTCACTAAAAGATACATTTTAACATTCTGAGTTCAGGCATATCAAACTTTATTTTTCCATCTTGATCCCAGGGGTAGTTATGCTTATAAGATGTTATAAGCAAACTCCCCATGTTATCCAACGGGAACAGATAGCCTTGCAGCAATGAAAAAAGAATTTCAATGAATGAATCAATCAATCAATCAGTGTTTTATAAAGCGCGCTACTAACTTGTGAGGGTCTCAAGGCACTGGGGGGTGCAGCTCCGGTTCAGTCGAATAGCCACGTCTTGAAGTTCTTCCTAAACGTATGCAGGATAGGGGAGCATCTGATGTTGAAAGGGAATTTGTTCCAAGCCTTGGTTGCAACAAAGGAGAAGGCTCTTCCACCTGCTCTGTTTCTGCAGATGCGTGGGGTATCTGCCAGGGTGAGGTCGGCAATGCCGAGGTTCCTTTTGGGTAAGTGGAAGGAGATTCTGTCATTGAGGTATTTGGGTCCGATGTTGTGGATGGATTTGTAGGCGTGTGTGAGTAATTTGAAGGTTACTCTCTTCTCGGAGCCAATGGAGGTCTTGTAGGTGTTGGATCATGTGTTTGTGGTGTGGGGTTCCGAGGACAAGTCTGACTGCCTTGTTCTGGATGGGTTGAAGCTTGTGTAGGAGAGTTCTATTGTTTCCGGCTTAGAGGGCATTGCCGTAGTCTAGTTTGCTAGTTATGAGTGCATGGGTGACTGTCTTTCTGCATTCGGGTGATCTATTTGAAAGTCTTGCGGAGGATGCGGAGGCAGTTGTAGCAGGTGGAGGTGATGGAGTTGATCTGGTGGGTCATGGTGAGGGAGGAGTCAAGGATGATGGCAAGGTTCTGTGAGTGGTCTTATGGGGTGGGTGGGCTCCCGAGGGCAGCAGGCCACGAGGTGTTGTCCCAAGCGGTGGTGGAGGGTCCAAAGACGAGGACCTCTGTCTTCTCCGAGTTGAGCTTCAGGCAGATGTTGTTCATCCAGGTTGCAACGTCCTTCATTCCTTCCTGGAAGCAGCATCTGGTGTCTTCCGGTTCTTCGTGAGGGAGAGGGTGAGCTGGGTGTCATCAGCATATGATACTTTGCTGAGCCCATGCTGTCTGACGATGGCAGGGAGGGGGGCCATGTAGATGTTGAAGAGCGTGGGGCTGAGCGAGGATCCTTGGGGTACTCCGCAGTTGATCTCTGTGGGTACGGAGTGGAAGGGTGGGAGTATGACATTTGGCAGTATTTCACTATCAGGACATGCCACACACATCAGGGCATGTCCTACCTTTCACATACACTGCACCATGCCCACAGGGGTACCTTGGGCCTACCTTAGGGGTGACAAACATCTAAGAAAACGGAAGGGTAAGACCTGACAAGTGGGTGCACTTGCCAAGTCGATATGGCAGTACTAGACTGCATACAGACACTGCAATGGCAGACCTAAGTTACCTTTACAGGCTGCTTATGTGGGTGATTTACAGGCCCTGGGCACACGCATTGCACTGTACTAAGGACTGACTTGTAAATCAAATAGACACTTATGGATGGAAACACCAATCCATAACAACAATTTACAAAGAGAGCACTTGCACCTTGCCACTAAACAGCAGTGTCAAGGTTCCCAAAGCATCTAGACAAGCAAAATGAAGTCCAACACTCAGCAAAAATACAGGAGGCAAAGGCAAAAATACAGGGGAAAATCATGCCAATGGTTCCAGGTCTTACAGTGTTTATTGTATGTAACTTAATGAGGCTCTGGTGCCGTTTCTTATGTTGGCCAGTTTCTGTAGGCCTGGATTGTATTTTCCCCTGGAGGCTCTCGCCTTAGAAATAACGGTTAGATTCTGTGTGCATGTTTAATTTGTTCTTTCTCACATTTCTGTTGCAGCCAGGTGGACAATTGTGCTCATTAGCTAAAATGATGTCTTTGTTTTAATAGTTAGGTTTAGGGAGGAGAGGATACATTAAGCTGATAATGTGTACAGCGGTGCCTTTTCAGCGGAGCAGGCCTGGGAATCAAAGTCATTTTGCTGAGTCCTGGGATTATCATGCCCTGTGGAAACATACCTACAAGGAGGTGTCTTGGATGAGGAGCATGACTCAGAATTGCATTCTGGATCTTTTTGTGAAATGATATGATAGGGACAGTGCCCCGGGACTTCTTACCTTGCCTTGAAAGAGGGAACATCTTAGAATGAGCTCACTAGCTTATGCTACTTGACCCATGAAACGAGAAGAGGCTTCTTAGGAAGACTTCATGCCTTGGGGAATGCTAAGTCGGGATGTCACATTAGGAGTAGAGTAGGGATAGACGAAAAGCTTTACACTCACGAGCCTCCAATGGAGGGAGATCTAAACGTCTGTGGAGTTATTTTTTGTATTTTGATTCTCAAATTGATCATCTGGTGTCTTGTTGCACCGACTTAATTTTACCCGTAGATTTGGCTTTTTATTAGTTCTGATGTATCTTTACACCCTCATCTTGAGGGGTTTGTATGTACAACTATTTTTGGCTTTGTAATAAATTCACTAAACTTATTTGAAGTCTGTGATTCTTACGAGTCATGGTAATTGAAAAACTTTGATTGGGTGTATTTTCTCCTTCTTACACGTTCGTGCTGACAAAAAGTGAAGCTGACCTGGGGTTCCAGAGCCTATCTAGAATGAGGAACCTGGCTTATTCAACTGACATCCTATCCGCTAGAGACAGAGGCAGCTTCATCCACCTGGAAACCTGATCCTTCAGTTTTGAGATGGCTCTGCCATAGTTAAACGTGATTATCAATTCAGGATCTCTATGATTACATCCTCACTAACTATTTAACAGGATCCATGTCCCATATCAATGGAAATTCGAGCAGGCTCTCCAGAGTACTGGGCATAAGCAGAAATATAACTGACTGGGGACAAGTGCACAGGAAGATCCCTGGCATAGAACATTGTATCATCTGCATAGAGGGAAATACTGAGAGGGAATAGCTGGAAATTAAAAGAAGATGCAGCATGTTTTTTCCGAATGACACAGGTCAGCAGCTCCAGCGTTATTGCAAATAACAGTGGCAACAGGGGCCATCCCTGTCGCCTTCCTCTACATATGGAAAAAACTTCAGATTTGTTCCCATTAATACATACTAGGCCTGGGCGGTGAACTCTGCTCCGTATGTGGAGTTTGCGGATCTTTCTGCACTTCGTGCTCTGTGGTTCTTGCTGGGTGCAGAAAACTGCGCTCAGCATAGTGCAGCAGAGTTTTTCCCTGCTCGCGCTCATGAACAGAAAAGTTTGTGGGTGCGAGCTGCCGCTCGGTTAGAATTTCTACCCGAGCGGCAGGAAGACCAGCACGTACTGCAGTTAGCACTGAACTCCACCACTTACGGAACTCCACAGAGTTTTTTCATTTCACAGAGTTCCGCATAGTGAAACTCCGTGAACTATGCCTAGGCCTGATACATACCCAGGCTACCGGCTCTGTGTAAAGCAAGCAAATACTCTGCAGGAACGATCTGAAATACCCAAGCGGGCCATGATTGTAAGCATGTATTGCCATTCAATAGAGATTAAGGCTTTGACAGCATCCAACAGGATTTATGCTGCCTGCAAAAAGGGGTTCAGTTGATGCAGCAGGGCAAAAATAGTGCACAGGTTATGCACAGTGGATCAAGACAGTGTAAAAACCATATTAGTCAGGTAGCATCAGTTTAGGAAGCAGTTGTTGGATCCTTATTGCCGGTATTATGGCTAGGATTTTTGTATCAATTTTGATTAGGAAGTCAACATGTAATTTTCTCTTTTGAGATTCTTCCAAACATACACTCATAAACAGATATCCACATCAACCATGTGCAGACAACAACAATTCATCAGGTAACACACCAACTCAGGATGCCTAAGCACCTATATAAATTATGTAATAAAAATTCCACAATAATTTGATAAAAATTTACAATTTCAAATATACCAAAATACATTCAATTTAATTTAGGAACATAATGTTTTACACTTTTCCAAAATGTCAAAGTTTCAACAGCCCCTGGAAAGGAATGTGAAAAGACACACAAATTTGTCGTTTAGTTGTTAATTTTCTATAACAGACAGCACACCACAGAGAGATGAATTCTCTGTCTTCATATATTTACAGAAATTCCAGCATCAATTTTGATTAAGGACAGTGGTCTGGATGACTGACAGTGCTCAGGACGTTTGTCCAGCTTTAAAAAGGTCATCATCATCATCATCAAACAAACTTTATTCGACAATTGTCATAAAAGCATATAATACATATAAAATTCATCAATAGGAAAATAAGAAATAATGTTAAAATTACAAGATCAGAAAATTCTTTGATAATAATAGACCATGATTCAAAAGGTACTGAAACACATATTTCGAGGCCGGTAACTTTTAAACACCCTGAAAACGAAATTATCCTGCCATCAGTTTACTTCTAATTGCCCGTGTCCAACCTAGAAATTTGGCCACAGCTACATACACAGGGGGCTTTGTAAAAGTGTGGATTATTCTAGCAGCAACCGTCCCGCTCCTAGTGCCCAGTAGTCTGCATCTTGGTCGTAACCAGGTCCGTCGGGGTTCTGCATACACAGGATATTCAAACAGTAGATGATTAATAGTTTCCGTAGGGGCCGGACAGCCCGGGCAGGCAACCTTGCCCCCACTGGTCCATCTGTTAGTAAAAGCTCTGACTGGTAAGCTTCCAATTCTCAATTGACAATAGAGCTTGCGGTCTAGGGGTTTAGTAATAACATCCCAAAAGGTTTCAAAGTTGACCCCATCTTTGAAGTCCAAAAAGATACCAGTCAGGGAGAGAGGACCAGTGTTCCTAAAAGCTTTAGAAGCTACGGCCTTCCAATACAAGCCTTTTAAGGCCTTTTTAGGAGGAAACCTGGCATTTGCGGGTTCTTTCCACAATTCCCCAAGGCCTAGGTCCCTTAGTACCCCCCGAATATTGGCTAGCCACTTAATCTTATGGAAAGTGTCACACTTGATTACGTCCATCAGCCCCTTAGTATATATTTCCAGTTCGGGCGTAGACCATATCCGCCTCCAGTATAAAACTGGATGCAGGGACGCAATGAGAGCTATTGGGCTCATTCCCAAGTCATGTAATAAAGGACTCATGGGGGTACTCTGGGGTAATTTAATGAGATTTCTAAGGAAGCCGTTTTCAGAGACTGTCATTCCCCTTAAAATTCTCAAACCCCCAGATTTCAACACTGTATAAGGTGGAACTAACCACTTTGCCATTGTATACTGATAATACCGGGGCTATTAGCTTAGTAAGAGTGCTTGAGTGTTCCAGACTCAATGCTCCGGCAAGCTGTCGGTGTTTAAGAGTAGCCAGCTCAACCTGCTGGTTCCAAGAAAGATCATGCTGTATGCAGACACCCAGATAGCTAAAAGCTTGAACCTTCTCAAGAGGTAATGAGTTCATGGTTACAGTACCCGTGAAAGATTTTGGTTCATTAAAAGACATACATTTTGATTTTAAAAGTTCACTTCCAAACCACGAGCGGTGCAAAAGTTTTCAAAAATCATTAAGACCTTTTGCAAACCGCTCTGGGTTTTTGCTATAATCAGACAATCGTCAGCAAACATTAGAATGGGGACTTTGGCTCCTGCCAGAGTAGGGGCATCGACATTAGAATCAATCAATGTTTTCGCCACATTGTTACTATACATGGAAAATAGAGTTGGCGCTAAAACGCAGCCTTTCCGCACCCCTCTTTCTACAGGGAACTGGGTGGTGACATTACCAGGACGTCCCCACCTGATCTGTGCAAAGTTGTGCTCATGAAGTTTTTTAATTAGCGAAAGGTGGGGTCTGGGCATGCCCATATCATTAAGAACACACCACAAGGTTGCACGAGGGACCAGGTCGAATGCTGCACTCAGATCGATAAAGGCAGCATATAGGCTACCCCCTCCAATTATCACAGTCTTCCAGTGCAGCATAGCAAAATGCAGCACCTGGTCTACTGTGTGAATGGAGGCTCTGAATCCTGCCTGCAGGTGAGATAAGATGTTCTGATCCTGTTCCCACGCCAAAACCCTGTTAAGAATCAGCCTGCCAAAGATCTTTTGCATGGTGTCGATCAGGCTGATTGGGCTGTAGTTGCCAGGTAGTGATTTGTCCCCTTTCTTAAAAACAGGTATAATTTCAGCCCCATTCCAGGATTGAGGTATGGGAGCTCCTTTGGCAATCGCATTTACTAGAAGCAGTATGTACCTGCCCCAGGAGTCTTTATCCTGCAAGAATATATCCGCAGGTACACCGTCTATGCCTGGCGCTCTTCCAGGGACCACTAAATCTAGGGCGTGATACACATCGCCTAGAGCAAATGCATCGTCCAAAAAAGGTAAATATGGGACCTCCATAGATCGGTTTGATTCCCCACCCCTGGCATATTGCGGTTTGAAATAGGCCACCCATTCTTCTTGTGGAACCCAATTCTGTGGCTTTTCTGGGTTGCCCTCACTTCCCCATTTAAAAACATTCCAAAACCTTCTTGAGTCTTTTTGGGATCCTGCAGCTTTTAGATCTTGCCACCTCTGCTCATCCCAGGCGCGCTTAGATTTAGAGACTGCATTTTTATAAGCAGCCCTAGCAAGCCGGATATTCCTGCTTGAATCGCTTTTGATAGCTCTGCCTAAATCTAAGCGGGCTTGCCTACATTCCCCCGTGAACCAACGTTGTGGTCGGTGGGTGCGGGATCCATTTGGCTTATAAGGCCTAACAAATAGACTTCTTAGATCACCAAAGAAGGATTCATGGATCCTGGTTCCCTTTTCTACGGCTGAAGCCAGGGCCCCTTTACTGGCTAGTACACCCAATTTGCATGTTGCTTGTGCTAGCTTGCTTGATATAAAACCAACATTCTCTTGGGAATCCGAGACTTTGGCCCATCGGACATGGCGCATGTCATTTGAAATAACTATATCGGGGGAGAGTGTATGGCCGGCCCCCCTCCATCGGCGGTTACCTTCCAATAGGTCAGTGACATGCATAGAGGGTTGTGGTCGCTCTCAACCCCATCAACAATTGACATATCCTCTAGTTATTGCCATAGGGCCAAACTGATCAGGATATAGTCTATTCTGCTCTCACGAAGTCCACTCCTGAACGTGATGGCCCCTGACTTATCTTCAGCGGCCCTGCCATTGGTCGCTCTCAAGCCTTTGTTCAGACAGAGTGAGTTTAGTTGGATTGCTAATTCTGTCCATCTTTTAACAGGCTCCAGATCGAGCTTGGGTACACCCCACTCCCTGTCTTCATCCTCCGATATATTCCAATCGCCAAATAACAAGGGTTCAAAGGTCGTATTAAAATCTCCCCCTAGAATTATATAAGAATGCAGAGAGTGACATTCTATAAGGTCTTCCAGGAGGGCTAAAACTTCCGATTTCTTACCCCCAGTGCTTCGAGCATACAAATTGTACATGTGAATGGGCTCTTTATTTCTAAACTAAAGAGTTAGAATCTGTAAATCCCTGTGATTAGAGGGAAGGGGCTTAGTTCTAACATCTAGGTCCTGTCTAACCCATATCGATAGACCACCAGATGGGCGACCTCTCCCCCCTTTTCAGCAGGGATACTATAATTCAAATATCCTGGAAAATGCAACGCTTCCAAACACCAGGTTTGCTGGAATAAACATATTTCATGCTGGTTAATGAATAAAGCCCATTCCGGGGATTCTACTTTGGATTTCAAGCCACCTATATTCCAGGACAAAATTGTTCTAGATTTACAAAAATCACGTGTGGAGCCGTCATTTTGACTTATATCTGAGATCCTATCTGGCATGGTATTTTAAAAAAAAAGCGAGGGACATCAGGGGTGGTGTTGGAGTGGTGATACTCAGAATAGTAGTTATACCTAGGGAAAATTTTTTGCCATTCCTTCCTCGTTACAGCCTATTTGGGCATCTTCTCTCGATAGTCAGTCATTACAACTTAATCCAGAGCTTCCTACGATATTACCTCTAACTAATTTTTCACATTTAGTCAGCCAATTCTGAGGGGGGGTAGATCTCATTTGGATCCTGGAATGGTCCGGGGAACAACTTCTAAACTCCAGATGTCTTAGGTCTTCCACAATCTTTGTAATATTAAAAGTTAGTTTAATACAATCACATGAATCCCCAGGGAAAGTGAGCCTCTCTGCACTAAGGATATCCTCTCTAATGACAGACCTGCAACCCCTGACATACCTAATCCAGTGGATTGCTTTATTGGTTAGGGATTCGGTGGATTCCTGGTCCCTACCGGGGCTCAACTTGGGGATATTAACCAGATACACCATTGAAGATTTACTTAAATAGGAATTGGGGTAAGGGGCGCTCAAGCTTAATGGGGCTTTTCTTTTCACTGGGTGGCTACTTACAGGTTGCTGGTTAATTGATCTATCTCTAGGAGTAGAATCACCACCCACATTTCCCGGTTGATTTAGAGCTACGGTTGAAATCATTTACCCATGGACATTACCACAAGCGTATCAATCGTATTGGGATTTTGGTGCTCCCCTCCGTGTCCTTACCACCTCACTAAATGAAGTGCCTAGAGGTAGAGAGATGCTTGGTGTGCTGGCGGGGGGAATACCACAATTAGTTAACTCCACTACCTGGGTTCTACTGTTTTTCAAGGTAGCAATATGAAGAACCGGGTTTTAGAACCCAGCGGCGCCAGGGATAACGCCCGATGTCTTCGGATTCCCTGCCTCGGCAAACAGAGACATGGGACACTTCCTGATGACGTCAAAGACCAAATGTATTGGCTGCAACCAGGAACAGAGATCTACGAAGCACAACACGGGTGATTCGCTGAGACTGCACAAATTCATGCTAAATATCACATTCCTGGCTAGCATCAATTACATACAAACTGACCAATAGAAGGGTGACATTTTAAACATATCGCATGACGACAATCCCACTTTCCGTTGTCCAGCCCACCAGAGATGACAAGGCAAAATCCAACATTCCTGTTCGAATGGGCCGGACAAACCCATCGTAAAGACCTCAACCCAAATCAATAAGTAAGCCATAACGGAAGGAACAGAAGCATATGAGAAGCAAGATAGAAGGGTGTGTGCATGTACCATAAACTCAGCAATGTCCTGCTCTGTTGATCTCTATCTGACCAGCTGCTTAACAAGGAACTGGCTCAACGAGGTCAGCCTCAGGCAAGGGCAAGCTGAGCACTGAAGAACCGGGGTTTAACCCAGCGGCGTCAGGGGCACGCCTAAGATCTTCGAGTTCACCTGTCTTGGTATACAGAGACACAGAATACTTCTGGATGGCACCAGAGACCAAGTTTATTAGCTGCAGCTAGTAACAGTGATCCTAGAAATACATCACAGTGTAAATTCTTAGGAGACTGCTCATTTTACTAAGGCAAGACATCTCCTTTTATACCCAATATTCACATTATAAATGTACACCCACTGCACAAAATTCTAGCCAATAAGGTACATTTTCAAACAAAGTATCACATAACAAAAACTCAATTTACAGTATCCCAACCCAAAAGTTAATTATTAGGAATGTCCCAAATTCAATCTCCACAAGCCGGACAAACCTATAATTGAAAGCATAACCCATGTAATAAAGAAACATAAAAAAGAAACAGTAACAGATGCTGAACAAGATAAGGCATGCGCAAGGAAACTAAAAGTTAACGATGTCCTGAACATTGATTGGCAATCTCAGACAAAGATAGATCAGGGAAATTGGCTGTGCAAGGTCAGTTTCAGGTGAAGAGGTCAGTTTCTTACAGTTCATTTCAGAGTCAAAAAGAAACCTAGTTAATGTATTAATGAACTAAGAAGGTCAGGCCACTTTGTTCGCCAGGCTACCTTCACAGGCCTATGCGAGGGCAACACGAAATGGTGGCACAGAACAAAATGGAGTCAGACTCGAGAATTACAGAACCTCAGACCCTCCTTTTGCCATTACGTAGGCAATAACCTAAGACTCATGTTAATCTGAATCTAGGTCTATATTGATATTCATTAGGTCATCAAGGTGTTGCTGTAGCATCATCTTATTATGCTCTACTTCTCCCGGGACAGGTCTCCGAACACACATAGTAGCACAAAGACTACAAATGGCGGGACCACACTGGATGCAAAGACAACAAGAGAATGGGATGGTTAAAACCATACCAAGGAATGTCAGAGTCTTCCATCCCCATTTGGACAGCAGTCCCCAAAACCATCCCGTCAATGACCAGTCTCCTTCGTCTACATGGAAAGACTCAAAGATTTTATCCAAACTAGACATGGCTTGGTACACTGTAGGGGCATTATCTGGTATATAAACACAACAACTGGATCCAATCAATTTACATACTCCTCCTCGATCTGCAATTATGATGTCTAATACCATACGGCTCTGCAAAGTCATAAGGCGGTCCGCTTGAAGCTCAGCTGTAACATTACTAAGAGCACCTGCTGTCTCACTAATAGTAGCTTCAACAACGCGGACAAGCTGTCGAATATGCCTACTATTGATCATAGGACCCCAAAAGGGCAGGAAGCCCTTGAAGAAATCTCCTACTTCGTGTGCTGCAGTATCTTCCTGATTGAAGACACCTCTACCATATCTCGTTCTATGATAGTGTGAAGCAGTAGTGTATGTAGGGGGAAGCAGAAACGCCACATAACACGTTCCTGAAAAATCAGGTGGCAACCATGTGTAGACTCTGTCATGACAAACAAAATATGTGCCTTTAGCTGGCACAAACGGTGGAGAAGTCCGAGATGAATAGACATAGGTTTGAGCACACACACTCTTACCTAGCTGAGCTTTCGGATTCCGACCATTACCTTGCAAACAAAAATGGCCTCGGTGGGGTACAATCCAAATAGGGGGAGACCTTTTTCGTCTCTCCTTCTCTGTCAAGCTGGTACTATATCCAGTCATGTTCCAACCAATGTAAGCCTGCACCTCATCCTTAGGGATAGCATTTTATGCATCAATATCTCGGATCATAGCTACTATTCCCCTTATCAAGGCACTATTGCTCGAGCTATCTTTAAGGGAACGTAAGGGGTGTACCTCATTTGCATAAATAAACATGGTCTGAAAAGCCCACACAGACCCATTAGAAGAAAAAGGCAAAACCAAATATGGCATACCTTTACCTGTCGTATGCGGCATAAGACCACAAACCCCACAATTTGTGGTATTTACTACTAACTGATGCTGATGCAACAACTGTATGAACAAGTTGTTGACAAATTCTGATCTCCTTGTCTGTTCATGTTCAGGCAACATATAAAACTGGTGCAAAGAAACAGTAGTGAAAGAAAGCATAGGTTGGGAGGTGGGTGCAGATGTCTGTTGTGTAGCATAGACAGTGCAACCCACACAAGCTAACGTGATACTTAAAAAAATCAAAAAAAGCACAATATTATAAAACATTTGCTATGTATGAATGTACAAAATCTTTTCTTGAGATCTATTTTCTCAACATCTCTATTAGTTACAACAGACTCCATCCTCTAACGTGCTGTTCGCGGAAATTTTCCTTCTTCACTCAAGTGTGCGTCCAGGCGTCCTAGACGTCCCTAGAACCGCAGACCTTTCGTCAATACGCGGGCCACCCCTTAAGTCTTATGCCGCGACCCTGCAGCTGAACCCGGATGGTGGTTCGAAAAAGGAAAAGAAAAACAGTCTCTTGTCTGAAAGAGTGTAATTCACAAAAAAATTCAGATTTTATTTGTCCTTTTTAGACCTTAAGTTGAAGCGTTCTTTACCAGGCACAGATTGATCCTGAAAGAGTGTCTCTGGGTGCGTAGTATCAAGTCTCAAAACACGGCGGCACAGCTTCTTGCAAGACTTCATCATCTGCACGTTCTGACTGAGTCCATTCCAGATGTGCATCGCTAAAAGGTACAAATAACGGAACCCTTTCACTCTCGGAATCGGCAACACCTTCCCGGACCCACTTATCATACGGTAAGGGCAAAGGTATCTTCTTGCAATGGGTACCATGTACCCAGTTTTTCTTGCCAAACACCTTAATAGCAGTCCGAGTTGATAACAGGACTTGGTATGGACCGGTCCATCTTGGTTCCAAGTTCTTTGACCTCTGGAAATTCCTGGTTAGAATCCAGTCGCCAGGTTGAATCGTATGGCCTGCGTCTACAGAAACTGAAGGCAAAGTGTCATGGACCTGTTGGTGAAGAACACGCAATTTAGCAGTCAAATCATGTAACTAGTCAACCAACATAGGGTACTCGCTATCACTGTACTTCTTAGGCCTCGGCACACCCCAGACATTCGCCGGACATCCAAAAACAATCTCGTATGGGCTAAGTCCCACGCGAGAATGTACTGTCGTTCTCGTGGAAAAAAGGGCCAATGGTAAGGCATTGGGACATGTAAGACCAGAGCTCGCTTGCACCTTTGCCAACTTCAGCTTCAGAGTGCATTATAGCACTTGACCAGGCCTGCTGACCGGGGGTGATTCGCAGCGTGAAATTTCTGTTTAATACCCAGACCCGCACATACTTTCTTCATAATCTGACCCACAAATTCACTTCCATTATCACTCCATACCATCCTCAGCAAGCCATATCTGGGAAAGAATTCTTTAAGCAAAACCTTGGCTGTAGACAAAGCCGTATTATCCTTTAGGGGGTAGGCCTCTATCCATCTGGAAAAGGCACAAACAACCACAAGGACATACTTCAAGTTATTGTATCTTTCCATATGAATGTAGTCTATCTGCAGCACTTCGAACGGATACGTTGGAGGAGCAAAATGACCCGCTGGAGTTGGGGTTCCCCTTCCAGGATTATGCATCGAGCAAATCATGCAGTGTTTTACCAAATTCTCAGCACACCTAGGAATTCCACCATTCTGCCATACCGGAGCCAACAACTTACATATCCCTTTTGAACTAATGTGAGCCAACACATGAGCCATAGTAACCACCAGAAGCACATATGCATCCGGCAACAACCATCGCTGGTGCTCTGATAACTCAACCTAACAGCCTTTTGAATCCAACATTCCCGTACTCTCTCTCCACATACTCAATTCTTTCTCAGTAGCTTCTGCCTGAATCATCTTCACACTTTCTGTTGTATCTTCACACATTCCTCCTTCCACATCCCACCTGGCAGGACCTGCAACATATATCCGACTCGTCACATCTTTCGCTGTTTCTCTCACTACTTCATCTTCAAACGCATTTCCTCGAACCACATCATCCGTAACCTTCTTATGCGCAGTACACTTCACTATCGCAATTTGGGTCGGCAAAGTAAGTGATTCAAGAAGTTCACTCACTAATTGTCCATGCTGAATTTTCGTACCATGGGAAGTAAGAAATCCTCTCTCTTTCCACAAGCGACAAAAACTGTGAGCCCCACCAAATGCATATTTGCTATCAGTATAAACATTCACTCTCTTTCCTTTTGACAACACACACGCTCTAGTCAATTCTATCAACTCCGCTGCTTGCGCTGAATTCTGTGCAATACGTGCTGTTTCAACAATCGTGTGCAAAGTTGTGACAGCATATGCTGCCGTCGTCTCTCCATTTGGAAGCTTAAAGCACGAACCATCTACCCATAGGGTACCATTAGGATTCGAAAGAGGAGTGTCTATCAGATCAACTCTACCCTTCGTTTCCTCTGTCCGGAGAAAACAGTCATGTTGTTCCTGAGCATCTATCTCTACAAAAATCAGCAACAATGTAGCTGGATTCAATGTGTTGCACCGCTTGATGTGCACATGGCTAGCCGAAAGCGTCAACTCATAACCTGACAAACGCGCACTGGTAAGATGTTGAGTCTTCGTTCTATTCAATAGGGTATACACTGCCTGTGGGACCATCACAATCAATGTATTATCCAATACCAAACCAGCAGACTGTCGGATAGAAACAGCCGCTGGCGCTGTAGCTCCTAAAAAACTAGGCAACGCCCTAGCTACCGGATCTAAAGTAGCTGAAAAATAGGCACATGGGCGCTGCTTGTCTCCAAATTGTTGCGTCAATACTGACAACGCACAACCTTCTCTCTCGTGTACATAAAGTGTAAAAGGTTTACTGTAGACGGGGGTACCCAACACCGGAGCAGAACACATTGCATCACGCAATTCAGAAAAACTCGTCTGACATTCGTCAGACCAAGGAAGAGGGTGTGGTGTGTCCTTAAGAGTAAGTGCCAACAAAGATTTCGCTAGCAAAGAAAAATTCGGAATCCACTGTCTACAATACGAGGTGATACCTAAGAAGGCACGCACCTCTCTCTGTGTGCATGGCACAGTCATTTCTGCAATCGCTTGAATACGCTCTGGGGTCAATCGTCTTCCCTCCTTCGACAAGAGATGACCTAAGTAGGTCACTTCTTGGCGGCAAAACTGCAACTTTGAAGGTGACACTTTATGATGAAGGTGAGACAGGTGTCGCAATCAAGAAAGAGTAACTTCTTTACAAATCTCTTCATCATCAGCAGCAACCAACAGATCATCAACATACTGGATAAGAGTAGCACCAGAAGGTAATGCAAAAGTATCAAGCTGAGTTTTCAAAGCCTGACTATAAATGGAGGGACTCTCACAATAACCTTGAGGAGCGCGTTTAAACCGGAAACTACGGCATCCTAAAGTGAAGCCAAAAATATCCCTACTTTCCTCAGCAATCGGAATACTGAAGAAAGCGTTCTTCTGATCAATAACAGAAAACCAAGCAGCTGAGGCAGGGATCATAGTCAATAAAGCAGTAATGTCCGGGACAACAGGAAACTGTGGCACAACAATCATATTGACATCTCGAAGGTCGATCACAAACCGATACACAGGTGGCTGAGAAGAGTCAGTATGCTTAAGGACAGGCAGAACAGGACTGTTACACACATTACCTCTCGTTTCTTCAACCACACCTTTCTCAACCAAATCATAGATAATCGCTAAAAGAGCTCTTTCGCCATCACTGGAAATTTTGTACTGAGGAATGCGAGGTAATTTAGCATTTGACTTAAGGGTAACAACGTAGGGTGGAATCTGCAAGAGACCAACATCATTGGGACCTGTAGCCCAAAGTGTATCAGGGAGAGAACGCAGTTCCAGTGGAAGGCGATCCTTAGACAGATACATCGGGGAAATCACTTTCTTACCCACCGTAGGATGTACTCCTGAAGGAGAACAATGAAATGTTGCATGCAATCTTTTCAACAAGTCCAACCCCAACAGATTCTCGCCACAGCCAGTCGTTAGAATAAGGGGAGCCTCCAATTCACAGGGACCAACAGAAAGAGGCACAGGACAAGAAACCGGGTTACGAACTGGGGAGCCAGAAAATCCTACTGAAACATTGGTCAAGCCAGACAAAGGTGCGCCAGGGAGTTTAGAGTGCATGATAGAACTCTTTGCTGCACCTGTATCCAAAAGAAAAGGTTCTGCCACACCTGATGTAATCACTTCAACATAAGGTCCACTCTGGTCTACTGGAATTGACACTACTCCCTCCCTTTGTCCATGGCTGTCCTAACTATCATTAAAACCAGCACTTTCACTTCCAACATAATAATCATCAGTGTAGTACTGAGCGGACTGGACGGCCGGAACATTCTGTTGGTCAAAATAAATCATAGAATTCTGAGGGGAAAAGGTACGTTCATTCTGGGGAAACGTACCACATCTCCTAGCCCTAGATACTTGTTGGAAACCACCACGACCTCCAGACCAGACATACCATTTGCACGCTGTAGCAAGATCGGGCAACTATTCTTGAAGTGACCTTCTTCTTTACAATAAGCACACGGATTAGGGCCTAACAGGAGTCATGAAGCAAAAGACTCAGACTTCTGCAACAGTTTCTGAAACTGTGGGGGTTGCTGAAACTGGGAAGGTTGCTGAAACTGACGCTGATTAGGGCGAGGCGGATAAGCCTGCTGCAGAAGAACTTTCGTTTTTAATTCTCTAGTCTTCTTCTCTACTTTATCCTTCTCATATTTATCTCTATTCTCATAGTATTGTGCAGTAGCCAATATCTGGGCCAAAGAAGAAACAGCCCATGAACTCTTAGAGTCCTTTAACTTATTAGAAAGTTCAGGAAGTAAATTAAAAACAAACTTATCTACAAACAACCTCTGACCTCCTTCTGTACTCATGTCCTGACCACTATGATCAATGAATGTTTCCTCAAACCTAGTGAAGAAATCAGACACACTCTCGTCTTTCTTTTGTTTGCATGCTGCTAACTTGTCCCAATTCACCCGCAGAGGAGGCATCATAGTTTTCATTAATTTAATAATCCTACCAGGTAGTTCTGTAACTAAGGGTTCAGGTTTGGCACCTCCTACCTGCCGACCATCTGCAGCAGTAATATTAACCCACGTATCTCCTAACTCTGGCGCGTGATCCTCGTGACGGATCTTCGCCCACAAGGGTTAAGGAACTACATTACCCATCAACATATCTATGTCAGCTAAATTCATAACACACGCATCAACTGTCTGAGACAACTCCTTGTAATAACCAGCAGGATTTTTACGGGGGTCAGGCAAGGTCTGCTTAAGAGCCAGGACCACAGCTCTCTTCCAAGGGACATGCACTCACACCCGCTGAAAATGAGCCGGTGCAGCCGCAATACCATGAGCGGCATCAGCCACAACTGCCTCTCTCCATACCGGGGGAACCTCTCTCATAGGATACTGCTTCACTTTTCTCCTAACAAAAGGGTCAGGTTCGAACAATGACTGAGGTGGAAGTCTAGACCAAAAAAATGATTAGTGTCTCTACCGCTTCCTCAAAATCGGAACCCACTATCGTCCCTTTAGCAAATTCATACTGAACATTAAGCAATTCCAGTGGAATTGAACCCAACTCATTATCTTCCCACTCCTGACGAAGGAAGGTACACATGACATCAAAAACATACCTTTGTTTTGGTGCCTCCCACTGTAGGAAGATATCCATAACCACTTGTGGACTGTACTTGGAGGTATTCGAAACCCATCTACGAGCAAGGAGATCTAACACTGCCCACTCTTCGGGACCAGGGAGCTGACTACGTCTCTGCTTACATTCAGAAACAGGGGTCATATTCAGTGACCCAAAGAAAGGAGACAAAAGACTAGTGACAGTCTCAGTCATTCGTTGCCGAGCAGAAGGAGAAGAGGTTGACATGAGGACAGGAGACAAAGTGTTTTGAGGCGACAGAGATGTAGGAACAGAAATAAAAAAAGTCGAAGATAAAGGAGTGTAAGGCAAAGGAGTTTGAGGCAAGGCTGGTGGCAAGGCTGGCGGCCCTGGAGGGGGCTGGGCCGGGGGAGGAAGAACCACCTCTGAAGCAACGGGTGGCTGAACAACAACAGGGGGTTGAACGACAACAAGGGGTGCAACAACTGGAGGTAACCGAGGTGCAGTAGCCCCCTGCACATAAGGGGGTGGTAATCTCAGTAAATGTGACATCAAAGGATCCTTTTCAGGGTCCTCAGTCACATTTGAAAGGGGGGGTGGCAAAGCCGGGTAACATTTGTCAATGGCCATGCAATGTTGTCTATCTGACACTTCAATCGCACGATCTTCTTCATCTTCCTTAAATTGCCTAGCAGATTTCATTACTGATATATTCCTTTCCTTCCTATTTCTCTTAGCTTGCTTAATTTCTCGCTGTTTGGCTTCCTTACGCCAAAGGCGGAAAGAGTCAAACATCGCCGGCCGGGCTTTCTTCTTAAATAGCGCAACTTCTAGGTTATCTAAAACATCTCATTCAAAACTACCATGTTGGGGCCATCGTAAAACACCATCTTTCCTTGTATATCAGACGCATACTTCATTAAAGGTAATGGGACCTACATCATGCTTTGAATAGAGCTCATAAGTTGGAGTTCCAACCTGAGGTATCGGACACGAGTCCTTCAATCGAGAATCCCTATTACAACTACAACAAAACCATTTCCTAAATTTGCTAAAACCAGGCATCTTTTAGCTCACTAGTCTTGCTTCAAACTTCAAGGGGTTATCAAAAAAGATACACTCGCAAATATACGAACCCCTCGGCTTCGACTATTGCAGTGGCCGAATCAAAACCAAGAAACAAAACAAAGTTGTGGGAGTGACCCACTTATACTTAACCAAAATGTCTGTCACGCTACCAGAAGACCGTCTAACCTCTCGCCTTACAAATCATCACAAGAGTGTCCAAGACAGGGCGACAGTCAGGGCAGCAGTCCTTCGCAGCCGTCTGAAAGGGGAAGCCTCGCAGAAAAAAAACCTTTGGTCCACGTCGACATGCAGGGGTCGATAAAGTGGCGGCCGTCCTCCAGAATTTCCTCACAGGGCACCTCACAATCTTCGGGCTTGGACCAGTACCGCTGAAGTCGCCCCGCATAGGGCGCCAGTTGAAGAACCGGGGTTTAACCCAGCAGCGTCAGGGGCACGCCTAAGATCTTCGAGTTCACTTGTCTTGGTATACAGAGACACAGAATACTTCTGGATGGCATCAGAGACCAAGTTTATTAGCTGCAGCTAGTAACAGTGATCCTAGAAATACATCACGGTGTAAATTCTCAGGAGACTGCTCATTTTACTAAGGCAAGACGTCTCCTTTTATACCCAATATTCACATTATAAATGTACACCCACTGCACAAAATTCTATCCAATAAGGTACATTTTCAAACAGAGTATCACATAACAAAACCTCAATTTACAGTATCCCAACCCAAAAGTTAATTATTAGGAATGTCCCAAATTCAATCTCCACAAGCCGGACAAACCTATAATTGAAAGCATAACCCATGTAATGAAGAAACATAAAAAAGAAACAGTAACATATGCTGAACAAGATAAGGCATGTGCAAGGAAACTAAAAGTTAACGATGTCCTGAACATTGATTGGCAATCTCAGACAAAGATCGATCAGGGAAATTTGCTTTGTGAGGTCAGTTTCAGGTGAAGAGGCCAGTTTCTTACAGTTCATTTCAGAGTCAAAAAGAAACCTAGTTATTGTGTTCATGAACTAAGAAGGCCAGGCCACTTTGTTCGCCAGGCTACCTTCACAGGCCTACGTGAGGGCAACACAAAATAGTGGCACAGAACAAAATGGAGTCAGACTCGAGAATTACAGAACCTCAACACAGGCAGTTTTTAGGACTCGCCACAGGGGTCGTACCTAAGCCCGTTGTTGTTCAACATCTATTTGGCCCCATGATTCTCTCTGATATCCAGCTCTGGTGTAAAGTCAATTTCCTACGCCGACGACACCCAGCTGGTATTTCCTTTCAATGATCAGTTGGAAGGCTCTTTTATAAGGGCTGTTTAAAAGACATAGTTCATTGGATGTACAACAACAAACTTAAACTTAACGCCAAAAAGACAGAAGTGATGTTTTTTGACAAAAGCCAGCCCCTGCTGCAGACCTTAGGTAGCCGATGGGAATGGGTTCACCACCCACTCCAGTTGGTATTGCCAAAAGTTTGGGAGTAAAGTGAGATGTCGACTTATCCTTTTCGGCCCCAAAACAACAGGTGACAGCTGCCTGCTTCAGCAGATTGAGAAATTTACAAAAATGTTTACATCTGCTGCCAGAGAACTGCCGCCGGGTCATAGTCCATTATACAGTGACTTTTCGCCTGGACTACGCGAACGGCCTCTATGTGGGCTTACCTTGTTAAGAACCCTCAAATGGTTCAAAGTGCGGCTGGGGGATTGATCAGATGGGTTCCACTTCGGCATCATATCTCTCCGCACATAAAGGAACAACATTGGCTGCCGATAGCCAATAAAATCAAATTTAAGGCATTAACTTTAGCTTTTCGGTCAATGCATAGCACATGCCCTAGCTATTTGAAACAGAGGCTAGGCGCCTACAACCAAACTCGCTCACTGAGGTCTAACTCTCAGAACCTGTCTTGCACCCCACAAGTTAAGAAAGCTCAGATGGGTGGCAGATCTTTCATGCTCGTTGCGTCAATGCTATGGAATACCTGGCCAAATGCCTTGCGCCAGATTGCCTCTGAAACATATTTCAGGAAATCAGCAAAAACATGGCTTTTTACATAGATTAATTTCCCGGGATTCTCGGTCGTTGCTTGGCTCTTGCGTGCCACCTGTTGCTATAGCACCGGGACACCTCTCTGGAGAAAGTTGTTCGCGCTTTACAAATGGCTGTATTATTATTATTAATATTGGTGAAGGCCCTGTCTCCTTCTCAGCCAGCCCATCCGGACTGGAATCTTGTGCTGGTGGCGTGAAACGGTCTCCTTCAATTAGGTCTGTGAGCACTTTTGTTTTTTACATTCGGCCTTTGCAATAACGCGGCTGCATTCGCGCATTGATGACAGCTTTTATTTGGTAGGCAGCGTGGCAGCTTGCTCCATAATGCGGCTGCACATATTTATTTATTTATGAACATGCCGGTTCTTGGTAAAGTACGTGTCAAAGGCTAAGAAAAGTAGGTTTTTGCTGTGAAATATATCCGTTTATGTAGAGCTATTGAATTGGGTCTGTATGGGACACAGGTACAAGCTAACCTGCTCTTGAAGTGTGTGTAGGATTTGTTTTAGGCTCTGTAAAGAATATCAGCCCGGATTTGTGCGGGATAAACACATCTTTGTAGTTTCAATGCCCCCTCCCTTCTCAGTCTGGACAAGCCCCTGCCTTCGGAACACACTGTGTTCCGTTTGTGGTGTGGCGACCAAGGGGGCACTGAACCGCTGGTAACTGGCAGTGGCGGAGTGTATTAAACACACAAGCCCTTGTTTCCAGGACATGAGGATCACAAAAGGCACGGATGAGTGCTCGGGGCTCCCTAACCCCGTGGGCAAAAACCCAGCCAGGATGCTGTTCCACAAAGGGATTATTCCCGGAAAAGCACCTTGTTGCGTTCTGCTAAGCACCTCTAAGAAACAATGGCGTACAAAGGGGGTCATGGGCCCTGTATATTACTACCTTGTCAGGTGGGGCCGGATGCCATTGCACCATTGACAGCTGCACTGGTGAGAAACTGGCAACATCGGATTGGCCTATAGAGAAACTCGGAAATGTACTATACATATGGTGGTGGCTCTAAACGCAAACCCTTGTTTAGTGAATCACAACCGTGAATGCACACTCCAAAGAAAGGAGCCTTTGCATGTGTACATTTTTAATAGTGCGCCCGTTCTATGGCTCATATACGGTTTTATTTATACAACACTTGCAGCACATTTTTGCTCACTTTTAGCACTGTAAATATCAGGTGTTTATTATTATCCATCTCGAAAGTACACATTTTATAGACCTGGAAGGATGACAGCGTGAGTCGGATCCAGTTCAATTCAACTGTGTGGCCTAGGTGCCAACAGGGTTGGTTAAAACTACTCTTAACAACTGGCTCTTTTCCCTTTAAAGACTGCTGCTAAGTGACCTACAGACTCTTCAGCGCTTTAAACAAGTATTTGCAATGCAATAGGTCTCGCAATTACGCGAGTTTTAGCTAACATCTCAACAGCTGAATAGGCCCGTAATTGTCTTCTGTCCCCTCTGTCTTTCGGTTCTAAAATTTTTCGGTTCTTTAAAGAATTTTTAAATGTTTATTAGGATTGAAATATTTTTAAGTGATTTGAAAGTTTGAAATAGCTAAATGGTAACTCATCTATACTGCTGCTATATCTGTTAATTGAAATTGCACTGAGCACTTGCACTTTTTGTATGATATGTAAATAGCTGTTTTTAATACTCTGGGGTTAAAATGTTTGTATAGCTGCTAGGGGAGAGTTGGTAATAACTCCTCCAAATTTTGCACAGAGCATTTGCACTTTTCTATGTCAATATAGTGCTTTTCCCCTTTTCCTAAATTCGGATTACACCTGGCATTGTTTCTTCTGTGTACCCTTTTAAAATCAGGTACTCTTGACGGCCTATAGTGTGTTTTAATGGAAAGTTGTTCATTTATGTGACTCGAGTACTTATAATTTCTCAATGTTAAATCAAATTTACTGTTGCTAGGGGAGGGAGGGAGGCATTTGCCCGAAAAGATTGCACAATGCACTTGCACTTTTTGTAGGGGAGCTTTTGGTAGGCACCCCTCCGGAAATTGCCTAGAGCACCTGCATTGCCTAGAGCACCAGCACTTTGTATGAGGGGGCAGTGCTTTTTCCTTTTCCCTTTCCCTTAGACCCAATTATGATTGTGATTAACTCTTCTGTGTACTTTTTTAAAAATAGGTTCTCCTAACAGTCCATATTTTGTTTTAACTGAAAAAAGATCTTTTGCATTGATATGACTTAGCCCACTGTCTAGTCTAGTCTACTGTAGGAAAATGTCCTCTTTTTTAATTGTTGTTTTTTAGTATAAAATTGTACTTGTATTCTTACTTTGCATTTCTGTATGTAATGAATGATGTTTTATTTATGTACTTTATGTGGAATTCTTTGGAATTCTAAATCATAATAAATTCTAATTGAATTGGGAGCTATTGGCATTTTTGTAAAACATAAATAAAAAGCATTGTCCTTTACAATGTCAGTAGCTCAAGCTCACGTAAATACGAGACCTATTGCATTGCAAATGCTTGTTTAAAGGGGACCTCAAAACCCTGGCACAGTCGGTCTGTTTTTTTTCAGACTGCAGTGACAGCAGGCACATCGATGTGCCCTGCTCACAATGCTCACTTATCAGTAATGGAGAAGTTACGGCATGACGTCATGCCAGGTGAGCGTTGTAGGGCAAGGGAAATCCTTTAAAGAGAGACATTTTTTATCTGGATTTCCCTTCTCTTTTTGAAACTCAGGAGCAGCAACATTGTTGTGGTGTCATGATGGTGTTAAGAGGAAGCTTTTTCAATATTATATACAAGCATAGTGGCTGCTTCTTTATCTTAAGCACCTAACAACCATTGACTGAGCCAATATTTCTCACTTGTTGTAGGTATGATGTTTCTTTTGTATATAATATATGGCTGTAAAGACAGAAACAGCAAAATACAAGTCGGGCGACACATCATGCTAAACACAGATTTTCAGCTTATGTGTTTTTAAGCCTGCCCTTATTTACATTGGCCACGCCCCTTTGAGAGACCCCCCAGTTTTTTTCATCCCACTTGACGCCCTAGGTGGGAACACACATTTCCCAGAGTCGATGTAAATAATTGTTTACTACCGAACGTATTAGACTATGAGAATTAAAGATAGTGTAAGTACTGCGGCCTAGGGCCTGGTGACACGGCAGCACTACAGATCAATGTTAGTGGAGGAGGGGAAAGAGCTAAAATGGCAGGGAGTCTTTGCGAAGCAGAAGAAGCAGAATTACAGAGGAAAGGCAGCCAATGCGGCGGGGAGCCACAGAGAAAGCACATTTTTGTGTGGTTAACTGTGAAGTCTACCTGTATATAGTTGCTGTTGAGGAGTATGCCCCTGATACACCTGAACAATGCTCGGTCCCCTGACACCGGGGGCAGAAGGTCAATTTTCATACCACGTTAGTTCTATAGAAACAATAGTAACAGGTGTTTCTCCTACAAAATATCGCAGAGTGCAGTGTGTGCTATCAAAGTGCTCAAATCTGTCTCGCCTGCCAGCTCCCCCCCCCAAAAAAATATACTAAAAATACTAAAAAATGTATATACATATAGGGGCTTTCAGTCAGCCCCCTACATCAAATAGTTTGTTAAAATGCCATTCACAATTTGCTAATGGCCCCCTTAGTCTCTACAGAATGGGGCAACTGGTCTGCGCCCACTTCAACCATTGTTAGTGACGATATTTCACTGTTAGTGACAACAATTTCCTGTTTCACATGTGCACCTCAGAATAAAAAGAAGTCCTTTCATTTTTCCCTTTATTTCATGATTTTATTTATTTTATGAATGGTAATTTTTGCTTACTTCTTTCAAAATCTGTGCATGAGGCATTTCTACTTTTATTTATTTTCATTTTTTTTAAAGTTTATCCCACGTTTCACAAATGCACTTTTTTGCATTTGTAAAGGTGCTATGTGGCACACATACATACCCTTTGGGCATGTATGTGCGCCATCTGCGCACACATGTTCATTTCAGGGGTGCATTAGGGTGTCCTTATGACACCCTTGCACCCTTGAAATTTTTCTCAATTTGCGATTCTCAAATGGCGAATAGCAAATTTAGGGGCACATGCATCATTGTGTCATTTTGTGTCAAGTTGCGATTCGCAAAACGGCAGGCATCATAATTTTTGTGATTTTTTTGAGAATCAGAAAAAATCGCTGTTTTTTGCGAATCGCAATATAATTGCGATTTTTTTGCAAATTCGCATTTTAAGAAATCGAAAAAAAAACGCAAAATTGCGAATTCGCAAAATCATGCTTTGGACTGAGGACACACCCAGGAATCACACACACTGATTAAGCACACCTGAAACCTAGTTTGAACTAGAGAGTGGCAGTTGGTCAGTTGAACTTTGTTTGCTGCACCAGGAGGAGTGTTTTTGGAGTGCAGCAGAGGGACAAATGGAGCCAGAAAGTGCTAGTCAAGACCTTCAAGCCAGAAAAAGGAAGATTAGGTTCAGTGAGCAGGAGTTGCAGATTTTAATAGAGGAGGTTACTCAGAGGCAGGAACAGCTGTTTGGGAAACAGTCATTGAAGGTTCCAGAAGCAGTCAAAAGAAAACTGTGGCTGGCCATACAAGCAAAGGTTAATGCTGTGGGGGTTGCCCACCAAGATATCACCAACCTTCAAAAACGATGGTATGACTTACCCTCTCGCGCAAAAGAAAGGATAGCGACAAGGATCAAAAGTGCCAACAGAACTGGTGGAGGCCCTCCCAGGGACAGACCAACTACCCCCCTGGAGGATTTGGTTGAGGGGACCCTTGTGACTGAAGCAATCATTGGAGTGATTCAAATAGACACCTCTGAGCATGCTGGCACTTCACAAGGTAAGATTATTGTCTGCAATATTTTTTATGTATGAGTATATAAGGTTGCAGGATTTAATTAAACATTTTATTACTGCTCATGTTCACTCCCCTAAAGTTTTTTACACTTTGTTTTGGCATATGGTGGTTTAAAAGGCATTTTCATGAAGGAATCAGTGCATCATGGGACTTGTAGTTTTTCAAACAAGTTTAGTACAATGTTTCATAAAGTTTCATTTTGTAATCTAAAAAATAACACATCACTAATGAGATAGTTCAAAGGCATGCATTTTACATGTTTATTACCCAACAAATGTGCATTTTAGTGCTTCTCATAACATGTCATTTCAATACATTTATATACTAATTGCACTTTATCATTTATAGATGTTGATACAGAATTTGAAAAAAAAAATTTGAAGACACCAACATGGATTTACAGAGCACATTAGAACAAAACTCAGAGACATCTTCACCAACTGTGCACACATTGCAAGGTAGAAAGAGAGTGCGTCAGCTTCTGAATTCAGACACTGAAGAAGAACATAATGTCCCAGAACTTGAACAGCAAAGTGCAGGAATCATTGGCACTTCAAATAAACAGTCAAGTCGTCGCAGAAAGCTCCTAAAATTCTTCAGAAGAAGGCCAAGGTCTTCAAATCAAAGAAACTCCATAGAAGAAAATGCCCTTGCAAGTGATGTTGAATTAAAGTTATTAAAAGTGCAGCGTCTGCAAGGAAAGGATATGAGGATTATGAAGGGCAAACTGAGTCATATCAGTGAAGACATCAGTAAAATGAGTAAAAGTTTGACAACATTAACAAAAGTGATTGAAGGTGCATAAAAGGCGTCATGTGACAATTTTGACCGCATAGCAAATGCATTGGAGACTCTTTGTCATGGCATGGAAGGTCAGAAGATTGCAAATTGCAATAGACACATGAGAACAATGATGAACATGCACACATATGCCAGTGCTTTGAATAGAGTAACTACCAGCAATGCATGACTAATTAAATATACAATTTCCATTCAGAAGGACATTAGACAATGTTGTGGTGAGCTTTGTGAAGGTATGATGTCTATGAAAAGTGCTGCTATTGAGATGCAACCTATAGAAAACCTAAATAAATCTGTTGAAGGGGGTTTAAACATTGATTGTGATGGAAGCAGTGTCAAAATTAAAGCAAAAGAATTGTCTGAACGCCGTAGCACAAGAGGCCAAGACCTAAACACCAGAAAACCTATAATTTCAGAGAAAGTGAAAACCCAAGCTTTAGGTTTGCGCGGAAGGAAGAAATGATTACCTGTAATAATTTGTTAGTATGTTCATGATTTTTGAAAATGTTTAAAAGTGGACCATGACTGATTTAAGTTTGCTAACAGTTTATGTTTTTCTCCAAATTACATGCAGTAATGTTTTTGGAGTACCAAGCTCTTCCTTTTATGTGAACAATAAATAAAGTAAACGTTTTGAATGAAAATTACATTGCTCTCACCTTTATTTTAAAAATAATGCTGAGTAATTTCTGCCCTTCTTCTCCTCCCTTCTGCTGCGTCAGGTCCATGTAATCTTGCATGGGGTTGTTGAGGCTGGTTGTCATTATTTGGTAGCACATCCTCCTCATCAAGTTCAAGGCCTCTCCTATTAGCTAGGTTGTGGAGGATAGCACATGCTGCAACTATTTTGCAGCAAACATGCGGACGATATTGCAGTGCTCCTCCAGTCTTATGCAGTATTCTGAACCTTGACTTCATAACCCCAAAAGTCCTCTCTATGATACTGCGAGTTGAGATATGGGCATGGTTATATTGCTGTTCATTGTGGGTTGTTGGAGTCAAGTAAGGTGTGAGTATGTATGACCTCACACCGTATGCACTATCTCCTATGTTTTAAGGTAAAGGTTGGAAATGAGTACCAGTTCAATGCCAAAGCACAATAGTAAAATACATTTCACATTGATTAATTACAATTACCTAGTAAATATCCATCTCCAAATTCTCCAGATAGCAGGCGAGCATGGATGGCACTATGTTTAAAAATGCAAGAGTCATGTGCACTCCCTGGGTAACTGGCAACTAAGTCAGTGATGATTCCTTTTGTATTGCAGAGTGCTTGAATATTTAATGATTGGTAATTTTTCCTGTTTCTAAAAATGTACTCATTTGCAGCAGGGGGACAAATGGGAACATGTGTTCCATCAACACATCATATTACGTGTGGGAAATGTGCCAAGTTGTAAAAGTCTAATTTGGTCTGAAGCAACTCCTGCTAAGTGGTAGTAAACTTTATGTGATGGTTTATCCTATGGAGCATTGCATTGAGAAAGTCATTAAAAAATCTAGACAATGCACTCTGTGAAACCCCCCCGCAACAGCAATAACACCTTGAAAGGACCCAGAGGCTAGAAGATGAAGACAACATAACACCTGTTCATGGGTGGGTATGGCTTGAGTCCTACGGGTTTCCCTATGCAATATGGGGTCTAATTCTGCTATCATCTCTAAAATTGAGGCTGCATTAAGCCTATACTTGTCATATATGTCTGCCTGTGTCTGCCCAAGCAAAGTGATGCGCAATCTAAATATTCTTTCATTCAGTATTCTTCTCCTCCTTCCTGCTGCTCTCAAACGCCACCTCCGTGCTAGCACAATGACTGCTGCCATCCTGGAAGAGTTCCTGAGGGAATGTGGAACCTCAATTATAGTTGGCCAATCATTTGCACATGTTCTGCAAGAAAAAAAAAATACCACCTGCTCACACTTCTTCTAGTTTTAGGCATTCCTAATTACGATTTCTAAGAAAATCGCAAATAGTGAATTTTCATGCATTCCAGTATTCGTAAAAAATTCAAGAATTCTTTAAAATTGCAATTCTTTAAATACTCGCATTGGCATTTGCGAATTAATAAGGAATCGCAAAGCCAATTGCGATTCCTATTTTGAAATAAAATTGATGCATTCCAAAATCAGAAATTGCATTCGCAAACGGGCTACTTTAGCGATTCGCACAGTTTGCAAATCCAATTTCTGATGATGCATGTGCCCCTTAGAATGACTTCCCATTCAGTTTCAGTTTCATCAACTTTTATTCGATTATCGGTTTGAATAATCATAAAAAGTACATACTAAGAATTTTAAACACATGAATAAGAAAAAAATAAGTCACAATAAAAAAGACATTTAGGTAGAAAAATAGGTTTTACAATTCTATACAGTTCTGGTTTTAACTAGAAACATTGCGACGTATTGTTAAGACTGCTTTAAGGAAAGTCACTATGAGTTTAGCTTCATGTAACGATTTTAGAGATTGCAAGTGGAGAAATGCTGGATAGGATTGTCTGTATCCACTGGTTCTGAGAATCGGGATAATCCACGTTTTCCTTGGTATTTTATAATATTTGCAAAAAAGGACAACGTGGATCGTGGATTGTGGGGAGATTCCGTCACAGGGGCAGTTCATCAAGTTGCGCGACCAGTTTTGCGTTTCCGGAAATGAAACTAAACGAAAAAAAATGTTAAAGCGTATTCTTGTTAATAAAAACTTTTCATGATTAGATAAAAAGTACGTCAGATAGGGCTGTATGCATTTTCCAGACTGTTGGGCACAGATTTTTTCGTTTAGTGGTTTAATGATCTCTGCCTGGTTCCGTAGATCCCTCAAATGGCCCAAACACATTAACTTTAACTGTTTCCTGGAAATGTCTTCCACTGAGGGAGGTTCTTTAAAGTAGGACTCGCGATCCAGGTCTTTAAAAAAGTTACACATGTAGGTTAGCCACAGGATTTTTCGCCAGTTTGTCAGGGCTAAACAGTCAGTAATGAGGGAGCGATTTAGGTGACATTCGGGGTTGCACCATATTCGATGCCACAGTAAGATAGGCTGGCATCGGATGGTGTCAATGATGTATTCCATGCCGAGCTCCCGGTGTGAGGCTAGTATCGGGGAACTTTGAGGGAGGGCTAAAATGTATTTTATAAAAAGCATTTTCAGTGATCTGTAGCTGGTCGATACGTCCGTGGCCCCAGATTCCGGCTCCATAGGTGGCCACATTATGGCATTTTGCATAGTATATGGTCAGGAGTTCAGGTGGAGCTGGTTTCCCCAGTTTCCTCGAGAAAGAGGTTAGTGCTGACTTCCCATTCATTCCCATAGGCCTCCTGGCCCATAGAAATGAATGGGAAAGTATTCCTTAATTGTGATTTCGCAATTTGCTAATCACAATTATGGAATACTAAGAATTTGCAAAAAAAATGTGATTTCTTTAATACATCCCGTTTTGCAATTCCCAAATAGCGATTTCTTAAAAATCGCTATTTGAGAATTACAAATGAGGATGTTGATACATATGGCTCATTATCATCATCATCCTACCTTCCAGTTCTGTTCCCTCAAGTTGAATCTTACGTGCACACAAACACAGATACATTTTCTGCCATTAATTCTGTAAGTGTTTTGTGAAAGTCTTTATTGATGGGTGAGCTCGTGTGTGGGTAATTGTTTTGATAGGTTAGTGGGTGAATAGGTGGATGGAGGGTGGGTGAATAGGTGGATGGAGGAGTGAGTGAGTGGATGTTGAGACGAGAAAAAAGTTGACCAGACATTAACAGGCACATGCATCAAAAGAAAAACCAGTTGCAAACGGGCAGATTATCAGAATCTGCCCCTTTGCGTCCAGTATTTTTGCATTTGGGATGCATCATCCCAAATGTAAAAATCGCAATTTAAGTAATCGCTAAATTACGATTACTTAAATCGCAAATTGAGATTTCTTAAATGCAATGCATTAAAGTAAAACAATTAGCGATTTCGCTGATAGGGGGCGCAAATTACGATGAAATTGAACTTCATGGTAATTTGCAAAAATGCACTTTTGTGTGCGCAACATATGTGCACAGATCAATTTCAGGGGTGCAACAGGGTGTCCTTTTGACACCCTTGCACCCTGAAATTGCATGCGTAATTTGCGAGGACCTATTGGTACTCGCAATATGCGCATGCAATTTCCCATTCATTCCTATAGGCCTGTAGGCCCATAGGAATGAATGTGTAGGAATCGCTATTTTTACAGGGATTCCTACATGCATAGGCTTTGCAAGTCCTTAATTGCGATTCCTTAATTATCGCAATTAAGGACTCACAAAATCCTACCTTGATGCATGTGCCTGTTAGTGGATGAATGGAAGTGTTAGTGAATTAGTAAATCGATCAATGTGTGAGCAGATACATGAAGGGGGAAGTTTGTGGATGAGAGATTGCGTGGGTAAGTGAAAGGAGGAAAGAGTTCAAGATTCAAGATTCGATTGAAAAAGCGTAAACCATAAAAGCACAATACATTAAAAACAAAGATACTTCAATTCATCTAAGTCAATTTAACAATACATTAAAAACAACATTGGTTACACTTAGTACAGAAGCTAATTGAAGTACATAACCAACTCATATACAAAAATCATAAACATTTAAGAGGAGGGGCCTTGCATGGTTTTCCTGTATCTAGCCACCCCTTTCAAATAATTGGCTACGTGATCCATAAAAATATCATCATCTAGAAATTGTAACTTAATGAAAGCAGGACAACATTGTCTCAGTCTGAGCACTTTTAAAAAAGGCAGAATACATATTTTCCTAATTATAATATAATACTTACAAAAAAAATAATATGAATTGTAGACTGTGTAGGTATATTGTCACAAGGGCATCGGGAGCATGACCAGTCATTTACCTTGGAGAATGTCACCATGTTGTGAAAATTGCCTAAACGAAGGCGAGTCAATAGCAGCCTCATAGGTTCCTGATGTTTTTAATAGGTAGGTTTGTATCCCCGGTTACGTCAAGAGCAATTTCTTTGCTCTGGCGGATGGTTTTTATAATATTAGAGGAAAAACGAATCATCTCCAGATGGTTAACGCATAATAGCTTTAGTTCCTTCCTTGTGAGAGTGGTCAAGCTGGCACGATTAACAAAGTACTCTGGACAGCTTAAACCACCCATAATACTTTTGACGTATGCAAGCCAGGTAATGCAATGTGCCTGTTGCAGGTTCAGACAGTCATTTATTACATGCCGATTGCGACCGGTTGCAGTACCGGTCCAGACCTTATGCCATAATAAAATCGGCTGGATTTTAATTGGGTTGGACAGGTATGTCCGTCCCAATTCGGCGTGACAATGTACGTGGCTGTACTCTTCCGAATGTCTAAAGGATATATTCGAAACTTGTTCTCAACCTGCTGTAGGGGCTCTACATTAGCATAGCCCCAAATGTCAGCTTTATACATTGCAATTGAAATGCATTTGGCTTTATAAATTGTCAACATGTCATTAATGGGACGCCTTCCCACCTTCCTGGCAAAGTTGATCAGGGTTCCTATAGCTTTGGCAAATAACAGTTTTCTAGAATGAATGGCTTTGACCCATGATCACATTCTTTCAAAAACAATTCCCAGATATGAGAGATGATTAGCGAATTCGAATTTGCTATTATTTATGAAGATGTCATGACACTTAACGTTGGGCTTGCTACTTTTTAAAGTAAATGTTTTGGAGATGTTTACGTTAAGGTCAAGACTTGGCATATAGGATACAAAGCTTGAGATGATTTTCTGCAGACCAATTGGCGTCTGAGATAAAAGAACAGCATCATCAGAATATAATAATGCTCCTATTGTCTACTTGCCAATGCTAGGTAAGGCCTGATGTGAAAGAATAAGCCTTTTTAGGGGTTCACTGCTGCAGGGGTTCACCCTTATCAGACCACTGGTCCTCAAACCAACAAGAAAGAGATTGTCACAGAGACTGGAATATAAAAACAATGTTCATTAATCACTCATGAGTGCAACTACATTGATACTGCACCCTCGGGCACTGTATGCGATAGTACAAGGAGTACAGAAACCAGGGGACTTAGATATGCATGTGTTGCATTGTCAGCATGAGACTGGGGGGAGGTACCTGCCATAGAAGAATAGTTATTGACTAACATGGGCATACAAATATGTCTTGGTCAGCAAAGTGGAAGGGGAGACATTTCTGTTTGCATCAGTTAAAACAGCCTGACATTTACAAACTAATACAGGTGCATTCAGGCAGCTACATGCCTTTCTGAGCATGCGCAAGGCTCTTGCTCGGTACTGAAGGAGTTAATTATAGTTCATGGTTCAAGCGAAGTACAAGAGAAGGCAACAGTGAAGACGGGAGAAGCACATGGCGAGCACATGGCTGACTAAAATGGATGCCACAAACAAAATGTATTCAGCTTATGCTAACGATAATTTCTGCAGTTTCCACAGATGGTCCTTTTTAGCATTAGCTGAAGACATCACTATGCATTAGAGGATACATGAAAATTATCTTCCATATTAATTAACATTAACTGGCTAATCTCTTGATCAGTTACTAGTTGGGCATTTACTTTTGGCACATTACGTTTAACTGGTGTGCAATATGGCTGAGATACCCGCCACCCCCTCTCAACACAGATCCCCAAGGATGGGAAAAGCGGAAACAGTTCTGAAGTTTTTGGAAGACGGGAGGGAGTGACCCTTCCCGGCCGTATTTATTAAAATATGAAACAAAATTAAAACATTAAATCAACAGTTTCATATCATGTACAATTTCATTACCACATTGCGATGTTTGGCTAACCTTAACATATTCTCTAATACAAAGGTTCTCCTAGCCGAACTAACATCCTACAAAACATTTACTTGAGATTTTGAAATTGTACATCCTAAAGTTTAAGGGCCAACGGCAAGGTCGTAACCGGTGTCAAGATCCCTAACCCAGAAATATCCCCCTCACTTGTGATGGGCGACCGCACAGAGGCGTACCTCAAGTGCAACTACCAATTTCCCTTGACTTGACGGGGGCCCCAAAAAACTCGATGCCACTTAAAGGTCGTACGAGGACTCGTGTGAGGTATCTAGAAGGTAGCGTAGACCCCCCCTCAAACCCCACACAACTTACCACATCTGCCGTCGCCGACGTCCTGGCCCCGGGAAATTCCCCAGGAGGGGGCTGTAACCCCTCCTACCCAGGAAGGGGCCTTGACCGCCTTTCCTTTCCTTTCGGCGACCCATCCTTAGAAGGGACCGCCTCCCCGTTGAGGGGCCAATGGCCACCTCCCCCGAGCGCTCCCATCCGTAATGGGTGACGCCCACTCATAGGGATCTTCCAATTAGTGCTCACCGATCATGACCTTACCGCCCGACCAAAATAAATACGACAATGCTAACTAAATTACTAAATAACTAAATTATGAAAAGACAGTAGAAACACAACTTTATTAAAAGCATGCTGTACTGATGAACACCAAAGCAGAATTACTTTATTACGCAAAACATAACACAAATTTACCATTCTTTATTGCATACTCAAAATCATCACGATAATAACCGCAACCTGAAAACGAAAATCAGAGTTTATCCATCAAACTTTATTCAAAACAACTTGCTGTCCTCAGGGGCTGGTGGGTGGGTCAAAATTGGCTCTTCGTTCCGTCTCGAGCTCACGTGCAGCGAGGAGGTGCAGCTTCAGAGCACAGGAACAAGAGGATGCTTTCTTGGCTTGTTGCTCCTTTTATCCGTCTTCAGGGCGGGCGTAAACCCGCCCCTGCCAGCCCCAAGGGCGTGGCCAGCCGCGTCAGTGTCTAGGCCAACCCACTCTAGGGCGGGAAAAAGGCGCGCCCCGGCTACACCGCTTCGGGCATACCAGCCGAGACTCGCCTCCCGCCCAAGATGGCTTCCCGGGGGGATCGTGGTACTCGGCCATACGTTCGGGGGGACCGAAAGGTCGCCCCTTTCCATATGGCTGAGATACCCGCCACCCCCTCTCAACACAGATCCCCAAGGATGGGAAACCGGAAACAGTTCTGAAGTTTTTGGAAGACGGGAGGGAGTGACCCTTCCCGGCCGTATTTATTAAAATATGAAACAAAATTAAAACATTAAATCAACAGTTTCATATCATGTACAATTTCATTACCACATTGCGATGTTTGGCTAACCTTAACATATTCTCTAATACAAAGGTTCTCCTAGCCGAACTAACATCCTACAAAACATTTACTTGAGATTTTGAAATTGTACATCCTAACGTTTAAGGGCCAACGGCAAGGTCGTAACCGGTGTCAAGATCCCTAACCCAGAAATATCCCCCTCACTTGTGATGGGCGACCGCACAGAGGCGTACCTCAAGTGCAACTACCAATTTCCCTTGACTTGACGGGGGCCCCAAAAAACTCGATGCCACTTAAAGGTCGTACGAGGACTCGTGTGAGGTATCTAGAAGGTAGCGTAGACCCCCCCCCAAACCCCACACAACTTACCACATCTGCCGTCGCAGACGTCCTGGCCCCGGGAAATTCCCCAGGAGGGGGCTGTAACCCCTCCTACCCAGGAAGGGGCCTTGACCGCCTTTCCTTTCCTTTCGGCGACCCATCCTTAGAAGGGACCGCCTCCCCGTTGAGGGGCCAATGGCCACCTCCCCCGAGCGCTCCCATCCGTAATGGGTGACGCCCACTCATAGGGATCTTCCAATTAGTGCTCACCGATCATGAGCTTACCGCCACAGGCCGGATAGTTGACCGGCTATCCGGACCCCCCACAACACTCCTACCTAAAGGTCATGTTTTAACGTCTTCAGCCAAGCTATGAAGTCTCCTATGAGTAACTCATTCCCCACCCGAGACAAATGAACACCATCCCTCAAATACATACCGTCATCCTTAATACAACCATGCGAAATAGAATGCAGTGTATTGGAACGGAACAACCTACTCATTTTGTTATTAATTTTTCTTACAGAATGATTCAAAGCAGAAACAGAAAAGGCCCCCCGCCACACTTTTCGTGGGATCATATGGGACCACGCAATTGTGCACCCTGGAACTCTCCTCGCTAACCAACTTACAGTGGAAAGCATTGCCTCAAGAAGAAGTCGTCTACCAGTGGTGACCAAATCATTGCCCCCAAGATGTACTATGACTACAGACGGCGGTGACCTCGTCCGCCCTAGCAAGCCCTCGAATAAAGATTGAAACTGGTCAATACAGAGACCGCCTCTTCCGTAGAAGGACACACTGTACCCGTATTCCCCAGCCACGTGAATCATGTCACTTGCCTTGAATACGTCCGCGGCACGCCTCATGTATGAGTGGCCCACGACCCACACCTCCTTTTTCACAGCCGGTGATGTCTGACCGCTGGCCCGGTGTTGGGTCGGCTGCATAGTCTGCCCCGCCTCGTAGGCTTGCGCAACTGAAAACCAAACAAAAACAAGAAGCGTGAGTACATCATTACAGCTTCACAACATGTGCAACCGCACATACCTTTTATAACAACTGGAGGACCAACGCCCCACACGTTTAACTTGTTCAACACTCAGACCCCTGGCTGTAGCCTCTGTAGCAGCCCCTATCCGAAAGGAATGGGTCCCAAAGTCGCCCGGGTTCAGGCCCGCAGCGGTAATCGACATCGCAAGCACCCGCTGAAACTGAAACCTTGTCAGTGGGGTGGCGTCAGCGTGTCTCAACAAGGTCCCCCCCCATGATGCCACCCTTCGTGCTAAATAATCCTCTAAACACTTCACCGGGCACATGGAGGACCCGGGAATCCTGTGTATGATTATGCAATCACCCATCCCACTTTGATCGGTCTTGGACCTGACAAACGAGACAGTCAATGTCTCCCCTCTGATCTGAACGTGCTCTTCGCACAGTCCTCCCATCACATCCTGCTTGTTCCTCGCTACTAGTTCGCTTACCCGCATAGCCCCATGAAATGCCAGCGTAAAAGCGGCTCGGAATAACACTGTCTCAAACTGAGATGAACATGTTGCAGGGAGTCTGGATAATAACAGGGCCAACCTATCCAAACCTATCGGGCGCCTCTCATCTACTCTGCGACCCTCAAGGCGTTGCCACCCCCGTAGCGCTTTTTGTACAACGAAAGACGCTGTCGGGTCCTGGATCCCATGAGCCCTAGCAACAAAGGAAATGGCAGCCCGATGCCTCTGGGCCGTAGCCACCGATTTCCCCGCCAGATGTAAAGACATCAGAAAGTTCACTACCCATTCCTCCTGGCCCCAAAGCTCCCCTCTAACAGTCCCCAAAAAGGCCAAATAGGAACGGAACACCCCTTCATATGCCTTCCTCGTCCTGGGTGCTAAACTCTCTCCCACGAGGTTACGAAGTTCGGGGCACCGAGAGACCAGAGAGCTTCGGGAAAGGGTGCCGGCTCCGGGTCCGCTGTGGGCAGAAAACCCCAGAAGGCCTGTATACGAAAACGAGAAAGGGCATCAGCCGCCTGGTTCATCACCCCCGGGACATGTCTTGCTTTAAATAGCACATTCAATTGCATACACAGTAATACGATTTCCTTGAGTAGTCTCAAAATCCATTTGCATCGTGCTGCCTGGCTATTGATACACTCAACCATGGTCATATTATCAGACCAGAATACCACAGAGTGATCTCTGAACCCTTCGGGCCACGTTCTCAGGGCCACCAGAATGGGGAAAAGTTCCAGGAAAGCAATGCTACTTGTCAGTCCACTGTCATGCCACCAAGCCGGCCATTTTTGCGCAGACCATCGAGTGCCGAAAATGGCACCAAAACCTACGCTCCCTGCCGAATCTGTCCACAGCCCTAGCTCCTCAGAGGAGACAGCCGGTTTGTTCCAGACAACTCGACCATTGAAATCCGCCAGAAATGCCAACCAAATGCGCATGTACTGGCAAACCTCAGCCGAGAGCCTTGTGCGATGATGACCCTCCTTCAGGCCGACCATGGCTTGAGCGATCGAGCGGGAAAAGGGGCGGGCCATTGGTATAACTCTTAGGGCAAAATTCAACTGTCCCACCAATTGCTGTAATTGATGCAGCTTAACCTTAGACTCACTGATACATATTTGCAGGGATGCCCTGAACTTTAACACTTTGTCAACCGGTAAACGAAAACAACCTTCCCCGGAGTCTAACTCGATCCCCAGAAACTCGAGGCAAGTCGAGGGACCCACAGTCTTACCTGGTGCCAATGGCACGCCAAACTGATTCATTAAGACACAAAATGCAGCCAAAGCCTGCCCACATTCCGGATCCCCGGCTGCCCCCAGGAACAAAAAGTCATCGAGATAATGCATCACATGTTGAAAACCCGTCTTCTTTGTGAAGACCCATTGTAGGAAACTACTGAATTTTTCGAAATAAGCACAAGATATAGAGCACCCCATCGGCATACACCTATCCATGTAATAATGACCCTGAAACATGAAACCCAGGAGACGCTGATCGTCTGGATGTACCGGGAGCAACCGGAACGCTGACTCGATATAAGATTTTGCCATCAGCGCACCGGGCCCCAGGCGATTCAAAATGGCTACGGCTTCATCGAAGGATGCGTACCGCACCGAACACACTTCCGGGTCTATCGCTTCGTTTACGGAAAGACCACGTGGGGCTGATAAATTATGTATCAGCCGAAACTCGCCCGGGTCCTTCTTGGGTACCACCCCTAAAGGGGAACAAACAAAGTTAGCAACTGGCGGTACACTAAACGGACCAGCGACTCGACCTCGAGTAACCTCCTTCCAGATCTTTTCCTGTACTACGGTCGTATGCTGTAAGACCGATATCTGGTTTTTACATTTTGCTACACCCTGAAAGTCCCCCACTGGGATGCGGAAACCATATGAAAACCCGTTCCGCAACACCCCAGCGGAAGTACGATCCGGGTATTCGCTGAGCCAGGGAATCATTGCCAGGGTATCAATCGGGGTAGGTAAAGGCGCCCCTCGGACAATATTAGACCTGTTTGGCGCCTCCTCTACCCCCGTTATCACCCGTTTTGGCTCTGCACGTGGACTCAGGATGGGATGATTGCCCACACCCGCTACATTCGTGTCTAAATTTGCAGGACCCCTGGGGCCTAGTACATTTACCCCTGTTAAAGTTCCAACACACCCCCCTTTTACCTGCGTTGCCGGCAGGCCTCGAGTGATTATCGGTACTCGTACCTGATCGAAAGGGCGTCCCCGCATATTGGCGGGAGGACTCGCCAACATTACTCCCCATCAATGGCAATTTCAACATACCAGTATCCTCCATTTTGGACCAGGACACAGAATCATAACAATCCCAAGTTAAGCTTTTATCATGTTCTTTTGCTTTTCTAAAAATATTATCATAGCAGAACCAATGATTGCCCTCGTGTGATACGGAGTACCCCATGATCCGTGACTGATAAATCGGCAATTCGGGTAGCAATTCGGGCCTACGTTCACCCAAGATGGATGTAAAAACCCCCCACGCTTTGCCCCAATTGCCAATGTTTTCATTTACCTTAAAGGCGGCCATCTTTGTGCGCCAAACACTCGGCTGCATGAGGTCCTTCTGGCCCTTAACATGCTCCATCTCATAATGATCAGTAAGCAACGAGAAGATGTTTACATACTCTCCTGCCCAAATCTTCTCTTTAATAGCCAGAGGGACATGCTGACCTAACTTTTCCCTTCGAGAGGGTGCCGACTCATCCCTCGCAATCGGCAATGGCCGCTTACCTGAACCGGACGCTGTCCCTGCGACTGAACCGGTCCCCTGTGGATTCTCCACTGGCGCAGCCGGCGTGGATGCCCTCGCTGCTTCCCGTGTTTCACGCAGTTGCTTCATCAACACCTGCGCGTCGACAGCTGTGGCGCCCTCGCTACCTTTACCCAACCACGCTGCTAACTGTGCTGCCAGCTTGGGCGGCATATCTTCCCCGGACACGGGGGTGACCACAACGGGAATCGGATTCCCTTCTTCCGGCACGGGAGTGGGTGCTTCAAGCGGGGTACTGGGATCCGGGATGCCTCCCCCAGCTGCTCCCCTCCTGGGCCTCTTGCCTTTTCCTCCCGGGGCTTCTCCTGCCAAAGGACATTTCGGCCCCCCTTCCTCATCCTTGTCCGCCATTCGCCTCTTCAGGTCGGTCACCTCCTTCATGAGAACGCGCAGCATCTGGTCGGTAGTCATACGCTTTCCCGCCTTCTTCGGCATTCTCCAACAGAGTATCTGAAAAACAAACAAGAACGATTATAACGCTCAAAATTGGCTCTTCGTTCCGTCTCGAGCTCACGTGCAGCGAGGAGGTGCAGCTTCAGAGCACAGGAACAAGAGGATGCTTTCTTGGCTTGTTGCTCCTTTTATCCGTCTTCAGGGCGGGCGTAAACCCGCCCCTGCCAGCCCCAAGGGCGTGGCCAGCCGCGTCAGTGTCTAGGCCAACCCACTCTAGGGCGGGAAAAAGGCGCGCCCCGGCTACACCGCTTCGGGCATACCAGCCGAGACTCGCCTCCCGCCCAAGATGGCTTCCCGGGGGGATCGTGGTACTCCGCCATACGTTCGGGGGGACCGAAAGGTCGCCCCTTTCCAGAAGTGCAGGTGGTAATACATAGGGAAAAAAGGATTGGGCCACATTGAATACACAGGCAGCAGGAACAAAGAATCGCAAGAAATATACATGAGGCGGATAATATTTTCCAGCCCCAAACTGAGCAGAGAGTCCAAAACCAACCAGTCCAAGTCCATGTTCCTGAATCAGGTTGGATTTCAGTGGCTATTTTGTGTAATTTAGAAATTGCTTTAAAAACAGAAGGGGCGTGGTCTGGGATGTACACACAGCAGCTGCTCCCAATGATGTGGCATGCTCCACCAAGGTCGGCTAGGATGACCTCAAGGACCATCCTATTTTGGAGCTCCACAACTCTCGCAATCTGTAGTTCTTCCGTGATGTTTCCAAGTGCCATGGCTGTCTGATTGGTTACAGCCTCCACACATGTGTCAGGCGCCTGATTTTTCTCCTATTTAAGGCCGCACCAACAAAGATGAATAGTCCCAAATTAAAGTCAACATATTGCTGTAGTGCAGTATCAGTTTGATCCACCTCATCATGATTTATTGTCCTCTTATATCGGTTCTTAGAAATGTCATTATGCAGTTTATAGTCTTTGTGGTAGGATGCAGGATCCAAAAACACAGGTGGTAATAAAAAGGACACAAAGCAGCTACCTGACCACCCAATAGGTAGGTGGTAATACCCCTTACTTCCACATTTAAAGTAGGTATTGTGTGATGACAGAAAACTACTATTATTTATTCCAGTAATGTTTAGTGTTTTAGTGCAATCACTTTTCCCCGTAGGAATGCTTTCAATACTGTTCACACATAAATCTGCTCGAGCTCTAGTAACAGCTTTAACAGGAGATCCATTTCCTTTGGTTGTTCGAGTGTTTGAGGAAACATGGTGGTGGAGTGTCCTCGGCGATACTCCGCCATTTGCCATACAGTTCCTTTAGCCTGTGGATCTCTTTCTTCATCAGGGTAACACACCCTATTGAGCTAAAAAATGCAGTCTTCCTATATCAGCATAAGTAATATTAGCAACTTCAGATGCCCATAACAGGGAAAACCAAGCCTGACAAGAACCATTGTGTGAAAATGTAAGGAAGCCTCTTTCCTTCCAAAGTAGCCCATAGTTGTGAACCACTCCAAAAGCATACCGGCTGTCAGTATAGATATTAACAGACAGATCAGTGCTAACCTCACATGCTCTTGTGAGCGCTATCAATTGAGCTGCCTGTGCTGACTTCTGTGGAATGCGAGCTGTCTCAACTACAGTGAGACTGAAGTGTCGTAATTGCATAAGCAGCAGATGTTGTGCCATCGGGCAATTTCAAGCAATTTCAAGCAAGACCCGTCAACCCACAGTTCCCCATCAACACTAGAAATGGGTGTATCTTGTAGGTCAACACAAACCTTTGCTGGTTCTTCAGTAAGGGATATACAGTCATGTGACTCTTGTGACTGGGGCTGAGTAGCTGTAAATAGCAAAAGTGTAGCAGGGTTTCGAGTCGAACATCTTTTCAATGTGATATGAGGGGCCAAATGTGTCAATTCATAACCTGTCAAGCGAGCATTAGTCAAGTGCTGCATTTTCGTTTGTTTCAAAAGGGCATCAAATGCATGGGGCACTAACACAAGCAATCTGTGAGACAAGACTATTCCCTCACTCTGACGTATGGCCACAGCTGTCACCGCTAGCACTCAAAAACACCCAGGCAACGCACGAGCAACTGGATCAAGAACAGCTGAAAAAAAGGCACAAGGACGCTGCTTATCACAGCGTGTCTGGGTTATGACCAAGAGAGCTCAACCGTCCCTCTCGTGTACATAGAATGTGAGTGCCTTACTGTAGCCTGAAGCTCCAAATACTGGTGCATAGCAAAGAGCATGACGTAACTGTTGAAAAACATTCTGACATTCAGTAGTCCATGGGAGAGGCATTGGGGTGTCTTTAGTCAAAAGGGCCAACAAGGGTTTAACAATGTGAGAAAAGCTAAACTGCCACTGTCTACAGAAAGAAGTAGGGCCAATCAGTGCACAAACACCCTTCTGAGTGCAGGGCACAGGCATATCCAAAATAGTGTGAATGCGATCTGGTGTGAGTGCATGTCCCTCCTTAGACAGGAGGTGACCTAAGTAGGTAACCTGCTGTCTGCAATACTGACATTTATTTTGAGAAACCTTGTGATGATGGGATGCAAGAAATGAAAGCAATAACAGTGTTCTTTCTTCACACTGTTCAGGGGTATCAGCTGCCAATAAGATGTCATAGACTTATTGAATAAGAGCCACCCCTTTTGGTACAGGGAAAAAATCAAGCTGCCTTTTCAATGCCTGGCTATAAATGCTAGGACTCTCTGTATACCCCTGTGGAGCTCTACAGAATCTGAAGGATCGATTATTCAAAGTGAAGCCGGACAAGTAATAGCTGTCAGTATGAATAGGTATCGAGGAGAAAGCATTCTTCAAATTGATCACACTGAATGTAGTTGCAGTAGGAGGAAACATAGTAAGAAGTGTCATGATGTCAGAGAAAACTGGGTATTGGGGCACTATGATCTGATTGACTTCTCGCAGGTCAATGATAAATCTATAAACCTTAGATTCAGTGTCCTTTTTCAAAATGGGCAGAATAAGGCTGTTACAGATATTATAGGGGACTTCTTCCACAACCCCCAATCCAATCAATTCCTGCACAATGTGTATTAATGCTTCTTCACCTTCTCAATAGATTTTATATTGGGGTAATCGAGGCAATGACGCACCTTCTTTTACTTGAATATGCACCGGAGGGATAACCATTTGTCCCACATCGGTATCAGATGTTGCCCACAAAGTGCAAGGTAACGATGCCAGAGCAACATCCTCTTTATTGAGACAAGACCTCTCAACCATGAAATAGTTGTAATTTGAAATAACACGCACACCTTCTGGGAAACAATGTATTGTAGCACGAAAATGTTTGAGCATGTCAATACCCACAATATTATCGGGTGTGTTAGTGGAAGGCAGAAATGGACATGCTGTAGTGAATTCATCAACACTGTATGCAAGTGGCTGTGACAGTGGGCTAAGGGAAGGTGTCCCATTGAATCCTATCGATGTTATTATTGCACCAGAGAGGGGTACCCTAGGAACCAACTCTTTAGACAGAGCACTAGGAGTAGCTCCTGTATCAATCAGAAAGCGATCAGTAAAACCCAAGACGTTTGCATCGACATAGGGACCCCTCTGATCTACAGGGATTCAACTGGTTCCTTACCCTATCCTAGGCATTCCTATGCATAATCTGAATCCTTAGGGCCATCAGTCAAATAATCAGACATTTGGTATTGGTTTCATCTATCAAAAGTATTAAAAGAAGTAGGATTAGCTCCAGCTGACTAATATCTGGTACGATTATTCATACCTCCCGTATTTCCTGTGTTCCCTGGATGGCCTCTCATACTGCCTCTAACTTGCTGATACTGCTGACCTCGCAAAAGGGGGCACCCTGAACGCCATTGTCCAAACTCCTTACAAGATATGCATTGATCAGAAGACAAAGTTGTTTGCAGGAAAGAGGGTACACCAGGGTGATACAACGCATGTCCACCTCTCGCATTACCTCTAAATGGTGGACCATAGACTTGAGCCAACATAACTTTTGTTTTCAAGTCCTTAAACTTTTTATCCTCCTTGCCTTTTGCTTCCAATTCCTGACGCTCATAATACTGGGCCATAGTCAAAAGGTAGACGGGGAGGACATAGTCCATTAATTCTCACTTGCCTTTAGGCGATTAGCTATTTCTGGCAACATGTTAGCGACAAATCTGTTGACGAACAGATGCTTACCCATGTCATCTGTCAATGACTGCCCACTAAAGTCATGGAAGGTCTCATCGAATTGTGTAAAGAAATAAGAAACCGATTCATCCACTTTCTGCTTACAAGATCCTAATGTAGTCAAATCTATTTTCTTAGGGGGTATAAGAATTTTCTACTTAGTTACAAAGCTTTGGGAAGATCTAATATCACTTGTTGTGGTTTCTGAGCAGGCTCTCTTGCAGTATCTATTCTCTCTAAATTTACCCAAGCATCACCATAAGCTACATCATCATCTATCTTCCAAATTGATCTCCACATGTCAGGGGGTAACATAAGCCCAAAAAACATGTCAATATCAGGCTATGTCATAGTGCAAGAACTAATAGCTCCTTTTACCTCTTCATAAAAAGCGGTTGGATTTTTGTGTGGATCAGGCAAAACATCTTTAAGAGCCATAACGTCTGCTCTACTTCAAGGGGTATAGACCCAATTATAAATAAAATATCCTTTTGCATTATCTGAAGTTTTATCGTCACTCGTTCCCGCACCCTTTGCCGGGACATACATTGGCGCAGCTTCACGCATCTGTTTTACAGTAAATACAGGATTACTAGCATCTGTTTCTGTCTCTGTAGCTCCTTCTTGGTGTACTAGGATCTGAACTGTTTGCTCAGCTGCTGCTTTCTCAGCTGCCTTTTTCTCCTCTCGTAATCGAAATACCTCAGAGCGCAACTTAACCACTCGCCTAATTAGATTGGACACTGTGAAGGAAGAAAGGTGCCATCGTATTACTATTTATAGTCAGCAGTTATATCAGCAGGCTCCAGAGTATCAGAATATTTTCTATATCTAGTTACTATCTCACAAGTAAATGTCTCTGAAAAATATACCTGCTCTAGGTCTGACCATTGCTATATCATTACAAGAATCTCTGGAGCAGAATCATGCCCATAAGCTGCTTTATGGGCATCGGATCTAAGAGTGGCCATACGATCAGTGGTCAAAGTAGAGCGAGTTGCCCGCCCATCTAATTTATCCTTATCTTTCTCATCCGCAGACCATTGCTCTTCATCAGAAACTTAATCCTCTGGGGCACTAGAGGATTTATACGGAGGTGCAGGTCTATCTAACAAAATAGAATCATCTTGTGGTTTATTAAGCATGGGATAAAGGGGGCACCAAATAGGGTACTGGCCAGTTACCTCTAAATGACTGTCCCTTTCTTCTTTCTCTTTAGTTTTCCTCATCTCTTTATTTTTAAATTCCAAGGCCTTCTGGAAGATTGTCCTGCGCTGTTCTTTTTCTGCTATAGCTTCTTTTCTCCTCACTCTCTCATTCACCTCTTTCACCCACATTTGTACACAATCAAATATAGCCTGACAGCTTTTCTTCTTTAAAAAACACTGCAAAACATACAGAATCTTCTTCTTAAGGTCAAATGACCCATATACTGGCCTTGTAGATCAGGATCCTTTTTGGTGTATTTGTTCCACAATGTACTATACATTATGGAAGAAATACCGTATTTAATGTACATAAACCTGTTAGGTGTCCTCTCTAGGGGAGCCGGCTGAGTACTTTCTAAATCCATATTGGAATTTGGTTCCACCAAGACAGCAACACATTCTACAAAGTGTGCTAGGAGCAGGCATGCCAAAAAAAATTACAATGCAATATAATATTAGAGTCAGAGCGTATTTATCCTGGGAATTATCTAAAAGTAGAGAAAAATCTCCTCATTACCTGCCTTTATTTGCGGCAGCAAACAAACAAACAAACCAGAATCTTGGCCAAGCTATTCCAAAACAAGAGTGTCCCTATAGCGATCTTACCAAACCAAAGTCTCCAACCTCCTCCTGCCAAGCTCTGGGTGACCTAACAGTCGTCTTAAGATACTCAGGCCAAAGGAGATCTTAGTTGGGTCCGGCCATCACCTGGTGGATCAGATCAGGAAAACCAGAAAACACATCGGTCTGCAAAGACAAAGGGTCCCCTCGTGTAGTGTACCTCCTCAGTGGATTCCTGCCCTCCATCACGACCGCACTTTTGGATGGCCGCATCTCTGATGAGTCCCTATTCGTGCACCTATTTGTGGAAGAATAAGCCTTTATAGGGGCTCACTGCTGCAGGGGTTCACCCTTATCAGTCCACTGGTCCTGAAACACATTACTGTTTGCATCAATTAAAACAGCCTGACATTTACAAACTAAGACAGGTGCATTCTGGCAGCTACAAGCCTTTCTGAGCATGCGCAATGCTCTGCTTCAGTTAATTATAGTTTATGACTCAAGCAAAATACAAGAGCAGGCAACAGTGCAGACGGGAGAAGCACATGGAGAGCACATAGCTGACTAAAATGGATGCCACAAACAAAATGGCTTAGGCTTATGCTAACAATAATTTCTGCAGTTTCCACAGACATTCCTTCGATAAGGTGGTGTTCAAGCTATTTATATAGAAGGTAAAAAAGGAGGTGGCAAGCACACACCCCTGCCTTACCCTCTTCCTAACAGGGAAAGTGTGGCTAAGTTTACCTGTTTTCCCAAAATGGACCCTTGCCTGCGTTTCTATGTAAGACTGTCTTAAAAAATGTATAAGTGGCAATTCCACCCCGATGGACTCAAGTATGTTCCACAATTATTTCTGGTGATTAACACAATTAAAGGCCAAACTCAAATCAACAAAACACAAGTAGAGTCTCCCCCGTTTGGCCAGTGTGTGTTTTCCTGTAAAAAAACTTAGGTTTAGGCTCTGTTCCACTGTGCCTAAACCTTGACGGAATCTGTACCGTATCTCCGAGATTACAACAGTTTCCTCTGCCCACAGCTGCAATCTATTAAAAATAACGTGCCCGGACACTTTCACTAGGGAATCAAAAAGCGATATGGATCTATAGCAGGCCGGGCCGTTACGGTCACCTTTCTTGAAGATGGGAACAAGGATGGACTCCGTCCAAGTCGAAGTGAATCGTTGTGTGCAACAAGCCCTTAGAGCCAATGTTAATAGTGGACCCCCAGCAAGCGTCAGGATTTATATAAATTGACTGGTATGTTGTCTGGTCTAGGGGCTTTTCCTCCCATGCTTGCGTTGATAGCTAAAATCACCTCATCAACATTAAAATCAATGCCGATTGGGAGGTAGCTTGAGGGGCCTGTGGTAAGATCTTCACCCTGATGGATGTCTACATTAGGGCAATATAGGCTGGAAAAGTGGGTCACACATTGGTCCTCCCCGATCGTGATTTTGATGCTAGCTGTGTTTTTGGGGGCCAAGAATGGGCATTCACAACTTTCCAAAAGCCTTTTACGTCTTTTAGGTCTGATGCTTGTTTGAGGGCCTGCCACAGTTCAGTTCTTATGGCCTCTTTTCACTCCTTAAGGGACATTCTGTATGATACTCTAGCCTTTTTATATGTTCTTGATCCCTCATAGGTTTTTGTAGGGCAATTTTCAGAGCTGCATGCGCTTTGCTACATTTAGAGTCAAACCAGCCCGTCTTACTATTAGGGTTTTTTTTTGTTTCTGATAGCAATTTACTGTGTACGGTCTGGGATATCTTTCAGAAAGAGTTCAAAATACCTGAATACGAGGCAGTCTCATTGAGACAGATGGAAAAGTCAGTTTTGCAGTAGCTTAAAAGCGACTTAGTTAGCTGTAGTGAATCAACACCCGCCCATTTAATCGTGTAACCGTTGGATCTTTTGACAGCATTATCTTGTGCTGGTTGGATGACTGTTTGTCTTTTTGATAGCACTGTGGCCGGCAGATCTAAGGTGACGCTGATAGGAAAGCCACCCTTTTTCCTCCAGTGGCTGGAGTATACAGCCGAGGTAAAAAAAAAATTAAAACCATTGATGTGTTGTGTAGTGTTTACCCAAGTTTCTTGGAAACATAATATGACATAGTTATTTATAAATTCAAGCCAGGCAGGTTTAGAAAGTTTTGAAGTTAAACCCACCACGTTCCAGAACAGAATATTAATTAGGCGAGACCTACATTCACCCTTGGTATCACTCTCACTCAGTGCATATTCGGCATTAGCAATATTAGAGTGGATCCATTTTCCGTTGATGCACTGTGTAGCAATATCATCTGCTGCTTCTCCCTCGAGCTGTGCAACATCTGTTGAAGCCAGAGAGAGAGGGCTTGAACCATCAAATGGAGCATCTACAAGACTTGGCTCATTATGGGTGGGTTCCTTAGACTCAGTGGGTGTCGATTTAGGACCCGGAGGATGATTTGGATCAATCCATCAATGCCCTACGTATCTGGGTGAGTGAGTGAGTCAATCTATGTCTTCCAATGATAGGAGTATGTCAAATCTGTAATGTATGGGTAGGCTAAACTGGAGGCACGTATTAGGGTTAATAGATCTCTGCTCCAAAGAGTGATGGGTGTGATTGATTGGGGGTAGAAGTAACCAAGGGGCAATACATTTATACCTCTATTTGTTACATGGTCACTGCCTAGTCTGCATCGAATTTTGCATGTCATTCTTGGCGATATGAAGGTAAGAACTAAGCAGTCCCCGGGGAGGGTTTTATTCCTTCTTCCTACTCAGGCTACACTTCTTGCCATTTTAAACTTACCAAACAGGGCCTCTGTTAGCCTGGTTTTTGTCCCGAGCCAACAAAGAGCCTTGTTTCTTAATGCCTCCTAAGTTTCATTTGCCTGGGAATTAGATTGTGGTACGTTCACTAGTAGACACCTGAATGTTTTTTTTTACTTACACTCTCATGTCCTTCAAATGCTGTAGCTAGAGGTTGCAAAGGTTTGTGAGATAACAGCTTGGGGAGTAGGAGCTGCCTCTCCCTCATCCTATACGGGCTTTAATAAGTTACTCAAGAGATTAAAGGGACATGCACCATGACGTATTCTTAAAGAGCCCTCAATAGCAGTTACCCTAGTCAGAAGATTCTCTAAGGGGGCTTCCACTAATTGATGTGGGGCATCAAACCCTCCCCTGCAATAGCAAAAATCTGTGGAGTCTCTTTTTTTTTTTTTTTAGAAAACCTTTATTTACAACACAGTAGTACACAGCTATTCAGCCATACATCCCGGAGGCTAGGCAGCAAGACTGTACGTGGTATAAATGGTGTACACAGAATACAGTACAGAATCACATGAGGTTTATTTTATAGTATGAAAAGAAAAGAAACAGTGTCAAAAACGGAAAAGCACCTATAACGGTGCAAGAGGGCAAGACAAAGGAAGTGAATATGGCATCGCCCCACTTCGGGGCAGGATGGACCTATATGCGGAATAGTATACATGAACAGGTCACATGCACGGATATCGGGGGGGGGAGACAGGACAATGTGTATCTTTAAGTCAGCTGGACTCAAGGGCTAAGGGGACACTCGCTCCTCCAAGGGCGCTGTATCCGGCAGGAGGCAAATATCACCTCTATACTCATTCCAGGGCCCCCAAATCTTATTCCATTTTTTGGGCCTACCTCTGGCAACATACACAGTTTTCTCCCGGAACATGCACCAGTCCATGTTAGCCTTCAACATCTCTAATTTGGGGGCAGAGCCGCTCCCCATTTCTGTGCAATGTCCCTTTTAGCCACCATGTTGCCTAGGGTGACCCATTGATTTTGTGAATTGGTGTAGTCCGTGGGGCCCCATACATTTAACAGACATCGCCGGGCTTCAGCGGGCAAGTCAACTTCAGTCACTTCACCCATCACTATGTGTATACGCCTCCAATATGCAGCTACCGCCCTACATTCCCATATAATATGCATGAAGGTCGCTAGGGAACCACACCCCCATCTACAGAGACCATCCTCCGAGTGACCCATGTGGACCAGTCGGGGGCCAGTGACATAGACCCTATGCAGGATTTTGAGTTGTACGAGTCTTAGTCTGGCCGGAATTGCCACCTCCTTCGGAGACGAGACCGCACACTGCCAATCCTCGTCGTCCAACTCAATCCCGTCCCGGGTCTACTGATCTCGCACCCCTAGAAGAAGGTCTGTGCGAACGTTAATGAGTTTCTTATAGGTCAGTGAAATAGCGCTGTCGGGCATGTAGCCGTCCAGCAACCTGTCCTCCGGCGGGGAAGATTCAGGGATCTTTTCACCTTCCGGCATAACTGCCAGGAGGGCGTGTTTTAACTGAGCATACCTGAAGAACTCCCTTTCCCCCAACTGAAATTCTCTCTGCAGTACCTCGAAGGGCCTGATCTGTCCCTTGGCAATCATGTCTTCCTCCCTGGAGATGCCTATCAAGTCCCAGCGGTCGAACCCCTTTGTATGCCACAAGTTACCCAGCAGATCGGAGTCATGGAGTGGAGCCACCATTGTGAGTTTGCCTTTCCATCCCTGCGCCTTCTTCACCGCCCTCCAGATGTGGACCGATGTCTTAGTGGGACCCGTCATTCTTCCATCCAGAGACCTAGAGTACAGAGCCCTGTAATATTTCCCATCACCCAGGAGCCACCGGTCCATAGCAAAGCCCGGATTTATGGCTGGTCCATAGAAGCCATGATTAATGGCTACCAGTTGAGACGCCCAATAATATCTGCGGATGTCAGGCAGCGCAATCCCTCCGTCATACCACGGGAGAGTCAGTTTAGTGATAGCAATGCGCGGCCTACCATCCCAAAGCAGGGCCCGCTGGAGGCCCTCAACCTCTCTGAAATATCCTGATGGGACTAGGTCCTGGGTGTTTTGGAGCACGTATAGAAACCGGGGCAGGGACATCATTTTGAACAAAGCCGCCCGTCCGAGCAAGGAGAGCGGCAACTTCCGCCACCCCTCCACATCACGCCGAAGGTGCGCAAGAGGGGGAAGCAAGTTGTTTGCGTAACGTACCGCGGGATCAACAGAAATGTAGATGCCCAGATACTTGAACCCCTGCCTCGCGACCTGTATGTTACAGTCCAGCGGGAGTCTCGGGACCTCACCCCTCAGGACATATAAATGAGACTTCGACCAATTAATGACGAGTCCAGAATGTCTACCGAAGGTACACAAACCATCACACACGACAATAAGGGACATACATGGCGAGGTGAGGTACAGGAGAATGTCATCTGCGTACAAAGACACCCTATCCTCAAAGCCCGGGGACCACTTGATCCCCCTAATGTCCGGATGCCCTCTCAACCACGCCGCCAGTGGTTCCAGTGCCAATGCAAACAAAAGGGGGGACAGGGGGCATCCCTGCCTGGTGCCCCTGCCAAGGGCAAATGGAGCCGATGCGCGGCCGTTAACCGCCACCTTGGCAAGCTGGTTGGCCTATAGGAGCTTGACCCATCCTATGAACCCGGGACCAAACCCAAACTTCTCCAGCACCACCCACAAATATGGCCACTCAAGGGAGTCGAAGGCCATCGTGGCATCCAGGGACGCCAAGATGGCCGGCTCCTGAAGGGTGCGGACCCTCGCGAGGGCCCCGTGAAGTCTTCTCAAATTGAGGGCGGTGTTACGATGTGGAATAAAACCAGACTTGTCCGGGTGCACCAAATCGCCAATCGCTCCAACCAGCCGGTTGGATAGCACTTTAGCCAAGATCTTGGGCTCGGCATTCAGTAACGAGATGGGACGGTACGACCGACACAAGTCTCTGGGATTCCCTTCATTATGGATGACCACAATGGTGGCCAGCCTCTGATTGGGGGGAAGTGCACCCGACTCCCGCGCCTCAAAGAACATAGCCCACAATGGCGAAGCAACGAGGTCCGGTTTAATCTTGTACAGCTCCACTGGGATACCGTTGGGGCCAGGAGCCTTGCCGGATCTCAGGGAGCGTATCGCCTGAGCGATCTCGTCCACCGCGATGTCCCTATCCATGTCCTCTCTCTCAGTCTCCGACAGGCAGGGGACCTCTATGCCTTGGAGCAAGGCGCCAGAGTCTTCTACCGACATCTCTGAGGCCGAGGCATAAACGGATGAAAAATAGTCAGCGAAGGCCAGAGCAATAGCACTAGGGTCGGTGACAGCCGTGCCATCTTCCCCCAATACCTCCGGGACAAGGCGGCTGGCCCTTTCCTTCTTATCAAGCCAGGCAATAAGCATACCGGCTTTGTCTCCAACCTCATATATTCGCCCCTGCTGCTCCCTACCCATGGCCTTTGCCGCCTCCGTAACTGTGGCGCGATACTCCAACTGTTTGAGTGAGAGCGCGTGTAGGAGATCCGGCGTCGGGCCGGCCTCCAACTGGGTGTCTATCGTCGCTATATCGGACTCGATAGTCACCACGTCCACGTCTCTGCGTCTCCGCACCTCAGCAATTAGTGAGAACGCCACCCCCCTCAGGACAGTCTTGAATGTCTCCCATAAGGAGACAGTGGAGAAACCGAGCCCGTGTTTTCGGAGAAGTAGAGCTCCATGGCTTTGGTCAGGAGTCCGTGGGTCTTGGGATCACGAAAGTACCACGGGTTAATCGGTGCCACCCTCTCGGCCGCTCCAACATCAAAATCGAAGGACACCCAGACCGGAGAGTGGTCCGAGATGCCCCTCGCCATCAATCTGGCCTCCAAAACCGCAGACGCGTGGACCACTAATGTCAGGACATAGCCAAACCTGGAGAGGCTACCATGAGCCCCCGAGTGAAACGAGTATTGGCGCTGGGTAGGATGCAGAAGCCTCCAGCAGTCAACAAGTCCTAAGGTGTCAAGAAAGTCGGGAAGCCAGGTCTGTGCACCTCGTAGGCCTCTGGATGGGTATCGATCCAATGTCCCTGAACCTACTGTGTTGAAATCGCCTCCCATAAGAAGCAGCCCCTCGGGAAGACCTAAAATGGCACCCCCAAGATCTTTGAAGGTATCCGTCTACAACCCAGGGGGGACGTAGATCGAAACCAGAGCCAGGTTACGCCCCTCCCATCTCCCCGTGACGGCGACGTAGCGTCCTCGCTCATCGACCACTTTCGAGTCAATCTCCAAGGGGAGGGTCGAGCGCACCATAATCCCCACCCCCCGGGACCCCGAGGAGAACCCCAAGTGCGCCACCATTTTGAAGCCCTTTCTATTAAGTGCGTGGCATGAGTTCCCCACCAAATCCGTTTCCTGCAACAGTATTACGTTAGGCACACACCTCTTAAACATTTGCAGTACAATACCCCTCTTGATACGGTCCTCCAGCCCGTTGACATTCCAGCTTAAAACATTCAATTTCCTACCCCCCATCATCGAAATCCACACCCATCCCACCCCCGACGTGCACCGCCATTACATGAACAGAATCATACAACCAATTGCCTTGCCAAAAAGGGAACAAAGAATAAAGGAGTTCAACCCAAGAACAAAAACAAATAACCCGTCCGCCCCCCACCCTGCACCCCTGCATTAGACTAAAAAGCCCACCCAACTCGCAGTGTGCCTGTCGCCCCTAGAAAACTAATCTACGAGAAGCCCCCGAGGAGAAAGGAGGTAACCCTATCCCCCCCATCCTCCACATAGAAAAGTACAGGGGAAGCCCCCTTATGAATACAGGATTACCAAACCAAACAGCTGATGGTAGACCCATTGTCTAAAAAAGTCCTATAACCAGTCATCACTCCTGCCAGTCGTGGCCGCCAGTAACTTCTTCTGACCGTTCCTCAGTGTCGTCACTCCGCTGGGGCAAAGTGTCAAGCCAGTCCGATACCACCTCCGGCAAGTCAAAAAACAAGGCCCGGCCGCCATGTTCGATCCTCAGTTTGCAGGAAACAGCATAGCATATTTCATGCCCATGTCCCGCAGTCGCCGTTTCACTCCCATGAAGCTCTGTCTCCGTTTCTGCACGGACTGGGTGAAATCCGGAAAGAAGGTAATGGCCGCATTCTGGAACTGCAGAGGCCCACCGCTCCTTGAGGCCTGTAGAATGGAGTCACGGTCCCTAAAGTTAAACATGCGGGCGATGATAGGTCTTGGAGGGGCACCTTGCTTCCGCCGGCCCCCAGGCATCCTGTGCGCCCGTTCCATGAAGAAGAACTTACTAAGTCCTTTAGGGGCAAGATGGTTCTGGACCAGGTCTTCAACGAAGAGGTCCACGGCCGGGTCTTCGGCGCCCTCCGGCACACCAATAATGCGGACGTTCTGCTGCCTGGCCCAACCCTCATAGTCCTCAAGCCTCCTAGCAAAAAGGTCGTTGGCCGACTTCAAGTTCCGGACCTCGGTTTGCAGGTCCGAGACGTCCGTAGTTAGGCTAGAAGTCTTGATGTCCAGCGACTTGACTCGCTCGTTCGTTTTGCCCAAGTCCGCTCTGATCAGGTTGACGTCAATCGCCAGAGTGTCCACCTTGTGCGCCATCACTTCATGTTGCTGGTTCATTTCGGCCTTCATGCCTTCAATGGCGCCCATTATGTCGCTGAGCGTGGGTTCTTGAACATCAGGCGACACTTCCTGAGGTGGGTCATTGGGCCTCGTTGAGGCACCAGGCGAGCCCCTCGGCTGAGCGTAGCGCTCCATTTTGTTTGACTGCGAGTTCATAGTCTTCCTGCTGACCCGAGGCTGCGGTTTATCAGCGCCACCTTTGCCAGCCATAGTTGGTCCCCGGGCCACCTCGTCTGTCCACACAACGGGCCTCACCAATTCACCTGCGTCAGGAATGAGTTATCCCGCACTGCGACTGGTATGCGCTCACTCCGCCACTACGCTAGCTCCGTTGTGAGCCGGAGCGGCCAGATCCGTGCCTAGTCACCTCCGTCTGGCAGTGTCGCAATGACTGGCCCCGGCCTGAATTTTGGATCCACTGCAGTCCGCGAACTTCCACATGGTGTAACTGCGCCCAGGAATGTCGGATTTGAAATCGATTCAGAAAAGGGGGTGGTGATGAACAGAGTGTCTGAATTAAGCAGACCACTCTTACCCAGTCCAAAGATCAGGGCTTGATCCATCACCGTTATTTATCTCACTGCACCATCCCAGCTCAGAACCTGGCTATATGCAAATCAGTCTGTCCCTGGCCCAGTGCATCATGGGAACAGGGCAGACTAAACTACCAAGCCAATTCTTCACCAGAAAGGAGACAAGCTTTGAAATCGGACAACGGGATCCGTGTCAGCGTCGGTTCACCTTCAATTTTTCACGAATATCGATGAGGATAAGTGACAGGATTAATACGGAGGATCGGAGGGTCTTCGGAGCTCTGAGCTCACGCGGCCATCTTGGTTGCCCGCGAAGCTCCTCCTCCTGTGGAGTCTCTTTTTGAATGTACATTTTATTAATTGCCATGTCCAAATGTTTTAGCCGTCCCCAAATAAAGCAAAATTATTATCTATCGAGACTTTGATCCGAGCAAGAGCCGAACCCAGGGCAGTCACCCAGCAGTATTAAAAGCAGCATCCCCACATGTATTATATGCTAGTGAGAGAGAAGCAACATCAGTCTGAGTACTAATAGAACAGGTTTGTGTCAATTCATGGTTAATACACTCAGTCCCTTTAGACGTACTTTGTTTTTGAGAGCCCACACCCTTCTTTCTTTTCACTTGTGGTTCTTTCGTCTTGTCCTTGCTGCAAGATTTATTGGTCCGTGTCCTTGTGGCTATGCTTGGCTTAGATAAAAAGTTCTTGGAGGAGGCTTCCACATCAAGTACAGGAGAGGACTGAGGCGTACCTTGCGAGATAGAAAGTGCAAGTTGGAAAGGCCAGTTTGGTGTAATGGTACCCACAGTAGTGCCTAAAGAGGAAAGCCTCTGCAAGGATATTGGTTCTAGAGAGAGTCGCCTCTCCATCAGTTCAATCTCATGACTTAGCATAGATTTGTCTCTGACAATAAATGCGTCCAGAGTTCCTGCTACTCCCTTATGTTTACTCATTATGGTAACAAGTGACTGAGATGAATACCTTTCTGAACACAAATATGAGTGAGCAACGGGATGTAGAACACCACTATAACTGGCCGATGTTACACCAATAACCGCTAACCCGATGTCAGAGGGGGCCCAGCCCAGCCTCTCCCAAGCTCCGTTGGGCATGGATGGGCCCGACCTAGCCCGGGCGCGTCCCGGGCGCGTTTTCACACCCTTTGTGGTGTGAAAACACACCACAAAGGGAGCCAATAACAGATTTAGAAAAATAAAGTGATCTTTAATAAATGAAGCAAGACCAAAACAACAAACATCCAAGCAGTAGAACAAGGTTGATCGACTTTTAAAGTTTTTAGAGAATATAACGCCAAAAAGAACAAAGAGCTTACTGTGGACATCTGGTCGCACTGTATTGGGATAAAGACAAAAGATCTGGCCGTCCACAATTGAGCATGGGCCTTCTACAGGGACCTAGTTAGGCCCGCTGAACAAAGTACCTGAATTCTTGGTTGCAGAGCATAGCGAGGGTACCTGAATTCTTGGTTGCAGAGCATGCGTCAATGATGCGTCTCACAGCTGAAGTGATGCATCAATGCTGAAATGAGGTGAGTCTGTGGCGCAAGGTTCTGTTACATCATTGTGGATGCCGTCTCTGGGGCTCGCAATGTTTAGACAAACGTTAGGGTTGTGGTGTCATTCGGAGTGATGCATCGGTCATGAGAAGCTACAAGATTACGATGTGGAGACCGACATCATGGTCGAGGCTGCCATTGACGAGAGATGCGAGGACCTGTGCCTTTGATGTGCTGTACTGTCAGGGTGATGCGTTGGTTCTCAGGACTGTGAAGGCAATGTTGGTCTGTTTGTGGGCCCACTCCACGTAGCAGCCACAATACATTGTTTCTGCTCAGGGGTGCACCACTCAGCAGAGGAGCTGCATCAGTTCTGCTTGGGGATGCGCCGCTCAGCAGAGGGGGTGTGTCAGTTCTACTTGAAGATGTGCTGCTCAGCAGACAGGATGCATCAGTTCCTCTGGCAAGCACCTTAGGCCCTCTTCCAAGGGTCCAGAAGTGGGGTGGAACCACTTGGTAGGATAGACTTACAGATCCCAGACCATGTGCAGGTGCAAGGTTGTTGGCAGCCTGTTATGTCCCTGAGGTTTCAGATCAGGAGGCCAGCCACCTAGTATTTGGAGTCATTTTGGGTTCTGGGTTCAAAAGATGCAGGTCCAGTTCTTCTGACCCAGGGAAGAGGACAGCAGTTAGTAGGTCAGCACAGCAGGGCAGCTGATCCTTCAAAGCATCATTCCAGCAGAGTCGCAGTTCCTTCAGCAGCACAGCAGTCCTTCTTTATGGCAGAGTATCCACAGTTCCATACCCTGGTGCCCTGGTACTGGAAGGTTGGGGAAGTTTCTAGACAGTGGCTTTAAATTGCATGGGAGTTACTGCCTCCCCTATTCCGACTCCAAGCTGGCTGAAGTTACAATGCATGAACGCTAGGCCCTTTGTTTGAAGGCAGGACACATTCTATTTAAGTATAAGTGGGGCTGTGCCCAGCTCCTCCCTCCCATCCTGCCAGCGATGACCCATATAGGAACATATAAGCTCCCTATTGTGTGTGGCTCACATTTTTTTTTAGATAGTTTGTCAACAAATGGGAGACCACAAAATAACAAATAATTGAATATGTAATATTAAAACTCTGTGTATAATGAAAAAAGTATTTTGAATTATTATAATGGCGAGCAATGAACAACAATGTGAAAAGATAGGACCACATGGTCATAACATGATCGAGATAAAGAAGATATAGTAAAAATGTATATAGGTCTGTTAATCAAAAGATTGTGTTTTAATGCAAAATCGTTTCTGTTTGTATATGTTTTAATATTTTTAATATAAGAAAGTATTGTCCTGAAGAAGGTGTCCAACGTTTTCCCGAAACGCCGCGTCAACAATTTTCTTATTCTTAATGATTTTTATAAAATGTATTGTAATGTTTTAATAAATTGTATGATATGTTTATGAATATAATGTTGAACAACAGATCATATCTCTTTTTTTTACAATAAAATCTAATACAAAACGCAAATCTTCTTGCCAATCTCGCCTTGTCCATTTCTGCTGCAATTTTTATATTGTTCATAATCATCAGCATTTAAGAGTTAAGAGTGTTTCTTTGAATTCTCATGACACATTTGTAAATTTGTTAATTTGCTTTTGGACTCCAAGAATTGACTAAACTTACAGGTCACCACAGAATAAGGTCAAACAGGGAGACTACTTTTCGTAGTCTTATCTGTTAGTCAAAACCAGGAAAAGGGATCTCTTTTGTATTTGTTGATTACAAACCCATTCCCTTTTTCTTTAAAAAGGGTGTCTCCCATTATATTTTATACCGCTGACTCTTAGAAATACACGAGCCCAACTGTCACCCACACCTAGTTAGGTGACCGAGAAATATGCTACAGGCACCAAATGGCTAAGGCAAGAAAATGCCAACTTTCTAAAAGTGACTTTTCAGAATGGCAATTTAAGTCCGACTTCAGCATAAGTTAGGATTTTAAATTGTGATTCCAGAAACACCAGACTTGAACTGATTATCTCTCCTGTTTGGAAATTACACTTGTAACATGTAGTAAGGCAACTCTAATGCTATCCCATGGGTGGGAGAGATCAGCCTTTCAGTAGTGAAAACAAATTTGAGAGTTGTTCACTGCAAGGACTTATAAAACTTAAAAGCATATGTCCATTTTTTTAAATACACTGCATCCTTCCCTTGGGCTGTCTAGAACCTCCCCAAGGGCTGATTAATATGTATTAAAAAGGGAGGTTTGAGCCTGCCAAAAGGTGTATTTTGCCAGGTCAACACGGCAGGTAAAACTGGATACACAGGCCTTGCAGTGGCAGGCCTGAGACCTTTTTAAAGGGCTACTTAAGTGGGTTGCGCAATCAGTGCTGCTGGCCCACTAGTAGCATTTAATTTAGAGGCACTTGATACACATAGTACCACTTTACTAGGGATATATAAATACATTAAATATGCCAATTGAGTATAAGCCAATATTTCCATGTTTAGAGGAGGGAGCACAAGAACTTTAGCACTAGTTAACAGTGGTAACGCGCTCAGAGTCTTAAGGCTGACAAAAGAAAGGTCAGAAAAATGGAGGAGGAAGGCACAAAGTTGGGGGAAGACCACCCTAGGTCTGACATATCTAACATCAGGCATGCAAAATAGTCTCTGAGTATAGCCCCTTCTCAATATCATTTGCTACGTCTTTGGTCTCATTACAATGATCTACTTTTCACTGCAATTAGTTTTTATTTTGAGAAAACCCACTTTTAAAATTCCAGACAGAGTTGTTAGAAGGCTGTTGTCTGTAGTGTTGGATGTGAAGTGTGTTGTTCTGAATACAGACTTTTGTGACTTGAATAAAATTAATTCCTGTTTTACTAAGCATAAATGCCTATATTAATGCACAATGGACTGTACTTGTGCACGTGGGTTTACATCAGGGACTATTTGTACACACATGAAGACCAGATGATGAAGCCAGTTCAGGAGGCTGCACTGACCCTAGGGCGCTATACCTGAGCTTCTTTGGGTATACCTGAGCAAACAAGGCTTCACTGATAAAGTGGGTGAGGAGATGAGAAAAAGTTCCACAAGACTCTCGGCAAGTGACGTATACTGTTCTCCCTTAGATCCTGTCATTCTATTCCACTCAAATCCAGCCCAATCTGCCCCACTTCAATCCACCCCAATCCACCATGATTCAATCCAGTTAACTACACCAGATGGACTGTCATCTAAGCACTCTTCACCAGCAGGCCTTACATCTGCAAGACACTCTTTGCCAGAATCTCCAAACAGCTCCTACAAAGACTCCAGAACACCGCCGCTAGTCTTATACTGGATCTCCCATGCTGCACCCACATTGCACTGTACCTCAAGGGGCTCCACATGTACCCCATCCACAAACAGGGACAATTCAAACTCCTCACTCACACATACAAAGCCCTACACAACATTGAACCAACATACTTTAACTGCCTCACACTTTCACCAGCCAACTAGACACCTATGCTTACACACGTTCTCCGTCTTTGCACATACAACATGCAATGACCTGAAACCATGTGCCCACTCGCCAGTTCAAGTGCCTAGATTCCCTCATGGATTATTAGTGCACTCTACAATATAACATACCATATCATAAACAAGAGGGCTCATGATCACCGCTCACGTTCATTGTGTGAACATGGTATACAATTCCTATAGGCAAACAAAAACTCCTCAAAATATGTGACACGCTCACTGTACCATAAGAAACTAAGCCTAGTAGCCAAGGAAAATACAGCTTTAGGACTTCTGCCAAGGACAAGCATCTTAATACTTCAAAAAGCATGAAAAAATCAAATGCTTCTTCTCACTGTTGAGGTGGTATTTTTTGTATTTTTACCCAAAGAAGATAAAAACATCAAATGTTTAAAAGAAGATAAACATTTCTATTCTTTGTTTTTTTTAAGTATGGGCGGAAAATTCGTTCCGCTCACAGAATTTGCAGATTTTCCGCCATTTCGCGATCCGCGAATCTCGCGAAATGGTGGCAAAATCCGCGAATTTGCGAGCGGGACGAATTTTGCTCAGGAAGCAAAATAGTTACAAAGAAATTAACTTCAACTTGGGCACCTGCTGTAAGTGCTTCCTGAGCGGCGCCTCGTTGCCTACTTGCAACTATTCTCTGACCCTGCTCTGACCCTCGAAGCAGGGTCATAGAATAGTTACAAGTAGACAACGAGGCTCCGTGAACAGGAAGCACTTACAGATATAGATAAAGCAGGTGCCCGAGTTGAAGGTCAAATTCAGTAACTCCTTAATCGCCCCAAAAAATCGTGCGCTTTGTCGAGGCTGGGCAGGTGTACTTTCTCCCCATATCTACAGTCGAACATTAGCTATGATGCTTGATGGAGGCCTTTGCATTCTTGACTTTCACGAGTGCAATCCCCGTGCAGTTCCTGTAACCAGTAGCTTCTTTCTCCCCATCTGCTGCTCTGAACGGTGCCTGACCTTTTATACACACAAGAGGCATGTGAACTCACAAAGAAGCCCCCCCGTTCGCCCCCCCCCACACACTAGTGGTGTACACCGTTTTCCCGCCCTTTACCCACTATGATGGACAGCTCACTCAAGGGACCTTGGCGCCCTTCGGCGTGATGGCAAAGTTAATCAGCCCCAAACAATTGTGCGCTTTGTCGAGGCTGGGCAGGTGTGCTTTCTCCCCATATCTACAGTCGAAAATTAGCTATGATGCTGGATGGAGGCCTTTGCATCCTTGACTTTCACAAGTGCAATCCCTGTGCAGTTCCTGTAACCAGTAGCTTCTTTCTCCCCATCTGCTGCTCTGATCGGTGCCTGACCTTTTATACACACAAGAGGCATATGTACTCACAAAGAACCTCCCCCTGTTCCCCCCCACACACTAGCGGTATGCACCGTCTTCCCGCCCTTTACCCACTATGATGGACAGAACACTCGAGGGACCCCGGAGCCCTTCAGCGCGATGGCAAAGTTAATCAGCTCCACAAAATCGTGCGCTCTGTCGAGGCTGGGCAGGTGTGCTTTCTCCCCATATCTATAGTGAAAATTAGCTATTATGCTTGATGGAGACTTTTGCATCCTTAAGTTTCACGAGTGCAATCCTCGTGCAGTTCCTGTAACCCGTAGCTTCTTTCTCCTCATCTGCTGCTCTGATCTGTGCCTGACCTTTTATACACACAAGAGGCATGTGAACTCGCAAAGAAGCCCCCCCCCGTTTGCCCCCCCCACACACTAGCGGTGTGCATCGTCTTCCCGCCCTTTATACACACACTATGATGGACAGCTCACTCGAGGGATCCCGGCGCCCTTCGGTGCGATGGCAAAGTTACACACACATGGTCACTGGAGGCAACTCTTCTGGCCCTACCCAGCTGTAGTGCAGGAAAAGCACTATACATTTACCCAACGAGGTAGCACTTACTGATTAGCCAGTAGAAAGTACTCCAGTTAAGTATGGTGCAAAATCGCAAAAAAATCTGCGATTTCGTGGGGAAATTTGCGAATTCGCTGTTTTTTTTGCAATTTCGTACGAATTAGCGTACCGCTGATTCGCAAAATTCGCCTATACTTAGTTTTTTTAACTACAGGCAGGATGATGGAGGTTCTGAGAACCAAGTGCAAGGCCAGAATCAGACTCTGGAATGCACGGACTATGTATGACACAGGAAAGCGGACTCAAGTACCATCTGAGAATGAGGCACTATGGTAATTGAAAGTAGGTAGATAGGATCTGGCAGATAGACCATGCAAGTGGCATACCTGAGAAGAGATGGGTGAGTTGGATAGTGTTTGAGAAGAGTCAGTGACAAAGTGCTATAAAGCAGGGAAGTTTGCAGTGTGTGTTGCTTACAAGGTATGGCCTCCGGCACGGCCCTGTGTCCAGCCTGCCACCAGCAGACATCCCTCTCTGTCCACTGACTGTGCCCACTGACTGTGCACATCGAGCCATAATCATAGTGCATGGACTCTGGCCAGGCCCTGTGTTAAACCCGCTTTGGGTGGACAACTTCTGCACAGGCACTTGGCCCTGCGCAGAAGGGGTTGTCTTCTAGGGATCTCAACCTGCCACGGATGGGCAACCCTCACCTTTGGTAGTGTGCAATTCATGTGGTTCAGAGGGCGTGATCCCCAGTCAAACCCTGAACCTCATCTGCTGGGAACTTACAGCTCCGCTATGCACAAGCTGCGGCTCTGCGTAACGGGCATTGTCCACAGGGCCTGGCCACCGGCCAGGGCCTTTGTACAACCAGCTGTTTGTGGATAACCCCTCTGCACATGGCCCTTCAGCCATGCTCAGTGGGTATTTGCTACACTGCCTGGTCTCCATCCAAGTCCTGTACCCATTTCTCAAGAGTGGATAATTCCCACTGCTTCAATCTGAAGAGGATCTGGAGTTTTACAACAAACAAAATGGCGACTGACACTGCAGTACATTTGCTGTTCACATGGTCCTTACTGGCCAAGTTATGTGCTGGGAATCACTGTTCTGGAAACTAACCACAGTTCATGTGACTCTTGTAATTAAAAAAAAATTAAAAAAAGTAAAATCACCTTCTTCCTTACTTCACTTTTCCAGGGTGTCAGCTTGAGCCTAATGTGCCTCCTTATATTGCCTTTTTTCTTTTTTAATCTGAAGCAGGGACCTTCCCTGTTTCGTGTAATGGTTACTGTAAGAGAAAGTTTTTGTCATGAAGCCGCCAATCAAAGCCCTTGAAACCACAACTCTATGTCGGGAAGAGCGATGAGGAAAGAAAAGGCTCCCTTTTGTAAAGGCATTCCTTTTTTTTTAGGTCTCGCATAGAGCAGCGCATGCGCTGCTCTACGAGGCATCATGTAATCTGTATGTTGTGGTTGAAACTCCGCCTATTGCCAGTATTTTCTCCTGCCACTTGCCATTTGTTAACTCTGACATTTTTTTTGTTAGCAGGCTTATCGTTGGTTTGGAATCTGATGAGTCACTCCCATTTTGCTTCCCTTATTCAGGAAGCAGCACTGACTAACTACACTTTTTTTCAGCTGCAAGGTGTTATGTAGTCATGTAGGGACTACTTCCTTGTTTCCTATGAATGAGGGGAACTTTGTTTCACATCAGCGCTCTGCTCATTATAAGCGATGCGCTGTGAATAGTTAATTTTATTTTGTCTCTTACGTGCTCCCTCTGATGTGCGCAGCCAGAACAGGGGCTTTGGCAATGGGGGCGCGTGGTTTTTTTTTGCATTGCGCCGTGCCCCCATTGGCAAAGCCTCTGTCTTGGCTGCGTACGTTATCCTGCTGCAGCCGGAAAATCGTGATGAGCTGCAGGGAAGGTGCTCAAGCCCCCATCCTATGCCTACACCTCCAGCACTAAGGCAGGCAGAGCGGGCACTCCATCTCCCCAAGCTCCGGCAACCACCATAGGGATGGTAAAGAGGAGTTAGAAACAACAGCTAATGTTGCAGATTTTATGAAATTGCATTATACGAATTGCATTATACAGCAAGCCTCCCCGTGCGTGGTCTATCAGCGTGGCCTATGGCTACCCCCGGAGTCCGTATGTTTGCCTTGCTAAAAGACAGGACACGCCTTTCTTTCTGAATGGCTTGCCTTTTTTTATTAATTTGCCTCCCAACGCGACTTAACATACTTAACATACCACTCTCTTTCATGTGCGACTGCACTGAGAGCGCAGCTGGCTGACATCACTTTTTATTTTTAAATAGTTATCTTCTTTTTTATCTTCTCTCGCTCTCTACTGTCTAAGGACTCAATCTATTTCTAAAGAGCCAAGCCCTTCTTCATTTCCGTTTATGTCCGCGCTCTATTATTTATGACCTGGGTCCCTCAGTCCTGCCTTTGTAGAACAGCCATCTAGTTTTACCAAATGACTGACACCATGTAATCAAGAACTGTTTTTTTGTGTGTTGTTTTATTTTCTATTTATTATCTTGCTCCTTTTGCTCATTACAATGCATTTTCTAGCTGTGGCTCTTCCAGTACTGCCTTTTAGCTGCGTCTCTATCTGGATCTCAGCTGTCTCATGGTGCGCCGGGACTGTCCCACGCCCTCACCATTCTTGAGATACCTTCCCCCACCAGACCTCCCTTCCCTATCTGTTTGTTTTCCTTCTTTCTGTCCCCTCCCGCCCCTGCCATTACACAAGCTGGGACCTTCGAGGCTCTCACTCCTATAGTGCTATGCACGCCACGCCCTGGGTAAAAGGAGGGCTTGGGGGGCAGCCAAGCATCGCAAGGTCTACACCCCGGGCAGATTGGGATGGGGTGGAACCAGACGGGCGTGGCCATTTGGTGTCCCACGCCCTTACCCATTCTTGAGATACCTTCCCCCACCAGACCTCCCTTCCCTATCTGTTTGTTTTTCTTCTTTCTGTCCCCTCCCGCCCCTGCCATTACACAAGCTGGGACCTTCGAGGCTCTTACTGCTATTGTGCTATGCACGCCACGCCCTGGGTAAAAGGAGGGCTTGGGGGGCAGCCAAGCATTGCAAGGTCTGCACCCCGGGAAGATTGGGATGGGGTGGAACCAGACGGGCGCGGCCATTTGGTGGCTGGTTGGGCTACATTGGGACTAGCCCAAATGCAACCCAAATTTTGAATAGTAGACCAAGCTACTTAGGGGATCCTTGCTCTTCCCCAGCCACCATTTTAGGTTTGGTGACCTGGTGCAGTGATAGGTTTTTTGTCAGGGATAGGTTTGGTGGTGAGGTTTTGCAGGTTTCCTGTAGCAGTATTAGTTGAAGTAGTGTTTGTGGCTGGCTGTGCTTTTGGTGATTTATCAATGGCAGGAGAAGATTACAAAGTTCAGGAGCCCATCTGCCTCCTCAGCAAGGCTGGCCGGATGGACCTCCTGCTGCCCGGGCCATCTGCCGGGTCACACCCGGTGAGGTGTGCGTCAGAGGGTGTGGCGGCCGCCGTGGTGGCCTGCGCGCCACCCCAGAAAGCAAGTAAGCAGGTTAGCGCTCAGGGCAGTGGGGATGCGAGAAGCACGGCCCTCGTGATACGTCAGGCTGGGCCTGGGGGCCCGGGGCATGAGGAGGCCGGGGGTGCGGGCGGGAAGAAGGCCCAGTGGGGGAGCATGCCTCGCGTCTACCCGACGGGACTGAAAATGCAACCCGGCTGCTCCGGTTTGAGCGGAGCGGTCGCGGGCGGGTGGGGGAGGAAGTGGGCCACAGAGAGGTGCTGGAGGACGTCCAAGCCCTCCGGGAGGCAGTCAGGCAGCACATAAGGGGAGGGAGGTGAGACCCTCCCCAGCGCAAGCCGACAGGGACCGCCCGTAGGGAAGAGAGCGGCCCCTGCTGTGAGGAGCAAAATGGAAGGCACAAGTCTGGCCTACCACAGTGAGGGGGGCAAGGGTCTGGAATTTGGGGGCAGCTTGGGCCAGTGGGTGGAGGCCCATGGGCCCAAGAGGTGCAGCGAGCGTTGGGGCGGTAGAGAGTCAGCGGGGAGGGCAGGGGGCCAGGATCAGAAGTCAGGGGCACCCCGGGGGGCCCAAGAAGACAAAGCATGGGGGTTTGAGAGGGCTGGGGGGAGAGGAGACTCTCGCGCAGAGGTCGTGGACATGTCCCCACTGTTGCTGGACTCGGATGGTATTGAGTAGGACTGGGAGGGATTGGATGTTTTCGAGTCCTGGGCGGAGGAGATTAAGGATGTTCGAGTTGGGGGTAGGTTGTGGTAACCGGGGGGTTGACCCTCCTTTGCCGCAGATTGGAGGATCATGAATTATGGCAATGGGTGAGGGTGAGGAGGAAGCAGGCAGGGGGTTTGGGGTGAGGACGGGGGTCCCCAGAGGAGGGGGAGGCAGGTTTGAAAGGGCTGGAGTGGAGCGAGGAGGGGACAGGGAGGGAGTGGGGGCTGGGGTCAACCTTAGTGTTGTAGGTAGGGTGTGGACTGCTAGTACATTGGGTGTGGGGTGAAGTGGGACAGGTAGGGGGAAGAGAGTGGGGCCCAGCACACCAGACCGTATGTTTATTTTTCAGGAGGCGGAGCGATGGGGGGCACCAAGGCTGGGAACAGCCCACTGGCACCAAGGAGAAGGGAGGGTTGAGCCTCGGGCAGCGTGCCCCGTACCGGCGGGGGATCCCGATGAGGCCAGCAGAAGTAGACCCACAGCGGGCTCGCCGGCCCCAACACTCATGGGGCCGCCACGGCCTAGGACCACAGTCGGAGGTGGAGCGACGTGAAAGTTGATTTTAATGTTTCAGAGGGTGCAGTCTGCTCCGCCGCCCGTGATGGCTAGTTGTTCTAAAGATGATGATTTAGCGTATGATGAAGATAGTATGGAGGAAGGCAAACTAAGAGAAGGAGAGGGAGAGGGGGGTAGAGTAATGGTGTGCGTAGTATTTTGCAGGTGTCACAGTGCCAGGTGGAGCCCACGGGTCGGACATCACGCTGGGAGGACAGGTCGGCCCCCTTGGAGGGAAGAAAAGCAGAACGACAGGTAAACGGACGACTAGTGCGGCCACTATTATAGTATCGGGAGGGGTGGAGGGGTGGAGACATGGGTGGCAGGTTACGGAAAAGTACGTACGCGACTGACGTTGGGGTAGGAACTGATGACTCAGTTAACGGGGCACTGAGGGATGCAGGTAAGCCGTCTGTGGGGAAGGATAGCCCAGGTAAGGGGCCACAGCTACAGGAGACGGCCTGGGTAAGGGGCCAGTGGACATGGAGAATAATGGGGCCGGGGGAAACACTGCAGGACACGACATGACTGGGGAGCAAGGGGTCAAATTGGAAAGTAAAGAGTTGAAGAATAAAGGGTTACCGTATATGAGTGTTACAAAGCCGTTGGGGGCTAGTTTGATGTTGGCTACTAAGGAGCGGATCTGGAAGGGAGAGTATGTGGAGATACTGAACCTCCTGCACAGGGAAGTTAGAGCGAAGGAAGGGTCGAAAGAGGAGGAATATGAGTTAGAGAAAAGGCCGAAGGTGCCTCTTACAATCGAGAACTGGACAGCGGCTTTCCTTATTTATGCCAGCGTGTATTGTGAGAAATTCCCTGAGAGGTCAGTGGCCATGTTTAAATACATGGACGTTATGAGGAAGGCCCAGATTACTGGGGGGGGGGGATTTGCCTGGGCCCAATATGACCAAGAGTTTCAGGCCCGCATGGCATGGGACCCGAAGCGAAATGGGGCGAGCTGGACACGGACCTGTGGCAGCATACTATGGGGTTGGCAGGGTCAGGGAAGACCATTTTTGCGGGCTGCCCATAGTATACCAGCCCTTTCAGGGCCGCCACACCTGAGGAGGGGTGGGGGCGTGTGGAGGGGACTGTCAGGATCCAAAGGGACCTGTTGGGATTATAATAAAAGATTGTGCACATGGGAGTATTGCAGGTTCCAGCATGAATGCTCGGGTTGTGGAAAGAGTGGGCATTCCCTGGTTAAATGCTGGGGGGGTCAAAGTCAGCAGTGAGGGAACCAGCAAGGACAGAAGGGGGTTTAGGTCTGGGAACCAACAACAGCCTGCGGGTGGGAGAGGGACCAAGGGGCCTGGGCCGAAGGGCTCGTACTCGGGTTAGGGGGACCAGTTAGTCACAGCCCTGCGGGGGTATCCAGACGCTGGGGCTGCAGAACATCTGCGGGTGGGATTTCTAGAGGGATTTAGGCTTGGGTATGATGGATTGAGGACGAGATGATGGGCTGACAAATTGAAGTCAGCGAAAGAGCACCCCGAGGTGCTGCAAGAAAAATTGAACAAAGAGGTGAGTCAGGGCCGCATGGTCGGACCCTTTGAAGATTGGCCTCTGGACAATTTGATAGTGTCACGCATTGGCGTGGTGCCAAAAAAGGAGAAGGGGCAGTTTTGCCTCATACAGCATTTGTCGTGGCCCCAAGGTGTCTCAGTGAATGATTTTATTGATGAGTGGGAGACCACAGTGTCATACTCATCAGTTGACACAACAATGTCACTCTCAGTGACCGCAGACGCAACGGCGATGATGGCAAAGTGCGACATTGAGTTGGCTTTCCGGCTCCTTCCAGTCCACCCAGACGATTGGGACCTACTAGGGATCCAGTTTACCGGCCGCTGGTACGTGGACAAAGCACTGCCAATGGGCTACTCAATGTCCTGCGCACTTTTCGAAAGTTTCTGTACGTTCCTACAACGGCTGTTCATGGAACGGACGGATCAACAAGAGGTTACGCACTACCTGGATAACTTTTTCTTTGTGGGCACCCCAGGCTCCACGGACTGCCAGGATGCGCTGGACAGGTTCCATGAGATCATGGAGGAGATGGGCGTGCCGCTGGCACCGGAAAAGACGGCGAGGCCCTGGGCGGCACTGTCAAGTGAATTGGACTCGGTGGCCATGGATGCACGCCTACCAGCAGACAAAAAGCAGCAAATGTTGGGGCTGCTGGTGGCTATGTTGGCACGACAATAGGTCATGGTGACAGACATACAGGTGCTGTTGAGCCACCTTAACTTTGCATGCAGGGTGATGAGAGGAGGGCGAACTTTCTGTAGGCGACTGGGCAGGGTGCTGGCGGGATGGACACCACCACATCCTCATGTGAGACTGTCAGCAGAGGTGAGGGAGGACCTGTGGATGTGGCAGTTCTTTGTACAGAACTTCAATGGTGTACTAATGATGCGGGACAACGACATGGTCTGGGATGTGCAGATCTTTTCAGACGCGGCAGGGAGTGAGGGATTTGGACTTTTTTGGCAGGGAAAACGGTGCGCAGAACGGTGGCCCCCTGAATGGGCAGGAGGGTACAATATCGCTATGGGGGTAATTGCTGGCTCACAGAAGGGGGACGTTCATGATTGACAACATGGCAGTGAATTGGCAGTCTGCAAGGGATGCGAAAATGTTGAAATTGCTAAGAGTGTTTGTGCTGGGCTGTTTGCGACATGACATTGCTTTTTGTGCAGTGCATGTGCCAGGGGTGGACAATGACATAGTTGTTCACAATGGGGGGGATTCCTTGGGCTAGCCAAGGAAGCAGACAAAACCCCGACCAAACATGCCACTGCATTTGTGGTACGTAGGCAACACAGGATGTTGCAGCTGGTTCTAAGTTCACTCGCGGAATCGACGAGGGTGGCCTATGCGTTGGCATGGGAGGAGTTTTTAGGCTTAGGTGCTAGGTGGTGGGATTCAACGGTGGGTCATGAGGAAGATGTAATACAGTTTATCCTGTCTTCGATCGAAAAAGGGCTCACAAGGGTGACAATAGCGGGTAAATTAGCAGGGATCGTTTCATGGGTAAGCTCCTGTGGGGTTACTCGCCTTCCGCGGGAGAAATCAGTTAGCGCATGTTGGAAGGGTGGGCTCGTGAGTGTGGTCGGGTGGCCCGGGTCAGGAACCCCCTGTCATGGGACCTGTGTTGCAGACGTTGCCGAGGGTATGCAAGGACGATTCGGAGCTAGGCCTATTTTCCGCGTTGATGTTGAGGATGTTCGTTGGAGCTTTCCGGGTTTCAGAATTGTTAAGCTCCAAATGGGGGGAGGGTTTGTTATGGACCGAGGTTTCCCTCCAGGGGAACAGGGTCTGCTTGTAGCTGAGGAAGTTGAAAATGTATCAGAAGGGCGGTAGTCAATGGGTCTATCTGCAGGCAGCCTATCCTGGCTTGACTTGCCCATATACGTGGGGCATGAGATGGAGGTCTTTGGCCTCCGACACATTGGAGTTGGTGTTCAGGCATTTGGATGGGTGGGGGGCAAAGGGGTCTCAGCTCTTGGCAATATAGAGGAAGGCCTTGACCCGCCTGGGGTTGGACGGCAAATGTTTCGGGACCCATTCTTTCAGGATTGGAGCTGCATCTGAAGCGAACAATCGGGGTTAGGGGCGAGGGGACATTATGAGATTGGGCAGGTGGTCTTCGGACTGTTACCAGCGTTATGTGCACAGCGCTCCCAGCCCGTTGTAGCGCAGTTATGTTGTTTTCCCTGTGCTTATTCATGTTTCTCGTTTCAGGTTCGGTGATGGGTCCACTTGCCAGGGAAATGTCTATTTGGATCATGGGTCATTCTTTTGTGAAGTGGGCACAGGTCCAAGCCTGCTCCAGCTTTTTCAGGAGAACTTTGGCTTTAATAAAGAACTGTTCAGGGTTTGTTGGAAAGGGAGAGCGGGAATGCTCTGGCAAGAACTTTTGCAAGTGTTGAATAGGATGTTGGTGGCTGGTAGGTGCCCGATGTCCTGGTCATCCACCTAGGCGAAAACTATATGGTTAAGGAGACGGGCCTGGCACTGATGAGGTGCATGAAGTGCAAACTGGACGAGATCAAGTGCCAGTGGTCAGGGTGCGCAGTGGTGTGGACGGAGTTTGTGCTGCGTAGGTTTTCGAGGGGCACAGTGAGCCCGGGGGCTGTAGACAAGGCCAGGGGTAAGGTAAATGTAGAGATAGTAAGTTTTTGCCACCATTTAGGTTTTGCCAGGATTATGCATAGGACATCAGGTTTGACATGCCAGAGTTTTTTAGGGGGGATGGGTTCCATTTGTCCAGGTTAGGCATGAACTTGTATTTGTTGGAGTTGAGGGAAGTCCTGGCCAGGATGCTGGGTGTGCGTAGAGGCTGAACGGGACATTTTTCTGCAGGGTACATAGGGGAGCTAGGGGTATGGGCAGGGGTTGGGGGGGCAGGGAGTCAGGGTTAGGAGGCGGGGGCTGGAAAATGGGGAGACGGCGTTTCCGCCTACTCTCCTGCCTTTTTCCTAGGTTGCAGGGTTGTTTGAAAGTTAGCCAAGTTTGGCTGGAGTTTTGTAGTTTCTTGTTAAGTTTGGGGAGTTTGTGAACAGTAGCAGGGAAAGGTTAAACAGGCAGGAAGTTTACATTATAGGTTTGTTAGTTACAGTTGCATAAAGGCAGGTAAGATTTTAGGTCATGGGAGGTTAGGATTTATAAATGCTATATTGTAAGATTGTGTAATATTACTGTTATTGAAAGGTATTTATTGTATTGTTGTAGAGTCGGGGTTTATTGATGTGGGGATCGTAGGGGTGGGGGGGAGGAAAGGGGTCAGGTATTTTATGTATGGAGAGGTTTTAGTGTTGTAAGGCAAAGTGCCAGTGTTAATAAAATGTGATATGCACCTGATTCAATAAAGCAGCCTTTTACACACACAAAATGGTTGTCGATGTGGCTTGCCCCCCCCTTTCCTCCCAAGGGAGGTTTGGGGGGCAGACGAGCATCGTGAGCTCTTCCCCCGGGCAGATTGGGAGGGAGTGGGGCTAGCCGGGAACTGTCATTTGGTGGCTGGTTGGCCTACATTGGGACAAGCCCACATTTTGAATAGTAGCCAAAGCTACTTAGGGGATCCTCGCGCTTCCTCAGCCACCATTTTAGGTTTGGTGACCTGGTGGCTGGGAACGCTGTAGGAATAGGTTTTTTGTCCCTGTCCTTCCTCCCTGGGTTTTGGAGTTTTTGTGGGAGGCAGTTACGTCTGGGTTCTTTCTGCAGGGGTTCTATTGAAACAAGTTCATAGCGGTCGAGATATTGTAATATTGTCGCTTGGAACAGGTGCTTGCGGGGTTGTTTCAAAGTTGGCCAAGTTTGGCTGGAGTTTTGAAGTTTCTTGTATAGTTTTGGAGCAGGGAAAAGTTATACAGGCAGGAAGTTTACATTATAGGTTTATTAGTTACAGTTGAATAAAGGCAGGTAGGATTTTAGGTCATGGGAGGTTAGGATTTATAAATGCTATATTGTAAGATTGTGTAATATTACTGTTATTGAAAGTTAATTATTGTATTGTTGCAGGGTGGGGGTTTATTGATGTGGGGATAGTAGGGGTGGGGGGAGACAAGGGGTCGGGTATTTGATGTATAGAGAGGTTTTAGTTTTGTAAGGCAAAGTGCCAGTGTTAATAAAATGTGATATGCACCTGGTTCAATAAAGCGGCCATTTACACACACACAATGGTTGTCGGTGTGGCTTTCACCCCCCTTTCCCTCCCAAGTGTACTTTGGTGCAGTGTTAGCTGCACAACACCATCTCCATCTCTTCGTGCATCCTGTATGTTCAGACAACCTGTGGCTACACACCTCCGTAATTGTTTGCCATCCTCCTTCCACTTCACATTATGAATCCTCCCCCCACCCTCCGAGCATTTAGCAACATTAACAAAGAGTGCGTAAAAGGTATTACATGCACAATGATTTTTCTGAATTCTCCCATTGTACATTTTTCCCCTCTGGAGATATTCATTCATCTTTTCTTAAATTAAGAAACTGATTAAACGATCTCTTTCCAGTGTACTTTAATATCATTACACCCAGCTTTGTTGCGATCTACAGAGGAAAAAGTTGTAAACAAAAGTATGTTTGTGTGCATTGTGGAGTTGGTGTTGGGTGGAGAGTTTTCTATGTCCGCACCAGCCCGGGGACGTTAAACACTTTTTAACACAATGTATATTTCTGTTTTGAAAAAAAACACATAAGAATGGAAAGTACAAACATCTCTTCCAAGCGACTATAAGTGAAAACTTGTGCTATATTAAAAAATCTAACAGCTAGCCATAACATGCCATAAAGCAATATTACAAAATACCAAGACACACCACTCTAGAGTCTACACCACAAACACTCTCATTTGTACTGCACAAACAGGAAGACATCTCTTCACCTATTTGTTGGATGCGGTGCCCACTCATAAAAGATTTAGGGACTGTGGGGCAAAGTGGTCTTAACATAGACATGTGATGGCCCCCATATGTGATTGAAAATTATTTGAAGTAAAAGTGGCCTCCCCCGCGTCCATCCCTCCTCCTCACCCAGACAGTGTGTTACATTCTATCTTCCTTTCTTTCTTCCACATACTTCCTGATGTGACATCATTATGTTCTTTGCCAGCCTTGGCATGCCCTGTGTTTATTTTCTAGTAACGTTCCATATTCTAGATGTTGGTTTAACATAGAACTAATGTTCGTGACTCAGTTACATCTGGTGCTGTGATACAGAGGAATGCTTTTGATGTGCTGAACTGAAAATAAACCTACTACTAAATCTACTGGATTCTTGATGAATTCTTACAAATTGGCGACAAAGGGAAAAGCCACTCTTGTCATAGGACCTTCAGCACAGGTACAAAGTGTCTTTGGAGTACATCCTAAAAAAAAATATATAAATATAAATATATGGTACCTGCATCTACTGGTGTCAATATTATCTTGAAGTTATTTCATGATTACCTACTAGTGATGTGATAGCACCAGCGGCAGTTATAATATTTAGTGCTCTGATTGCACCTGCGGGAGATTAAAACTACACTGAAATGTATGTATTTTAACTATATTAATGTGATTTGATGGCACCAGCTGCAGTTTTCAACCGTGCTTTAAATGCACCTGCGGCAGTGTTAAATAACCGGTATTGAAGCTATATTTTGAATGACTGTCTGCAGCGACTGGGAAGAATTATTCTTTGCTATTTCTTCATAAAAAGGGAAAAGTAAGATACTGTGGAAATTTCGTGATTTTACTAGGGTATTCTGGATTTGATCACATTGCTGTCTTTGCCAACTGCAAAGAGTTTTGATTACTTATTGGCTCAATTCATCGTCAAGGAGAAAATCTGGAGTTTGAAATGGTAAGGAATTCAACTTTGCAACATTATCAACCGTGTCGCAGTAGTGTCAACTGTTTCTAACCTTTACTGCTGTGAGGATTGATGGACAATCATCGTTGCTCAGCGGCATTTTTCTAGCGCATCTTTTCTCTTAGCAACAACGAGGAGCGTTCCGAACTCCGTCTTGAGCCACGATCAGTTGCAGGGGGTCTCCTTTAGAATCTAATTACAAGACTGCATTTGCTCATCGTGACGCAAGGTCACGCAGCGTGAACTCACGTACCAACGTCATCAGCTGCCATTTTAGGTCACCGTAGTAACCAGTTGTATTACAAAACACTGAGTGAGTGTTGAGTGAGTGTCTATGCCAGGTTTTACATGAAAAAGAAACATAAAGCTGGTGGAATTCGTAGGAGTTGGTAATATTAATACAGTAGTTATCAATATTGTATATTTACATATTTTATCTTAACTCACATTTTATTTTATTTACCAATTGTTACATTTACACCATTGTGAATAACTACTACAATAGATTTTAGACATACAATACATCAGTGTTTTATAAAAAATATTTCAATCACAAACTGCCTTTCAAGAGAAAGTAACTTTTTCATACTTATATTATATTGAAGATTAGTATATTTAGCACGCTTGCATTCATATAATAGTGGACCTGTTAAGGAAGCATAAAGTATAAGCTTTATATACATACATCATTTATAATGCAGTTTGATCCACCAGCCAAATTTTTGTAATTAAATGGAGATCCACCCATCCCCTGGCCTAGGTGGAAGGAAAAATGTGCTACATATATGAAGGCTATAGATGGGGAATGAATGGGAGCTGAAAGGAAGAAAAACATATTTTTACATTGTCTAGGTTCTGAAGGGCAAGTCATTTTTAAAACCTTACCACCAATTATCACTCCCAATGATGGAAGTGGTGATAATATTAATGTTTATACAGAAGCGTTAATGAAAATGGAGAAAAGATTTAAACCAGTTACAAGCATTGCATTAAATAGATTTAAATTTTATACTTGATCACAGAAAGATGAGGAATCATTTGATGATTTTTTCACAGCACTAAGAGCATTGTCTACTCATTATAATTTTGGCTTATTAACAGATGAAATGATAAGGGACCAAGTCATAGTACATCTGAAAAACAAATAAAACAAGAAAGGTTATGGGTGATGGGCGATCCAAGCTTAGCTGAAGCTATCAGCGAAGTTAAAGCTTTTGAACAATCTGAAAAATGGATGGAAGTCGTGAAGCAAAATTTAAAGCAAAATACAAACAACACCACCACAGAAGAGGAAGTTTGTGCTCTCAAGCCAAAAAATGATCACTATGAAACACGTTACATGCCTGGTGTAAGATACAATGGGAGCAAAATCAATCATAAACAAAACCATAAAAGACATGACACCTTTAGTAGTTATAATGCATGTTATAGATGTGGTAGCAAGACTCATATTGCTTCTTTTCCAGGTTGCCCTGCAGTAAATAGAGCATGTAAGAATTGTGGCAGAAAGGGACATTTCAGTAGCGTATGTAGAGATGTTAAACGCAATGCTCCACAAGCACGTGGTGCTGTATCCTATGTAGTAGACAGTAATACTCAATTTGACAATATCAATTCTAATATTGATAAAGGATTTGTGGTTTCCATATTTGAAAGTGTTCCGAGTGACATGATGAAATCTTCTAATTGTGAGTTTCAAGTGTTGGGGGTAAAACTCATAGTTATGGTAGATTCTGGATCATCATGGACAATCATCACACAGCAATTCTACCAAGAAAGTTTGAGCCAGGTATTACAACATGAGATGCTACCACCCCCTGATATAATAGCGGAAAGTTTTGATGGCACAAGAATAAACATGGAAGTTCTTTTTTTATGTTGAGTTACAGTTCAAGAATAGATGTGCTAAGATTAAGTTATACATTACACAGAAAGGTGTTAATGTCTTGGGGTGGCGTGATCAATGGAAATTAGGACTAATGCTCAATTAAAGATCTAGTGAGTCAGTATCCTTGTGTGATGATATATTATACAACAAAATTGCAATGGTTGGTACAGAAACTGATGTGAGTCTTAAGGAAAATAAAATAATTAGCAAGTTTGATAAAGTTTTCTGTGACAAGTTATGAAAACTAAAAAACTTTTCAGACAAGATTGTGCTGAAGGTTAATGTCCCACAGGTCAAACAAAAAATAAGAGGTGTTCCAATTAATGTTAGAGAGGAACTCAAAGTAATGCTAAAAGAATTAACAGAGAAAGGCATCATTAAAGAGATTGAATCATCCAAATGGGTTTCTCCAATTGTTCTTGTACTTAAACCTGACCAAAAGTTAAGAGTATGTGTGGATTTGAGGGCTCTAAATTCCAATATAATAATTGATTGTCTCCCGTTACCTAATAATAATGAAGTAGTGTCCATGTTTGAAGGGGCTCAAATATTTTCCACATTGGATTCACGCTTGGGGTACCATCAGATAGAATTAACGGCAAATCTAAGAAAAGCAAAGACTTTATAACACCATTTGGTGTGTATCAATATACTAGAATGCCGTTCGGATTGGCATCTGCAGTGTCTGTATTCCAGAGAGTTATGTTTCATATTTTCAGGGATGTAGACGATTATGTAAAATGCTTTCAGGATGACATCTTAATATTTACCGAGAATGAAATGGAGCACATGTCCATTTAAATGAAGTGTGCAAGAGACTAGAGAATCATTGTCTCACACTAAAAGCACACAAATACAAATTATTTAAAAGTTCAGTCGAATATTTGGGACACACGTTGTCTGGAGATGTAGTTGTTCCTAAAACAAATAATGTGGATGCCATATTTAAAGCTCCATCACCAGTGAACAAGGAACAGTTATTATCATTCGCTGGTATGTGCGAATACTATAGCAAATTTGTGGAAGGTTTTGCAACCAAAATGGAGCCGTTAAGACTTTTGTTGAGACAAAACACAAAATCTGAATGGGCAAGAGAACAACAGTAAGCATTTGAAGGAATAAAAAAATATATAGTTAATGCTCCCACTTTGAAACCTTTTAAAATGAAGAAAGAATGTATCATTACAGTAGATGCCAGTCTATATGGTGTAGCAGAAGTTATTTTACAAAATGAAGGAAAAGAGGAGTGGAATATGGCTTTTGCGTCACGTACTTTAAATGAATGTGAACATAAATATGCAGTTATTGAAAGAGAATTACTTGTGTGTGTGTAGGCTGTTGAGCATTATAGATTGTATGTGTAGGGCAGTAGGTTTGCCCTCAGGACTGATCACAAACCATTAGTTAGCATTCTTTCTACTGGGGGAGGTTGGAATTCCACCGCCAGAATTGCATGATTGACATCTAGATTGCAAGAGTATAATTTTAGCATAGAGTATGTACCTGGGAAGAAAAATGATACTGCAGATTTCCTGTCGCGTCTTCCATGTGATGAAAATAAGGTGAACATAGTCAAAGAATGTGATTTTGTGGTTGCATTTGGCGATATGACCAATCAGTTTCAGGAAATTACAGAAGACAAGTGGATGAATAGTGAGCAATTGGACGACAGATGGTGTGATTTAAAAAAAATGTCATTGACAGATAGCCTAAAAAAAATATGGTAAGACTTAAGGCCCGATGTAGGTAATCTCGATTTACCTACTCTTAAATACCGAATCATACCGATTCGGTATTTAAGAGTAGGTAAATGGGATGTAGGCAATTTCTATTTTTAAATTACCGAATCGGTAAGATTCGGTAATTACCGAATCGGTATTTACTGATTCGGTAATTGCCATTCATTCCTATGGGCCTACAGGCCCATAGGAATGAATGGCAATTACCGAATCAGTAAATACCGATTCGGTAATTGGGGGAAACATTGAAGGGTGGCAGGGTGTCACTTTGACACCCTGTTGCACCCCTCAATCATGTATGAGTTCACATGTTGCAGACATCCATGCCCTAAGGGCATGTATGTCTGCAACATGGCAGCGTTTGAAAAGCAAAAAAAATGCTTTTTCAAGGCTTTTCATTATTTACCACCAACTTCTAGTTGGTGGTAAATAACAAATTTTGAAAGCCCTGTAGCACTGATTACAGTGCTACCTACATCGCAAAATACAGATTCTGTAATTTTACTGATTCAGTAATTTTACCGAATCAGTAAAATGACTGATTCAGTAAAATTACCGAATCTGTATTTTAGGTGGCCCTACATCTCATATTCCAAATACCGGTCGGTAACAGCCGAAATTACCGAATTTCGGCTGTTACCGACCGGTATTTGTCTACCTACATCTGGCCCCTGATCTTTTATCATTTTTCAAAATAGCTGAAGAACTGGAATTTGAAGGGAATTTCCTATTTAAATCAGGGAAATGTATCCCTCCAAGGGGTATGCAAGACATTATACTTAATATTGCGCACAAGACACATTCTGGTATTTCATCTATGAAGCATTTGGTCAGGAGTTATTTTTGGTGGCCAGGAATGGACACATTTATAGATCGCGTTGTCAGAGAGTGTCATGATTGTGTTTCAAGTGAGAAGATGTCAAAATTACACGTACCACCATTAAAAGTTGTAAAGTGGCCAGAAGTACCATGGCAGAAAATAGTTTTTGATATTGCTGGTCCTTTTAATGAATTGCCTGAATCTGCACGTATTGCTCTGGTCATGATTGACTACCACTCTAAATGGCCGGAGGTCAAGTTTGTCACTAAAGCTACTACCAATTCGGTTGTTATTTTCTTTAAGGAAATTGTTGCGCGTGAAGGATGTCCCTCCATATTAGTAACTGATAATGGAATACAATTATCCGCTGCTGAAATGGATACATTTCTTAAAGATTGTGGTATTGAACATAAATGTACATCCTTATATGAACCTCACAAAAATGGACAGGTGGAATGCTTTAGAAGAGTTTTGAAAGGTTTATTTGCTGATTCTGTAAAATTAGGAAGTGATTGGATGAATTCACTTAGAGAAAAATTATGGATTTACCGTATTACACCCCATTCTACTACAGAAGTGAGTCCGTTCAAGTTGTTTAAAGGAAGAGATCCTGCATCTCGTGTGTCTCCATGGTGGTTTAAGAATAAATGTCAATCCCAAGTTTATTAATCATGAATGCGTGCATAACACTGCAAAAAGAGTGGAAATGAAACAAAGCAAAACTATAAGATGGTTCAAAGATAAATGGAAAACTAGAGTTCATAATTTTCAGGTAGGTGATTGGGTCAGAATTCTTAGACCTGGTATAATGAATAAAAGTCATAACAAATTTGGAAATCCCATTCAAGTAAAGAAAGTTTTCAGTAATAGTGGTATTACTCAAGATGGTAAGGTTTGGAATGTAAGGTGAATAGCTAAATGTCCCAAAGGTTATAATACTCAAAACAATGGCACTGGAAATTTTAATATGTATGACACCAGAAATATGTGATAAGGCGAGAAATGAGACTGTGGCTTCAAGAATCAAATTATATAATCGCACACGTTAAACACTAAAGAGATTTGATAATTTCATGTAATTGTATTGTATTATATTTGGTACTTATTAAAAAGGGAGATGTGTTACATTCTATCTTCTTTTCTTTTTTCCACATACTTCCTAATGTGACATCATTATGTTCTTTGCCAGCCTTGGCATGCTCTGTGTTTATTTTCTAGTAACGTTCCATATTCTAGATGTTGGTTTAACATAGAACTACTGTTAGTGGCTCAGTTGCATCTGGAGCTGTGATACAGATGAATACTTTTGCTGTGCTGAACTGAAAATAAATCTACTACTAAATCTACTGGATTTTTTATGAATTCTTACACAGTGCTTGTTCGCTTAGCAATTAGACATGAACATATAATAATAACACATATCAATACTTAATGCTGGCAGGTTTCAGAGATGATGTCCTTGCTGCACACACCGTTTCACACCCAAAAGTGATACACATTCTGTGGTGAAACACAAGTGCAAGACTGTGAAAGTGCTGCACTGGGCTGTTGCACTAGTTGTGTTGTGCAGCTGCCCCATCACAGTCGACCCTGAGAGGCCCCCATATAGCATTAATAGCAAGATCTTACTGAAGACGAGGGTGACTGCAGAAAGGTGCTGGCTCAAAAAATAAATTGAAAGTGGAAGCAATACACAAATGTGTGGAGTGAACAAAATATATTTTGACACCGACTGCAACAATCAAACCATGTCACAAATGTGTAATAGCTCACCACTAGGAAACAGCAGGTTAAATAATCATGATCCTGGGCTATCCTCATTACACATCACTTCACTTGAATAAAACGTTATGTTTTTGTCATAATAAATTACACCTCACAGTTTATATTCTTTACTTACTATCGTTTTATATTGTGAAGAAATACAATCAAAGGCCCTGTCATTGTCAGCATATTTACTTGACTAGAACACCAGTGAACAATAACACCAATGTCAAAAGTTTAATTTTAAATAATATTCATTACCTCCTCAAGTAAGTTAAGAATATAGCCTTCACAGATGGCAGCATAAATATAAATCTTTTATTTAAAATGAAAAACAAAATACTGGGTGGAAAACAGTGTATGGTGCCTAAGAAAAGTAGACACACAGGCCTTATTTTTCAAACCACAAAAGATCAATATCCAATTATGTGGTAGCCGAGATCACTAGATGGTGGATGCACCAGTTATTTAGTGGTTGAGCATCTTAATGCGCCACACTGAATTTCACAATCTAATTCCAAAACTAACAACTCCAATCCAACCCACATAATTTCATTACACAACACATACACACATTTACTAACATATAATTAACACATATTCTCATTTACAATTCAATAGCTCGAACACAATTAAATGCGAGACCTATTGCATTTCTAATGCTTGTTTGTAATTAAGAACTGAAAATGGTTGCAAAGAAATTTTCAAAGTTGTTCGGGAGTTTACTTCTCCAGCCATCTGCACTCCATCTCATACTCATTCAGAAGTATGGATAAAACAACTTGCAATTTTCTTCGTTAGTAAAATCACAACCATTCAAGCCTCTCTTTCCCACTCCAGCTCACAGTTGGTTTCGAGTTCTTCATCCCCCCCTTCATTTATGGAGGGTCAAGGCCCTTTTCTTTCAGAATTTCCCCATCTGTCTCTTGATTCTTCTCTCGAGCTTTTGTCAAGTTTGAAATCAGGCTCTCCACTTGATCCGTGCCCGGCTAAACATCTGGGGAAAGTGGCACCAGCTTTAAATGCCTTGCTAAACTCCCTTTTGAACTCTTCCCTGTCAACTGGTGAGGTTCCGCAGGCATGGAAGCATGCCTTGATCCTGCCATTGATCAAGAAGCTTACCTTGGACCCCCTTATCCATGCCAACTATAGGCCTATTTCCCTTCTCCCTGCTCTGGCGAAAGTGGCCGAGAGATTCGCACATCGGACGATTTCCAATTTCATCGAAGGAAACGATCTGTTGCACGCCACACAATCTGGTTTCCGTGCAAATTATAGCACGGAGTCGGCTCTTCTCGAGGTCACGGATGCCATCAGGGAAGACCTCGACTCTGGGGGAAGAGCCATGTTGGTAATGCTTGATTTGTCGGCGGCCTTCGACACCGTTCCTCACGATCGCCTCCTTGCAAGACTCTGGGAGAGCGGCCTTCGGGGAACGGTGTGGAATTGGCTAAAATCATTTCTGGCCGACCGCCGGCAAACGATCTGGGCGCCCCCTTTCTCCGCTGATATGGCTCCGCTAGAGGTGGGGGTTCCGCAAGGTTCCATTCTCAGCCCCATCCTGTTTAACATCTTTATGGCCCCTCTGGCGGTAGTCGCGGAGTCCTTTGGTACCCAGATCGTATCCTACGCCGATGACACCCAGCTCCTATTCACTTGTGATAGGGGCGGATCATTCGATGGCATACAGATCAAGGATTGCCTTGGTGCGGTTTTTGAGTGGTTCAGATGTAATGGCTTAAAGTGCAATTCTGATAAGTCTGAACTGCTCTTTTTTGGATGCGCCTGTGAACCAGACTGGAAAGCTTGGTGGCCCCAAGATATGTTTCCCCCTGACAATGTGTCTCTCAAGGCCAAAAACTTTGGAGTGATTGTTGGACAGTGAACTGTCCTTTGGGCCACATATTTTGAGCCTTTCAGGTAAATGCTTTGGCATTTTACAGATGCTGAGGAAGTTTCTTCCTTTAGTGTCTTTTCAGCATAGGAAAATAATTGTCCAGGCCTTGATTGGATCTCGACTGGACTATGCAAACGTTCTCTTTCTGGGTCTACCAAAATATCTTTTGACCAGTCTGCAAGTAGTCCAGAACTCGGCAGCCCGTGCTATCTACGGGCTCCCGAGAAGAGCAGGTGCCACTGTCTTACTGAACACCTTACACTGGTTACCGATTGCACAGAGAAATCTTTTCAAAAGCCTGACTTTTGCCTTCAAAGCTCAACAAGGCACCGGCCCTAAGTACATTAGGAAACGTCTCTCCCGATATGTACCTAGCAGGTCTTTGAGATCATCTTATTTATCCAAGATGACAGTCCCGGCTATCAGACGGGCAACGTTGGGAGGTCGATCATTCCGCTATCTAGCCCCAAAGGCTTGGAATGAACTACCACTCTTCCTTAGACAGGCTCCCAGTCTCCTTGCTTTTAGAAAAAATCTGAAAACGTGGCTTTTTACTAAATAATTTCTTTCCCCTCTTTTCTGCCTGCCTTTTAGTTGTTATGTTGTTGTCTTACTTGCCGATATTCTTCGTCAAAGCACCGGGATGCTCCCTGGAGTAGCCATGCGCTATAGAAGAAATAAACTAACATAACATTACATAACTACGGATCGCAAATCTCCATGACATTCAAAAGTGTTAACCCTATGAAGTTCACTCTGCAATCCGTTTTAAACGTTTATATCTCAAAATGTACTGAATGGATATGCACCAAACCTACAAAGCACGCATTATTAGGACATTTCTACTTTCATGGGAAGTTTGGTCTAAATGCATTCAGCCATTCTGCTTAAGGTGAAAGCAAAGTTTTTCCCGAAAATTGTCAGTGAGACTAAAGCTGACAGCAAGCAGTTGTTGAATTTGGTGCAAATCGGAAAATGTGGTCAATAGTTATATGCAAATCCAAATATACCATTTAATGGAATCAGGCTGAACTATAATTGCACAGTGGTAACCGCCTTCTGGTGCAGCATCGATTGCTATATTCCACTTCATTTTGTGCTGTAGGTGCTTGCTTTTAATGATTTAAGTAAGCCTGGGTTAAATTTCTTTTACATCAGAGTAATCATGCCTAAACTCAGTTATTTCATCTTACGATTGTTAGGTGAAATGCCAGGGAATTGACCATTCTGCCACGCTGCATAATTGAGATTTGGTTCATGTAAACATCCATCCTATAGCGGGAGCACATTAACAACAAGGCCACACCAAACGCCAGTGGGTGTTGTTGGCATCATGTACGATGATGCAAAATTCAAGATCAACATTTTGCATACTAATGTACTAATTGTGCATAATTTATGGGGCTTTTTGCATTATTTTCACACAAAAAATTACGCAAATTTCGCCCAGGCTTAGCCTCATACCACCTCACCCTCAATACTTGCTTCAAGGCACTTTCCTTTGCTGGGACCATGGCTGGTGGGGATTTAGCACCTCACTTTTGGTGGCTAGTGGTTTCACAAGCAAATATGGGACTCAAATGGTTCCTCCATCTCTTCCTATCAACTTCTGCACTCTCCTCCGCTCTGCTCGTGTCCTCTTGTGTCCTTGCCACCTGTTCCTTTCTCTCTTGAGGGTCTCCATGCCACTACTACTCTCTCCTCATCTCAGCTCTGGTTTTCTCTTTACCTTACCTTCTCTACTTTTTTCTCTCTTGACTATCAGTTCCATGTTGCCATTGCTCTCCCCTGTGCTCTTTCAGTTCTTCTCGCCTTGTACCCTCTGATTTTTATATCTCCTGCATGTCTTCTCAACAATGTCACTTCTTTCTGCTCTGTTCTGTGCCCTTCTACAGTCTGTATTTTCTGTTGTTCACAGCACCTTCAATTATGCAACAACATGGCAGCAATACATTGAGCACTCGTACACCCACATGCATCAATATCGGCATTTGCGAATTCTTATTTAAATCGCAGTTTTTACCGATTCGCATGAAATTTGCGATTTTTCAATTGCGAATTCGCAATTGAAAAATCGCAATTCATGAATGCATTTCAAGGGTGGAGAGGGGGGTCCAATGACCCCCCCCCTGCACCCATGAAATGTACTTTTCAGTACAAGTTACATACACACATGTCCTTAGGACATGTGTGTCTGTAATTGAACAGTTTAAAAAAAACAATTTTAAGCATATTTAAACCATTTCGCAAATTACCACGAGGTTCAACCTCGTGGTAATTTGCACTTCCAGTTTCAAATATCGCAATTTTTTTTAAAATGATGCATTGCTTTTAAGGAATCGCAAATTTGCAATTCCTTAAAAGCAATCGCATTTTTGGAATTCGGTAAAAATACCGAATTACCCAAAAATGCTTGCTGCATCCCAAAAACATATTTAGGAAGTGCAAACGGCCGAATTTACCGATTCGCACCGTTTGCACTTCCTGAACACGTTGATGCATGTGGCGGTAAATCCCTTCAAAATGTATATTCAATTCACTTTTGTTTTGTTTGAATGAGTCAATGGTGTACATTGTGGGCCCATTTGTAATTAATATAAATTGTTGCTTACACTAAAAATATTTAGATAGCTTCAGTTAGCCAAGTCAGCCTGCATTTGGCATTCACTTATTTATTTATTTGTGCATATTTTCTTGAAAAGCTATTGGTTTATGAGTATGTAACTGTATTAGTACAACTCTATTATGTCATCTCTCACAATGACAAGAGTGTGGCTTTCGCTGCTTGAAACCGATAAAATGTGACCTTTTTGGAAGATGTGTCAGACTTTTCTTGCTATTCAAACTGAACCGTCTTTATGTTATACTGGTTGTTGATTTATATTTAGATTGTTTCTTATGTACTAGGTAACAGACTCCATGCTAGTCCTCTTGCTAAACTCTATTATGATACTGGCTATTTATTTCCTTTGGAGGTAAACCTTATGTGTCTCGAATAGCATTTGTATTATTTAATTCATTATTATACTAATTTGAATTTGTCTAATTACTTTTTGCCTTCTGTAAATCTTCTTACATTTTATTAAACCTTTATGGTTTTGACCTAGAATTTTTTCCTGTGTAGGCTTTTATTTGCGCAGCGACCCTCATCTTACAAGACCCACATGACCTCGGTGCTGTGTCTCAACCCTTTTATTTAATAATTAAAAGTGCGGACAACCATTTGCACAGGAAGCACAGTAGGTTGGACATGTTTAAACCTTGACCAATCCATTCCTTCCTTTTATTGCTTCTCTGTTAAACAGATAGCCACCCAACCAATAGCCAAAGTCATAACATAACTATTTCAACCTAGTCGACATTGTCACAGAAACCTCTACCCTTTTTGTGCTCCATGTGTTAGAGCCACATTTTCTTCTAAACCCACTTTCTTGAAATGTGAAACACTCATTCTACAAATGAGTTATTATCCTAACACAACGAAAACATTATAATGAAAAGCTTCTAGCTTGAAGAAAACAATACTTGAAGTGCCATGAAACACTAGCTGTCATCAAATGTTTATAAAAGAAGCTGGCGGGTTATCATTGTTTGAAACACAAATGTGGAAAAGTTGTACAGCTAATGAATGAATGAGATGCCCAATATTGTAAGACAGAGGATTTCTATATTGAGTTTCCAGAATGTTGAAGGCTCACAATCAATATAAATCTGACAACATTCTATCTCCTACCCCAGAAACTGGAGAGGTTGTACATTGGTAAATTGCCTGGTCTGCTGGAAAAATGCAGTGCCAAACATATAGCCTGTAGATATTTAGAGGCCCATTAGGATTGAGGGCGGATCGCCCCCGCCCGCCTGCAATCCATGCCTGATTGACCCCCCCACCATATCAGTATGGCTGGGGGGAACGCATCGGACGGAAAGACCATGCACTACTTTTACGCCGGTCAGAATGTGAGGAAAAGGACCTCAATATGGTGGTGGTGCCTTGCAGGCACCGCCAGCCATATTAAGATGTGCCATTTAGCAGGCCTTTCCATGGCGGAGACTCCGCCATGGAAAGGCATGCTGTGTTTGCTACGGGGGCCTGTTGCGGGCCCCCAGGGGGCGAGCGGGGCTGCACTTGGGTCGTACCTATGGTACCCTCCTTCATTGGCATGGACAAGGTGGCAGGTCCCGCACAGTGCCTGTCACATTGTGCATCCCAATGCGCAACGTGCATTCACAGCATAGTGCCGGGCGGTGCTGTGAGCACTGCCCACCACAAATTTGTGAATGGGGGATGCCACCGCCATGGTGGCGGTGGCATCCTAATTGGCCGTGCGGGACCGCTGCACCACTGGCGGGTGGTCCTGGCCCCACCAGGGTGGCGGGCGGACAGAATTTTGCCCGCCACCCTAATGGGCCCCTAAGTTGGGTTAGTGCTTAAATGGTCATCCTGTATACTATCCCAAAATCTTTGAAAAGGGGTATATTTCACCTAATTCATTAAAAATGAACAGTAGATGAACTAAACAACCGTTAGCTTATGCATTATTGCTGTAGGAAAAATGTATGTCATTGGAATTGTGTGATTATCTTTTACTAGAATTTCAAACTGGATCCCAGAAAAGTAGATTGGATAGGGACACAATTAAACTTAACGATGTTAACAAGGAATGCTAAATCTCTTTATTGTGTGGTTAATTATAAACCATTACAATTTTGGTAAGAGCAAAAATAAGTTTAAAAAAACCGCATAACGAGTAAAAACTCAAGTGTTTGGCTTCATTGCAGGAAGGCAAATGTGCAAAAGGAATAAGTACAGCGACCTAAGTGTAGAAACATTAAAAATACATTTTCAATCATATTGAGTCAACATCAAGGAAAGTAAAGCAGCAAGAGCAGTGTTAGTGATTTACAAGCATGTTAAACAACCATCCAGCTGAAAAAATGAATAAAAGGCGGATATAAAGTCACAGCAAAGTGCTAGTGCGGGGGCAGGGTGATAGCAGCAATTTCTCACATTCAAACGTAAGGTATTCAACGTGTGTGGGGGCAGGGTAATAGCAGCAATTTTTCACAGTCAAATCTGAGACATCCAACCAGTGGACTAAACAGTGGGGAGTAAAAGTACACTGAACACCCACTGTAATAGTTAAAAACTAAGTACAGGGGGACAAGATGGTGAGGGTGGGCACATAAAGTTCCTTTAGTGGACTTGAGAATAACCTGATGAGAGGTGCAGTCTGGCAGCATCTGGTAGCAAACATTTCATAAAAGCATGTAATAATAATAAAGCAATGCTCCACTCAAGGGTGATCACAGTGATGACTCTACCATTCGATGAATCAGCTTCTAGGCTTGGGTCCCCGCTAGGGGTTCGCGAAAAGTAAGGGACCAGGCCCTTGAACAGTCAAGGTTGTTGACGGCTAAAGCCACACACTTGGCCAGCAGGATGTTTAGGGGTGGTGTTGCCTGGGTTGAGGGAGGCAATATTAGCCCCCCAGCATGACCATATTCCCAGTTTTTTCCACTCTCGCTTCAAGAATGATTTGTGTTCCTCTAGAAAGGCTGGGCAGAGACAAAGAATGTGTTCAAGGGTTTCCTCACATATATCGCAACTCTTGCATGTTCTTCCTTTCGAGGGCCAGTGCCATCGGGCAAGATGTTTTAAAAAGGGCCATTTTCCAAGCCTGAGGGCTATAAATCATGCCTTCTGGAGTTTAGAGCAGGTGCAAGACAGGTAGGATGCAGGAGAGTCTGGCTGATAGCAATTGATAACTACCCAGACATGCATGCACTTAGCTGAAATGACCCTGTCAGAGTGACATGAACAGACATTTTCTAATGCATTGCTTGAAGGCAGGTTAACTCAAGTTGGAACCCCAGAGCTCTCTCACATTCAAGGTGCTAAGGCAGTCCTCACGATACAGGTGATGAGGTAACCTAGGTCTACCCGTTTTTATCACATCCAGCAGTAGTGCCTCTAAACAGCCACCCCAGCAGCCCTGAGTTTGTGGCACAGATTTAGAAACGCCCAAGCTCTGGAGGCCCGCTGAACATTGAGGCCAAGTTCCAGCCTCATCTGGGTGGTTGAAGAAGGTCTTGGCAGGCGTAGGGCAAATTAGTATATCCTAGTGACAAGTTTGTTCAGAAATTTGCTGTGTTTTCCCAGTAGTATGTTACTGCCATAGGACAAAGACAGAATTATTTTTGCCCTTGTAACTTCCAAAAGGGAAAAAAAGCTTGACCCCACAGTTTGTTTGATAATTTTCTCAGAGACATCTGACGGCTGGGGCCTTTATTTCAACTTCTTTCTGTTCCTGGGCAAAGGAGCCTTTTGCATCAATAAGGACCCCCAGGTATTTGTAAGAGTGAGACTTCATAATCTAATTGCCATTGTAGTGCCAGCCATCCACCCAGGTATGATTTCCTTCCAAATGTTACAACTTGAGTTTTCTTTCGGTTGACATCCAATCACTTGGTGGAGATGTAGGAATGCAGTAGGTTTCACAGTTGCTGCAATCCTACTCTCATGTAGCTAAACAGGGAAGGTCATATGCATGAAGCAGGTTGCTGATGTATTCTCCACCAATGGTTGGGGAGTGGCTGTTGATGGCGTCGAGCGCTTTACACAGATCGGAAATAAACAAGTTAAAAAGGAGGGGGGTTAACACGCACCCCTGTTCTATACCCTGAGTGTCAGGGATTTTTTTTACATGCAGGCACCGCTACCCCGTTTGATGCAGATCCAGGTCTTAGTTTTTATTTTTGGAGACACTGAATCTGGTGGTCATGTAGCTGGGACACCATTTGAACTGGTCTGTTTGAGAATCATTCCCCATTTTGTCCTCCCTCCCTCCCTCCCTGATCCTGATGCCTAACCTAATTGTGGAAAGAGAAAAAGGACTCTTCCCCTTCACTACTAAGGGTGGCCATCTTAAAAAGGGAGTTAGGCTTATAGGTTTTCAACCTTGTGATTTAATCAAAATGAATACACTCCTCATTATGTTTAGTCGTAGTCTTTTTATTCATGACCCTCAATTATATATTCACCCCACCCTCCTCTATGTTAACTACCTGTTCCCCTTTCTTTGAGTCATTATTAATTTGTTATACCCCTAACTATACTTGTGGAGCTTCCATAATCCAGCCCACTTCCCCCCTGGTTGCATGAACCTCTGTTTTCCTTGATATTCTTACCCTACCCTTCTGACTTAATCAGTACCCTCCTTATTTAGCAATAGTCCTTTCCCTTGGCAGAACAACCATCCTATAATTGTTCAACCTGTTAGAATTTCCGGATACTATGAACCCTATATGCTATCCAATCCCAAACATATTTACTGCTATTTATAACAGTATGACCTCCTTTCTGACTTACCCCATCCTGCTATTTTATTTGTGGACTGTCTATGCTGTAATTTATCTATTTTTATGTTTTAATCTATCTATTGTTTGCCATTTTTACCACAATGCCCTTCCTTTTTAACTCACCCCATCCTGCTATTTTTTTTGTTTTTTTTGGACTGTTTATGCTGTTCGTAATTTATCGTGAATGGTGCTAATTATTATCTATTTCTGCTCGATGTACATTCATTATGGTTTACCTCATTTTGTCTTTTAATTGGCACTCATTTTAGTTATTTATCTATGCTCTATGTGCACTCAAATTGGTCTACCTCAATTTATCTTTTTTGGTTATAATTTTAAATTTAAAATTTTGTCTTTATGTTACGCTGTTGATCAGTGAAGAAGACGTGCAGCTGCTCTTAGACTCTCATCTCCTGTTCTTCACTGACCTGTTGATTACTTTTGTCTCTCGGATTTCTTTATAATTATACCCCTCTGTCTCATTCGCCCCTTCCTTTTTTTCTCTACTTCACCCTAATATTCTACTTCCCTGCCAGTTCTACCATTCTTTTCACCCCGTTCTCATATTATTGACCTTGTCTAATGCCTCCACTCCTGGAATCCCCCGTTCTCCCACCCTCCTTCCCCACTAACGCCCCCCTCCCGAGACTACACATTATATAACCCCCACTATCACCTGGATACTTCACATTCACTGATATTCCATCACTCCCTCTCCTTTTCCCTATCCCCATCGTATTCCACCCCATTCTCCCTCCTGTTCATCTCCCTCTTACCCCCTAACCATCTAAGTGGATCCATCATGCCTCCATTCGACTATACTCTTATGACACTGGACTCTCCCATCACTAGACATGGCCCTATCTCCTGGTCCATCCTTTACCCCTTAAACCTTTCCAAAAATGGCAAGAAAAACTTTAAACACAAACTTCTAATTCTCTACCAAGAAACCTTGTTTGTTGACAACTACCTTAGCCTAACCTCCATCATAAAAAACAACTATACCTTCTACACCAAACGCCCCTCTAAATGGAAAAGTATCTTTCTCCATCACATTCCGATCAAGAATTCCTGCAAAATACCTTAAGGTCTAAAATTTGCCACCACTCCTACCCCCACATTTCCTGATAAAATTAACATTTCTATTTTCAAATCAGGAAATATCCTTTATACAAGCCTTCGAAAATCACCTCACCATTTTTAAACACCACTTCGGCTCCTTATCCCAATACTTACTACCTACACTTACCCCTATCCTCCAACCCTCACAAACGTAAGTTGCCTTTTTGTACCCTCAATCCCTGGGCTATACCCATCTGTTCCCTGACCCACCAATTACCATTGAAATCCCCGATTTT